>NC_056554.1:14366326-15843826 GCF_910596095.1 Thunnus maccoyii | reverse complement strand
GTTCCCCATTGGCGTCTGCCACACGAGGGACTTCTCTCCAGAGTGCGACAATCCTATCGATGCCATTAGGTTTTGTAGCCATTTTTAAACAAACCAGCGTAGTCATTGTTTATGGGGTGTATATCAAGTTAACAATTAGTGAAGGGATTATAACAAGCTGTAACGACATGCCATGATGTTTTCATCATCAACCTTTGGGTTAACAGTCCAATGCACTAACCAATTTTTATACAACAGCTACTGATGATCATCCTCTCATTCATTCCACCAACCTGTGATACTTTGGCTACAGCTCTCTCTAACCCTGAACATGATGTTAGCTGGCTGTGTAAACACAAGACCCTACGTCCCTGGGTGGGCTCGAACCACCAACCTTTCGGTTAACAGCCGAACGCGCTAACCGATTGCGCCACAGAGACTGCTTTGTCCTGTCACAGAGGGGGTGTGGCTTCGATTTGCAATCCCCACCCACCTTCATCGCTGTTTACCTCTACCAGGGCAATACGGCAGAATTTAGAATCATGGCCTATTGAAGGAAAAGAGTTCTTTTAGAAATTTACAATGTTGCACAAAGTCAAGACGTGGTGAGATGTAGCACAACGAGCTAACCAAGTCCTGTAAATGGAATGGCGTTCGCCAGTCAAGTCTTTCACACAAGTAACGGTGACAATGTCATCACTTCCATTAGCCTTTATAACCATCTTAAAACAAACTACGGTAGCCATTGTCTATGCAGCAAAGATGAAGTAAAAAATTGATAAATGGACTATAAGGCGCTACAACATAGTTGTAATGACATACAACAATATTTTAACCATCAATCTTTGGGTTAGCAGACGAATGCGCGAATAAATTTGTGAACAAGAACTACCGTTTCAGGTGATTTTGCTCTCATTCATTCCCCCACACTGAGGCACCAGACTTCTTTAACCCTTACCACCTAACACCGTGTTAGCTGGTTATTTACGCAGAAAAGTCGCCGTCCCTGGGTGGGCTCGAACCACCAACCTTTCGGTTAACAGCCGAACGCGCTACCCGATTGCGCCACAGAGACTGCTTTGTCCTGTTTCAGAGGGGGCGTGGCTTCGATTTGCAATCCCCACCCACCTGCATCGCTGTTTACTTGTCGAAGGGCAATATCGCAGAAATTTCAATGGTGGTATATTGAAGGAAAAGAGTTCTGTGAGAAATTTACAATGTAGCACAAAGTCAAGAGGTTTCCATTTGTGATACAACCAGCCAAGAACACATCGTAAACAGAATGGCGTTCCCCATTGGCGTCTGCCACACGAGGGACTTCTCTCCAGAGTGCGACAATCCTATCGATGCCATTAGGTTTTGTAGCCATTTTTAAACAAACCAGCGTAGTCATTGTTTATGGGGTGTATATCAAGTTAACAATTAGTGAAGGGATTATAACAAGCTGTAACGACGTGCCATGATGTTTTCATCATCAACCTTTGGGTTAACAGTCCAATGCACTAACCAATTTTTATACAACAGCTACTGATGATCATCCTCTCATTCATTCCACCAACCTGTGATACTTTGGCTACAGCTCTCTCTAACCCTGAACATGATGTTAGCTGGCTGTGTAAACACAAGACCCTACGTCCCTGGGTGGGCTCGAACCACCAACCTTTCGGTTAACAGCCGAACGCGCTAACCGATTGCGCCACAGAGACTGCTTTGTCCTGTCACAGAGGGGGTGTGGCTTCGATTTGCAATCCCCACCCACCTTCATCGCTGTTTACCTCTACCAGGGCAATACGGCAGAATTTAGAATCATGGCCTATTGAAGGAAAAGAGTTCTTTTAGAAATTTACAATGTTGCACAAAGTCAAGACGTGGTGAGATGTAGCACAACGAGCTAACCAAGTCCTGTAAATGGAATGGCGTTCGCCAGTCAAGTCTTTCACACAAGTAACGGTGACAATGTCATCACTTCCATTAGCCTTTATAACCATCTTAAAACAAACTACAGTAGCCATTGTCTATGCAGCAAAGATGAAGTAAAAAATTGATAAATGGACTATAAGGCGCTACAACATAGTTGTAATGACATACAACAATATTTTAATCATCAATCTTTGGGTTAGCAGACGAATGCGCTAATAAATTTGTGAACAAGAACTACCGTTTCTGGTGATTTTGCTCTCATTCATTCCCCCACACTGAGGCACCAGACTTCTTTAACCCTTACCACCCAACACCGTGTTAGCTGCTTATTTACGCAGAAAAGTCGACGTCCCTGGGTGGGCTCGAACCACCAACCTTTCGGTTAACAGCCGAACGCGCTAACCGATTGCGCCACAGAGACTGCTTTGTCCTGTTTCAGAGGGGGCGTGGCTTCGATTTGCAATCCCCACCCACCTGCATCGCTGTTTACTTGTCGAAGGGCAATATCGCAGAAATTTCAATGGTGGTATATTGAAGGAAAAGAGTTCTGTGAGAAATTTACAATGTAGCACAAAGTCAAGAGGTTTCCATTTGTGATACAACCAGCCAAGAACGCATCGTAAACAGAATGGCGTTCCCCATTGGCGTCTGCCACACGAGGGACTTCTCTCCAGAGTGCGACAATCCTATCGATGCCATTAGGTTTTGTAGCCATTTTTAAACAAACCAGCGTAGTCATTGTTTATGGGGGGTATATCAAGTTAACAATTAGTGAAGGGATTATAACAAGCTGTAACGACATGCCATGATGTTTTCATCATCAACCTTTGGGTTAACAGTCCAATGCACTAACCAATTTTTATACAACAGCTACTGATGATCATCCTCTCATTCATTCCACCAACCTGTGATACTTTGGCTACAGCTCTCTCTAACCCTGAACATGATGTTAGCTGGCTGTGTAAACACAAGACCCTACGTCCCTGGGTGGGCTCGAACCACCAACCTTTCGGTTAACAGCCGAACGCGCTAACCGATTGCGCCACAGAGACTGCTTTGTCCTGTCACAGAGGGGGTGTGGCTTCGATTTGCAATCCCCACCCACCTTCATCGCTGTTTACCTCTACCAGGGCAATACGGCAGAATTTAGAATCATGGCCTATTGAAGGAAAAGAGTTCTTTTAGAAATTTACAATGTTGCACAAAGTCAAGACGTGGTGAGATGTAGCACAACGAGCTAACCAAGTCCTGTAAATGGAATGGCGTTCGCCAGTCAAGTCTTTCAAACAAGTAACGGTGACAATGTCACCACTTCCATTAGCCTTTATAACCATCTTAAAACAAACTACGGTAGCCATTGTCTATGCAGCAAAGATGAAGTAAAAAATTGATAAATGGACTATAAGGCGCTACAACATAGTTGTAATGACATACAACAATATTTTAACCATCAATCTTTGGGTTAGCAGACGAATGCGCGAATAAATTTGTGAACAAGAACTACCGTTTCCGGTGATTTTGCTCTCATTCATTCCCCCACACTGAGGCACCAGACTTCTTTAACCCTTACCACCTAACACCGTGTTAGCTGGTTATTTACGCAGAAAAGTCGCCGTCCCTGGGTGGGCTCGAACCACCAACCTTTCGGTTAACAGCCGAACGCGCTAACCGATTGCGCCACAGAGACTGCTTTGTCCTGTTTCAGAGGGGGCGTGGCTTCGATTTGCAATCCCCACCCACCTGCATCGCTGTTTACTTGTCGAAGGGCAATATCGCAGAAATTTCAATGGTGGTATATTGAAGGAAAAGAGTTCTGTGAGAAATTTACAATGTAGCACAAAGTCAAGAGGTTTCCATTTGTGATACAACCAGCCAAGAACACATCGTAAACAGAATGGCGTTCCCCATTGGCGTCTGCCACACGAGGGACTTCTCTCCAGAGTGCGACAATCCTATCGATGCCATTAGGTTTTGTAGCCATTTTTAAACAAACCAGCGTAGTCATTGTTTATGGGGTGTATATCAAGTTAACAATTAGTGAAGGGATTATAACAAGCTGTAACGACGTGCCATGATGTTTTCATCATCAACCTTTGGGTTAACAGTCCAATGCACTAACCAATTTTTATACAACAGCTACTGATGATCATCCTCTCATTCATTCCACCAACCTGTGATACTTTGGCTACAGCTCTCTCTAACCCTGAACATGATGTTAGCTGGCTGTGTAAACACAAGACCCTACGTCCCTGGGTGGGCTCGAACCACCAACCTTTCGGTTAACAGCCGAACGCGCTAACCGATTGCGCCACAGAGACTGCTTTGTCCTGTCACAGAGGGGGTGTGGCTTCGATTTGCAATCCCCACCCACCTTCATCGCTGTTTACCTCTACCAGGGCAATACGGCAGAATTTAGAATCATGGCCTATTGAAGGAAAAGAGTTCTTTTAGAAATTTACAATGTTGCACAAAGTCAAGACGTGGTGAGATGTAGCACAACGAGCTAACCAAGTCCTGTAAATGGAATGGCGTTCGCCAGTCAAGTCTTTCACACAAGTAACGGTGACAATGTCATCACTTCGATTAGCCTTTATAACCATCTTAAAACAAACTACGGTAGCCATTGTCTATGCAGCAAAGATGAAGTAAAAAATTGATAAATGGACTATAAGGCGCTACAACATAGTTGTAATGACATACAACAATATTTTAATCATCAATCTTTGGGTTAGCAGACGAATGCGCTAATAAATTTGTGAACAAGAACTACCGTTTCTGGTGATTTTGCTCTCATTCATTCCCCCACACTGAGGCACCAGACTTCTTTAACCCTTACCACCCAACACCGTGTTAGCTGCTTATTTACGCAGAAAAGTCGACGTCCCTGGGTGGGCTCGAACCACCAACCTTTCGGTTAACAGCCGAACGCGCTAACCGATTGCGCCACAGAGACTGCTTTGTCCTGTTTCAGAAGGGGCGTGGCTTGGATTTGCAATCCCCACCCACCTGCATCGCTGTTTACTTGTCGAAGGGCAATATCGCAGAAATTTCAATGGTGGTATATTGAAGGAAAAGAGTTCTGTGAGAAATTTACAATGTAGCACAAAGTCAAGAGGTTTCCATTTGTGATACAACCAGCCAAGAACGCATCGTAAACAGAATGGCGTTCCCCATTGGCGTCTGCCACACGAGGGACTTCTCTCCAGAGTGCGACAATCCTATCGATGCCATTAGGTTTTGTAGCCATTTTTAAACAAACCAGCGTAGTCATTGTTTATGGGGTGTATATCAAGTTAACAATTAGTGAAGGGATTATAACAAGCTGTAACGACATGCCATGATGTTTTCATCATCAACCTTTGGGTTAACAGTCCAATGCACTAACCAATTTTTATACAACAGCTACTGATGATCATCCTCTCATTCATTCCACCAACCTGTGATACTTTGGCTACAGCTCTCTCTAACCCTGAACATGATGTTAGCTGGCTGTGTAAACACAAGACCCTACGTCCCTGGGTGGGCTCGAACCACCAACCTTTCGGTTAACAGCCGAACGCGCTAACCGATTGCGCCACAGAGACTGCTTTGTCCTGTCACAGAGGGGGTGTGGCTTCGATTTGCAATCCCCACCCACCTTCATCGCTGTTTACCTCTACCAGGGCAATACGGCAGAATTTAGAATCATTTATGAAGGAAAAGAGTTCTTTTAGAAATTTACAATGTTGCACAAAGTCAAGACGTGGTGAGATGTAGCACAACGAGCTAACCAAGTCCTGTAAATGGAATGGCGTTCGCCAGTCAAGTCTTTCACACAAGTAACGGTGACAATGTCATCACTTCCATTAGCCTTTATAACCATCTTAAAACAAACTACGGTAGCCATTGTCTATGCAGCAAAGATGAAGTAAAAAATTGATAAATGGAATATAAGGCACTACAACATAGTTGTAATGACATACAACAATATTTTAACCATCAATCTTTGGGTTAGCAGACGAATGCGCGAATAAATTTGTGAACAAGAACTACCGTTTCCGATGATTTTGCTCTCATTCATTCCCCCACACTGAGGCACCAGACTTCTTTAACCCTTACCACCTAACACCATGTTAGCTGGTTATTTACGCAGAAAAGTCGACGTCCCTGGGTGGGCTCGAACCACCAACCTTTCGGTTAACAGCCGAACGCGCTAACCGATTGCGCCACAGAGACTGCTCTGTCCTGTCACAGAGGGGGTGTGGCTTCGATTTGCAATCCCCACCCACCTGCATCGCTGTTTACTTGTCGAAGGGCAATATCGCAGAAATTTCAATGGTGGTATATTGAAGGAAAAGAGTTCTGTGAGAAATTTACAATGTAGCACAAAGTCAAGAGGTTTCCATTTGTGATACAACCAGCCAAGAACGCATCGTAAACAGAATGGCGTTCCCCATTGGCGTCTGCCACACGAGGGACTTCTCTCCAGAGTGCGACAATCCTATCGATGCCATTAGGTTTTGTAGCCATTTTTAAACAAACCAGCGTAGTCATTGTTTATGGGGTGTATATCAAGTTAACAATTAGTGAAGGGATTATAACAAGCTGTAACGACGTGCCATGATGTTTTCATCATCAACCTTTGGGTTAACAGTCCAATGCACTAACCAATTTTTATACAACAGCTACTGATGATCATCCTCTCATTCATTCCACCAACCTGTGATACTTTGGCTACAGCTCTCTCTAACCCTGAACATGATGTTAGCTGGCTGTGTAAACACAAGACCCTACGTCCCTGGGTGGGCTCGAACCACCAACCTTTCGGTTAACAGCCGAACGCGCTAACCGATTGCGCCACAGAGACTGCTTTGTCCTGTGACAGAGGGGGTGTGGCTTCGATTTGCAATCCCCACCCACCTTCATCGCTGTTTACCTCTACCAGGGCAATACGGCAGAATTTAGAATCATGGCCTATTGAAGGAAAAGAGTTCTTTTAGAAATTTACAATGTTGCACAAAGTCAAGACGTGGTGAGATGTAGCACAACGAGCTAACCAAGTCCTGTAAATGGAATGGCGTTCGCCAGTCAAGTCTTTCACACAAGTAACGGTGACAATGTCATCACTTCCATTAGCCTTTATAACCATCTTAAAACAAACTACGGTAGCCATTGTCTATGCAGCAAAGATGAAGTAAAAAATGATAATTGGACTATAAGGCGCTACAACATAGTTGTAATGACATACAACAATATTTTAACCATCAATCTTTGGGTTAGCAGACGAATGCGCTAATAAATTTGTGAACAAGAACTACCGTTTCTGGTGATTTTGCTCTCATTCATTCCCCCACACTGAGGCACCAGACTTCTTTAACCCTTACCACCCAACACCGTGTTAGCTGCTTATTTACGCAGAAAAGTCGACGTCCCTGGGTGGGCTCGAACCACCAACCTTTCGGTTAACAGCCGAACGCGCTAACCGATTGCGCCACAGAGACTGCTTTGTCCTGTTTCAGAGGGGGCGTGGCTTCGATTTGCAATCCCCACCCACCTGCATCGCTGTTTACTTGTCGAAGGGCAATGTCGCAGAAATTTCAATGGTGGTATATTGAAGGAAAAGAGTTCTGTGAGAAATTTACAATGTAGCACAAAGTCAAGAGGTTTCCATTTGTGATACAACCAGCCAAGAACGCATCGTAAACAGAATGGCGTTCCCCATTGGCGTCTGCCACACGAGGGACTTCTCTCCAGAGTGCGACAATCCTATCGATGCCATTAGGTTTTGTAGCCATTTTTAAACAAACCAACGTAGTCATTGTTTATGGGGTGTATATCAAGTTAACAATTAGTGAAGGGATTATAACAAGCTGTAACGACATGCCATGATGTTTTCATCATCAACCTTTGGGTTAACAGTCCAATGCACTAACCAATTTTTATACAACAGCTACTGATGATCATCCTCTCATTCATTCCACCAACCTGTGATACTTTGGCTACAGCTCTCTCTAACCCTGAACATGATGTTAGCTGGCTGTGTAAACACAAGACCCTACGTCCCTGGGTGGGCTCGAACCACCAACCTTTCGGTTAACAGCCGAACGCGCTAACCGATTGCGCCACAGAGACTGCTTTGTCCTGTCACAGAGGGGGTGTGGCTTCGATTTGCAATCCCCACCCACCTTCATCGCTGTTTACCTCTACCAGGGCAATACGGCAGAATTTAGAATCATTTATGAAGGAAAAGAGTTCTTTTAGAAATTTACAATGTTGCACAAAGTCAAGACGTGGTGAGATGTAGCACAACGAGCTAACCAAGTCCTGTAAATGGAATGGCGTTCGCCAGTCAAGTCTTTCACACAAGTAACGGTGACAATGTCATCACTTCGATTAGCCTTTATAACCATCTTAAAACAAACTACGGTAGCCATTGTCTATGCAGCAAAGATGAAGTAAAAAATTGATAAATGGAATATAAGGCACTACAACATAGTTGTAATGACATACAACAATATTTTAACCATCAATCTTTGGGTTAGCAGACGAATGCGCGAATAAATTTGTGAACAAGAACTACCGTTTCCGATGATTTTGCTCTCATTCATTCCCCCACACTGAGGCACCAGACTTCTTTAACCCTTACCACCTAACACCGTGTTAGCTGGTTATTTACGCAGAAAAGTCGACGTCCCTGGGTGGGCTCGAACCACCAACCTTTCGGTTAACAGCCGAACGCGCTAACCGATTGCGCCACAGAGACTGCTCTGTCCTGTCACAGAGGGGGTGTGGCTTCGATTTGCAATCCCCACCCACCTGCATCGCTGTTTACTTGTCGAAGGGCAATATCGCAGAAATTTCAATGGTGGTATATTGAAGGAAAAGAGTTCTGTGAGAAATTTACAATGTAGCACAAAGTCAAGAGGTTTCCATTTGTGATACAACCAGCCAAGAACGCATCGTAAACAGAATGGCGTTCCCCATTGGCGTCTGCCACACGAGGGACTTCTCTCCAGAGTGCGACAATCCTATCGATGCCATTAGGTTTTGTAGCCATTTTTAAACAAACCAGCGTAGTCATTGTTTATGGGGTGTATATCAAGTTAACAATTAGTGAAGGGATTATAACAAGCTGTAACGACATGCCATGATGTTTTCATCATCAACCTTTGGGTTAACAGTCCAATGCACTAACCAATTTTTATACAACAGCTACTGATGATCATCCTCTCATTCATTCCACCAACCTGTGATACTTTGGCTACAGCTCTCTGTAACCCTGAACATGATGTTAGCTGGCGGTGTAAACGCAAGACCCTACGTCCCTGGGTGGGCTCGAACCACCAACCTTTCGGTTAACAGCCGAACGCGCTAACCGATTGCGCCACAGAGACTGCTTTGTCCTGTCACAGAGGGGGTGTGGCTTCGATTTGCAATCCCCACCCACCTTCATCGCTGTTTACCTCTACCAGGGCAATACGGCAGAATTTAGAATCATGGCCTATTGAAGGAAAAGAGTTCTTTTAGAAATTTACAATGTTGCACAAAGTCAAGACGTGGTGAGATGTAGCACAACGAGCTAACCAAGTCCTGTAAATGGAATGGCGTTCGCCAGTCAAGTCTTTCACACAAGTAACGGTGACAATGTCATCACTTCGATTAGCCTTTATAACCATCTTAAAACAAACTACGGTAGCCATTGTCTATGCAGCAAAGATGAAGTAAAAAATTGATAAATGGACTATAAGTTGCTACAACATAGTTGTAATGACATACAACAATATTTTAACCATCAATCTTTGGGTTAGCAGACGAATGCGCAAATAAATTTGTGAACAAGAACTACCGTTTCAGGTGATTTTGCTCTCATTCATTCCCCCACACTGAGGCACCAGACTTCTTTAACCCTTACCACCTAACACTGTGTTAGCTGGTTATTTACGCAGAAAAGTCGACGTCCCTGGGTGGGCTCGAACCACCAACCTTTCGGTTAACAGCCGAACGCGCTAACCGATTGCGCCACAGAGACTGCTTTGTCCTGTTTCAGAGGGGGCGTGGCTTGGATTTGCAATCCCCACCCACCTGCATCGCTGTTTACTTGTCGAAGGGCAATATCGCAGAAATTTCAATGGTGGTATATTGAAGGAAAAGAGTTCTGTGAGAAATTTACAATGTAGCACAAAGTCAAGAGGTTTCCATTTGTGATACAACCAGCCAAGAACACATCGTAAACAGAATGGCGTTCCCCATTGGCGTCTGCCACACGAGGGACTTCTCTCCAGAGTGCGACAATCCTATCGATGCCATTAGGTTTTGTAGCCATTTTTAAACAAACCAGCGTAGTCATTGTTTATGGGGTGTATATCAAGTTAACAATTAGTGAAGGGATTATAACAAGCTGTAACGACGTGCCATGATGTTTTCATCATCAACCTTTGGGTTAACAGTCCAATGCACTAACCAATTTTTATACAACAGCTACTGATGATCATCCTCTCATTCATTCCACCAACCTGTGATACTTTGGCTATAGCTCTCTCTAACCCTGAACATGATGTTAGCTGGCTGTGTAAACACAAGACCCTACGTCCCTGGGTGGGCTCGAACCACCAACCTTTCGGTTAACAGCCGAACGCGCTAACCGATTGCGCCACAGAGACTGCTTTGTCCTGTCACAGAGGGGGTGTGGCTTCGATTTGCAATCCCCACCCACCTTCATCGCTGTTTACCTCTACCAGGGCAATACGGCAGAATTTAGAATCATGGCCTATTGAAGGAAAAGAGTTCTTTTAGAAATTTACAATGTTGCACAAAGTCAAGACGTGGTGAGATGTAGCACAACGAGCTAACCAAGTCTTGTAAATGGAATGGCGTTCGCCAGTCAAGTCTTTCACACAAGTAACGGTGACAATGTCATCACTTCCATTAGCCTTTATAACCATCTTAAAACAAACTACGGTAGCCATTGTCTATGCAGCAAAGATGAAGTAAAAAATTGATAAATGGACTATAAGTTGCTACAACATAGTTGTAATGACATACAACAATATTTTAACCATCAATCTTTGGGTTAGCAGACGAATGCGCTAATAAATTTGTGAACAAGAACTACCGTTTCTGGTGATTTTGCTCTCATTCATTCCCCCACACTGAGGCACCAGACTTCTTTAACCCTTACCACCTAACACCGTGTTAGCTGGTTATTTACGCAGAAAAGTCGACGTCCCTGGGTGGGCTCGAACGACCAACCTTTCGGTTAACAGCCGAACGCGCTAACCGATTGCGCCACAGAGACTGCTTTGTCCTGTTTCAGAGGGGGCGTGGCTTCGATTTGCAATCCCCACCCACCTGCATCGCTGTTTACTTGTTGAAGGGCAATATCGCAGAAATTTCAATGGTGGTATATTGAAGGAAAAGAGTTCTGTGAGAAATTTACAACGTAGCACAAAGTCAAGAGGTTTCCATTTGTGATACAACCAGCCAAGAACGCATCGTAAACAGATGGCGTTCCCCATACGAGGGACTTCTCTCCAGAGTGCGACAATCCTATCGATGCCATTAGGTTTTGTAGCCATTTTTAAACAAACCAGCGTAGTCATTGTTTATGGGGTGTATATCAAGTTAACAATTAGTGAAGGGATTATAACAAGCTGTAACGACATGCCATGATGTTTTCATCATCAACCTTTGGGTTAACAGTCCAATGCACTAACCAATTTTTATACAACAGCTACTGATGATCATCCTCTCATTCATTCCACCAACCTGTGATACTTTGGCTACAGCTCTCTCTAACCCTGAACATGATGTTAGCTGGCTGTGTAAACACAAGACCCTACGTCCCTGGGTGGGCTCGAACCACCAACCTTTCGGTTAACAGCCGAACGCGCTAACCGATTGCGCCACAGAGACTGCTTTGTCCTGTCACAGAGGGGGTGTGGCTTCGATTTGCAATCCCCACCCACCTTCATCGCTGTTTACCTCTACCAGGGCAATACGGCATCAATTTAGAATCATTTATGAAGGAAAAGAGTTCTTTTAGAAATTTACAATGTTGCACAAAGTCAAGACGTGGTGAGATGTAGCACAACGAGCTAACCAAGTCCTGTAAATGGAATGGCGTTCGCCAGTCAAGTCTTTCACACAAGTAACGGTGACAATGTCATCACTTCGATTAGCCTTTATAACCATCTTAAAACAAACTACGGTAGCCATTGTCTATGCAGCAAAGATGAAGTAAAAAATTGATAAATGGACTATAAGGCGCTACAACATAGTTGTAATGACATACAACAATATTTTAACCATCAATCTTTGGGTTAGCAGACGAATGCGCGAATAAATTTGTGAACAAGAACTACCGTTTCCGATGATTTTGCTCTCATTCATTCCCCCACACTGAGGCACCAGACTTCTTTAACCCTTACCACCTAACACCGTGTTAGCTGGTTATTTACGCAGAAAAGTCGACGTCCCTGGGTGGGCTCGAACCACCAACCTTTCGGTTAACAGCCGAACGCGCTAACCGATTGCGCCACAGAGACTGCTTTGTCCTGTTTCAGAGGGGGCGTGGCTTCGATTTGCAAGCCCACCCACCTGCATCGCTGTTTACTTGTCGAAGGGCAATATCGCAGAAATTTCAATGGTGGTATATTGAAGGAAAAGAGTTCTGTGAGAAATTTACAATGTAGCACAAAGTCAAGAGGTTTCCATTTGTGATACAACCAGCCAAGAACGCATCGTTAACAGAATGGCGTTCCCCATTGGCGTCTGCCACACGAGGGACTTCTCTCCAGAGTGCGACAATCCTATCGATGCCATTAGGTTTTGTAGCCATTTTTAAACAAACCAGCGTAGTCATTGTTTATGGGGTGTATATCAAGTTAACAATTAGTGAAGGGATTATAACAAGCTGTAACGACATGCCATGATGTTTTCATCATCAACCTTTGGGTTAACAGTCCAATGCACTAACCAATTTTTATACAACAGCTACTGATGATCATCCTCTCATTCATTCCACCAACCTGTGATACTTTGGCTACAGCTCTCTCTAACCCTGAACATGATGTTAGCTGGCTGTGTAAACACAAGACCCTACGTCCCTGGGTGGGCTCGAACCACCAACCTTTCGGTTAACAGCCGAACGCGCTAACCGATTTCGCCACAGAGACTGCTTTGTCCTGTCACAGAGGGGGTGTGGCTTCGATTTGCAATCCCCACCCACCTTCATCGCTGTTTACCTCTACCAGGGCAATACGGCAGAATTTAGAATCATGGCCTATTGAAGGAAAAGAGTTCTTTTAGAAATTTACAATGTTGCACAAAGTCAAGACGTGGTGAGATGTAGCACAACGAGCTAACCAAGTCCTGTAAATGGAATGGCGTTCGCCAGTCAAGTCTTTCACACAAGTAACGGTGACAATGTCATCACTTCGATTAGCCTTTATAACCATCTTAAAACAAACTACGGTAGCCATTGTCTATGCAGCAAAGATGAAGTAAAAAATTGATAAATGGACTATAAGTTGCTACAACATAGTTGTAATGACATACAACAATATTTTAACCATCAATCTTTGGGTTAGCAGACGAATGCGCTAATAAATTTGTGAACAAGAACTACCGTTTCTGGTGATTTTGCTCTCATTCATTCCCCCACACTGAGGCACCAGACTTCTTTAACCCTTACCACCTAACACCGTGTTAGCTGGTTATTTACGCAGAAAAGTCGACGTCCCTGGGTGGGCTCGAACGACCAACCTTTCGGTTAACAGCCGAACGCGCTAACCGATTGCGCCACAGAGACTGCTTTGTCCTGTTTCAGAGGGGGCGTGGCTTCGATTTGCAATCCCCACCCACCTGCATCGCTGTTTACTTGTTGAAGGGCAATATCGCAGAAATTTCAATGGTGGTATATTGAAGGAAAAGAGTTCTGTGAGAAATTTACAATGTAGCACAAAGTCAAGAGGTTTCCATTTGTGATACAACCAGCCAAGAACGCATCGTAAACAGATGGCGTTCCCCATACGAGGGACTTCTCTCCAGAGTGCGACAATCCTATCGATGCCATTAGGTTTTGTAGCCATTTTTAAACAAACCAGCGTAGTCATTGTTTATGGGGTGTATATCAAGTTAACAATTAGTGAAGGGATTATAACAAGCTGTAACGACATGCCATGATGTTTTCATCATCAACCTTTGGGTTAACAGTCCAATGCACTAACCAATTTTTATACAACAGCTACTGATGATCATCCTCTCATTCATTCCACCAACCTGTGATACTTTGGCTACAGCTCTCTCTAACCCTGAACATGATGTTAGCTGGCTGTGTAAACACAAGACCCTACGTCCCTGGGTGGGCTCGAACCACCAACCTTTCGGTTAACAGCCGAACGCGCTAACCGATTGCGCCACAGAGACTGCTTTGTCCTGTCACAGAGGGGGTGTGGCTTCGATTTGCAATCCCCACCCACCTTCATCGCTGTTTACCTCTACCAGGGCAATACGGCATCAATTTAGAATCATTTATGAAGGAAAAGAGTTCTTTTAGAAATTTACAATGTTGCACAAAGTCAAGACGTGGTGAGATGTAGCACAACGAGCTAACCAAGTCCTGTAAATGGAATGGCGTTCGCCAGTCAAGTCTTTCACACAAGTAACGGTGACAATGTCATCACTTCCATTAGCCTTTATAACCATCTTAAAACAAACTACGGTAGCCATTGTCTATGCAGCAAAGATGAAGTAAAAAATTGATAAATGGACTATAAGGCGCTACAACATAGTTGTAATGACATACAACAATATTTTAACCATCAATCTTTGGGTTAGCAGACGAATGCGCGAATAAATTTGTGAACAAGAACTACCGTTTCCGGTGATTTTGCTCTCATTCATTCCCCCACACTGAGGCACCAGACTTCTTTAACCCTTACCACCTAACACCGTGTTAGCTGGTTATTTACGCAGAAAAGTCGACGTCCCTGGGTGGGCTCGAACCACCAACCTTTCGGTTAACAGCCGAACGCGCTAACCGATTGCGCCACAGAGACTGCTTTGTCCTGTTTCAGAGGGGGCGTGGCTTCGATTTGCAATCCCCACCCACCTGCATCGCTGTTTACTTGTCGAAGGGCAATATCGCAGAAATTTCAATGGTGGTATATTGAAGGAAAAGAGTTCTGTGAGAAATTTACAATGTAGCACAAAGTCAAGAGGTTTCCATTTGTGATACAACCAGCCAAGAACGCATCGTAAACAGAATGGCGTTCCCCATTGGCGTCTGCCACACGAGGGACTTCTCTCCAGAGTGCGACAATCCTATCGATGCCATTAGGTTTTGTAGCCATTTTTAAACAAACCAGCGTAGTCATTGTTTATGGGGTGTATATCAAGTTAACAATTAGTGAAGGGATTATAACAAGCTGTAACGACATGCCATGATGTTTTCATCATCAACCTTTGGGTTAACAGTCCAATGCACTAACCAATTTTTATACAACAGCTACTGATGATCATCCTCTCATTCATTCCACCAACCTGTGATACTTTGGCTACAGCTCTCTCTAACCCTGAACATGATGTTAGCTGGCTGTGTAAACACGAGACCCTACGTCCCTGGGTGGGCTCGAACCACCAACCTTTCGGTTAACAGCCGAACGCGCTAACCGATTGCGCCACAGAGACTGCTTTGTCCTGTCACAGAGGGGGTGTGGCTTCGATTTGCAATCCCCACCCACCTTCATCGCTGTTTACCTCTACCAGGGCAATACGGCAGAATTTAGAATCATGGCCTATTGAAGGAAAAGAGTTCTTTTAGAAATTTACAATGTTGCACAAAGTCAAGACGTGGTGAGATGTAGCACAACGAGCTAACCAAGTCCTGTAAATGGAATGGCGTTCGCCAGTCAAGTCTTTCACACAAGTAACAGTGACAATGTCATCACTTCGATTAGCCTTTATAACCATCTTAAAACAAACTACGGTAGCCATTGTCTATGCAGCAAAGATGAAGTAAAAAATTGATAAATGGACTATAAGGCGCTACAACATAGTTGTAATGACATACAACAATATTTTAACCATCAATCTTTGGGTTAGCAGACGAATGCGCGAATAAATTTGTGAACAAGAACTACCGTTTCTGGTGATTTTGCTCTCATTCATTCCCCCACACTGAGGCACCAGACTTCTTTAACCCTTACCACCTAACACCGTGTTAGCTGGTTATTTACGCAGAAAAGTCGACGTCCCTGGGTGGGCTCGAACCACCAACCTTTCGGTTAACAGCCGAACGCGCTAACCGATTGCGCCACAGAGACTGCTTTGTCCTGTTTCAGAGGGGGCGTGGCTTCGATTTGCAATCCCCACCCACCTGCATCGCTGTTTACTTGTTGAAGGGCAATATCGCAGAAATTTCAATGGTGGTATATTGAGGGAAAAGAGTTCTGTGAGAAATTTACAATGTAGCACAAAGTCAAGAGGTTTCCATTTGTGATACAACCAGCCAAGAACGCATCGTAAACAGAATGGCGTTCCCCATTGGCGTCTGCCACACGAGGGACTTCTCTCCAGAGTGCGACAATCCTATCGATGCCATTAGGTTTTGTAGCCATTTTTAAACAAACCAGGGTAGTCATTGTTTATGGGGTGTATATCAAGTTAACAATTAGTAAAGGGATTATAACAAGCTGTAACGACATGCCATGATGTTTTCATCATCAACAACACTTCAAGTCATAATCTATACTTAATCCATTGGGTGATAGGGTTCTCAGACGGTGGATCCATTAGTGTTCCCTTCTGGAAAGTAAAACATCAAATAATTGTATGTTTCGGGACAGAGTGAACTCAGTAGCCACATTTCTCTGTTCTCTATTTCTCTATTTAGCATCTTCAGATTAGGCTAACCCATTGTTGCTAACTTTGGAGCTAAACACCTTCACTTTACCAGCACATGAGGAAATAACAGACGTGACTTTTCTTGGTCTTGAGAAGCTGCAGCATTTCTTAACTGTTACACTGTAGTCTGTACTGTACATTTACTACCAGACTGACAACTTACTGCTAACCTTTTCCTCTGCTCTGTTCGCATTCACCGTCACTTTTCTGCCGCTTTATCTTTCCCACTTGCTACGCACATATATTACGCAATGCCCTATTTCTTAACGGAAATACGCTACCAAGAGTAACGACACAAAAGTTTACTCACATAACGGAACAACGCTGCACAGAGGCTCCCAAAAGCAATTGATTTCCATATTAATGGATATTTGGCGTTATTTTTGGCATTAAAAATTGTTTTTGGCCTGGTGGGGGTTCTTGTTGTTATAATTATAAGAAATACTGATTCAGTACGTTCAGTAAACGCTCAGTAAACGTTGAGTACAGTTAAACCTAGCAGTCTCCATTAGGTTCAGCGAGTTCAAACTTGTGAAAACAATGGGGGTGTTTTGAACATCCCCTTTTTCACAGGTAATTTGTTAGTCTGTCCCTCACGCTGCAGGAAATAATGGATTAATCCTGGAAAGCTATTGGTGTAGCACTTTTCTCCTTATGAAAGTAACAC
The DNA here is from genome assembly GCF_910596095.1 of Thunnus maccoyii. Lineage (NCBI taxonomy): Eukaryota > Metazoa > Chordata > Actinopteri > Scombriformes > Scombridae > Thunnus > Thunnus maccoyii. The sequence goes on along the minus strand of NC_056554.1, from coordinate 15,826,377 downwards.
GGCAGTTATTCGACCAATGAGAATTTGGTCGGACAAGAGCATATCGGCCAACTAATTGACTAGTCAACCAGGAGACTACAGCCCTACACACTTCAATACCAATTCATTAGTTTGCCTTGAGAGGACAGACCGCGGGAGATTGTGGATGGCTTCGAGGAAAGATTGGGGTTCCCCCAATGCCGGGAAGCAGTAGATGGCTCTTATATCCACATCACTTCCACCCTCCAGCAACGAAAAGGAAGTCATTCCATCATGTTGCTGCATAAGCTGTTGTGGATCACCTCTGTCGGGGAGTAACACACAAACGCACACACACACACACACACATATCTCCCTGATGGTTAATATACAGTACATCTCTTGAGGTATATTGTGTTTGTAATATGTCAAATTATGTATAAATGGTTATGTATTTCTGTTATGTTAGACTGTTCATAGCCTTTTTGCCTGACTAATTGGAGTCAAACTGGATCATTGAAGCTAGTCTGTTTCCTTTTTCTTTCCACCAACAGATTCACTAACATCAATGTTGGATGGGCTGGCAGTGTGCACAATGCAAGAGTGCTATGAAACTCCATACTCTTCAATCTAGCGGAGAGTGACAACCTTTTCCCACCAGTGAGGTATAATCTCTTAATGTTCTACAGATGGCCTGCTCATTCATTTGTACTTGTCCTATGCATTTACTGTAGGGAAATCTAATTATTAACTCAAAGGGTGATTGTTTTTTTCTTTTTCCATTTAGGACACTCAAGGAATTGGAGGTGTAGAGGTGCCCAGCATGCTCTTGGGAGACCCATACCCTCTCTTGAGCTGGCTCATGAAGGGATACCCTGACAATGGACATCCTACCAGAGAGTACAGGCATTTCAGTTACAGACTGAGTCGTGCATGCATGACTGTGGAATGTGCTTTTGGAAGGCTTAAAGGGAGATGGCGGTGTTTGTTGAGGAAGATAGATGTCAGTATCTAGAGGGTCCCTACCATTGTAACCAGCTGCTGTGTCTTGCACATCACAAGAAGATGACTTTTTGGAGGAATGGAAGGAGGAAGTGGATGAGCCAGCAGAACTGAGGGAACCAGACATTCGTCAAGTCGACAAGTCGTCTCAAACTTACTCCTCTTCTGTCTGGTTTTGCCACTGCTTGAAGAAGACGGTGGCTTAGTTGATGAAGATGATGAGGAGTAGGAAGAGGAGGAGGATTGGGACAATGATGAAGTAGCAGCACCACCTGGTCCAGTAGTGGCTACAAACACAAACACGTAAAAATAAGACATTACAGCCAGCTCTCATTGGGTGAAAAAAGGCAATGCAGCAGTGCCAAGTTTCTGAACTAGCTGCTAACGTAAATGGTTCTTTAGCTTGAGAAGAATAACCACAAACACCAACACATACTAACATTAACCACACTACACTCCTTCTCAGCTCCTTCTTAATGATTCTCGTGTCCACCAGGAGATCAGTAAACACCCTCCTGCCTGAGCTGCTCTCTCTTTGCCTGCCAGAACAGAGGTACGGCCCTCCCCCTCCTCAGTGTGTGCAGTGAGTGATTAAACACACCAGTGCTCACTTACTCATCAGGACCTGGTGATGAAAGACCATGTCAAATGTACAGACATTGCCAGTGGGTCAGTTGTCAGCATTTATTTAAATTGCAAATAAATTCTTGATTTGTTCTGTTGTATACTTCATTATTTTTAATTTTTATTGTTACTCCCCTCATCCCCTGGATTTTCTTGGGGACATATTTGGGGGCTATTTGGGATATAGAAAGAGGAGATAAGTAAATGGATTTAATGAACAGACCAGTGTTTTTTCTTAGTGTTTTTTTTTTGTGTTAATTTTATCTCCAGTGGCTATTGCCTGAGTATTGGTGTCTGGATATCAATTGCCTCAACTAAGCATTTAAATAGCTTCCTTCCAGATAGACAGGTGAGTGTCCAGCTGGGCTGTATCAGCTGATCTGAAAACATTTAATGAAAAGGTGAAACACTGGCTGAAACAAAACCAAACCTGCGATCATTGATCTATACATCATACCATAATACATCATTGCCATAAATTAGGGAACATACGTATGCGCACACATATGCAACACATGTAAATTGATTATGTGATGTAAATACCGTTGTTATTGAAAATGTCACTATTTACTATGAGCTTTATTTATTTAATGTATTTCTGGTAGTGATATGTTATGACTATTTTAAGTAGAAAAGCCTAACCAGGGACAGGGGTCGCAAATTAGACTTGGTAAGAAATCCTATATGCAATACATCTGTTTCATGATATTTTAACCCGTTACAATGTTTTTTGCATCGTCCCTGACAAATAAACTACAAAAAAAAAAAAAAAAAAAAAAATAGGTAGTTGTTTGAGTTAGACAGGATCTGGGGAAGTTGTTTCGTGTGGCATGGTGCAACATTATATATGTTAGATAAAAGCACAAACTGAAACATCTGAGTGAAACTAAACTTCAAACCACAGTGATTCCATTACAAGGTAAAAACGCGATGTATCTCTGCTGTAAAGCCACGGTGGAAGCGCATATGATCACAGTATGATGCGGTTAAAGCTGGTCGTGTGGAAAATGCTGCAAGGTAAGCTCCTATTGTTAGCTTCTCTAGTTAACTAATTAACTCTCTTTAGTAGCAACCTACTTACAAGGCCAAGTGGTATTATAACATTCGCTAAGTACATTACCCGAGATACAAACTTAAAGGTTAGTCCTAGTTCAAATGAATATGAACTAGCTAGTGAGCTAGCTAGTGCTAATAGGAACTGATAAGTATACTTGGTATCAGAAAGCCTTAGGTCAAAGATTTAGGATAAACTTTGCCGTCGTATATGCATCCAAATGTGTGTGTTCAGTCCATGGTAAAAGGGTTAGGGTTCATTTTCAGGGTTCAGTTCAACATTTTTAGATCCTATTTTCTCATCTATAATCATAGTAGCCCGGCTAGCTCAGTCGGTAGAGCATGAGACTCTTAATCTCAGGGTCGTGGGTTCGAGCCCCACGTTGGGCGCTCTCCTTTTCAACAGAGCAGCAAGGATTCATTATTGTTTTTCTGTGGACTGTCAGACAGTGCTCACGTATAATCATTCTGGGCTACCTGGTGTGGTAATTCTGATGATAGTTAAAAACATGAAATAGAGATTCATGAATTTATGTATATAATAGAGCTAGATTGTTGTAAAGTTAGAACCAAACTTTTAAATTTACAAAAAATACACTCTGTTCGACCATTTTCAAGATATGCCGACTGAAATACACATCATATCTGTATACCCCACCAACAAGGTGGGTGGCTGTAGTGAATCACTTCATTGTTCGCCAGCACCTCTGAGGCTGTGGTTCTCTGCTGGAAAACAGTGGATTGCTCCCTCAGGGTTTGGAGTGATTTGCCACGTCAATTGAGGGACTGTTATGATGAAGACAATTGACCGACACAGTGAGAAGAAGCAAAGCCACAGATGGGTTTCTGAACAGACTGAAGATGCAGTGGGATTTAATTAAAGAAAAACGCCCAATGTGGGGCTCAAAACCACAATCTTGAGATTAAGAGTCTCATGCCCTACAGACTGAGTCAGCTGAGATGTGCGGCACCCCTCCCCCCACATCACCATCTGTCATTGAAACAAGCCTGCAGACCTTTCTCATGGGTTTTAGCCCATCCCCCACTGCTGCACAACTACGAAATGTATGAACAGTTCTGGAAGCAGCGACCTTGTCTCTGTGGCGCAATCGGTTAGCGCGTTCGGCTGTTAACCGAAAGGTTGGTGGTTCGAGCCCACCCAGGGACGAGAAGTTTTTCATAACTAGTATACATTAATATTAAAAACGCTATGTACTTAATTTAGGTCGTGTACCTTTTTTTGGCTAATAAAACATGCTTTCATTTGGCAAAAATGAAACCGTTTTAATGAAATCTAAAAAAAGAAAACCAAACCTGCTTTGTGTTTCTGCCTAAAAGACAATATCAGTGCCAGTTGCTCAAGCTGACATGTCAGCCCATGTTACTGTAAATTATATATTTTAAAGAACATCCCAAGCTTGGATGAGAAATAGTTCAATCTGTTGACAAATCAGATTTTTTAGCCAATATTAAATAGCATTTCCTGTTCTCTTCCTGCCCGTCTTTCCCCTCCCCCATTTCCCCTATTGTTTACACAGTGAGTGCTTCAGCGGTTTGTCAGCAATCAGGTTTTAGATTGGGGTGGTAAAAAAACAAAACAAAACAAAAAAAAAAAACAAGTCGTCCCTGGGTGGGCTCGAACCACCAACCTTTCGGTTAACAGCCGAACGCGCTAACCGATTGCGCCACAGAGACCACATGACAGAGAACAATAACAATACGGTTTATGATATGAATGTTCTGTGTGAAGATTCAATCAGAATTATAATTATAATCAGTGTGTTTACATGCACTTTACTTTGTGTACCTACCAGAGTAAAATAACCAGATTGGAAAGTATGGTTTGGTGTAATTTATGGTTTTGTGCAGTCTTCAGTCCCTGTCTTTCACTCCTCTGCTCTCTTTATCTGTTCCTGTGTTTGCCTGAGGGTTGTGTTGAGCTCCTCCCGCTCAACACAGAGCAGAGGGCAGAGGTCACAGTGAGAGAGAATGAAATCATGTGAAGTGAAAAATACAGTACCAGTCAAAAGTTTGGAAACACCTTTACATTCATTAGAATAAGAAAGTGTGTCCTAAGTTTTGACTGGTACTGTACATCTTGATTAAGAATTGCATTGTATGTGGTAGTAAAAAGACACTTAATTTAACACATTTAAATATTAAATTGAAGAGAATGGAATGAAATGTCCGAAATATTGACAAAGGAATGTGCAAATGTTCATAGTGAAACTGTTCTTGCGGTGTGAGGTCTTTAAATGCCTTGCAAAACTTGTATTTTGCCTCTTTAAACGTATCCCTGTCCCCACTCCTGAACTCCTCTTCCTTTTCCAACCTTTGCCATCTGAACCTGTGAACCAGGATTTATCATTGTTGTAACTCACCCTGGTGTGTGATGGTATACAGCTGTCCTCACAGATAATGATGTAGGATGTCACACAGATTGACCATAACATGGTAAGAGTGACCAAGTGCAGCACAGGGGCAGCGTGGTAGACAACACTTATAGTAGTGTAACACTGATCCAAAGTCAACTGAACCTGGACAGCTTCTTTTCAGCAGAGGAGGGAGTCCTCTTATAGTGGGAGAACAATCTCAGCTGCTTCTCAGGAGGAGACTCTGAAACATCCCCTTCCCCTGGTCGTGTTGATGCCGCTTGCTCTTCACCCTCTGCCTTTATATACTCTGAAATGAGAGGGGGCAGGAGAGACTCATTACAAATGTGTTATTGGCTTGGCCTATATGACAAAGACACTCAATGATATAAACATCACAACAATCAAATAGTTAATCACTTAACCAATGTTAATCAAAATGTTGCGTCCAACATGGATGCCATGAAGTAGGCATTGGTGAAAGGAAATGTGGTGAGGCCTCTTCCTTCAGATAGGTCACATCCTGGTATCTACAATGCATGAAGATCTCCGTAAACCTTGTTTTCAACAAGCTCTTCAGAGCTCTCACCAGGGGCCCGCAGTATCTGGCTTTTCGTCTTATTTCCAGCAGGTGACAGCGCTGAGTGAGGATACAGGGCACAATCACACTGATAGTGACAGTTTTCTTACCCTGTGTTAGGTTGGTAGAATGGATCAAGAGCTTTGATCAGGTCTTCAAGCTGAGCATACTCTCGCAGGGATAAGATAACGCTTCTGTGCCCCTCTGATTCCAACACACTGGATAGCTTTTGCATGTCTACACATGCACAGAAGCCTTCACCTGTTCCAGAATGGAATTCCATTGTGTGGCATTCACTATTGGAATTGTTGCATCACCAAAGCACGCTTCAAAGCAGTCTTTAAATGAGGTGCTACTGGGGAGGAGGTTGGCTGCACGGGATAACTTTGCTAGGGTGCTTGACAGCCCACTGCTGTCTTTCAGACCATCTTTTATGACCAACTGCAGTGAATATGTGAAGCATGACAGGCTCTGCATCTTAAGGTCTTATCCAAAGTGGCATTGACTGCCTGTCAAAAAAACTAACAAAATCAGAAAAAAGTCTTTATCAATTAAAAAGTTGAGTCCTCATCTCCAACTTCGGATTCTGAATGCAGTCAATGCTTGAGTCTGAATCCAAGTCCGAGTCATCAGTGCTCGAGTCCAAGTCGAGTCACGAGTCCTGAAAGTCAGGACTCGAGTTGGACTTGAGACTGAGTCCTGGACTCAAGTACTACAATACTGGCATGAATTTCATTTCATTTGTCACTGTTAGCTAGCTGGCTAATTTTCAGTCCTTTGGTAAGAGGCTTTGTAACGTATAAAATGATAAAATTCACAGAATGAAGACAACAAGACGCCATAAACACAGCAACAGCAACAAAACAAGAATTCTCAAGACAGAACACAAGATATGCAGGGCAACAGGAAACAGCAAACACTGGGTATTAGTATAATGGTATACAATTTGACAGAACCATAAAAAGGGCCATTAAGTTGAATCAATACATCTCTATAACAGTTTGAAGAAGATACTCACATTATAACCTTCAAGGTAGCCTTTATTGCAGGGCTGTTATATTTGACTGCATCAAGTATAGTTTTGGTGAACTTAATTAACTGTGTATATATAGAGATCAATGGAAAAAAATACACATATATTGTTCTCTCTGCCATACTGTATAGCTTTACTCATTAGTTGTGTAAACAGGAAAAAGTAGGTGGGTGTAGAGTTCAGACCCAAACCACACCCCCTTTCAAAAGGGGCGTAATAGTCTCTGTGGCGCAATCGGTTAGCGCGTTCGGCTGTTAACCGAAAGGTTGGTGGTTCGAGCCCACCCAGGGACGAAGGTTTTTCAGGGACAAGCTAGAAACTAGAATATGGAAACTATTGAGTCAACTCCCAGCACTTCAGCTTACATAACTAGAGATTATGCCTCTTCAAAAAAACACAAAACAATGTGTACAACAAAATTACACTGAGTTATAACACATTTAGTAATAGTTTAGTTCACATAAATACTAAATTTAGCATTTACTATGATTCAAATTTCTGCGATATTGCCCTTCTTCAGGTAGAGCGCTGCAGGTAGGTGGGGATTGCAAATCGAAGCCACACCCCCTCTGTGACAGGACAGAGCAGTCTCTGTGGCGCAATCGGTTAGCGCGTTCGGCTGTTAACCGAAAGGTTGGTGGTTCGAGCCCACCCAGGGACGTAGAATTTTGACAGTAAATAACCATGTAGTATGATATTAGATGGTAAGGGTAGAGAAATCTGGTGCTACAGTGTGGGGGAATGAATGAGAGCAAAATCATCAGAAGCATAGTTCTTGTATGCAAATTCATTAGCGCCCTCGTCTGTTAACTGAAAGGTGTTGATGGTTAAATTATTGTTGTATGTCATTACAACTATATGATAGTGTGTTATAATCCAATTATCAATTTTTTGCTTCATCTTCGCTGTGTTGACAGTGGCTACCGTAGTTTGTTTTGACATAGTAACAAAGACTAATTGCAGCGATACAGCGATACTTCGTTAGCTTGTTGTGCTACATATCACAACCTCTGACAAAACGCAGTCTCTGTGGTGCAATCAGCTAGCGTGTTTAGCTGTTAACCCAAAAGGTTGGTGGTTCGAGCTCACCCAGGGACGTAGGAGCTTGTGTTTACATAACCAGCTAACATCATGTTAAGGTTTAGAGAAAACTGTAGCTATGGTGGAATAAATGAGAGGATAATCATCAGTAGCTGTTGTATGAAAATACATTACTGCATAGGCTGTTTACGGAAAGGTTGATGATTATAATGTCATGGCATGTCCTTCCAGGTCATATAGCTTGCTATAATCCATTTATTACTTGTTGACTTCATATTCACTCCATAGACAATGGCTACCATGGATTGTTTAAGAATGGCTACAAGGACTAATCGCATCGATAAGATTGTCACAGTCAGTAGAGAAGTTCATAGTATGACAGACACCGATCTGGAACGCGATTCTCTTAACAATGCTTTGTTAGCTTGTTGTGCCACGAATTAAAACCTCTTCACTTTCTGCTACATTGTAAATTTCTCAAAGAACTATTTTCCTTCAATATACCACGATTTAAATTTCTGCGATATTGCCCTTCTACAAGTAAACAGTGATGAAGGGGGGTGGGGATTGCAAATCGAAGCCACACCCCCTCTGCAACAGGACAAAGCAGTCTCTGTGGCGCAATCGGTTAGCGCGTTCGGCTGTTAACCGAAAGGTTGGTGGTTCAAGCCCACCCAGGGACGTCTTGTGTTTACATAACCAGTTAATATTGTGTTAAGGGTTAGAGAAAGCTGTTACTAAAATATCACAATGTGATGGAATGAATGACGTTAATCATCAGTAGCTGTTGTATGAAAATACATTAATGCATTAGACTGTTTACGGAATGGTAGATGATTCAAATTTCATGGCATGTCCTTCCAGCTGTGTTATAATCCATTTATTTATTGTTTACTTTATATTCACTCCGTAGACAGTGGCTACCGTGGTTTGTGTAAAAATGACTACAAGGACTAATTCGATGAGATGGTCACAGTCAGAAGAGAAGTCCCTCGTGTGGCAGACGCCAATGGGGAACGCCATTCTGTTTACGATTGAAATTTCTGCGATATTGCCCTTCGACAAGTAAACAGTGATGCAGGTGGGTGGGGATTGAAAATTGAAGCCACGCCCCCTCTGTAACAGGACAAAGCCGTCTCTGTGGCGCAATCGGTTAGCGCGTTCGGCTGTTAACCGAAAGGTTGGTGGTTCGAGCCCACCCAGGGACGTCGACTTTTCTGCTTAAATAACCAGCTAACACGGTGTTAGGTGGTAAGGGTTAAAGAAGTCTGGTGCCTCAGTGTGGGGGAATGAATGAGAGCAAAATCATCAGAAACGGTAGTTCTTGTATGCAAATTTATTCGCGCATTCGTCTGCTAACCCAAAGATTGATGGTTAAAATATTGTTGTATGTCATTACAACTATGTTGTAGCGCCTTATACTCCATTTATCAATTTTTTACTTCATCTTTGCTGCATAGACAATGGCTACCGTAGTTTGTTTTAAGATGGTTATAAAGGCTAATGGAAGTGATGACATTGTCACTGTCACTTGTATGAAAGACTTGACTCGCGAACGCCATTCCATTTATAGGACTTGGTTAGCTCGTTGTGCTACATCTCACCACGTCTTGACTTTGTGCAACATTGTAAATTTCTAAAAGAACTCTTTTCCTTCAATAGGCCATGATTCTAAATTCTGCCGTATTGCCCTGGTAGAGGTAAACAGCGATGAAGGTGGGTGGGGATTGCAAATTGAAGCCACGCCCCCTCTGTAACAGGACGACGCGGTCTCTGTGGCGCAATCGGTTAGCGCGTTCGGCTGTTAACCGAAAGGTTGGTGGTTCGAGCCCACCCAGGGACGTCGACTTTTCTGCTTAAATAACCAGGTAACACAGTGTTAGGTAGTAAGGGTTAAAGAAGTCTGGTTCTACAGTGTGGGGGAATGAATGAGAGCAAAATCATCAGAAACGATAGTTCTTGTATGCAAAGTTGATGGTTAAAGTATTGTTGTATGTCATTACAACTATTTTATAGCGCGTTATAATCCGTTTATCAAGTTTTTTCTTCATCTTCGCTGCGTAGACAATGTCTACCGTAATTTGTTTTAAAATAGTTACAAAGACTAATCGCAACGATAACAATGTCACTCTCAGTAGAGAAGTTACCTGTATGGAAGACGTGACCCGGGAATACCTTTCCATTTACGGTACTTCGTTAGCTTGTTGTGCTGCGTATCACAACTTCGGACACAGAGTCTCTGTGGCACAATTGGTTAGCGCGTTCGGCTATTAACCAGAAGGTTGGTGGTGGGAAAATCATCACTAGCTGCTGTATGAAAATTAATTAGCGCTTTTGAGCCTTTACCGAAAGGCTTACATTTAAAATGTCATGGCATGTCCTTACAGGTATATTATAGTGTGTTATAATCCATTTATTATTTGTTTACTTTATGTAAATGCTAAGTTTAAAGGACAAAGCTGGCGATTTCCTATCTGTCTCGTTCAGTCGCTTTGTTAAGCGTCTCACGGTAAAATAACAACACTGTGAGAAGTAGCCAGAGCAGCCTAGCTTTTCCAAGCTATGCAGTTTTAAAGTAGAGATAAATCATATAAAATCTCATCCGCCCAAATACTCAGCCTCCACTTTATGCCTATATAATACTTCATGAATCGTTTGTCTTTTAATTGCTCGTGTGGTTATTTTTTTATTTATGTAACTGTCATGCATTTCATAGAAACTTTTGTTTAGAGGAAATTTCAGTTTTTCATAAACCCTGGTCTTAATTTTAGGACATATTATGTATATCTTATTGGCCATGACTTTCACCACAGAAATGTTGAGTCACTACTAGCATTTAGTAGCTCCTGTGAACACAAAGCATGTATGCACATACTGTATAAATAAGTTAAACATGCAGATGGGTTAGAAACTTAAGGGAAAATCATTGAATATTATTCATTGAAAAGATATTCACTTATTAAATATTTGGTCCAAAATCTCACGTACTTGAGGTGCTCAATTGGGTTGAGGTCTGGTGACTAAAAAGGCTATAGCCTTCATTTATTATAATGTATTATAACTCACATAATACTGAAACTATTCAGTGAATTTCCTTGCCTTGCATATGTTTCTCCATTGATTTGATTCATACAAGTTTTTCTAATCATTTATTCAGGTTTTTTCTTAAATATGCCACCCATATCTTATTGACAACTAGAACCTCAATAATTCTCATGTCCTTGTAGATCACTATATTGGCCCAAATATCAAATTATTTTTTTCTGGAAATAAAAAAAGACAAATTTCGGGTTGTACTATATTTGAAGACTTAATTACAGATTCAGCATCACCAGATATTCATTTTGAATGGAGAGAGTAGCGTGTCCTAGAAGTGTTATGTAAGCTCATTTTAACCAATGGGAGTTTCTGTTGACCAGTTGAAAGTGTCTCCATCTTTACTGCAGAAACAGACCAGAGAGTGAATCATTTGTCTAGAAGACAAGAATTACTGGTGTCACTGAACCAGTGACATGATAAGGAGCTCAAAAAGACACAAAAATGATAACTGCCAGAGAAATTTTTCTCACTTTCCACCAGGTCTGAGAGCCAAAATGGTGATTAAATTAATTTGAAAGTAAAACTCAAAAGTTTGTTTTTGAATAGGTTTGACATTGATCAGGTCCTGGGCCCTAATTATCTCCATTTCAGGACTACTAAAAAAAAAAATCTCCCATATACATTTAATTAACAGCATAATGAACAGCCTGTTGTATCTTATTCAGTGATTTATTCAGCATGATTGTCATGAGTATTGGACTTTATAAAACATGGTAAATGTTGCCGCTACATAATAGACTGTAGATACAGGTCAACATGCAACAAGGCACCAAACGCTATTTAAAAAAAAAGAAAGAAAAACTATATTTTTTCAGACTTGATTTCCAACACTACTCATCACATTTTACATCACTGAGTACAGCATTCAAATATAAATGAAGGGGGGAGAAGATCTTCTAATTTACTTTAAGTTTAAATATTTCTGGTCTAGTAATGATTTGTAACTGATCTGATATATTAAGAGGCCCTCTGGTGTACTCAACTGTTAAAAGAAAATAATGGTTACATGTGGCAGGTATAATAACAGACAACAGTCCTAAAATATTTAGCATATATACATTATTTTTGACATGATGGTGAACTGTGAAATGTAGTGCTTGCATGTGTGTGTACATGCGTGCAGATAGACAATATGCTTCTCAAACACAGGGTCAATTTTTAATTAGCAATACACGCTGGCTATGATTTTGACATTGCCTGGCTATCACCCTATACTGCACGACTTTTAAAAATCAGCACACTATTTGCAGTCTCTTCTCCTCACCTAAAGACGATACAGTGATCTATAGTCGATACTGACTTTTCCAAGCACAAACCATCATAATTCTGACCTCAGGCCTCAAATGACAAAACATCTGAAACTGTAGACCGTTTAATTCAATGTTTGTAACCCATCAAATGGAGCACTGCATGGTGGGAGTGCAGATGAGTGGCGGCTGCAGGAGAGTTTGGAGGTCGTCGATTTCAAGTCTGATGGCTCAGGGTCCTAGCTCTGATTTTCTCTCAAATCCTGTCCCTGCTCCCTGTCCGTGGCTCCAGTTTGAGACGATGTGGTCTGATCCTTGTGTGAAGTGTTCAGGGCCAGCTGCATGGCCCAGACACTTAGAGGCCTCATGTAGGCCAGAGAGCGATAGATGCCCTTCTCACAGTAGGCTTCAGGGGTCTGGAAGGCCATGCCCAACCTCTCCCACACAGTCCGGTAGCAACCCTCTGCTGTGCGCATTCCTTCCTCCCGCATACCCTGAGAAGGAAGACAGCCACAGTAAACACTACCAGTCATACAAACATACACTTGTTATCAGCTATCAAGTTACTTTCAAACGTTTTAAATAGAAACATGGGTGTTAACTTAAAAAGAACGGTAGGAGTAGACATGTTGGGAAATAGACTTATTTGCTTTTTTGAGAGGTAGATAAAAAAGATAAATACTACTTTTGTATCTGTCTGTTAAATATTAATTAAGCTGGAGCTAGAAGATGGTTGGCTTAGCTTGGCAATAGACTGGGGAAAAGCTCGCATGGGTTTGTCCAAAAGGTTAAAAAAAAATAAACCTGCCCACCAGCACACAATTTCAGGTTTAAAAAAAAAAAACAAGACTCTTAATCATGGAAAAATACAACAAAAATAGTCAAGACAGTAGGCTACAAATCACTTGTGAGTGTTAGGGGTCTTTTACCTCTTAAAAACATAAGTGAGATGAACTCTTTTGAACTCTATGCACTTGTGAGTACTGATCCATGTTTTCATAAAATGAACAATTCTATTACACATCATGTTAGTGTCAGGATTCAATATGTTTTGAGTCATTCCTCAGCTACATATGTGACACAAAACAAAAAAAAGTGATTCATACTGTATAAAAAATAACCAGATGTGGTGAGAAAAACAGTAGATGTTACCTCAGTTCAACAGCAACAACACGTGACTATGATACACCTGATCTTTCCCTTGAATGTGAAGTAGATACTAACATACACACACACATACCTCATGGATCATAGTGGCTGCCAGTCCATACACCACTCCAATCCAAACCTCATCTGACTGGACGCTGGAGCGATCAGGCACTCCTTCCGGGCGCATACCATTAACTGCACCCATCTGGCCTCCAGCAAAGCTCATTACATTCAAGTCAAAGACTGATTTTAATGCACTGATGATCTTTTCTTTTGGAAAAGCCTAGAGGAGAGAGAGAGGAAGCAATGTTACGACCACAAAGCTACTCTGAAAACATTGAGAGTTCACACAACTTGCTTCTTGGCATGAGGAAAGGAGCACAAAATAATGTACTGAGTGCAATAATCTGTTAACTAGATTTGAATAAATCACAGCTGACTCTTGGCAGTATTTAAAAAACAATTTTAGTTGCCAACTTTAAATATACTGAAGTTATTTAGTGTGTTTATTATAAGTAGTTGATTATAAAACATTTGTAGTGAACGTTGGAGCATTTCAGTCAACATACTAAGCAGCATCGTCCCAGTAGCAACTTCCTGTTTAGACAAATATCATTTTAACTTGTCTGTAGGGTTGCAACTAACAATTATTTTCATTATCAATCAATCTGCCAATTATTGTTTGGATGCACATTGTAATTTTCCACAGCCCAAAGGTGACATCTTTAAATATTGGTGCAAAACCCAAAAATATTCACTTTACAATTAAATAAAATATAGAAAAGCAGCAAATCTTTGCATTTGAGAAGCAAATGGAAATGTTTGTCATTTTAAGTTTAGTTATTCTTTAAGCAAAAATGCCAAATTATCTCAACAGTTGCAGACAATTTTTCTGTCGATAGACTTATTGATTTATCAACTAATTTGATTTACAACTACTATATACACTTGCAGCTCTACTTGCCCGGTAGTCTTCGTCTCCCAGCCCAGACGCCCTCAGGAACCAGTGGCCAGCACACTGGTCAGACATGACACTATTAGACAGATCTCTCCCACTGCTGTCATAGTTGTAGTACTTGCCTAAACAGGATGGAAAAATACAAAAAAAAAAGGAAGGCATTTCAAATCTCAGGGCACTTAAAAATAACTTGGACTGAACTGAAAACAACAGCTGCATGACTACACCACAGCTAGAACGTAGCTAAGCCCCTAGGTTTTGTTTTTCTTCTATTTTTTTAACTGATTTTTTTTTAACTTATGTCTCAATTTGATTAGCATTTGAAGAGTTTTGAATAAATACAAGATTTGTGTATTTTTAAAACCAGCAGTAAATACAACTGGCTCGATTTGCCCGTACATACAGTATATTGAACAAAATAAATGGATATTTAAACTTACCGTTCCACAGCAGTTTATCAAAAGCGGCGCTGCCTCTGTCCAGGATGTCTCTGTAATGTTGGTATGTCTCCTCTTTGTCCACCAGTCTGGCCATCTTACACATCACACACAATGACGCCAACCACAACCCACCACAGTACGCACTGTAAAATATAAATACGAGGACAGAAGCAAACAAGATTTACATAAAAACTCAGTGTGCAATTAAGAGTCAAATGTAATCTGTAATGACATAACACTGAAGTTTGACTTCAAGTACATTTCAACCAGTGGGTGGCAGGTTACAGTGTTTCAACACATAAAGAACTGACTTTTAATTTACTTTGTTGGACGGTGTAATAAGATTCATAGCTGCTTTGAATCCACGTTTAATTAAACAACACACAATTTGCACATTAAATAATAATAATAATGATAATAATCATTTAGTTAAAGTAAAGTTGATCCTCCAGCTTTTAAACTTTTTGACTGAGCCCTGTGTCCACTGTCTTCAAGTTAAAAAGATCAACAAAAAGAAGTTGTAAACAAGAACTGTTAGCTTTGGAAGCAACACGACTTTCATCTGGGTAACAACCTCTGAACCCAAACAAGCTTGCTGGTCACATTTAGAAAAAAAACAGAAGCACTGCAGCTTCAGATGAATCAGTTTTTCTTGCTCACCAGTCATGCTTTTTCCATTTTCATTTCCTTCCCTCTCTCCGTTCCTCCCTGACAACCAATTCAAACTTCAACTTGTAAAGCTAATGATCATAAAGCAGTTGTCTTTCTTTGAGGAGTCAATTAATAACAAGGACCTGTTAGGGATTAGATTTAATTTAATCAAAATAAGAGGATAAGTGTGCTTCGAGGCTCCCAATTTCTTAATAGGGTTAGACTATTTTAAAGGGCTTTGCCATTGGCTGTGTGTTCTAACAGTGAGTGGGCCTTATCATTGAGCACTATGCTAAATCATAGTTTTATTTTTTACACCAAATTATAATATTTGAAATGACTGGGATAACCGGAGTAACTGGAGTATACAAGATTTTATCTTATATTGGGATAAAAACACTCAAGATAATTTAATCATGGTGAATTTCCATTATCGGATAATCATGAATATCTCAGCTGTCTAGCTCACTAACGTACAGTCTTATTGATTTCCTGATTTATTTTGAATTGACTTTTGCCACAAGGGGGAACCTGCATCCAGTCATTCGTCACGGCTGAAGGCTGGGAACGCGAATGCTTGGATATCAGGTTGATTCTTTTTATTAATGTTTCTTTTGGCATCATAAGGAGCCAGCTGAGGTGGTTTGGGCACCTGGTCAGGACGCCTCCTGGACGCCTCCCTCTGGAGGAGTTCCAGGCATGTCCGGCCCGGCCGGGGCAGACCCAGAACACGCTGGAGGGATTACATAGCTCTTCTTGCCTGGGAATACCTCAGACCCCCCCGGAGGAGTTGGAGAGCATTGCTGGGATGAAAGATGTCTGGGTTTCCTTATTCAGTCTGATGCCACCGTGACCCAGTCCCAGATAAGTGGTGGAAATGGGCGGATGGATTTTTTTCTCTCATTGTGATTACCTGCTGTGTGTTGGCGAGAGTCTGAATCTGTCTTTGTTCGTTTTTCACTAATAAGGATGTTCACACACAAAAAAAAAGTGCCCTATGATGTAATAACAAAATTTGTTTCTTAACAAAATGTAAGGTAAAGTGATTCTAGTATGTTTTAATGCCATTTTAAGAGTTTTAAGCATATGATGATTTGATGATTATCACGATAATATCGTTAAATTATTTTGGCGAGGATAATGGTGCCATGAAATGTTCATATCGTCTCATGCCTACTGTGTACTGTGATTAGGGGAGATTCTTTTCACTCGTCCACTTTTTTATCTAATTTCGTAACAACGCCTATGTAGAAACCTTAATCTCCACTCACATTGTTCATTCTCCGGGCTGCAAATGCTCCTTAAACTCTCACCTTGGTCCAGTCACTGTCCAGCCGTCGTAGGTCTGGTCAGCATATCCGGAGTTCTCTATCAGGCCGTCTCCATCTAGGTCAAACTTTATCTCTGACTCCATCACCGCCTAGCAGACAAACCGGAATAAGACAGCTGAGTGCAAAAAAGTGACCAAATAATCCAATACACTCAAGTTTTGTTTTACTTCTACAGGAGACAAAATACAAATCTACACAGGGAATAATTAAGAGACCACTTATGTCAATTATGTCTGAATTTATCCAACTTTCGTGCATAGGATTGTCAGAGAAGTATTTTAAATCCTGAGTTGTTTACATCCATGTTTAGTCAGAAACTCCACAGTGTACCTTTAAGACTACAGCAGTCAGTTATACCTGGCAGATGGGCCACATGTCCTGCAGATACTGGCTGTCCTGGGTGATATGAAAGTCCCTGTAGACCTGCAGGACAAACTTCAGGTTCAAGTCCTTCCAGTCTGCAGTGTCATGAATGAGGTAGGCATTCACCCTTTGCCATGGCTCGTCATCTAGGAACAGGGTCAACGTTACAGTGCTCAGTGACAGTTCATGAGAAGAGATTTTAGTCTAGCTTGTGTTTCTATCTGTATGATGGTAAAATAACTTAAATAAATCTGACCTCTGTGATGGATTATTGTATATTTTGGGAAATGACAAGCATCCATACAGGTCATAGAAGTCTAAATTATTTGTAAAAATGTGCAGAACCACAGACATCATCCTTCAATAAGGCTTTTAGTGTAAAAAACACATTAAGATATTCTATTTAACTCCCCTCAGAGCTGCTGTAGTTTATGATATTTTCTTTTTCCTACCTGGGTCTCCGATGTCGTGAGGCACCACGTTTTTGGCCTTGACGGGAGAACACACCCCACTCATCAGATGGAGTCTCTCCGTTGGGTCCTTCTGAACCACACTGCCAGCTGAGAAGAGATTTAAGCTGTGAAATGCGGGCCTGGTATGGTCTTTAAGAAATACACATCCTCCAATGTGATAAAGCACTAAGATAAAAACATTCCACTCACCGATATCATATTGCACACTCAAGGCAAGTTTGGGCCACAGCATGATAAGTGCAAAAGAAGCATAGAAGTGCACGTCGTATGTGTTGTACATTCTGTACTCCTGACCTGGGAAACAATAGTGTAGTTATGTGCATCATTATATGCATAAGAGGAGAAAGAACTGTCTCCTAATTTTTGCTTAATAAACCTTTTTTAATCTCAAGAATTGCAAGTTTCTTAATAAATGTAAGGCTCTGGTTGTTTGCATTGTAGATTTCTGAAGAAAGATTTCTTTTTGAATAGATTTGAATGGGAAAGAAATACATGATGATCACATTATTCTCAGTTCTGACCACATGGATGTTGTGGTTTAGTACAAACTACTAACATATTATGACACAAACTGCTGCGTCTTGCAGACTAACTTATTTCCTTGTTAGTTACCTTCTAGGTAGGCAAAGCGACCGTACTCCTTGATGACAGCAGGCTGAGCTGGCAGCCCCCCGTTCTCGCTGCGCATGCCGCCACTGACATCAGCATCCTCTGGTAGCTCCGTCCACACCGTCCCTCCATCCGCCACAAAGTACAACTCATTGAACAGGGCTGACTTGTACCAGGAGGGGAGAGAACTGCAAGGCACAAGTGAATGTACAAGCTGAGGTGAACAGCCATAATAAACTATTATAAACTATAATAAGCATTCAAAGTCTGAAAATTGGATGTCTACTTTTTAATGGGATAAAAGCAACAACACTGATTAGCATTGAGGTCATCATAAATTCATTTAACCTGCAGTTGTGAACTCTCACCTGTCCTGCAGTATGGGTCTTTGCCACTCCTCAATGCTCTTCTCCCACTGTTTGTAGCGTGTTAGAGCGTAGTGACTGAGGGAGGGCGACGCATCCCCGTTGGTTCCATAGTAACGAGTATACCTCCTGGAAACAGAAAAGTCACGGGCTGGATGACGGCGACACAAAAACGCTTTATGTTCATTAACAAAGGCGGGAAGCATAAAACATTTCTAACAAAGGTTAGCAGTTTTAAAAATGTTGCTTAGTAACTGAACTGGTAATGAACGGCAAGTTTTTCTCAGTGAGGTCAGAGGTCAGACTTGGGTATGAAACTGGAAAAACTTGCTAAGAGACACTTAGGCAGGACTGACCCTTGTGTTTGCACGTCAATCATATTTTGTCCTTGGGCTGTGAAACAGGACATGGTTGACATTGTCAACTACCTCCCAATAGCCGATCCAGCAGGGCCAGCACGCTCACCAGCCAGAATGCACACTTAGTAGTGGCTTTTCATCACCCACTATGAGGTGATCAACACCCTGCTGTTCTGAGCGATGCAACCGGCGCTGGAGAGAATCCTCACATATCAATCATGTTGGATATTTGCAATGTGGTTGCAGATTCTGTTATTGAGGGCGATGACATTTCAGCATTCAGCAGTGAAAACCGCTGTGTGGCCACTACTTGAGTGTTGCTAAGAGTTTTATTTGTATATATTTGTATTCAGTAACCACAATGACATACAGACCAAGTAATATGTTTAGTTTTCTGTTTAGTTTTGCTTTTATGCTCACCACTCTCTCTCTCTGTTGTGCTTTCTTTTCTCTCCCTCACTCTTTTCTCACTTACTTCCTAAAGAGGCAGTGAGGCTTTTATAAAATAGAACCTTTGTCTTGGCATGTTTCAGTAAAATGAATATATGACAATCATCTCCAGCTTGTTTACCTTTCAGCAATGCAACATACCTGATATGCTCCCTCTCCCTAGACCCGAAGGTGATTTTGGGCATGTCCCATGCCAGGCAGAACTCCAGTGTGTTGTGGCTCTGAGCCGGCACGGAGCAGCTCACAGCCAGCGCTGCTGCGACCTTCTCTCCCTTGGGTGTCGGGGGGCTGGAGCCTGTAGAAGTAAGACAAAGAGGGAGCAGAAGATGTCTTATATGGCATCTCTATCAAACTCAAAAAGTTAGTAGTTTATTATATGTGACTTCTACATGTGTGTATCTAAAAGAATAAATAATACTATGCAAAATAAGCGTTACAGAGCGGCTTTTAAGGCTGGAACATAATCTACACACTGAAATGTGTTTGACTCTGCAAGTATGTCTTTTTCTTAATGATTGACTTTTAAAAGTTCCATTTCTGTCAGCATTTCTAAGTTATATTTCTCTATATCTTATGCTTGTGAAGCACTTTGTAACCTCTGTGCTGAAAAGTGTAACATAAAAATTATTAATAATGTACATCTCTTAATAAATGCTTATTATCCTGCTCAAGCGTGTTTTTCTGGGTGTTTTATTGCGTTTTTTCCTCTTCTTCAACTTTTAGTTCAATTTCTGTTTGAGTATGAATCTGTCTCATCCTCCCACTAACAGTGTTTTAATTGCTGACCTGTCGGAGAGTCCAGCCGTCCATCATTGATGAGGTCACTCCACAAACCGCTGCAGGTTCCCTTTGGACTGAACGCTGTCTGATGACTGATTTCCCTGTCAGGCTGTTAAGACGTGCACAAAATCAAAAACTCCCTTGTTAAATCTAAAACCTAATGCTCATTAAGACTGATTTCACACAGAAAAAAACTTGATTATTATAAATCCGCTTATAAATAACACAGACTATTGTTACAAATCTTAAGAATTGCTTGTGCAATGAACAAGCTACTACAGCTGCTAAAATCATAACCTCAAATCAAACCTGCTCTCGGGCCGCGATGCACAGAGTATAAGGGTTCACTGTAGTGCAGTGATGTAGCAAGACCCCAGACACTGCCTCCCCCTCCTTCTCCAGGTGGAATGGTTCGTTCCAGTGTCCCCCGCTCTTGTCATCCTTGTGTCCCGACCCGTTGACCATGGTGAACATGATGGAGACATCTAGAGCGTAGTCGTTCTTGTTCTCTATGTCCCAAACAAATACTGCCACTGGCAGACTGGAGTCCTGAGAGAAAGGACAGGTACGTAGAAATTAGGGGCGGAGCTGAATCCGAATACAGTATCCGAAAAGCACAAATAGTGGATTTTTATGAATATTTATTTCGGGAATTTTATTTGGGAAGAAAAAAATGGCAGTTAAGTTTTATGATTTCTTACTTACTTTAACACCCTAAAATTAGAAGTGTAGTAAAGTAGTAGTAGTTTTTTCTTTTATTCGAATACAACTACAAATACAAATAATTGTGCTGCCTTAACAAATACAGATGTAAACACAAATACTGGCCTCTCTGCACATCCCTAGTAGAAATAACTTTTTATAGAGCCCTCATGACAATGTAGACGATGTAAAACATTCCTTGTTGCAGCTCTCAGGCTCTTTGATGCAATGCCCAACAATAGCACATGCACAGAAAGGTTTTGGGATGTTTTGAGATCCAAAAAGCTAAATAACTAATTTAGATTATAGTTGCAACTTTAAAAAAAAAAAAAACTTAAAACAAGAGAGGTATTAAAGTTATTGTCAAACTGTCAGTATGAACGAGTATCAATAATGATACTCAAAGGTAATCAATAAAAACTGGACACTAATTCTTATATCTGGACACTCTGTAACCTCCGTAATATTTTGATAAGTTTGTGGGTATTCCTTCTAGTTACTGTTTGGTCAAATTGGCTTGATATGGGGTAGGACCGAGAAGATTCGTTTTAAAAAACAAATTAAATTTTCTAGAATATTTAAAGCCAGCTGCGAACGCCAGACAAACGTATCATAAGCCTGTTGGGCCGTGTGAAATCCAGGGACACCTCAGTTACCTGGTAGTCGTGCGGGATGACCGGGGAAACCTGTCGGCAGGTGAGGGTGACATTCTGTCCTGGAAGATGGTAGACGGTCCAGGCACGGGGGTACAAGGCGTGGTAGAAGGCGTACTCTCCGCAGTAGCCCCAGTTCCAGCCTTGTAACGTGGGCGGACGCTCTACAGATAGCACCTGCTGGTAGACTGTTTGTCCTCCACGACGCAAACACACTGTGAACTGAGATGAAGGAAAACATGTCTACACTTGAGTGTGCATCCAGCTGTTTGTTCTACAAATCTCTTAAGCAGAGAGCACAACAGTGATAATGACAGTGGGGGACAGTTTTTACAGGGCCAAACAGAGTCACGCCCTTTTTTTCCAAACATACCATATCTTTGGGATGCATCGCATGCTTGTTTACTGGGGCTGCTGCCAATAGATTTGACCCTGTGCATCTATTGAGTGCTGCTGTAAATCACAGCTTTTTTTAAGGGATAGACAACAAAATCTGTTACAGTAAATGTTTGAAGTGGCTTAAAATTGTTCTGGTAATTAACCCTGATGTGGCTGCATTGATGGTGTGATGTTTTGTTTATTCCAGGCCCAGATAAAAAGTAAAATCACACTGCCAACCTAACCCTAACCCTAACCCTGGACTTTGTTTGCCGAGATTCAAATAACTCAAGAGAACCATTCTGCTAAGACTTTTTAAAAGAACCAAAATATATAAAGCCAGCTAAATTTCCATTGATAAACTAATTCTGCATGACTTAGTCTTCTCAGGACTGTATATACCTGATTGGCTGTGACAGTTTTGTAGTGGTACATCCCAGGGTTCAGTTGCCATCTACAGAACTCGCCCCTCCAACCTCTTGTGATGGTACCTCCTCCAATACCGCCGAGTGGAGCACCTACAAATGAGGAGTACAGTGTCAACTAAGACCGGGCGATACAGCAAATTATTTAGGATTTGTAAGTTTTGCACAATGTAAAAAATGTCTACATGTTGAAAACCGGGTTACAGCCAGACGCTAATGATGGCTTGATGGATAAATTGGGGCTGTTGTGACTCCATGTGTCTTACTGACTGACTGACTAACTATCAAAAGGTCAAGCTACAACAGGAATAGACTCCGCACACTAATCTGTGCTCAGAGTTTGTGTTTGTTGAGGCCATCATCTGTGTTCATGAGAGGTGAAGCCGTGGGAGTCGACCGAACAGTGTGCAGATTTCTACTGTAGTCAGTGTCAAAGTAGATATCAGACTGATGTCTTATCAAGAAACACAAACAGCAGGAGCAGATGGATTAGTGTGCAGACTTTTCTGACTGAATTGGTGAAATTCAAGGAGTCAGGTTAGACAGAATCATTACTCAGAATTACACTAGATTGATAGTCACGAGTCCACAGAAACAAATCCATGTTCCACCACATGTTTTTCCAAATCCAGCCATAAACTTTCATGTAATTCATTTACATAGACATGTTAAACACATTTTATAGCAGCACAGACTTTGACTCACCATATATTTGTCGTAGGGGTTGGGCACGAAACATATCAATGAATGGAGCCTTTTTTTCCACCTGAGTCTTCTTGTACCACCATTTCAGATACCTGAACAAACACAGATGTACACCGATCACCTCAGGGATCACAAGCGGAAGGATACAAATGCGACAGTTAACAAAAAGATGGTTAAAAACAAGCGAGGAAAACAGACATTTAGATACAGAGTCAGCCAATTAAATATGACCTGTGGGGGAAACATGTGCTACAACTACAGTCATGTGTTAAAAGGTTATGATTAGGGATGCTTTTTCATTTTCAAAGGACATTCCAATTCCATCACAAGCACATGTGCAATTAGTAAACATGCCTTTTCTCATCGCTTGTTTATTTTTCTCTATTCATAGTCTGTTAAATGCGGCTACAGCAGTTTCCATGCCTTTAGTCCTCTGGGCCAAAGCTGGAACCAACAGTCGACAATTTACACACACACACACACACACACACAGCGGCAGAGAGCAAAGAGGGAATTGTGCAACTGCACAAGGGAAGCACTTGTAAAACAAGGGGAATGAAGTGACAGTGGTAACTGTATTTTGATATTAACAGAGCGAGTTTGTGTGTTTATGCACGTGTGTCTAGTTGCAGCACATGACACCAGGTTTGTCGTGTAAAATATTCATTAGGTTAGATTTCAAAAAGCTCCTAAAGCCTCAGGCCAGAGGCTCAGAAGTTCACAGTGAACGTCAGAGTCATTAATCTCTTAATGCTCTGAAATCTGATCTAACACACGGTAGATTTTCTGTCAATATGCAGAATAAAGTTGCTGTTTTTGGTTGAGCAGTTGTATTTTATTCATTAGTTCAGCACAGAACTGGCTGCAATGCTGATAATGCCCCTCGTTACATATATCCTAGAATGAGAAAGAGAGCAAATATGCACATAAGTGAGACACTCACTGTCCCACTGCACAGAATGACCATAATATATCTGCAGCAAGCTGACAGGTTGATTAACTGAGCAATTATGCTGCAGAAGCCGCAATTTCTGACTTTCTTCCTGTTTGGACAAGTGAGCAACTGACATCCTCACGGAAATGTCTTTCTCTGGCCAATACCAAGGCTAAATTATTACCACCACTGATGATTGTGGGTGCCCTAGTCCATCTGTTTGTCCGTAAAACATTTTAGGAGGACACTGTAAGGAGGAGGAGGAGGAGGAAACAAGAAGTGCAAGCGCCATGACACCCAAATAAATGCTTCAACAGTATTTCTATGTTTCTTGTATAGCAGGGTTTACACCAGAAGATAATAGCTCATTAACTATCTACATCATTAAAGATTTACACAACAGAATAATCAATAACATTTCAGCCACAAAGCACTTTCAACTTGTGATGAAAATCCTGTGCAGCTGCTGTGTCTGACTGTATTATAAAGAGTAACTTGACAGGAAGGATCGGTCCAGACAAACAACAAAGGCCCGTCGATACAGCTCCGGTCAAGAGGAGCTGAATGGGATCCGTTAAAGCGTGCTATTTGAGGCCACGGCAGGTTACGCCATTGTCAGGATCTTGTTGTTCTGCAGCTCAGCTGGAATGCAAACAATAGTGCTCACCCTGATCAGGATCTGTGAACACAGGCCAAGTGCGCTAACCTGGATCTAACTTGCGTTTGCTCAAGCTGCCATTTTGTTCAATACATCACAAGTGCATAAAAGTAGAGGATAAAGTTTCAAGCCCCACTGATTAATCGATTGATATATCATCAATTGAGTAGGACTTTGGTGCTTTGAATGGCAGTGGAGTAGCATAAAGATTATAGTCTTCATTTTTTTCTTCCATTTCCCTTAAAAGCTTTCAATAAGACATAGTGCATGAGCTCATTGTGTCACAGTTACCTGCTTAGTTTTAGGTAAAACTGTATAAAAACAGCAGATAATTTACAGTATTTCTGTTTTTCTAGCAATGTGGGTGCTTTTCTTGCAAAGGGAAGCTACTGACATGAAGGGAACTGTGGTTACCTGTACAGGCAAGCCTTTCACCTGTGGTGACTAAATATTTGTATTATTCTAGTGATCTCACATTGCTGCACCTCATAATCAGATGAGGGACAGCTGAAGGCTTGACAATACCTGTCTTTAACAGCGATCTAATTTTTAACCGTCTCTCTCTGATGCATAACGACCATCACTTTCATCGGAGCGATAATTAACAAATGTTGCAATGGCGACAAAACTTCCTGAAACACACCTTGGATGAGAAATGGGAAAGAGATTTGTTTTTGTATCAGCCTAAACTGAAAGAGCAGTTTGTTTGCTTTGCAGAAACATTGCAACAAGTTTCTGAACAGTGATGCAAGTTTGTGGTTTATTGTAGCTTTTCTAACAGCTCTTTCTGGGTTTATTGAGTTGGGTTGAGTATTGACAGATTGACAGATAACAGGCCCAGCTGACAGCCTGTTAATCACATGTTGTCATTTCCAACTTAAAATGTCTGTGTCGTTACGCTGTGCTGTAAGGGTCATATTTCGGAGTCAATATAAAAAAAAGTAGAAGCAATAATTGTGGTGATTTGGATGGAGATTAGAAGGTGTATAAAAGCTTGGGCTATTAAGTTTAAATACCCAAAGGAGCCACAGCAATAACGAGGAATACACTGAGCCAAGGAGGCCTCAATCAAGCCATGCTCTCCTGATTTAAATGATAACTGCCCAACAAACAATCCACTAAACCTGCAGAATGTACAACTTCATATCTGTCAAATAAGTACAATCAGTCAGCAGCTTGTTGGGAAAACAAACACAACTGATGTTAAGATCTCTGCTTAATTTTTAATCCTGCAGCTGTAGACAGACTATACTACCGCAGAGATTCAGGCAAAGTTGTATATCGCTGGAAACTGTACAAGTGCACAGTGTGTTTCCTGCCGATTTGGTGAGACTGTGAATAAAAGACCACCACACCCATTGTGGAGCAATTACTTTCAACTTACTGACAATAAACTACCCTTGAATCTTGACCCAGAGCTCATAGACCACTGTAAAGAGGGATCAACGACATGTTTATTCCCTCAGGAAACCTCAACTTTTTATGTTCACAACACAGTCAGTTAATAAAACATTTACGGAGAGCACCCTGTGTTACTGTCCACTTTGCTGATGTGAGAATACCAAGCTTGAATAAAGAATATAAGACACACAAACCCCACTGCACTGAAGAACAAACTGGTTTAATACAGTTGAAATGCATCTTTTAAGCAGCATAACTAACTGCCTCAATGTGAGCAATGACCTGATTTTCTTCTACTATCCTTTGACTGCAGGAATATTTAAGATTGTTTGGGTCTATGGGAACCACATCTAGGCAGGATTGCATTTCACACCTGCTCTCAGGTGTGGCCTTAGAAACATGACACTGTGGGCTAATGGCTCCCCCAGTACGACACCATAGAAACATGCACAGGGGTTCAGTGGTATAAACTACAGGTTGCTATCACTTATGGAGGCGTAAACTGAAAGAGCCACTCAAAAAGAAATCCTGAGCTCCTATAGAGACGACGGTTTGTGTAGCTTTTTACTCTCTCATCAGTGTCTCAACTGTTAGAAAATTTATTGCTTCAATATCTCTTTTATCTGCATCTCCCCATAATGTAATGAAAATGACTTTGTAGGTGAAATATAAAAGGATTCACACAGTGTCACACCTCTCGTCAGTCTACTGCATGCAAAGAGAACGCATTTGTAGTGTTTTTACGCAAAGTAGAAGGTCTAAGAGTGAATGTCTCACCTGATTCCAAGGCCGACGTGCTCAAAGACGTTGGACAGCGATACATCTTTTGCTTGAAAGGGTTTTCTCTTCTCCTTGAACTCGTGTGCCAGACAGATGCGCCAACCTTCCTTAGGTACTCCATATCCCATTTCCTTGGACACATACCTACTCATGAGGTCCGCTGTGGATTTCTCACCCCACTCTGTAGTCATTTTTGCAGAATACCCAGGAACGGGAGGGGGGGCGGAGTTATTACAAATAGTGAATAAGAGCAGGAAGAACACCAATACCAGGGAGCTGTCAGCACCTTTTGTCAACAGAGTCAGTTTGTCATGCCTTTGCCATGGACCAAAAACACTGAGGAGGAAGCTACAGGTGGCCTAGAAATCTTAAAATGGATCAGTAAACTGTCATTGTCATTCCTGTGAGAGAAACCGGTTCTCAGCTGACAAGCTTTGAATACCTGCAGGACATGGACTAACAGGAAAATAAATAATCACCCCTTCAGGTAGGAGGTCCCAATGCCATTATACAGTTATTCCTGTCCACATGAGCATTCAGCCTCTACAGCTCAATATATGTTCATATCTTGTTGGAAAAATTTGCCACCATCACCCTCAGGATTTGGTTTTTGTCAGAGGAAGCAGATGCCTTCTGCCCTCTTTTGCATGCAGGGATGTGGCTGTTATCTGCAGCTGGATGGATGGATGGATGACAGCAAACCACCAGCAGGAAATGATGAGGATGCAGACCCCAGTCATTTAGCTGGGTCCACCTACAATGGGATCAAACAGGAGGAAAAAAAATCAAAGAGTATTGATCACATTAACCTACATTCAACAGCAAAGGAAGCATCTCTGTAACCGGCGGTTAGCTTGCAAAGTCGCCAACTGATATATCGCCTTAATCATCAATCATGTGACGTTAGCGGAAGCCATCAGTTAGCTCTAACCTCGGGGAAACAGTAATTAGGTAACATAAGTAGCTAACTCACCTGCCGATGAGAGATGATTATATCTTTATTACCGGGAGCAACAGCATCATCTCACTACTGCTGCAAACCGATTCTGCCTGTAGTTACAGCCAGCGTCACCTATATATACAGGTCTAATTTTACTCAGTATTTAGTCTCTCAGGCACAAATTTCCATCTAGCTGCACACGGATATCGCTTCTTTATGTCATATTAGTAGACCAAAACGTCAACCATGATGTTATAACTATCTTAATTGACAAAGCAAAGCGTGTAATTTCTTGGCGGGGCTTGATTGAGTTGAAATCAGTAGTAGCCTGGAAGTAAATGATGCCTGACAGACTAGACGCAGGGATAAAAAGTATAGAGGCTGAACCATTTGCAGACAGAAAGGGGAGGGGTGTGTGTTCATACATACGTATTCTGTTTCCCTCTACTTGAGTGACATTGGTACATTTTGATGAATATATCATTTAAACACACGTTATAAAACTATTTGTATAGAATGTGTCGCGTTAATGCACAAAAGCGACGTTTTTTATTTGAAAATATTGAGTTAACGCCTCCCTACCAGTTACCATAGCAACAGCTCACCTCTCGTCAGCTCTGCCACGGCTCGTCTTCTAAATGGCCGACCAAAAAAAACGTCGCAAACATTCTGTATTCCCGCTTTATTCTATGAGAAACGTTGCATGAAGATTCAGATACGACTCAGGCGTTAAACAACACATGTTTTTCGTGAGAATGTATATTTTTTGACGCGTGTTTCTATTCTTTGGGAGTTTTGTTTTCCCATGGATAGTTATTGGTCGTGCAGTATAGGATATAGGATATCTACATAAGTTATGCATTTTTTGTTTACTTCAGTCCGGATGCGAGCTTTGTCGATAAGCTAAGTTATGCTTAAATTTGTCGGAAAGAGGGTACATTTTCATGTTACCGTGTTGAAGAAGTGAGTTCAGGTTCGCTTCAGGACTAGATAACGTAATTGTCTGCGGAGTAGTGTCGGTTGAGGCCAAGGTATGTGTTTAAATTACCCTTAAAAACAACAAGCTTAACGTTACTTCTGTTTGCAGTCTGACTAGCTTGCAGCAGTGTGTTTATTATGTAATACTGCAGTGTTATCTAGCTGGAATAATGAATCTTGTGCAGTTTTTATTCTCCATTTTGGTAATCGGATCCTCAAATTGGTAACTTAGCGTTGTTGATTTCAAACCTCTCAGATGATCGAGGTGGTGGCCTCCATGGCCCGAGGCCCCGTTTTCCTGGCTGGGGAGCTCATGGAGTGTCTCATAACTTTCACCAACCCGATGTCCCACCTCTCCACCTCTGCCAGCAGGTAGGATTGTTCTCCTTTCACCTATTCACTGATCAGAAACCTTTACATAACTATGCCGAATTTGGAGTGAAAGATAAATATAGTCAACCAGTTTTGATTTAACCAAAGCTTTAAAATAGTATTCAAAAACATAAACAACCATGTATTAAATGTAGTTTGAATAGAAGATCAAGGGTCTTATGCACTTATGTGGAACTGGTACTTAAACACTGGTAATTAAGGAAGGAAGATATAAACATATTTCTGAAGAGCAGAGTTAATTTGATCAGTGTGATCTCGGTATTGTTAAGAACAAATTTAATGTTGAAATGGTTGTCCACAGTTAAAATCTTAAGTTGTCTATTTAATGAGGAGGTTTTTGTTTTTTATGATCAATTATTTATTGAAATATTCGCAAAATAACCAAACACAACAGGCACGACAGTAACAATGTTAAGAGGCGGGATTTATAGAAAAGGCTGGACAGAGTGAACTGTATCCTTCATAACGTCACAATTCAGCTGTGTATAGTGGATCTTTAGAAATGCTGTAATTCAAGGGTCCCTACATTGTGATTTGTAATGTAATCATCTTGGGTGTTCTGTCTAGTGTCTTGTAACCTAATACAGGTGTGGCACCATGTGATGCAGGACACTCTGATCAATATATCATTCAATCAGTGACTCTGTAAATTCCTTTGTTTACCTCTTGTTTTCTGCCTGTGTCCCAGTGAGATGCTGGCATGGGCCAGCGCCCAGATACACTGCCAGTTTCATGCCAGTGAGAGCAGAGTGGCCCTGCCGGCCCAGGGCAACAAGCAGGACGTCCAGGCTGAGAGCGACACAGTGCTTATTCCAAGTAGAGGTCAGTAGGAGGAAAAGATGGAATCTGAGACGAGCAGAAATGAAAATCTATGTATATGTAGCATCATCAAAGTAAATTTACAATCAACTTTATCCATCTAAATCCACTCGTATTGTAACATAGAGCATTTTAAGACTTATAAGGTCACATGGTAATTATTTAAGACATGCATCTTGTGATAAAGCCCTTGTAGTTGCAGGAGAACCATATACTCATGCAGCCAGTAGACACTTCTCCTCTGAAGGATTGCCAGAGTCTTGATCATTTCATATATTTTAAAACTTTGATGCAGTTGTTATGTTTTTAATTAACCTTCTGTTGAACAAAAGTGATTTGGGAAAATTATTGTCTTATGTTTAATAAGCCTTGAATCCCTCTAACATCCATTTCTTCCTTTGCCAGGAGAGCGAGGGCAGTGTATGCTGGACACACCACCCAAGATATTATTCTGTGACCTGCGCCTGGATCCTGGAGAAAGCAAAACCTGTATGTATTAGTTTCATATGTGGAAAAAAAAAACATAAAAACATAAAACTGTAACAAATTAACACTATTTTCAAATAACCTTAGTGCATGTTTGTCAGAGTGGAAACATCTTTACTCACCAGATTGCATTTCAATAGGAGTAGTAGTAATAGTTTTTCCTCAGATGTTGATGTACCATTTACAAATGAACATATATGTTTCTGTTGTGATTCAAGCAGTCTTACTTACATGCTCCCACAGATTCATACAGTGAGCTTGTACCCGTCGACGGTCCTCCTAGTTTTCGTGGTCAGGCAGTGAAGTACGTCTACAAATTGACCATCGGCTGCCAGAGGGTCAACTCTCCTATCAAACTTCTCAGAGTTCCCTTCAGAGTGCTGGTTCTGCAGGGTGAGATGATTCTGGACTACTCTTAATTTCAAATGGTTGCAATTTACACTGCAAAGCTTCCAGTTCAAATAAGGTTCTGCTGTAACATAATTGTTCCTCATTCCTCAGAATGAGGAAACTTAGAGCAAATACTGATTGAATTTTATGAGGACAGTAAGACACAACCTTTGAAGATAATAAATGGCAAAAATGACCAGGTTATTTTGTGATTTAGTCTGGGAGATAAAGACAGTTTTATATTTACAATAATCTTTCATCTTGACCTGTAGGGATGCCAGAACCTCCATTTACACAGGATGAGGAGGTGTCCCCCTCTAACCCGTTCCTGGAGGAAGAGGAAGCGAGCCGCAGGGACGCTCGGCCTTTGGAGAGAGCACTGGACATGCTGATGGTCACCACCTCAAGGCGCTGCCCACGTGAGTCTTGTTGCTATTCTTGTACAGAGTGAAAACAACTTCACTAGAGTCAAATAATCCTGCACATTGAACACAAAGATTTTTAATTTGGGAAGTCTTTGTTAACGAGCACAACACCCAGTTTCAAGCTATGAAAGAATGAACTACAAAAGGAAAAAACAACTAGGGCAAATGTTAACTAGACACAAACAGTAAGAATAGTTTTGTAAAAGCACTATAACTCTAAATAATAATAGTATTATTTTACTTTAATCTTCTACTCTTAATAACATTTTGCCACCTCTATTTTCCCCAGACATGTTTAATATCACCAATATGCGTGGGAAAGTAGCAAAGTTCTGCATCTTCAAGACTGTTTACAGACTCGGAGAGGACATCATCGGCACATTCAACTTCTCAGAGGGCGACATCCCCTGCTTACAGGTGCGTTTGCACTTCTTGTTGTTGCACACACAGTGTTTGTACAACATTTAGTTGTTTAATTTAATGAGCCAGTAAATTATAATACACCATATTTGTGCATTTGTGTGTTTCCAGTATTCAGTGAGCCTCCAGAGTGAAGAGGAGATCCAGCAGCAGTACCAGCGGCGTCCTGGCCAGGCTGTCAGCGTGACCGGACACGGACGGCACATGGAGTCGTGCCTCCACACGGCCTCCAGCCACTTCTCCCTCCCCATCCCCCTCAACGTCACACCAGGTTTCAGCACAGACATAGGTCAGTATCATTAATGTGACATCTCCAGTGATATCTCTGACATCACATTTCAGATTTTTTTTTTTTTTTTTTTACCAAATTTGCTGGAATGACAATTATTAATTTTCTTCTAACATTTAAAACATGACAGTGTTTAGTCTGATTGGGCACAAGTACTTAATTATGTGTTTTTGGTTAATAGTACTGTTATTACTAGAATGTTTAATGAAGTTTTTTTACAAGAGATGTAATAAAAATATTCATGCATCATAATAGAATATTATTATAAGAAAGGCAAGTGTAGCACCTTTCAACAACAAGGCAATTGAAAGTGCTGCACACAAGACATAAAACAGCATTAAGACAAAATATAAAAGAAACACAAGGCCATATATAAAAAGACATACAAATTTAGGGCCAAATTTATCCCACATGTCCAACTTTAGTTATATGTATCCTGTGGATTTATGACCACAAGCAGCACTTTGTTTGTATTTTGTGGCTGACACAACAACATGCAAAGTAACATACGGCAGGAAATAAGAAGACCATTACAAGCGGCTTTGTGAATGATTTTTGAGGAAGGAAATGCACTCAATATATTTGTTAGACCTTAAGGATACACACAATTTTGGTGAGAAACGGTAAATGTTAATATAACTATAACTCTAATTTAGATTGCGGCAAATTGTTTTGCTATTGCGAGAAATCATCATTCCAAATATTCTTTTTCATGAATGCCAAAGTCATTTTCAAAGTGTCAGACATTTACCTCTAGAAACAACTTTTTAATAACTCCTGCCAGATGTTCACCTGTGTATCAAGCTCCCTTCTGACTCCATAATAAGCAGGATAAAGTCAATCTTTTATTTATCACACACCAACCCCAAACTCTTCACTCTGCTTGTACAGTGGCCCTGAGGTGGCGTCTGCACTTTGAATTCGTCACGGCTCGGGAGCCTATAGAACCGCCCACGGTTCTCCAGAACCAATCGGAGGTGACGGTTTGGTCCGGAGCGGAGCATGTCGACGTGGATACCTTCAGTTGGGATCTGCCGATCAAAGTCCTGCCTACCAACCCGGCCCTGGCATCCTACGTGTCCCAGTTCACGGGGACCAACAGCATTAATATTTGACTGCCGTATGTGTGAGACTGTATGACGACGTGAGATAATAAGAAATTAAAATTGTGTCTCTGAGTTTATCAACAGATGTGTTGGACAGATGGTCCTGAGTGTGTGTGTGTGTGTGTGTGTGTGTGTGTGTGTTTGTGTGTGTGTGTGTGTGTGTGTGTGTGTGTGTGTGTGTGTGTGTGTGTGTGTGTGTGTGTGTGTGAGAGACAGTGTTTTTTTTCCCCCCTAAAAAAGAGCTGTTATTTTGTTTCCGTTGTATGTGCACAGCTGATGAATGGTGGATATGTAAAGTAATGCAACCTATTTTTTTGCCCTCTTCATATGTATATTGCTGTGCATCCTAACTTTGACATCTTCCTTTTTGGAGGACCAACACGTGTGACATGCAGCTATGTGCATTTCTGTATATATTTCTTCTTTTTTTTTTTTTTACTCCTTTATTCAAAAGCCCACTCGCACACTTGTCCTTTCTCATGTTATAAAACAACGGTTTCTTTTTCAAAATACTTTTTCTGTTTAACTGTCTTTCTTTTAGGTTGAGCAAAAGCTATATTGAGATGTAAATACTTAAAGAGAAAAAAACTAATTAAAAGTGTGATTTAAATTTGATAAATGATGTGTCTGGATGTCATTCAGTACTTCACAGAAAGCAACATCTTCTCTTTGTAAACTTTATTTTGAGGTTAAATGAGATACAGCAGAGAACAGGTCCAGTTCAACAGGAATTGTTTTATATATATATACAGTATATATTAATGTACTTATCTATTTGCTGATATTTACAATAAGTCATTATTGGATTAATTAAAGATATGGCATTTGACTGACTATAAAAAACTGAAGAAAGAAGCCTCAACATCTCCAGATTCCTTACAAACAACCTTGGCATGAAAATCTCCTCAAACGACCTGTATTAAAATAAAGTCATACAGCTTCGGCTGCTTTTACTACGTAGCTCAGATCAGCCATGAGCAGACAAACAGCTTACTATAATAATTAATATCAGGCACTAATTGATGAAGATGTTTAACCTAAAGAAAAATAGATGCAGCTATCTACATCTGAATTTAGTGTCTTACTACAGTTTTATTTAAATATACTTTCACATTTCCTTCATTGATTATACAACCTCAAAGTTACAATTTCTGCTAATGTTTTATATTAGTACAGTATGTGTATGAAAAAAATGGTTACTGATATTTAACTGTAGTGAGTATTGGTTTCACAGGCAAACAGACTGAGCAGACAGTCTGAGCGGTTTTCTACCCCTCCAGCTGGTGCTGCAGCTTAAGTGATCCATGGCTCGGGTCCTTGATGTCTTCACCTGGGGTGCAGGGCAGGCGGGTGTCGGCTGTCTGGACCAGGGTCACTTTGCAGGTCACCGGCTCCACGCGCAACTCACACCACGCAGGGAAATCCACCGGCCGATGCACCCTGGACAGTGAGAAAACTCAGTGGATGTTTGCAGTTTTCAAAGCACTTTGCAAGTGAGCTAGAAGTCAACTTTCAATCAATTTTGAGTATCGTTGCGGACACGTGACAAATGGCAAAAAAAACAAAACACTTTTCCTTGCAATCTCCACTTTATTCTACTGTATGTAATGCGGACTGTAAACGCTTAACACTGTTTGACACTGTTGCTGGTTCAGCGGTGTGTCACACAGTATTACACCTTCAGGAAAATCAACATCATCACTGGCGGTTGCAGGCCATGCTGTTGATTTTCCAAAACAGTCAAGTCTTGACAAAATTTTGACAAAGAGCCTTATAGAAAAGCAAACAAAATGTTCTTGAACTCTAAATGCCAGTGGTGGAAGGTAACTAAGTACATTTATTAAAGTATTTTACTTAAGTACACTTTACAGTACTTTAAAATTGTGATTTTGCTACTTTTACGATAATTTACATCCACGACTATGAAGTAACGTCTCCTACTTTGTTCGGTGTCTCTTCAGCCAGATGCAGTATAATAACCTTGGACATCTGGACACCAAACCTCACAGGTTGTTTGTGTACTCACGTCTCACAGCAACCGACACCAACAGGGTGCAGACAGGTGCACTGCATACAAGCGTTGTCCATCCAGGTTTCGCCCAGTGAGTAGTGTTTCCCCTCGAACACACACAGTGCTGGAACAACAGATGGTAGTTGAAAAATTAACTTAGAATAAAGATGTTTTTTTAAAAGTACAGATAACTATGATATTTCAAAGCATGATATCTCACCTCTGGAGTTGAAGTGGCACTCCATGGGTGCTGCAGAACCACCACTGGTCCACAGAAGAAACCCTGCAACAGCGAGAACCCAGTTAACTCCAGCAAGCTCCATCTTCTTCTTCTGGTCTGGTCTAAGCCTCTGGTTCCTTTTCTGCCTTTGCAACCCCATTTTATACATCCTGAGGCTTCACAACCATGGCGTGGAGGTGTGGTTAGCGCCGTCACAGGCCTGGCTGGTGGCCGCAGACGGTGTCAGGGGTGCCATTGGGAATGAGGAGGTGGTGGTTTGCACAGGGAGGGGGTAGAGAGAAAGTGAGGGGGAAAAGGCTGTGTCTTGGCACTGTTTTGGCACTCCGGAGATCACCTCGATGCGCTTCAGCGGGCATGAACCTCTAAAGTGATAGAAACAATGACACATCCATGTGGTGACTAAGAGAGGGAAGGGTAAGAGAGAGGTGAGACTGAGGGCAGAGAGGGAGAGAGGTGACGTCCAAGGAGAGTAGGAGGAGGACAGAGAGGAGAGAGAGAGGGATTGGATGGAATTATTAAACATGATTCATCACCATTCAACCTCTCATATGCTGTTGTAGGCCAGGTTGCTGTCAAGCAACTGAAGATGTGACTAATGCACCTATAAAACACATGCCTAAGTACTGATTTTATTACTGCTATTACAACACTTAAATAAATACAGTCCGTAAAGTAAAAATGTAGATGTAGTTCAGATGCTACTGCCGGGTGCTTTCAGCTTGGACTGCTACTTACATACAGTGTGGGACTATAGTTACAGTCTGTATAAATGTACAGATGGGAGACAAATTAAAGGAAAAAGCTTAAAGGACAGGTTCACAATTTTTCAAGTGTGTCTTAAAACAACAGTCAGTTGCCCAAATGAACACTGAAACAGGTTTTTCTTGCTGTAATCATCCCTCCTGTTCATACTGACCATTAGAAGATCCCTTCAAGTGATGGGGGACAAAATCCACAGTCCTTGTTTTAAGCAAAAATGTGCAATTTAAATGTTTATCTGGAGATAATAAGAGATTTCAGACGTCTGAGTTAGTCACAGTTACAGTCTTTTTAGTAAAAAAACTCTCTGTCTTTTTTGCCTTTATTGGACAATCACCAGTAAGGCTGCAGACAGGAAACAAGGGATGACGTGCAACAGTCATGGATCCTTGACTGGGACTGATCCGGGGATGTTGCGGTTTTGTGGCATGTGCAGTGACCATTCAGCTACCAGGGCTACCAGGACTTTCTGTGTCTTGATGAACAGTGGTTTCCTGTCCAGCTGCAGTGGAAGGACAGTCACAAAAAGAGGGAATTTGGCACTAAAAAGACAGTAACATTGAAAGATATTGACTTGATTTGACTAATTTGGTTGGCTGAGACCTCATATTAGCTTCAAATACACTTAAAAATAAATTTTTGCTCAAAAAAGGACTGTGAATTTTTGTCTCCCATCACTTACATTAAAAGGTGCATAAAGTGGATCTCTTTTAATGGCCAGTTTGAACAGCAGGAATGATTATGTCATGAAAAACATGTGTCAATGTTTGTTTGGGCACCTGACTGTTGTTTTAGGACGGACATGAAAATTTGTGAACCTATTCTTTAATAAATGATTTCAGGGCTTTATATATCCACTGAATGATGTCATGAGAATAAAAAGCATGTGAACTACATTATCACAGTCACCAGATGGTCTGATATGTTACGACAATACTCTCCACCATCATCATTAAAACATCAAATAAGAGAATATATTTTTAAAAAATGATGTTCATCCCTCCAGTATTGAGTTAAGAGCGGCCCTGTGTCTCACTAAGACACTTAACTGTGTGTTGGTTTTCCATGTTCACATATACTGTACAAACTCTTGCATGCGTTGCTGTTGCAGGGGCCTGCTGTAACCTCTGACCCCGTCTACCTCTACAGTATTACCTCATATTAATGATGTCACATCATTAATCCACTCTGTGACCTCATGTGGGTCCCATCCAACCGTCCAAACCCAAAGGAACAATGGTCTTATAGTGTCAGGGAAGAAACCTGTTTATAGTGGAGCCCGATTGATACATCAGAGGGTCGATATTATTTTTATGAATATATTAGTATTTCCATATATGTTGGATAATAAACAATAAAAATACACAATATTGTAGAAAAAGTGCTTGAAGTAATTTAGAAACAGTAATTATTACACAGTTTGAAGTTGATCAGAAGTCTTATGAAGTCTTATCTTATCACAAGGGCTGCTTACTTTGTTTTTCAGGAAGCTTTCAGCTTCAGGAAGATGATGGCTGAAAACTCTGGAAAGTGAGTCAACCTTGCGATAAGAACAGTTTTTATCTAACTTATATTTCCAAGGTCAAGAGTGTAACTCAAAATTGAAGAATACATTTATTTTTTTAGCAGTTTAACAACTTTTTCAATACTTTTATCACAAGAGATCGTCACTAAAATCTTTGTGCAATTTGGCCTATATGTCCTTGATTTTAGCATTCACAGTATGTTGCAGGTGTTTCTATATAATCTTTCTGCTCTTGTAAGATTAATTTCTAGAAAAAATGCCAAAATTAAACATAGGATCCTGATGTGACGAGGCATCACAGTATCACTCCGTGGGCCTACAAAACATTAACTCATCTTCTTCCACTTGTTTGCTATCTACGGTCTGAAGTGCCAGATCATAGGAAAAATCCTCTCAAGCCTCTCACAGGAGGCCTCGGGGCCTCATAACAGTGTTTTACGTGAATTTCTCTGGTAGTCACAGTAGTCAGAGAGTGTTGATAGGTCTCCCTCATCAGTCAGGGATGCTTCTTCATTCATTCGATGTGTATGACTCACAGTTGCCCCTCTGTTGGTTTGGACATTTCAGGAGTCAGTCAAGACAACGGAAGATATTTTGATGGAAAACTGTTCCTCCATAAGTTCAACCAGGGCAGATCGGACCTCTTCAGAGCTTATAGGTCCCATACATGACGATGAGATCACATCCTAATTTGTTGTCGTCAGTTGTCGTCAGTGTTGATGAAAAGGGAGGACCTCATCAAAACAAAAGATGAGTATTTTCCTGTCACACGCCTGTTGCTCTTCACGGACATGCACTTAATTGGTGACAAGTGCATTTTAATTGGGAAGAACTTTCTGTTTGAAAGCTCATGAGGGTGTCATCATCGAGTCGTCAGACTTGGCATCTTTAATCTTTGATTAAAATGATCGTTTTAGCTTTTCTTTGTTATAATTTGTTATAATACAATCGTTACTGTGAACATTACATGTTTCACCATTTAATGTTTCTTTTTAAATTTTTAGCAGAGAAAAGACTACAATAGCTAATGTCTCTCTGTGATTTGCTATTAATAGTAATGCTATTAGTATTATAATCGTATTAATAGCAATTAGTAGTAATATTATAATTTTACTTTTGCCTCACGTGAATGGCCAAAATACAAAGAAACATCAGTGCAACATTACATAACATTAAAGGAAGTCTTTAACAAACACACATTAAGTTGAGGTTTGAATCAATGTTAAGCATGTAGACATATAAACATATTTTTTAAAGATTAATTTCAGAAAAAAATAAATAAATAACAACATCCCTTATTGGTATGGGCTCTTTGTTTGTCTTTATGTTTTTGTCTTGCACAAATAATGTCCCCCATGAACTTTAATACACCTAATGTACAGTTGCAATGGTGAAAGACGAAGCATTGCAAAAAGCATTACATTGGTAGAAACAGTCTACATCATGACACTGATAAAGATTATTATCATGTGCTATTCATAAACTTCCCGTTCCTACTGTTTTTATCACATATCCTAATTATAGTATGATTTGTGTTTTTCCTTTTCATATCTTATTTTAATTAATAATAATTATCTGCAACCTTGTCTAAACCTTTCTGTACAGTGTTTTCAGTGGCATAATAGTAAATGATAATATAGTAACTTGCATTTGTCAGGAAGTCGTATCTTATATAGAAAATACTTTTCTCTACTTACAAGCTGAACAAGAAATAAATGAATAAGTTAATGATGATACATCCTTGATACAAAAGTTTATAAGGTTTGTTTAACATTCATGACTAAAGTTGGCACTAATGTATGGAGGACCATGTGCCTCATTTATCATTGGGCATTACTGTACTAAGACTGTGGCAAGAGGTTTCTAAGTTTATTAATGACAACCCTTTTGGCTGATTTTGCTTTATTGTATAAACATGTACTGTTATTAATTTACAACCAAAAGAATGGGAAACAAGCATACATCATCAATCTTATAATTATCTTAGCTAAGTTTCATACTGTATTCATAAGTGCAAGTTTGCCAACAAGATACCTCTCTTCTCAGCATTTCGTAAAGAATGTGAGCAGTATACAGACCATTAAATCTTGCACAAATAAGAAGGCTGTAAACTGTTAATGAGTGTATAGTTTTGAATGTCTTTATTTAACTTTATTCCGCTGTTTTATTTATTTTATGTTTATTTATTTATTTGTTGTTTGTGCACCCCTTCAGCATTTTGTTCTCAAGACTGTACCTCATGTTCATTCATGCACCAAGTAAAGAAAAACATGTATGGAAGACCACAAGTGTTGCGGAAATAACAATAAAGCATTTCATTAAGTAATATCTAATTGTACAATAGAATCATTTATTTACAAATTTATGAATGATTGCATAAATAAATAGACTAAATCTCAGTAATTCATTATTTGAAATTATAATGGGCAATAAAAACAGGAATCATAAATATATATATATACAAAGGAAATATTAATCCATCAATAAATATTTTCTAATTAAAAAGGGATTTAGTAAAATATCATAAAACACTCAATAAGTAAATCATTTTTAAAAAATACATTAATAATTAATGCTTATGGAGCAAAGATAAATATACATTTTAAGCGTGGTGTCCCTTTAATAAGCGTGCTACACACCCGCCTCTTTTCCACTTCCTCCTTTCTCTCATCAGACTCGACAAATCAACCCACGATTCACCGATCGGCGGCTCGGTTTCCTCATTCCCGCTGCATCTGAAATCGACTGCTTTAGCCTGTCTATATATGTCGGTTGCTGCTGTGTTGTTGTGTAGCTATCAAAAACATCAAATCATGCCCGGTAAGACAGCAGGTTAAAATAATGTCTTTACCGTGAACACAAGGCATTTAATGTAATCCTTTTAAAGTCGTATACAGTTTGTTAACGTCTCTATCCGTGTGGCCAACGGTTGAAACGGTTTAAACTGGGTACCGAGGAGTGTTTTTGTGCTGATCCGAGGCCTTGTCGCAAGACCAACCGCTCGAAAAGTCTCATATAACCGTCCGGGATTTCATGTTGAAGTCGACAGATTTTTGGTTAGAATTGAGTGTTTTCCCGTCGGAAGATGGACACTGATAAATTTAACTATGTTTACAGCTGTGACTTGGACATCAACGTTCAACTTAAGATGTAAGTTGTGTACTTCAGGCGTCTTGTTTCAGTCATGCAGTGTAACGTTAACTAATCTATCTTGTGACTTGACAGGATGCTTGTTGTGTTTGCTCTGTGTGTGTGTGTGTGTGTGTGTGTGTGTGTGTGTGTGTGTGTGTGTGTGTGTGTGTGTGTGTGTGTAAACATGTTTCTTTGACATGTTTGTCTCACTTTAAGCAGTTAGTAACAATTTAGAGCCACTCACAAGTACTGTCATTGTCTGTCTATCAAATAAACACTCATTAAGTAGCGAAATTATAATAAAAAATAGTGCTGAATTGATTAACACTAGTCATGAGACAGTAAAGTAACTATTCCAACTATTTTTTATAGTCGATTAATCATTTAAGTCATTGATAAAGCTTCTCAGATGTTTGTATTTGCTGCTTTTCTCTAATTTATATCATTGCACATTGAATATTTTGGATCTTGACTGAACAAAAAGCAGTTTTTTCTCTTTATTTTTCTGAACTTGCACAGGCAGAAGTATTAATTGATAAACTGAAACACTAATTTACAGATTAACTGATCAGTTGCAGCCATAGTCTGATCTGTAGCCAGATGTGAAGTAAGCAACTCTTCACACTTGTGAAGGTATATCCACAAGATGTTTGGCATTTCTATGTCATAATAAAGTTATTAAATTGATTGATAAATGGTAAAAGAATAGTGCTCAAACAATTAACACTAGTAGATTAAACAGAAAACCAACTATTCAGACTAGTTTATACTCGATTAATCATTCAAGTCATTAATCAAGCTTCTCAAGTGTTTGTATTTGCTGCTTTTCTCTAATTTATGTGATTGCAGATTGCATTTTGGGGTATTTTTGAGTCGTTAACTATTGATTCAACAAAAGAAGCACTTCCAATTTTTTGTATAGGCAAAATGATTAATTGGTAAATCGATAAAATCATTTACAGATTCATAAACAGTGAAAATAATTACAATAGTTATAGTTACTAAATTGATTATTTAGTGATCAATATTAAAACATATTTCACCCTCTAAATATGATCCGATTCCAGTGAATCAACTCAGTCTATGTTTCATGGTGTTGGATGTTTTCTTTCACCACCATGACTCAGACGGTATGTTCCTAGTGAGGACTCTCATTTGAAAGCACAATCGTCCCTTTATTAAAATCATGTGCACAGCTCATGAGTGTAATTATTGCATTAAAATAGTCTAATTAGTTAGGCAGTGGTGAACTATGGCCAGTTTTTAAGTTTGCACAGCCTTCTTTTTCGGTATCATAACTATTTTAAATTAAAATAGTCATGAAAAATGAAATTAAGATAGTCCAGACTGTAAAAATGAGTTTTAGGAAGACGAGGTTGACTAATTTGTGAGAGGACAAGTTGGACCACTCTTGATAACATCAGCAAACAACAAAATTTCAAACAGTCTCTTATCTTATCTTGTCTTTCTCCTCTCTCCTCCTCCAGAGGCAGTTTAGAAGGAAAGCGAGAGCAGAAGAGCTACAAAGCCCTGCTGGAAGACCCGATGCTGCGGTTCTCTGGCCTCTACCAGGAGAACTGCTCGGACCTCTACGTCACCTGTCAGGTGTTCGCTGAAGGAAAACCTCTCGCCCTGCCCGTTCGCACCTCGTACAAAGCGTTCAGCACTCGCTGGAAGTGAGTCCCAAGATGTCTGTTTGTGTGTATGTGTGTGCGCCTCATATTTTTCCTTCTTTAGAGCACATGGGCACACAACTTCTTCCAATAACAACTTGTGCTTTTTCCTGTAGCTTCAGAAAAATTGGATTTCAGTTGCTCAGAGCTTTATGTCCTTTGTCTAACACTTTCTCTATGTTTTGCTCTCTCTGCGCTCTCTCCTGCCGTCCTGTGCAGCTGGAACGAGTGGCTGCGGCTGCCAGTCAAGTACCCAGACCTTCCCCAGAGTGCCCAGGTTGCTCTCACAGTGTGGGACATCTATGGGCCCGGCAGAGCCGTCCCCGTCGGGGGAACCACTGTCACCCTCTTTGGCAAATATGGGTGCGTCAAACTTGTTACTGACAGAATAAAACTGTGTTAAAAAGTTTTTTATTTTGCTCCCGTGTTGAAACATCAGCTTTGAATTCACATCAAGCCAAATCCCAAATTGGCAAGCAAGAGCACACAAAAAAAACAACAAAATAAACTTACGGTGTAGTTTTAAAAGCCCTCATCCTGTCTTGTTCCAGTATGTTCCGGCAAGGGATGCATGACCTGAAGGTTTGGCCCGGTGTGGAGGGGGACGGAGGGGAGCCCACCACCACGCCAGGACGCACCAGCAGCAGTCTGGCAGAGGATCAGATGGGCAGACTGGCTAAGGTACAGTATATGTGTGAACAGGAGAGCAGGGCTAAAGATTGGAGAGCGAAGAGAGTGTATTGGTGCAGGAAAGGAGGAGATGATAGGATTGTGTGTGTGTGTGTGACTGAATGGCTGAGAGAAGAGGTTGGGGGGGGGTTGAAGAAAAAACATTGTATGCGTTGGAAAAAGAGAGGAATCCTCCGATACGAAGCCCTGTCTAAACCACCGTCTGTTCCAGGGCCCTGACCTGGAGGTACTCAGTGATGTGAGTACAAGTGGAGGAGTTAGAGGTGGTAATGCAGAATGTGTGTGTGTTTGTGTACTGTATGTGTGTGTGTGTGTGTGTGTAAACAAGGCCTTGGCCAAAATTTATTTGAAAATAAATCTTTGTATTTTCTATTCATATTCAATACTACATTAAGACAATTCAGACTGTATCAGGGAAGTTCGCACTAAATAAATCCTTCCTTCCTCTATTAAATCCCTTTGTTTTATGTGGGAAACCCATAAGTAGGATAATCCCATACAAAGCATTTACAAATACATTTTGACTCAGGTTTTGGTGTGAGCACCTGTTGTCTGTCAAGATGTACGGCTGCGTTCTTGAAAGCATCACACACACAAGTTTTTCTGCTGTTGCCATACTGTATTTTATGTACGCGTGTGTATGCATGGACTTCATTTGTATGTGGACACAAGATACGTTAGCCAACTGCTTTTTGGAGAATCTACAGGGACAACGTCAGGAAGTACATTTCACTTTAACATTATCTGATTGGCTTGTTTTTTCCAATCGATTCTCCGTATCCCAGTCACCCTGAGTGCGGTCGACAAAAATCATATCCGAGGATGTTTCTAGGCTGCTACCAGTTCATATGTTGTTTTTAAGAGTGAGTACTAATTCTAACCAGCTGAGTTGTGGGCTTCCTGTTCATGGCCAAAGCGTGTGCTTTCATTCCCAACATCCACACTGACTGATGAGTGGATTGGCTGCTGAGTGTGCGACCGGAGATGCTGGATTGGCTGCTGCCACTGGATTTGTGCATGTTTATGGATCGAGCAGTTTGCACACCAGCCACCCTGCTGTTACCTCAATTTTTTCTTTTTTTATATATATATATATTTCATTTAACCCTTTTTCCCATCCCCTTGCCCTCTTTCTTCTTGCCATCTTTCTCCCTCTCTGTCTCTGTCTCTGTCTCCGTACAGCTGACGAAGGCCCATCGACAGGGCCACATGGTGAAGGTGGACTGGCTGGACCGTCTCACTTTCAGAGAGATTGAGATGATCAACGAGGTGAGTCGGTTTAGGTGGATTCTGTTTCCAAACACACCAAAAAGACGCTCGATATAAGTGGTTATCAGTGT
The DNA here is from genome assembly GCF_910596095.1 of Thunnus maccoyii. Taxonomy (NCBI): domain Eukaryota; kingdom Metazoa; phylum Chordata; class Actinopteri; order Scombriformes; family Scombridae; genus Thunnus; species Thunnus maccoyii. The sequence goes on along the minus strand of NC_056554.1, from coordinate 15,782,187 downwards.
GATGATCTTGGAGGAATGCAGTGAATTATTCAGTAGGATTATCTGTGTATCTTTTCATAATCTTTCTTGGTATGTGTTTTTCTACAGAGCGAGAAACGTAGCTCTAACTTCATGTACCTCATGGTGGAGTTCCCCCGCGTCAAGACGAATGACAAAGAATACAGTATTGTCTATTATGAAAAGGTATTTTCATTTTTATAAGCATGTAACTAGGATCATATAAGCGTTAGCGTAACACTGGAAACTGTGTGAGCTGATTGGCGTGTTGTACTTGATCCCTACTCAGGATGGAGACGATGCGTCACCCGTTCTCACCAGCTGCGACATCGTCAAAGTCCCCGACCCACAGATGGGGATGGTGAGAGGAGACACGCACAAACACACTCTTACGTTGTAGAAAATGCAATGATAATGTTACTGGTGAAATGCAAAAAGAAGGTCATAACTCGTAGATTTGTATGTTTAATTCACAATATATAATTATGTTTGCGTTACTTTTCCTCACAGGAGAACCTAGTCGAGAGCAAGCATCACAAACTGGCTCGTAGCCTCCGCAGTGGGCCCTCAGATCACGACCTGAAGCCCAACGCTGCCACACGTGACCAGCTCAACGTAAGTAACTAGCGGTTTAGTTTTTACTTAGGTTATATATATCATTAAATCAAACAATAAGTTATTAGTAAAGCACCTTATGTAGACCTTACACACCTTACTTTACAAAAAAAACCTGGTCAGTTTAGTGCAAAACTGGTCAAAATATGATGTTTAGTGTCTTATTGCTTTTAAACAACAATAGAACACTGATAAAAAAGGCTGGGGTGCAACCATGCAAAATCATTCTTGAAGTCATGAAACAACATAGACGGGAAGCTACTAACAAGCACTGTAGCAGTATGACAGATGCTTTAATGCACTGTCTGTTTGAACTCTCAGTGCCAGAACAAACTGTTTTAACATACAGATATAAATACTCAAGAACCATTCATAGCTCTTTGATTTTCAGCATCCAAGCATCTTTTCAATAGACGGATAACAAGGCGCTCTAGCTTAGAGATAAAAGAGTCGTTAATTAAAGCACATGCAGAACAGAATTTCCCCTCAGCTGATGTTGTTTTTTTCCCTTTTTCCCTGCAAGTGTCTTCATAGCTGTGTCATTACAGACTCTGCTTCTGTAGCAAGTGTTAATGGCTAAAATCGATGTTGTGCACCGACAGATCATTGTGAGCTACCCTCCAACCAAGCAGCTGAGCTCTGAAGAACAAGACCTGGTGTGGAAGTTCAGATACTACCTCACCACTCAGGAGAAGGTGGGTGTGTTGGTCGATTTCTGCGCGACCGCTCTGTGTGTTTGTGTTTATTTCTGTCTCTGCGGTTACCACTTAACGTTCTCTCCTCGTGCTTGTTACTATATACGATCTTGCACATGTTGACTGCTTCCTCCTCCTCCTTCTCCTCCTCCTCCTCCTCCTCCTCTTGCTGCAGGCTTTGACAAAGTTCCTCAAGTGTGTGAACTGGGATCTGCCCCAGGAGGCCAAGCAGGCTCTGGAGCTGCTGGGGAAGTGGAGGCCCATGGATGTGGAGGACTCCCTGGAGCTGCTGTCCTCACAGTTTACCAACCCCACCGTCAGACGCTACGCCGTGGCACGCCTGCAGCAGGCAGATGATGAGGTAGGCGTTAAAGAGCGAGGGAGGGGAGGGGAGGAGGGGTCAAGAGGAGTGAAACCATGTGTGGATAGAAATGTTTAGAGTCTCCTGAGACACAAAGTATAACCAAATATGTGCTTAAACTGTGAGCTAAAATCAAAAAAAACACAAATCAAGTTCTGTTTTTTGGTCCATTTCACCAATTTTATTGAAAATATCTCTTAAAATTTAAGAAACTCCAGTTGTACTGTCACTATAATTACTCCCATCTCTTCTCTCTAGGACCTGCTGATGTATCTTCTCCAGCTGGTCCAGGCGCTCAAGTACGAGAACTTCAGTGACATTCAGGGAGGTCTGGAGCCAGGCAGCAAGAGAGACAGCCAGGGACTTTCAGATGACTCCGCACTGGACAGGTCAGCACTTGGACGCTACAACGTTATAGCAGCTACTCTGGCTGTGGATCATAAATAAGTCAACGCTACCAACCACACTGATAGAGACATGGAGGTTGTCTTCCGGCCAGTTGCTAAAAATGTTTAAAAATGACACGTTTGTTCTACTTCCAATGATTTATTTTTCTTGTTTTATTTAGTTTTTTACAGCCTGGATCTCATTTTATCTCAGAAACGCTCACTGGCCTGGAGAGTATTTGCTGATTTGCAAAATATGATTATTTTTCTTTTAGACACCATAATGAACTCATTGGGTACTGTGATTTTACTGGCGTTAGTCTGCACGGATCTACAGCTCTGGCCAGAATCTCGAGCTGTCAGCTGGATGCAGAGAAGTGCAACTCTGCAACTGTGCTGACCAAAAATAAATCAAGAAACAAATCTTATTCGCAGACATTAAAACTGCAATGTCCTTTCCTCTGTCTGTACTGAACACACAATCTCATCAGCCTGAGTTTTGCCTTGTCACGTTCTCTGTCTGCTCATTGATTGATTGTTTCTGTCTCTTTTTACTGTTTGTGTAGTTCCCAGATCCTCTCTGGCACGTCTGGACCTTCCACTACAACGCAGAAAGGCAAGGAAGGAGCCGACAGCGAGAATCTGGAGGTAAGAAGCAAAATGTGACAGAAAACAGAAGTAGAGATGATACAGTATGAATCAGTATAAATCCTCACATGCACCAGTTGATGAAACAAAATAAAAAGCATGAAAACATGATATATTTGTTTGTATCTCTTTTTAGCAGGACCTGTGTACGTTTCTCATCTCGCGTGCTTGCAAGAACTCCACGCTTGCCAACTACTTGTACTGGTGAGAACAGCTTTCTGACTGAAAAACGAGCTTAGTTTGTTATTTCTGAGAGTGTGTTTTCGTTTGTACATTTGTCAGCAAAAGCTGTGCGTCTTCCTCAGGTATGTCATAGTGGAGTGCGAGGATCAGGACACCCAGCAGAGAGATCCCAAGACCCACGAGATGTACCTGAACGTCATGAGGAGGTTCAGCCAGGCTTTACTCAAGGTCAGCTCTCTGATATATCTCAATACTTGTGAAAAAAAACAATCTCTGTCTCTTTATGGCCCACTTCTCTAACATAAACACACTTCCTCTTCCCTCCAGGGTGATAAGAGTGTGAGGGTGATGCGGTCACTGCTGGCCGCCCAGCAGACCTTTGTAGACAGACTTGTGCAGCTGATGAAAGCTGTGCAAAGAGAGAGCGGAAATCGCAAGAAAAAGGTATCAGAACATGTTAACAGTGCAAAAAATGACTCAGCGTATACTTGGTTTGATACTTATTTGAATAATGCAGTTTGTGTTTTTGTGTATCATTTCAGAAAATGTGCAAATATGTAAAAAATGCTTTCATTAGAGGTTGTTTTGTTGTGGATTGTTGACAGAATCTTCCCAACTTTATTCAGTTTCACACTTCAATAACACATAGTTGATTCTGGTGTTTGGTTTTAACTGTATCCGCCCACGAACACACTGATGTTGTGTGTCTGTAGACGGAGCGGCTGCAGGCTCTGCTGGCCGACAACGAGAAGGTGAATCTTTCGGAGATCGAGCCGATTCCTCTTCCTCTGGAGCCTCAGATCCGGATCAGAGGCATCGTCCCCGAGACAGCAACACTGTTCAAGGTATGAGAAACTTTGCCTTCACCCCTAATAAATGGCTACAATGTAAAGGCTAACATGCTATTCAAGGCTCTGGTACACAGCGTCACTTGTGCATTTAATGGCCCTCAAACTTAATTTGTTGTAGAACTGGACATTGAAAGCATAAAAGACAGATTGTAGACTGAGCTAACATGTTTTTGTTTGTCCTCAAGAAGCTTTTCAATCGGTCTCGGAACATTTAGAAATGTTTATCTTCATCTTCAGTATGATCCAGTTTGCTCAGCTTTCTCCTCACTCCATCGAATATCTGTGTGACACATTATTCATGAATCTTTTCTTCTTGTGTGTGTGTCAGAGTGCTCTGATGCCAGCCAAGCTGATATTCAAAGCCGAGGATGGAGCCATGTACCCGGTCATCTTCAAACACGGAGACGACCTGAGACAGGACCAGCTCATCCTTCAGATCATCTCCCTCATGGACAAAGTAAGAATACTTTAATATTAATATGATGACAGATGAGAAATTTATTACTCTTTAAGAATGATAACACAGTTGTTGCTTGCTTGAACTTTATTTCTTTGTATAATTCTGTTTTGAAGTGACACTGTTTTGTTTTTGATTTTTAGCTGTTGAGAAAAGAGAATCTGGACCTAAAGTTGACGCCCTACAAAGTTTTGGCCACCAGCACCAAACACGGTAAGAACTTAAGACAATGCATTACTGTTTGGGAGAAAATAGGTTCTTATTGTAATAATTAGAACAAGCTTTTTTATCCTTCTTTCTTCCATAAAATCAATAATCTCTTTATGAAGGATATCTGGCAATCATCACATTTAATTACTGAATCTCTTGTTCCAGGTTTTATGCAGTTTGTCCAGTCGGTTCCTGTCGCAGAAGTCCTGGCTACTGAAGGCAACATCCAGGTCAGTAATTCACAATCAAAACACTCTTGTCTTCTGCCGACAAACACTATAACTTCTCATTTTGATCGTGTCTCGACAGAGCTTCTTCAGGAAACACGCACCGAGTGAAAAAGGGCCGTACGGCATCAGCTCAGAGGTGATGGACACGTACGTCAAGAGCTGTGGTGAGTCGGTTTAAACGGTTTCACGCTTATTCTCTACCTGCAGATGAGCCCAGAGGTCTAATTCATTTTACTCTCACTACTGTGTGTCCTTCCAGCCGGTTACTGTGTCATCACATACATCCTGGGAGTAGGAGACAGACACCTGGACAACCTGCTGCTGACAAAGACCGGTGAGGCAAACATGCTTTTTTATAGATCAGAGTTTATTCAACATTTTTTCCTCAGTATTTTACAAAAAAACACAAGCTTTGAGTACGGACTCTTATATTGTGAAGTCATGTCGGGGTCGTCTCCTCTCTTCATCCAGGGAAACTCTTCCACATTGACTTCGGCTACATCCTGGGCAGAGACCCCAAACCTCTTCCGCCACCCATGAAGCTGAGTAAAGAGATGGTGGAGGGGATGGGAGGCATGCAGAGCGAGCAGTACCAGGAGTTCAGGAAGCAGTGCTACACCGCCTTCCTGCACCTCAGGAGGTAGGAGACCGGAAACACACACACACACACACTCACTAACAGAAATAACTTCACTTTGATGTCGAGAAGAGTCGAGCTTCTAATTTCAAACTATGAATGTGCACAGACTGATGTTTCTACCAGAGCAGTGGGTTTGCATGATTTAAATTATTACCAACAAGTGTCCAAAGTGTTGATTTCCTTCCTTTTAATGCAGCCACTGATATCATATGTCATTGTAGCTTTAAAAAAAACTTTAAAAAAAAGACTTTAAACTTGCTTGAAGTAAGAAATAAATCACAGGAGACATTTAAGCTTCAGTTTCAGTCAGTTACATTATTATCACACAGTGAGGCAGTTGAAAATAGGGACTGTTTTGAGCACATTTCTTTGTTGGTTCACACAGATTTGACACAAAAGAGAAAAGCCTTTACAGAAACATTAGTTACATTACAACAGTGATACTTTTATCTTTGTCGAAAACATTAAAAAACACAAACACACATACTGTATTTAACCACTATGGTAAAATATCTTCCCCTCCATTTCTTCAGATACTCCAACCTGATCCTGAATCTGTTCTCTCTCATGGTGGACGCTAATATTCCTGACATCGCTCTGGAGCCAGACAAGACTGTTAAGAAGGTATGATTGTTGTTGTGCTTAATGAATCTATCACCCTGTCTCAAGAAATATGTTTTTTTCAGTGGAGCTTTGATGTCACGTAGATAAAATGCAGTTTTGAAAAAGATTTCGTCAGAATTCACATTCTCTTTCTGATACATTTATATGTTGTTAAGATCCAGACATCAATTCAAATCACACTTTTTACACTTTACTTAAAGCTTTAGCATTTATAAGCAATATATAAACTCTTAATTGTTTATAACACACTATAATGTAGTTGTTAAATGTAAAACACGGTTGTAATAATATAAAATGTGTTCATAGAAGAAGTTATAATTATTGACAAATACTGTTTTACTTCAAATGTCCTTTTAATGCTGCTTATAACTACATTATAGTGTGACTGTTTAACTGCTTATAAATGCTAAATAGTGGGACTTAAAGTCAAAGTGTTACCACTCTACAACAGAAATCGGTACACAGGACCAGTCAAAAGTTTGGACATAACTTCCCCTTCACTTGAATGAGAACATGTTTAAACTCTTGACTGGTTCTGTACCTTCCGCTCTTAAAAGCAGATGAACCCTTGTTGCTTAGATGAAAACATGTTGGAAGTTTTGGTCGACCTTAAATAACGGTGACATCGAGATTTACAGGATTGATGGAAATAAAAATCAGGTAGTTGCCTCTCATTTCCACTTCCAGCTGCCAAAGTATTAAGCTGCCCAGTACAATAAATAATGAGTGACATTTATGTGGTTTAATATTACGCCTCAAGGTGCAAGACAAGTTCAGATTGGACCTATCGGACGAGGAGGCGGTCCATTACATGCAGAGTCTGATTGACGAGAGCGTGGGCGCGCTGTTTGCTGCTGTGGTCGAGCAGATACACAAGTTTGCTCAGGTAAGTGTACTAAAAATGACATATACTTGAACCTAGAGTTGGAAAAAAAAGACTAATAAAGAAATAAATCTGCAACAGTTTTGATAATCTGTTAATGAGTTTAGCAAAAAAAGCCAACAATTCTCCAGTTCCAGCTGCTCAGAAGTAAATTTTTGCTGTTTTTTTTAAGTCTTTTATGATATTAAACTGAATGTTTTCCAGTTTGGGACTGTTGGTAAAACAAAACAAGCAATATGAGTGTGTTAACTTGGGCTCTGGGAAATTGTGACAAGCATTTTCTTTTACAGACCAATAAATTGATCAAGAAAATAACTGATAATGTAAAAAAAGATTAAAAGATGCAACACAGGATCTGACAAGCTAAGTCTCAACATGTTAAAATCTGAAACTGTCCCCACTGTCTCTCTTCAGTACTGGCGCAGATGAGCAGACCAGAGAGACGGTTGAGACGAGGCCGAACTGGATCGACAAGACGCACAGAACCCCTGCAGCAGGAACACATGATCATACGGCTCTGACCTGTCTGATGCCACATGTGTGTGAGTGTGTGTGTATGTGTGTGAGGATGAAAGAAAAACTCAATGACACTGTTTTAAAAAAAAAAAAAAGAAAAAAGAAAGGCCAAGAATGCACTGCCAACCTTTACTGCAAGATGGTTAAACAAAGACATGGACGTCTTTGTTTGCTTCTGTATATATCATGTATATTAATTATTAAATGAATTAAATGTATGGCCAAATAAAAGACTGTTGATACAACTTTTTTTTTTTTTTTTTTTTACTCTAAAGCAGTGTGTATTTTTCACCATTTTAGCCCAAAAAAGTGCTGCTATGCAGTGTTTATGGCACGCAAGATAATTCTTAATTGAGCATTGCTGACCATCTGTGTATGGTCATATAATCTATGCTGGGGGTAGAAACAAGTCGAAACCCCAGAGAGCTGATGAGTCACCGAGAGAGTGACTAAGCATTTCCGCTGAGGGAAGAGATCGTTTTGTACTAAGGTAATTTTTTTTAACAGATCTAAAATGAACTAAAACGCGACCAATTACTGTTTCAACATAGATATGTGCCTATTGCTTCAAACAGACTTGAAAAAATGTGACACTATCCCTTTTTTAAATGTATTTCTTTGGGGGGGGCTGTTATTAGATAGCACCACAAGAGAAAGGCTGCAAAGGTCCCCTGCCAGACGTGAACGAGGGATTTTGCAGCTCACACGGCGTCTTAAACCCTAAACTACAGGGGCAGCATGTTAAACTCTCCTTTAAGGCATCAAAATGGTTCTGAGGCTTGTAAAGGCTAAGAAACATAAAAACCTGACTGCTGCAAAATGGGGAAAAAGATATTATCAACATCAGGCCACTTGTGGTCCGGGGGGGGGTTTTGTCAGCGAAATAAAAACATTTCAGTGAAACCTGTTTTGTATTTTCTAATGTCATCATATATAAAAATCACTAATTGCTAGTTTTATCCAAAATGTTCAAAAACATTTGACTCACGTTCATTTTTTAATACTCTGTAAAATGTTAACAGTAATGTAATAACTTCAGATGATTGGTAACATTCTGACTTCTATCAACGCAACGAGGAAAAACGCCAACTTGTAAGACACTGTTCACGAGCTCTGCACGTATTAGTCAGACTTACATAATTTTTTCAGTATTTCTGGGTTTTTTTCTTTTGGCATAACAGTTTAAAACATTAGTTGTACTTATACTAGAACAACAACAAGAGAGCCACGGTTTGAGAGCCAAGCTTTGTCAACATTTCATGATTTTGACTAATCTATGTAGAGATATGAGAGTTCTGGCTGCAACCAATTATTACTTTAACAATTAATGCGCTGATTATTTTTTTGATTGATTGTTTAATTTATAAAATGTCAGAAACAAGTAAAAAAAAAAAACTGCCTATCACAAGTTCCCAGAGCTGAAGGTGAATTAAGATTTAAGGTTTGTCAAAACAGCAAGATATTTAATTTACAATGACTTAAAACAAAGAAAAGCAGCAAATCCTCACATCTGAGAAGCTGAAACCATTAAATGTTAATCATTTTACTTGATAACAGACTCAGACGATCATTAAAATAGTCCGAAATTCATTTTCTCTCAATAAACTAATCATTCAGCACTAGATTTGTTATCACCTTTACGTTTAGTTTTGGCATATTTCATCTCCCACGTCATCAATATGAAAAGTGGCTTTTAGGAGCAGCAATTATGATCTGTACAGAAAATGCAAATAGCAGAATTAATGTCTAATAAGAAACAAGCTTCACAGGGTGATATCAGTGAGCTGTGATACACTGCAGTTTACTCCACAGGACATCGCACGCCAACATACACACACAACTAGCGGATAAGCGAACTTAAATCCATCTCGGTGGAGAATTATTACAAACAGCAGAACAGAAAAAGCAGCAGCCTGACTGTTGTGTAGTCAGGTGCTCATTCACACAAGCCAGCTTTTTGCTTAACACATTAATCATCTCTCTCCACAACGTAAGCACTGCGCTTATTAATAAAAGCCATACCACTGGCTTGTCCGTGGAGCTTTGGATAACCCCCCAGGTCACTGTGGACTCTGGAAAAGGTAGAAGGGGAAACAAACAACGTTGGACGGCCAAACCCCCCCCCAAAGGCTCCCCAATGTTGCGTAAAGATTGCAACACCAGCAAAACGGAAGGCAGAAGGCGAGATGTCAAAATGTTCCTTGTTTTCATGCAGGAGGCAGGATGAGGTGTCAGTCACGGGTAAGAGGCAGCGAACCTCCGATGGGGCAACTGTGAGTCAGAAACATTTCAGAGCGAAGGAGAGAAAAAACTACTCTTTGTTATCACTTTGGAAAAAAGCAGCATGAAGTAGCTGTTGGCTGCATGTCGGAGGAGGGGGGGGGGGTCAGAAGTTTTCTTAGTTCTTGTTTATGACGCTTATGGTTTGGACTTGTCTGTCGAGCGGCACTGGACTGCGGCAACCGCAACCAGATTTAGATTCTTCAACTGAATCGGTGGACGTGCACAAACACAGGAAAACAGCTCCTTTTGGACTCGTCAGATAAACTTTTTCTCCTTCACTGGTAATTCTCACTCACCAGTCGATTCTCTGACCCCCTCTGACAAGCAGTCGGAAGAATGTGCTCGTATGTTTGAGACTGGAAGCCACGATTTCTATCACTCGATGATTGATGTCAGCGAAACAGAATGACGCGTTAGAGGTCAACTGGTTGCCTAACAGGAAGGAACGAATATGATGTGTTTACAGTAAGGAATTTGATTTTGGGCCATGACCTTTTCTCGCACATCATCGTCATTCATCGGCCTAATAATGGACTCCATTAAAGTGGCGAGTTCCATGAGAAATGAGGGTCAGAGGTCAAGGTCGAGTACAGAAAAGCACCTTCTAAGCTGGAGGAGATTCATTATCTTACTCAAAGACACTACAGTACTAAGTATGTCATGTCAAAGGGTCTGAACCATGAAACACGACACTGTTGCCTCGTTATAAAATTACTAAAATCCTAATTGTCTCATTTAATTGTTGGGTCTATAAAACGGAGCTGCAACAATCGATCGACAGAAAATTAACCGACAACTATTTTGATAACTAGTCATTGTTTTGAGTCATTTTTTAAGAATAAATGCCAAAATTCTCTGATTCCACATGAATATGAACGAATATTTTCTGTTTTCTTAAGTCCTCTATGATAATAAACCGAATATCTTTTGGTTGTGAACTGTTGGTCGGGGCAAGATATTTTAGGAAACATCTTGGGTTTTGGGAAACTGATCGACATTTTTCACCATTTTAAAGACCAAATAACTAATTGATTAATCAAGAAAATAGTAGACAGATTAATTGATAATCAAAATAACCGTTAGTTGCTGCCCCACTATAAAATGTCAGGAAACTGACATCTTAATGTCTCGTTTTGTCTGACAAACAATCCAAAACCCAAAGATATCAAACCAAATTCAAAGAAAAACAGCAAATCCTCACAATTGAAAAGCTGGATTAGAGGAATGTTTGACATTGTTTCATGAAAGATGATTTGAACAATTCATTGATTATCAAAGTATTATAAGACGGACGATCGACGGATTAATCTACTAAATATTTCAGCTGATACAACAGCCAGGAGGCCAAATGGGAAGATTAGCCTAAAAGTAGAGTTCAGACAGACCAGATTCAACATGTTCAGCTACAGAATTTAGTTACTGTAGGCTAACAAGCTTATTAGCCTGTTAGCTACTAACCAAATATCTCGCATAGAATCAGGCAGCTCACATTATTTCTTGCTAACTTCAAATAAAAATATGAGCCTGGATTCCAGTTTTTATTGCCTTTTTCAAATGAGAATTTGTAAAATAAAGCCTGACCAATACTAGACTATTGAGGCTGATACAGATTGATATTTTAGAGTAAAAAAAATTCTATCTATCAGTCTATTTTTGGCCGCTTAACTGGGTGAGAGTTGCAGTAGTCGTAGGCTAAGCAAGGTAGCCACATCCTGCAGCTCCTCCTGAGGAATACTGATACGTTCCCCAAGGTCAGAGGGGATATGAAATCCCTCCATTGTGTTCTGGGTTTGCCCTGTGGTCTTATCCCAACTAGACATGTCTGAAATACCTCCACATCAGAGTAGAAGAAGCTCTACTCTGAGTTTATTCCTGATGTCTGAGCCAACTAATTTCAGCTGATCTCTTCTGTCATTTCTCTGAGCTTGTGACTGTAGGTGAAAAAATCCAGGAATATTATATACTGACTGACATTTCAACATAGCATAATCCAACATTTTTGATGAGGATCACTTATATTTGGTTATTAAATAACTTTACGCAAGATATGATATAATCCTGTTCGTCCTCTCTGATGGACAAACTATTTAAAACTTAATTATCACAAACTTTGTGAGTGTCTTTGCCATTTCTGTGCTGCAAATTTGTGTTACTCATTGGCCAATATGTGTTGATACCAATATATCTGATAAGCTATATCAGCTCTGCATTGATCTACGTGTAGCTTTACTGTGAAACAAATCATCTTTTTCTCCTTTTCTGTTTGTAGATCTTGGTACCGAACAGTTTGACACAGTTTTCCTCCACAGAAAACGGTTGCTTTTGATGTAAGTTCAGACATTTCAAGTGGACCTCAGCAGGTATCAACTGCAGACGTATGTGACTCTCTTCTATTTCAACCCTCACAGAGCACAGCGACGTGTCGAACCCTGGCACTTACACACCTGTGACACCTATCTGTATAGAGCAGCACTCATAGTAAGATGCATTTCAAGTCATTTAGTATCAGTCTCCATTTATCCCACATGTCTCCTAAGAAAAGTGAGACACAGGTGGGATGCCGATACCAGAGTCCAGGCCTGGTTCCAGCTCCTTCCCTCCACTGTCCCAGTACGCTGCGCCTGCGTTGGTGTCATGATGAAGAGGATCGCTGGTGAACATGTTGCCCAGGATCGTGGTCTGATCCTGGTTGGAGGGAAGACTAGAGGAGGACCGGATGGAGATGTTATCAGTGAGTTCCACGTGGATGTCACAAGGGTCGACGGGGACCAAGGACACAGGAACCAAAGAGACTGGATCGTGAACAGACGCCTAAAAGAAAGACATATTGTTAGTGTCTTTTTAGGAAAAACAGGCAAAGAAAGAGAGTGAAAACTGAAGTGTAACGTGTAAATCGGACCGGAGTCTTGGGTTGACTTTCAGTGGTTGGCGCAGCTCGTCTTGGTTTACGCAGAAACACGGTGAGAAGTGGAGCGATGAGCAGAGAACACAACGCGATTCCCAAACACAGCAGAGGCAGCAACCCTGCGGAGAGACACAGGTTGAACCAACACCAGAGGTAAACAAGATGAACCAACAGTGAGGCTGCAGAGTGAGGTGAGCCAAAAGTCACCAGCGGGAGACTTAATTGGCCCTTTGAACTCTGTTGTCAGACATGGATTACGGTTCAGTCCTTTTTAACAGGCAAACAAAGGAGTCTTTACAATTTTCTTTATAGCTGAGACTTTTTAGCTGAACTAGACAACAGTCTGTTAACCTGGTGGTTCCCAAACTTTTAGCATTATGACTCCTTAAAATTAAGCAATATCTTATCGTGACAGCCTATCACATGTTGTAAAAGTCATGGTGAGATGAGCTGTTTCACCCAAACAATGATTTTTCTTTTCAGTTTATAACATTTGAATTATTTTTAAAGACCTGAAAAGTGAAAATGTGAAACTAAGTATTTGAAAAGGTACAAAAAAGGAAAAAGATTAGATAAGTCAGGGCAGATTTTTTAAGTCTTTGGCCCAGTTGCTCTGAGCAGACATTTTGAATATTTTATATTATGTTAAATGTGTGAGGGTACCTGGATGCCCAACATTATATACTGTGTCCTTGAAACCTTCTGTTTATTGCAAACAAAACATAGCCCATAGCCAAATTTTGGAAATCCATGAATTGAAAAAGCTTACAACTCTTGCTTTGTGGACCACTACACTGTCTTGTTTTTGAGAAACTTGTATCTATGATTGAGGGAAAACTCTCCACCTTTGAGAAAATGTGGAGCTCCTTTATGACATTTATTGATAAGGTTGAAAACACTATAATTTTGTGTGACAGAACTATGTTTTTTCTTCTTACTTGTCCTTCTAATCATCTCACAACCACTTAGATTTATCCTGTGACTCCTTCCTTTTTACAGTCTTTTGTGAAAGCAGCATCTAAGTGATTTACAATACATGAACCTTTGTAGAGACCGAGGATCCCTCTGTGATTGAGCCAAAAGGGGAACAAATCCATCATATCCACTTTATAAGGTTAATGATTGGTTGAGCTGCCAAATGTACATAAGGGCAACTCAGGTAGATCACGGCATGATTTAACTATTTCAAACCTCAAAAGTTAAATTTGACCGCTCTTCAGTCTCCTTCTCACCTGATTTGGAGACGATCTCGACACATTGGGGGGCAGATTGCGGGGAAGCCGCCATGGAGAACGTTGGGAAGGAGAAGTTGGCCACAGCGCAGTAGTTCTGACCCGGAGCCAAGCCTATGAACTCCACATGGGACACCACTTCCTGCGTCCAAACTGTGCGGCTCTGCAAGATACAAATAAAACCAGAGATCCATAAAAGGTAAGAACAAAACTCCAATTTGTGTGTAGTTAATTTTAAATAACAGATGAACTACTGCAAACCCTTCAAAACATTGAACTCTGACTCAGTTCATATTAATTGAGTTCTTTTTTTCATCAATATTGATCTTTTACTTGCAGTGAAGGACAGAAACTGCCTGATCAGTGTTTTTAAAATATGTACAAAGATTTTTGGAGTTAAATGGGGATCTGAACTCTTTTTGTCACTAATAATTTATGAGGAAATCGATGAGCATATTGAGCCATGACACCATCTTAGTAAGTCAATTTCGATTGCTGCCTTCAGGATGTCTCTGCGCTACCTGCAGGCGTTATTCCAAATCCTTTATCGCCTGTCCTTTTATTTTATTATTTTTAGATATTTCTATTTACTCATTAACTTATTTATTACCAATGCCACATATGGTTTTAAGCTCATGTTTTAGCTTAGTGATTTCCTCTATTTATTGTTATTTATTTGTTGATTTGGTGGAGAGCTGCTGCGTACAATTGCACTTGCAGGGATAAGTGGATAATTAGATAAGTTGTTTTGAATCAGTAGACATCTGCAAATATGCACCATTTTACACTCAATGTTATCCAAAATTTGGAGGTTTAAATCTTTAGACTGGGTGGAAACTTAAATATGTGAGTGACCTCTAGAGCAGCACCCAGGTGTGAAACTGATAACTGAATGAATGTGGCTAAAATATACCAGAAAACTTTCCTTTCAGCATGTTTTAATATTTATACACCACAACCATAGTCAGTTAAAAGACAAAGCATGTTAGACCTGGTGTTCAGAGCGATTGAGCTTATTGTACACAGTCACTGTTGTCCAGGGGTCAATCAGTTCAGAGATAGGACAGCATCCCTTCAGAGAGCACCGCCTGTTGGCAGCACAGGGGAACTGCACCTTCACCAACAGCTGGTCTTCTTTCACAGAGACTGAGACAGACGGAGGGCTGAAGGCTGGGTGGGCAGTGAGAGGAGAGAGGAGCTATTAATTATCTCCAAGCTCAGGATTAAATACCTGGTGATACTTAAACATATAACACATTTTAGCAGGTGATTGTAGTTTTAAACCATGTGCCACAGACCGCCAAGAGCCTGCAGGTTTTCATTCATGCAGGCTCTCCGCACTCAGTGTCTCAGGTTTCAAGGCCGCTGCGTTACAGAAAGTGCAGATTGTCACTGACTGAAGTCACTGTAGTCGAACTTGCGTGGCTTAATCCAGACGGTGGAGCTGGGACTGAGGTGGACACCCAGACGAATCATGTTGTACAGCTCGAAGTCCGAGAAAGCCCGAGACAAGTCACAGCTACGAGACGAGACCCAAACACACCACGGCACGTCCTGCCATGGGTCCCTATGACACAAGGGAAAGTACGGTCACACAGACAGTAAATATACAGATTTACAGATTTAAGACTTTGGTATAATTGAAATGTTGTAGTTAGATGGCAGCTTGGCCATTTCAACACGACTGTTTGTGATTTGGATCAATAAGCAAGCAGCAGTTTTCCGTGCTTTCCCCTTGTTGATTCTCCCAAAATGTTTCAAGCTCTGGCAATCATCAAATTAATTGTTTCAAGGCCATTTTTTAAACTTTCCAGACACACACAATAACTTTTTGTTTAACCTGCAGTCATTCTGAAACTATCCGTCCTTTAATTGGACAAATGGACAAAGTCTGTCTTCATTTGTTTCCATTTTGTGGTTATAATGTCTATAAAACCCCTTTAAATGTGTGTAGGAGGGAACACATTACGCTCTCAGCTCTCAGAGAGGCAAAGAGGATTGAGGATGTGAAATCAAATTCCGAATGAACGACTGACTTTGAAATATCAAAACACATTTTTATAGATTTTCCTTCTTCACTGATTGTATTTTGGCTGATTTATTTCAGTATCTTTGTTTGCAGGGAAGGGATTCTGTCATGTTTCCACTAGATTAGATGTTTCTATCTCAGCATTTTTTTTAATATGTTGGCTTTGCATCATTATATTTTCATATTTATTTTTATTGATTTTCTTTTTATCAATCATTCTCTTTTATGTCTGAATCTTAATTTACTTTCGCTGCTGTTGCCGTTATAGAAATGTATTTCCCTTCTTATGTGGAAAGCAGATTTTATAAATCTCATTTACAATGTTCAGTATAACCTTATAGATAAGATGAACATTATTGATCCTATGAAAGGAAAGGAAACTGCTCCCTCTCAGACACACTCAGTCTCACACTGCTTTCCAAACACCAATCAAAGTAAACCAAGTTATAACACAATGTAAAGAAACCTATCTGGAACATTGGGAAGATGAAACTAAAAGCAAAAGTAGATCAGAATATTATCTGGCCCTAAAAAGAAAACATGAACTGGCAGAATATGTCTGGACTGTCAGAGATAGAAAGCAGAGACAGATCCTAACCAAGTACAGGCTCACTGACCACGAACGATGGAAAAAGAGCAACACAAAAAATCATTGCAACCGAGAGAAGAACAGAATATGTGGTCACTGTTCGACAGGTGAGGTTGAGACAGACAATCCTACAATTTAAAACATTCAATAAAATAAGGAACATTTACTTTAACGAGTACAACTCTAAAATTTCAGATTTCAAAGAGTTAATGACGTCTCAAAATTTTAAAAAAAGTCCTAGGAGAAGGAGACAAAGCGTATCCTGCTGCCCAATATGTATTAACACAGCACAACCTGAGACACACACAAATACATACATAGGATATACTGTATAAATACATAGACGTGCTATATATAATTAATATACATCAATCTTGATGTTAATGTTATTTTGTTCCATTGACTTGATGTTTCTGCAATATTGTTGTTGTGACATTCATACCAATAAAGCAAATTTGAATTTGAAATAAAATTGTATAGATGGATAATTTTAAAAAATTTGAATATTACATATAAGTATATTAGATTATGAGCATCTATAGTACTATATACACAATGAGGCATGAAAAAACAAAATAAAAAAAGGGTAAAGGCAGGAGTGTTGGCGGCATAAAATAGTTATTGCACTTGTAGCAGCAAAAACAAAGTGAGTGAAGTAACTTTAAATTCTCTGTAATGCTCGTTAACACACTCACTCTCACACAGGGACAGGAAGACTTACCCCTGTGTCTTTGTCTGTACGGTGTAGGTGGTATTAGGACTGGCATAGGGACAATCCCACCGCAGGAGGCATCCTAAGTCCAGCGATTCCACTGCAGTGTAGCAGACTAACCCAGTCGACCCTGAGAAGATCGCACGAAACCCGGACACCGAAATAGCACACTTACACAGATGCTCATTGACCGGTTAAGTCTGATTGTCACAACTTCGTTAACGCTTGCGAGCATGAGTACTCGCAGAGGAGGGAATGATTTATTCTAACAACCACAGAAAAGCAAAAGAAACACTTTAAAACGACTCAACCTTAACATCAGCATTAATTAACTACATTAACCTCAGTACTCACCGGTGATGAGCAGGGCGACCATGACACACAACTCCAACAGCGCTCTCAACCCGCCCGCAGTTAGATCCGGTGTCCCCATGACCCCTTTGTGACCTCAGGATCAAGTAAGCAAGACTATGAGGTCTCACCTACAGTCCGTACAGTAGCATAGGTGACTGACTCTCTTTAAAAGCATGATACATGCACCTGTAAGGACACGCTGAGGAAGAGCGCTGCATTGGAGAATGATAGACTGTAATCAGCGGGAGGGTGGAAGGGGTGGAGAGATAAGGATTTAATTGAAGCACGGAGATTTTGTAAGAGAGAGGAGAGGCTGTACTTAAAGAGGAGGACGAGGAAATTGAGAGCAAGACGGAGGCAGAGGTTAAGACTATTTCTGGTCACGCATGATAGGAACAAGGTATTAAATTAATGTTTTACATGTAATTTTAACTACTGGATTTACACAGATTTTTCTGTTCTGTCAGTCATTAATATTTTGTCAAAATGGGATAAACGTTTAAAAGAAGTGTTTAAAAACAGAGCTCATGAAGTGGAAAAGATAACGAGAAATACAGATGAGGAGAAAAAAAAAACCTAAAGCTGCAGCCAAATACTGGAGTGAATGGCATATTTAAATGACAGGTTCATAAATCAGTCACATAGTCAGGCACCCAAATGAACATTTAAACAGGTTCTTCTTGCTGTAATCATTCCTCCTGTTCATACTGACCATTAGAAGATCCCTTCATAATGCACTTTCAATATAAGCGATGGGGGACAAAATCTACAGTGTTCTTTTTGTGGAAAATTGTATTTCAAAAAGTTTATCTGAAGCCAGAATGAGGCTTCAGCTGTCTGAATTAGTCAAATAAAGTGGATATCTTCCAAAGTTACAGTCTTTTTGGTACAAATTCCTCTGTTTTTGTTTCCATCCCTCTACTGCAGCTCACACTGTATACAAAATTTCCCCGGACAGTTTTCTTACAGCAAGCAAAACGTATTTCAATGTTAATATTGGTACCTGGCTATTATTTAAAGGACAGACTTGAAAAAAACAGATACGTCAGGAGAACATCGCTGCATTCTATCTTTTTATTCAATGCCATCTTTAAATAATAAGAATCTGTACATCTCTTAAGCAGGTCTTTGACCATTCATTCCCAAAAGTAATAATGATATCAATAGTTCCTTATTAACAACAGTAATACAGTTGAAGTGCTTTAACCAGGCAACCAGAAGGGCCAACAGATCATACAGCAACAAAAATAGTCAAAAAAACGGTGTACAGCACACACTCTCTTAGTCTGCCTCTCTCTCACACACACACACACACACACACACACACACACAATCTCACACTAAATCCTCCAGCTCTTTCTATACACGCTCACATATTTTCATGTCTCACACACACACACACACACACAAAAACAAACAAACAAACACACACACGTCCCAATAGTGCACCATACACCTCATGATAATTAAAGACATTAAAGCAAAAACTGCCTGTTCATTCAAAACAGCACCAAACATCAAAAAAATGCAAAATCATTGCAACAGTAATAATACTAAGCTTAACATTCCTCATTTCAGCATCATCATCATCATCATGAGTCACATGAATTTTTACATCTGCAGATAAACAGGATCTAACCGACCCGGCCCCAAACTGTGTATGTGTGTGTGTTTACATGCTGAACAGTTCCGCAGGCGGCCAATCATCAGTCAGATCTAAGCAGGCACGGCTGACATGTGAAGCTGCGTCGCCCTCAGCCCAGCAGAGGGCGACACACACAACCAGTCTCTCCAGCAAAGATACCAGCTTCTTAAAACAGATCCCAAAGCTTCCATCAGTCAAGGAGTGTGTTTTAGGTAAACTGATCTGGACTCTCAGTCAGACCCTCCTCTGCACCAAAAAGCGTGTCTGGAAAAATAAGCAGGGTATTGCTGCATTAAAATCTGTGCAAATTTTAAGAACTTAATTTCCAGGGAAGAGGTTTTGGTGCAGAGTTTTCAACCCAGAGTCTTTTCTGTGTGTATTTGGTGTTGAGAAAGCCAGGTTTATGTCTGCGCCCCCGGCAAGGCGAGTCCTGGTTCCAGGCTGGTGGTGGTGGTAGTAGGTGTCGGGGAGGGCGGCAGTCCCTTGGGTCCCGGACAAAGCAGCCCGTGAGAGGCTGTGTGATCCCCGTTCAGGTTCTTGTAGGGGTTTCTGCGTGGCGGAGCTCTGAGACACATTGAGGGGAAGCGAAAGCCGGCCAGGCAGCAGCCGGGACAGGAGATCACCTCCTCCTGGTCCAGAGAGTGGCCGCTGCCTGAGCCGAACGGGGAGGAACCAGCGGGGTCGCTGACGGGGGAGTGATACCCGTTGTTGTTTGTTGTGGCACCGGTGTTGGTGGTGCTGTCGCTCCATCCCTGCGGTCGATTCACGACCACGTTGTTATTGTCCAATTGAGATAGAGGAGGCAGGCATGGGGGCCCGTTGGAGATGGCTGACCCCCAACCGTTTGAGAAGGGAGGAGTTGAGGGCTGGAGGGGAGTCGAGGAGTGGGATGGAGGAGGGGAAAGTTTGGAGTAAGGAGATGAAGTGCTGTCTTGTGTTTCCGGGGAACTGGTGCAGTCCATGGGCTCCTCCTCCCCCTCCTTGTCTTGGTCCAACGACAGCGGTTCAAGAGACAGCGGAAGACCTGAATCCCCTGCCAGGTTAGTCCCACTCCCCTCCCTCATCTCCATTTCTTCTCCTAGCAGTCTCTCTTCCTCACTCGTTCCATTTATTTCACCGTTTACAGTGTCTATCTCAGACTGGGACTCCTCCTCGGTGAGGACAGTGCTCGGTGCTGATGTGAGGTGAGGAGGAGGCGTACAAGGAAGTGAGTGGCAGCGTCTGTGCCTCCTGAGCAGGGTGCCACCGTCAGCCTCGGACGCTGAGGACTCATCGCAGGAGTCTGGCGGAGGGGGCAGGGTGAAGGTCAGGGAGATGACTGACTTGCTGGGAGTGTCGAACAGCTTGATCTTGCCGCCTTTGAGGTCCTCCCTCTGAGAGAAAGGGTTGACCCGAGCAGGAGGCGCCAAAGTAACAGAGGGGGGCGTGTCCGGGGGATGGAGCATGTCGGATTTGCTGCGGGAGAGGCGGGGATCTGACGGGAGGCAGAGGGATCTCCGTCGCAGAGGGCCAATTGATGGAGAAACAGCTTTAAAAAAAAGAAAACCAGAGTGAATGGTGCTTAGTGTTAATTTGCGGAAACAAATATTTACTCTCAGGGGCCAACAGAGCATCTGATGACTCACCTTTCACTGCTGGCTCATCCTTCTGTTTCCTCTCAGCCTGCCTCCTCTCCAGCTCCAACACGATTTGGGAGAAGGATGGACGGAGCTTCGCATCCATCTGACAGAAGGAGAAACAAACAGCTTTGAGTCTGACCGATCACAAACATGACAGACGAGACAGAGAAAACAAGTCAAAGACAACTACAGTGATCAATTTAGCTCTTATCCGATCTAGACTTTAATTTGGCAATCTGTGTTCATGAACAGTAGAGTAAACAAAGAAGACAAAACAGAAAATAAATATCAACCAGGGACTGTGTGTGTGTGTGTGTGTGTGTATGGGATGAGTATCTCTTACATTACAGCAGGCGATAGCCAGTTCCAGGAAGTCAGGAGGACAGTCTCTAACGATCTGCTGAAAGGCCTCCACATCCAGACCAAAGTCCTGCACAAAAAGCACAAGGAAATTACAACGATGATGATCTGGTGGTAACATGACAGTTACAAATAGATTTTTTCTTTTTATTTAGGATAATTTTTTGCTTTTGAAGAGCTCTTAAAAAAACATGAAAAAATGCGATCTATACCATCCTCTGTTTAATGCTTAGGTGAGGTGACACTGCCAGATGTGGCCTCAACTGCTGAACTATAAAACGGCCACAAGGGGGAGCCACACGCTTCAAAAAGCTTTCAGTCTATGTTTAACTCTGTTTGTGTCCCAAAGCCACATTACATACAGTACTAACAACATACTATGATAATAAAGTATAAATTACAGGTAGTATAAAATAAATCCATTTACGGTTTGTGCCAACAGAAAATTGTGCAATATGTACCTACAGATGTCAAACTGCAAATTATAAACGTGCACAAAGAGAAAATATTTTTCCAAAAATATGATTTATTTTTTGATTTATTTAAAAACATGTTTTTGGATATATTTCACCACCATCTACAATCAGTTTTAATTTTCTGCAGCTGTGAGCAGCACTTTGATTTCTTTGTCCTAAAATGTGTGTTTTCAGTTTGCATGGTGACCGTTTTCTGCATTCTCCATTTGCATTCTCCACCTGCAGAGAGTACTGTATGCAGTATGAAACTGGTAAACATGGTGAACTGCCATAGTCTCCTTTGTGAGCAGGAGATTCACACAACGCACACTCTCTGTACAATACACACCATCCATTAGGCGCTGCATGTTGGTTATTTTGAGCCCTATCACAGTGACATTTTGGGATGTGTAAATGTTCTATCAAGATAGGAGAGTCAGCTTCCTGTTTGTTCAAGATGATGATCAGAAGTTCGATTCTAAAATGAGATATCCGCCATTTCATATTCTCCAAAATCATCGTTGACATTAAAGTGTCGTTGTCATCTCGACATCTCTGCTTGCACAACAATGATGTCGAAAGTGTTTTCGAAATACTTCCTACTTTAGGCAATAAAATTAATACAGGAACTGTCTGACCTGCGTATTATTAATAATGGCTTTATCAAAAATGTTCTGTGCACAACCATTTATGTAATAAGGGACACTGTGAAAACAAGCGTGCATGATATGATGAGAATGTGATGATGATGATGAAGGATCAGGGGATTTTGTTAATACACGATGATGAAAACATTGTCGTCAGGTACCTCAGTGCGTGGCAGGATGTCAGGGTCGGCCTGTATCCTCGCAATAATCTCACACAGGATGATCCCATATGCAAACACATCCACCTGCAGGGAGGAAGACGAGTCAGTTGACAAGAGATACACGCGGAGATAAAGACGACATCAAATATAACAGGAAGAGACCAACTCTGACCAACTGTGCTTATATTATGGATTTACTACACTTTCATCTTACAAAATGGTGTAAAATTAACAATATTTTTCATAAAATGGCTTGAAAACATTCAAGCCTGAAACATTTTGTGTATAGATGATAAAAAAAAAATTGGATTGGTTGTTAAATTTTAATGTTTTTTTAGTAAGAAAACTTTCAAAAGTTTGAAAAAAGCAAGATGGACTAATTAGTCTACTTTGATTTCTCATGTATGCTTGTTGCATTATGCCTCATTAGTAATTTATGAATCTTGTTGTAGACATGAAGGTCTGAAAAACTGATTATATAAGTTTTGTAAACTGATATTTTTTATTTTTAGACTAAAAGAGGAAAACGGGCTGCATTGTGGGTCTGATTTAAATTCATTTGTAGTTTCTTTTAAGACCAGGCACGCTGAAAATTAATATAAAAAGAACATAATAATCACTTGCATGTAACCTGAACAGGCAATCATGATTTCCACTAAGCTAAACAGAAATTACTAGTAGCAGAGGCCAAGAAGTACACCTCTTACATAACTGAATTCCTGTTTGCCTTCCACATAACAACTGATTTGTTAAATATTTATTGCTTTGTTTTAGTGCCTGGTTGCTCGGTTTATGTGACCGAGCTTACATCACACCCGCTGTGGACCTTGAACTTTTGCAACCACCTGCAGCTGAGGGTTAATGAAGAGAGTTATCCGTCATTACCTTCTCATTATACAGCTCCCCTCTGAGCACCTCCGGAGCCATCCAGTAGGGGGAGCCGACAACAGCCAGAGGCTCCTGGTCTGCTTCCTCGCTGCAGAGAGAGGAAAGAAACACAGACTTTCATGTTAAAACACATACTTATTAGAGGCTCTTGCGAAAGCAAAACCTTCCAAATCCGTTTCACAACATCAGAGTTTAAAAAAGGACATTTTAATAATTTAGTTTGTTTGAAAGAATATCACAGCGCAAGATCAGAGTAATGTTTCTTTAAGGGCTTATGAATCTATTAAAAATGTATCAAATCACAAGAATTAATTGTTCAAGAACTTAAAGTTGCTCTAATCAATCTTTTTAAATTAACAGTGACTCTATTGCACCCTGTGGAGCGATTTCACCCATTTTGGATCATTGTTTGAGTTTCTGCCTCACAGACTCTGTTTCCATTAACCTCGTTTCCGGCGGCACCAGGCAGCCGAGTTCAGAGAAAAAGCTCTAAAAGCCCGCTCCTCCACCGAACTGCAGACACAGTTAGCAGCTAGCTGGTGAACAAAACGGAGCATTTAGCAGAATGAATATTGGACTTATGTTTGTCAAGTTGCCGCAAACACGACTCAAAATGAATGCTGATGTTGCTCTGTATCTGCTGAATGTGTTTGTACTTATATAAAAAAAGGCAAAAA
Source organism: Thunnus maccoyii (assembly GCF_910596095.1). Classification (NCBI taxonomy): domain Eukaryota; kingdom Metazoa; phylum Chordata; class Actinopteri; order Scombriformes; family Scombridae; genus Thunnus; species Thunnus maccoyii. The sequence goes on along the minus strand of NC_056554.1, from coordinate 15,758,335 downwards.
AAGTCAATATTGTGTTTTTTAGCTTGTTCCATTGCCCCCAAGTGGTTAAAGAAATGATGCAGCTTTAATAGTTTACTAAGGTTGGTTAGTTGATCTGAAGCCATCTTATTACAATTGAACTTAGTTTTAAATTCTTATTAAACCAAATTAAAAACAAAAAGATTTACAATTTTTAAAACCTACATGACAAATTTTTCCCTTTAAATATGGTGTAACATAAGATTTATTCTGACAGTGAAGCAAACTAATTATGGAAGTTCTTTTAAGAGTATATAGAGCTGCAATGATTAGTGTGACAGAAAAAAACTATATTGATAATCAATTAACTGTTTAAGTTAAGCAAAAACACCAAATGTTACCAAGTTCTGGTATCACAAATACTAAGATTTACTTCTTTTCTAATGTGATAATAAACTGAACATTGAGTTTTTGGCTGGTTCTGAAAATGTCATCATATTATGGGACATATTTTGTTTCACCGAATGATTCTTTGAAAAATATAATCCACCAATTAATCAATAATTAAAATATTTGTTCATTGCAGACGTACCAAAATGGCAAAAATGGGTTAACGTCTGCATACAATAGATGAAGACATATAGACACACCTTCCCATTGAAGGGAACGGGAAGGTGTGTCCAAACTTCTGACTGGTACTGAATGTCCATCAGGATAAGGATGTTTGTTTAAACGACCTAACAGTGCAAAGTCCCATCAGTGATGCATGAAAAACAATAAAAAATATTTTCCTTTATTTTTCCATTCAGGAGTCATGCGATTTGTGAGAGACTTAGGATGACAAGAGATAAACAAGCGAGGAGGCATCACGCTCCATTTCATTAACGCAAAACCTAATCAAGAGGTTTTATGGGGTGAAACCTACCGGTGTGTGTGTGTGTGTCTGTGTGTGTGTGTGTGTGTCTGTGCGCACTTCCTCCGTATCTAAGAAACCACAGTGTTTTTCGGTTATGTGGAGATATTGTTGTGCAATTTTAGCTGAATAAAAAGGAAGGAAAAAAGAATGTGCAAGGGCAACGTGCTTGCACACATGCCTGCATACACACACACATGCACGCACAGAGACACACACACACACACACACACACCCTGCTGGCAGATACTTCCTCTCTGTGCTATTTCCATCTGCTACTGTGGGCTATGATACTGCAGAAAATACAGGCAGGAAAGTGATGGCAGAGGGAGAAATGAGGAGCCGAGACGGTCATGGCTCCCAACGTAAACACCATTTGGAGAAGTGGACGGACAAAACAAGACACAGAAAGCAACAGAGGGGAAAACACCTACAAAAAAAATTCAATAAATGAACAAAAGAGTTAAATAACAACAACAGAGGAATGATGTGAGAGTAAAGGACAAGAGTGACTTGTTATACAAGGGCCAGGAGAGATCCAGTAAAGCGCAGAGCGCAAAAGGAGGAGGACTGGAATAGTTTGACCTTATTTGGAGTGCTTTTCCTAAACCCCCTTCATCTCCTCTCCCTCCATCCATCCTTCCCTCCCTTCCTCCATGCCACAAGCACAGTGGTAGACTCCAACACAAACACATACACATATCCGAGAAAGGGTTGTCAACATCGTCCATTCTCAGTTAACACTCTGCTACAGGATACAACCGTGTTTGACTAAAATAAAGAGCAAACATCCTCTTGAAATTGACTGAAACACAATTCGCCAGCTGCTAATGAGACCAAGGCCAAAGCAAACAAGAGACTTCATGGTTGATAGCTGCAGGTATGCAAAAATACACAATAACAGACACATGCTCACTCAAAGTCAGGTGGAAGAGCTGCATGTGCAAAATATAAAGCTCGATTTCAGCTCGTCTGATTAGTTTTGACAAGTTTTAAAACCCCAAATTTAGAATTTTTCCGAACCAATTTTAGTCAAAAGCATGAAAATCATGACACAAACTTTTCCTTCCAGACAATGACGCACGCTTGTGTAAACACAAAAAAGGTGGCCGGGCACAAACAGAGCACACACACACACACACACACACACACACTCTCTCTCTCTCTCAACACACACAGTAAAGGGCAGGCCAGGTTACAGTGGCAGCTGTCTCGCCTCAGCCAGAGTCGTGTGTTTACTAAAATGATTGCAGACAGAGAGGGGAGGGGACAACCTAATGGGACCTGAGAGACTGTGAGTGTGTGTGTGTGAGTGTGTGTGTGTGTGTGTGAGTGTGTATGTATGTGTGGGCAGTGGCCTGTGACATACTGGCTGCTGGCTCTCACTGCGTTTCTTTGAGGTCAAGCTTCGACATCCCACTCCCAACAATTCAGCTGATGCTCTACATCGTTAACAATCCACCGCCCGACTGTTGAGCCGTTTACGTAGCAACAATATTCGTAAAGTAGACAAACTGTCTCATTTGAGTCATGGACTTTTATGGACATCGAGGAGAAAGTGGGGTCACAATACACTGGGAACACGGGGAAAGAAAAACAAAGTAGATTTATGCTAGTCATTTACTTAATTGCAAATTGACCGAGTGGTACTTTACTGAACTATTTAAATATTTGGAGGGCTTAAAGCAGCTGTGATCTATATTTTTTATAAAAACAATGTATCAAATGACAGTGTACAGAGAAATTATCACCCGACTCTGCAGCTCCTCTCAGCTTGACAGAACTTTATAGCGAGCTTTAGCTCCTTGTTTAGCCGTCTGGCTGCAAATTTACTGTTCTGGTTCACTCTGACAGCTCTCATAACGTCATTTTTGGTCCCAGCAGGCAGCTGTTTTCTGAGAAAAAGCTCTAAAAATCGACTGTACAGTACCTGCTCTGCACCAAAAAGCAAACAGACACAGTTAGCGACTAGTTGGTGAATACAGTGGAGCATTTAGCAGCTAAAGGGTTAGATATTTCCCTCAGGAGTTGGTAGAGAGCAAAAACAGAGCTGAGAGAGAGTGAATATTGGACTGACATTCACCAGGTGGACAGAAACACGACTCCAAATGAATAATAATGTTGCTCCATAGCTGCTGGATGTGTAAATAGGCAACTGTTTGCTAACAAATGCAGCATATGAACTTAAAAATGGCTTTTAACGCTGCCCCCAATTGTTAATGCAGGTTTAAGGAATAGTTCGGCATTTTGTGAAATATGATAAGATGAGAAGTTTGATACCACTCTATGGCGTTAGAGCTAGGAGACGATTAGCCTAGCTTAGCTTGAAGACTGGAGGCAGGGGGAAACAGCTAGCCTAGCTCTGTTCAAAATTAAAAGATTTACTTACCAAAACCTCTAAAGCTCACTAATTAACATATTATATCTTGTTTATTTATATTGGTACAAAAACAGAAATGTGAAACAATAATTGTTATGGTTTTAGAGTTATGTAGTGTTAGCACTATAACGGTTTATTCATCCAGCAAGCCCCCACTTTCAGTCTTTATGCTAAAATAGGCTAATCGCTTCCGAGCTTAAGCTCCGTATTTAATGCACAGATATGATAGTGTCATTATAACATGTAACTCATAAGGATATTTCCCAAAAAGTCTACATAATCCTTTAATATTTTTACCCTACTACATTTATCTGACAGCTGTAATTACTGGTTACTTTGCAGATTTAGATTTTACATTTAAAGTGAGATAAATGCATAAAATATGTTTTTTAAAGTAAAGAGAAATTGACCGAGTGAGACAACACATTTTAGACATTATTGAAAGATGCTGAGAATTTGTTGAACCCGTAGAGGAGCATTATGTAATCCTTCAACTAATCCCCCAAATTCCCAAAGCTGGAAATGCTGTCAGGTTTTCAGCTCGTCCCTCCCTGTTTTGGAAACTTATTTATTTCCTGTCTCACATTTTTTAGATTTTTCATTTTCACTCTGATGCAGACACAACTCTTCAATAAAAAGTTTTCCATTGAGTATTTCCCCCCTTTGTGGTACTAAAGCTTTTAGTTCAGTGAAGAATTTGAGCATCAGAAATTATGGGAGACATGATGTCAGTGGAGAACCAGCTGAAGAAAAAAAAAAACTTCAGAGAATGGCTGGTCATTTATAGTCATAAAAACACACCACATAAATGTCACTGAATAATAAAACACACAGCTGCAAACACAAGAAGAAGAAACACAAAGACAGAACGAGATGACAGCAACAGAGGTCGTGCGTCATGGACAGTCGGATTAAATACTGACACCTTCCCTTCCTCTTCTCCCTTGAAACAAGGCTTGAAAAAAAAATATAAATATAATTCCGCAGAGAGCGAGTGGTGGTGGAGAAGAGGAGGGGGGGGGGGGGGTTTACAACAACATTAGGAGGTGAAGCAACACGTGTCTGCATACTTTGGAAAAACCTGACTGAGCTTTGGTGTGAGTAATGTGTCTCTTTTAGTGTGTGATAGTGTGTCATCCGCGAGGAAAGAGAAGCAGTGGGAGACATGTTCCCAACACTCTTTATGGCGTGAAGGTTAAATATGAGAACAAGGGAGGTGGAGGAATGTAATTTATTGAGCGCGACTTATCTAATCAGAGTGTTGATAGACGTTTTGATGAATGGACTGTTATGGACTGACCTGTAATCTGGGATTTTCTCCGCCAAGCCAAAGTCTCCCACCACGGCCGAGCACACGCAGCCCTCCCAGCGCACCAGGCAGTTCTGCACAGAGGGTCAAAGGTCACACACACACAGACACAGACACAGACACAGACACACATTACTTTGGGCTGCTGTTAAGTGTGTGACCAGTGTGTGTCAGCATTCCTTTATGTGGTCTTCTGTGTACATTTCAACACTGATTTAATTGATTTTATTGAGCTTTTCATTTTCTTAAAAAAAGGGCTTTTCAGGATGACGATACTGGAAACGTTCAGCTTTTGTCAATAGCAGCTGTGAACTGCTGATGTTTCCAATTAAGTAGCCCCACCATCAATTAAAATAAATGATAGATTTCTGCGATGTTTTTCCACGTTGTGTCAACTTCTTAGCAATTATGACCACAGTTTGTCCTCAAGTGTTAAGTTTGATTTGTGAGTTGCCGACAGTTTCCAGCATGTCGACATTTCCTTTTTAGACTCGTTGCTTAATTGGGGTGCAAGCATCTACATGTTTTTTCTTCTTTTTGATTTTTACTCTGACTGACAACTTTCCGCATTTCCTCACTCGTATTTCTCTTGAATTTTTATGGAGCAGTCCAGGCCTGAAACATGAGTCATTCACAGTCTTTCTCCAGAGAGGTGGAAAGGATGTTTATCTAAGAATTATAATTTCTTAATCTAAGAATGATTGAGTAACAATGTACGAGCAAACCTCAAAAAGACAGGTACGTTTGATGCCCAGTATTTGCCAAAATATTGATCCACATCAGTAGTCTGAAGTATTTGGTGACATTTTCCGCTCGTCATCACTTTAATTTAACTTTTTCATTCATTTAGATTTACATTCAGTTACAATTATCGTAATTAATCAACTTGCACAATTTGATTTTGCATTTAAGTTTATTAGCATACTTTGCCGCACATAATTTCTAGATGTAAGCACGCACATTTAGTTGATTTTATCAATACTTAAGTTCTGTTATAAGTTGCATTGAGATCATTTTCTTTCTTTCTTACTGTGCTGCTGCTCCGGGACGTCTGGCTGCCACCATGTAAAAGACAAGACAGTTCTGTTTTGTTGACCTTTTAGGGCTCAGTTTAGTCATTTGTCACTTTTGCTTTGTTCTTTCTCATCTCTTAGTTAAATAAAAAAAAACCCATTTTTTGAAATTGAAAACCAGTGTCCCGTCTCTTCCTACTCGGCTCCTAACACACAGCATTTAAAAAAAAAAAGACTGCTTCAGTTATGAGTATGTGGCCTTCCCCTCTTTCCTTTGATGCCTCCATGTGAGCCAGTACCGCACTATGACAGATCAGCATGTCAACATTAACGTCACCTCCTGCTCACTGCTGCCAACTGCTGCTTTAGGTCAATTTAGCTGCACGCTGTTTTGGACTTTCCTGTTTTAGTAGCCTACTGTGCATTTACATGTTCAGTTTCATTCAAAACATTACCGAAATTAACCTACATGCACAGCACAACATTTCCCACAGTTCCTGTTTGTTGCCTGGTTGGCACGTAGCCAGTTTCTCTACCGGACCTCCATGATTTAAGCTTCATGACGCATCTGCAAAGCTCTTTACTGTTTCCAAAATCTACATTAAAGCAATACATCATCAAGTGTACACAGATATGAGCTTCTCATGTTTAAACAACACTTCAAGTAGCAGAAGGTCTTGTGGAGAATCCATATGCTTGTCGTTTAGTGTGCATCAGTGCATGTAATACTTATATCGCTACCTTAGGAGCAGAGTCCCCGTGGAGATCAATCTGTGCTAATGCAATGTACCGTACGTGGGCACTGATGCGTGTGTGTTTGTGTCGTCACCTTGGAGGTGAGGTCCCTGTGGAAGATGCCTTTGCTGTGCAGGTACTGCAGCCCTCGAGCGATGTCCAGAGCCAGGCTGAGCCGCAGACTCCACGACAAGTACATGTCGCTGCCCAACAGCTGCTCCAAGTTACCGCCGTTGATGTACTGAGAACAACAACAAGTGTTAATTAGAAATTCACGATGAAAGTATCTCATTTTGAAATTGCTTGATTGTTCATATGAAAGCAGTTTCTGATATTGGTTTGGGAAACTGGGAGTAGAGCTGAGAAATAATTTCATATTATTGCCTTTTAGTGGAATGATAGTCATTCATCATGATGATTTCTGTTTTCCATATTATTAATCAAAGCATATGAAGAGTTTAGTCTTGTGGCAAAGCATGATAATTATAAATGGAGCGGGCCAGAGATGTCACTGTCCAAAACAAACCAATCCATCACTTATTGATTGCTTCATTTAAAAATAAAACACACACACATACATTTTCAATGCGCATATGCCTATGTAACATGCTGACCTTGAGTGTCAGACGTCAGATCACCAAATCCCCCTTTATCCCCTTCCCTTTTCACTATTGAGCAGCTCAGTTACCATGGCAACGTCAGGTCAACCCATCACACATAAGAAGCAGGTGAAATGTCACGAGCTGCCTGACCTCAGTCTGTGTAACTGAGTCAACTCAGGGCTCACTGGTCTGACAGTCACAGATGCTCTCGCTGTATAGCAGATGAAACTGCTGTGTTTTTGTCATAAATGTTGCTGCTTTAACGATCAACCTCTCCACAATATATTTTCATAGAAGAACAAGTATCTAAACTGGGTTTTCAAAATGTTTTCTGTCCACGAGATCCAAATAATCCTCCAGCCTGATATCTAACCACTGATACAACGTTTTTAAGAGATTACAACCTTAAAAGCATCACTAATTTGAAAGCACAGATGCTAACATGACGTACACATACAGTAGCAGCTCATAATATTTTTTAATCATGTCCACAACTTGATCAAATCCTTCAGCTTTTAGTTTTCAGTGAAAAATTGGTTTGATTGGTTGAGATACTTTCAATCAGTTTAAAAGCAGGATCTTTATGAGAGTGTTACATTAGCTCACAGAAGTTATTGAAAGAGTGGATTTATACTATTTAAATGTTTTCTATGTAATTATCCCACATTTTTCTGCCACTCAACGCAATTATATCATGATTTGCTTGCAATAAATACTTGTATTTTTGCAAACTTTTGTCTTTAATAGATAAAGTTTTACCTCTGCACCGCCAATTTCTCACTATCACTGAATAAAGTGATTCTGAATCTTAAAAATGCGACTCTTCAAGTCTACTCAGCAGTAAGTTAATTAGCGTCTTACCTCTGTAAGAGCGTGGAGCTGCCCCTCATGGACACACACTCCTATAAACCTGAGGGCAGAGCAGACAAACACATCGCTTTATCAATAAGAGGAGAACAGTTTCTACACGCAAAAGATATTTTACGACATGTCCGGGCTCTTCACAGGGACCAGACAAAGCAGATCCAACAGAAGGATGTCGTGTTGGTTAATCCAGTGTTTCAGTTACCTGAGTATGTTAGGGTGCGATAGTCGGTTCATGAGCTGGACCTCCCTGAGCATGTTGGCTCTGTTACTGGCCAGGATGTTCATCTTCAGAGCCATGACCTGGCCCGACACACGATGCTGCACCTGGATCACGCAATAAAAACACACACACACACAAAAAAAAAATGCTTTATTTTGATCCACCGACAAATAATTCACACTGAAAGGATTTCAAAACTTCAGGTTTAACACAGAAATAAGAAAGGAAATTATGCAATACAGTACAAAAATGTCCTTTTTTTAAAAAAAAACAAACTCTGGCCTAACAGACTCATGACAGTTGGAGTGAAATCTTCTTGAAAAACACCTCACAGTACACGTGAACACATTACACATATAAGCAAAACAAGCCTGCAGAACAGTATTTACACCAACTGAAGTAATAATGCTAATCTAAGACTTAGTGCTGAGTAATAATAACACTAAAGTGCTTTTGGAAACCGGCCATAACACATTAGCAGGTCAGTCAGTTGCGTTTCTCCATTTGTCTTGGCTGCTTCTCTGCCCCAACCTGCTGCTATGGCATTGGCTCCGTCTGGTATGGTAACCATGGTGACGTGACATGCAGGCTACATGTTAGTGCATATTTGCTCGGGAAAGCGGTTCGACTGCCAAAGAAATACATAGAAGCAGCAGACAAGCACAGATTACTCACAGAGAGAAGTCAGGAGGTGTTTCTGAGTCTGTCTGAGTTGTTTTGTGTTAATAAGATGTGCGACTGAAGTGAGAAACTCTAGTATGTGTGGAGTTTCCAGTGTTGCTGTGAAAGTGAGAAGAGGAAAACGCTGGCAACAAATACAATAATATGACTGTTTAGTTTCTCATATTTGTGTACATTGTTTTTTTGATTTTTATGCTTTTTTTGCATTGGTGCATATCTGAAATATCTCAAATATCTCAAATAATATGGCTGTTTTATAGATGTTTAATAAAAAAATGTATCTGTTGTCTCATGTTCATCTACCTGTCAATCAATGCAAGTGTACGGTGGCCTATAAAGGTCAAAGCACATACAAAAAGTGAACGCACAAACATTAAAAGGAAACGCACTCCAAATCAAGACTTGCTACAAATACCAAAACTCATACACAGAAAAAGGTTAAAACACATGCAAAAATACTACATAGCTAATCGCCACAGTACAAGTGTGATAGCAGGTTCCAATCCAAGGTAGAGCTGCCATTAACGATTATTTTCATTATCGATTAATCTGATTGTTATTATCTTGATTAATTAAGTGTTTGGTAAATAAAAAAAAAAGAGAAAAAAAACAGTTTAAACCAGAAGTCTACAGCCATGTTAGCAGCTACGTAAAGTGAAAAAATGTCAAGTATCAGGCATCAGATGTTTGATCAGAATTAAAATCTTGTAAGCTTATTATTTGATCTGATAGCTCCTAAATTAAACCACAATTTGATGCACTTTGAACTTTATACAGGCGAAGTTCTTGCACAGCTGTTTGTGTTTAGGTAACACTTAACATTTTAGAACTTCTTTTATTAAGCTAAAAAAAGTTTTATAGAGCATATTTTTCTAATTAAGTTAAAGTATTATTCAGGTATCTATCCAGCACTTCTATTGAATAATTACAAAACAATACCTGTCCCTACTTAAAGGATTTTCAATCAGTTTGTAAGCAACAGCAGGTTGGAGTCTCCTGACTCCTGATCTCAAATGCTAGCAATATTTCCTTTGAGCTAATAATAACAACGACTGGCAACAGAAGGTTTCAGTTGTGTATTCATTAGTGACATGTGTGTGTAATGAACGACAGGGTGAGGGAGCAGGAGAGAGAGAGTGTGTGAGAGGTCATCTAGTAGCTGGACCAAGTCTGGAGTCAGAAATGCTGAGCTGAAGTCAGTGTGACACTGGCCTGGATCTCAGCTGGACTCTGGATCAGAGTGGTGATGGAAAAAAAAACCCCAAAAGAAAACCACAAAGCCTATTAGAGACCAGACCAGAGTGCAGTGAGTAATGCTATTAATACACACACACACACACACACAAAACCCAGGTTGCCCTCTTCATCTTAACGGCCAGTCAATGAGTCAATCTCTGCTGCACCAAATCCTCTCTCCACAGAGCTACTTGACGACTTCAATCTGCTGCAGAGTGCTGCGCACACATGCATGGATGCACACATGTAAATCAACACGCAGCACACATTTGTACAGTAGCCGCTTCCTCTTGCTAGGAGAAGAAGTTGGAGCAGAAATTTAATCACACCACAGAAGTATTAAAGGTCTAATTTCTGCTTCTCTTTATACATTTACAGCACTTAGAGGATGAAGCAGTGCAGGCCGGTAGAGGTACAGTAGAGCTCTGCAGCCGATTAGGAGGTGTCTATTCTCCGCCGCATCCTGCTTCCATTAGTGTGGGGCTCTGCGTGGCTGCGGGTTTACATCACGCCTTTTCCCAGCACACATCTGCCTTCTCACTTACTTTAAGAAATTCTGACATGCTCGTCCGTCATCCTGCAACTCCACGAGTCAGCCAAAACGTACACACTCTGACTCATATAGGCAGGTTACAGTGCAAACGTGAGCCAACTGCTGATGCAGCAGCTCCCGGTGGCTGGAACTGCTGAACGCTGCTTGACCCAACTGTTTTGTCTCGACCAGTTTTTTTAGCCTACAAACAAACAAAATCATTACAGGCTGAGGGTGTGTCTGACTCACCATGAGGCTCAAGTGTAATTTGGGTGACATTTTTTCCAGGTGTGTGTTTGTGTCACAGTCTGCTTTCCACCAAGCTTAACTCTGCAGAGCCACAAGGAGCTCTGTGTGTGTGTGTGTGTGGTTTTTTTTCCAAATGCATTATGCCAAACACTTTACTGGTCATCTCCACGGACTTGCCACTGGAATGCCGATGTCCACGCCTACATAAGGATCACCACACGATACGAAGCAAACACACACACACACACACACACACACACACACAAATGAGAGGCCTCTGCTCACATGCACGTGCCCAGACACTCCCTAACGCTCTCCTTCAAAAAACGTACTCGGCCTTGTAAAGTGCTGCTGTCAGCAGAGGAAAGGTCACAAGCATCTCTCCCTCGCTCTCTGTGCAGCCAACATGTGCAGCGATGTCTGTCATTAGCCGGCGGCCCAGTGAGGCAGATGCTGATGCACAGCCAGACAGAGAGGAGGATGTGTCAGAGACTGCAGATGCAGGATGCACACAGGGGCAAGAGAGATGACTTCGACCTTAAAACAACCTGTGATTTTAATGCCTCTTAGGCAGAAAATATGGATAAGGGGAAATCCAGTCTTGGGAAACTGTAGGAAAATTTGTTTCGGTCTAACTACATTTCAATTTGTTTTTGTAAAGGAGGGTCGTAGCCAGGAATACTGGAATACGAAATACTGAAGGTCAAGAGTCTGCTGAAATATATTTTCAGTAATTTTTCTCCCTACACAATTACCTAAATGCTATTTCAAACCATTCACACAATGCAAGGAATATAATTACAGAAAAAAAAAGATCCTGACAACACTGAGGTCATGACCTTGGGTGTCCTCAATGGTATCTATGGCCCTGTTTTTGTGAAGGTTTAGTCTGTGTATATGATGTAGGAAAGTATGCATGACAATACTTTTGCTCAGGGGTTGTTTTTTTGTTATTTGGGCCAGGCTGCTTAGCTCCACTGAAGAGAAGTCTTAATACTACAAATGATATTTAAAGGCAATAGTGTGCTTTGTGGTAAAGCTCTTTTCCGTTTGCACCCCTGAGAGCTTGACTAGTCTGCTCAGATCCCTGACCGCAACCCCATCCAACACCTTTGGGGTGAATTGGAAAGCTCACTGTGAGTCAGGCCTTATCGCCCCACATCACTGGCCGACCTCACTAACGCTCTTGTGACTGCATGTGAGCAAATCCCCGCAGCCAGCTTCAGAGATCTTGCGGGAAAGCCTTCCAAGAAGAGTGGAGGCTGTTATAGCAGCATAGTTTTGGGATGAGATTTTTTAAACCATCACATATGAGTGTAATGTTTGGGTGCTCACATACTTTGGTCATGTAGTGGCAATTCTGTCTTTGAACCAAAAAAGAAAAGTCAGTCTGCAGAACAAAATCACATGCTGCAGTGCTGCAGAGGTGGAGTGTGGTTGAGTGTGACCACACGACCAACTACACACACACACACACACAGCAGAACGGATTTGCCTCTGGACACTGGGTCAACTCTTCAGACCTCCTTTTCTCTTGTGGATTTCATGGTTACTTCACAACTTCCCATCAGCAGGGACCAATGTTATCATTTCACCAGCTGAATGAACACTTTCATAAATCTAAAGTCAACTTTTAAATAAACCACTCAGTGACCTCCAAATAAACAGTGGGGTTAATCACTGGAAATATATAAACTCTACTAAAAATCTGTTTCCTATAGCTGTAAAACCTGAAAAAAGATCTAATGATTTGGGGAACTGTAAAGAGAACATACCTTACACAGTTTTACTAATCTGTAACCAGGCCCTAAAGAAAGTATCATCATTAAATATGCAACATTTGCAGCAGTTTGCAACTAGAATAAAGCATAAATTACCTTTGAATCTGCATTAAGAGCCATCACTTTAAGACAAAGACAGGAAAGCTTCAACCGATTTGACACGCAAGCTTCACGCTGAAGTGTGAAGTGAGTGTGAGTCAAAGCATCGAGAAATTACATCTCCTACAAAACAACTCAGGCCTTAATCCGCCGCCTGAGGCCCGGCTCTCAGTTATTGCGTGAAGGAGCACAAAAAGCGCGAGTGTATGTCAGAGTGAGGATGCGTGTGTGTGTGTGTGTGTGTGTGCAGGCGACTGAAAAAAACAAGGCACCCGGCCAAGTCGGGTCCATCAAGTGAGCGAGCGAGAGGGAGGTCCCGCTCTGTGCGGTAGAGCTGGGTTCAGAAACACAACCTGATCCGGGGGGGCGCGCGGTCCAGGTAGCTGCCACCTCGATTTATTATTACACAACAGCAACACTGAGCTGACCACGCCTCCTCACCTTTCCACATACACGAACCTGAACAAGTTCAGTTTGTTATGTTTTTGGGGATTTTTTTTTTTGTGGGGGGGGTTTGCTGTTCAGTCAATAACACATTTTGGTGTCTAGTCATGCAGATAGTTTTTGTTTAAAGGGGCATTCCACCGATTTTACTCATGAAGTTCAGTTTGACTCATCATGGGGAGTACTACTGACTCCGGTGGCTCCGGAGGGGCTTTCTAGAGTCTGATGATGACACAGTGATGTCATCTGGGAATCTTAACGTGGGCTGGAAAGACTACAAATGTATACTGTAGGAGAAAACCTGGGGGTTTGAAAGACGGGGATTTACCAGGCAAGGGAGAGTCTAATAAAAGACTGTTGAGTTGCATTATGGGAAATGTGGGAGTCAGTATTTTTGGAGCTTTAATTATATTTACGGAGTAAAAGTCAGGATATCTTCGCCTCTGCTGTTTCGAATTTTTGCCATTGTTTTTTTAAAATCTTTCTCTTGCAAGTCCCTTAACTTTTTGAAAATGCAACATCGCAGCAGGGCCCCTTACTTTTCCTCAAGTTGAGATAACGTCTCTAATATTTCTGTACGCTCAGTTTTCATGGAGACTATGAATGTTTTCAGTGGAAAGTATTCCCAATGAAAACTGTTGACAGTTGTTGTCTGCAGGTTGTCCAGAGTAATGAGGACACTTGCTATTGTATCTTTAAAAAATGTCACTTGTTTGTGACGTTCACAGCAAAGTATTCAGGTGGAGGCGGACATCAAAAGAGCCAAATATCACAAAATCTGCTCTCAAACAAACTCGGTGTGGCGTGACACAACTGAAGATAAACAGATTATGTGTTTTTATAATTTTGGGGAGTGATATTGCAAACAAGTGAACTCTAATTCACAACAAAAACATTGCACAATTTCTGTAATACTGGCTAGACACACACACACAAACACTGCCACATTGTTTACCTTCTAGCAGGGGAGCGGCCTTCCTCGAAGTTTAGCTACAGACTACTGTGCAGCCAACATGTAGACGGAGGAAACACTCATTGTTCATCGATATAAACACTCTCACACACACTGGATCTTGAGATAAATTCATGAAAACCGGTAGCCATTACGGAAAGGAGTAGGGGGGGGGTTGCAACTGATATAAAAACAGATAATTGTGCAACTCTTGTCCAACACTTCTCTATTTTAATTGAGAAGTGTACATGTTTATTACATTTTAAGTAATAAACACGGCGGTTCAAGTGACTGACACGTATCATGTTCAGCACTCTCGTATTTGTGCGGCAGGCAGTGCAGAACATAAACAAAGCTAAATACTTTTGCTGCGAGTGGCAGCGGAGCAGGCCCTGACTGGAGCGAGGGAGGAGAGAAATAATAAGGGAAAAGTGCTACACTAAGCCATTGATGTTCAAGTCTGCACTGGCTCTCCCATACCAACACCACCATCCAATAGCAACAATCGACACACACTCGCAGAGCCTCGTAATCCTTAACACTGAAACGGATCACAAGCACACAGGAGACAGCTGGTGATGGATGGTGGTTTGTGTGTGTGTATGCAACTCCTAAGAAATCTGTTTCTTTGTTGTTGTTGTTTTATCTTTCCAGAACTGAAATTGTTCCAGCAGCCAGGATTTACCAAGAACTGATCACATCTGAACACGTCCTGATGGGAGAGTCCCGGCCGACGGCGGTTAACCAGTTTGCATCTCCTTCTCTCATGCACACGTTTAAGGGAGCATCACGGCCGGACTGAACACGATACAATGTCACTAAAGACTCTGTTTTTACCAGAAAAGACCATTAGTGTTGCAACAATATAACAATTACTACTTTTGCAATTAATCAAATGTTAAAATGTCATTAAATAGTGGAAAATGCCAACACAATTACCCAGCACTCAAGATTGTCTGATCAACTGTCCAAAACTCAAAGATTTTCGATGTGCAATTACACAAAACAAACAACGAATCCTCATATTTCAGCAAATATTCTGCATGTCAGCCTGAAAATATTACTTAAACCAGTGGTTTCCAACCTTACTGGCTTGTGACCATTTAGTCAATATCTACTTATGACACCCTGATCACAAGTTTATGGACATCATGTGATCAGGTCAAACAAGGGGTGATTTTCCTTCTTTAAAAGGGAGGTATAAGTATTCAGTATTTCACAGGAAGAGTCAATAAAGTTAACATTTGTATGACAGAATCACCTCGTGTAATCTGGGGATCTCTGAATCATTGATTTGGACAACAGATATTTGTAAAATTATATCATCATGATACAATGTCACTGAAAGTTGATATACAATAACAGTTTTTTGCCCAGCACTCATTGTGGTATCAAATGTAAAATTGGAACTACGTGCATACACACTGTACACACAAACAGTGGCACCACAGCAGTGTTTGGCAACCCATTTCCTTCACATTACCGCTCTGTCAGAGGCAGCTGACACACACACACACACACACACACACAATTAACTCCTCAATTATGTTGACAGTATTTGTCCCTAAGAGACTCTTGTCTGATTTAAATCCCTTTTTTATCCAATTACTCCCCTACAGTTGTTATCATATTTCATGTGTGAGCGTGAAAAAAAACAACCACACACACATCCATCGCTAGACTCTTATCAGGCTAATCACAGCTTGTATGATAAATCGCTGCGATGACTGGTTTTGTTATGGAGAAATTCTTTCTATGTGACTCATGGAATTGTATTTGAATTTCAGTTCTTCCTCCCGCTTTTTCGCAACAATTGCGAAAAGTCAAAACCATACAGCCATTGTCCCAAAGGTTTGATTATGCTGAGCAGACACCAGACTGACAGATACTTTAAGACTGAAGCAGCAGATTGAAACATTCTCGTACTAAAAACATTAAAAACTGTTAATATTTCACTAAAAATGTTTTGTTTGCAGGATGGGGCATTTAGAAAACAGGATATTTATTTATTCATTCATGTGACATGTTGTACCAGAGTTACTTTAAAGTTAACGTACATCTGCAGTCCCGTGACAGGTCCTATTTAAAATATACACACACAAAACATACATTTAATACATTAAAGTAATAGTTAATGTGAGGAAATACACTTATTCACTTCTGAGTTCGATGAGAAGGGTGATAATCACTCTCTCTTGTGTGGTAAACATGAATCTACAGCCCGCAGCTGCTAAACTTAGCCTAGCATAACGACTAGAACTGAGGGCTAGCAGCTAGCATGGCGCTGTCCAAGGGTAACAAAATAAGCCATGTTGGTGGGCGTGTGTTGTTTAAGGTGCAGGTGAGATAATGAAATATGATCCAGGAAATACAGTTGGAGTAACATATTTATGCATTTAAACACTTATCAGACACCAAAACACTGCACAACGGTTTCTAATACTCTCAGACAGGATTTTACAGCTTTACAGGAAAGTTATCATGGTGGCAACTATTTTATAATTCGTCACATCGATCCCGAGGTTTAAACAGCAGAAATACAACATTCACATTAGTCTCATCAGTTCTCCACCAGGAACGTGTGCCTGCATGTTTGTTATTGGCAAACGCAGCGCTTTGCCAGATAATGTCACGTTAAGTTTTCATGCAGAGATAATGTTGGTTTGAACGCAAGCCCAAAGCTCCACTTGTTTACTGCTGAAAAACCAAAACTGACCCAATTTAAAAATCAGTCTGATCCCAACAGACACGATTTTCAGAACAAATGAAACCCTTGAGTTGCTTTTCTCCAGAACTGGACGCTCTGAAAGCTTTTGAAAACAGTGTTGAGAGATTTCCATGTCTTCATGTAAATTACGCAGAAGGGCCAAATGAGAACCAAATCTGCTACAAAGCCTATCAGTTCTGTGTTTCCTTGTTCTTAGACAGCAGGTGTTATCCGCGTTAGAAAATATACCATCGACAAGAGCAGAAACAGCTGGAAAATGACGCAGAGCTCAGTAATCCAGTTAGAAATTGAATCAAGTTGTTTGCTAAAAAAAAAAAAACCCTGCAGCCCTGAGCAACAGAAAGATTAAATAAATAAATTAATAATCAACCACTTCCTGTAGATAACTGAACTATTGAGTAATGGTGCAATTTATTTGTGATTGAAGGGTATTATTGCTTTTGAGCCTTCAGGTTTTGCTGGTCTAAGGGAAAAAAAAAAAATTAAAGAACAGGAGTCTTGCATAAGGCCGAAGCTGGTAGCACACACACACACACACACAAAACTTTCCTTTGAAGAATATTAAAAGGAAGATGAAAAACAACACCTGAAGGATTTGTCTTGACACGTGTGCTCCCTTCCTTTATCCCTCTTTTTTTCCTCCCTTGCACTTATTTTTTTCCAGATTGCACAATTGCACACAGGGAGAGGTGAATAGCTGCCTGTCCGCCTGCCGCGAGCCTCCATTGATCTGCACCGAGGACCGAAGCGCACACACACTCACGGCAGGAGGCGAGAGCCTTTGTGGCCGAGTGCAGGGCATCCATTTCAAAGTCTCTATACAGTAAATGCTCTTTATGCATTTTAGTGACTGCTTAATGTATTAACCAAACCATCCTAGTGAGGTGTTTTTTTTCTGCAGGGCCTGAACTGAACCAAGATACATGAACAGACAGACAGACAGAAACTTTATTGATCTCGAGGGAAATTTAAGAGTCACGTTTAGTGAACCATGTCAGCAAACTTTTCAAATGTGACTGATAGCGGCGGTAACAATTTTGCATTTATATGGCGCTATCAAAAGGGCAAGTCGATCCAAACCAAAGTGGCGACTTGACAAGCCAGCAGTAAACACAGTGACATTTGCATGCTCATTGGCCATTCAAAGGGCAAAGCTGAAGGAGTGGCTTCACAGCACTGAGCAGCCCGAAGACTCTTTTTTTTTTTTTTTTTTTTTTTTTTTTTTAAGACAGAGAACAACACAAAGTGCCAAGAGTGAAGTCAGATCACTAAAAAAAAGAAAGTTATTTAGAGAGGCGAGGACACATTTTTAAGACTGGAGTGTACAGAGGGCAAATGTAATTTTTAGTTTTTTTAAAATATGGTCGAGTCTTGCATTTTAACATCATTCAGACCTCAGCACCACTATAAGGCTTAATTATCGCGTGAATCACTGTTGTCATGTGATAACCTGCACGATGTTGCCAAATTTCATGTTGCAACACAAGTTAGTTAGTTAATTTTTTATTTCCATGATTACATTTAGCCCAACACACATGGAATTACAAGACAACCCTGAAAAAAGCTGAAACAATTAGTCAATTTATTGATTAATCCAGCGATAGAACATTATCAGCAACAATTTTGATAACCAATAATGGTCATTTTTCAAGCAAAAACTCCAAAAAATTTGATGGTTCAAGCATCTCAAATGTGAAGATTTCCTTATTTTCTTATATGTTAGTAAATTAACAACTTTAAACATCATCTCTGGAAACTTTATCACCATCTTCCAATCAATTAGTCAGTAAAATATCCACCAGATTCAATCAATATTGAAAATAATAGTTTTCAAGCCACAACACCGACATGCAAGGTTCTCACCACCCTTAAATAAACATCATACATCCAGGTACAGACCCAAAGATCAAACAAATAACTGGAAAGAGGAAGCAGAAGAGAGCAGTGTGTACACATCACTTCAGCTCCAGCAGATCTTGGCACAACTTTCACTCATACTGAAATACGGAAGAGGCTCCCGATAATTTATTATTAAGAAAAATATATTATTGTAGGCAGTTGGACCTCTGAAGTGTTTATTTTAAAGGTTATTATAACTGAAAGTGAAGATTGAGGCTTCCTCTCCATCTTAACACACAATTCTGTGAATACTTGCATGATAAATGACCACAGTGTCAACTAGAGCAATTACATAAAAGGGAACAAACATAACTGGACTTTGACCAGAGTTAAACATACGTTTTATAATGTCCGCTTTAGGATTAATGAAGGTTTAACATTATCTGATAAGCAATTTGAATCATTTAAATTGGATGGATGCAAGATTCCTTAAAAATATAAACATGGATTTATCTGTTTAATTAGTCTAAACACTGAAACACAAACCGGGCAGAAGAGACTGACACCTGTGTTTGAAGCATGACCGATATGAGGGATATCTAGTTAGGATGTTACATAACATGGTGATACATCGCTCCAAAGTAGATTTATACATGTAGCTGTTTGCACAGTATGCCAACTCATTTTCACACAGCTTCACTCCTAGAAATTAGATTTATATGTAAAGAAAATAACATACTAAGGCTGCAACTTTCAAGTATTTTCACTAGAGATTTGCTCTTTTTTTTTTAACATTAATCAATTGATCATTTAATCTAAAGTCTAAAAATAGCAAAAAAAATGTTCACACTTTCTCAGAGAAAAGAAAGAAACAGAAATCAATTTACAATTATATATAAAAGCACAGAAAAAAATGTAAATCCTCACAGTTTGAGAAGCTGAAGGCAAATGTTTGAGCTGTTTCCTTGACAAATGAGTCAACGATGAATACAGTGTTGATTGATTTCTGTCAATCAGCTTATCAACTAATAGTTTCAGCTGTATACGAAACTCACAATAATCCTGCTGTTCAATATTAAAAATTACATTTTTCAAACCATGATACTTTGGTCGGTGCTGATGTGAAGAGAAATATTACAAAAACAAACAGCTGTACAGACTTAAAATGCTAATGCTACTGTCTACAAAGCACCGTTTTTAGACAGATTTTAAACATTATTTAGAGGTTTTATTCTTTTTTTTGTCAGTTAAAAACAAATTTAAAAAGACAAAATTACAAAACAAAGAAGAAAAAGGAGGGGAAAGTCCATCCATGAGCACTGAATAGAGTTATTTAGAAGAAGGGGGGCAGGGCTCTAACATGTAATCATCTGTCCTTTATCAAAACCAGAGCATCCAAACAGGCAGTTAATCAGTCATCAAACCTTTAAATCACACTATTGAGCAACTAATTCACCGCCCCCAGAGCACAGACTGATCGTTAAAAGATCCCCTCCAGATATGTTTTAAGACACATAAAAAAGACATTTGTGTCAACTAAAGACTTAATCTACATCTACTCCTTCTTCATTAAAAATCCTCGAGTCTTTAAATATGCAAATATTTTTCATTTCACACGTTTAACCTCTGGACACTACTGTGTACTGGAGGCTTCAAGTTCATACATGACACTTGTTTAAGCTGTATACTAGACTACGATTGGCTCCGAACCAGTTGTGATGTAACAAATCCTGCTTGTACGTAGATACACACCTTAAACTCGGAGAAACTTTCCTCCTTCAGCAATTAAATGTGAAAACAGCTTCCTAGTGTGAAACTCTGCACAGTGACGCACAAACATCCAAGTGAACTAACGATAAGGAAACACATTTTAAACGGATGTGGGCTTTAATGTTCAGTGTGCAGGAAGACGTTCATTAAATATGTAAATATGTCTAATGATCTTTTAGACAATCAGCTAATCTGCTCTATGTTCAGCAATCTGACATATTGTTCTAACCACGGAAAACAGATTGTTTCCAATTTAGAAGAATTATTCCTAAAATACACACAAAACACTGATGGTCAATAAAGCAAAAAGGCTTCAAGATGAAGCTCTTTCAGCTTTGTGACCCTCAAAACACATCTGTAACATTTCAAGGCCTTCAAATAAAATTAATTTCCATGGCTTGTTCATCAAAACAAACTTTCATATTAGCATATAATTCATGCCCACATCTCAAAGGGTGATGCAATTTGCTCCCTGGCCAGCTGCTCCTTGTGTTTTGCCATCTCTCACACCATCAGACTGGGCTGTATGTGGCCGCCACTAATGAGGCGTCGCCTGGAATTAGTCTCTATGCAAGTGAACTGCAGCGTGACAAAAGGATGAAGGCTACTGGTCCGAACAGAGATAGGGGGAGATAGGGTTACCTACACATGTGCCAGATCTACCTGCCTTGACCGTATCGGCTTACACACCAAAACACACTCTGTCCATCTTACACAGCATGTGGGTCACTGCAAACACGTGTGGACGATTAAACGGGACAGTGAGGTGTAAATTTCCACCATGACGCCATTCTCCTCCCCTAGAAAAAAATCCCCCATCATCAACTTCCTCCTGCTGTTATTCAGCATCATGCAGCTTTTCTTCTTTAATGTTTGGTTTAAGATGATATGGTTGCCATAGCTACCGCTTCTTTCATAGATGGTGAGGATCAAGTTGAGTTGCCAGGAAGTCAACAACTCACTCAGGGATGACAAGAAGTTTGACTCAGTTCAATCATCTTAATTAACCACATAGAGACATAACTTTGGTTTTGTGTAACCATGGAGACCTGGTGCATGTCTGCCACACCAGCCTGTGCAAAACATAAACAAAAGTGAGGCATAAACATCATTCATCACCCTGTTGAGACCACACACACACACACACACTTCCTCTCACCTTGAACACCTCCGAGAAGAACCCTGCGCCGATCTTCTCGCAGCTGAAGTCATCTAGGCGGGCCAGACTGGACACGGCGCTGCGCAGGGCCCGGTAGGAGGACGGTCTGATCCGGTTGGTTCCGTGGACGCTGTGCATGGGCGGCTCTGCCTCTCCCTCTCCCTCCTGCTCCGGCTCGACCCTCTCCGTCTCCATCTCCATCTCGGACACCCCGGGAGGAGGAGGAGGCGGGAGGAGGACGTGGGACGTGTGCGTAGTTTAAAATCCAGCCCGACTTCTGTTTACATTTCCCATGTCCGCTACAAGGCCACAGAGCGAGGCTCTCCGGAGCAGAGGAATGGCAAAACGCTGTGGTCAGCCACCGGTTAGACCTAATTCCCACTGTCAAATTCCTGCACAGCTCCGGAACAAGCTTGTGTCTGTTTGTTTGTGTCTAACGAGCTACGCAGATGCAGCGGTGCATCCTGCAGAGTCAGTGCGCAGTTTGGGTGAAGCCCCTCATGCCGTGCAGCAGAGGAGGCTGTGCCGTTTTATTAACTGCGCAGGCTGCTGCTGCTGCTGCTGCTGCTTCTGTCTTGGCAGCGGCTTCTCTCTCTCTCTCTCTCTCACTCGGTTTCCTCCAACTCTGCTCCTCCTGCAGGGGAAAAGGCCGGGGCTCCCCTTCTGGTTCCACCAATTGAATCCTGGGTTTCCAGTGCGCACGGAGCTGCCTCACTGCCGCTGCAGCCTATTAAAACTGGTGGAAGGAGAGTGAAGAGGGGGGCGGAAACATGGGGCGTTAATTCACTAAAATCATAAAGTGTGAGCATCTGGTGTGACTGATCTGCTACTAAAAACTCCTGCTTTCATGCACTGAATGCGATGACTATAACTGGAACAACTGATAATATCATAATCTGATCAGTGTAGCACAGATATCTCTTAAAAAAAAACCCAACTCCGACGCACAAGGCTTGAAGGCATGATTAGGCTTGATTGCGCCTCTCAAATGATGCTTAACGTATTTTCTCTCCGTTAGTTTTAGGGTTAAATGAGATCAGCACACGCACATGATGTAAACAATCAAGAAGAATCGAGAGTTGAACGTAAATGGAGCTGTTTGTCACGTTATCTGCACTCCAGTGATATCAGCCATGGATGCAGCGAGATATCACCTCTCATTTGTTAAAGCCTGCACTTTGGACACACATGCGCTCTTTAAAAACTGATCCAATCACTCTCATAGTATTCAGTGATCTAATTATAGTCGCTCGGTCGTATTAGGGGGTCTCTCCTTAAAAAGCCCCCCGGGGCAGGCAGCGCACATGTCGCCTGCAGGAGCCTCCTGATGCTCTGCAGGAACCTGCGTGCTGCGGATCTCCACGCAGCCGGACTGCGGCTTGTAAATTATGGATGCCAAAAAAACTGAGCCGAGTTTGTGAGCTCGTCTGTCACGAACTGAAGTCTCCCTCCGGATACTCAAAAAGCACGCACATATTTCAGCTTCACGATTCAAAGTGAAAACGCTGACGCACAACTGCGCCCAAGAGATAGAGATAGAGAGAGAGGGAGAGACTGGCGGACTTACCTGCTGGCCTCCTCTGAAAACATAACCTCCACATGCGCCGGTGTCCTCCGCTCAGCCCCGAGTGCTCAGATCAGCTGCGGCGTCCGGTTACCGAAGGCTTTATTTTACTAATTAATCATCTTTGTGCGCCGCCTTGAACCGCCTTCTCTCTCTCTCTCTCTCTTACACGCACACACACACACAGTACGGTTTCGTTTTCCGTCCCCGCCGTCGCTCCTCTGCGCCTGCCCCGCTGTTGGTTTGGTTGCATGAAGAGGAGCGGTGACTTTTGCTGTGCTTTATTGGAGGCGGCGAGGCGGGGCGGGTCCACACGTGATCACCGCAAAAATGCACCTGTGGGGGCGCCTGAACTGACACCGAGCTCACCTATATGTCTGGATCCAAGCTTGTCTTATTAAGAAAGGGGCTCCAAAAGGGGCTAAAAATCAGTTTTTACAGAATTTAGAGGCTTTTCAGAACATTTACTACAACCATTATTAATGATTAGATCCTCTCTGGGTTCTTTATGCTGATTTATTTGTTATTATAAGATCTCAGAAGGCTGTTTGGACCTGTTCATGTACAACAATAACCTTGATATATCACTCAGTGCTTAGTTTCAAGTCTGGCTCAAGAGGATGAAATGTTCTTCAGTTGTTGGAGTCATGGTAGGCTTAACCTGTCAGGGGCCCCCGTGCAAAGATTTGTTGTTGGGCCCCTGTTGACCACCCACTGCTCCGCATTGTGTGTTCTCTATTGCCTCAAAGTTCCCATTAGGTACAGTGCACACAGACTTGGCAGCTTCATTTTACACCCAGAGACCAATCAGTTCTCCAGTATTTGAGGTCATTTAAATTTAAGAATGTGCACCGTCTCAGCAGCTAATATGAATCTTAAAACTATTCTTCTCTACAAGGTACGCAATAAGGTAAGAATGCAGGACTTGTCAAGGTTGATTTTGTACTTTAGTGGTACAAATTCCTTTACAAATCTGCAATTATTAAAACAACATGACATGTAGTGAACCTGAGGCTTTTAGTTGCTCACTTTCCAAGGTGGAAATCCAGTCAAGATGCCTAACAAGAGAGGAAAGACAAAATTATTTTGTTTGTTTTTTCAGATTTCTCTCATATTATGGAGAGTTTGACCTCTAATACTGTTAAAAAAAACAATCGAAATGAAGCAATCTGAAAAGGAAACATTGCTCACAGCTCCAAGACAAGTGTGAGGAGGGTCACAAGTTTGACTGGGATGAAGATGGTCAAACACAAAAAAGGCTGGGAACCAGTGTTGTCTTGAAAATAAATGTAGTTCAGCTAAACTGATATTTATCAAATGAATTTGAAGCTTGAGCCCAAAAACAGAATCAAAGACCCCCAACTCTCCACCTGGCTATCTATAAACACGCTCAGTGGACACTTTCCAGTTGAAATACTGCAAAGTAGCCTGATGGGAAACATTTAAGTAGTTTTTAAACAAGATTTTAACTAATAAATGCCAAGTTCAGTTGGGATGTACTGGCTGGAAACTGGCCCATAAAAAAGGATGAATTATTAAAAATTGGACTTCAGCTTCAGATATTTTTACTAAGACGCTCTGAGCACAGTTAAAATGAACCCCATGTGAACAAAACAAGTATGACAAATGGCCGTTTTAATTTTCAGTGTATTTATGCAGCTGCAGACGCTCTTTACAGCTGATTGTGAATATGGTGTCTACGGGGGCACCCGAGGGTGCTGGATGCCAGAGAGGCATAAAAACGCCTGTCGTACAGCGTGGAGCCATCTCACACCTCACAGCCACATACTCAGAGCGTTGACACACTGTTAACACATTTAGCTGGAGGTGTGTGATTCTCTCGAAGCGGTGCAGGTTTATGTCTGAAGTCTGTCACTGTGTTATTTATCATTTATCAGTTTATTAGCTCCGTCCTCAAGCCAGAGGTTAAAACACTAAAGTCTCACATTTGACGCCGATATTAATGTGAACCATTTATTATTTAGTGCAGCTGATCACTTATTCATTACACTGAATGTTATATTTGTTTTGAGTTGGGCTTCAGTGAGCGTGTGTGTGTGTGTGGGGGGGGGGTTATGTGCAAGCATTCATGCATGTCTGTGTGTGTGTGTGTGTGTAGGTGTACGACAGGGGATTATGTTGACCCCGGCTGACCTCTTTAGGTTGTTTCAAGGTGACTTTATCACCTTGTAGAACTTCATACTCCTGGACAGAGATTAGTTTCTGTTGTCTTTATAGACTCAAATAACTAAACTATCTGTGAGGAGCAAACTAACTAACTAACTAACAAAAGTTCAACAATGGCTGCGAGATTGTATTCTTACTGTACTTCTACTGTTCAATTAAAATATCTTAATTAGTTTTTTGTGCTTTCACTTTTAATTTATTGATATTTGCATCTTTAAGAGCCTCTCATAATGTTTTTCTGGGGTTAGTCTGATACATTTTAACTTGTCTGCTTCCAGCAAAAATGTTATTTGCTTTTCAAGATTCAAGATTTAGTTTATTGTCATTTTCTTGTGTATTTCCATACACACAAAAAAATGAAATATTCCTCCCAGCCCACAGCAGTGCAACAACAACAGAAAGGATAAAGATATACTGAATATCTAAAAATTCCCTTTAAAAAATGATAAAAACATAATAAAACATAAATCCCAAGAGAGGAAAATAAAAAAAGAGCAAGCAGTTAGGAGCAAATGCATTAAAGTGCATTTAGAGAGAAAAGTGTCTTGGTTGGATGTTGACAGCTCCTACATGTCAACAAGTGACCAGCAGTGATGGGGGAGTGAAATAATCCATTTTGCTGTCCAGAGAACATTAGAGAACATGATTGTTGGAGCTGCTGGTTTGTACGGGGCTAACAGTTAGCCTAGCTTGCACTCCTCCGCGTTTGCCCCAAACTAATGCTCAGCTTTTAGTTGGATACTTTTAAATGACAGCATGTCTTCTTTGTCTTTTATTCTCTTTTACTGCATTTGTTTTCTACTTTTAACAGTGTGTCTTTCCTTCTGCTCTGTTGTTGCTGTTGTGTGTAACTTCATTTTGTCCATTTGTTTATCTGTGTAAAGGGTCTTTGAGTGCCTTTAAAGGCGCTGTATGAATAAAAAAAATGTCTTGTTTTTTCATATGATTCACTTTTTCTAGTTTTAGTAATTCCTGTGTTCAAATATTACTTAAAGTCAGTCTTGATAGATGGATTTAGGACTGAAAACAACACAGGAAACAAGTCCAGTCCAGGACTTTATTGTTCTATCCCTCACGAAATCTGATATGTTCTCTCCCAGAAACCAATTTAGATTTGATCCAAATCAAATATGATTTCAGTCCACTAGCAGGAGGACAAACTCATGATTTATTGAAACCAACAGATCCAGTCAATCATTTCACTTCTTTATGGCGAGACTTAACCTACATGCAGCATCGGGGCCTCAAATCAATGTGAGCCCATCTTTCTTATGGCCTCACGATACAGAAAAATGTATTTTAATGAGGTGGGCTTGTGTGGTTCTCATTCAGATCCCCTGCTGAGGAGTTTTAATGACACCCGGTAGAAAAAGAATCAATAGCACGAGCCTGCTGCATCCAACACCTGAGCTGTTCACATTCATTGTATTCAATGCAGGACTAAATCAGTCACAAGTCTTTTCAACCCAAAGAAAATTTTTGGTATCAAGAATTGTGTATTGACTCGTTGAATTTACTGCAGCTATAAAAAAATTCCACTTGAATAACTCTACAGAGCTCTGGACAGGACCCCCGCTCTCAGTTCAGTGTCCAATGTAAATAAATCATCAAACACTTGCCTCCCCTGCATCTAAAATTCCAATTTCCACCTATACATCCAGGTCTGGACAGTCAGCCAATCTATATGCTGAACCTGCTGTGTGTCCCATCTGACCATCCCGGCGGTGGTGACCCCCCTCATTACAGCTCGTCTGTGGGTGCTAACGATCACAGGCAGCCAGGTGGGGGGCCAGGGGCCTTTATAATTGGTTTTTGGAGCGCACCAGCTGTTTCATGTGCCCGCACGCCGGTCCCAAAAGGAGGAGCAAAGGGGGGTGAGGGAGTGGGGGTGGGGGGGGGGGCGATTGAAGAAGTGGTGGATTTGCCACATGGCCCACCACACCCCCGCCCCTCTTGCACTCCCCCCCACTTACCCTCTACCTCCACCCCTCCTCCCATCTCAGATGAAAGACTCCTGCCAAGTACTTATATAAATAACTGGAGATGCAGCCATTGTGATCTGCACTTTTCAAACATCTTTTTTTGAGAATAATATTTACAGAACAACAGAACAAACAACTCTGATCTGGATTTATTTTATAATGACTAGTTTGATTTTATTTTATTATTATTTTATCTAACAGGGCCCTTATAGATAAACATTGTTATATAAAGAAAAGCAAGATGTAATGTTTAAAGGGCATGTAGCTTTTAAAACTGGGTTCAAACAGTCAAACAAATTAATTGATGAAACAGAATCAGGACAAAAACAGGAAGTCAGGTAAAACAGACATGTATGTATACACACTGCATCAGTATTCACATCTTTGTCATCGTTGTATTGAAAACTTTAAGCTCTGATTGGGTTTTTAGTTCTGGCGGTGAAATGTTCCATAATTTAGAGCTGAAAAACAAAGTTTGGTAGTTTGGTATAGAGACTTATTATGAGGGGATACTGTGAAGAGTCAGACAGAAGTTACCTCACATTACAAAGCAGCTAAACTGTCTAAAATAGCTTTTTATTCAAGTAGAAAGACCAACCATGTTTTGACATGATTACCTTTTTACACCCTGAGAAGAATTATTGAGGGAAAATGTTTAATACTCTCAATTTTAAGTAATGAAAATGGTCACTTAGACATACACACCCCCCCAGGGGACGAACAAATCAGCCTTCACTGGTCTCCGGGGCAGACTGGAGGTGCTGGAAAGTGGATCAGAGTGAAGTGCTGCTCCATCCAAAGGGGAACAAGAAAGTAAATTACCGTCCACTCAGAGATGACTGGAGGCAGACGAGGCTTTCGACCGTGATCTCATTAGCGAAATTAAATGCTTGGATAATACTATATATATGTGATCTATTTGGCTGTGACAGCTTTTAGAAGAGAGTTGAGGGGTTTTATTCCTGCTGTGCCTGTAAAATATGAGAGTCCAAATAGTGAGTTATAGGTGATAGCTCATAGATGACATGTGGCATCTATCCCATGACAACAGAAACAGGAAAGAAGATGGAAATCAATACAAAAAAGCACCCAAAGCCATCCTCTGTTGTTCAGTGGCTGACCCCGTATCATTTTACCCTGAAGGCCCGCACTCACAAAGGGCTTGAATGTTCCCGTAAAACACAACAGAGCGCATGATACACTCACTGCAAAGACACAACATAATCTCAAAATAATGGAGAGTTAACTGCAATCACGTTTGCTTTATGCACTTTTCCAGACAGCAGCGGAGCTCCTGTGGCCTCACACAGGGATACAAACGCTTTCAATTGTGTGTTTTTCCCCGGTTCGCCCTCTTGTTTCTACATGCCCGCTAGTTTTCTGAGCCTGTGTGCTCAGGTTTCACCTCACAGGTAAGGAATGATCTGTTTTTCTCCACTCGGCTGGGATTGTGATATGTTTGTGTTGTGTTTTTTTTTTTTTTTTGGAAATGGGCGTATCCCTCAGGGAGTATTTATCCTTTAACTCAGATACTTTTAAAGTCACTCCAGAGTGTCAACAGCAGTTGCAGTTTATTTGCTCAAGATAAAGTATTGCCTCTCTGTCATGCGTTAATGGGTTAACAGGTTGTAGGTCAACGTCTGAAGCCTTTTACAGTGTGCAAAACATCCTCTTCCTCAGCTTGACGGACTTTTAAAGAGAGCTGACTTCATCCTGGTAAAATGTCATCTCTTAATCTCAAAGCGGGCCATGAAATTAGGTCCCCGCTGCCATAAAATGATCAATAAATAGCTCAGTAGGGTGTTGCTGCCATTCTGTGGATCTTATTGATTTCACATTTCTTTCATTCATACAGTCGAGCCCTAACATGACGTTTTCCACCAACATGATAAATGCACTCTCACTCTTACTTATCAGGCCTGTGTAGTTAGTTTAAATAGAAGATACAGAAGCTTTGGCTGATCATTAAACACACAGATGCTCTTTAAAATAAATGAGATTACATATTGATTATTTGATTGAGTGGGAATGTGCTCCAGTAAATGTTGGTATAATCATGAAAAATGTAGTTTCATTGAAAAAATCAAAAACCAGTGATGGGACAAGTATTCAGAGCTTTTAAAACAATATAAAAGTGTACAAAAATACTTGATTATATGTAAAAGTTCTGCACTCAAAACTGAAGTTCAGTAAAAGTTCAGAAGAATTATTGATCAAATGTTAAAATATGAAAAGTGAAGAGTCTTATGTTGTTATATATTATATTAGTGGATTATTGTTACTGATGTATTGATATGGAATGAGCATTTTACCTTTGTAATGGGTTGGGCTGAAGGTAATTTTAACTGCATTATATACAGTTTAATCTATGAGTATGTGTCATAAATCACAAAATTATTACATGTTTTGTATGTAAAATCTAGCCTCGTATGTTGATCTAGTAACTATAGCTGTCAAATAAATTTAGTGGAGAGAAAAGTACATAAAAAATACAATAAAAAAAGTACAAATGTATCTCTGAAATGTAATCTGAGTAGACTGAAGTGATATAAATACCTAAAAATTGTACAAAAATACATAATTTCAATGAACATACTTAGTTACTTCAATCACTGATTTTAACCAGTCTGGGTTTTTATTTAGGTATTGCAGAAGGAAAGGGAGGAAATTAAGTAAAATATAACAATTAAATAAAAGGCAAGTATATGCAATATAACTACAATGCTATTAAAGGCGGCTTTCAGTTAAATTTCACAAGCAGTCCTTTAACTGGTGCATCAGTTTGGTAAGAAATATAATGTCGACGTAGAGCTAAAACCAGACAAACACTGATCACAGGCAGCAGAGCTGACAGGAACAGACACTATAGATCCTCCACTAACCCACTGACCTGCATTGCAGAGGCCTTTTTTTTCTTTTTGCTACGTGCTTTGAATGTTCAATCAGGAGTCAAAATCTTGTGTTGTAGCCTTCAGCAATGCTGCTCTCTACTGTTGACAGACAGTTACTACACTGTGATATTTGAACCTATTTGGCCTTCATACAACAAGACGTGATCTCTCACTTATATTCTTTGGAGTTAAATGCGACTATTTTTTGGAGATAAATAAGTTGAATCAAAAGAAAATGAAGGGATTAAGAGTTTTCCCACCAAACAGTGTGGACAATTCTTTGAAGTAGTATTTAAACCACCATGTTCAGAGACCAACTTCAGTATAAATATGTTCAGCTATAAGTAATGTGAGCTTTTTGGTGTCTAGTCCAGCATTTCTTAGGGCAGTGTGTTGTACAAACATACAGGTAAACAAAAGGTTCAGCATAAACACATAACACATAGGATAACACATAAAATAAGAAAAACTCGCAATAAAACATAATAATAATAGTAGTAAAGGAGATAAAGACAGAGGCACATATGTGTGAGACAAAAATCTGATAAAAATGATGAAAAAAGATAAGACAAAGAAGAAGAAAAGAAAAAGAAGCTATATGACTTTTATGGATTTCTTATTTTTAAAGTAACAATCTTGAGGATCTCCGTTTCGTTCTCTTTGGCGCCGCCTATGGCGATAAGCGGTAACTGCAACTGTGTTTTTGGACCTCAGTCCCCAGAGAGCCAAACTGTTTACTCACAACGCCAGCAGAGACCTGAAAAAATGGTCCATTGCTTCACACACAGGTGAGTTGAAGAGTGAGTCTGTTGCATTAGCTCCGCCTTCCCTCTCTGGAGGACCAACCACTGCTGGGAAAACACGTCACTAACTGTGCGCCGCTTGAGATTTTTCATGGGAAAGTCGCCACCGACAACCAGTTCGTAATACTCAGAATACTGCAAATGCAAAGGCTTTCATTGGAGTTTGTGTTATTCATTTGGCTGTAGATAGCGACTCAACAGACATTTATTTAAATGAAAATCTTTGAGATGATTACTTTAACAATTTAAACAGAGGTGAGTAAGGAATCTATATTATTTCTGCTAAGAAACGAGGAATATTTGGCACATCTCAGTACTCTTTGCTTGTGTAGAAACAATTGTGCCGTTAGAACAAGGAAGTTAAATACAAATGTTTGTGTGTCAAAATAACAGGAAATGTCTCTGAGACTAAAGCAATGTGGGGGCATTGGACTCATGATGTCAATGTGTCTGTTCTTTATTTGTTTTAACAGGACTGTTTTCTATTTTCTATTTACTTTTACCTCTAGGTAAGATAAATATTGCACAATAAACTGGACTTCATCTTATTGTTGACAATCACCACATGTATCAACAACATCTACACTTTGTATATTTACTTATATTTTAGAACCACTGGTGATTTCTAAATGTGAATCCTTTTAAAATCATGCATAAATAGATGAGTGTCTTAACTTTTAACACAAGACAACAGTTTATTATTTCAGTGGGAAGTTGTTGTTGTATAGTTAATAATCAATACAAAGGTCTAACGTTATCTCTAAATTTGCTCTTCAAACAACAGTTCAACATGCACATTGGAGCTGTTTACTGAGTTTATTTGGTGTCAAACTGACTGACAAGAATGAACTCTATATTCGTTCCGGTCAGGATTTTCAAAATAAAACGTCTAGTCTTGCTGTTGCAGACATTTTTTAAATTCAGTGTGAAAGTTTACTCTTCACAAGTGCTGTGCAAGTTACTGAAAATTAGTCACCAGTTACAGTTACTTCTCTAAAATGTTATTGAATGACTACACTGATTACTGCATATAAGAGTAATTAGCTACAAGGCAAAGTAACTGTTGCATTACCTTTAAATGTCACCTCACTTCTCTTATTTATGCACATATATCATTTTTTAACATTTTATACTAAAATACCAAATATTGAAAAGATATTTTCCATACAATAAAGTATGAAAACACTGGCAAACACTGTCCGAGGAAACACAAAGAAAACAATTTGATGCTTAAAAGACTGTAAATGCTGCAGATATAATTATGATGATGATGATTACAGGGAGGAGAACCTCTCAGTGTTCATATTAGATTAGAATAGATTCAACTTTATTGACAGTGACCGATTACAAGTACTTAACAGTGAGATGCGGTTGGCATCCAATTGTACAATTTAGGCTTAAAGTGCTGATGTGCATAATATAAATTACTATGAGCAGCTGACAAGATATACAAGACGTAGATGTATAGATACACACCTGTACAGTGATGCAGTATGTTACATAAAATGATGTTGTGGTGAGTAAATAGTTCACTTTGTTCGGGTTTATTACAGTTCAGAGACAGCAGTAGGAAAAACAGTTTGCTGGTGCAGGAGAGGAGACTTCTGGATCACCTCCCTGATGGAAGTGGAGTAAAGAGTCTGTGGTTTGGGTGTGAAATGATGAAGATGATGATGACCTACACCCTCAGCAGACATTGTTTCTGATGGATGCGGGGCAGCAGGGTGCCGGTGATGTGTTGGGCACCTGACTGTTGTTTTTAGACACTAGAAAAATTGTGAACCTACCCTTTAACCCTTACATACTGTTCATATTATGACCCTTCACAGTATCCCCTCATAATTAGTCTCTATACCAAATTTATGAATCACAAATCATTCATGAATACCTCATCAACCACAGATAAATGGGTGATTAATCTTTAATGAAGCTTTCAGAGAACAGATAGGGTGTATTCTTTAGTTTTTATGCTTTTTGTTTATGGAGAAAAAACGTTTACAATCACATTATATAGCAGCCCTGTCACATAAAACTGGAGAACATAACAATTTCAGTGAATTATATTAAATGTGAAGAATGAAACAGTATTTTTGGACGGTGACTTTTGAATTTTTGAATAAATATGGGTCAAACACTCTTTAAAAACATGTTTGTGCAGCT
This sequence comes from Thunnus maccoyii, assembly GCF_910596095.1. Classification (NCBI taxonomy): domain Eukaryota; kingdom Metazoa; phylum Chordata; class Actinopteri; order Scombriformes; family Scombridae; genus Thunnus; species Thunnus maccoyii. Next base: position 15,725,281 of record NC_056554.1, on the reverse strand, counting down.
GATATAAGTTAAGAAAGAAGTCATATAATTCCAGGTAACAGAAAATTGTTTAGGGTGTTTTCTCTGCTCTCAAATGTAAAAATGGGTCAGATTTAAGTCTAAACAGCATGTAAGGGGTTAAGCCAAATACACGGATATCAGATCTTAATCAACTTGGCTCTGGTTTTATTGTGAAGGCAAACTCAGCTCAGTAAACTGTGCTGCTTTGACGCAGCGGCTCATATCTAAATCGTCCAGCCGCTGCATGCTGGGAGACGCGCCGTGTTGGCCCGCAGAGAAGGTGTGACAGAGCCGAGCAACGACCGCTGACCTTCCGTCCTCGCTCCGCGGTGGAAACATGGCACTGAGCCGCCTGGAAAGGGCTCAGGTATGGCTCTTCAAGGCGGTTATGGGAGTCTTATTTGCGCTGTTTCGGTTCCTGTCGCCTCGGAGACCCGCTCCCAGGAAGCTGCCGCCCGTCAACAACCCGCTACTGGTCCTGTCAGCGACGCAGCTCGCCAAGAAGATCCGGCGGAGAGAGGTGTGTGTCGGTCAAAGCAACTCATAACCCCGCCTGGAGGGGCAGATAGACGGGCTGCAGCTGGTCTCATTAGCTTCAATCTATTACAGTCACTTCCTACTTCTACAAGTATTACAGGTTAAAATGAAACTAGACTACATCATCTGTTAGCCGGCAGTCTTTCCATCTATTATGATTTATCTTTTTAAATATCTCTTCATTGCACACATTTCAATTACAAAACCTAGTGCACTGGTCCAGTCTCTAGAGCAGTGGTTCTCTAAGTGGGGTCCGGGGACCCCAAGGGTCTCTTGAGGGGGTTCCAGGTAGAGGGTTCATTCATTTTCACTATAATTACATCCATGAGTAACACAATGACAGCATTTAAGTCTATTTTGGTCATAGGTTTCATGCACTTTCTGTAATATAACATCTAAAAGCAAAAATCTTATCAGATGGGGGTCCGTGGTCTTGTTTGTGTCAGTTTAGGGGTCCTTGATGTGAAAAAGTTTGAGAAGCACTGCTCTAGAGCTCTTTTATCCAGCTCTGCAGTTTTATCATTGTTTCTGAGTCCATATAAGGGCTCCTGGACTTGGAAACGACAATAAAACTGCATCACCTTTGGAGTAACACCTGACACACCCGCGCTTCCTATTAATACACACATGGATTTAAACAGGACAATATATAAGAAGCTCCAGCCTTTTCTAATGCTGCTGAGCCCGTCAGACAGGTATGGGTTGGTCAATGTGTAGGTGCTGTATTATATACTAATTGGGGAGGGGGCGAAACACCTTTAAAAACACCTTTAAAACACTAGAACGTGATTATTGTAAGCTTCACAGGTGATGCAGTGCTATTTTATTAGATTGCAACATATTGTGCAGGAGTTAATACACTATTTATAACTTCTGAAATGTGAATATCTTTGTTTTCTATGATAGTAAACCGAGTTTTGGACTGTTGATGGAAAATTTCAGTCCTCTGAGGATGTTACCTTGAAAGTAATGATGTCGAGTTTTTCTCTTGTATTTTCTGACATAGTCCATGTTCTTCTACTTCTAGTCTCTGAAATTAGAGGATTTGCTTCTGTAAACTAAATATCTCTTGGGTTTTTGACTGTAGCATAATAAGCTTTTTTAAGACATCACTTTGGGCTCTGCAATATTACAAAGGGCCTATTTCATTATTTTCTGACATTTTATAGAATAAACTCTTCATTGATTAATCGATCATGGAAATAATAGTTGCACTCCAACTTTTACACCCTGTTACACGCCCTGTACTTTTTTAGCAGTGGAAAATAAAAAGTTAAAAGACATCAATATGCAATTACTAGTATGAAATATTATTTTTTGTCATCTTTTCTTTGCATTATACACTTTTTTAGGACACTTAAGATGCCATATTTCAACACTTATTTGAAGCTTAAATCTGATCTATGGGAACGATTTGCAAACCAGTGTCAAATTTCACTCGGAGGAATGCATGCATGCATTATGACACCAAAAAAATGAAGAATTATTACATTTTTGGCGTGTTTTTGCAGGTGTCCAGTGTGGAGGTGGTTCAGGTTTACATTGACAGGATCCAGGAAGTCAACCCTTTACTGAACGCTATGGTGAAAGACAGGCAAGAATCGCTCCTCCTCATCTGATTCTTTGCTCTAATGTGCAACATAAGTGCAATGTCATTTTACTGGTTTTGTATTGGTTTTTATTGATTGCATTGGTCTTATTGTGTGTGTGTGTCTGTGTGTGTTTTCAATGCATTAATGATTTTAAAGATGTTTTTTAAGTGTTAAAGTATGTCTGGAGATGATGAGTCCAAGAAAAATTCCCCTAAAGCGACAATAAAGTCTTAAATAAATAATAAGTAAATAAAACCTTCCTATTCTCTTCTCTCTAAAGTATGTCCAAACTTTTGACTGGTACTGTATGTTTTTATTCTCATTATTGAAATTATTTTCTCTATAATTTGCTATTTCCTTTTCTATTTTACTTCCTACACAAAATGTATCATCAATTAATCACTAATGTCATCCAAAAATCTGAAATTTGTGTTGCGTGTATCGAGTATATCAGTTATATAACAACATATAACAGATTCTGACGTTCACAAGTTCTCATCATTGATGTAAAATGTTAAAATCCAGCCTCGTTAAACAGCGTTTGGTCAAGAAATGTAATTTTTCTCTCTTTTCCAGGTTTGCTGCTGCCCTCCAGGAGGCGGCCCAGGTTGATAAGCTGATTGAAGAAGAAACTGGAGGAGAGGAGGTCTTGGAGGACCGACTCCCTTTACTGGGAGTCCCTCTCTCTGTCAAAGAGGCTTTTGCCCTGCAGGGTAACTTCTTGCTATTTAATATCCAGTTTGTCACTTGAAACCAGCAGACAGTTTCTTCTTCTTACACACATCAAATTGTCAATGTTTGAGTCAACGTGACACTGGTGCACGTCCAGCCGCACCCTCTCACTGTATACATACAGCTAATTCCATAATACAAGTGGCTGCAAGTAATGTATGTAAGAATTTGAGGCAGCGTTGTTAATCCTGTTACAAAACCCTGTTATATAAGCCATACTTAGTTTCAGTCAACATTTGAATCTGATCTCAACTTTAGTATTTATGAGTCACTGTTCAGTGGAAAAAATGTAACTTTCTTCTTGCATCATGCTGAGCTCAGTATGACCTTTCTGCTTTACTCAAAGCATAAAAAGACCAAAAAAAACAGCATTTTCAGCAAATGAGAATGAAAGTATTGTGCCAGTCTTGAGCTTTAAGTCTATTTGTCACTCTCTCTTTGCGTCAGGCATGCCCCACACTACAGGTGTGGTCTCAAGGCGAGGAGTTTTGTCCACCGTCGACTCTCCACCGGTGGCCCTGCTGAAGAGAGCTGGAGCCATCCCGCTGGGCGTCACCAACTCCAGCGAGCTGTGCATGTGGTCCGAGTCCCACAACCATCTGTACGGCATCACCAACAACCCGTACGACCTGGAGAGGATACCGGGAGGAAGTTCAGGTCAGCAACTGTTGGTTGAATTATTGGTTGGCGAGTTAAAGGATCGACTTTCTCTTTTATAGAGGGAATCGGACGCTGTTGTTGAGTTAAGGTTCAGAGTCATGAACCATTCATTCAGAGCAGCTTATCGCTGGAGTCTGTGTCTTTGTTTCCAGGAATAGCTCTGGTTTTACCTCATAATCATATTACAGTACACTGCAGACACACAGAGAGGCTCTGTATGGCTTCTAATTGAGCTCAGTGGAATGAAAAAAATATGTTCTGTAAATGAAAAACATGATTTAAAAACTAGAAAACAAGCAAATCGTTGGACTATTCTTTACATGTCCAGGATTAAAGAGTCTTCAGTTGAACTGTAGGTGTAACTTTGTGTTTGGTCATATTTCAAAATGGAGGCTTGCCTTTCTCTAATTTTACAAACATTACTGATATATATGAACATAAACAAACATTAATAAGTACATAAAACATTACACAAATACAATATTGTCTCTTAGAATCCGACTACTTGTGTTGGACCTGATTGTTGTGTCAAAGGTTACGGCAGATAAACAGGAGTTATCATGAAGTTACCACAAAGGTGAATCAGAGGAATGGTAACATGGTAACACTGTTTTTTCACTATTCACAGAAAATGGTGATTGAAGGAATTGGTTTCAGCTTCATGATTTTCCAGTTTAGCCACTGTACCACTAACTGGTTTAGAAATACTACTGGAGCGATACACACTGGGTGTTTTATCTTTTACAGCCTAGTTGCATTTTTTATGATCACATAAAATACTTTTATCAATCAATACTTTCTTAATATAAATGTACATTATATCATAAAACATTTAGGCCTGATAATAGGTGCAGCATGGAGACCACATGATTTTATGCAACAGCGCAGGTTTAAACCCGTTTTAAACCTTAAATCCAGCTAAACGAGTGACAGAGCAACAAGCGCAATAAGAGGCTTCCTGTTTTCTAGCACAGAGATTATAAATCATAACTCTGACTCTAATTTAATGAATCAAATGAACTATTATTAAATGTGCCCTGACTGTGTCCCTGTTTTGTTTGTGTCATGCACAGATGCACAAACTTACCTCGTCTCTCTCTGTTTATGTGCTCTGCTTGTCTCAGGTGGAGAGGGGAGTATCCTGGGAGGAGCAGGTGCGGTCATCGGCGTGGGCTCAGACATCGGCGGCAGCATCCGTATGCCGTGTTTCTTCACCGGAATATTCGGCCATAAAACGACTCCTGGTAAGAGACACTAAACGTATAGAAACATGTAGGTTGCATCATCTGGACTAAAGCATGCGTACAGTGACAGACTGTAACTGATGTGTTTTTGCAGGTGTCGTGTCAAATGAGAACCAGTACCCTCCTTCCTCCGGCAGACAGAATGAATACCTCAGCACTGGTCCCATGTGCCGCTACGCCGAGGACCTGCTGCCCATGCTCAAGATCATGGCAGGACCAAATGCTGAGAAGTGAGAGCTCTGCTAGTGTCCATTGATTCTGACTGAAATCTTTTTTTTTTTTTAACTCAGGGAAGCTTTACAGAGGTTGTTCTTAAACGTATGCTGTAATATGTTGATAGCATCTATTAGGGCTGGGTTTAAAAAATCGATTTTCAGATTTTAAATAGATCTTCATTTGAATGATCCGATATTGATTCATAAAATCCCAAGATTGATCTTTTGATATATGCCTTTCCCTGTAAGTCTCTAATCATGTAAGTCTTGTGTGGCCAGCCTTTGGTTCTTCATGCAATGAGATCAGGCCACGTGAGAGACTAGTGAACCTCAAAAAACATGGATTTAAAAACTATGGAGACAGATAAGAGCTGGACAAAAGCAAATCTATATGTAAGTTGTGCAAGAGAGATAGGTGAAATATTATCTCTCTCTCTCTTTCCCAGGGCCCGGACTGCTGTTTAGATTTTGTTGTGTTCTCCCACTACATTTACCCTGTTGAAATGTACACATTGCAGTACTTGATTTATCACCTGCAACTACACGGATATAAATACAGATATAATCTTGACACTAACTAAAAGTAATAACGCACCGCACCCTCTGCACTAAAGAAAGCACTTGTATTATTTTTATCTGGTCACTCAATACTTGCTGACTGTAGAGTCTGTAGAGATGCACTATATTGTGTTGACTGCCGTAGTGTGTTGGTCATCTCTCTTCTAAAGGAATCTCTGTATGTATATATATATATGTATGTATGTCCTTTGCGAATCTCTTGATCCGTTCATCCTATCGACTCCACACTTGGTGGGTGTATGGCTGGGGACCAAAGGGAGTGCAGTGTCGACTTTGGTGCAATTTGGACACATGATACGTTTAATATTAAAAAACACTGAATGAACCAGTGATCAGCGAGCCACTCCGCTCTGTGCAGGGGCAGGGCGGAGCTTCAGGGCTCTATCAACTGACTCCAGCATGTCAGGGACGAGGCGTGACACGAATCAGATAAAAGTGTTCTAAAAAGAGAAAAGTAGACAGTGAAAACAGAGCATTTAATCAAGAATGTATACTCTTACCCTGTGTCTAGACAGAAAGCATAGCGTTAGCAGCACGTTTAGCAGATCAGCAGCAGCGAGTGAACCGTTGTGTCTACACAGGAGGCGTTCAGGTACATTGTTGAGTGTTGGTCACCCGTGTCTTGGAAGCGCTCAGAGGCCAATACACAATGACTGTAGTTACATGCGTAAAACAAAGGAAATACTTCCCATGGGCAGTTCAAAACCAGTTTGTCTCATATGTCAAAGCACAAATCTTTGGAGCAAACATACCCACTCAAATCTGAACTGAAGGCACAGAAAGTAGGAAGGATTTAAAAGCCAAATGTGATCGATCCACTTGAATTTAAGATGCACATTATTTTATTTTTAAACGCAGCCCTTATTTTACTTGAAATGAGAAAAGAACATTTATTTACTATCAGAATACTTATTGTTTATAAGAACTGTGTATAATAGAGTGTTAGTTTCTTTCATGTTGTTGGTGTTTATACTCATTCACACATCATATCAACTGTATTAATTTTTCTATGTGTTGAAGCAGCGGCCGGAGGCCAAGCAATCGGCCCGTTCTGAACAGGCACTGCACTAGTATTAGATGAAAAGTACATTGATGTAACTGCTTTGGGTTACTTGTACAATTTACAGCATTGGTTCTCTGAGAATCTCTTTCATATCCAAGCAAAATTGGTATTGTAACCGATATATCTCCAATCGAATCGATATCGAATAGGAAATCGAATTGAATCGGGACCTTGTGAATCAGAATCGAATCGATCCGGGAAGTCAGTGGCGATACCCAGTGCTGACATGTAAAGTTATTGCTTAGAAGCAAATATGACGGTCATCATAGGAGGCACACACACACCCTAAATTCTTTGCAGGTGCTCAGTAACAATAATCTGCTCAAACAAACACCTGCACACTGCTATTTTATTCCTAATTCTTTTCTTCTACGTGGACAGGCTGATGTTTTGATTGCAAATGTTCTTTGTCAGGTAAAGGTGAGTGTGTGTGTGGGTGTGAGGCAAATATAGTGTTTAACAATGTAAATCTCCTTATTCACTCAGATGGCGAAACCTTAAGTGAATGCAAAGACCTTAACCACAAGGCCAAGAGTTGGGTGTGGTTTGTTTGACTTGACAGTGTTTAAGCTCAAATGTCAGAGGAGTGGCAGGATTCAACAAAGGTCTTTGTGCATCCATGTTTGTCTCATATACTGTGTGCGGTTTGCACATGTGCACACAGGTTGTCGTTGAACACGAAGGTTGACCTGAAGAAGCTGCGGTTCTTCACCATCCCTCACGATGGCGGAGCTCTTCTGACCCGCCCCGTCAGCAAAGAGCTGATGCAGATCCAGCGGGAGGTGTGTTGAATCCTTTCAGTCAAATTAACTTCTGAAGAGTCTGGAAAACTGGACATCAGGGATTATTTTAAAATTAAAATCCTCATTTTGGTGTTTTCCAGGTGGTGCAGCGTCTGGAGGCCGATTTCGGGGTCAAGGTCCAAGAGGTGAAACTCCCTGGGCTCCGATACAGCTTCCAGATCTGGGACACCTACATGGGTCTTCCTGACAAAGAAGGCAAAGTAAGTCTACCTGACAACCTGATCCCGTGCTGCGTACCCTTGCATGTCTGTCCAGTGTTATATCAGGTTTCCTTATAGTAGAATGAAGATGAACAGGAAAGACTGGAGGGAAACAGGCTTCAGTTACTTTGAAATTAAGACTCTTTCTGATGGGACGACTTTGGGAGTGAAGGAAAGCAGGCCGAGGCCAAGTCGGAGTCACAGCACCTATTGTAGTCTGCAGCCCAGAAATGGTTCACTAATCTGTTTAGCTACCAGGGCACAGTATTATACACACACACACTCTCTCTCATTATACAGGCTGCCTTGACTTGTACACATTTATTTTGGTATGAACAGAAATGTGTATTCAGTTTAAGATAATGGCAGGTTTGATAAATTTTTAAATCATTATTCGTTTTTTCCCCAATTGTGGTGTGGAGCACAGACAGAACATACAATCATAACAAAATGAGAGCACATAACATGGCTAAAGTACAAGAAATGTTACTTAAAGGACCAGTGTGCAGAATTTAGTGGCATCTAGCAGAATGGACTTGGCAGAAATGGAATATAATATTCATAAGTATGTTTTAATTAATGTATAATCACCTGAAAATAAGAATTGTTGAGCCCTTTATATCTGCATAGGGAGCAGGTCTTCTTCCACAGAGTCTGCCAAGTTGCACCGCCATGTTTCTACAGTAGCCTGGAATGGACATAACAAACACCGCCTTTAGAGGGCCTTTAGTGTTTTTTGTGGTTGACAGTTGGTTGCAGCCTGCAGCCTCGCCGCTAGATGTCACTAAATCATGAACACTGCACCTTTAAACAATGGAAGTATATTTTTCAAAAAGGCACTTAATTCACAAATAACGTTTGGCTTATCTGGTTGTAATAACATTAATTTAAACATAAACATTCAAGCCCACTTTTTAAAAAATAACAGTTACACAGCAATGCAGCTCTCTGTCCTCATGATAGTGACTCTATTTCAACATGATTTATGGAGTTTTTCAGTAAAATTGTCAAATTTTGAGCAGTGTCGCATCTTAACTCCAAAATGTGCCTCGTGTACAAGTGTGAGCAGACCTGCTTAATTATTCCAATATAAAAAAAACCCAAAAACTTGCTCTGAAAGTCCACAGATGGGATGTATTAAGTGTTAACTGCTTCATGACCTTTTTACAAAATGTCTGATTGCTGAAAGCTCTTTTATTCCAGCTCCTCTCTTTTACCTTTTTTCTTTTTGTGGGTTTTAAGAACAATAATTCAGTGAAGCTAGCGTGTGCTGCTATTTCTAGCTAATATTTTGTGGTCCGTACAAGCGTGTATTATTATTCGTGACTGATAAATCACTCACTTGTGCTATAAAAAGCCTGGTACTGAGCTAAAACCCTCACAGTACAATAAGGGCACTAACACAGGCCTGTGTTCACAGCATAATAGTGGGGAGTCGACAAAGTGAGACGTCCAGCGGCAGCAGAAAACAGCGATCATATGACTGTTTCTCTGACATGTGAAGAGAAACAGAACAGCTCTGTGGTCACTGAAACATAATAAACACACACAGAAACAAAAATTTTAAAATTTTTTCCCTCTAGCCTCCTCAGCCGTTTGTTGAGCTGATGGGAGAACCTGGACGGCCGGTGTGGCCTGTGTGGGAGCTGCTGAAATGGACGATGGGAAAATCAGAGCACACCATGGCTGCTATCGGTAAGAGGCAGGAACATAACTTTTATTTAGGACTGCAGCTAACAATTTTTATTATCCATTAATCTATAAAGCATCAGGAAACAGTGAAAATGTCAGTATGACTAAAAAAAGTTAATTTGATGGCTGTAATGAAATGTTTATTATATACTGTGAAGTATTATAGATTTAGTAATATAGATTATTTAAATGACAAATGCAGTTTTGAAAACAAATGTGAGTTATGGTGTTAAAATGAAAAGAACAAGTAGATGGTCATAAAATCCATCATGTCCTTATTTGTAGCTGCATAAATAAAGACTCAGCTGTCCTAAAGCTGCAGCTGAACCGGACTGTATGTGTCTCTGGGGTCTTCAGGTCTGGCCCTGCTGGAAATGGCGCATGGATCCAAACCCGCTTCCCCCTTCATCATCCAGCAGAAGGAGAAGCTGCAGAAGGAGGTGGAGGAGCTGCTGGGGACCGACGGAGTTTTTCTTTACCCCTCGCATCCAAGAGTGGCGCCCAAACACCACCACCCGCTCTTCAGACCCTTTGACTTCTCCTACACCGGTATGTGATCCTCCGCTTCTCCTCTGCTCTCTGCTGTCCTGCCTCGACTAGTAAAGCTACCGCACCGCGCTAGTTTGGACTCGGCGAAGCATGAAACAGCAGAGCAAAGAAAACTTTACTTGCAACACGACTCATTTTTAAGATTTTGCAGTTGAAGTTAAGTCTTTATTTTTTTAGCCCAAACATAAAAAAGCATCGCTGTTTGGTTATTGGGTCATAACACTTTGTCTGGTTGGATAACTTCCATTATTCTTCCACCTACTTTTGTCATTATTCTTGATTTAGTTGATCGTATTCTATACATCCACATATTTACACATGTATACAAACACAGTCCTGCTGTTAACTTTATTCCTGACTCACTCGACACTGTTTTGAAATAAAATCCAACAGTATATTCTGTCCTTCCGTTAACACATTTGAATTAATTATTCTTTTGTTTTTTTTGGTCTGTGCCTCCTTTGATGGCACTTTTTGTGCTTTTCACAAAGTCATTTCACTTAACAGAATAAGCCTAACAGCTTTAAAAGCACAAGATTATAAAAAATTTCTCCTCATTTCTGTCATCTTAAAGCATTTTATTCCATTAAACGCTCCACTAGAACTATCAAACACTCTCTGGTTGAGCTGTCCAGCCTTTAAAACTTTATTTCCACGTACCTTTTCATTTTTATCCGCAGGTATAATCAACATCCTCGGGCTGCCGGTCACCCAGTGCCCTCTGGGTCTGAACGAGGAGGGTCTGCCCATGGGCGTACAGGTCGTGGCTGGGAAGCTGCAGGACCGTCTGCCTCTCGCTGTGGCGCTCTACTTGGAGAAGGCGTTCGGAGGCTGGAGGGACCCCGGAGCCAACTAAACGCCCCCACACATACACACACAGTCTCACCCGCTAACAGCCATTACCAAACCTCCAGACTGGAGCAGGTTGGATCAAAGTTCGTGGTGCACTGTAATTGCCTTGATGCTTTGCTGTAGTACACGGACACCAAGAGGTACAATCAGCACGTTGAATGTTCAGGTGGAAGAGGTTGATCTTTGCACTGTCATGGTTTTATCATTTACCCTGTTTAGGGACTTTTTTTTTGTCATGAGCACGAGCTTTAAAAGAATTGATTTTATATTAGTGGTGATATCTTTAATGAGGCATTCACATTATCACGCGAATAAACAAGGTTTTTGTGCGCTACATGACTTAATATGCAATGTTTGATCAGGACATATAAGTCTTCTGTGTGTGTAGTGTAAAATAGCAGATACCTGTTCATTATAGAACATGGAAAGAACTCACGCAAATAGTTTTTCCTCTATTTTATACAGATATACGGTTACATGTGTATGTGCAGTAGGTCTAACTACTGTTGATTAACTCTCAAAAGGTCAGTTAGTGGAAGGTTCGAGGTTTTAAATGCCTTGCACGCACACACAAGTGTTACTTTGATTAATTAGACGTGTGCTCCGGTTCAGGCTGAGTGGAGCGATGCTGACAACACCTGACTCCATATACATTAAAGAAACATAAAGCTGTAACTTGTCCTGCACTCACAGGCGCAACCAGTCAAAGGGAGACGACAATCAAGCAGAATAAGTGTGAACACCTGAGCTGGTGTGTACAATACATGTGTAGGTGCTTTTAATTAATTGCTAAAGCTAAACAACAGACGACAGAATAATCGGCATCCTTGACACCAACGCGGGACGTCAAAATGTTTTCAGTATGGACCGTTAAACATGCAAAACCTCTCCTGCGTGATAATGTGAATGCTTGCAGTTAATCGACTGTGGTGCCTGTTTTATGCTGCAACTCATCTGTTTCAGATAATAAATGGTCTGAATCTTTAACCTCATCTCTTCTTTAACAAAACACACTTTTGTCCAACCTGCGTTTAGTTGAATCAAACTGGTTCGCCCAGTTTTTCCTGTGTGAAAAGAGAAAACCAGAGCAACCGAACTAAAGGTTTGAAAAGGCTCTTGAGACAAATACCAAAACGCCCCCCTGGAGTCTGTTGTCACTTTATTTTCTTCCCTTCTTTTGAAAAAAAAAAAAAAGGATGAAAAATTATTGAACATCTACCAGAAGGCTCCAAAACAGAACTTGACAGCATTAAGAACTATGCACCGCTCATATTTTTTGGTCACCTCTAGGATGACTGTCATAATTGTTCTCCTTTCTTGTCACAAACCGTGAATCTGTTCTGAAAGGTAGAAGAAGCGTCACATTCATACAGTAAAATACAGACAGCTCGTCTTTTTTCTTCTTTCTAGACACGTGACATGCTTGTACTTCGGAGTACAAATGTTGAAAAGTGTCTGCCGTGAGAATCGTTCCTCTGCTCAGACTCTTATAGCTCACTCTCTCAACCGTCCTGACCACAGCATCATCCTGGAATCAGAGGTGACTTAAAAACAGAAACAATAAAAGGATAAGGGAAACAACCCCCCCTACCACCCTCCCCTCCCCCCCCCAAAAAATTACAGAAATATTCTTCAAAGAGTCCTGCATTTTGGCGGTGCAGGAAAAGGGAGGACCTTTCTCTCCTTGACGATCTCTCACCCTCCCAGTGCTTGATTTGGCCCAAATGTGTATGCAAATACTTGTATGTGTGTAAACATGTTTCTGAAGTGAAGAAATGTCGAATGTGCTGAGCGAGTGACTCCTCCTCCTCCTGTTGCGCCTCAGGAGGTGTTGGTGATGGGTTTGTATTTCTTGAGGCGGGTCCACTGTCCTGTGGAGTAGTTCATTTCGAAGACTGTGTCCACCAGCATGGTGGTGCTGCCGGTGCCGTCGGCTTTGGGCAGAACCTCCGTGTGTTCGCTCAGTTTGATCTGGATGATGTCCCCCTGCTCCGGGCACGGGTTCTCTGCAGGACAGACGGGAGGATGCACACTGGTTACTACTGGTAACAAGGTGACTGTCTAGAAATCATCAGGAACACTTTCAGCTGTGTAGTGGGTTCATGCCGTTAAAATCATTTACTTATTAACTCATCTGGAACTCAGTTTCCTCTTACTCGCTCATCTCTGTACTTGGACGGAGTTAAAGACTTTTTTTGCATTCATCCTACGCTGAAATATCACTTTACAATGTAAAACTCATTATGCAAAGTTGACTTTCAGTTCTGGTTTCCTGTTCAGTTCACACTGTCTTCAACAAACTAAGAGGTGTCAATACACAGTTATACAGCCTGACAAGTGAGACATTCATCGACCAGTTTGGCATAAAAATGACTTCTACCATCAGAAAATCCTGTGGTTGGTCAGTTTGCTTGAACAACAAACTGCACCTGAGACCTCATGGTCTTGGTCCAGGTGTTTGTCCCTCAACAGAGTTAAGATTCACACTAATCTAAATGAACCAAATCAAACGGGCAACTGGACCAGTTTGTTTAAATTGTATTGAACAGGTGTTCTGAATGTTATTTAAACCAAGCTAAGACATTTGCTTTTTATCTTTATATGGAAATTTTTATTCTTTGGTCTGCTTGTAAAAACAAGGCAGTTTATTTATTCACATAAGAGTCTCTTATTTGCATTCTACAATTTAGGCATTTGATCTTAAAAGTATTGTTAGTCAGAGTGCTCTGGTAGTCTACTGGTTAAGCAGCGTGCCATATTACTGTCTGCTGTTCCCTCTCTCTCCTCTTGTTTCCTGTTATCTCTCGAGTAAAGGAATAAAATGCCCCAGAAAAAAATTATAAAAAAAGTTTTCTAAGTCTATGAAATACAGTGGCTACAGTAATTAGCTGACTGTATTGTTACAACCCTACAAGGAATTTAAACTTTCATTTTTATTCAGGCAGCTGGACAGATGACTTGCGTACCTCTGGATCCAGCCATGAAGCCCAGAATGAGGGCCTTCTCTGGTCTGGTGACCTTGTTGGCCGTCTTGAACATCTCCTGGGCAGCGTACATCTGGTCTCTCTGAGGAGCGGACACAGCATGCAACAGAACATTAAGCTGGCTGAGGAGAACACTGAGAGCTTCAATACATACAGTAGTTCTGAATTTCTAAAAATGGGATAAATGAGACTATTTACTGTCCAAAATATGAACACGTTCCTGAAAGAAATATCCTATTAAAGACATATTCTACACCATATACAGATCATATAAACAGGTAATCAATAAGTACACAATTCAGTGGACAGATTCAATAATACTGAAGTCTTTAGAGGCGTCAATGTTACCCCGACTCTCCTTCTTACCGTGAGTGAGAGATTCTTTTTGGGCTGGGGCTGTGGTGGCGTGGGGGTTGGTGTCGGTGTAGGAGTCTGAGGTGTGCTGGGAGGCTGGGTGGGGGTCTCGGGTTGGCTGGCAGTCGCAGCTGCTGGGGGCCCGTTGCTGGCGGGGGTGGAGGCTGGCGTGCTGGGGGATGTGGGGGTTGCGGGGTTTGCCGTGGTGCTCGCGTTGTACATCGGCGTCCTCTGTTTGTACTGGCCTGGTAAGGTGGCGGTGGCGCCGGCGCCCGCTGTCGCTGACTCCTCCGGTTGGCGAGCCGACTGCAGCGTGTCCCGTCCCGAACCGCCTGCGTTTGCTTTAGAGGAGGATGGTGAGGGAAAGACATTGTGAGGTTTTGTCTTTTTTCTTCACCTCCTTGCACTATTAAATATATGTGAGTATTGTTTTGAGCGCTGGATGCCTCGTGATGGTCTCTAACCTGGCTGTGCCTCTGAGCTGGGAATGTAGGAGGAGGAAGGAACCATGCTGGGTGTGGCCGGTAGGTAGCTGGTGGACGGCAGAGGGTTCTCGTTTAACGCCCCAAGTTTCTGAAAGACAAAAACAACAGTGAGCTTTTTTTACAACAGCGTTTATTATGATAGAGAGAGAAAAACAGATTTAAACAGAAGGATCAGTGAGGGAGGAAAAGGTGGATTTAAAACAGTCTGTGTGTGAGTGTATGTAGAGTTAAGTACCTGTGCAGAGACGAGGCCAGCAGCGTAGTCGGGTGTGGTGTTTTCCACCACTGCTTCTTCTTTGGCTGCTTTCTCTCCGGCTTCCGTTTCTACAGCAGGAAAAAACATCATTTGAATCTCAACGTAATTACAAATTTTCTTGGCTCATAAGTTCAGCACATTTGAGTCATTTGGTGGACTGATGGAAGGCTGGAAATATAATTACCCAAAGTCTTTCTTCTCCTCTTAGCTTCTCTTCCAGCTCCGACCATGTCCAGCTCTGAAATGTCTAACAGCTGAAAAGAATTTAAAAAACAAGTAAATCATGAGACATAAAAACACAGATCATGCAGGAACTGAATGATGATGAAACACGACCACGTAACGACTGACGCAGAAGCGGTAAATAAAAGTTCATTACATACAGTCATAATGAATACCATTAGGCAGGGCTTAGTAAATGTCATATTACCTTGACCCCTCTCTCCTTGCGCAGGGGCGTCCGTGCAGGGGCAATAGGTGTGCGGTTACTGGGGGGGCTGAACATACTGGGGGCAGTGGGGCTGCGAAACGGGGCCTTGGGAATCCCCTTGAGAGGTGCTGCCATAAAAACATTGAAACATTTATCAGTAACATGAACAGAAAGTTCATGTCGGCTGTCGTTTGAAACCTGAGATACTTTGTTGTACTTTCATGACCTAAATGAAGACACTTTAAAGTGCTTACTCATGAACCTAAGGTACGGATTTTTAAATCTGTGTGTGTGTGTGTGTGTGTGTGTGTGTGTGCATTTATTAGTCTTCAACTCACTAGTAGTGTCAATCTTTTTGACCAAGCCTCTCCCTTTGGCATGAAAAGGCACTCCGGCTGTCTTTTTCAGCTGCTGGGCCGTCTCTGTGGCTGCAACAGAAAATAAAAATAAACTTAAAAAAATGCACAAATGCAGTTTCTTACATTTTAAGTCTAATGTTATGATCCAAAGGGAAACCTGATCCACCTCTCTGGCACAATGAAGGTGTAAACAAATGCCTAAAGATTCAAATATTCCAGCAACAAATCACAAAAAGACAGAAACGTCCCCGATGCTTCCAAATACTGGTGTAACTTACATTTCTGTAGCAGCTCTGCTCTGAGGGTTGCACTCTTGGGCTTTCTCTTCAGCTGGAAATGTTTAACGGGGGGTGTGAGGGGTCCCACCAGAGTGGTCAACGCACTCTTGTTCAGGTACTGGCACTCCAGAGGAAGCATGGCAGACGCCTCGCACTCGCCCACTGTGGATGGAGGACGGGAAACGTTTACAATTTATAACAGGACATGCGCTCAGAAGTCTCATTCATTCATTCATATCGTCTGTCTGCGACTGGTGTGCACGTTTAACATTCACTTCACTATCTCACCTGCCAAAATTCAATGGCTTCTTTTGTGTTAGAAAATCCAGACTGTCGGCAATAATAAAGAATATCTTTGAATTACAATGCTTCAGCCAATGTGTCCAGCTGGTAAAAAGGTTCAATATCTTGTTCTGGAAAGGATAAAGCCACCCATTGTTGTGGATATTCAGGAGGATAAATCAATTTCCTGTCACAACAAGCAACCGCTGTCTTGTCATGTCCTGAGTGAAACCACTAAACGTGGCGCGCGGCAATTATTATGAGGACACGGCTGACATAACTTCAAGCAGATACTGTAGATATAGAGATATTAGATTACTGTGTAGCAAATGCTGAATACAAAGCAAACTGCAATAAACATCTGTATAAATATTGCCTCTGTAAATCTTCTCTACAGATGTTTTCTTGGCTCGGCTTTCAGTTCCCTGTTAAATGAGCCGAGCATGTTTCATATGACGGCGTCACCAGTCATAGATGTCATGAAAACAAATTCTCACACGAAACACGTCACTGTCAGCCACTTTGGTGCCACTTTTAAAAGCTTTTAGCTAAACTGTGGTGTAAATACTGCTGCATAAGCACATTTACTACATGCAATAAAAACATTTCAATACAGACCAGTTCTTGTGGTTTCTATTTACTCTAATCTCCTTTTACAAACACGATGCTAAGAGGAAATCCAAATTCAAATAAGGGCCCATTGAAAATCAAATGAGGTGCATGTTAACAGTCACATTACACTTCCTTCCTATGATTAATTGCTCTGTGCCGCGTTCGCTTCTTCTGAGGGCTGCACGAGAGACTCGCAGTTCACTTTTGATCGTGCAGATGTGCTCAGACCGCCAATAGAAACACTGCTGCACTGTGTTTGGGAAAGTTATTCTACAAAGTTTGTTTCATCACCATGTTTAGTACATTATCACACTATCAGACTGCAAACACAAGCGTCACATTCATGCTCAGTTAAGTGTTTATTTATTACCTGCATCAGATACATGACATCATACCTGTTTTTATCTTTTCATAGCGTATAGGTATAAATACAACTTTTCCAGAGAAGTTGGCTGACTAATATGGCCAGATCAGTCATTATATTAGAAATTATGTTTACTTATATTTACATTTTTCAAAATATGGGGACAATTTCCCAGTGGCAGTCAGAGAGGGGGACACCGCAGCTGAAGAAACAACCATACATCTCCTCACCTTTCTCCCTGAGCTCTCCGAGGATGTCCTGAACATTTGGATTCTGCTCCTCTAAGTCCAGATTGAGAGAGCCGGTCTCCGGGAAGGACTTAAGGATGTCTGCAACCATCAGCACCCAGGGCTCTGAATCCACCGTGGCCAGCTGGATTATCTCCGACAAGGCCTCCTTCATCTGGAAAAAGAGGAGGGAAATGTTAGTGAAAGCCCCTTAACAAAAGATTGCCTAACGCTGATTATTGATACATGACTTATCACCGTTTAATTACTATTTTTATTGACTGATTAATCGTTCCAGTGTTTTTGTGATTAAGAGTTTATTGAACCGAGAAAAATAAAAGACAAATGCCCACCAGAAACCCAGGTCTCTGTCTTTAATTTACTTATTTGAATGCAGGACCTTCTCAAGTTTGTCTTAAAACAACAATCAGGTGTCTGTATGAACACTGAAAGAGGTTTTCCTCGCTGTAATCATTCCTCCTGTTCATACTGGCTATTACACATAGCAGACATAGCACACATTTACAGTCTTTTTAGCATCACATTCCCTCTTTGTGTTTCCCTGTTGAGTTGCGGCTGAAGTACAGTAACAAAAGGGGGACTCTGGCACTAAAGAGACTGTGACATTGAAACATATATACTTGACTTGACTCATTTAGACGGCTGAAGCTTCAGATAAAGTTTTAAATACATTTTTTGCACAGGAGGAGGTTTGTGGATTTTTGTCCCTCATCGCTTAGATTGCAAGTGCATTATGAAGGGATCTTCTAATGGTCAGTATGAACAGGACGAATGATTACAGCAAGAAAAACATGCATCAGTGTTCATTTAGGCGCCTTACTGTTGTTTTAAGACAGACTTGAAAATCAGTGAACCTGTCCTTTAATTCTTCCTCCACTGATGGAAAGACAATTTCACTTTGAGGAATAGAGACTAATAAAAAAAGTCTCAGCTTGAAGATGTGCTTCTCATCAACCTGTCTGAATATGCAGCACTTACTGATGACGAGTATCTAACATTTTAAGCAGCTACACAAGTGATATGTCGGACTGGGAGCTGGTACCGCCCTCTAGCTCTCTCTTAGTTAGCTCTGAGTTGAGCCCATCCCACCATAATGTCTGTGCGGGAACCGCCGGGCTAATGTACCACCGCTGAAAAAAAAACAGACGCAATTATATGCTGACAACAAGCAGTCGTGTAGCCACCTGGCGTTAACGTGAATCCGTGTACACGTTGGTCGCTAGAAAGATCAGACGCAGAAATATCAGCTTGCAGCTTTTTTTAACGGTAGCTTAACTGTTTTAACCGTCGCCAGGATTTAAAATAGCAAGCTAAAGTTACCGTTAGTAGTTAATTAGTGAGGTGAGATGTTTCATATGCATGTCTAAAACACTCGCTAAGACAGCAATGTTTTGATTTAGAGCAACTATTCGGGGGTTGAGCTGTTTTCTTAGTAGTTTTATCTGATTTAATAGCTGCTCAGGCTAACCGAGAGCTAACACCCACCTCGTCAACGGTCCGCCGGGGAAGATGCAGCATCCCGAGCAGCAGTTTCAGCTTCACCGGCGGCGATAAGCTCGAAAAGCACAGCCGTATGTTGTCTATTACGGACACGGTGAGGAGAGAGGCGATGCTCGGAGGCGTCCACAGCTCGTCCGTGGATCCTAGTTTGTTGTGAAGCCACAGGCCGGTGTCGCTGTCCTTCATCGACGCCATCTTGGGAAAAGAAGTGTTTTGAGTTCGGGCATTTTAACAGGCTACCTAAGAAAACAGCAGTCAGGACCCCGCCCACACCGGGGCGGGTCGCATTTATCACCGTTGAACCATGAAAAACTTGAGCTAAAACAGGTGTATTTACTTCTTAATACCAAAGCTATAATACTATTTTATGTTAAAGATCCCCTCCCGACATATTTTAAGATGTATATAAATGACTCTACTTTGAATAATAATTTGTGTCTGATATAGTTTTTCTACAAAAAAGTTAAATTATCTTGTTAAAATCCTTAAAATTACACTTCCTTTTTCTCCCTCCAACTTCACTGTAAAGTCCATTCTCAGTGTGTATGCAGTGGAGGCTCCGAGTTTCCACATCACACTTGTATAAGTTGAATATTAGACCAGGATTGGCTTCCAATCTATTTGTGATGTCACAAATCCTGCTCATAGGCCCACCCTTTAAAATTGGATTTTCAATTAGCACAGTGAAACTTTCCTCCCTCAGCAGATGAATGTGGAAACAGCTGTCTAGTGTCAAACTCTGCACAGTGAAGCTCAAACATCTAAGTGACAAAACAATAAGAAAAACACACTTCTGAGTGAAGGGGGGCTTTAGTAAAGTAAAAATTTAACTCAAGTATGGGCGTAACTGACAGAGAAGTTCATATTAGTTAATTTAGTCCATATTTATTCATTGCACTGCACTCATCTTGCACAGTACCAACCAGACTACAACTCCATATGTAAGGCTTGTGGCTAAGTGGTGGAAAGTAACTAAGTGCATTTACACAAGTACTGTACTTAAAGCACAATTTTGAGGTACTTTACTTGAGTATTTCCATTTTATTTCCGTCTATCCATTTTATGAATGAAGCATCTTCCTACTAAAAAAGGACATCCAAATCTGTGCTCTTGTGACTGTCAGCCCGTGATAAGGGCCA
Organism: Thunnus maccoyii; assembly: GCF_910596095.1. Lineage (NCBI taxonomy): Eukaryota > Metazoa > Chordata > Actinopteri > Scombriformes > Scombridae > Thunnus > Thunnus maccoyii. The sequence goes on along the minus strand of NC_056554.1, from coordinate 15,705,272 downwards.
CAAGCACACTCTCATTTTATCTCCACAGTTTACATAGCAAAGAGTTTAAGTGAAAATCAACCTGTGGATTTTCAAAGGAAAGAGCCAAAGGCCTGGTTGTAATTTCTGTTTAATGCATGAGTGTTATGATACACTGTACTGAGCAAAAGTTTTAGGTGCTTTAGATTTTTATACACTATGAAATACCATCAGGGAGGCATCTGGTCAGTCTCAAATTTATTCTGCAGCTTGACAATGACCCAAACATGCAGCCAGAGTCATAAAGAAATGTCTTCACCTACAAGGAGAACAAAGTGTCCTGTAACAGATGGTTTGGCCCCCACAGAACCCTGATTTCAACATCATGAAGTCAGTCTGGGAAGAAGATGACATGAAGAGACAGAAACAACTGAGATGCCTTAATCCATCCACAGAAGAACTGTGGCAACTTCTCCGAGATGCAGGAACAACCGACCTGCCAAGTACCTTGAAAAACTGCAGGTGTGCCAAGGAGAACTGGTGCTGATTTATAGGCAAAGTGTGCTCACACCAAATATTAATTTCATTTAGGTTTTTTTGTTTACTGAACTTTGTATGAAGTTAAGTGATAAAAACTATTCATGGCATTACTTGTTAAAGCATCCTAACTTTACTTATAGTGCCTAAAACTTTTGCACAGTACTGTGTATTATGTGTTTGTATCAAAATTATTGATGTAGTGTTACATAAGAAGCATTGTAGTGTAGCTGCCTGGTTGAAATTGAGCTTAATTTGACTACTTTATAGGCTACATGTATATCTATAATAATACATATTGTATACACTAAACATGCGTTCTCTATGTAAGATCTTAAAAACAATACTAGTACACCTAATTCAAAATTGTAGTGTACTTAAGAATTGAGTAAATGTACTTAGTTACTCCACCTCTGATGATACTACATCAACACCTCAATTTTTCCAGTCTGTATTGAAATTTACAGCATATAGCTTAATGTCTCAGTGTACTCTGGAATGAAAGCATAGAACAAATTAACAACTGCAAATAAAAAATATATCATAGAATCTTTTTGCTTAACAAAATGTAATCTAAATTTTGGACTCATGAAAATAACTACGTTTTGCAGATATAACAGGTGAACACACCTCTTTCTACAATGGAAATGAAATATTGTTCAGAAAGTTCTTCCCAACACTGTTAGAAGTTCCCACAAATGTGTATGAGGTATGACATACGTTTCAGATCACTATCTTGCTTTAGGCTGAACCTCTGAGCTACTAGGTGTACAGACCAGAGGCTACTGAGTGGCTCTGCAGGATGCTGTGGTAGCCCTTTTGGTCCAGGGTGCCAGTCACTCTGTGTGAGTCACCAACTCTGTTGATTACTTAAGAGGTTTGTAGGTAATCAACAGAGGTTGGGACAATTGTTTGCATCAAATTTCAAGATTTAGGCTAATTTACATCCATTACATGCTGCAGAAAAGCTCCAAGTTGTTGACCCATTTGATCCCTGCAAAAGTCCTCTTTATAACTCTGAAATTTACAATATTTTTCTTTTTTTGGTTATCTAAACTTTTTATTATTATTATTACCTCTGGCAGGTTTAAGGTTATTCACTAAATTTGAACTGCTTAAATTTCAATAAAAACTAGAAAAATGGGGGTATTCTAAAACTTTTGACGGTAGAGTATATAAAGATGTATATAAATCTTTTTATAAAGTGTATTTATACTCATTGCATGTCCGTCGAGGCCTTTGGTTTAAATTTTGGGATCAGAAGTCTTGATTTTGGTCCGTTGCCCCAGAGCGCGTTATTTTTTCCACCCACCCGCATTCTACGAAGACCCGCCCCTACACTGCCTCTGATTGGCTGTGACCCTGATACTCTTACCCTATCCCTAACCAGCTCACTCCGCATGCCTAAACCGAACCAATCTAATCAAAGGAGGCAACGAGTACTAGCCAATCAAAGGCAGAGTAGGGCGGGTCTTCGCGGAATGCGGCTGGGGAAAAAAAAAATCGGGATGAGCTACGCATGCGCGCTCCCTCAACCTACATAAAGCAATCCTTGGTGGGCATCTTGCGCTGATCTGGTGATCTGAAAAATATCATCGACTGATTGAGGGTAGGTTAATGTACAATGTGTTAGTTAAACAGTAATTATTCTCTGCAGACTGATTTTTTTAAAAAAACGTACAAACATTCACCAATGAAAACTGGACTATTTTCTAACAAAGCCTGTAAGGTTTTGTGATTTCATTGACTGACGGCGGCCGTGTAGGACATTCTCCGTTGCTGTATTTCTACAAACCACACACCTGCTAATTTCTAATCTCGAAATTAAAGGTGATCGCATCGCCATGGCATCCGGAGGATATCTGCAGGCAGCGGTGCTGCTGCTGGCGGTCCAGCTCCTCTGTCTGGCTGCGGCTGATGCGGAGCAGGAGACGGGGACTGTCATCCCTGCCGAGAGTAGGTGGATTTAAAAATAAGATTTGGATTTTTCTGCCCGTTCAGTGCGGGTTTTTAAATATTTGTAAGGTGGGATTCGGTCTGCTACAGTGATATCTAACGACAGCAGGTTCACACAGGGTTGTTTAAAATTATTTTATGCATCACAACATGAAACTGGGCCTGCACAGCTTCTCCAAGACCCATTATATCATCTCTGCAAGGTTCAGCCGATGTCAGTGTTTAGAGGCAAATACCTAGAAGTTTGTTTTGCAACCGCCAAAGCTCATAAATAGAAACTGGACCTCCTTTTCCATGAAAAAGGTAGGGGATTTAGTAGGGCTGGGTGATATGGATACAATCAAATATCACAATATTTTAGACTAAATACCTCAATATCGATATTGCAACAATACTGTAGGGATGGTTATTGATGCTTTCACGAGATTTTTGATAAATAATCATCAGTAATGTGGATATAAAGGCAAATCATAAAACAGCTAGAACAGTCTGGTAAGTTCAGAAAATTACATCACTTTACTGTAATGCAGCCTTTAAAACCAGGAAAAGACAAATCACGGCCATATCGCAATATTACGATATCCAAAATCTAAGACAATATCTAGTCTCACATCACAATATCAATATAATATTGATATCTTGCCCAGCCCTAGATATCTAGTCTTCCTCAAGGTTATATTTACTCTTCTCAAGATGAAAAAATGATCTGAAATAGCATTTTGACCCACATGTTCAAGTGGACCTCCTCCTCAATGCAACCCAAATTAATAAAATCCTTAAAGAGACGATGTAAATATTAAGAGAAGAAATAACACATTCTTCCTCTTAAATGAAAAGTTGAATTGATGAGCCATAAAGCACATACTTGCATAATTCAATACAATCACAGGTTTTGCCAGTGTCTTGATTATTGTGGCCACAGTGGGAACTTTCCAGCTTTAAGGAACAGGTTTAATGGTGAGGGACACTGTCTTTAACATTGTCTCTTGTTTACAGGTCGTCCATGTGTCGACTGTCACGCGTTTGAGTTCATGCAGAGGGCACTGCAAGATTTAAAGAAGACCGCTTTCAATCTTGATGCCAGGGTAAGTGAAGTCTGCCTGGATTTTTTTTTGTGAGCATCATGTCATTTCTCTTTTATGTGCACTTCAGCAGCAGCAGCAGGATTAGTGTTCTTTTCAAAGGCCCCACGTTATTCCCTTTTTATGATTTTGTTTGAGAAAATCCATCATCTCCCACGCCATGAAACTGTTAAATGCTCACGATGCGCCGGCTTTTCTTTCATATAAAAATTGGTGGGTGATGATGATGATGATTTTGTTTGAACCACTAACGATTGGGTCGGATGTACTTCAGGTTCTATGATGCCGTCATTTTACATAAAACCTCTGTATTTGGGGCTGCAACTAACAATTATTTTCATTATTTATTAATCTGTTGATTATTTTCTCAATTACTCGATTAATAATTTAGTCAATAAAATGCTAAAAATAAATGGCATTCACAGTTTCTCAGAGCCCACGGCAATTTACTCTCATATATGACAAAGAAAAACAACAAATCATCACATTTGAGAAGCTGAAACCAAAGACTATTTACTTGAAAAATGACTGAAATAAGTAAATAATACATTTAGATAAATAAAATCAAATATGGCTATATGTTCATGGCTCAGAAATACATATTCTAGGAAATGTTTGTAGTCTTAAGAATATCCTCCTGAAATATCTTTCAATATGTATTTATATAAAAATGTAAATTAACATATTGTTTAACTTGATGGTCCATTGTTGTCAACACAAATCATTCATATATAAATATATATATAATACAGAACTTGCCAAATATATTGACTCTTTTTATCCTCTCTCAGCCACTTTTCTGTTTCAGAGGTAAAGTGTTGCATTAAGTTGAGTTTTTCATGCTGTGCCGTGTTGTTTTCTCTGTTACAGACTGAGACGCTGGTGCTGCGGGCAGAGAGGAGGGCTCTGTGTGACTGTATGCCCGCCAGCTCACTGCGCTGAAGTCTGCACTTCACAGCCACGGGAACACCTGAGGACACTTCCACCTGTCATCACACCCCGACACACTAAAAAAAAAACCGCAACCCCCCTTTTTTCCAAACCTCTACTCATGTACAGCGATTTTAATTTAACTTATTCACACAATAGGCACTTTATTTTCTTTTTTTTTTCTCTCATATTACTGTAGAGTGAAGCTTTGCTTTGAAATCATGTATCATAAGGCATGTATTGTTTTGCCTTATTCAGGACAACTTTTATACCACTGATGTTTTACATTGTCAAACACATGCCTGTGAAATTAGTTTGATTTTTATCATCATAGGATTCGGGTCAGTTCTCATCGTCCTCCTATGAGGCATAAACTATTTTTTGTACTTTGTAGTAATTGACTGTATAATGTAGATACAGTAGAATGCATCGATAAATTTACTCGTTGAATGTGTTGTAAGAGATTATTGTTTACGATGATTATACACATCAAACTGTAGCATCACATGTCAGTTTATTTAACAGCTCAAATACTTTGGTAACAGTTTTAATGAGTTAATTAAGTTACTAATAGGAATCAGCAAAATGACTGTAATTTCACTAACTGAAGTCGATTGATCTGAATTCTGGCTTCTTTTGCAAAAAGGTTGGGTAACTTATTATTATTATTATTTTGCTTTTTAATATCCATGAAGATTTTTTTTTGTAACAAAGGTGTTACCATAATTAGAAACAAAAATTAAAAAAAAAAAGTTTTTAGGCTGGAAACTTGTACTTTTAAGTCTTGATTTAGCACAGCACTGTAGCATGAATTTACAGCACTTTTTGTTAACGTACTGTTAATATAGATTGTATGTACAGTATAGATCCTGTATGTACCAGGGTACATGAAATGGAGATGTCTACAGACTTTGTCTTCTCTGTCTGACTGAAGTGTATGCAAGATTAGTGATAAATTATATTCTGTAGTATCAGATGAACTGCAATATCAGCCGGGGGAGGGAGGAGGAATAGAGGGATGTTAGCTGCAGCAGAGGACATAGAGATAGAAATAACTGTCTTATTGTTGCTTGTTCATCAACAGTGTACTTTATTAACATTATGTCACAAGAGCCCCGATTTATTGTCTTAATGTTGTACCCATCAATAAAATCAATGAATACCTTTCACAGATCATCACTGCGATCTGTAATAAACATGCAGAGTGTGGGTTTGTGCCGGCATTAACACAAATTCATCAATTTGTTTGATTTGTTGTGCAGTTGTAGGTGTATCGTTGCAGTGAAAATGTGGAAAAGGTGTTTCCACTCCTACAATAGGCTGCAACTAATAATTCTTTTCACTATTGATGAATCTGTTATTTTCCTGATTCACCAATTAATCATTTGGTCCTTGAAAATGTCAAAGTTGTATAAAAAAATACCCATCATGACATCATGACATCATCAACACTCGACATTTTAGTTTAAACTATTGAGAAGTCATATCTAGTGATTTTTGTTGACATATTCCCTTAAAAAAATGACATAAAGGATGATTTAATTATCAAATACTGATTCATTTTCCATTGATTGACTAGTCGATAAATCAACCATTCTTTCAGTCCTACTTCTTTCATTCATCGTTATAAATCTTCTCAAATTGAATTAATGTGCGACACAATATCATGCTTGTCACATGCAAACTCACAGCTTTGTGTGCTATAGGTTGGAACTCTAATTTTCTAACTATATAAGTAACATTCATGTTCATATACACTCCACAAGCACTTTATTAGGAACACCTGTGCAATCTAATGTAAGCCAATACAACAGCTCTGCCATAAATTCTACTTTTACGAGGCTTATACTTCTTCAGTTTTTGTTGACGCTGTCAGAAAGGTGATAATTCTACTTTATGTTTATCACCGAGGTCACAGTGGGTGGTTGGTGATGTGCTGGAAAAGTGTTCCTAATATTTTGTCCACCCTATTAACAAACATGAGGGGGGAGCTGTTGTATTGGATTGCATGAGATTGCACAGTTTTTCCTGATAAAGTGCTCAGTGCGTGCACATAACGGAAGTGTTTGAGTTGTAGATACCATGTTCGTTTATCTGAGGAGTTAGTCTGCAGAGCCTCAACACTTCCACCCGGTCACAGAAGTGATGTTATAAGGTTCTGCTATTTTAGCTGACCTCGGCTCATCCCCTCCCACACACACGCCTCTTCATTTATTTACAACGGGGATTACAACATGGAAAAAAAAGAGCAACTGCCAAACCCTTATCTACACCAGCAGGAGGAGCCCTAAGTAAAGGCAGGCCGCCAGCTGTGTCGCAGTGATGCAGCACTCTCCACACTCTCTATTTCCCCTCATGGCTGTAAATGCAGATGAGGTGGAATACTGTAAATAGATACAAAAAGAGAAACCTAAGGTGATACGTTGGCCACCGAAGCGCCAGCAGTGACCTGGCAGGAATCTCATCCCAGAGGCACCTTCGTCTACTGCCAGCCCTTTTCAGGCAAATCCCCTCATACTGCACCAGAGCACACAGGCAGCCTTATTATACAGGCAACCACAATTCTCTTGCTGAGGCAGCTTTAACCTACCTTTCTTTTATTGAGAGGAATAACAGAGGTTTGAGTGTGCCGAAAATGAGCTGAATCACTCTGAAAAATCCTGGTTGTCAAGCAGCCTCTACTTTCTTTCTTGCTCCCTCACTGGCTTACTCTGTCTACAGAGGCTTTTCAACTTCTCTTTCATCTGCTCCCAAGAAAGTTGATCGAATCGTTACAGCTGTTTGAAATTCTCTGGCAGGGGCAAGAAAGCAACATCCTCAATATTTTTCTTCCCCTCTTCACCTCCCTACTTGGGCATTTTGTTTTAACATTGCCACAAAAGTTTGCTCTCCTCACCCAACCCAGCCGGGATGAATGTGAAGCATGCAAATTTACAATTCAGCTGTGTCCTCTGTGCTTTATGGTGGAAAACTGAGTGGACAGACTAGATGTCAGTTAAAGCACATAACTGCATATTTAAGAGAAGAATAGAGCAGTGGTTCCAGTCCTTTGTACCCTTACAACCCCTCATCAACACCACCCGATAATGTTTGAAATGTGTTCATCTGAATTGATTATAAACAGATTTTAACACTATTGAGTTTGCATCTGTACCACTACCACTCGGAGTGGCAGAGGTTTTAACTATCAAGTGTTTATCCATAATGTTTAGCTATTTTATCTATTTTTACTTAGCTATTTTTATCTATTTTAACCATTTATCCAATACTTTTAACTATAAACTTTGTAGTTCATAGTTCCATTTCAAATATCTATTGCATCAAGCTAACTTTTCTTTTAACCTTTTGTTTTATCCATAACTTTTAGCTAACTATTTCAACTTATTATCGATTACTTTTAGATAACTATTTTAATCTTTTATCCATTACTTTTGGCTAACTTTTGAAATGTGTCTCCATTACTTTAATCTATTTGATCTGTTTATTTGGCTTTAATTAACTATGTTAACCTTTAATCTATTACTTTTGCAACACCATTTGAACTGTTTATCCATTTCTTTTAACTAACTATTCCAACTCTTTATTCATTACTTTTAGCTAACTATTTCAGCCTTTTATCTATTACTTTTGATAACTGATTACTTTTAGCTATCTATTTCAACGATTCATCTGTGGATTTTAGCTAAGGGTTGAGACTTCTCTGCTTGCTTGTTCTGAAAGTGAAGAGCACATTTTCAGCACTTTAACATTTCTCTGTGAGAGCAGATGTAGACATAGACAGATCTGTGATACCAAAATGTCATGCTTAAGTACCTTAATGGTGCCCTTGTGCTAATTTTACAATGCATCCTTCATGGTAAATAGCCACTTGCTGGCTCCAGTGACATTCCTTTTTTTAACCACCCTCATTTTGTCTGACATCGAAGCTTTGTTTCATTTGTTGTGAAACCTGGAGGGGAAAATTACCTCAGGTCTTGGGTTCTGGTATACTGTATGTTCTCAGTCAAGACTTTTTGATTTTACTGCAGGCAGACCTCTTTGTTCTTTTGGAGCTGCTGATTCAGGTCACTTTGGAGGGGTCTGTTTAGGGGGAAAAAAACAACAACACTTAACCCTAATTACATCCAACATGTAAATAACAGCCTCTCAGGATTGGAATAACTTGCTGCAGCACATAAGAAACTGTGCTAACAACCATTCATTCTTCACAACATTAAGAGCCTAGTTCATTAATTAAAATTGTGAACACTAAAACAGTGAGGTGTTTTTGTGTTGTTTGTTGTCTTATTTGTCATTATTATGCTTGGGTTAAGCACTGCTCCGGCTTATCATAGGCTCTGTACATAACCAGCTAACATCATGATAAGGGTTAGAAAAAGCTGTCTCTAAAGTATGACAGTGTGGTGGAATGAATGAGAGGATGATTATCAGTAGCTGTTGTATGAAAACAACAATTAGTGCATTAGACTGTTAACCCAAAGGTTCATGATGAAGATATCATGGCATGTCCTTCCAGCTATGTTATAGCTTGTTATAATCCATTTATTGTCTACTTGCTTTGTTAGCTTGTTGTACCACCAATCAAAACCTCTTGACTTTCTGCTACATTAAATTTCTCACAGAACTCTTTTCCTTCAATATACCACCATTGAAATTTCTGCGATATTGCCCTTGGACAAGTAAACAGCGATGCAGGTGGGTGGGGATTGCAAATCGAAGCCACGCCCCCTCTGAAACAGGACAAAGCAGTCTCTGTGGCGCAATCGGTTAGCGCGTTCGGCTGTTAACCGAAAGGTTGGTGGTTCGAGCCCACCCAGGGACGTCGACTTTTCTGCTTAAATAAGCAGCTAACACGGTGTTAGGTGGTTAGGGTTAAAGAAGTCTGATGCCTCAGTGTGGGGGAATGAATGAGAGCAAAATCATCAGAAACGGGAGTTCTTGTATGCAAATTTATTCGCGCATTCGTCTGCTAACCCAAAGATTGATGGTTAAAATATTGTTGTATGTCATTACAACTATGTTGTAGCGCCTTATAGTCCATTTATCAATTTTTTACTTCATCTTTGCTGCATAGACAATGGCTACTGTAGTTTGTTTTAAGATGGTTATAAAGGCTAATTGAAGTGATGACATTGTCACTGTTACTTGTGTGAAAGACTTGACTGGCGAACGCCATTCCATTTACAGGACTTGGTTAGCTCGTTGTGCTACATCTCACCACGTCTTGACTTTGTGCAACATTGTAAATTTCTAAAAGAACTCTTTTCCTTCAATAGGCCATGATTCTAAATTCTGCCGTATTGCCCTGGTAGAGGTAAACAGCGATGAAGGTGGGTGGGGATTGCAAATCGAAGCCACACCCCCTCTGTGACAGGACAAAGCAGTCTCTGTGGCGCAATCGGTTAGCGCGTTCGGCTGTTAACCGAAAGGTTGGTGGTTCGAGCCCACCCAGGGACGTAGGGTCTTGTGTTTACACAGCCAGCTAACATCATGTTCAGGGTTAGAGAGAGCTGTAGCCAAAGTATCACAGGTTGGTGGAATGAATGAGAGGATGATCATCAGTAGCTGTTGTATAAAAATTGGTTAGTGCATTGGACTATTAACCCAAAGGTTGATGATGAAAACATCATGGCATGTCGTTACAGCTTGTTATAATCCCTTTACGAATTGTTAACTTGATAAACACCCCATAAACAATGACTACCCTGGTTTGTTTAAAAATGGCTACAAAACCTAATGGCATCGATAGGATTGTCGCACTCTGGAGAGAAGTCCCTCGTATGGCAGACGCCAATGGGGAACGCCATTCTGTTTACGATGCGTTCTTGGCTGGTTGTATCACAAATCAAAACATCTTGACTTTGTGCTACATTGTAAATTTCTCACAGAACTCTTTTCCTTCAATATACCACCATTGAAATTTCTGCAATATTGCCCTTCGACAAGTAAACAGCCATGCAGGTGGGTGGGGATTGCAAATTGAAGCCACGCCCCCTCTGAAACAGGACAAAGCAGTCTCTGTGGCGCAATCGGTTAGCGCGTTCGGCTGTTAACCGAAAGGTTGGTGGTTCGAGCCCACCCAGGGACGTCGACTTTTCTACTTAAATAACCAGGTAACACGGTGTTAGGTGGTAAGGGTTAAAGAAGTCTGGTGCCTCAGTGTGGGGGAATGAATGAGAGCAAAATCATCAGAAACGGTAGTTCTTGTATGCAAATTTATTCGCGCATTCGTCTGCTAACCCAAAGATTGATGGTTAAAATACTGTTGTATGTCATTACAACTATGTTGTAGCGCCTTATAGTCCATTTATCAATTTTTTTACTTTATCTTTGCTGCATAGACAATGGCTACCGTAGTTTGTTTTGAAATGGTTTCAAAGACTAATCTTAGTGATAATATTGTCACTTTCAGGAGAGAAGTTACTTGTGTGAAAGACTTGACTCGTGAACGCCATTCCATTTACAGGACTTGGTTAGCTCGTTGTGCTACATCTCACCACGTCTTGACTTTGTGCAACATTGTAAATTTCTAAAAGAACTCTTTTCCTTCAATAGGCCATGATTCTAAATTCTGCCGTATTGCCCTGGTGGAGGTAAACGGCGATGAAGGTGGGTGGGCATTGCAAATTGAAGCCACACCCCCTCTGTGACAGGACAAAGCAGTCTCTGTGGCGCAATCGGTTAGCGCGTTCGGCTGTTAACCGAAAGGTTGGTGGTTCAAGCCCACCCAGGGACGTAGGGTTTTCTTCTTAAATAACTAGGTACTATGATGTTAGGTGGTAAGGGTTAGAGAAATCTGAGCTACAGTGTGGGGGAATGAGCAAAATCATCAGAGGCAATATTACTTGAAAAATGGGTGAAACATGAAGGGGAGGTATTGTCCGAAAAAACCCCCCTTCATTTTACCAATTTTTCAGATAATAACCCCCCCTTATTTATTTTACCCATTTTTCCAGACCATTACAATCAAGTTTTGATATCCAGTCAAAGATCTATTAAACGATGGACTAATCTCCCTATCTTGTTAATTGGCTGGGTTAATATTATCAAGATGAATATGTTGCCTAAATTCCCTTATCTGTTTCTGGCTATTCCTTTTGCCCATCCATCTCATCTGTTCAAGAAAATTTTAAAAATTTAAAACGGTAAACATCCAAGGCTTAAACTTAATTCATTGTACCTCCCCTTTGACAGGGGTGGACTGAAAATTCCTAACTCGGTATAACTGGGCTGCACAGACAAGAGCAGCGATGCACTGGTTTAAAGACAATTGCATCAACAATGGAAAACTATAGCACTTCACAGCTCCCTTTACATCTTTTAAAAAAAAAATTCTGATATAGTGAATAACCTAATGAAAGACACCCTAAATCCAACCAATTACTTTGCATGTCTTTACTGTATGTATAAAAATATAAAAACCAATAAATATATTCAAGCAAAAAAACAAAACAAAAAAACATCCAACATACAGGACCTTTAGACTGTAAATTACTTTGCAAATTAAAGTAGGTATCATCTTTTTCAAAACTGTGGATATTTCAATCTGAAGTAGATCGAAGTATGGATCCACTGTGCCCAATTTCAGAGCAGAGAAACTCCCTTCACTTTTTCTCAGATTTGTGGCCATCCAGTGCACGTCAGTGTAACTCATACACACTGAACACACACATTCAAACCCCTTAAGATTAAAACTGACGGTGCCGGGAAAATAATTCACACTGCTGCAGAGATCAGTGTCAATATGGTGGTCATCACAAAACAATCAATTAGATGCTGAAAACAGCAGCTGGTGTGAAATGAAACAGTGAAAAAAATTAAAACGGTCCAGCAGCTGGTAACGCCTCTCCATGGTGAACTTGTTCCAGAAAAAACAACAGAGTTAAAAAAACCAAAAAAACAAACGCAACAAAATTCAGGATGGCAGAGAGTCAACATGACATCCTCAGCTTCAAAGATACTTTTGTTATGTCAGTTCATGCTATAAATTATATCAAGTGACACAAGACCAAGGTGATGAGAGTTAAGGTAAGGGTATATTTTGTATAAAACTGTGTTTTGTCAGGTGTTTAGCTCAGCTGGCTTTCATCAACAGTGAGCATAGGCTAGATAGTGGTTGAATAAGGTATGACTATTTGCTGAACATGTATACCTCTGGTGTGTATATGTGTCATCTTGGATTTTAAGCAAATATCATATGACTGTGGTTTGTCTTACCTCTGGCTCTGTTTAGGAGATGAGTATCAATATTTCTTTAAGATAATTCTAGCCATGGTACCACTGTGGCTCTAGGGGTGGCAATGTCAATCTGTTGGTCCTCTACTTTGGTCCACACTGAAATATCTCAACAACTATTTGACGGATAGACATGAAATTTTGTCTAGACATTCACAGCCCCCAGAAGATGAATCATCCCTGACTTGTCCTTTAGTGCAACCAGCAGGTCAATGTTTTCACTTATCCTGTGAAATATCTGTCGACTTTTATAGCACCACCATAAAGTTGACATTTTTGGTCTTGTTTGAAATTCCTCAACAACTATTGGATGGGATTGCCATGAAATTTGGCCAACACATTCGTATCCCCTTGCCATATATTGAAATAACTTTGATCCCTTAGCTTTTCATCTAGTGCCATCATCATGATTAAATTCATCCAATACTTTGGTTTATGACCAAATACTTGGAAAACTAATGACATTCTTATCAGCCTCAGCTGTGAGTGCTACTTAGCAAATTCTAACACAGTAAACTAAGATGGTGAACATGGTAAATGGTTATTAAGAGTTTTTAACAAGTCTTGGAGAGTCTCAGTCTTGTTTTATTACAGTCAGAAAAGCCAAGTTATTTATAACTTTGGCGCCTTTTTAAAGAAAGTTTTGCCTCTGTTTAACTAATTTTCGTAGAACTGCATTCTTGCTGGATTCATTACTTTGTTATTATTGTGTTGTATATGTTGTTTGTACTCAAAACATGTAATCAAGGCCTACGAATATGAATCACAACTTGTCAAAACTGTCACATAGCGTCATTCCCATTTGTGCCAATACACTATTGCCTGCAACAGTTAAACATGTCATGTGACTGGTTTCTTGTCTTGAGTTAAACTAGTTTTAGAGTTTGAGGAATATAAAAATATAATAATATAATAATATAAACTCTTTAAATGCTTAGTCAGTGCATGTTGGCGTCTTTACCCTGCAGCTCCATGCTGGTGCTCTGGTTGGTAGGAGGCCACAGCAACAGTAGGAGCCCGGAGAATTTGCCAGTGTTAGCAGGACACCATGAATAAGTGATATGCATGATAATACATTAAATATACATATTTTACAGGGCGTCCATAAATTTCTCATTACATGACAATCTTGGAAAATGCCTGACCGGTGCTGCAGAAAAAATTGCCCAAGAGGGACACAGAGAGAGAGAGAGAGAAAGAGCTTTGAATTTCAAGAGGTGTTTGAAACACATGGTGTATAAGAAAGGCAAAGTAACCATAGAGTTACCAATGTTTCAGCTTCTACCACATGTTTAAGCATCAGTATACTATAGGCTGCAGTACAGATGGAATTTATGACAATAAAGCTGATGTTTATGTCATTTAATAAATGGAATATTTGTTTAAATTTACTTTATCGTGTATGCAGTAGGGGAGAACGGGGTAACATGAGCCACTTTTTACATTTGATGATTTTACTACAAAATGAAAGTGTATTTGTTTCAAATAATAGTAGCTATAAATACCTCAGGTTGTCGTGTACCCATGGAAACTAAAACAAGTTATCTAATTATTATGGTTTTAGAACAATGACCCATCAAAAAAAGTTAGTCCTATGGCACAACTCACCCCAAGGTAGGGGTAAAATGAGCAGAGCATGGGGATGGGGTAATTAGTGCTACCATTAAATATTGATATAAAAATTACACAAAATCAAACAAATTTGAGATAATTTTGAACTTTATGAATGCCATCAATTTAACAAAGGCAAAAACTCATACTTTTCAGTAAAATTATATGTTTGTGTCCTGTTGTTCAACATGTTACCTACCTAGCCACCAGTTCCCCTACAGTGAGGGGATCTGGTGGCTCTGTTATGCTTTGGGGGGCATTTTGCTGGCATGGTTTGGATCCACTTGTCCCCTTAGAGGGAAGAGTCACTGCAAATCAATACAAAGTTCTTCTGAGTGATCACCTTTATCCTATGATCAAACATTTCTACCTTGATGGGAGTTGTTTCTTCCAGGATGACTGTAGTGGAAATGTAAGATGAATTCACAGAGAGCAAGTTGTCTTTCTTTTTTGAGTTTTATTGCAATATCCAGAATACAAATATTTGCAAGTCCAGATCTCCCAGTTTGCTAGGCTGAAGAGATATTGAATGAAGTTCAGTGTTGGTACTTGCATATACAGCCACATGCATCACCGTCATCCCATATTCATCACCCTAACAATTATTTTTAATTAATTCTCCATTTCTCTAGAGACTTTCTTTCGGTCTCTGCTGAGAATTAAGAGTTGAAGGCCAAATCCTCATCTGCCATTCCTCCCAGGACACTCCCTCTAAAGTTACAGTGACCGAGTCAGACACCTCACCCTTGATAGTACCTGTTAGGAACATTTTCATACGGGAAGCAGATCATAAAGTCTATGTATATGTTTCCATTTCAATGACAATGCCCGCATTCACAGGGCACGAGCGGTCACTGAATGGTTTGATGAGTATGAAAATGATGTGAATCATATGCTATGGCCTTCACAGTCACCAGATCTCAACCTATTTGAACACTTATGGGAGATTTTGAACCGAGGTGTTAGACAACGTTCTGCACCACCATCATAAAAACACCAACTGAGGGAATATCTTTTGGATGAATGGTGTTCATCCCTCTAGAAGAGTTCAGCCAATTGAGAAAATATGTTTTCAGGGACTTCAAGAAATTAAATGTCACATTTTAATCCGTATTTTAAAGGAAGCCTTTTCTAACAACAGGGAGAAAACAAGTCCATCTTTTGGTCAAAAATTGTCAACCAAACCACTGAGATACCAATCCTAGCAAGCTAGAGCAGATCATATCTTAAAAAGAAGAAGCACCCTTGAATTAAAATACAGTAATGACACAGAAAATGACACTTTTCAGGGTTTGTAATGTGTTAATGAACATTTGGGGGACACAAATAATGAGTCAAAGGCACAAATGCTGATGCTGAGACAAACAATTTATTTTTCATGGTTATTTAAGGCTTTTACAAGATCACATTACTGCAAGACATAGCCTCAGTTGGTTTAATGCTGAAATGCTATTTTCTGTCATTGTAAGTGCGGTGATCATGATCGCCGTGATGTTGAAGATCAGGGTTGATTTGGAGAGCTGCAGAGGAAGAGCAAACACAAATACAGGTTAATTTATAGGCTACAAAATGTGAGAAAAAATGATCTGTCTTAGGCGGAGATGTTCTTCACTCAATGATCTGTACATCGTGTTCTCTTGAGATTAAATGTTACTTTACATCATGGTAGTTTTCTGTAGGATGTTCAGTCAGATATAGCATCTTTTGGTACGAATTCTGTATTAAATTTGAGCAGACAAGACAAGTACTTACTTTTACAGAATATTTGACAAAATATCTCACAGATAGCTTAGATGTATGGTCATATTTGATCTTAAGAGGATCATATAAAGTGATCACTGGGTGAAGAACATTTCAGTCTAATGCTGCACACTCAAATTTTAATCTCTCCTCAAAAAAGAAAATAAAAACAAATAGTGAAGTGACTGATTACAGGTGTTGACTACAGTTAATAAACATACCACGTTCACCATTTTTGCTGTCATTGTTACTCATTAGCCTTGACATCACTGTTTGCTCCAATGATACAAACAAATTTTCACACAACTATGAAAAGAAGTTACATATACTTCATATACATACAGACATGATGTTGTGAGGGATCAGCCTTCACAGCTTATTTATGCTGTTTTTTTAAAGTCGTCCAGATTGTACGTCTTCCCTCTATATGTGAAAACGTATTCCTCAGGCACTTCATCTTCCAAAGCGTCCTTCATTTGCTCTTCATCTTCCAAAGCGTCGTCCATGTGCTCTTCATCTGCCAAAGCGTCCTTCTCCTGGATGGCATCATCTTTTGGCTCCTGAATGTTAAACTTTTCCTGGTTGGCTAAATAATAAGCTGTGGGAATTAGAAAGAAGGACAGGTACTGAAAAAATACATTTTTATAGTTTAACTAAATTAAATAATAACATGAGACATTCACAACCAAAGAGTTATGACGTTTCAATACATCTGTGATACAGACCAGTGCACACACCACATTACTTCATCATGTAGTTACCTTTGATTTGTGCAGCAATCTCTTTAGCTGGTCCTGCATTGGTCGCAGCCACAAAAGCAAAGATCAAAAACACAATTTGGATCCTCATTTCCTGAAAGAAAACACAAAACCTTATAAAAACACAATCAAATGGTCTTTCAGTAATCATAAACGGATCCTGTTGGGTCTGTGTACAGAGTCAAATAAAGCTCACCTTCAGTTTGCAGTAGTTGTCAGGTATCGCTGCTGTCGACAAGCTGATACTTCAACTCGAATCAGTAGTATTGTGACTTTCTGACTGATTCACTTCAAATATATATACTTTTGAGTTCCCGTTGAGCATAATTGTTCTGTGTTTGTACAATGCCACAGCCCGAATCTCATCCAATCAAGAGTTTCCACGTTTTACCATAAAGTGACGAATGATGCTCCAAGGCATATGATGCTGTTACACGGCTCGCCCACATACCCTGAGTTACCAGTTTATTTTAGTAGGTACATGAATCTAATGTGATCCAGTACATCAATAATCCAGCCATATAGTAATATGAATGATAAATAAATATCTTTGTAAAGCTTACAATGCTCAGTTTCTGTTGACACTGCGTCATCTAGGTGTTCGTTGACTCTAGGGTAATTCTTATAGTCATGGTATTGTATTGGATTGCATTAATACTGAGAGGTGTAAAATACTATAATATTTAAGGAAGGTTATGCCACATTGTCAATTTAATAGTGCCTATAAGAGACATTGTGGAAGAAAAATCGTCCACATCAACTATTCCACTTTGGTCTGTTCATATTTCCTGTATATCGTTTTATCGGTTGTAAAGAAACTCTGTGTTAAAGCTCCCACGTCAAGTAGCTTCACTTCCCTCAACAACAGGCTGTTCACATGAAACATCATAAGGCCGACATCATCCATAGCAAGGTCAGACTAGGTCAGTTTATTTTTCTTAGCTTGGGAGGACCTCCCATTCCTTCCCACTGCTCAGGGTTTCTCTCAGCAGCTTCATGAGTGGGTCTCAGGAGCTACAAACTATTGTGCCAACTGGAGGAATATTTAGAGCTAAGATAAAAAAACTTCATGAATATGGCCACAGGTCTAATGCTGAATTTTTGTTTCTCAGAAACAGCTTCATATATGGCTTTGTGCCTCTGACCTGTGTTGTATTGGATTGCATTGATGTTGAAAGGTGTTACAATTTTTTATACAATTAATTTAGGGAGAAATACATCTTAGACACACCTCATCTGGTGAGATCTAATACAATTCTGACACTAACATTTCCTCAAAATTTACCATGACAGCACCTCTCTAACAAAGTGTCATGAAAAGCTGAACACTATAAGCTAAAAAATTGTATTTTTGCAGGGCTATTGTATTGTTCAGGTGAGCTAATACACTAATAAGTCAGTGCAGATATAAACATTTAGATTGTGTTTATTTATATTGCTTATTCATGAATAAAACAACAGTCTTCCCACACCACTGTCAGGATGTAAGAGGTTAATTGTGGTATCACTGTATAGTGTGATTTTATATCTACTGAGGTACAAATGTGGGATGAGGTGCAACAGTGTCTTTTGTTGATATGATTAATATAACCATTAATGCCAGAGTCACTACAACTACCACTTTTACTGCTTCTACTTTTCTTCAACTGTTTGTTAAAGAGTTCACACAGATCTTAAGTTGTTGCCTCTGCAAACGAGCAGATGGAACACATTAAAGTCTTAAAGACTGCCTTTTCAGGAAGCCCTGAAGGATGAAATTCAAATTTTAAAACCACTTTGTTTTGTTAAAAAAAAAAAAAAAAAAGTGTTTGTCTTACACCTGCTGCACTGGCTGAGGTGTAAGCTGATGTGTCAGTCCAGCATAGAGTTCGTTATATCCTGCAGGGAAAATTATGAAACAATGAGGTAAAAATAAAGGAGCTGTTCTTAACATCTCTCCTTTTAAGGCAGAAATTGAATCAAACCATTAAAATTGTAGCTGAACATTGCATCCAGGCACCTACATGACTGAAATAAGTTACTGGTTTTCTCCTCAGAAGTAGATGTTTGTATCTTGCTTCACTTAGACAAATCTGCTTTACAGTGTTACATTTTCATTTAGCAGATGTTTTTACATCTGAAAGTTAATACAACACAAGAAAGGATTTATTCAGGAGAGACTAACCTGAGTAAGTAGGTGCCAACAGGCAGTGCACAGAGGCAATGCAAAGAATGCATAGAAGCATTTTTTTTCAGTCCATCAGGTGTAGAGGTGTTTGCAAAACAGCTTCGTCTTTAGCTTTTTCTTAAAGATCAAGAGGGACTCTGCGGATCGAATAGAGTTTGGTAGCTTGTTGCACCACCAGGGAACTAGATAAGAGTCTGGCTAGTGATTTAAGGCCCTGTTGTGGTGGTGGTACCAGACCCCTTTCATTGGCAGAGTGTAGTGAGTGGGAGGGAGCGTAAACCTGGACTTCAGGTAGTCGGGAGCTGTTTAGTTGCTGTTTTTTAAGCGAGTGTCAGGGTTTTGAATTTGATGTGGGCAGCAATTGGGAGCCAGTGGAGGGATATGAACAGCGGGGTGATGTGCGTTTTGGGCTGGTTGATAATAAAGCTGGTATTTATGACATTCAATAAACTGAATACTCGTTTGAGTTTTCTTTACTGTGTGTGCAGTATAGTTTTTCATATTGAAATAAAATCTATTTTCTTCCACTTTAGTTGTTAAAGCCCCTGAAAGCTTTCCCAATAATATTAAATATTGATGACAAATAAGCAACAATCAAAGAAAAAGCTGATAAAACATAATGAGTTATTATTATTAAGAGTTTAACACTCTAAAACTCAGCTAATCTGATTCATTAGGACTATGTGGTTTGATCAAATTTGATTGACAGTGGCCTGGCTAAATAAACAAACAACCTCCCAGCTGTTATCAGATTCGGATTCAAATGTCACTAAGTATCTCTCATGTGAATAAACTAAGACTTTATTACCTATAATAAGAAGCTGATGGAGGAAAAATGTTTTCAGGGACTTCAAGAAATTAAATGTCACATTTTAATCCGTATTTTAAAGGAAGACTTCTAACAACAGCCACTGCAGGGAGAAAGGAAGTCCATCTTTTGGTCAGAAATTGTCTGCAAAACCACTGAGATACCAATCCTGAGTGTTTTGTAGCAAGCTAGAGCAGATCATATCTTAAAAAAATATTTGTGAAATAAAAGGAACAAAGATAGAAGCACCCTGCAGTTCTGCATCTCGATCCATGAGGTTTTTAAAAACAGTTTTATTTAACTCAAACCTTGCTTTCTTATCACCAACAGCAACCTGTTTCTCCCTAAAGAGAACTCTGCTGAGACAAGTTTTTGATAATACACCCTGGAGGGTTGACTCAGTCAGCTGTTCTGTTTATTGTATATTTGCTTACTGTGTAGCTCTAGGGAGATTCAGTTTAATGTCTGGAAGTGACTCAAAGAAATTTAAACATATGTAACTGCATTGCATCATTCATAGCCCTTCAGAAAGGCCAGAATGTGCAGATTTAAGAAATTATTAGGAACATAGCAATGTGACCAATTCTGTAAGTAAATGTAAAATAGACACATATATAACTTCAGGAATTAAAATACAGTCATGATACAGAAAATGTTACACACATAATGAGTCAAAGTCACAAAAACTGTTAGAATTGATGCTGAGACAAACATTTTATTTTATGTTGTCATTTAAGGCTTTTACAAGATCACATTACTGCAAGACATAGCCTCAGTTGGTTTAATGCTGAAATGCTATTTTCTGTCTTTGTAAGTGTGGTGATCATGATCGCTGTGATGTTGACGATCTGGGTTGATTTGGAGAGCTGCAGAGGAAGAGCAAACACAAATACATGTTAATTTATAGACTACAAAATGTGAGAAAAAATGATCTGTTTTAGGCGGAGATGTTCTTCACTCAATGATCTGTACATCGTGTTCTCTTGAGATTAAATGTTACTTTACATCATGGTAGTTTTCTGTGGGATGTTCAGTCAGATATAGTGTCTTTTGGTACGAATTCTGTCTTAAATTTGAGCAGACAAGACAAGTACCTATTATTACTACAGAATATTGATAAAATACCTCACAGATAGCTTAGATGTATGGTCACATTTGATCTTAAGAGGCTCAGATAAAGTGATCACTGGGTGAGGAACATTTCAGTCTAATGCTGCACACTCAAATTTTAATCTCTCCTCAAAAAAGACAACAAATAGTGAAGTGACTGATTACAGGTGTTGACTACAGTTAATCCACAGTTTATTTAACCTTTTCTTACAAAGTCTGGTGCATGGTACTTCATCTTTCCAGGCGTGCACCTCCGAAAGTGTCCATCTAGGGCTCTTCGTCTCCGAAAGTGTCCATCTCGGGCTCTTCGTCTCCGAAAGTGTCCATCTCGGGCTCTTCGTCTCCGAAAGAGTCCCTCATTTGCTCTTCATCTCCCAAAGCATCCCTCATCTGCTCTTCATCTCCGAAAGAGTCCATCATCTGCTCTTCATCTCCGAAAGAGTCCCTCATCTGCTCTTCATCTCCGAAAGAGTCCCTCATCTGCTCTTCATCTCCCAAAGCGTCTTTCTTCTGCTCTTCATCTCCCAAAGCGTCTTTCTTCTGCTCTTCATCTCCCAAAGCGTCTTTCTTCTGCTCTTCATCTCCCAAAGCGTCTTTCTTCTGCTCTTTATCTTCCAAAGCGTCCTTCACGTGCTCTTCAACTGGGATTTAGAAAGAAGGACAGGTACTGAAAAAATACATTTTTATAGTTGAATTAAAATAAATAATAACATGAGACATTCACAACCAAAGAGTTATGACGTTTCAATACATCTGTGATACAGACCATTACTTCATCATGTAGTTACCTGGGACTTGTGCAGCAGAGGTTTGTGTTGGTGCTGCACTGATCGCAGCCACAAAAGCGAAGACCAGAAACACAATTTGGATCCTCATTTTCTGAAAGAAAACACAAAACCTTATAAAAACACAATCAAATGCTCTTTTAGTAATTATAAATGGATTCTGTTGGATCTGTGCACAGAGTCAAATGAAGCTCACCTTCAGTTTGCAGTTGTCGTCAGGTATCGCTACTGTCGACAAGCTGATACTTCAACTCGAATCAGTAGTATTGTGACTTTCTGACTGATTCACTTCAAATATATATACTTTTGTGTTCTTGTTGAGCATATTTGTTTTGTGTGTGTACTATGTTTACAGCCCAAATCTCATCCAATCACGTGTTTCCATATGTTTTGCCATTAAGTGACAAACAATGCTCCAAGGCATATGATGCAGAGTACGGCCTCTTACAGAGTGAAGACACAACAAGGCTGGTCATTTGCAAGGTTGAACTACACACTTGTATTTCATTTCACATTATTCACTAATGTCAAATACTGATCAGATGTACAATATGTTTGAAAATTTATCAATTGAAGCATATTTCTATACAAGCAACCTAGTAACAAATCAAGTATGCCATGTTCCAAATCACACAATAATTCAACAAGAAAAGGATTTGAAACCTTGTGGTAAATTAATCAAGAGCTGGATATTTATTGACTGTTACAGGAAGGTAAGCACTGTGAGCCCCAGGAAAGCAGCTGTTTTAAAATGGTGTTGTGGAAACTGCAGCGTGCTCCTGGAATAATTACATACTTTTTTAACTTGATGTGCAGATGTAACATTATCTCGGGTCACATAGGCTGTGGTTCCTGGATTGTAAACTTCGCCAAATCCAGTAAAGAGCAGGACAGAGTTGCAAGTGTTACCTTAAACTAATATAAACTAAACTCTAATGTACAGCTTTCCAGCATTGCTCTACAGGAAAATTATTTAATTACTTTATAAAAGATTTTGATGGTGGTTACTTGATTGTAAACTCCCCTGAATCAAATAAAGAGCAGGTCAGATGTAAGCTTAAACTAAAATAAAGTAATGTAAGCTAAACTAAAGTAAAATGTGGAGATAATATATTTAAATGCGTACATGGCTCGCTCACATATCTGGAGTTACCAGTTAATATAATTATATAATTATATAAGTAGTATTTTTGAAAGGCCGTTATATTTGTACATTGTGATATGATTAATATAACCATTAATGCCAGAATCATTACAACTACCAAATCCACTTTTACTGCTTCTACTTTTCGTTTGTTAAATAGTTCACACAGTTCTTAAGCAATCAGACAAGTTGTTGCCTCTGTAAATAAGCAGATGGAACACATTAATGTCTTAAAGACTGCCTTTTCAGGAAGCCCTGAGGAATGAAATTCAAATTAAAAAAAAAAAACTTGGACAAACCCTTGTTTGTCTTACACCTGCTGCTCCAGCACTGGCTGAGCTGTAAACTGATGTGTCAGCCCAGCATAGAGTTCATTATCTCCTGCTGGAAAAATCATGGAACAATATGGTAAAAAATGAAGAAACTGTTCTCATCTCACCTTTTAAGACAGAAATAGAATCAAACCATTAAAATTGTAGCTGAAGATTGCATCCTGGCAACTACGTGACTAAAATAAGTTACACAAACTTTCTGGAAAAACCAATGCAAAGCAGATAAACAAAGCACCAAAAACAAAACCCCAGACCTCCCAAAAATCAAGCTAGAAATACTAAACAGGCTCAATAACCATAATGTAAAACTGGAACTTAGTAGACACACAGAGTGAACACAGGAAACCAGAAGAACAAAAAACACAGAGTCCAAAAACCATGAGTCCGTAACAGTTAGTTGGTCATCGATCCTGACACCCAAGTTTCTGGTAGACTTTGTGGGCGTGAGCTGGATTGATTTGAGCTGCATATTGATCTGTTGTTGTATAGAGGGACTAGCTGGGATGACAAGGAGGTCAGTCTTTGAGAGGTTAAGCTGAAGGTTACGTTCTTTCATCCACGCCAAGATATAGGCGAGGCATGATGAGATCCATGCCAAGACTGTGAGGTCTTCCGGTGGGAACGATAGGAAGAGCTGGGTGTCATCAGCATAGCAATGGTATGAGAAACCATGGGAGCAGATGATTGCACCAAGTGAGGTGGTGTATATTGAGAAGAGAAGGGGACCGAGCATTGATCCTTAAAGAACCCCTGTGGATAAGCCATGCAGTTTAAACACTTCCTCCCTCCAAGATACTCTTAAAGATCTCCCTGGTAGGACATGAACCAGTGGAGGGCAGATCCTGAGATATCAAGCTCTGTGAGTGTGTAGAGGAGGATTTGGTGGTTAACTGTGTCGAAAGAAGCTGACAGACCTAGCAGCAATAGAACTGAGGACCGACCAACCAGCAGCTCTGGCTGAATGCAGTGATTCCATTACTGACGGGAGTGCAGTCTCTGTAAAGTGACCACGCTCAAAGCCGGACTGATTCGGATCATAAAGGTTGTTCTCACAAAGGAATTCAGAGACTTGGTTGAAGTCTGTGGGCTCAAGTATATTGGATAGGAAGAGTAGGAGTGAAACCGGTCAGTAGTTTTCAACCTGGGCTGGGTTGAGTGTAGGTTTTTGAGCAGTGGGGTGACCCAAGCTTGCTTAAATGCAGTGGAAAACAAGCCCGTTGTAAGCGAGGAGTTGATGATATGAGTGACTGTGGGGGAAATGGTCTGTAGGAGGTTTCATGGTATCAGGTCCAGTGGACAGGTAGTGGGATGAGAGTCCAGAAGCTTGGAGATGTCCTCCTCAGTCAGAGGGGAGAATGAGAGGAGTGAGGTCCTGTTAGTTGGCAGCGGCAGACTGAGTTGGTCAGGCTCAGAGAACTGGTGACTGATGGCAGAAACCTTATCAGTAAAGAACGAGGCAAACATGTCTCGAATGCGCAGAGTGGAGGTCAGAGTAGGTGACCTGAGGAGTGAATTAAATTAAAAGCAGAAAACATTTTTCTAGCATCTGTGGTGCCACAGATCTTGTTCTGATAGTAAGTGGTCTTAGCTGTTTTTAAACTGGAGGAGAATGATGCCATGAGACACCGAAAGTCACTGAGGTCA
The DNA here is from genome assembly GCF_910596095.1 of Thunnus maccoyii. Classification (NCBI taxonomy): domain Eukaryota; kingdom Metazoa; phylum Chordata; class Actinopteri; order Scombriformes; family Scombridae; genus Thunnus; species Thunnus maccoyii. Next base: position 15,680,475 of record NC_056554.1, on the reverse strand, counting down.
GCGGACTCTCACTCTCCCATTTTCTTTCTACTGCTCTGAGCCCCACCCTGTGCTCTCTGAACACTTCAATGAGCCATGGACTGGGGCAGTGTTACGAGCAGGTTTGGATGTTAGAGGGCAGAGATTGTTAAGAGAGGAGGCTGGTGAGGACCAGAGTGTGTCTGTAGCCTCATTGACAGGGAGTGAGGAGTATTCATTATAAGGAAGCATGGTAGCCAAGACCTTATTGGAAAGTTGAGTTGGTGTAAGGGACCATATGTTTCGGTGGAAGGAGACAGTTTGTGGAAGAACATGAGGATTTTCTTTAGGCTCGGTCCCATTGGAACAGTTGGTTACATGGATTAAGAAGTAAAATACTATAATATTTAGGGAATGTTATGTCACATTGTCACTTTAATGGTGCTTGTAAGAGACATGGTGGAAGAAAAATCATCAACTATTCCACTTTGGTCTGTTCATATTTCCTGTGTATAGTTTTACTGGTTATAAAAAAATTAACCTCCTTGAAGCTTCACCTCCCTCAATAACAGGCTGTATTCAAGAAACATCTTAAGGGCAACATCATCCATAGCAACAAGGTCAGACGTGATAATTTTTCTTAGCTTGGGAGATCCACCCATTTCTTCCCACTACTCAGGGTTTCTCTCAGCAGCTTCATCAGTGGGTCTCAAGAGGAAACTGTTAGCTACAAACTATTGTGCCTACCGGAGGAATAACTAGAGCTACAATAAAATAATTAATGAGTATGGCCACAGGTCTAATGCTGAATTTTTGTGTCTCAGAAACAACTTCCTGTGTGTTACAAAGTTTTATAGTCTTCATTTAGGGAGAGATACATCTTAGACACACCACTCAATGTGGTGAAATCTAATACAACTCTAACACTTACATTTCCTCAAAATTTACTATATCACCTCTCTAACAAAGTGTTGTGAAAAGCTGAACACTATAAGCTAAAAAATGGTATTTTTGCAGGGCTATTGTATTGTCCAGGTGAAATAATACCTACTGAGGTACAAATGTGGGATGAGGTGCAACAGTGTCTTTTGTTGATATGATTAATATAACCATTAGTACCAGAGTCACTACAACTACCAATGCTACTTTTACTGCTTCTACTTTTCTTCAACAGTTTGGTAAATAGTTCACATAGTTCTTAAACAATCAAGTTGTTGCCGCTGTAAACAAGCAGATGGAGATTAATGTCTTAAGGACTGCCTATTTCAGGAAGCCCTGAGGAATGAAATTCAAATTTAAAAAAAAACAAAAACCCTTGGACAAATCCTTGTTTGTCTTACACCTGCTGCACTGGCTGAGCTGTAAACTGATGTGTCAGTGCAGCATAGAGTTCGTTATATCCTGCAGGGAAAATTATGAAACAGTATGTTAAAAATATAGGAGCTGTTCTCAACATCTCACCTTTTCAGGCAGAAACTGAATTATTAAATTGTAGCTGAACATGGCATCCAGGCACCTACATGACTGAAATAAGTTTTCTCTTCAGTAGTAGATGTTTGTATCTTGCTTCACTTAGACTAAGCTCCTTTAGGCTCAGTTGCTAAAAAACAGTTGGTTACAATGGATTAAGAAGTAAAATACTATAATATTTAAGGAAGGTTATGCCACATTGGGCCTCATGCAGGAAGTGATATACGAACAAATTTCCTCTTATTTTTGTTCGTATCTATGATTTGTTCTTATTTTGTTAGTACTCATTGATTTCTGGGATTCATCAATGTTTTCTTATTTTTGCTCTTCTCTTTCGTAAGAGAAAATTTTACTAGTGGTCAAGAGCACTGTTACCGAGACAAGAAAAAACACATTGTGTTTTCAAAGTCCACGAATTGTTTGTCCAATGCAAGATAACAGTTTTAAAGTTGAGGAACATGAAAACAGGCATGAATATTGTATAATCAAATTTAGATTATTATATGCTTTTATAATGATTGGATTATGAAATTTGTGGGCTAAAGAAATACTATTGGTCCACTAATCCCACTTGAGACTATAGAAGCCCTTGGATGATATTGCTGTGTTCAGTTTCTGAGTGTCCCTCTGCTGTCACAGTATTTACAACATCACAAATGTTTTGCCATTGCTAAGGTTTTTGATTTTCCTGTAACACCAGTCCTGAAGCCCTTTAAAATCACATGTTTAACTTTGTTTAAGTTTATTTAGCTGTCAATTTCACTGCTGCTGAGGTTCTTCTTTCAGCCTTTTTTTGGTAGCATCTCTCCAATTCTTGGGCATGTGCCAGAGTATTTGCACACAGCACAACACCTGCCCTTATATAGTGTTTAGGGGGTGTTTTCAATGCTAATAACAAACAATCAGCTGCGTGCCTACAATTTATGATCATGTGGGATTCATCATTCAGCACACCTGGGTAAGAACAGATTTAGATGGTTCAGAACGTTTGGTGCATCTGAAGTTGACTTCTTAACAGAAAATATAAGAGAATTTTAAGAAAATGTTGCTGCATGAGGCTCATCTCCACTTTAATGGTGCTTATAAAAGATATAGTTGAAGAAAAATCTTCCTCATCAACTATTCCACATTTGGTCTGTTCATATTTCTTGTATATAGTTTTACAGGTTATTTAAAAAAAGCTGTTAAAGCTCCCAGTTCAAGAAGCTTCACCTCCCTCAACAACAGGCTGTACTCATGAAACATCTTAAGGCTGACATCATCCATAGCAACAAAGTCAGAGCTGCTAATTTTTCTTAGCTTGGATGATCCTCCCATTACTTCCCACTACTCAGGGTTGCTCTCAGCAGCTTCATGAGTGGGTCTCAGGAGGAAACTGTTAGCTAAGAACTATTGTGCCTACCGGAGGAATAATTAGAGCTAAGATAAAATACTTCATGAATGTGGCCACTCATCTATAATACTGAATTTTTGTGTGGCCTTGTACCTCTGACCTGTGACCACAAGAGGGAGACAGGCCTCTGGTAGTAAGCGAAAGAGATTTGAGCCTGAAAAAGAGCTGAACTACTTTGTGATGCATGAAGGCATAAATGGCAGAAGATGGATAGAAGTACAAAATAGTAAATAGCTTATTTCTTTATTTTTTTATTTCAATTTTTATTGAAATTAACCTTTATTCTCAGTTGTCCTGCCTGTTTACAATCCAACAAATCCAATTAAAAAATACACAAAGTAGTCTATGTTGATCTTTCTTTGCTCTTTTCTAACTATTATTTATGATATCTTAATGTCTTATCCAGTATATAATATAATTAGAGATACCATTATTTTATTTTTTGATCTATACTCTTGTGTCAGTGCCAGTTTGTGTACATTTGTATGATGTGCATATTGTAAAACGAGGAGAAAATGTGTTATACTCTCACTGAAAAGTCTGCACAAGGCCATATATAAATACAAATCATTGTGAGGCTTTTACGTTATATACATGCTGTGCTTCTCATCAATAATCATATCATAATCATAAAGTTATCACTTAGAATATCTCAGTGAAATGTGTAAGTAAAAAAAGCAAAGCTGTTTCGATAGCTACTGAAAATGGGAGAGGAGGAAAACCAACCTGGTGTACCCTCTGCACGCTGTGGGAACACGCCGAGGCTTTAAACTTCTGAGCAGACTCCTGTCGGGCTGCCAACTCACTGAAAGGAGTCAGAGGTCATGGCAGGAGCAGAGGCAGGAGAGCCAGCAGCGGCATGGTGGGACCTTTTGAGGGGGCTCGGGGGGTCTCCTCAGCTGCAGGGAAACACAAAGTGTCAGAGGTCATATTCAAGATAATTAGAACAATATGTGGGGCTCTGTGTGGGGATTTTCAACTGGTCTATTAATGTGGAGAATAACTGAGAAGTACTTGAGCACATATTAGTTTGCGTTTTGTTTATTTGTAACCACACTAGAGATGTGGCTTTAAGACAGCAATGTTGCCCAGAGTGAATTATCTATGACATTTGGTACAGAAATTCAATCGTACTTTAAGATTAGTGCTAACAAAGCATGTCAACATTATGCAGTTTAATACAGAGTGCATTATTCTTCTTTTTCTCTTTTCTCTAGTGGAACATTCACTGCAAACTTGACATTTTCTGCCCCACTAGGGATATAAAAGTAGCAAAGTTGTCCAACAATTTTGTTTTCCAATTTGTAATTAGTGCATATAGTATATAAAGGTATGATTGTTGTGTAATTATTTCCTTTAGGAAAGACAGAACATAAGCATTTGTTCAGGACATTCAATTCAAATTTATTTATATATCACAATATCACAAAAAAGTCACCTCAGGGCACTTTTCACATAGAGCAGGTCTAGGCCGTACTCTTTCATTTACAGAGACCCAACAATGCCACCATGAGCAAGCACTTGGGGACAGTGGTAAGGAAAAAGTCCCCTTTAATGGGAAGAAACCTCAAGCAGAACCTTGTTCTAGGTGGGCGGCCATCTGCTTTGACCGGTTGGGTTGAGAGAGAAAGAAAGGGGGGGGGGGCACACAGAGAAGCAGAACAACAACAACAACAACAACAATAAATACATGATTAGCAACAACAAACAGCAGTAACAGCTGGAGAAGGGCGTCCCCATGGCCATGGGCCGGAGCCTGTTCCTTGGGGTTACCTGCGGATTAGAAAGCACAAAGAGCTCCGGAAGAAGTCAAGTTAGTAACATGCAATAATGGTAAATGAATACATACAGATGGAGAAGAGGAGAGAGGAGCTCAGTGCATAATGGGAATTCACCCGGCAGTCTAGGCCTATAGCAGCATAACTAAGGGCTGGTCCAAGGTGAGCTTGGTCGGCCCTAACGAAAAGCTTTATCAAAAAGGAAAGTTTTAAGCCTACTCTTAAACGTAGAGAGGGTGTCTGCCCCCCGGACCGAATCTGGAAGATGGTTCCACAGGAGTGGAGCCTGATAGCTGAAGGCTCTGCCTCCCATTCTACTTTTGGAGACTGTAGGAACCACCAGTAAGCCTGCATTCTGGGAGCACAGTGTTCTAGTGGGGTAATACGGTACTATGAGCTCTTTAAGATATGATGGTGCCTGACCATTAAGGGCTTTGTCGGTGAGGAGAAGGATTTTAAATTCAATTCTGAATTTTACAGGAAGCCAATGCAGCAAAGCTAAGATGGGAGAAATGTGATCTCTTTTTCTAGTTTTTGTCAGCACATGTGCAGCTGCCTTCTGGACCAGCTGGAGAGTCTTTAGAGACTTTTTAGGGCAGCCTGACAATAATGAATTGCAATAATCCAGCCTAGAAGTAAAAAATGTGTGGACTATTTTTTCTGTATCTTTTTGAGACAGGATGTGCCTGATTTTTGCAATATTACGTAAATGAAAAAAGGCAGTCCTTGAAATGTGTTTTATGTGGGAGTTAAAGGAATAATATTACCTAAAGGAAGCATATACAAGGTGAATAGTAATGGTCCAAGAACAGAACCTTGTGGAACTCCGTGTCTAACTTTTGCCTTCATGGAGGATTCATCGTTAAAATGTGCAAACTGAAATCGATCTGATAAATAGGACTGATAAACAGGACTTAAACCAGCTTAATGCAGTTTCTTTGATGCCAATTAAATGCTGGTATAATTAGTTTTACCTTCTAATTTACAGCATATTTTAGTGTTGATAGTGCAGGTATTGTTCGCCATTGTCATGGACGTATTTTAACCATATCATTGAAAATCAATTCCTACCCACTTCTGACACAAACAGCCATGAAGTTTGAGAATTTCCATTGGGCTGTGAGTTCAAAGTTACATCACTTTGTGGCGGCATCATCTGACATGTGACGAGAGCATTTAGCATTCTGTTGCGCTTGACCTCAAACATCTTTATTCTATTAGTTGCTTTTATGTGTTATGGTTTTGATGGGTTTTTTTTGTCATTGTATTTGTTTTGTGGTCATAGTCAGCATATTGTTTTGTATTGTTCAGTTCCCTAAAACTACTGCATGTGATTCATCTTGTTTGTATTGCAGCACATTCACTCATGCTGCAAAATAACACTGGCTCAATATCTGACACATTACAAAGAGTTTTTTTTTCCCTTGGTGGCTGTGGTGTAGCTGTTATGAAACCATTATTTTCCAGCTCATATTGGTCTAACTACTGTTGTTCTCCTGTTGGCTGATGTGTCAGTCAAACAAACATGTGATTACAACACAGGATGTAGTAAAGACTGCGCTGTTGAGCGACTTGACGAGGGTCCAGAAGGAGAAAATTAACTATCCACTGGCTGACTGAGTGAAAGCCAGTAAACTGTAAACTCAGCTGGCTAAACACATTTCTACAAACCATTTTCTTGGGGGATAAAAAGTCATAAAAAATATTATAAAAAGTCAAATGTGTTAACCACAGACTAAAAAATACTGCATTTTTTTCATGAAAATACTTTTCTCAGCTATATTTTTCATATTTTATTTGTTTGAACATACAAGGTACAACCTGAGGCTGTTTTAGATTCTCACCGATATATATAATTTATTTTGTTTCATATTTTGATTTTTTTATGAATATGTTTTATGAATTGTATTTATGAATTTATGAATATACTTTTGAACAGTCTAAATGGTCAGTGAATAGAGCTTTTTGATGTTTATTTATATTTGATGTGGAGTTCTTTCATATGCACCTTGAAGAAATAGAAAGCAGACTAAAGCTGTTGTTGCATTTCCAAAATTTTGACACAGACTTGGTACTGCAGTGGCCAAAAAGAGATGATGAAATGTACATTTGGGCATATCATCAATATTTATTGTCATCATGTGTCCTTTTGGTTTATTTGTTGTGGTTGTTATATGTATTGCATCTCAGTCACTATAAAATTAGATGTTTTTACAACTGTACAACTGTTTTTGTGCCCTCACGTCATGGTAGCGATATTATCGACAGCACTTGAAGGCAGCACTGCCAGGAGTCAACCGGAGGGAAACACTGCGCATGCTCGGAGCATCCTCCACCCGGTCGGCATGGTGAGACCCGCTGCAGAGCAGGTGCTGATGCATAGAAAAATATCTTCCTTCCGCATTTCCTTGTCGACCAAATGTCCAGGCTGAGCGGGGCATGTGAGGACTTTTTGACTCTGCAGATTATGCGTCTGCCCTCTACCTCCCGGCTCCGCGGGTGGGAGGATGGAAGGGGGGTGGGTGCCTTAACGGAGGCGGGAGTGGGGGGTAGATGCAGCCTTATCAATAGCAGGTTGCCTCAGATGATCCAGTTCAAACTAGTTTTGCTATACATATGCGACTGTGACTCTGCAAGGTTCAACACTTCCTCAAGGAAGTCTCAGATTTAGAGCCAAAAAACATTCTCATATGTTCTGTGGGCTTCAATGAAAATATTAAATCCAGTTTTCTTCATTTCAGTGCCAAGGCGAACTTTATAGGATGATATTCATATTGCATGACAGTGATGCGCAATATTGGCTACAGTGATATGGACATGGGCCCTATTGTTATCCAGCATCTTCATATGAGTTTTTCCTCATTTGTGAAGGGAAATCACACTGTTTTCATTACATGTAAATGTAAACTTCATCCCCTGACCATTAAAGAACGTTGTGCCATAATAAAAAAATAATAAAACACACACACACAAACAAATAATGACAGTACTTGTTTGTGACTCTGTGTAATAACAGTCACGATTAATTACAGGGAGTGTAGAGGGACAACAAAGGACCGGATCGAGCATCATCGTCATCGTCATCACCACCAGTGCCGCCACAGTCGTGCGTAAAGCCGGTACTTGTCGCCGCTGTTACTTCTATACGGTGTTAGTCGCCGACAGATGGGCAAATGGGAAGTTTCAGATGCGCAGTAAAAGCCAGATAATCTCCGTGTCGGGACTGATGTATGACAGGAGCGGGGTGACAAAGCGAAGGGAAGCCGTGGAGGAATCACTGCACTGCAGCAGAGCTGTCAGTCAACAGGCGGAGGAGGCTGCACACAGCCCCACTGTGCGCCTGTGATGTGCAACCACTGCCCAGACATTAGGGCGACTACCAGCTGAATTTAAGGCTTGGTAATGTCCTCTTAATGTCGATTTATATCAGCATATTAATTTATGTCTTACATCAGTCTTTTCCTCCCCCTTATTGTCACAGTAGCCTATTTATCTGCGCAACAACGGAGATGTGAAGTCATTCAGGAGTTTCAAGGCAACATCGAAGCATTTTCACCTCGAATTTAATTATAGACCTGAATAAAAAGTTATTATGAACTTATTTTTTATTCGTCTAAGGAGCTGCAGTAGCCCTGTCACGAGGATTTCCTTCCTGTTTGACGCATCGCCCTCTCTTTACCTTGCGCCTTTGTGCTGCGTATCGCATCCTTTCTAGCCACGGTATCTCAAACAAACCGGGGATCCTCCTCATTGTAAGACATCGTGAAGACTGCTCAGAAACAACCTCTCTACGCAATCTCACCAGCGCAACCCCCCCACCCTCCCCCCTCATAGACCCACATCCTCAAAATACACACATAAGCCTGCTCAGATGCAGTGAGAGAGAGCGGCTCTGTTTTATCTCTCCCTCCTCCCTCGTCCATCAGCATCTAACGGCGCACCGCTTCCACCAATCTGTGCAGCGAGAGGACCACCCCAACCCCTGAACCTGAATCTACCCGCCCTGCCCGCTTATAAATACTGCTTGACTCACGCCGGCAAGTCTTGGTCGTCAGAAACGCTCAGGGTTGCAGCAGAACATCCCCCTTCGTCTTATCCCCTTCATCGTTTCTCTGTTTTTTAAGAAAACCTCACGCATCATCCATTTTCACTCTCATTCTTTCCCCCTTTTTTCCGAACTGTAGTTGTTTTTTTGCGGCCAGTTGCATGCATTTTTCGTCTCCCAAAATGGTTTGCGAGACTAAAATTGTTGCGGACGAACACGATGCTATACCTGGGACCAAAAAAGAGTCGATCATGTGGAGCTCTCCTCCGTCCAGCGCGGCTCTGAACCCCAGCGAGGCCAAGGATGTGAGGAAAGATGCGGTTTTTATCCGCGAGTTCGAGCGCGGGGATCAAGAGGAGGTGCGCCGCATCTTTTACGAGGGTATTATGGAGAGGATACCCAACACGGCGTTTAGGGGGCTCAGGCAGCAGCCCAAGACCCAGTTTTTATATGCTCTTCTGACAGGTAAGTACCTTTATTACTTTTCATCATGTAGGCAGAGAAAATGCATCACGTCGCCTTTTGCGGGCGTATTTATTCCCACAACAGGCTTCAGAAACACTTTTCTTAAGATGTAAAAACTTAAATATAACCACTAACATTAATCTTCTACAAAGGAATTATTTCACAGCTCATGTCACAGTGTAGGCGCATATTTCTGTTTGATGTTTGCATCCCTCTGTGATTTATTTGAGGAACTTGTTTTAAATCCCACACAAATAACATTTCTCTGCACCATATAGCCCTGTAGGTGATGTATAGCTACAGTTAAGTAGAAATCTGTTGCAACACTTGAAGTGCCAGCGCGGCATTCTTCCCAAACCTCCCCTTACCCTCCTTTACCCCCCTACCCCCCGGCACGCACCGGCATGTTGCTCATCATGCAACAAAAGGCATGGCCAGGCGCATGGTGCATGTGTATAACCGGCGGGTCTGCTGATGATGTGATGACATACCGGTGCCGTGAATGAATGAGTGAATGAATTTTGAGGATTGGCCCACAGGGTGCGCGCACGTACCCAAAAAGCACTCCCCCGCGCAACCCAACACACACATTAAAATCCTCCCCCCCTGCGGCGCGCACACGCAGCGTGCGGGCGCTCCCCCTCCTCCCCCTCCTCCCTCCCCCGCCTCTGCACAGCAGCCAATGCGCCAGTCATGCACTGGTCTCGCACGGCTTTTGTCGGTGTTGCCGGCGCATATTAAAGCCTCACGTCCCGTAGAAATCAAACAAGTTGTTTCCAACTCAAACCATATAAAGTTTTGGCGTTTTTTTAATTTATTTTGGCTTTAATTAGACTCATGCAAGACATATATAGCCTAACGTGATTGTCCTGCCTGTAAAATCTCCCAAACAAATTATTTTTCAGTGCGGTCTGATTGTTTCTTTTTGGATAGTTAGACTTTCTTTAATAAAGTGTGACGCGCTGAGGTTTCACGCCACGCTGGGGTGCAGTGGAGTAAACTAACTAGTGGGTTATTGCATGCCACACAACAACATGCTATGCAGCATCCAGCCTGCTTGTTTGTGTTCCCCTTTGCGCCCCCCAGCGTCACATCTGACTAATTACTCCAATATGGACTAAACTGGTTTGAAGAATTCAATACTAACAAAGTCTCAACTGAAACCTCAAGATTTATCTTGTCAGATTTTGTGCTCCTGCAGCTACACTGATATGCCTTCCTTCAAACTGATGAATGTTATTCTGCTGCCTTGTGTGAAACTAATCCTAATGTCTCTTGATCATTGTTGATATTCTACTGTTATGTGATGAAACTGCTGCATTCATTGATGCTTATGTCATATTGCCTCTTCTGTGTCTGTGTGGGGTTCAAATTCTGCCAAAATCAAACATGTGATTCTCTTTTCTGACAGGTTTCGTTTATTTTTCTTCCATTTCTCCATAGTAATGTGCTTTTTCGTGACCAAATCCGTCACGCTGACCTGCTGTGCGCCCCTCATTCTCATGGGTGCGCGCTACTACTACAGCAGGAAAGTTATCCAGAGTTATCTGGACTGTGCTCTGCACACGGACATGGCTGACATAGAGGCTTATTACATGAAACCCACAGGTAAGACAAGGGACAAACCTCAGTGTTCTCACTTTAGTGTGAATAATTAGCGTTATCTGGTTCGTCAGTCGGCAATGCTCCACCACCAGAGTTGTTTTATGAGGAAAATCAAGAGGGATGGCGATAAAGAGAACGTATAAAACACTCTATTTGTACTTTAAAAAGTTCAGCCGGGGCAATAAAAGACAAAATCCTCCAAATAACAACATGAAAGGCAGAGTGAGTGACGCTTTAAAACGTGGCTGCTTCTAGAGAGTCTTCAGGCGATGCAGAGGCAAGTCATTAAATATGCAGGTCGTCTCTCTGATTTCCTTTTCCTCTTTCACCCTTCTTTCCCACCCCTCCTCCCTGTCTCTTTCTCCAACTGCTCCCCCCCCCCCCCACTTGCTTCCACTCTGAGCTTCACTTGGTCACAGGCGGGCGGGGGTTGGTGTGTGTGTATGTGTGTGTGTGTATGTGCATCACAGGACTTATTGATCGCACGGAGGAAACTGCTGATACACTTTTCTGCTGTACACTCGGTGTCTCCAAGGCTCATTTCCTCCACTAAAGCTTCTAATTTGGGGGAAAAAAAAAAATCGATTTACCTCGAGTCAAACTATTCATCCCTCCTCAGGAGTTTAGTCGTTTTGGATGTGAGTGACAGTCAACCGCAAACATATGACACACTTCACACATTCCCCCCCTGCCCTGTAACATCTTGGACGCATTTATCCCCTGTTAACCCAAACCACGTGGCCAATATAAAAAGCAGGTGTTAGTTAAGCCAGTCAATTGCCCCCTCATTGTCTCTTTCTTTCAGACATTGTGCCCTCTGGCTTGGTAATCCACTGCATACACAATTGCAATTTAGCATTCCCATTATTGCTGCAGGGCTGTGATGGTTTAGAGGGGGTCAGGCACCACTGCTCTTGGACAATGCTAATGATTATATCCATGCAAACTGAATGGGTCCAGGGGGATGAACACCTGGGCACCAACATGCAGTCCTGATGGAGAGGCACCGCTGACGTCACTGTCATTTGTTGCGGTGTGTGTGTTGTTTTTTTGTGTGAAGCGTGTGCAGGATGGCATGGCATGTGGCACGTAGGAGTGGGCGATTATGTGCAGAATACATCATTTGGCATACAGCGGAGAACTTGTTGAACTTAAAGGATCCAGAAAACATATTTTCTCAATCAGTTTCTTACTGCGAGCGATTGAGTCCTACATGAAAACAGAATTTTCTGCCAAAGTTAGCGCAGTTTTGGTTATCGTACGTGAGGGATTTGTGTTGTTATTGGTTTAAAGTTGCGGGGCTCGGGTGGACAAAGGTGATGTCATGTACTTCCCTGCACCAATCAGAATTCAGCAACATTTGAATCAACGTCTGATTGCAGCTGTGGGGTTGTTTGCTTAATCAAACCACACCTAGCTAACAGTTTTTAACTTTTGCACTCTTGATAAATAATACCTGAAACCAAGTTTTGAGGGCTTTTAAGCCTGTTTTTCGTTAATGTCAGTGGGAGAATCAACCCAAAAAATCTTTCTGCCATGTTTTCAGATAGTGGTTCAAAGAAAATGTTGAATAGAGACATACCAGAGTGTGGCAGGTGAAAATACATCTTGTATTCTTTCTTCTTTGTGCGATTTTTCATTTGCAAATTGGCTTCCATAAGTGTCTACAAGTAGCAAACGGAAGCACTTTAGCGTAGCTGAATCTTCCAACCTGCACAAAATTAGCCATTGCACGTTTGTTCTTTTTTCGTAATGGTATATTTGAGATAGTGCCAGCGTATTTCTGTCAGGCAAGCAGAAAAATTTTCCCTGACACATCTGAAACATCTCAGTGCGCAGTGTCCTCAACTTGAACACTGTAGGAACAAGTGAAAAAAGTTGGAAATTAACGATAAGGTGGAAAACTTTAAACATCTCTGCCAATATTGCACGTCGACAGGACAAAGTGCTTCTTCTGTAAAAATGTCTGACATCCAGAAATAACATAACAGTGACAATAAAGACACAAAAATACCTGCTTAAGGTGTTAAGGCGTAACAAGGGTATAAAGATGTGTTGATGTCAGAAGTGGTAAATGGTTGCATGTGCTGTGTGTGTGTCAGTGTGTTGTCTTTAGGGAGAGAAATGTGTGAAGCTTCATCTTTTGGCACTTGAACCTTAATTTAATCGGCGTCCAATAACTGAGATGTCTTGGTTTTGACGATCACTTAGAGCATCGAAAAATGTAAATGTTGTATTTCTGCAACTCGGCGATTAATCAGCTTATAGGAGAAATGCTGCTTTAAGTGCAGAAAGAAAAACGGACTCAAACACAGAGAACAGTGTGACCCGTTCTTTAGATTTTTTTGACAATCAAGCAAAAAATTTAAATTGAACAAACTCTTTATAAGTGGACATTGACTCTAGGCTGTTTGGGTAATAGAAGAAGAAGAAGGTTGACAGAAGGCGAACCGTAATAGAGCTGAAAGCGGCTACATATCCCTGTCCACATGCCACGACTACGCCAATCAATACTCTTATCTCCTCTGTGTGTGTTGTGATCACTCACTCTGCTGCCACTTAAGGCCAGCTGTCATCTCTTTCATTTGCCCCGTAATAAAGTGTGTGTGTGTGATTGTGTGTGTGTGTGTAGGCGGAGAGGTTGTAAAGCAAATTGAAGGAACAATGGTCAGTAGCATAAATGTATATAGCTGTAAAAAAAGCCTATAAGCTTGTTACTTTAACATAAACAGCAGCTGATACAGCAAGCACTCTAATTGACCCGTATTGAGTTTAATTCTAAAAATCTATTATCTAAATTCAATAGTTCAATATGAGCTTGACAAATTAAAATCAATGGAATTGTAATATCTGCTGGCACAAATCTCTTTGTACAAGCTGACTACTCCTTATCTTTCTCTCTCCTTCACTGGAGGCGATAAACCAATAATGAGTCAGTCTGGCAATCAAGTGTCCGCCAATCATATGTTAACGACTGCTGTGCATATTCAGTGCGAAACTGACAGAAGACTCATAACTATTGAGGGAGTTTCCTCCATTTAAATCACAAAACGCCATTTGAGCTGTTGACCCTAATTCCTTGTACTGTATTCATCTAATCTCTTTGTACCTCTGCGCTGGAAAATCTTAATACGCATATTTATTAATCCATGTGGTCGTATTATCAGATAGATGAGTGCCCACACGAGAGAGACAAGACTTGCGAGTTCCTAAGAAAAACTGACCAAATTCAATTATACTCGAGCTTGACCACGACCTGCAATCACATTACATTGTTGACGAGTTGCAGGCATCAGCGTTTCGTGTGGTCATAAACAAGGCTGTGCAAAAATTTCAGAAAAATTCCACTGACCAGTCTACTAAGTACGAACACAGCGGCTTAATTTAGAACACAAAACAACCGTTTTTACTGTGTGAACATGCTAAACACGATTAGGTCTTCCACCTTCCACCTATCCATCTACACAGGAAATGCTTCAGTTGTGTTTTTCAGTCGTCCGTCTCGCATTCGTCTGACAGAAGATAGTTTAGTCTACACAGGCGACGTAACGGGCCATGTTTTACTCGCACTTAACCTGTGTGTCCAAAGAGTAATTTTAGGCTTCAAGTCTATTTACCTTTGTTTTACAATGACTGTGTATTGGATTCTGGACGCTGCCAAAATGTGGGTGACCTACACCCCTTATTGTTCCTGAATGTATCCTGTGTAGACGCTGACTTAAGACTGAAGCTGCTGCTGTGTAGACATGATATTAGATACAGACCATACATAACTAGTTTGTGGCAGTTTCATTAGATGTGCGAATGTGTGTGAATGGAAATCTATGTTGTATTTAAAGACTTTCTTAATTTCATTTTGTCTAATTAGAATCTATGGACAATTTATTTAAAAAAAATACAATCTGAAGATTTCTAGAGTCTATTCAAAGGAGCAAGCTAGAGCTGACTTGGGCCGGACCATTTGTTTAGAACATGTAGCCAAAATTTTTTACTATTGTGCTCATTTGCAGAACATTTGGACCTGTTCATGTCACCACTGATCTCATCAAAGGCGTGTTTACACAGTTGTTCGCTCCCTTCATAGGAAATTAATGTCTGAGTTACACCCATACCGCCCATAATTCCACAGGGTCAAAAAAAAAGGCAAAGGATGAACAAAGATACCCATATTTTAAACATATAATGTGAAGGAACTGCAGATTAAAATTAGCTTCACGTTAACTCTGGTACAATATATCAAATACAACTGTGCATTAGCAATAAACAAATTTGCAAAAGTGCAAAGACAATAAAGTTCAATCTAATCTAATGGTAACATTTAGGTTTTATATTGTACATGGTCCCTTACAAATCAAATAAAATGAAAATAAATACAGGAAGATGGAGGTTTCCCCTCGTGTTCAAACAGTAGGTGGATGAATCTCCTCCTCCTTTGTACTCTTTACTTGCTCAATCACTGTAGGTCACTGTGGAGCAGCTTAGTGCCTAAAAAGTGAATATAATATAATGAGGGTGACACTATACACTGAGCCAAACCTTCCCCCATGTGGAAGTGATACCCACTCAGTAATACTGGCTGTTTAATGAGGCGTCATGACCACTGCAGAGTCTCATAAAGACATGAGACCATTATAATACTTGCCGGTCAGTCTCACTGTAGCTCTGTGTGTGTGTGTGTGTGTGTGTGTGTGTGTGTGGGATGAGTTTGAGCTTGCTCTGTTCCAGCGGAGGGAGCAGCTTCCTCCACCAGTACCTGCTGTGCTTATTTTAGCTCTGAACGACAGAGAGAGAGAGAGAGAGAGAGAGAGAGAGAGAGAGAAAGAGAGAGAGAGAGAGAGAGAAAGGGAAGATATGTGAAGCGAGGAAGTGAGTGCTAGATAGAAAACGGGGGCATCTGGGGGAGGGGTGTGATCCTCAACTATAAAAGATATATTTCGTATGTTGGTGAGAAAGAGAGAGAAATGAAGAGTTCGCTGGTTAGCACACAGGCATAGTAATCTCCTGGGGGATATTTCAGACTCGTCAGCTGAAGCACCTCAGATTAATAAGGCATCCCTTCCTTCCACCCTCTCCTCTGCCATCCAACCCTCGTTCCCTTCGACTAAACTCTAAACTAAATGTCAAAGATGTAGCGGTTTTCTCTCTGGTGACAAATCATGAGTCCCGATGTTAACAGGTGACCAATTGTGAGGCATTTTATTAGCTAATGAGTCGTTCTGGTTATATATGCCAAACAGTAGATAAGAGCTGCAACATCATTTTCTCTTTCTCTCCCACCTGTATCGCTCCTCCTCCTCCTCCTCTTTTCCTCATCTACGCTGAAGGTGCAGGGGAGGCTGTGCAGCGGCCAACTGGGTTATCCATCATCTTGGCACAGAGGAAGTGATGTTTCCTCCCAGGAAACGAAAGAGCCTTCAAGTCTCTTGAAAAGCTGAGAAAAGACAAACGAAATGTAATTTACTATTCATTCATTCATTTATCAGAAGCTACGGACAGTTACTGCAACAGGATTACAAACTAGTCGTTTAATTTTTCACTGTCGACAGAATGACACGGATTGAGCAGAAAAGCAACATTTAGGAGACTGTAAAAGTTCACAAACTGTAAAATTCACAGTGAGGTAGAATGTTATGCTGAAAAATAAATAGTCGATAATAGCAACTATCAACTGTTTTGATAAATGTTTAACAAGTTAAGTAATTTTTCAAGGAAAAAATGCCAAATATTTGTTATATCATCCTCTCCAACTTAACTCCTTTTCTCTGTTTTATATCCTTGCAACGTAAACGTCTTTTTGGACCGTTGGTCAGAGAAAGAAATGTTACCTTGAACTCTAAGAAACTGTGATGGGCATTTTCACTATTTTCTGTTTTAGAGCCCAAACAATTAATTGATTAATCATAACAAGAAATGACATAAATAATCAGTAATTAAAATAAATTGCAGCTAACTTTTAGCCGGTTAGCTTAGCTTAGCATAAAGAAAATATGAATTTTACCCAAAATGTCAAACTATCCCTTTAACCATGAGGCAACACTACAAATAAAACTTATTTGTTGTACATTTTTGGACATATCTAAGCACAAAGGTAGTGGATTTACATCTAAACCACATACTTTTAGATTATTGGCACTCCAAAAGATCCTTTACACCACTGGCTGACTGCTGTTCCCAGACTGTACATGTGAGAAACTCGAGGCCTCAGTAGTCCAGTACCTCAGATGTCCTCTGTATGTCTGTGAACACGTGTATCTCTCGTCTATTCAGCGTTTAGAGGAAGCTGAGCCAAACATTAATGACGCCCTCAGCCTTTGTTTCACATTATGCTTAAATCAATACAAGAACAAAGACACTCATTGGAGAGACCAGATGACGTGTCAACAGCAGCATCATTGATTGCAGCGTTGTGCGTTTTTCTCACTGTGTTGAGTCTCTTGTGACCAATCACATGTCTGATCATCACCGAGAAGCGATTTTAAAGCCTTTGTTAGTAAGTTAGTTATTGACATGCGAGTGATTACATGTGCGCGCTAGAGATTAAATGTGCTTTTTAGACGTAACAGGCTGGATTCGCATTCTGCATCTTGGTGTAAATCCCGGTGTGGTGGCCTTTGACCTCAGAAATGAGGAGGGGGAGAGAGAGAGAGAGAGAGAGAGAGAAGCCCTGGCTGCAGTAGTAAAGCTGTACATGTGAACAATGGCATGCACACAGTAAAGTGTAGTATGTGTGTAAAATGTGAGCATGTACCTGCACACTTGCATACAAACAAACAACATGCATAGACGCGTTGACGGGCAGGAAGGCAGTAAAAGCAACAGTAAAGGGCCGGATAATGAGTTCCTCTGAGCTAATGGACTCGCTAAAGAAGCGTGCACGTTGTATGGGCGCGTGAGCCTCGGTTAATCGTGACAGCACACAGGTCAATGCGTCAGTCTCTTTTGCATATCGGGTTTGGCTTAAAGGCCAAGTTGATGTTAAGACCTCTCCTACTGTAAATCCAGGCTTCAATACACATGAATAATTCATTTTCCGCAACTGCACTGTTGTGTGTTTGTATCTCTAAAGTGCGTCTTGACGGTCACCTCCTCTCGCCCTCATTTGTCCCTGACGGAGGGGAAAAAAAACTGCTGATGTTTGGCTTACATGTGACAGGCTAATCCATACTCCCAGCATGCACTCTGACCTGAGGAGGAGGGTGTGTCTGTATGGAAGGACATGAAGAAGGGAGAGTGTGTTGTATATATAAAAAAAACAGCTTCAAAAGCATCTAAACTATTTCCTATTTAAATGAAAAATCTCTCAGTGTACCGCTTCCTTGTTCGCTCTTTGCTAGCTAGCTGCAGCTTCCTGTCTACATGCTCTAACATTAAAGCAGTGCAAAATAATCGCTCACAGTTGAAGATGATATATTATAAAAGATATATATGAATGTGAAAAATAGCTGCTTTTTACTCAGCTCCTTCAAAGCACAACATGCATGTCTTTTTAGTGAAGAAAGTGACAAAATTGTGGTTACAATGAATTGTTATGATAGAGAATGATGCTTTAACAATCTGATGTTACACCACGTGTATATCAGGTGCTGATATCATCGCCAGAGGCCTATTTGCCATTTAACACCTCACATGGTCACATTAATTATGCGGGGATGCAACCGTTTCAGAACCACTCCTGAAACATAAATCACCGCTGCTTAATGTACCCTGCAACAATGACACACGTGCTGCGCAGAGATATAAAAAAAAATAACACACACAAATAACCAAATTAATTTGCTGCTTCGTTATTGGAGCACAGAGCAAATAGCAACAACACACAGAGAATAGAGTCAAGCCACTTATGAGCCTTTGTCAGAGCTTACACCCACGGAGTGCTCAGGACGGCGTTTGAGCTCACAGAGAAGTGAACTACAGCGCAGAGAGGCGGCGTCTAGACTGAACGCTTATCAACTGAATTAGCCCTCTAGGTTTCATCTGAAGGAAAAGAGAATAATCTCATTAGACACCATAAACTATTCCTGTGTATGCCCCCCCTTGTGTGTGTTTGAGAGTGTGTGCGTTTTTTTTTTTGTGTGTTTTTTTTGTGCAGGGTTCATATCATAACATCAGCCAAGATTTCACACTCCCACACACATGCATGAAGACATATTAATATCCTTGTAAAGTAGTTAAAGAAATTCGATCTGTCGCATTAAGGGTGCAGTAATCAGATTTTTGCTTGTGAGAGAATCCTTCTGAATGATTTCCAGGGTTCAAAGCGTTTCCTCTCCTTCTCGTCTTCACTCTCTGCCGTGATTTATTTCTTGTCTTGAGATCATCTGTATTCTTTAGGTCCCATCCCCCTCTGTAATAATGGTAGATTCTCTGTCCCCCCCCCCGCCCCCCCCCCCCTTTCGGGTTTGTATGCCCTAGCAGCAATAATGGATCCTTTCAGGCTCATCACTATTACTGTTAACACAGATGCCTCCCTCCCTTTCTCTTAGAGAGGACAGATGAATGACTTCTTCTTCATTGTCCCTCTTTCCCCTCTTTTTCTAACTCCTTTTTTCTGAGTGATTAAGCACATTAATATGACTTTCTGGCCTCAGTTACACAACAAAACATCAGTGGTGCATTATCATATATTATTCATGTATTACCACTGTATCAAAGAGCACCACACTGATTAAGCATCGCATACCTATAACATTGTCGGACTCTCGGTTTAAAAAAAAGGATAAAATCAGTGCAGTAGAACCAGAGATGCTGCCTACATTACCCACAATGCAATTTGACTGTTGACAGTTCAGTCAGACAGCTGGGTGTGTTATGCTAGTAGCAGCTAATGTAGCCTCAAGCTGCTAGACTCAAGCAGAGGTGAGGAGTGGGCTTTAGAGGTCTGGTAACTTCACTTGTAGTGTTTATTTCCAATCGATCAATCGGTGGAGTTCCCCTTTAAGCGATGAGCTACTGTGCTGGAGCAACAGGAGGCTTAGTGCATTGCTCATAAGCATCACAGAAAAAAAAGGTCTTTTCGGAAGACAGTCTTACTCATTTCCCTCTTTCCACGTGGTGTTTTGAATCAGTATTGTGGTGCAGGACTGATAATTAAAGAAGAAAACAATAATTTGTTTATTACAGACTTGTTTTAGTTGTTTGTTTAACTAATAATGACATAATAATGTCTCCATCCATCTTTTTGTCTCCTGTATGATAGTAAACTGAATATCTCTAGTCACCTCGGGTTCTGGGAAATTATAATTACTCACAAAATGATTCATTGAGAAAATAATGAATCAATAATGAAAACATTCATCAGTTTCAGCCTTTATTTCGATCATCTTGCTCCGTCTGTTTAACTTGCTAAAGAGAGATTTCCGCAGCCTGTTTCACCAGCAGTTATTAATGCTAAAAAGCTAAAATTCACATTCACGCAGGTGTTAAACATATCGTATCTTAGGCGCTGGTTTGACAGGAATGTTAATAAACCTTTAATTAATCCATTTCATATTCACACAGCATCACTGAGGCAGTTAAAAGTTAAGTGCCTTGCTCAAGAGAGGTTTTATGGTGACTGTAAACACTTTTTCTCAGTCGGCGTTTTGATTCTAACTGGTGACACTCTGCTTACAAACCTCCCTTTATTTTCATTAAACATGACATTTCAGTTGCAGCTGTGAAGACTTGACGGGGTCTAAACCCTCTCTGTTTCTACTTTCTCTTAAAATAAAACACTCTCCCGCCTCCTATAACTTTCTCAATCTCCCTCTTGTTCTTTCTATTTTATCTCTTTCTATCTTCCTATCTCCTGGAAGTGCAGTTCCCAGCAGAAATACTGATAGGACATTAAAACCATTCAGTTTAATAGTAGTAGTGTCAGATGCAGCAGATGTGAGGTTCCTTGAATTGTGATGTCAGGAAGCTTAGTGGTAAATATACTCTTCTTAGCTTTCAGAGGAAAAGCAGAGTCAGAGGGGGAGGAGGGGCAAAGACAGATGTAATATTTGTTTTTTTTTCCACTGTGGTTCATTGTAGGGTTGGGCGATCTGGACAAAATCAAATATCACCATATTTTTAACCTCAATATCGATCTTGTAACAATATTGTAGGGATGACTATCGGTGCTTTCAC
This sequence comes from Thunnus maccoyii, assembly GCF_910596095.1. Taxonomy (NCBI): domain Eukaryota; kingdom Metazoa; phylum Chordata; class Actinopteri; order Scombriformes; family Scombridae; genus Thunnus; species Thunnus maccoyii. The sequence goes on along the minus strand of NC_056554.1, from coordinate 15,659,651 downwards.
AAAATATTTACACAATAAGATTTTTGATAAATAATCATCAGTAATGTGGGTATAATGACTAACTGAACAGTCTGGTAAGTTTTAGAAAATGACATCACTTTCCTGTATTGCAGCCTTTAAAAGCAGGAAAAGACAACACTTATGACATATCACGATATTAAATCTAAGACGATATCTGGTTTCATATCACGATATCGAACGTTCGTTGTTTGATGTGATCCAAGTGATCTTTTTGAGACGTGCTGTTAAGTAATACACACATTCTGATAGGCGGAGTGCGTGCTTTCCTGTGCTGTCCTCATTCCTGGCACAGGGCTCAGTTCAGACAGATGGTCAGGAGGGCTTTATGGAAGCATAACCCCCCCCCTCCCACACACACTCACACTCACACTCACACACATGCACGAGCATAATAATGCCGACAGAGTGCAGTTGACAGTGCAGCTTTGACATCTGCTTATAATGAAACATCATTGCATAGTATTAGTGAAGGCCGTGTGACCGCTTACAACTTTGCACATCTGAAGCATGCAAACAATCACTTAAATGATCCTCCGTTAGTCAAAGCTCCACATAATCAACTTCACACTTTGATGACCCCGAATGGTAACGAGCAATTCATTCTTAATTCTCTTCATGTTTGACGGACTTAATGACCAGAAATGTTATGACCTGACCTACATTTCTTCGGAGACAGTGAACACAACTAAATTTTTGATCGCTCACTTTGTGTGTGCGGAGTTCTCCCACCGGCATCTGTCACCAAAATTACAATAATTATTATTTGGCCATTAGGGTGAATCTATAACATCTCAACTGGGGTCATCTGATGCTTTGTTGTTATCTGGGATGTTTCGGGTGGAGCTTTTCAGCACTTTAGATAGCTATGAATCTTCCTGCATTTAATTCAAAATCACAACTTCCCTAAGAGATTAGTGAAACACTGGTTACACACACTCTCCTGGTGACGCCTTACCTCCGTCTAGCTATCAGCGTAGGGAGTACTACTTGCCTGTTTGCCGCTGCAACCTACATATGACAGTCGTTTGATTCAGTAACAGAAGCCTCAGGATCAGCTTAACACGGGCTTGCAGGGGCATGAAATCCCTCCTGACACACGGGAATCTGGCAGAAGCATGATGTTAATGTCACCGCCTGTATGTATATGTGTGTGTGTGTGTGTGTGTGTGTAAGAACAGGAGATTGAGCAGAAATAAAAGAGAGAAGACGTTAAGACAGTAAGAGAAAGTTATAGAGAGAATTAGGATTCAGAGTTCATGGACAGACAGGTTTTTACCGTCACCTTCTGCCAGTCACGGCAGAGTCAGATTTACTTTATCTATAACAAACAGATGGCATTTTTAGTACAAAATCATGTAATCGCTGCCACCACATGCCGTAAATATGACTGACATTGATAGAAAGGCTATTTGAACATGGTTATGTAATAAAAACAGGAGGATGAGAGGGTCATTTTCCTTGAAAGATTACGATCGGTAAAGCGAGGGCACACACCTACATGCCGCGCTGGTTTCAATCCTCGTTTAAAAAACGCCTGATTAAAATTCAAAGGAGGACGATTTCAAAAGAAGCACGATGACCCCGTAACATTACTTACTTGTGACATTTTTCCCTACGCTATTTAACCTTATGAACCAGCGGAGTTTTTGTAGATGTGCTGAGTCAGAGTAACTTGGGGACTTTGAATAACTGAGGGATTTTTTTTGCTCTTTAGGGAGCACTAAACATAAGACAAGGTGATACTGAAGGTGTTCTGCAGCTCTTTATCACATCGTTTTGTCCTAAAAACTCTTGTTAAATGTGAAAACCGTGAAGAATTCACAAACATAATCACTCAGTGTCAAAGTGAACGGACTACAAACTGCAGAACGAATATAGATTGATATTAAAACGGGTTGATATTCAAGCTCTCAGTGGTACTCTGGTGGAGGAGCATTGTCTGCTGACATTTTATCTGTATTGGTTTAACCTTGTTTGTCTGTCTGTGTGTGTGTGTTAGTCTTTTTATTTGTCTGTCTGTCTGTCACCAGTACCTGTCTGAGTGTCTGATGTATTAACTGTGGGGCACAGCAAGTCCTTTACACAGTATGAGTCACTGTAAAAATGTTTTATTCCTGCCTGTTTTTAAATTACAGAGCGGTGTTTATATAAAATGAGAATCAGTTCCTGTAACACAAATGACCATCTAAACCTGGAAATGGATTTTTTCCCCCCCTAATTGACAAAAATTTGTCTTTTTCTATCATTTGTGCCTCTGCTCCACCACACTGTGAGACCAAAGCGACCGCTCTGTCATGCCTCTGCTTTTAATCAGCAGCGTCTAACTGAGTGGCTAATGCCATTAACCATCAGTCAGATACTAGTCTCTGCCCTCCTCATTTATCTACTCCCTGCCTTCCTTATTCTGTTCTGCCTCCCTTGTTCTCTCCACTCAGAGCATTTAAGCCATTACGACATCCAACATACTGCTAATGGAAACACAGGACGTTCTTTTTCACTTGAGTTTTTTGGCGCTAAACACCCTCATCCAATCCCCTTTGCCACTCCGATCATTGCTTTCATCTATCAGTTTTGTTTTTGCAGGCCATTCGTGTTGCATAGTTTGTTAAATAAGATTTACTATTTGATTAGGGCGTGTTTGCAAGGCTAAACGGATAGTATCAAACCTTTAACTGTAGAAAGTGTTTGGTCTCAACTTTTTTTGAAATGTGGTCACAAGCTTGAGTGTATAAGAGCGGCTGAGAGTGAGGGTCTCTACACTTCACTTCTTCTACATAAAAAACATTTTTCATTGATCCCAAAAAGATTAAAACACTACAGTGATAAAACTACTGAACCACATGATGAGAGGCTTTAGGCCCTGTTTGTTACTGTCATATCTTGAAAGTGTAGTTCGATATTTTTGGAAACAAGCTTATTTACTCTTCTTTATTTACTAGTCTTGCTGAGAGTTAGATGAGAAGACTGATACCACTTTCCATGTCCGTGTGGTAAATATGAAGCTATATGGCTGGTTAGCTTAGCTTAGCTAAAAGACTGGAAACGGGGAAACATCAACCCTGGCTCTGTCCAAAAGTAACAAAATCCAACAACCAGCACCTCTAACACTCAAAAATGAAATTACAGAATGACAGTAAATTAAATGTAACATGTCAATTAAACCACAATGTTTTTACAATAGTTTTACTGTTCTGATTCTGTTACTTCTGAGCAGAGCCAAGCTAGCTGTTTCCCTTTATTTCCAGTCTTTGTGCTAAGCTAAGCTAACCAGCTGACGACAGTAGCTTCATATTTTCTGTTCATACATGGGAATAGTATTGATTTCTTCATCTCTCGGCAAGAAAGTGGAAATGTTGAACCACATTTTGAAGTGTTTATCTTTAACTTGTATAAAACAAACTTAATTTTATCAAATTTATTTTCTCTTGCTCTCTGTCAGGCTCCTGTTTCTGGGTGGCAGTGCTCGACGGACGTGTGGTTGGCATTGTGGCGGCGCAGGGCCGTGAGGATGACAACACAGTTGAGCTACGACGCATGTCGGTGGACTCGCACTACCGCGGCAAAGGCATCGCAAAGGCACTGGGTCGTCGTGTTCTGGAGTTTGCCGTGCGCAACAACTACGCCGCCGTGGTCCTCGGCACAACGGCCGTCAAGTTGGCCGCTCACAAGCTGTACGAGTCGCTGGGCTTCCGCCGAACGGGCCAGAGCGAGGACTACAGGCTCCCTGGGATGAGCCGCTCGCCGCTGGAGAGGCTCTTCTTCCAGATCCGCTACAGCCGCTACCGCTTGCAGCTCCGCGAGGAGTGAGAGGTGACAGGGAGAGGGAGAGAGAGATGGAGAGGGGGAGATGGAGAAAGAGAGGGACAGAGAGAGAGAGCAACGACCCTCCTTCACCTGAGAGCCCCGACTGCATCCTCTCCTCTGACAGCTTTTATTTATTTTGTGTCATTAGAGATAACTTCGAGTACTACTTAACACTTCTACTATTTCATCTTTAAAGTCACTAACGTTTTTATTACTATTATGCTTTTGTTGCTGTTGTTTTTGTATTATACTTTTACATTTTAAATAAGAGTTTGTTTCTTTTCCTCTATTTTATTAATCTATTTTTTTGTACCTTTACCCCTCCCTTTCCATTGTGGGAGAAAAAAAAAAAATTGGCATTCATAGAAGACATCTAAGTGGCAACCCAATAGGCACCCTCCCTTGTCCCTTTGGTTTCAAGATCATGTGACTCAGATCAATACTACCCTTCATTACTATTCCACAATGCCCCTCTTTACCCCTCCCCCATTACCTCAAGCCTTCCCTCCCACCTCCCCTTATTTCCCCACGATAGGTTCAGACGAGTGCAATGAGACATTTGCATTCTGTTTCATTGGGGGTGGACAGAGCAATGGATGGGTTGGGAGGGGCAGATATGGCTTCCTTGAGAGGAAAACTCATTTAAAGTGGTGGGGGAGCTTGTCGCTTACACTCAGACACACTCTTCTTTTACAAAAGATTTGCAATGTTTCATTTTGTGTGTGTATTGTGGACAGAGCGTGGTCACACACACACACACACTCACACACACACACACACACACACACACATACACGTCAAGTCATATGGCTTTTAGCCAGTCTCTTAAGACACCATATTGAAGCACAGCAAGAGTGTGTTACTGACCCCCATAGTGAGAGAGAAGGATGACAGGATGGTTACCGGAATATGTGCTGTGTATTCCTGCGTCCTAAATGGACATGAAACAACACAGTGCATCTTCCTCACAAACCCTCCTCTTCATTCTTCTCTCTGCTTATTTAATTGGGTGGAATTATCCCTCCTTCCTCTCTATTTTTCCTTCAGATCTATCATCAGTGTATCACTCCTTTTCTCACCGAAGCTGTGAAGAGGGTCTTTGATTGGTTGAGGTGACAGGAGGGTGGAGCTTTCTCGCTGCAGTGTCGCACTGACAGATCCCAAGATAAAATATGGCTGCATGTCAGTGCTTGTGTGTGTATGTAAGTGTGATTGTTAAGAGTATGTGACTGTGTATGTGTGTGTGTGTATGTGTGTGTGTGTGTGTTTGATGAGGCTATGGTCACACATCAGACCACGCCTCCACAGTGTATGATGTGAACAATTATTTTTAATTTGCGTGAACAGACACGCACCTTTCTTGCTATGAGTCAAGTATTATCTAACTAAACATTACTATTGTCTATGTGTACTTATAAATTGTTTACTGACTGAAGAAAGATAAATTCTAACATTTTGAAAATGTTTAGTATTTGACTGATAATTAGTAATTTTATAACTTTAAACACAAAATACCACATTGTAATACACAATTTTACTGTCAAATCTATGACAATTACAAAGAAGCTGCAGTCTACACGCCGCGTACTTAATCCAGGTTATTTGGGGACAACTTGGGTAAGACATGACTACAAGCAATACTTGCAAACCTTCAGTACATAACTGAGCACAAAAAGTGAATAATTACTGAAACCAATGTATTGGCATTATTATCCCCCCCCCCTCCCCCATGTATTTATATTGTGTATAAAGTTAAAAACTCATGTAGCAAAGAAAACGTAAAAGTTTCTCCCATAACACCTTTCTCCATCTCCATCCTCCTACCATACAACCAGCAGTAGATTCAGCCATCCACTACTCTGAGCCTAAGTTGTGTCATCAAATCAGTTGTAAAAAGTAAAATAAAATTAAAATACGACAAAAAAAAATCACATAAAAGGGAAAAAAAAAAACTGAAAAAAAAAATTGAATACAAACGTAATCGTCATGAAGTTAGCACTGACCCTCCTTGCCTTGCCACCCTTTTCCCCTCCAAACTCTAACCCTACCTCCCATTCATGAATCTGTCTGCAACCCTGGGCAAGACCCCACACCTTCCATTTGAAACCTGCACACCCTCCACTAACCTTTGACCTTCCCTTTCCCAGGCCCCACCCATCCCCCCCTCCCCCCTCCTCCTCCCGCCCATCTCTGCATGCGCCACAGAGCCTTGCTGCACTGCTTTTATTATTCCATTTGAAGCTTGTTGGACCAACCTTTGACCCCGCCCCCTACTCTGATGTCATCTGGGCAGTGTGACGCTGCCTCTGTGGCCACGGGACAGATTAGTGCCTGGCCGCAAGGATGATACGTGTGATTGTGTGTGTATGGATGTTATGCAGAAGACTGAGAGAGAGAGAGAGAGTGAGAGAGAGAGAGAGAGAAAATGTGTGTTCAGAGTTGGTGCAAACATAGGAAGCACTCACCAACTGCAGCACTGCCTGGATGACATCTCGCCTGCCAGCCAACCAACTGTAGAATGCAAAAGCAATGCAAGTGTGGCATGCCTCTGTACCCGGTGTGTGTACGGTGCCTGCCCTGGAAAAGTGTAGAAAAAAATTTAACTGATATACATATACTATATATAAATATATATATAAAAAGAAAATAAGCTTCTTTTTTAGATGAACATATAAAAGAAATGCGTGTTTCTTTGTTTGGAAAAAAAAAAAAAAGAAAAATTGTACCATTTGCATGAAAATGTGTCTTTGAATGCAAATATAACTTTTAGGGGAGAAACTCCTAGCACATGGCATACAGTGGAACCATAGACTTGTAATTTTGATAATTTCTTTACTTTATTTTAAATGAATTCAGTGTAAGCAAGACGAGGGTGTGAAATGAAGAGTAGCCGCTAGCCAGTGCTCATAAATCTTTGTTGTTTTAGAAGTTGTATCCCATTCCAGCAGGAATGAAAGTGGCTATTCATATTCAGATTTATTGGGCACTAGCTGGTGGACAAAAAAATAAAAGTTAGTTTCCCTCCTTGATCATGTCGGGAGAGCGGGCTTAAGACCGCAAGTGTCAGAGCTCTTCTTCTATTAAGCCAGCCTGTGGTAAGGATCCCAAACACTTGTCAGGAATAAAATCGTCAATGGGCATTTTGACAAAATGATGCAAAGGAAAACATGTATTTCCCTGCAGTACTTATGAATCTTGCAGTTGACGTGATTGAACCTCAAGTTATGTAAGCTAAAAGTATACAACACATACCTGTTTTCTTTTGGATCTAACTTTGGATTATACTTGCCACAATCATTTTTTTTAATTTTATTTAAGGATCTACATAATAATCCCCACAATGGATAAAAGTTGATCTTAGCTACTTTAAGCTTTTGAGACGCCTACGTATATCCCTCCCTTTGTTCAAGCCATGTGAAATGTGATGTGTTTAGAGGGGGTTAAACAACTGACACGTTCCTTGTCTTTTAATTAGAGCCGACCCAAGATTTCCCTATGAAATCCTACAACGCAAAAGTGAGCCGCAAATGCGCCGAAAGCATCAAACTGTATTGTTTTCAAAAAGACATCAGATGTTTTCATCGGGCCAACACGTGGAGGATGCTTCAAACCTCCTTGATGATTCTGCTTTTAACTCAGTTGATGCTGAAAAGCCTAAAAAGGACCAGACTGTATTTTGTAACGTATCTGAAGCAACAGCTACCACTGACCTACTTTGAGGCAGAATACTGAAAACTAAACTAAGCAGGAAATAGCAGGTTACAACAGCCAAACTACAGTACGAACAAGACAATATTCTTGCCAGTTTTTCTCCAAATATAAGAATCACACGACAGAGCAGACTATTAACCATCTTCATTTCACCTAAAGTAAAATCTAATATGACAGTTGTGAAGTGTAGTTGTCAGCCGTGTTGAGGCTTCAGACGTCCTCACGCATTAAAATTTGGAACAGTTATCATTTAAAGTCAGTTATTGCTGCCAGTGTATTCAGGTGGTTTTGTATGTGCTTTATGTACTTGGGTGAGGTCTGAAGGTTGAGAATGAGCGGTGGGCTTTGCTGAGGTGGGTTGCAAAATAAACTGTGGTCTGGATCTTGTGGAAGAATGTGAAAACTGTTAATTCTGAGCCATTTCTGCTGCTGCCAATCTCAGTTTTTGCCTGATGAAATTTAACATGCTCCTTTATGTATTTTTGGGAGAAATTATTACCCCATACTGGTACATACTCTGAACCAAGGTAATATCATTCAAAGCGCCTTTGCCAAGGCCTTATGCACTGGAATCAAAAGCTGGAGTTCAAATAGCTTGTGGACTGCATGGCTTAAGGTAGTTACAGGGTGATTTTGAATTGTAAAGATGAAGTGCACTGACTATAATGCATTTATTTATAGTCTGAGCGATGTTTGTTTTCTACTTCATGTGAATGCTATGCCCTGTGAAGTCTCACCTCCCATTTCAAATTTGCTAATGCATACTTAATGTTAGAATGTAGAAATGAATCTGTATGCAACTTCCACCAGAGTGTAAATTTAGTTACAAACCATTCCTCATTCAGAAATGTTCTGCTGATGTACAATCCAAAAAAAAAAAATCAATCTCACACGTTTTCTATTTGGTTTTTCTGTGATTTGTTTGACTGTGAGGGTGCTTTCCTATTGGTTGATGTTTGAGAAGGTGTGCTGCATAAAGGCCTCTCCCTGCTGAGGAAGGCTCTTTTATTTTAGAGTGCTTTAGAACCCAAAAATGATCATCTGATGCTCTCTGATGGCAGACACAAAGGCACAAACTGACACTATTGAATCCAAAGCTTCAACTTCAGCAGTTTATAAATCCTAAAAACGTGGCCACATTCAGTTCTGACCATTTAAAATAACCAAACGGTAAAAAAAAATATCAGTATTTCTCATGATCAGTATTCCATTAGGTTTATCTACTGGTGAAGGAGCATAGAATTCAAAACTGCACAAATGTACAGATCCTGTGGGTGTGTTGTGTTACTCTGATGGTGTGTGTCAATGCTCAACAGCCTTGGGGGGCGAGCACTCACAGGCATGAATGTAAACTGCCAACATTTAAGGTCTTAGAAAGATTTTTTTATGTTTTAAATCTTTCCTTGATGCTTTTTTTTTTTTTTTTTTTTTTTTTTTTTTTTTACTTTATGAATGAGATGAACAGTGGAAAAAAAGGTGAAAAGCAGCTATTGGTTCTTTCATTAAGTTACTAAATCACTACATTAGATGTTAGACATTTTGTGTGATTGTAAATAGCTGTATCTCCATCTATTGCTGATTATTTACTGCAACCTGTCATTTTTTTTGCTAGTTTTAACCAATCCTGATGGAGTTCATTTTTTGTCTCCGAAGATGGCTGTCACCTGGAACGTTCCACCTAACGAGGAGTACGAGGGGTGAGGGAGGAATGTGGCACATTGGCAGTTAAAATGAGGGGGGGGATGTGTTGGGGCAGTGGGATGGAGGTCTGCGGCAACATTGCTCCACAGCATGGACTCCCTCTCTCTCTCCACCTCTGGTGAGGATTTTGCTCCGCTGTGGCTAATAAAGAAGGACTCACTCTGGACTGAGGCCACAGGTGCCAAGAACACATAAGCACTTGTAGCACAACTGTGTCTTGTTTTGCTATTACGGTACAGGTAGTTTTGATTTTTTACATTTCCTATGAAGAATATGGATAAAGTTTCTCTTTCTCCTGTTTTACCAACTGTATGTATCATAAGCATATATACAAGACATGATGATACCATAATGTATAATTCGTACTATGACCCACGGCTATTTTTTGAGGTGGAAATTTGCCAAAGGTGACAGTAATTGCTGCATTTTTATTCCTTATGTGGCTATATTTTGTTCAACACAATCCTGTACTTACTTGGTATTATTTGGAAAAAAATCCTGCCCACGTGCCATCCAATCAAGCAATAAATACAAACAAACAGACAAAACTACAAAATGAATTACATACTATCAACTAGGATTTTATGAAAAACATGAAATGCTGCATTGATGTTATACCCTTATACTGTATCAATTAGTGGCAGTGATGCCATCACGGTATTGGCATTGCAACGTTACCACTCATATAGAAGCCTGAGGGGGTGATTGATTGTAAAATGTTTCTGTTTTTTGTATTTTTCTTTACAAAGAGGTGTTAAAGACGTGTTTTTTAAAACTCGAAGTTGAAGTACACAGGTGTACCTCTGCATATTTGTACAGATGTCAATAGGAAATTGGAGAAATGACAAGAGGGGGATGATGGACGCTATAAAATGAGCAAGTTCAAGCAGACAGGAAAAAGATGGCGCAGCCACACTCTGAAAGTGGTTTCTAGTGTAAGTCTCTTAACTGAGCTTTTATTTAACCACAAAGACTTCCGGTTAACTGAGACATGCACTGCATCTCCACTACCACCACTCTGTCAGTACAATTGAGAATAATCAATTAAAAACATGCTGCAGCTGCCAGAATCGCAACTCTTAACCTTGTTGACTTTTCTTACAAGTCAGATTCAAAGTCTTTTTTTGAATCTGTAAGTTAGTAACTGTAAAGTTGTAAAGTATATTTACTGTAAATAGCATCTGGGGGTCATTTTTACTCCTTTTGTAACAGAAACTGTGGATTTAAAATATATAAAATTATATTTTAAAGATATTTACAGCACTAATAAAGAGATTCTATAGTAATGCAGGTGTCCTCATCTGTATTACCTCACAACAATCCTGTACTGACTTACAGCCACTTTCGGGGACTACAGTGCTCGCCATCTTAGCCCCGGTGTCTCTGGCCCTCACTGATGGGTTCAGACACAGCCTTCCTTGTCCCGTCTGTCTGCTTGAACTCTCAAGTCGTCAGAGAGAGCCTGTCACTGCAACAGCGGCGGCACTGTTAGCTTATAGCTCACGCCGGCCATGGCCATGAATATCAGTGGTTCTGGACTGAGCTATCAAGCTAGCAAGCTGCTGTGATGCAAGCGGCTCTCTCTGCCCTGGAGCCCTGTCATGGCTGTTGTCTGTTGCCAGGAAACCGACCCGCACAAAGCACAGCAGGGGATTGATATGCAGCCACACTGTGGGGAGGCAGGCAGGTCAACCAGCCGGCCATGATAGAGGAGAGGAAGGAGGGATTGATGGATAGATGGAGATGAGATGGATGAGCTTAGGGGGGAAGGGAGTTAAATTGTAACTGAGGGAACTTTGTAATTGGGGGTTAGGGGACCTGGAGGGGAAGGAGGGGTGCTTTGGCTACTGTGAGGAATTCGAGAAAAGAGGCCCCATATCGGGGAGGAGTGAGTAAATACTGCTCGGGGCCTGCTGGGTTAGAAAGCTGACAGGAAGGGATGTGAATGAAAAAGAGGAATAGCGGGGTCAAAAATTATAAAAAAGGGACGGTGTGGGCTTTGATTCTCGTGTACACTACGGAGGCCGAGCATTGTGTGGTGATTTAGCAGATCTATTGGTCGAGCACCGTCTCCCAGTGCTTGAAATAAAGAAGGATATCAGAGATGGAGTCTGGAGACTGTAAAATAGTTCAGGCGCTGTTGGTTCAACCAGTCTGCCCCGACCTCAGTGAGACTGCAGTGAAACCTGATTTTTATTGGGGTCTATTAGCTTTCAGTTCCCTTTCTGCCATTCCTTTGGAAGAGTGCTGTATTACGACACCGGGATTACTATTATTATTGTGATTATTAACCCTTTCTTTTATACTGACAACAAAAGGAACACTGTATAGATGTAAAGATGGGATTTCCTGCATTATGATGACTATGATTGAAACATGGATGTACATATATTGTATCAATTAAACATGACGATGCATTAAGCTTTTATATGTTGCACCAGTAAACAGTTTTTTTTTCCTTAATGGCCATGAGATCAGAGACGGGAAGGGAAATGATGCACATTGAGAATAATATGAGATAAATATTACATATGAGTGTCAGCAACCACACCGTGAGGATATGTGCCGCGGGGTGTACTTACACATCTCATGGTCGCCATGGTAGCTAGGGGAAGCTCATGCTGTTACCCCTGACAACTGGAGTCTTCCGGGGGACCGTCAGGCCTCGGCTCCTGATAATGGAACAGGTCATTAAAGCGAAGGCATCACTCACGAACACACTCATAACCTCGTTCGCCTCTTCAAAATGATATTAACGCTCAAGAAATATAGAGGAGGTCAATCAGTTCCTTTCCTGCATTTGCAATTCTAATTCAATTTTAGTGAAGTAGAGGATGGCTCGCATGGCGTAATAATTATTCTATCCCTCATATGTTGCCAGACCATTTTCACAGCTGAAATAAACAAAAATGAAAATGTTTCAGCTGACTATTGTGCAAAGGTGCAGTGCTGGTATGCTGCTGCACCCTGCACAATGGCTACAACAGTGCACAAAGGAATTTGTAGAACACTACAAAACAGCTTTATTGGTATTTGTTTTACCTACATACCTACTTTGAACACCCCTACTCCAAAAGCGCAGAGTACCCTCTAGAATTTATACATACCAGTCTCACGCTCCCCTCTCAAAGGGGGGAAGGCCGTGCACCCTTAAACCACATAACAATGAGAGAATAGAGGGGCAGATTTCCATAACACTGTCCATTGCTCTGGCTCTGAACTGCTCATACTGACCTGGTGAGAAAAGCTTCCCTCACATCAGCATAGTCACACACACACACATGGAGAGCACATTCCTGTCAGTGGGTTCAACGGGCAAAGTGAAGGTCCGTTCCCACTGAAAAAGAAACTAGAGGAATGTAAATACATGACAAGACAGAACTGCTGCTGGATATCCTGCATGCCACCTTTGTGCCGACTTAAAAAGTGACAACTCCTATAATTAGCAGCCAACATGAGGTGACATTTCAAATAGGTAATAGGGGTTAGGCTTTGTTTAAAATGTCACAAGGCATACAGTTATGCCTAGACCCATTTTGTAGGCTTAAAGAGTCTTAATTGGAGGACAGTATAAAAGGGGCAAAAAGAGTCTTACTGTGACTGCCAGAGACAAGGAAACTCGGGCAGTGTGCCTGGAAGTCCGCGACTGTGTGTGTGCGTGCGTGCATCCGTGGGTGGGTGGAGTGGGGATAAAAGGTGTGGGCGTGTGTTTCTGAAGTGTGTGAAGGCTTGTGAACGAGCATTTGTGGAATGTGTGTGTGACAGAGGCATGAACAAGACAAAGGGGAGAGTGGGCTAGAGCCAAGTGAGCGGATAAAAGATGAGCTAGGGAGAGAGAGAGAGAGAGCGAGGCGCTGGATGCTCACGGTCGAGCAAAATTAGATCATCTGCTTTGAATCAGCTGAATGTAACCAACACATGGGTGAAGTTTATTAGAGAGAGCATCCTTTAAATATAGCATGGGTTCATGTGATTAAAATAACAGGACACAAGCTTAATACGACAGACTTTTAAAAAAAATCTTAAATTGGTCACAGACAATTAATGCTCACAGACATATTGCCAGGGAGCTATGGCTTTAATTTCTAATGTTGTGATGTTGAGAGGATATTATGCTGCTTCAAGTGTTTTACGCTTGTGTTAATAAGAGCATAAGCTCTACAATTGCTCTAAAATGTAACATGCAAATCAGCTGTAACAATTAATTTAGGATTAGTTCCTGGTGAACGTAGAAAAAAAACCTGCATGAAGAAATGAAAACGGGTGAGAGAGGTTACTGGGTTTATCAAGTGGGAGCTCACACAATTATTTATTTATTTATATTTTTGCTTTATTCAGCATGAACGAAGCATATAACAATAAATACAAGGAAGTTTTCTATAGAACAATATATTTTATGTGTACAGTAGCTTAGCGGCTACCAGCAAAATATGAGGATGGCTTTTAAAAAATAAATATATATATTAACAACCATTTTTATGAACCAATAAATACCAAGCACTCTCTCAAACATGTAGCTTCACCATGGCAACGAGGCAGAAAAAAACAGCGTTGGTCTTAACAAGATAGTGTGAAAATGGAGGAGGAGAGGAGGAGGATAAGGAATCTTTTTTTTTTTTTTTTGCAGGATGGAGAAACAGAGAGAGAGACAGAGAGAGAAAGAACTGGCGCAATCCAGTCTGTGGCTCCTGCCGTTGCCCCCGGATACGGATGGAGTGAAAGCAAGAACTGGGAGCTAGAAGGAGCTGCAGCTGCCTGGTTTCCATAGTAATGTGGATGCAGGACAAGTGAGGAGAGAGCTAGACTGAGTGAAACAGAGAAACTGAACAAGAAACTCAGAAAGGCAGAAAGATGAGAACAAGAGGGAGAGCAGAGAAAATGTCTAGAGCGGTGAAAGTAAAGTATATTCAGTACAGGGGCGTGGTGGTAGAAGTAGAAAGAGAAAAAGAGGCAGAGAGGAGCTGAAGGGAGGGAGGAGGACTCAAAGAGAAGGCGAGGGAGATGTTGGAGGGATGTTAAGCTCAGACATGGATCCCCAGGACTTGCCACAGGAGACTGCCACCTTCAGGGGGACCTGGTAAACACACACACAGAAGAAAGGAAAAGGGTGGCAGTGTGCTGGCATACATGTGTAGATGTGACCGACATTGATTTTCATCACTCACCTAAATGTTGCTGATAGTTTCACATCACTAATTCGTATTTTTGGAGGCACATTATTAGCCAACAGTAGGTATCTTGATCCATCATTTGAAAAACTTTAAAATAATAGAGAGAGAAGTGTGTGTTTTGATCACAACACTGGCATATACAGGCGAAACCGAACACTGCGAATACGCCATGTGCCTATTTCTTGGGCCATGTTCTTATTCTTTTCCCCCCATGACGCTGCATGGTTGTTACTGTGCACATCTCCAGTAGCCTGGATCCCATAGCAGCAAAAAAAAAATCCACAACTTTGTGTCCATGATTGAACAAAGGTGTAAAACTGACACCATTGTACGACTGAATGGTTTTCATTGCAGGTTCCTTTCACTCACTTTGAGATGAACTCCTAGATGGTCTAAGTGCTGAAGGGACTCCATAGTTCTCTTCACAAGAGCTGCACACAAAAATATATATAATAATAATCACCTAAATTCACAAAAACAGACTTTAATATCCAAAGGAAGTAAGAAGCTGTAACATTTTATAAACAGTATTCTTTATTATACAATATTATACAAATGGCGTCATAAGTACAGTGTGTTATAGTTTTTGATAAAAGTTTAATATTTGATAACTGATGTCCGGTGCTGATATTGAAAACAGTAAATTCACCTGCAAACTGCTCCATCTGGGAGTCCTCCACCTCATACAGAAGCTCATCATGAAGCTGCGCTATCAGCCTGCAGTTATAAACACATTCAGAAAAACATAACACACTAGGGGTGCAAATAATGATTATTATTGATTAATCTTTGGATTATTTTCTCATTTTTGTAGACATTTTGGTCTACAAAATATCAGGAAATGCTGAAAACATTTATGAATGTTTCCCAAAGCCCAAACTGACGTCCTCAAATGTGTTATTTTGTCCCGAACAATAATCCACAACCCAAAGATATTCAAGTTTATTATCATAAAAGACAAAAAAACCCAGAAAATGTTCACATTTGAGAAGCTGAAATCAGAGAATTTGGACATTTTTTCTATACAAATGACGATTAATCGATTATCAAAATTAATTGAATAGTTGGCAGCTAATCTATAATCATTGCAGCTTTATAACACACCACCCACTACTGGAGTTACTACTAATAACGTGAGACTTGGTTGATTCTCATCAACAAACCACCACAACGGCTTCAGCTGAGTCCTCCCTTTAATTTGCACCCAACATCCCCAAATATCCAATTTTGATATATTTTGGCTGTTGCTTCAAGTGTATTTACTCAAGCAGAATGTTTGGCGTGTAACAGCAGCAGTCATTTGGGACACTTCCCAACTCTACAAATTTAGTTGGCTGGTAAACAAATAAATGCTGCTTATGTGTTCTGAGACTCAATCAGTTCCTGTCTGTAAGTAAAGGACATGACTGTGTTTTTCCAGACGTAAAGTCTGAAGAGCCAGTGTGAAGAGAAGAGAGGGAAGAAGCTGAGAGTTATGGTTTAAAATATTTAGTGGTCGTACCTGGCAGAGATCGAGTCAGAGGACGAGACCAGGTTGAAGATTCTGATCATGGCCGTCTTACAGAGATCAGCGGCAGAGCCTGAACACACGTACACATAAACAAAGTCTCGCACACATCTGTTCGACCACAAACATGCTGCAGAGGGATAATCATTGTGATGAATGAAGTTACCCTGCAAGAGTCAAACAATGGTTAGCAAGGAAAACAGGGGAAGCTGATTTATAAATATACAAATTCTCACACACACATATTTATGTTTTACTCTAAAGATATTATATTGTGTTACAACAATTGGCTTTATGCACAAAAATGTAATTTATAGCTACTGTCCCTCCCTTTATGATATAAGATTAAGATAGGGATCATTAATTTATGCATACAAATATACTGAAATACTAATTCAAAGGTTTTGAAACCAATTTTGACCATTTTGTTACTGTTTTTATCGTAAGTTTGTATTGTCTTCCTTTTCATATGTAGAGTTATTGCACTTATTTTCTGATCTTTATATTTGGCTTGTTTGAATTTTTCTTGTTTTATTGATCAATGTGATTTGTTTGTTTTATTATATATGCTGTTTTTGTGTGGACCCCAGGAAGACTAGCGACCACTTTGTGGAAGCTAATGGGGATCCAAATACAGACTACCATCCTACCTTGGACCACAAAGTTGACAGCCTGCCTCTCAGCCTGCATGCGGATCCCCCAGTCTGGGGAGCTGATGTTACGAAGGGTCCGCTGACGGCCCATAATGGATAGCACATAACCTAAACAACACAGATACTTCAAATTTTATAATTAAAATCTATCATTCTGATCAATCTGGTCCTCCCCCACAACCAAGCTTAGTCCAGTATGTAATAGAGCAACTATGCTACTTCCTCAGGACTCATACATGATCCATTAGATACAGTATGACAGCAACAGAATTCACCAGCGGTGTAGTTTACTCTTCAGTAGAGGTCATACCGTAAATTGAAATATGATAAAATAAAGTAACTTTACTTGGTGATTTTTCTCCAAATCCTTAAGGTGGACCACAACAGGACACTTGGTCCTCATGTATTAGATTACTCCACACTGTCTGCAAACCATATGTAGCAACTACAAATGAAAAAATGAAATATAATGTGACCTTCAGTTACCTATACACCTCCTTGTCCCTCCATGTTTTCATATTAATGACAAACACATAAAAAATTATATTTGTGAATTTGCTTTCGTACAGTAGGTGTTGCTGAATTCTGCTGAATTCAGGATTTAAGTTGTTTTATATGAAGAAAGCATTATTTTTTTCTTTATAAACAGAAGTCAAATGGACAAGTATTGCAAAAAGTTAATAGCTAAAGGGGCTGCAAGACAATTAACAGGTTAAGAAGGCAGAAAAACACATTTATGCTGCATTATTTTTTTCAGATATTCTTCTGATCTTTGCACTTGTTTTGGGGATTGCTGGGATATTTTTATCTCACTAAAATATTCAAAGAAAACAGAGGAAAAACACTCCTTGGTTGACTTGGTGATAACCTCTTCACATACGGTATGCACCTGGCGATGATGTGTCATGATATCGCTTCACTTTAATGGATCGCATGAGGCTGGGATCCGCGTATCAAAGTAAACACAAAAGAAGGATGATCATTCAAGAATGGAGATAATCCAATCCTCCACAAGACAGAGACAACTTTGAGATAAGTAGAAAAAGCGTTTCGGCCTACGGCTCCGTCTCTTTTTCTGAACCATCTCGGTCCTTTCAGTCAGGTGAGTCGTCTATAACTACATGCTGAGCAGAACTGAAGCTACAGTGTGATTTACAGAGAACAGTTTCATGAAAAGTCATTTGTTGATACAGCATTATAGGTGATTATAGTAACAGCAGCACCCACACCCACACCCACACCCACAGACACAAGAGCCTGCAAAACACAAACACTGGCCGGCGACCACATGACACACACAAAGGCACAAAGAGACACACATTCCCAAATACAGTCACACAAACTGGAAGGAGGTAACACAAGAATGTGTGGTGACGTGACACACACATAACACACAAACACACACACGTTATCATATGCAGGTATGCGGCGCACATATACACACACGCGCTAACACACAGTGGACCAGTACATTCCACCAGCTGGACAATGGGCCGGGCTTTACAGCTAAATCCCTCTAGTATCCCTTACTATGAGGAAAGCCAACCAGGGCATGAAACCTGAATGACCCTCTTCCCAGAACACACACACACACACATACATACACACACACACACACTCGCAAGCATAAACACATAGGAAATGAGCGCACAACAGATAGTGACAAACACAAAAACCTTCTACTCACTGTGAATTGACCCGTGACACATGCATGTGACCTTTTATGCCAGGAATGTGACCTTTGTTCTGGGCCCCCGTGACATGTGGATGTGCGGTCTACTTTGTGATAACACATCACACAAACACAGTTTCTATATATACGTACAGGTATGACAGTAAATCATGCTGGAATGTGTGTGTGTTTTTCATACCGGACAGGATGGTTTTTCCAGTTAGTAACACGATGCTGTGAAGGCTTTTCAAGTTCAGGCTGTTTTCGGGGTCAGAGGTGTGGAGAAAGTAGTGCTGTACATTTGATGGGCAGCAGCACTAGAAAATAACTTAAGAGTATCAACTCTCAGTGGTATCACAATGTGATGATGTGATAATTTTATTGTCTTCTGTTGTCACAATGAATGATTCTACACAAACTGTACTTAAAAACTGACAAAATTAGTTATTTAAGGCTTTTAAAACCAATTTTGTCAGTCAGCTTCTTACTTGAGTGATGTGATCCTACATGATCACACAATTTGCCGCCCAAGTTAATAAAATTTGGGGCGGCAAATTGGTTGGGCCGAGTTGGAAAAGGGTGATGTCATGTTTTTCCATGCACCGATCAAGAGGTAGCAATATCTGAATCAAAATGAAATCAACCCACACCCACATCCACTCCTGATGAAGCAGATCGGTTTTATTTAGAGTTTTATAAGTGTTAAAATACAAAACAGTAATGAATATTTAATGCTATATAGGAAATAGTTTTCAGAGGTTTTAAGACCTTTGCTTTACACGTGTGAAGAGTTTAGTCTGATAAGATGCACCAACAGTAGAGGACAATTAATAGCATTAAACATCTGTTTGGTTATCTCCTATATAAATTTGCAATAATATCATAATATACCTATTGGAGGAACTATTTCATTGGTATTATGATTTTGTTTTTGGCCACGGAGCCCCTCTGGACAGTGTTGAAATCTAAGACTAGTACGAATGATTTAAATTTTTTAGCATATCTTGGTTCCCCTCTTGAAAAATTAGTAGTAAGATGAACTGAAACTGTCAGCATAGCTTAGTATTGCTGCCATTTGTGCTGACAGGAGCTAATATCCATGACAAAGCATAATATAGCTAAACTGCAAATCATTTTTTGTTAATGACAAGCATTTACCAGCTCCAAATAAGCTACATACAGACTGTATGTGCATGGATGTGTTGATGTGTGAGTGTTAGCCCAGCAGGGTGTTTACATATCTATGCAGATGTAGTCTTCTCTGCATCTGCTGTGGCCTTCAGAAGTTTTCATCTCTGTGATTCCCTGTTGTTACTCAAAGAAAAATCCTCCTTCTCTCGTCATCTTTTTTTATCTCAGGCAGTCTTTACAAGTGAAGGTACAGCATTCATCCCAGGAGCATTAATGAAATGTTGTATGAAGAACAACAGGAAGGGTTTACCCAGAGAGGTGGCTTTATCTCATTTTAATATCAAAGACAGAGAGTGTCAAACAAAATGCGGACTATTCAAAGCAGTGTGGCCACGGCAGCTATAGCTATTAAGTAATCTTTTGTAGTTTATATATTATAATCTATCAAAATATTCCCTTCACCAGGGAGAGACAAAAGGAAGAGATATGGAAACTGTGAGGCGACTGGTTGAGGGATTGTTTAGTGAAGAGAGACAGATGGAGTAAAATATGAAAAAGATAAAGAGACGGACAGACTGAGGGATAGCAAGACAGAGAGACAGACAGAGAGTGTGGGATGAGCAGGGCAGATAAATACCGGCGCCATCTCTGATGGGAGCATCACCATGGTGATGAGCTGAATTAAAGCCTACTGTTTGGCGCAACGTCCCTCTGCCCCTGAGAGAGAGGAGGCTTCCACGCTGATCTGCGCACGGCATTTTTTTTTTTTTTTTTGGAAGAATGAGTCCATTACGCCGATGTGATGAAGAAGCTGACACCGCCGAAAGGGAAGCGATGAGCGGGGAAGCGGGGTGTGTCATCGGTGATAGGTTACTACGGGTGATGGAGCACCTGTCTATGCATGACAGCGGTTCGGCGTTTGTGACAAAGGCGCCCGTGATCACGCCTGGCAGGAAAAACATCTTCTGCCTTGACCTGATTCTTGTTGTTTACTACAAAACAAGGTTATTTTCCCACACTTGTTATACAAGAAAAAGTAATAAAGGACCTATTTCTCCACGCAGCAACATTATGGGAGAGTCAGTGAGGTCGACATGGTGGCATTCACTGACACAAACGGCGCTTTCTCCCGATTTCTACTAATTTGATTGGGATGTAATTGGTTTACATTTTAATTAATTGGTTCATTCTGTAAATGTTTTTATGAGGAAGGGAAAAAGCAACTACAGCAGTATAGTAAATTAAGATAGGATGAGATACCAGGCCACAGACTGAGGTCTTGAGCGTAAGCTGACCTCAGCCCTCTTGCTCGTTGACGCTGGGCTCATGTACTATGTAGGATGAAGGTTAAAGTGCAGACTTCACAGTATTTTTGTGTGAGCGTGTTCAAGTCTCAGGTGTGCTGTGTTGGCAGTTCAGTACGAATATAAATAGCGTGTCCCGTCTGAACCATCAGCCCCTTCCAACCCCACCCGACATCACGCTTGCCCCCCCCTCCCCCGCCTCAAGTATTGACCCACTGCAGTTTGTCTCATTCCTGCCAATGCAAGCACATCTTCTTCTTCCTCAGCCAAACACGCACAGAAAAAGAGCATTCCTGTATGTGTGTACGAAATTCAAACTAGGTGGTGTGTGTCAAAAGTGCAGGCCCTAACCCTAGACAGACACACACATGCACACACACATTTTTATTATATTTGTTGGGGTATTTTGCTGATCTCACTTATTTTAATCCTTAACATTAACCCCTAATTTCTCTTATCTTAATTGTCACTCTGACCCTAACCTCTGATCCTATAAATAAACATTTCGCTATTGAGTTATGCAAAACTTATTATACAGTACGTGACACGCGTTCTCCAATATCAATTCCTTTGTGAGCATTTGTATTATGGCAGACACACACACACACACACACCTTGTTTGTGGCACTGCTGGATGGTCCTTTGGATGAAGGTCTGGACTTCTCTGTAGGTCTGCAGGAAACTGTCCTGGAATTGGCTGGCCTGCTCAGCGCTCACCCCCAGGATCCCCGACAGACGCTCACGACCTGCAGCGACCATTTATGGCTCATTAACTAAATCATATTTAAAGTCAGCCTCTCTTCTCAAAAATGTGTTTTGGTTATTGTTACTTCAGTTGGATGTTCGAGCTTCACTGTGCAGAGTTTGACACTAGAAGGCTGTTTTCACATTCATCTGCTGTAAGTGGGAAAGTTTCTCTGGGTTTAAGACGTGCACCTACAAGCCTGATAATCCTGGTGCAGTATGCAGTTTACACAAGTGTAATGTGGAAACTTGAAGCCTCCAGTGCATAAACACTGAGAATGGACTTTTCAGTGACGTAGGAGACATCTTTTGTACAGCAGTCACATTTTTGATATTTGTATATTCATAGATTCTAGTTTTTTCAATGAGGGAGAAGGAGAAGATGTAATTTTAAGGATTTTAATGAGGTAATTGGACCTTTTTTTAAAGAGAAAAAAACCACATCAGACACCTTATTATTCCAAGCAGAGTATTTTTATATATCTTAAAACATGCCTGGAGGGGATCTTTAACTATGCAAGTTGATATTACGGGGCAAAGTTACAAAGGGGACATGGGGACGATGCAGATGTAACATAAGCAGGAACTTTAATATAATAAATATGATTTTTACCCACTAGGATTTTTATTGCAGCTAGAGATGAAAAGTTGGCAATATCTGCAGTATGTTAATATCTATGCTCTGTGATGATCTGCATTACGAGCGACCAAACTACTGAAGACCTTGAGCTCGCAAATGAACAGCAAGGGATTCAAAGGCAGCGAAAATGACCACGACTGACTGAGGAGTCATGAAAAGAGGCAGCAAAGGCCAGAGGAAGAGGAGCGAGTTGAAAGAGGGAGAGGTGAACAGAGGACAGACTGGACCAGAGGGTACGATAAATGGAAAAAAAAGGAAAAAAAGTAGAGCCAAGTGAAGGGTGAGAGATAGAAGAGGACAAGATAAAAGGAGAGTGGGCAAAGATCACGGCAAGACTGCAAGGTGTGTGTGTGTGTTTGTGTAAGAGGATAAAGCTAAGAAAAAGCCATGCTCTTGCCAGTTTCGGTGAGTTAAAGGTGTACAGTCTAGTAGGAGTAGAGGAGCAGGCTAGAAGGTTAGGAACAGATCGATGGAGGTGTGTAGAGGGTGAGCTAATAGGGTGCCACAGTTATTGTGTGTGTGTGTGTGTGTGTGTGTGTTTGTGGTTTTGAGCTCGGAGGGGTGTGATATGTGGTTGGGGATGAGTAATGTCATGCCAAACAGCCTGGGAGCTGGTAGGAGGGTTAGCGGGGGGACGGGGGGGGGGACGGGGGGGGGGGGGGGGACGGTAAGTTCTGCAGAGATTCAGAATCACCACCAGCACACAAGAGAAACACACACACAC
Organism: Thunnus maccoyii; assembly: GCF_910596095.1. NCBI lineage: Eukaryota > Metazoa > Chordata > Actinopteri > Scombriformes > Scombridae > Thunnus > Thunnus maccoyii. The sequence continues at coordinate 15,636,868 of NC_056554.1, read as the reverse complement.
ACACACACACACATACACACACACACAAAGACTTCAGTGTTCTTTGAGCGTCGGGATAACGGAGTCATGCAGTATGATTAGTGCACTGTGGGAAATTCAGTCAAGGATGTGTATTGATAGTCATGGTAATTATTTTTGGTGAATCACATGAATTTTATACTTTAAGTCAGTTTTATTCCAAATATTGACTTAATATTAGTCAGGATTGATGATAGGCGGCCCTTTAATTCTTGAAAATCGACTGGAGCGAGATTATTATCATGAAAACTTGTGCTGCTATTTTAAAAATTAAACATTTTGAAGTCTCTCAATACTTTTTGATACTGCTTTTTAAATTTTTAGAACAACGACAACATAAAAAAATCTGAATGTTGCCCAAAAAAAAGGCAGCCTCGTAGAAAATGGAAGACATTTGAATTCATTCAAGAAGACACATCTGTCCGTGCGGCGGGTACACGGTCGCAGGCCAAGCCTTCATAAACCGAAACATGTCACGACCCTCTGAGCAATGTGGCTGATTATGTGTTGAGCTAGAAGCTACTGAAATGTATGTAGTGTATGAGCTTGTTTCTGCGTGTGTGAAGCCCTACATTCCTGCTGAATGAGGTCAGTTTAAGGAGTGACCTTTAACCTTCGTTACAGATGCTCCCTGCACTTCTCTGGTACCCCCATCAGTCTTCTCTGTCCTTTCAGTTTGCTCTCTTTAATCTCTTCTTCTAATGCTGCAACCTTCATGTTAGTTCTGCCCTCTTTGTTTTCTATTTCCTCTCTTTCTTTCCTTTTGCCAGTGTCCTTTCTGTTCCCCCCTTTATTGAAAAGTTACTGTACATTTCAAAATGCAAAAACAGTCTACCGGTATATGGAGGTACTTTTGCGTCCTTATTTTATGCAATCAAACAGAACAGGTTTGCAATCAAAAAATGGATTTGAGAGCAAAACTTTCAACACTGCAATCAAAAAATGTTTTATAGCAAGTAAAATAAATTTGTGATTAAAATGCAAATCAAAAATTTTGTTTGCTGTTGAGCTGAATTTGGTGGGCGGGACCTACGCTGAAAGATGTAAGACACGTCGCTATTGGCCAGTCTCGGACGGAGTGACAGCTTGGCAACATCCAGCAAGAATGTTATGTTTGAACTGGTGCATGTAGATTGCTTTTGTTTAACAATCTGTGACGTCGTAACGGGTTAAAAAAAATACATATTATTTTGTCAGCTTGTAGCTGCTAGCTTAGCTCAATTAGCTAGTCACTTGCTCGTAACCTATTACAACATCACAGATCGTTAAACAAAAGCAACCTACATGCACCAGTTCAAACATAAAATTCTTACTATTACTACGATGGGAGTTACGTGTAAACATACCTGCTCATTGATTCTCCATGGATTTCAAAACTCCCTCCCTCATTTACTAACTGAGGATGTTGCCAAGCTGTCACTTTATTCAAGACTAGCCAATAGCGGCATGTCTTACATCTTTCGGTGTAGGTCCCACCCACGAAATTCAGCTCAAAAGCAAACAAAATTTTTGGATTCCAAAACAAAAGTTCTTGATTTATATTTTAATCCCAAATTAATTTTGCTTGCAAGTAAACATTTTTTGATTGCAGTGTTGATAGTTTTTTGATTGCAAACATATTCTGCATAATAAAGACGCAAAAGTACCTCCATACTGGTATAAAGTCCTCAGTTGACAAATTATAAACAGGATGTAATGAATGAAGAACCTCAGTTAACTTGAATCTATTCTTTTTTAGCCCCGTCTTCATTTTCACACTGCACCTCTTTCTTACCTCCTGTATGTTACTTTTTTTTTTTTTTTTCCTCCAACATCATCGCCTGGCCTTCTTACTTGTTGACCTATTTGTATGTACGTGTGTGTGTGTGTGTGTGCGTGTGCATGAGTCCGTACTGACGCTCTGCCCCTCCTCCCTGGCCTGATTATTGTCTTGCGGGGAGAAAGCTTCCTTTTAGTATTCGGTATCCATGGCAACGCATCCTTGCATGAAGAGCTGTCTGTCTATGCTGATCAGGAGCTCCTTCCATTCCTCTTCTGGTTTCCCCTCTCTCACTCAGCCCCACCCGCTCCTCACTCTTCCCCTTTCCCCTACATTACTCTCTTCTCCACCGTCACCCCCACCCCCTTCTTTATTGCCTTCAGCCTACATTTTCCACATCTGCCTTGCGATTTTTGCTCTGTATTCTTCTCCTTCTGCACCCCATATTTTATCTGCATTTTTTAGTGCTGACCTTTTTGCTTTTGTGATCTGTCCCTGCATGCATGTAGTGCCCCCCCCCCCCCCCTCCCCGCATGTCTCAGATGAATAGCTTTTACACATTTGCCTCATTGGCTATTATTGTTGAGGTTTATTGAGTTCTTTGGAACGGACTCATTCATTGTTCGAGTGGCTCTGTTTGCGTGCTCATGTTTGTTTTTCTCCCGCTGAGCTGTGACCCCTGCTAAAGTAGAAATACCACAGAACACTCCATCATTAGCTCGAGAGCATCAGATATTGTTGAGCTCCTGAATGAACTCTAAGCATACTCGATTCAAAGTAATAAACGCTGGCTCTATTCCCCGCTCGTAGACTCTGATGCAAACCATGCGCTTTTGGGTCAGTTATTGGTTAATCAAATCAAACGTTTTCTGGCTGTGTCATGATGTTGTCTTCGGGGAGAACAGTAAATGTCCTGTTTTGTAATATATCTTGTCTAGGTCACGGTGAGGGGAAAACACATAAAACTGACAAATTCACAGAAGAATGAGTGTTAAATTACAGCAAACACGGAAAAAGTTATTTTTGACTCAAATATTTATCCCAAAAGTCATACTTTGAGGTCTAAATGTTGTCAAGGTACTATAAAATGGTGAGAAATGATAACTGGTACCATCTATTTAGCTATAAACCACAAGTATAGCACGTGTAAAGGCAACTGATGATTCACATTTATAGTAATTTCACGCTCTGAGTGGAATGAGCCAGAAATTTTCTCACTACACTGACCTACAAAGCCAAAAGAGCAGTGCCTTTCTGAGTAGTGTAACAGAGATAAATGACTGATCTCAGCTTCAACCAATCGTGTTGGCACAGTAATGAACTCTGAATCATTATAGCCTATACATCCTATCCTACAATGTGCTTATTAGGACATGTGTCAGTTTCTGTGGCCATATGGTGCCTTTCCTTGCCCTTCACTTTGGCTCAATCATGTCAAATACAGTTAAACACAAGCAGATGCCTCAGTTTCTGTGCATGAAATACACTTTTAGGTAGACAGAGCTGCTCAAAGCTAGACACATGTGAGCCAGCTCGTCGTTTTTTCATCGAAAAACATCTGGATCTGGGAGAAAAGACCAGTTGAAACCTGGAATTTATATCCCCTTGCACACAAAGGTTTATAGTGATGAATTAAATCAAAAAAATAAATACATTTTTAAATAAAAACTGACAACTGAGCTTTACATGTATAGCTGAAGCCATGCAGGTAGCTCTTTTTAATTAATTATGTATGATTAACCAAATTTTGAACAGTTGCTGTAGTCTGGTATAACAGCAGTTTTGACAACAGGCTCTAGTATTGTCAAAACTGTTATCATACCACACTACAGGCATTTGGAGATCAGGCATTTAGTATATCTTGTGGCTCACACAAGACCAGAAGCTGTTATGCTACGTTGTGTGAGTCTATGGAAAAAAGCTGCAAATCTACAAGATTTAAAGTGGCCGCTAGCAATAAAACCTGATGAAGAGCGCAGATCGCCTGTAAAACTTCCCTCCATCACACAGATAATAGCACAAAATGCACAAGTAAACATGCACACATAAATCAACATAAATAAACGGGCAATTTTTTTTACAGCCCTGCTGGCCCAGATATCTACCACTCCAAAACAAACAAACACACACACACACAAACACAAATATTTGTGTGGTCTCCACACTGAGATGTATCACTTTGGTTATGTGTGTGAGTGTTTGTTCACGAGAACACATGCACGTGTGTGAACCATAAATGGGTCACAAGTGACACAGACGAGCCTCTCTATGGACCACAAGGGTGCATTATACATTCATCTCCCCACTCTTTTTCTCACTATTTTTATCCTCTCCTGCCCCTCCGCCCTCTACCCCCGTCTCCGTCCGTCATGTGCAACCAGGAATATGATCCACAACATGAAAGGAACACGAGGAAACAGGCAGATTTATGTACAGATAACCTGAAATCTTTGGTTAAAATAATCACATCCTTGTGCTACTGTGATCTCTGCCCTTCTCATTTTCCTCCCTCTGGTGTTTTATCTCTAAATCATCGTGGATGCTAACAGTTATCCTCTTAACACAATCAACCACTTGTACATCTCTGAACCTGTTGCTAAATGACACTTAAACCCATTTTTTAAAAAATCATTTTGAAACAATACAGGTCAATTGTCCAGTTCACTGCCGCATATCTATCTTAATTATCACCGATCAATTATCATCCACTCACCTGCTCCGTACACAACAGAGTACACAATGCGCTTGGCGTGTTCTCGGTCCTCGGAAGTCACCTCACCCTCACTCACCCCTTTCCTGTGTGACGGAGATTTAGAGAGAGACAAAGTGTGTTTTTACCACTAAATTCATATGTATACAATTTTATTATATATTTTAACAGAACCAAGTGGTGCAGAAGTGAAAGTTTTGTTTGAAACTATACAGACTGTATCCGTGTGAAGGGAAGCATGTAACCTAAAGGACAGGTTCACAATTTTTCATGTCTATCCTTAAACAATAGTCAGGAGTCCAAACAATTACTGACCCATATTTTTCTTGTCATAGTCATTCCTCCTGTTCATATCGGCCAATTATATGATCCCTTCATAACACACTTATAATATAAGTGATGGGGGCCAAAATCTGCAAGCCTCCTTCTGTGCAAAAAATGTATTTAGAATTTATCTGAAGCTTATGTAAAGCTTCAGCCGTTTTGAGTTTGCCAAATAATGTGGATATTTTCCACAGTTACGGTCCTTCTTAGTAAAACATTCCCTCTTTTTGTCTCAATGGAATGTGTTTTTTCTGTTCGGCTACAGTGGAAGTATCATAACAAAAAGAGAGACTTTGGCACTAAAAAGACAGAAACTTGGAAAGATATTAACTTCATTTGACGTATTTGGACGGCTGAAGCGTTATATAAGATTCAGATAAACTTTAGATACATTTCTGCACGGGAGGAGGTTTGTGGTTTTTGGCCTCCATCACTTATATTGTAAGTGCATTATGGAGGGATCTTCTGATGGCCATTATGAACGGGAGGAATGATTATGGCAAGAAAAACATGTGTCGGTGTTTATTTGGGCACCTACATTATCTTCAGATGAACCATAACTGCATTTTTGCTCAAAATGAATGTGTGGACACACTGTGTATTTTGGCTCCCGTCACTTATATTGTAAACACACTTAGTGGAAGAAGATCCCTCCTAATGATCAGTATGAACAGGAGGAATGATGACTGTATTACCATTACTAATACTATATAAATATAATGACCTTTAACTTGTTTTTCACCCAAAATACAAATATAAAATTGCAGAAATTAACCGTTTAAAGGTAAGTGTGATGGATCTTGCCTTGATGTTTGTATCATTTTGATTGTTATCTGGTGGGAATTTTGAAAATAAGATAAAAAAGGAGGTGAATCAAAACAAGTAAAAAAGAGGGAACAATGCAGAGAGAAAAGACTGAGGTTAATAAAGCGAGACAGTCAGAGAGGGAAAACACAGCACTTAGGTCATCATAAGGTCAGAAATAAGAGGAGAGTTGGGAGATATGAAGGTAAAAGGGACATAAAATATAAAACGAGAAGGTGGACGGGAAAAGAACAGAGACGGAAAGAGAGAGAGCGAGGCGGGGATGGACAGACAGACAGACAGAGACAGTTATGTAATGTGACTTGTAGACAGCCGTAGTACTGGGGATCAGACAGGGTGGGATGACACGTCTGCAAAGTGGCATTTCTGGAGGGGCTGACGGGGAGCTGCCACTGCTGATTAGTGGTGAGGGAGTGTCCCACATACACGAAGACACACAGAGACACACATACACACTGAGAGAAATTTACAAACATGTCTGGTGAGCTTCAACACTCCAGCAGTTCATGATGCCAAATGTCTTGTTGACTGTAGCCTCAAGTAAGGGACTCAAGAATATGAGGTATTGACACTTGAAATGCCGTCTCTCTCTCTCTCTCTCTCTCTCTCTCACACACACACACACACACACACACACACACACACACACACACACACACACACACACACACACACTTCTCTGCTAAATGACAGGTAAGTTAATGATGGGTAACCTGAAACCTCTTTAGGGCTCGTCTGGCTGAGGGGAATCCATACTGGATTTTCACTGCCCCCTGCTGGATAGGTATTAATCTACTGGATGAATTTTATTTGCCTCCTCCTTCACTTCACCAGCTTCATGTCACATTTCAGAGCTGAAAAACGCTTCTACATTCGTCTTGAACGCCTCTAAAATTGGCTCGCTGCTGTTACATGTTAGCTTTTTTTCACCGATGGCAGTTTGTCACGTATCAGAAGACAAGAAAACTATAAAATGTAGCTGCAGCTTCAGAAGCCTCCATGTATTTGGTAAAAAGGAATCACTTTTGACCACACAGGCTGTGAATGCAAAGCTTTCTGCATGTTTCACCCTCCGATCTTTCTTTCACTGCAACAGTCTGGTAAGAGCTGGTTCCAACCATACTAACAGAAGGATCAGGATCAGGACATTGCTGGTGAGAGAAGTGATGTGAAAACTTGGGAGGAATTAAGGAAGCATGAGAAGAGAGGGAAGGAGAGACAGAGGGAAAAAAAAGAGGGGAAAGAAAAGGGCTGAAACTGCAAAATTTACATGTGAAACGGGAAATTGAACAATACGGGAGAAAAAAGAGGGCAAGAAACAGACCAAAACCACTTGAAAGTAAAAGCAAAGAGACAATTGAAAGAAAAGAAACAGAAGTCTATGGAAGAGAGGGAAGCAGCAGAGGGTCCAAAAGAGGAGAGTAATCCCAGCAGGGTAATCCCAGCAGAGCTGCAGTGTCACCAGTTAATATGTTTAAAGGTGAAAGAGAGAGAATGAAAAAGACACAATGTAAAGCCTAAGCAGAGCTGTTAATATGCTCTATGTGACCAGGTAATCTGTTTAACTAGCCGCCCTCTGCCACACATTTGACTGTGATGGATGACAGGATCAGTGTAACACTGGGACACACACTAATTCACACACACACCGTACATACATGCTGCACTGGAAAGACACACAGAGCTACATGTAAACACCAGTGACAAGAGACAAAGAGAAAAACACACAAACACTTCAAAACTGTACCTGGTGATTACGACAATGTAATCACCAGGGCGACCGGCCCAGGGGTGTCCTGCCCCATGGAAAAAAAAAAAGAGAGAGCGAATGAGGCAGTTGGCATGGTAGTCATGGCAACAAGGTTATTAGCGTTTGAAGTGAGGGAGCCGGCAGTCTGGAGAGAGAGACAGAGAGAGAGAGAGAGAGAGAGAGAGAGAGAGACTGGGAGTGAGAGAGGGAAAGAGAAACCCTGTGGAGCATCAACACTCACCTTGGCAAGGAGATCAGGGAAGAATCAGTGTGTGTGTGTGTGCATGTGTGTGTGTGTGTGCGCGCCTGTGTGTGACCTACCACTGAGAGGCCAGCATGGTAAAGACGTCGGCCTGAGGGTTAGTAAAAATACGAAGCAGCTCAGGGTCAGAGGAGAGGTGAGCCAGCAGACGCAGCTCCACCTGGCAGAAGTCTGACACATATGTAGACACGCACGCACACACACACACACACACACACACACACACACACACACACACACACACACACACACACACACACACACACACACACACACACTTGTTTAGCTACTTAATGACTGTATTACTCCAACACCATGTTCAGAAAACATACAGTACATTCAAGACCCTCCACATCTATCGTTCACCCACATGTGTTTTCACTTATTTTGACTAATCAGACTTCTTTTTTGAGTATCGGCACGTACGAACCGCGCTTGATTGATCTGATCTGTCTGACCCTTACCTCACCCTCATTAGCTTTGTTTTTATCAATTTATTAATATATCATTCTTATAAGCCTTTTTTAACAGCGGTTATTTTGACTTGTCACAGTAGAAAGAGCACAGGTGTTCCTAATAACATTAACAATGTCTTTTTCTATTCAAGTGTCCCCGGTAAGTCGTGACAGCGAGCTGGGACGAACAATATCAAGACCCTGAAACTGAAGCGGTTCAATGAAATACAGCCATCGTTCATTTTATTATTTACACCTGTGCTTTTCCTACTGTTGCATGTCAAAAAAAAAAAGTCCATTGGCTCATGAACTTTGAGTAATTTCAGCATCACTCAGCCAAAGTTTGAGAGCAGAAAATGAAGTGGTCTAATTAGCCAGAATAAGTGAAAACACCTGTGCGAGGAAATTTGTATTCTATTTCATGTGATGTAATGGTGTAGCCATAAAAAATGTCTACTTATGTTTAAATATTTTAATCTGTTTTAGCAAGATATAACTTCGCTGAAGCACTAGAGCCCATATATAAGTGACTGTCACTGTAAATGTCACATATAAAGTATACAGTATGTGTGGGCGGTGGAAAACTGCCAAAGCGAAAGTTTAAAAGGAACATCGTGGTGCAAGAATTTCAAAGAACACCGTATTGTACCTTCAAACGCACGTTCATTGTTAGAGTAAACACTGTAATTAATCCGGGACATTCGGTACATGGAAGGTGTTATTTGTGCTCAAGTGTTGCAGCGACAATTTTGTTGTACTTGCTGTTCCTAAAGCTGCCATCTCTCCTTCATGTAGCGACGTCCTACATTTCCTAGAATAACTCTGAATAAGCTACAGAGAGTGGGTTTGAAATTGTTGCTGTAAGCCATACATGAAGGTGAAGAGTGCAACAGAAAATAAGAGACGGTGCAGGAGCAGAAGAACGAGAGCTTTCTGTCAAGAAAAAAAAAACAAAAAACGTTACTGTCTGTGAAAAAAGTGCTGTCTCTGCATCTTGTTTCTCCCTTTGTTACTGTCGACGGTCGTGCAAAATGTGGGCCCGGAACGAACTGTCTTTTTCATCCTGTCACCGAAGCATGATGCTCACTATTGATGTTCTAGATAGCTGATCAATTTTGTGCTATTAAACTCGATTGCACCTAAGCTGGAAGAAAAACATGTCAATTTTTAGCGGTGGTCCAAGCGAACAAGTACAGTAACTACTAATATATGCAAAGAAACACTCATAATGTAGACATGAACTCCCAACGCGATCCAGCTACATCATAACTGACATCACAATTATTAATTATAATGATCATTTTAGGCCACTTTAGGCCACTTGATCCAGTAACACTATAATTACTGTATCTTACATCAATGTCATTATTGTACGTATATGTAAACACATGAATAAACTTAATGGAGTCAGGGTGGTTGTCAAAAAGCTCACAATAGAAGCCGACCTTGTGTTTCTCTAACATGACAACATAGTGACAAGCTAATGCTGCTATCCAGACACTTTCACAGAAACATGATTGGCCGACCCACCGGTTGAAGTACGGTAAAGTTACGTGATTGTACTCAGAAACGGTGCTTCTGTCACTCACCGCTGATTGTGATAACAGATCAGAGGTATGAAATGACTGTTTGATACTAGGCAATAAGGACAGTTTTGCCCTTTGTTATTTCTGACACTAGTTTTGAGTAAAATACTGTTTTTGAAATGTGAAAGCTGCTCTGTTCTTGCCAGTTCCACCCACTGTAACTGGTTTTCAGTAATGGGTCGAGTTGTAAAAAGTGTGTTTTTTAACAGGCAATAAAAGTCTAAAGTCATTGCTCAACACTATGGTTTGTGAATGCTGGTGAATAAAGAGGTACATTTTGAACTCAATATTATCCAAAAATATAGAAAATGTAGAAATACATGGCAATCAGGGGGGTTGCGGTGCTCATGTCCCATCCCTGAAAACCTCTACTATCACATAAATCCATCTAAGCTGGGTAATTAAAGAAAGGTCATGCTGCTTGGAAACATATAAATGTTGTAATTAAACCTTAATGTAACTTTTCTAATTGACCAAAGGATTGTGTAAATGTTGCTGACTGTTTTTGTGTAAAGGTTTTTGTTCATTGGTCAAAACATGAAACTAAATTATGTGGGAATATATTTGATATTACATGTATATTGTGCGTATCTCGTGTGCGTGTTCATTCTTGCCAGAACCATTTTCCCTGGGAAAAGAATAGATTTTTTAAAATTAAAAATAAAGTGCAATCCATGAGAACTCGAGCACATTAGGGGAGATTGTTTTTAAATAAATTATTCATCTTTTATTCAGAGCTCAACAGGATATAAAAAGGTCAATATATTTATTTCCTTGTTAGTATCATCAAACGTTTTCATTTTTGTGTAATGTTTTCAAAGCCATAATGGATGCATCTTTTGTTCAAGAGTTAAATTAGCCTGTGTTCAGGCACTCGGTCACAGTAGAAGTGTTGGACCTTTGTAGTGGGTAATGACAGGACAGACACAGTTTCAGGACAGTAAAGTTACAGAACAAAAACAAAAACACCCCCAACTAAAAAGGCCTCTGAGAGCAAATTGTTTTTAGAAAATTGCCCGAGGCAGTTACATAAGCAGAGAGATCACCAGAGGCTGTAAATGGGACACACTGACAGACAAACAAAAAAAAAACAAAACACACAGGCGCAAAATAGGCAGAAATAAACTCCGTCTCACGTAACTGCACAACATGATACACACACACACGCACATTTAGAGACAGACAACTGTGAAGAGATATACGGACAAACACACAGAAAGAGAAGACACGCATCTCTTTTGAGGCAGGTGACAGTGTTTTAGGGTGTTCTGTACTAACAGGTCTACAGCTCTCTTGTCGGCTTGGTAGATCTCAAAACACACACACATACACACATGGAAACACAAACACACACTTACACCCACACCAACAGTACATTCCATTACTGCCATTCCAGCCAGACACATCTCTTCTTCTGCTCGGCTGCTTCGAAATCAAATTAAACTCAACCAAAATGCGGGGAAAAACGACTCAAAATGGACGGGGAGGGGGGATTGAGAGATTTTCCCCTCAGTCAGGACGAAGCAAGCAGCTGTAATAGGTTTCTGATAATGTGGGAAGATTGACAGTGATGTATTAGAAATGGTTATTTTATCATCGCTGAGGCAAATCTGACAGGTTCTGCTGGAAAGGGTAAAGAGTGAGAAAGAAAATCCCTAAGCTGCTCAGTTCACAATGTAGGTTAAACCAAACACCATCTACCGTTTAACCCGGGTCAGACGTAGACTGCAGAGGAAAAAAAAAAAGATGAAAAGGGACAGGAAAACAAGACTCTGGTGGGATGGATAAGAGGAGGAAAAAGAGCGATGGAGGGGGTGATGATGGTGAGGAGAGAGATGGAGGAGAAGAGACGACCGGTTTTGGTTGTGATGAGGTGAGGAGGGGAGTTTCTAAAGATATCCTCCCATCAATGTTTTATGAGTCAGATCACATTTCCTCCAAGCGTGGCCGGCAGCCTCAGAAACATATTGCTGACCAGGATCTGTGTGTGTGTGTGTGAGAGAGAAGCGTGTGTGTGTGTGTGACAGCAACAGAAAGCATGAGAGATTATTGGGTTGATGTTAAAAAAAGAAAATATGTGTATGAAACAGAGAAATAATAGACAACACATGTGAATTCATAGGAGTTATGTGTGTGTACACGCTCTCGTGACAGCAGGCCTTGATAAAAACACCACGATCAAGAATCCTTGTATTGATCCACACAGGAATAACTCCATCCTAACATAGGGTATAGATTACACCGGATCGGTCCAGTGCCTTTTATGACCTTAAACTGAAACCATACAGCTGAGAATATATGGGTTTAGATGCTGGACTTGGATGGATTAATTAGTATCCATCCATCCATTTTCTTTACTGCTTATCCTCTAGAGGGTTGCGGGGGGAGCTGGAACTGAATATTCACCTCACTGGTTTTGGAGATTTCCACTCTTTACTTTGAGTCTCTCTATTTAGCATTTATAAGCAGTATATATACAGATTAGTTGATTAGTCGACAGAAAATTAATTGCCAACTATTTTGATTATCAGTTAATTGTTTTTTTTTAAGAAAAAATGCCCAAATTCTTCAGTTCCAGCTTCTTCGATGTGAATATTTTCTCGTTTAGTCAGACCAAAAACATGCAGGTAAGGTTAACTGGTGACTCTAAATCGCCAGTAGGTGTGAATGTGAGTGTGAACGGTAGTCTGTCTCTATACTATATCTTAGACCTGTGATTGATTGTCGACCTGTCCAGGTTGTACTCCGCCTCTCCACCCAATGTCAGCTGAGATTGGCCCCAGCTCCTCTGTGACCCTCTAGAGGATAAGCAGTAAAGAAAAACGGATGGATGGATAGTAAACTGAATATCTTTGGGTTGTGGACCTTTAGGAAATGGTGATTGACATTTTTTCACCATTTTCTGACGTTTTATAGACCGAATGACTAATCGAGAGAATAATTAACGGGTTAATCGATAATGAAAATATTCATTAGTTGCGGCTCTACGGACTAGAATGTAGCTGTAAGCAGATATAAGTGTGGATTAATGTATTTGTCAATAACTGTAACTGCTCCATCGCACATAACTGGATGTTGGTGTTTAAACAGATAATGAATGAAAATATATAGAAATGAAATATGTCCACATAGGAGAAGCAGACAGATTTGATTAATTTACCAATGTTGTAGTTTGGAACACCTTGTTTGCAATGTTAGGTTTATCACTTTGGGCACTTATGATGGGTATTTGTCATTATTTTTATGAACAAAATGAGTAGTAAACTAATTAAAATAATACTAATTGATCGGTAATTTAAAATAAGCTTATCTTTAGCTCCTAAGGTGCTATATAAGTGCACTTTTTTCCATCTGCACAGGAAAGACATTTAGGGGTTCAATCTGAAAGAACAGACTTCTCTCTGAATTTTATGTTTCTCTCACTTTTGTAGACAGCGTGAATGTGCAATACAGGGACATGTAATACTTGAGACAGTAGATATAAAAAACAATCCTGCAGCTCCTTAGACAGCATGTGAGGACACTTAGGTGACTAAGCTATTCCTCATACCTATTTAATACCACCTCCAACAGCACCCTGAACAAGCCCTCAGTGATGCTTCACAGTACAATATGGAGTGAGAAGGTTATGGATAAAAGCTTAAGAGCTCAACTCAAATCCGCACAGTGAGAATGTGAAATGTCTCTTGTGGGTTGTGGTGGTTTTGAGAGGCTTCTAGGAGGAATTAATCGACCAGCATACAGGTTAAAGCGTAAAGGTTGGACAACATTGTGAAAGTTAGAATCTACTGGGAGAAATGGGGGGGGGGGGGACTCAAAAGGACTAGAGGAAGGTCCGGACAGAAACTCCAACTGAAGCAGGAAATTAATCCCTTCTAAAATTTTCCAACATCTACGGATGAATATGTGAGAACTAAACAGTAAGAAAAATAATCTTAGATGAGTCGGGTTTCCCTTTTGATATGTGACCTTTTACAGTTTCGTTCACGTTAGGGCTGCAACTAACAATTATTTTCATTATTGATTATTCTCATGATTATTTTTTCGATTAATCGATTAGTCGTTTGGTCTAAACAATGTCAATGCTTCCCAAAGCCCGAGATGCAACTTCAAATGTTGTGTTTTATCCTGACAGAAAAGTCTACAACCCAAAGATTTTGAGTTAACTATCAAAGAGGACTAAAGAAACCAGAAAATATTCACAGTTAAGAAGCTGGAACCAGAGAACTTCAGTATTTTTTTACTTAAAAAGTGACTCCAGGTGAACATATACGCATTTGTATGTTTATTTATATGAGTTCCTTGTTCTGATGAAAGCCTGAAACATGTCAGCTCATGTGTGCCTCATTAAAATGAAAGGAAGAAAAAAAAAAGATGCTTAATTCTCCAAAATGACAGCTGTCATGATAACAAATCATGTTATGCAACTCTTGTTCCAGCTACCATCGCCTCCTGTCAGATGGCCAAATCATATGCATTTTTAAAATGCTAAGTGACATTTGTCAAGTAGCTCTTATGTCCAGTGAAAACATTTATTGTTTTGCAGTAAAAAACTTTGCTTTTTTTACACCGCAGACACGTGTTGCTCTTCCCCTCTGCTGCACACAGCTACTGAATTTTCCCAACTTCTCTTTTTCTACTATGAAACAGGGTTTTAAAAGAAAATAAATTGAAAACTGAAACTAAAACTAATTTAAATTCATGTTTTTAAGAGGACTAACAGGGTTTGATGAGGGAATTAGGCCTGCCATTGTTCTCATTTTGGCTAGCCTCTCTTTTCTCTCTCTGCTCCAGCAGGCATCTCCCAACAGAACTCACACACAGGTTGCTCAGGGACGGAGACAATGTTGTTTCCAAAATTTTTAAAAAACAAAATGTACCATAAAAAATAATTTCTTTTATCTTTGGTGAAACAGATTTGATAGCCATGTTTTGTTTTGTTTTTTTGTTTTTTTTACTGAGCCATGGATTCTCGGATTCTGCTGAGGGTGGGATCAATAAATAAACACAACACACACACATGACATAAACACACACGCTGCTTTTGCAGTCAGAAAACTAATATTCAGATACGTAATACCTTTAGACGTGTCTCTTAGTAGAACTTTTTCTAGTGACACTGGAAAGTGATAGTTGTTCAAACACACACCACACACAGACAGAGCAGTTGTTCCAGTTTGTGAAGGACATCGGAGGACATAAAGGGGGTGACTGAGCGAGGGCTCCCTACGAGGGATTGTTTCCATGGCAGCCTGGCCTCTGAGTGCATATGTGTGTATGCGTGGTTGTGTGGGCATGTGTTGGCCTGCTGGCGTGTGTGTGTGTTTGTGAATCCCCGCCGTGTTGTGTGTATATGTGGGATCCTCGCTCTTATCCTGCTGCTGTCCTCTTGCTAACCCTGGTTTATCTGTCTGGTTATGTAAGTGTGCGACACACTGTCAGGGCCAGCAGACACCCTGCGTTCCCCACAAAGCTCTGCCAGGCTGACAGTGTCCCAGCTCTCCCCTCTGCCTACACAGCATGGACCAGCGTTACACCCCCAAGTGACCTTATGATGCCAGCTGAGGTCTCGTCAGCTTAAGAGGTTTTTTAAGTTAACAGTTACAAACTTGACCAGACAAATCCAGTGGAGACAAAATATTTATGCTGATATCAGACTGCACATGCAGAAAACAAAAAAAAAAAACCTCAGTCTGATTATGTCCCATTTGATTATGCAGTGGTCAAACACTGTCCACAGGCTGAACCATAAAAGTAGAATTAAAGTCACTGTAACTGCAGAGCTTTTTTTTTCTGCCTTAGGTTTAGTTAGTGGCTGGGTCAAAAGTGACTGCAATGACATGCCTGAGCAGCTAACTGCTGCAGGATCAAGAAAAAAAAAATTGTGTCAAAGCTTGACAGTGATTTGTTTATCTTTACAAGTTTACTGATGTGTGTTATGTGAGTAGAAATGACATCTGCCTTTGTTTCAAAGGCAATCATTTGTTAATCTTTTTAAAAATTAAACACATTTTTAAGTAATTAAATCATTACAAAATACAAAATAAACCTTCTCTACATGACATGTTGGCAACCAATATGAACCAATTTCCTCTAGAGGAGAAATACACAAAATAAGTGATACCTACTGGAAAAAAACATACCTGACGGCTTTAAAAGATTAATATTTTTATGGCATCTGTGCTTATTTCTTTGTATTCAATAATGTGACAGAGAAGAGGGACAGTGTTGAATGACAAACCAAAAACATTATGCTTTGACATCACATTTCCCTACCTGCAGCGAGAAAGGTCCAGCCTTCCTGAGGAATGAACATGGCCCGAGGATGAACAGTCACCACCTCTTCGTCCTTTCCTGTGAGGACCGAACACAGAACCCTGAGGAACACCTCAACACATCATAGCTCACTGCAAAGTGCATGTTACTTCAGATGTACGAACTATGCTGCATTGACATCTAACATGTCTGGAAGTTTCAATTTCAGAATATTTTTTTCCGGTAAAAGAAAACTAAAGC
Source organism: Thunnus maccoyii (assembly GCF_910596095.1). Lineage (NCBI taxonomy): Eukaryota > Metazoa > Chordata > Actinopteri > Scombriformes > Scombridae > Thunnus > Thunnus maccoyii. The sequence goes on along the minus strand of NC_056554.1, from coordinate 15,620,663 downwards.
CTGTTTTTAGTGTTTTCACTGTGTATTCTAAGAATAAAGAATAAATCAAGAATTCAATCAAGAAAAAGCCACAATCCAATGCTGAAAACTGTTTCAGGTCCAATCGACATTTACAATTATTATAGTGATATTATATCAATGGTATTTTGTTTTCTCTTTCAGTTTTAGGCAACCTAGTAAAATATTAAAATATATATTTCTTACAATTATGAAATTAAATAAAATTTAACACATTGAACAGAAGTAAAACAAAAAACAGCAGAGTAACTTTTAAATAATGTAAAACTTCTAAATTAACAGAAAATTATTACTCAGTCTTAATTTTTTTTTTTTGTAAATTTGGTAATTGGATTGTTTTTAATTGTTTGTATCGTACTGTATTGTTTTTTTTATATTTTCCTGCCCAGGGACCACAGATGTAAGTTAGCTATATAGCTAACTCAATGGTTGTGTTGTGCATGGCCTGTGTTAAATAAACAAACTAAACTAAACTAAACTAAAATAAACTACTAACTAAATCCAAATGTATGATATTGAATAGAGCCATGTGTTACATACATGGATAAACACTGCGTTGTGCCCTGTTACGTCTCAATTATGTTGTGAGAAATGCTGCCAGAATTCAAATTAAACAAACATTTCACCGAGTAGGTTACTTTTGACAGTGTTACAACACATTTCAAAACAACCTGATTTAGCTGTAATATTCTGTGTGTGTGTGTGTTTGACAGACAGAATGACACAGAGCGACTCAGACAAACACAGACAGTGAGCAGCTGGGGACCTGGAGGAGCAATAAAAGAGAGCTAACACTGACATCAGACTTAATGAGGATTTAAATTATGAAGCCACGACACCCCATTCAGAGGCAAATCCGAATCCAATCATTATCAGTCAGTCAGGATCACTGCACTCTGCTATGAGGCTATGAGGACTTGGCTGAAGTGCTGACCTTAGTACAGGAGATATGAGGTGGTCCATAACAATGAGCCATCACATCCTACATCAGCATGATGAATATAACACAGTGCATACACACACAAACACATACATGCTGACACTGACAATGTGGCCTCGCTCTCTCTCTCTCTCACACACACACACACACACTGTGAGTAAACTGGAGCACTGTCACCTCTCACCTCAAGACACAAGAAGATAACTGACTGGATGACAAAGTGACAGAAGGAGGGATGCTGATGGAGGGAAAGAAGGGATGATATGAGGTGATGTAGCAGGGAGAGAGAGAGAGAGAGAGAGAGAGAGGGAGAGAGAGAGAGAGAGAGAGAGAAGAGGATTTGATGACAAGGTGCTTTGGGCATCTGAGTGAATGAGGAGCAGAGGTGCTGATGTTAGCAGCGCTGAATCACTCAAACACAGAGAGAGAGAGAGAGAAAGAAAGAGGGAGAGAGCAAGAGACAGAAATAGAGCTGAGTGTGGCACAAGTAGCTTTGACTGACAGCTAGTCAATATGGCCTGGCCATGCCAACAAATAGATGGTCACTGTTTTGATGTTTTATTCATCCACAAATGGAGGAATTTAGTATTTGTCCTGCGTGTCGGACACATGGTTCACACTGATCCGGCACCCCCGGAGAAGGTAAATATAATATATATAAATCAAAGCCCTCCGGAGGTGAGATGACCTCACAAAACCATGAACAATGACTGTACTTAGGAGTTGATCATTGATCAAGTAGTGTATGTGCGATGACAGTCAGACGCCCATGACATCAGTTTGATGGATGAAACTTTGGGTGGATGGGTGACTGGGACATCTACTGAGGGAAAGATAGCAGTTCAGTCAGAGATTTAACTTGGTCCAACTAAAATAATTTGGCTCTTCTCATTAACATACAGTACGTGCCCTGAACATCCATGTTTGCTTCTAGTACAGGGAATTTATATTGAGAAACTCTAAACTGCAGGGATCTATCTAGAAATTTGACAATAAATCTTCCTTCAAGAAAGAATGTAATGTAAGTGAAATAGGCAATGTGTCAGAGTAAATCAATGTAAGCTTTAGGAAATAATGTCATTTAGAATTTAATTTCAAATCACTATAATTGTACAGAGCAAGTTATTTTAGCAAAATTCATGCAGTCATGCATTGTAATTGTGTTATAATATAATTGCTGTGGAGGCCTCGAGCTACTGTCTCAAAAAATGAAGGGTCAGGATGTTTTCCCAAAGTGTTTGTGTGGCAGTTTTTCCTCAAATAATGATTATGTGCAACAAGGGTAAGACAAGGTAATTGAAACTTCTTGCAACGCAGGAAGGAGCGGCGGTCTTTTGTTTATTGATGGAGTGTGAGAAACAGAGGAGGAGCGATTAGATAATAATCAGATCTCAGATTGCCAAGTTGATGCTTGTATTCTCATGAAAGTAAACAAAGATGCTACGTTGCAAGTCTAATATGGGGTTTGTACTGGATGTTGCACATGTTTCATTTTCTTCGATGTTTCAAATGACTCTGTACGAGATATGCACAATACACGAGTCGTTGGTCTCCCTTGGTACTTCCCATTTGCTGTTGTTTATTCACTGTTGTTAATGCATGCATGGAGACCAAGAAAAACTTTATTTACCTTTTTTTGGTCCTTATCAAACTGATAAACCAGGAGAAGGTTTTAAAACACATTTAAATCTATTTTAATCCAGCCTTCAGTGCCTTCTTCACATCTTAAATTTTTTTAGATGGCAAGACAAAATTGGTAAAAGAGGAAAATATTCAATTTTTTATGTCACATATTTAAGTTTGACTGAATAAGCTGAATGGAAAAAGTTCTAAACAATTTCATTATGTTAATTTAAATTGACGTTACACGGCTAATTGTGCAATTCAGTGACCAGCCCTTTGCTCTGCAGCAGACTTTTATCATCCTCATAAACCCTCTTTACTGGCTCCCAGCTCATCCGCTTTTGTATGTCCTGAGAGACGTCTCCCTCACCCCCCCCCACACACACACATTTATCACTGTCTCATTCTCTACAAGGTGTGGGAGGGGTGTTTCTGTGCGTGTTAATGAGTGTGTGCACCTTACCTCGGACGTACTGCTTCTTGGTGATTTGAAGTGGCTGTCTTGGCAGGGCCTGGAAGTTCTAAATTAGGGAGAATGCATATTGTAAGCCAGCTGGAGTAACTATCGGCCCGTACAGCGTGTAGTTATACATAGATGTACTTTAACAGTGTCTCATTACTCTGTAGAAGTGGGTCTTCCCCTTTTCAGCAGATAAATTATTCCCTACTGTATAAAAACCCCAAATAAACGGATCTAGCTCTACAAAAGTGAGAGAGGTCAGCTGGATATATCCGCAGCCACTCCCAGCATGCTCCTTTGAGGCTGTAATGAAGGGATAGAGGAGGAGATGAGTGGAGGTGACCTTAACATGTGTATATTTGTGTTCTTCATGTCTGTAGCTACATATTTACAGCACATAAGTCATATTTAGTCATTCATGCTTAGCAATCAAGACCACAGCATCTGACATCTGTGAGAAATTCTTTGGCTGCAAATGTTTTCATAAAATCACAAATTTTATTGTTATTTCTTATTATTTTTAAGCTTATGCTGTGCTTGTTTTCACGCTTGTATGTTGCGAATTTTAAGAGTATCCTCTGATTTTTGCGGCTGCGACAAACCAATGTCCCTATGGAAATTGATAAATTTGCAAATAGATGAAGTTGGACGAAGAAACTTAAAATGTATGGGCTCCTGCAGCTGCAAGTTTTCAATGTTGGCCCAATCGAATTTTCAATTTTTTATACTTTACCACAATATTCCCTCGCAAAATGACAAAACAGTGTTTACATTACTTTAAAAAAGCTGCCTACTGTTGCTTTTCAACTCAGAATGGCTTCCTGAGATTACTACCATCTATTGCAATAAATATGGATATTCTCAATGCCTGTGTAAGTATATATGGCGCTGGCTGGCTCTGCTTGGCCGGGATTAGACAAACAGAGAGCCATCCTGTGACTCCAGCCAACACCACAGATCTTTCAAGTTTTCAGACACACACGTCTTTAAATAGGAACAAGCCTGATGCTCACTGGGCACTTGGCCCACACTGCATCGACCTACAGAGTAATCTAAGACATTGCTGATATAGACACATGCAAAATTACACGCACAGTATGCAGTTTCCTTTCTGCCTAAGGAAGGGAAAAAAACCCCCAAAAACCAGGGAAAGTGATAAGGCACACCAGCACATACACGGTGTTTGATGGAATGAAGGCCTGGTTCAGACTCACCAGATCCATTTTAATCCCTGTTAATCCCACTGTATCCACCCTTTCAAACACACACAAACAACTCAAGGTGCAGGTGTGTGTATAAGGAGGTTGTTAGGATATTAAAGGTTATTTTGAAGGACATGCAGGACACGTTAATCAGCGCGTACACAGAAACACGCGCACGTATACACGTATGAGACAGGCAAAGAAAAGGACAGAAACACACACATAAACAAAATATAACAGCGTTTCCCATCATGGTCAGAATCTAAACTTGTATGTGGTTGATTTGACCCTACAGTGAGTCTACATGATTGTATGTCATCCAGAGAGGGAAAATAAGCTCTCTGCTCCCACCACTCATTCATTATTCACTAGAGAGAGAGAGACAGTGAGGGAGAGAGGGAGGGAAGTAGTGAGAGAGAGAGAGAGGGAGATAGGGGAGATAGAGAGGACTGCAGTGGCAGGGTGTGGACAGTGGAGAGAAAACATTTGGGACCAGGCACCAATCACAAGCACACGTACACACACACACACACACAGGTTCAGTTATGGTTGCTGCTACAGCTGTACATACGTGACCTGCAGTGTGTATTTGGGGCAGAGTGAATGAGCAAAGCTGCAAGTAATAACAAGTGTTGCCCTGTGATGTGACAGGTGATTCGGCGTGTCAGATGTGAACGCTCAGCTTTTCCATCATGCACAGTGTTGCAGTGACGACAGCATAAATCAGTACTGGGGTTGAAACACACGTACAGTATACAGAGCTCACTGACAGATTGTCAGCATGCGAGACCTTTTTTTTTCAGTTTATACACACTGTGGGGAGGAAGCCTGACCAGAGTGGCTAAGAAGGTGGTAGGAGGTTGTGAGGGAAAAACCCTCAATAATAGACTTCTCTTTGGTCTCAGACAGAGTTTTGTTGTAGTCTTTTGCAAAAGGATCATTAAGTGCACACTCAAACGTATGTGCATGGAAGTGATGACAACAAAGGGGTGAGTGACACTTTTATAACGTGGGGGTAAACATCCTGTGTGTGCGGTTCAAACCAGTTGTATTTTAAGATAAGTGGGTGCAGATGTCCTAGAGTCATGCTGAATCATATACTTTAACAGAGATAACTCCCTTGCGGCTGTTGCTTCCTTAGTTACCTGACTTGCACATATACTATTTTCTTGCCAAATACGGAAAGGGGAACCTTGCTACATGTGTAAGAAAAATATGTGCAAAACCCCACCCCCCAACTAAATAGTTAACTTAAAGCTATAATATGTGACTATTCCGCATTAAAATGTCTAAAAACAACTAGACCTATGTTATACATTTTGTTGAGTTGTGTACTTACATTGTCCCAAATGTTTCCAACAATTTTCAAACCCAGAGAAATTTGGAATTTTAATCAAAGGTCTGTTTCATTTGGTCGCCTGTCAATGGCATCATCCCCTCTCTACCAGTGAGTATACGTGCACAAGATGCACGCATCGGTTGTCCGCCACAATGGCGTCTACCAAAGGGTATATGCATACAAGATAATACATCAGCATTGTGTTTACCTGCCAGAAACTCAAAAAATCATAAATTGACTTTTATTCAGTTTTAAGCCACATTTTTATGATAAAATGACCAAGATCTAAAAAGTTTAACTGTATCTTTTAACCGGATGAAGGATTTTAGTCTTCGGACGTCTGGATCTTAAGTCATCAGAGAAACAAGCTGAGCAAACGTTAGCAGTACCTCGGCTAGCAGCCCCAACCGGACGTCCTCTTTCCACCGAACAATGTCGGAGAAATAAAGATTTTTTTTTATACGTGAAACTACTTTATTCAGCGTTTTTAATCCCCATGTACATTTGTTTTAGGAGATTAGAACTAAACATTAGAAACCTGCTGAACGTCTGTACCTTAAGTTATCAGAGAAACAAGCTGAGCACACATTAGCTGCAGCTCGGCTCGCAGCTCCTACCGGAGGTCCTGTGCCTGCCAAACAGTGTCAGAGAAACACTGATTTTTTACGAGAAACAGCTTTATTCAGTGTTTTTTAGCTGTTTTAATCACTGGATTTGTTTGTTCTGGAGAGGAGGAGACGTTTGCAGATAATTTGGCTCCCAGTAGAAACATCCTGAACGATGAACACTGTAGCAATCCTAACATGGAGAAGCTGGTTGTTTAACAATAAAGACAACAACTCCCATGATCCCACGCTACTTCACAACATCATCAAACTCCATCTTTTGTTATTGTTTTGATTGAGAGACCCCTAGTGGTAGAAATGACTCATGCTTTTTCTGGTTTTCTGTTATTTATATACTGTTATAATGTTGGATATCTATTTTAAACATGGTCATAGTTCCAAAACTTGAGGTTAACTAATGTAGAAATGCTCCCTGGCAGGAAAAGAGGGACAGAGATCAAGAGATAGAAGAAGATAAACAGAGACAGAATCAAAGAACTGAAGAGCAGAGATGCAGAGGCTCTACAGTACATGCGTCATCACAGCTTGAGACAGGATGAATGAGAAATTGTAAAATATGTCTGGGTCAGCTTGCTTTGCTCACTGCTGACTGTACAGTTTAAAACCCACACGCAAGACTACATATAGACACAATCACTCAGCCCAGCACTGGTCAATATACATAAAATAAAAGCCTCCATGTACACACACACACACACACACACACACACACACACACACACACACACACACACACACACACACACACACACACAAACACACACCAGTGTACACACAGATGTCACACACAAGTGAAACACAACAATGGACCTATAATTACACACACACACAAAAAGTGGAAAACAAACAGACATTACATTAACATAAAAACCTCTGAACCTTCTGTATGTGTGAATTATTGGCCAAAAAAAACCAACCTGTGTTCCCATAGAAAGGAGCTGCCTGTCAAATAAGGCAAGTACACTGCACATGTGATGTATGTGGGCCTTGGCGATAAAACCATAGCGATAAGCACTGGCAATAGACACTTCATCAGTAGCAATAAGAAAACTGTTCGATAAAATGTTTGATAGTTTCACTTAAATGCTTAATGGAAACCACCATGAAAGTATATAATCAATATGCAAAGTTCGGTTGCATGAACAAATCCCAAGCACGCTCCCGCCTGGCTCATAAACAGCCTATCATATCACTTGATAATGGATCGTGCTACAAGTGACACACAAACAGTGTTCATCAATCATTTAACAGGCGTGTTGTTCGGTTGCACTGTCGACATGTGACATAACAACAGAAACAGCGCGGAGTGAGAAAATGAGTGCAGACGATGAGGAAATTGTTGATAACATAAGTAAATAAATAATAAAAAGTTTATTTAAAATATGTAATTCAAAATGATCAACAATAATTATTGATGAAACATTTTATTGTGATAAATTTTTTAGCTATATCGCCCAGTCCTAGCTGTACATGAACGGTCTTTCACTGTCAATACACGTAAAGTGCAGACGTGCAGGATGACACATGCAGGCTGTCTGTCTAACACACAACTCATAATGCAACACACACCACACCTGCTCTGTGTGTGGTCAAAGTCATTATCACCCTTACTGTGTCACGAGGAACGGAAAACCAGTTCATTAATGGACACTGTGGGAGTCAGACTGAGAGTCAAATGCACACGTACACACACACACACACAAACACATGATTTTCATGTATCCTGTCCTCTAAATGTCTAAAACTAAAACCGGCTTTTATAGACATAGAGGAACAAAAACACCACAAGTATGCACAGATATCAGACACAGAGAGCAATAAGCATTCATATGGTGTGTATGGCACATTAAAATGCACAGACACGCATAAACAGACGGCACGAACACACACACACACACAAGAACACTGGCAATGCAGGACGGGCTCCATTAAATGATGATGCTGATGTTGTTGTTCCTTCCCTAATTACATCAACGAGTGCAAATTATACAGAGCTGACACAAATACTCGTGTGTTACCCTCTGTTGCACACACACAAAAACATACAACATAAATATTCCTAGGCACAAGAGACAAAACACACACACACATATAAACACTACATGAAAATATGTCTGTCCACTGCCAAACAAACCACCGCACATGCTTGTGTTTTCTCTCTTGGGCTCATTGACTCTGAATGGGCCACTTAATCATGCAGATGTGCTTGCTTTCAGTGTCATCTTTCCTCTACTGACATCATGAGAAGAATCGTTTCTTATTCCCCATAACAACCCGCTGTTTGTATTCTTTATATCTCCTCGTGTACTAATATGGGCGCACAATGGCCTGATAATGAACCTGCAAGTGGCTCCCATTGGTCCTCCAGCGGGTCCGCATGGACCCCACAAGAGCCTGACGATGACACTTGCTGCCAAAGCACCTGTTAGCCCTGTGGACCCAAGGATTCATGTTTTTAGATTAGCGTTGATTGAAATATTCATGATGGCTCGGATAAAGCCCCACTTCATTTGCAGGTAAGATGCAGATAACTAAAAAATCACTTAAAGTATCGTAAAAGGGATTATACCAGTGTGAAGTCTTAATGAGTAGCTCGTGTTGATCCAGCAGTGTTTAATTACTGTATATTCTAGTCTTTTTTTTGTCATGCTGATACATTTGTGTTGGTGGACCAGATGTTCAAGGAGGATTCTCTGATCTGGATCCATGTTTCACACCAGACTGAACGTTTTAACACATCACTCTCAAAATGTTTTTCTCCAAGACGAGTTTCAATCATCCAATTATCCAATCAATCCAAACCAATTTATGCTTCCTGCTGGGTGTAATGTCAGCTACCTAAAAGCTCTCCACTACTGTTTACCTTTCTACAGCAGGGTGGCACGGTGAATATTTAGACCATCATTCAATCAGAGAGCCTCTGGTTCAAGCCCTGTGTTTTGCAAACACCCGCTCTGCTAATGAGTCCGTGAGCAAGACACCGAAGCTGACTGAACGCGATGATCTTCCTTTGAAGAAGCCAAATGTTGTTTTTTTTAAAAAAAAAATCATTGTACAATCTTTTCACCTACAGTATTGTGTTTGAGGAAGTTCAGTACAAGTCTGTGTGTGGCTGGTATTGCCCTGACTTGCAACTATAGGTCTGCAGGCACCTTGCACAGATGGTAGACCACACAGCCCTTTGTCTACTTTTAGTATATTTTTATTTTAAGATTGGACCGACCAGTCCTATTTAAAGTGATTCACCCAGCTACATTAGTACATCTGCCACTAACTTCTAATGGATTGTGAGCGCAAATTGAATGAAAGGTGCACAGCAGATTTGCTATGTGCTTTCATGAACGTAAATCTGGCCTGGAGAGAGAGTCTCTGAGGACGACTGCCTTGTTAAACAGATGGGGACGGCTGAATTGCTGCGCTGGTGTGGGGTAATTTAATCACACTGCATCAGTTTAATGACTCATCACAGAACATATGCACACATATAAACACATGTGCATGCCTGTGTACACACTCACAAGCATGTCTGCTTGTGCGCACACATAAAAACTGACACTTATTTTCATTCGCGCCGCAACTACAAACAAACACACTCGCCAAAACCCATCTGCTCCGCATGGGGAGAGATAGATCGGCACGAGGCCGCAAAACCCACAGCCAACGTATCCATTAGATGGAATGAGGTGACTGATGGGAGGGCACTAAGACCCAGCGTGGAAGCAGGTTCCTGCCATCAGTTGCTGCCTCTTTGAACTCTGGGATTGCTCCTGATAGCTGTGCTGAATAAAGCCAGTGCATCTAACAGCGGCCCTGGATGATTGGTTGATGTGACAGGGCAGATAGGGAACTCTAGCAGCACATTTCATGGCAATTTAATTTGCCGCTGTGATTATACCCAAATGTCAGCATCATTATACACCCAGGTTACTGCCGAAATGTATCGGAACAACATTGAAACTAAATGGACAAACATAAAATATGAATGACTATGGAAAAAAAAAGACTTCAGTTTATGAGTGATTGTGCTGCAGTCAAATAGTTTTCATAAATATTAAATTCTTGCACTTTACTATCACTTTCAATAAGAACATTTGTGCACATGATAGAGTGAAGACCTGACGGGGATCATCAGAAGCATCCCAGTGGGATTCCCTTACATGGCTGGCCGGAAGAAACATCCAGCAAGAGTCACAAGGAGTCACAACAAACCATTCAACACCTTAAAATCTCTGCATGTCAGATCAAGTTGAAAGCTCCAGAATAAACTACAGTAGTGACTGGAGATTTGTTTTTTTTGGATTCTGAACAATAGAAATACACACAAACACACACTAACCTCTCCCTGCCCCTTTCTCTGTCTCACTCTCCCATAAGTGGGTAAATAAAACAACTTGTACTGTGTGCTATTGTGTGTAGGAGTATGTCTGAGTGTGTGTGTCTGTGTGTGTGTGTGTTCAACCCTGCCAGGCAGTCAGCCTCAGTGACGTACTAAGATCAGCCTTGAGAGGACTTTCTGTAAGATCAAAGCATTTAATGATTAAATGCAGAGCAGTTTTAAACTAACATTAAACTGCTTGACAAGCCTTGAAGAAACAGACACAGCTTCACCGTCATAAAACAAAACAAAGTTAACATCAATAATGCAGCAATGCAATGAGTTGCTATTTCAAATATTCTGTCTACATTAAACTGGAAGATTTGGATCAGTCTAGATCAGTTCTAGTTCAATTTGTACCATATGATTGTAAAGGGGTAAATGTGAGCAATCTACTGTATGTGTTAAATTCCCTCAGTTAAATTATAGATTTTGAGTCTTGCTGTGGGAGGAACTGCATAAAAACATAAAAAAACAATGTGTTATAGAGGAAAAAATGGTGACAAAAAATAAAGGACACAATAGTTTCACATGATCCCAAATGTCACAGTGGAACAGCATGTTAACATCTGTTTTTATGTGTATTTGCATGAGTAAGTGAGTGAATTTATGTACTTCTGGGTGGTATGAGTGTATAAATCTTTGGACGCCATAAATGACTCAGGCACAAGCTGTTACAGTGCAGAGAGAGAGAGAGAGAGAGAGAGAGAGAGAGAGAGAGAGAGAGAGAGAGAGAGAGAGAGAGAGAGAGAGAGAGAGAGAGAGAGAGAGAGAGAGCGAGCAGACGATACAGGGCGGAGTGCTGCACCAAGGACCCGGAAATCTGAATGCTGCTCCCCCCTCTATTGCTCCAAGCAGTCAGGAAGAAGGTAGAGGAGAGGGAAGAGGAAGTTCAGTCTTATTTGTCTTCACTGCCACACTATAAAAGGAAAAGAGAAAGAGAAAAGGAGAGAACAAGAAAGATGTAAAGGGATAAGTACACGAGGAGAAATAATAGAGCGAGAGGACAGATAGAGAATTAAAAAGCCAGAGCAGACATTGAAAAATGAGAAAAAAAAAGGGTGAAGGAAAGAACAGACAGAGACACAAAGATGTAAATACCGTAGACAGAGTAGTAGCTGAGGCTCACAGGCTGCACATATTTTTTGCTTTTAGCAGATAAGAACAGATGAGGCAGAGCAGAAAGGCCCCTCTTCCCTCTGCGGAGAGAGACTCACTCCTCGCAGAGCTTTTTTCAGCACCAGTTTACGGCTGGCCTGCTTTTAATTCAGGCATCCCTTTGTTGCTGCAGTCTGGCTTCACCTCGATTGAACTCGCGTCAGATGAAAGCTAAACCCCTCCGCAACACTCCTTAATTTGAATATGTGTGTGTGTGTGTGTATATGAACTGTATGTATGTGTGTGTGTGTGTGTGAGCCTGCGTGTACAAAAGCAGCTCCCCTCTTCTCCCTTAAAACCAAAACCATAAACTGCTGCTGCTTTTTCTCTTCAAAGCGGCATAAAGGCAGGATGCGACATGTCAGTGATCACTGAGCGAGCCTTCAATTAACTACCAGCACATTTCACTCCGCGTTATGACGAGAATAATTATGAGTGAACTTCATTTACATGCCGGAATAATAGTTTTAATTTGAGATGATTCCTCTCCCTCCCGGCTCTCTAATGGTGAAAAGATCTCATTTTAAATCAAGGAGCGAACCTTCTCTCCACCTTCTGTTACAGACGTGAATCTCTTCTCTCCACATCTTCTTCCCTGAGTCACTATATTAGTCATTTTTATGATGTTTGTTAAGTACTCAATTTACTCCCATTTAGCACTGCCGTACCCTCAATAAACAGTTTTTTTTAAAAAAAGGATCAACACTGACTCAAGTCATTGGAGACAATTTATCAGATTTTGCATCAACTCCCTCTGGAGCCACAAAAGGCTTCATACAACTGTTTCAGAATCAGTGGAGTCTGCCTTTAAACTATTTCTATTCTGTAGTATGAATGAAAAGTGAAGACATTTTGAAAAGCAAGTGATTCTCTAATTTAGTTGCTTGTTGTTATATTTAAGATTAATAAGATTAAAATCCTATTTCATGCTACCTACAAAAAACTTTCCAACTAGAAATTGATGTTTTCTATTTACTCCTTTACTTTATTTTGTCCTTCTTGTCAAACACACATGCATGACTGCGTTTGTCATGGGCCAAAATTCATTTTGCACACGAGTCGAGTGGGTGAAATATTCTGCAGTGGCAAGTGGTAGAAAAGCAGAAAAGCAGAAAATGCAAACAGCTGGTGTCATTTCATGGCTATCAAACAGTGACGTCATTCCAGATGCTACTGCAGAAACCAACTATATAAAATATTACACAACATCACTTAGTTTAAGTACCGTATTTAGTTTATACACCAATTCAAAAGTAATAAACCAGAGTGTGGTGTTGAATCAGCTCATTTTATTAATGCCATTTTTGTTTTCTTTATTGCTTGTGTCGTAAAACATATTACAATTACAGCGAAATATACACATCGGCGGCCAGACTGGCGAACGCACACCAACGCAAGTACACACAAACAACCAGAGATACAAGCATCCGCACACTCCCAGAACTGTGTTGAGCAGAAGGAGCTGAGTTGTGTTAAATCCCAGCTGCCCAGCAGTCACATATATCATTCAGTTGGCAGCATGATCAATTTCATGTGTAGCTCACACTGGTCGCAAATCGCTAAGTGAGATTAGAAAAGTTCAATGTCTCCACTGTTATATATACATACATAGTGTGTGTGTGTCTGTGTCTGTGTGTCAAAGTAATACTCAGTGACAGGACCACTGGACCCTGACGGCTGGGTAATGTCGAAATGAGCTATCGACCGCCCCATACTGAGGAGGAGAGAGAGAGAGAGAGAAGGTGATAACCGAGCCGACAAGTACAAAAGAGACAAAGCAGTTATTTGTAGTGTTTTTTTTTTAATATAATTATTCTTCAGCACTTTGTGTCAGGATGTGTAAGACTGAGAGACAAAAAAAAAAAGAAATAGGTAAGGTATCACAGCGACACGAGGTACACGCTATTACCTCCAATAACATCGCCGTACTTCCAATAACTTTTTACTTTCTGTGATCATTTCATAAATTCATTTAATTATTTAGTTATTCTTTCTAAAAGCAAATTCTCAATTTAAACATATAAAATACAGTACCAGTCAAAAGTTTGGACACACCTTCCTATTCCCTTGAATGAAGAAGTGTGTCCAAACTTTTGACTGGTACTGCATATCTTATAATGCCCCTTTCTTCAAATGTCTTCACTGTCTCACATCATCTGATGGTTTAAATCCTATTTTAGAGGCATTCTGAAACACTGAATTCCTTAAATACTTGCAAATATAGTTACTGAATATTGACACGAAGCACTACACACAACTGAAGTCTAAAATAGTGGTATCATATCGATGTTATTTTAGTTAAACCTCAATCATAGTACACTAAAGGTAAGGGTTACTGTCACATAGTAACAGGCTTGACATTGTTCCATACGCCTGTAAAATGGGATGAGTTTTTCTACAGTCGTTATAAACTTAATAAAATCTATGACCTCAGTGCCATATCTCAGAGTAGACTGGCTATCACTATGTTTTACTTCAGGCTACAAATCTGCAGATTAATTTTATGACCACTTACACTGTGAAAGATTAAGGTCTGAATCAGGTGGTAGGAGAACAGGCTTAGTTTGCGTTCCTCCCAAACTCCTGCGTTTGAAGGACAATATTGGTGGTTTTAGCTCCTTATCCACTAATTGCCTACATGCATAATACATCAGTGTTACTGCTGGTCACTTTCCAAAGCATCCTACAGGTTTTGTAATAGATTTCAACACTTGTTTTCAATTCATTGCTCAAAACTGTAGCACTACATGTAAAAAAAGGTGAGTAAATGCTCACTGTGATCAGGTAAGTACTTTATAAGTATAACCAGTGGCTGCCTCGAATGCTTGGAAAGAAATGGACAGATGAACCTGGCCTGCAGGGTAGTAAACAGCACCTAGTTTCAGCCTGCAGTTCAGCACCATGGATAGCTCCACCAACTGAACACTGAGTTTTGTCCAGTTGACAAAACATGCAGAGCAACACGAGTCCGTAGCAGCTACTACAAAACCCATAAGGTTAAGATCAAAAGACAAAGAAATGTAGAAAGAAGGAGATGTGGAGGTTAAACTTACTGGGTGTTTGGCTGAGATCCTCCCAGTCACCGCACTTGTCTGGTACCATGTAGAGGAAATGTAGCTCTGATGTTGTTGTTGAGAGAGACAGAAATACAAAATGTAACAAGAAGATCATTTAAAATACAAAAAAGAACAATTTTGCAAACCGCACTAAACCACTTAGATACATGTTTCAATGAGTCGGCCATGTGATCACTAATGTTTTCATATCGCTGATTTCTATTCAGCGTGAAAAACAGCAGCTGCGATCTTCTTCGCCATCATCACTCCGCTTTTGGACCGACAGGCATCAACAGTGCCGTGTGACTGCCTGCTGCCCAATTTGAGCAAGCTGTTTGCAGTGAGTGTAGTGCCAGTTATGTTGGTGCAATAAGCAAGACATACAGCAACACTACTGTGCTCAGGGTTGCTCGCAGAAAAACTTACCAACCTCTCAAATGAGGAAACAAGATGACTAAGTGTCTTGATGACAACAGAATCTGGGGTAAATTTATGAATGACACTGCAGTTTCTCACATGATGCTACAAGTTGAGATGGGAGATGTACTGATAAATACATTATCAAACGTTGCATTTTCTACTTCACAAAGGCTGCATTAGAGTTAAGTGATACAGTTTTCTAAACGTATCTAATTGTTCTAGTTAAATGAAAAGAACAGTGTTTATATCTACCTGCTTGGACATCATATAAACAGATGATAAGTTTGGCTTTAATATTGACTGAAAACACCAATATTAATACCCAAATATCACCACCAGTTCGATTTCTAGGCTACAAGAAAACATTACCATCACCTGGGTCTAGTTGGGATTGTTGCCTGCACTGTCCAAAAGACCACCAAATTAATCATATGGCATCAGAAGCCAAGCAGCCCCTGAGACATCCAGACAGACTCATTTACAGAGTTGAGTAAGCACAGATGACAAAGACAAGTGGCTTCCCTCATATACAGTCTACAGAAGCCCATGTGGAGAGACTGCCAGACACAGAGCTACATCTTGCCATCTACATCTGCCAATTCAGTACAGCAGTGGCAGGAAAACAGGACCAACAGCTTGAGGAGAGATGTTTCACTATTACGAAGCCATCCAGGCCTGTGGGTGCTCTCTGCTGTAGGGGGTAGTGCAATCACATCTTTAGAGTCACTCTGCTGCAGTACATGACTGTGCTAAACAACTATGAATACCCTACAGTCCTAACCTGTGGTTTTCAATTAGAGTACTGAGCACAGCTGCATATTGAAAGCGATATTCACACCAGCGACACTTCGAAGGTGAAAAGTAACCAGTTGGGTTTTTCTAGTGGCACACAAGCACAGGTTTAGCGCATCCATACCGAACCAAACTGTGAGTAAGGAAAGAAAAAAGCAGTGAAATCTGTTTGAGGCCCTCTAGCCGGCAGCAACCTCTCAACTCTCTGTTTTACTCTTGTTTTTTGATGTTGCAGCCTCAAGGAGAAAAGTTTTGAAGAAATCCATATCCCAGAGTTAGCAAAAAAGGGTTTCAGAGTTGTGAAAGATCCTGTTTGTTAGACTGTTGAAGACATCCTCTTTGATGAATGTGTGTGCTGTGAATATGTTTACATTTTTGGTATTCAGTTGACAGTTTCGCTACATAACTGCCTTAAACCAGCTGTCGGCTCACCTTGCTCATCATGCATGAGAGAATCCCATCAACAAAAGTGGACTTGATTTTGTGAACCTGGGGGGTAACAAGACAGACATTTGTTACTGCAAAATCAAGGGTAATACGTCAAGATGCTCTACTACCGTGTAGTTTATCCTTATATGTAATTAAAGCTCTCAAAAGGCAGAGCTAGACATTTCAGATAACACACACTTGTTAAACAATATCTTTGACAATTATGGCTCATGAATAAAAAGCATTTGCAAGCATGACAGACCTGTCTGTACTCCAGAATGATCTTTGGTAGAGGGTGCAGGTCCTGAAGCTGCAACAGCTGCGACAAAGACAAGACAGAGAAGGGAAAGGATAAGAAAAAAGTTGAATGAATTGAGCGTCCATGTTTGTTTGTGTATTAGTGTGTGTGTGTGTGTGTGTGTGTGTGCCTCTGGATGCTCTACTTCATCAATGTGTCAGTGCACATACTGGAATTTCAAATAAGATTGAGCTGGTTTACTTAGATTAAAGGAGATGTGAGGATCAAATTGACATATCTGTGTGCGTGTTTGTGTTTATGTGCCTGTGTTTGCCGTACTGCAGCTTCTGATGTTGACTGCTGTTGTTTGTTCGTGGTCTTGGGAAGCTTCTTGTTCTCGCAGCGCTCGTGGAGGCGCAGCTTCTCAAACAGAACCTTCAAAGATTGTTAATCCACAATATCAAAAAATCCATAGCGGACACACACAGAATAGAGAAAGATTTGTAAACAGCAGAAGTTTTCTGTTCCAAGACCATTGACAACATCGACGTACAGGAGCAGCAGGATACACATGCATGCACACCACACACACAGATGTATACATAAAGGTACACACTGTTCGTAGCTGAGTGTTGCTGGTGACCAGGAACATTTGTCCAGCTGCTCGATGAGCCTCCTGCTCCAACTGCTTCATCTTAGTCTGACAAACATGGAGATTGAGAGAGAGACAGACAGAGAGAGAGAGAGAGAGAGAGAGAGGGAGGAGAGAAGGTTAAGGTCAATTAGACTTGATTCATGTCAAATTTTACCACGTTTGTTTAAACCTGCTTAGCCTACCAGTACTTAATGACTGTTTGAAGGTCAAAGTAAGACAATAAACATACGTCACTTACCCAATTAATGTGTTACACAGTGCGGCTTACAAATACAAAACTAGTTCCATTGAGTTTTTTGATTGTTTTGTATTGATTGTTTTCCAAAAAACATCTGTGTTGTTATGTAACATTAGTGCCTCATATCCAGTAAGATTTTTTTTTTACCTGAGTCATCCATGTCAAACTTGTATGACAATCAGAACTTAACACAGTGAGCTTTGTTGCCGGGGGTATTTAAGTAGCAGCCAATCCTAACTGTAAAATCAATGCATATGTGTAGGTTGTTTAATTCAAAAGTGCTACTGATCCTTTTTGGTGTCAATTTAGTACTTGTTGCTTCTTTTAAAAAAAATAAAGATGATTGATTGCAACCTTGAAAGGTGCTGCTTTTTATTTCCCAACTTAATCACTCAGTGGCTATAAAGGCAATTAAAAATATTGGGAGACAGCATTGTATTTATGCCAATACTAGTGCAACATTATTAAGATGATTTCTGGGCCCTAGCGACTGTTAGCTTGCCAAAAACTTTCCAAGACTTTCCACTGTCAAACTAAGTTTTCAGACCTGAGTATGAACCCAGCAAAGCTTTGGAGGTTATTTGAGGAGAGGACTGTTAATATGTGTAAGACAGAAACTTGTCTCATTTCTCCTTCCTTTCAGTGGACAAAAGGCTGTGTTAATCTGTCTAACGCACACATCACTCACACAGCAAGCACTTTAGGATCACACACACAGACAAACCAACGACAAACAGCCTTAGTCAACACTTTCAGACACTCCAAAAAACATAAAGTATGAATAAACATACATGTATTTACACAAAGGACTGATATTGTACAAACAACTACAGAAACACACACACACACACATACGTTTCCACTCACACACCCTGAATACTTAACACACAGAGAGCCAGACAGGGTTTAATGACTGCTGTGATAATCCAGTCAAATACAGGATGAACTTTTTACTTAGCACAGCCGACACAGACAGCATGACAATCACAGCATGAGAGAGAGAGAGGGAGCGATGGGAAAGAAGCGATAAAGGGAGGGAGCAGGATATATGCATGGAAAAAAGGTGAGGAAGCAAAGAAAGTAAAAGAGAGCGGGAAAAAAAGAAAATGAAAGGAAGAGGCACTTGAAAAAAACATGATGAAAGAGGCTAAGTCCCGGAGAGACAGAGATAATGATGAAAAGTAAATGAGGAAGATGAAGGGGAGTAAATGAGGGGGAAAAGGGAGTGAGGGAGGGCAGACGGTTATAAAGAATTTGACTGAAGTAGAAAACACTCCTTAACAACTTGACAGGCGAACAAGAGAACGAGGGAAGAGAGACGGGGACGACAACAGCAAAACAAAAGAGAGGGGAGAGGGTGAGGTGGGGTGATGAAATGAGAGACAACAGACAGAAGAGAAAGAAGAACAGAGTGACAGAGAAAAAAAAAAGGCGAAATGTGATGCAAATGCTTATGTAAGTGTGTCGACGAGGAAAAAAGGACGAGGGTAAAAAAAAAAGAGCGACAGAAGGGGGGGAGGCTGTGGCTGGGACTTGATAGCAAATGGCATTTGAAACAAACAGACATCAGTCAAACGAGTGAGACTGTTAGACAGACAGAACTTGACAGAATGACGGGCAGAGGCGGGAGAGGCGACAAAGGCAGAAAGAGCAATAGAGGAGAGGAGCGTGGCGAGAGGGGAAAGAGCGACAAATATAAAGAGACAGCGAAAGAGAGAAAGAAAGGAGAAAAAAAGAAAAAGTAGGGGGAGCTGGCAGACGTGTGCCTAAACTCCAAAATATGTACTTCTCTCTCTCTCTCTCTCTCTCTTTCTCACTCACCGCCCAGAGCAGGCACCAGACTGCTTCATCAATATTGGATGCTAGCCCCTTTAGTACTTCGTTTGACACACAAACACACGCATACACACACACACACACACACAAGGCGGGTATGGCAGGGATCTCATATTGTAGCAATATTTTGGGTCATTTCAGCAAGATTAATCTCCCATCTTTCTCTTTCTTTTTGGTTATTTATGACCACTGAGAAAACAGGATGTGATATATGTGAATAGAGAGATGTCTCTCCGGAGTGAGCTGAATAGTGATGGCTGCAAAACACAAACAGAATGTGAATTGTTATTAAGTGACGTGTGACCCCGTGAAGTTTATATTTATGCTGCCTGAGAAGATAAAGCAGCATGTGAGCATGTTTGTGCGATGCAACCTGACAGACAGGAGGGATCCTCTTGTTTTTTAGCGTTCAGACTGGTGACCTTGACAGCTCAGATAAAAGGAAATCTAACACGACAGAGTGGGGACATGCATGACTGCACACACACGGGAACATATCACCAAAAGCGCACAGCCGTGCATGCACACATAACTCTGCAGCTGTCAGCAAAAACTTTGGTGCCTCGTTGAGTGTGTGTGTGTGTGTGTGTGTGTGTGTGTATGTAGGTGTGTGGATGTTGGCAGAGGCAGACAGTGACGTTCCTTCCTGCAGCACACTCTCTTGAAGGAAGAAGACAGACTCTCCGTCCTATTTATAGCAACACGGCAAGATACCAAGACTCTCTCTCTCCACAACAACGCCCCTGCTGGCACTTGCAATAGTTCTAAGTGGGTTTAAGAGTGCAAAACTGATAAACATGGGTGTATTACTGAGCATGTTTGTGTCCACAACATCTGTACGTCTGTCTTTGTGTGTGTCGATGATGACTCTTAATTGTCGTCTCCAGAAATTTTGGTTTTTATCTGCATGTAAACAGGACAGGTCCCCGGAGGACGTCCACCCACATCGCTAATCCTACCCAGAAGAAGAAAAAGAGAAATTCTATTTTTCTGTGCCTCTCCGGCTCTTGAGGGTTTTTTTTTTTTTTTTTTTTTTAAATGTATTTATTTATTTCCAGAGGTCTCTCCTGTTTCTCACATCCTCCCACTGTTTTGCTCCCATTTGTATTAGTACAGCAGCTGTCTACTGCACTCTGTTTCAGCAGCCAAACTAAAACCAAATCAGCTAAGAATGATGCGGCACAAAGCTGAGCTAACACTAAACATTATACGCAGGCTGGCAGAAATTGAGCTTCCCGGGGGGGAACTTTTGAATTAAGTTTGTTTGATATAAACACATTTTTTGTTACATAAGACTCCAACACATTTAGCTTCAAGTATTTCACTGGAGATTTAAAAATACGTCCATAGTTTTCCAGTTATTCCTTATTATCTTCACCATGTGTATCCTTGCTGTTAAAAAAAAAATCTTTGTGCCAAGATCAGATAATGTAGATATTAATGCTGCTCAGCTCAACGTCTACAGTAATGTCTTTATTCAAACTGTGGAGCCCACAGATTTTCAGCTCTCATTATAGTTTTTTCAAATAAAAGAAACCAGAGTATCCATAGAACAGGCTTTGAACTCTGGCTGAAGCATTAATCCAACTTTATCTAAAATCCCTCTGATCATAAAAAAAAAGGAATAAAACAAGTGTGTTTGTGACCAGCTCAGTCCGGTGTGGTGTTATAGTATTCCACTTAAAACAAGGAAGTCAAATAAAGGTTAAATTAAATCACTTAAAATAAGCTTGACTATCTTTATACACACACTGAGCAGAGTTTATATTTGTGTACGCTGCTCCTGTTCTATTGTTGTGTCCTGGTGGGAAATTAACATTAACCAAGAGGCAAATGTTAATAACTCCTGGCTGTGAGAGATAAGTTTGTCTACTCTACCTGCAGCCTACATCACCAGCCACCAATAAGACTGACAGAAAAAACCTCAAAGTACAGCAGCCATAATGTTACTACAGAGGTTTGTTTTGCACCCTGATGTGCTATCTCACCCCGAGCAGGTCTGAAGTTCTCTTTAGAGCCTCTTTGTCCACGTGGATGTGATGGCTCTCCATGGCTGAAACGACACGAGCAGATATTTACTGATCCACCGGACCTGCAGCAGGAAACTCGAATGGGATAAACTACAAAATAGTTAGCAGTAGTTATGGATGTAGAAACCTGGTTTGAATGTTAAGATTAAAGAATGGAGTTAGGTGAAAATTAATATAGGCAGTTCCAACCAAGTGTCTTCAATGATTTAGAGAATTGTCAATGCTGTTTAGGACATAATGTTATCTCTTACTCACAGCTTCGACAAAACAAAAACAGCAACTTCATTTCAGATGTCGCAGTATGAATAAATTATCAGCCAGTGCTGCATGCTTCTCTATGTTTTTTTCTTCACTAAAAATGCATGCAATCAGGACAGTCATCACTTCATGCGTTGCCTACTGAATCTAAGAAACAGGACAAGTAAAAAAAAAAAAAAAGATGTACTTAATGAAGCCTTACCTGCCAGAACAGGTATCATGTTCAGCTCCATGTCTGAGTACAGCTCCCACAGGCCTTGGCTCTGGACACGCAAACACTCAGTCACGACGTGTGTTGTCTAGTTTATGTACAAGTGTACGTGTGTGTGTGTGTGTGTGCATCTCCTAACCCGTAGTTTACAGCAAAGCTCCATGTTAAGCCAGTAGAGCGAACAGAGACCTGAGATGACCTGAGAAACCTGAGAGAGTGAGACAGACAGACAGGAAGAGAGTCAGTGGGGAGAGACAAACTCATCTTGTTTTTCTGGAAGATGATGTTGTGGAAATACTTTTTCCTTGTGTACAGTGAAGAATCGGTGGTCTGGGGGCCAGGAAATGGGTGTTTTCATTGGGTATGAACCGTCCCAGAGGCCTTTACACACTAGTCAGTGTCTATATTAATCAATCGATCAGACTTTATTTGTATAGCACTTTTCATACAAACAAAATGTAACACAAAGTGCTTCACACAATAAACCGATATCCCTCCATCCACACACAAAGCAATGAATTACTTTGTAATTAATAAAACATTCAATAATAACAGCACTCAATAAAAACAGGAACTGAGGAAACTACATTAATTGACTACAGCAGGATAGTGGGGAGGAAGTATTTTCCAGTTAAAGTGACTACTTTATCCCAGCATCCAGCCTACTTAAGTGTCCTTCATGACATTGAAACGCTACCAGCTCCATGGATTTGTTCTGTAGATGACCCTGACGTCTTGACACGTGGAAAAGAAACAGGGGAAAATACCTACTAGGATAAATAAGTTAACATTTTAACTAACCTTCTTGGTACCCAGGGCAGGTGTTTTTCGGGGTGTTCTGAAGTGTTTATTAAGAAGTTCCTGGTAGCTAGAGGAGGGATCTGCAGGATCCAGTAGCCACCCTGACACCTGTGGGTCCTGGATATGACACCCTGCAACTAGACAAAGAGGAAAAACATATAAAGAAACACATAAAATGTGTATTAATTTGTAATTTAACTGATGCAGGAGTCATCTGAGAAGTGTCTGTGGGCGTATTTGATTCTTATGAATTTCGACTAACAAAAGTTAGTTTTTGAAGTAGAACTGCACAACAGATGTGCATCTATGTGTGTTTCTTTGTGTGTATGTATGTGTAGTAATGCCTTGTTTCCAGTTTAGGTCTTGTCTGTAAAACTGCAGAGCTGTACGAAGCAAATCCTTGGCCTTATAGCACACCACCAGTTGAGATCTTGATAGCACTCGTAGCAGCATATCTCTATGGGACACACACACATAAAGTACTCCTCTTATAGAACTAATCGCATACATGAGCCTTATTTAATGGATGCAAAAACTAATGGATGTACTGTAAATTCACCCACTTGTACACAGTCACACTCATCATCATATTGACTCTCATTTCTCTCTCATACAAATACACACACGCACACACACATACAGACCTAGTAAAAAGCTCCTGGCTCTGGTGTGTGTGTTTCTGGGCCCATGCAGGTGTGTGCTCCATTTTTAAGTAGACCAGACTGTCATTTGGCCCGAGCGAGTCCTCTGGTATGCTGCTGTCCGGATCGTTCTTCATCAGTACGAGGAGGCCGCACACCGGTGGAGTGAGCTTCTATATCGGCGATCAGAGAGGGAAATTAACAAGAGCGCAGGGGCCACCAGCTAATGAGGCAGTAGGCCACAAGAGTACAGTTTACACTAATCTTATAACATGGGAGAGATTAGAGGCACGCGGCAAAGCTTGTGAATCTTTTTTTTTCTTTTACAGATGAAAATATTAAAACACTGATGCATGTAAAACCTCAATTTTCAGTTGATGATTATAACCTTTTCTGAACTTCTGCTCATGTTTTTGCCAAGAATGTCCACACTGAACCAACCTTCTGTCCCACCGCCCTGCTCACCTGTTCTGGGTCTAACTGAGTGGTACCGTCTCTGTAAACCATGGTTAGCACCAGCGCCTTGGCCTGCTCAGCCTTCTCAAGCATCCGCATCTTCTCATCCGGGCTCAGCTTCCCAGAATCCTTTACTCTAGGGTCAGATGTCAGGGTTGCGGTCAGACAGCCAGCTTTGGGTCGGTTCTGGGGCTCGCCGGTATTAGCTCCCTCGTGGGATGTTTTTGGCTCATTTGTGGCCTGGTGAGGCCCGTATTTGGCTCGCTTGTGCTTGGGTGGTTTGAAGGTCACAGAGGATGGGATTTGTCTGGAAGCATTCCTAGTGAATTCATGGCCCCTTTCTTCCACCTCACTCTGCCTTTGCTGAGTTTGCTTCTGGACATATGGGTCAGTATGCACCCCTAACAATAGTTCTGTTTTATGTGAAGGACTGGCTTTAGTCTGTGGTTCTAGGGCTAAAGCTAGGTGTTCAGGATTAGAGGCTTTGGGCCTGATTCTCTTCCGCTCACTGACTCCTCTTTCAACTGTCTTTTCCTGAGAGGGGCGAGGCGGCTCCCATTTTGGAGGACGCCTGGTTAGGGAGATTTTGGGCAGAGGGTTAACATTTTGGGGCTGGAGAAGCTCATGCTTCCTCTTTAATGAGAAGGAGGGAATCAGAGCAGGCTGATGGGTTCGGCGGCTGTTTTCTAGTCTTTCTCTTGGTCTTATGGCAGTTGTGTCCAAGTCCTGCACTGAAGAGTTTTGTCCAGAGGCAAAAAAGCTTCCTATGGCCAGCACTATGCTTGAGTTGCTCCCTCTGGTGCTTCCATTAGTGGCCTACACAACAAGAAAAGGTGGAGCAGTGTGCAGTCAGACAGGGACATGGAAACAGAGAGACGAGAATAGATTTAGAAGGATTCAGAGACAGCAACAGGCACTTGAAAATACACGTGCACTGTCTGCACTGGTTCTGTTACATAGAAAATCAATACGTAACATCAAATCGGTTTAGAGAGTGAGCTGAATGAAGTAAAATATTCTAGCTGCACATTACTTTTAACAGAGAAGAATGTAAGCTTTATTTCATTACTCTCATTCATGCTTAGATCTAGTGGCACAATGTGTAATTTGTAAAAGAATGAAAACTGAAAGAAATAAACAGCAGGTGGGTGAGCAAGAAAAAAAAAAAAGGAAACAAAAAGTAAGGGAAAGCCAAACAAGCAGGACAAAGGATGGAGGACGTGAGGAGAGGACTTGTACACCCATTGAGCCCTCGGCGCTGTGTCCCAGACAAAAACACAGACAGTCAAGACACTGTTTGTCTGACAGTCTGCCTGAAGCTGGAAGAGGGTCACAGACACACACACACACACACTCGAACGCACACTCACTGACTCACTCACAGTCATTCACATTTGTTTACTTTTCATGAACAACAACAATAAAAAAAGCTCTTTTGGCTGACTGACAATGAATATTTGACACTATCCAAAGGGATGGATTACATGTATAGGACATAGTATATGTATATAATATGCATGTGGTTTATATAGTATAGTAGATGGTGACTATATTGTACTGTATGTGAAGCCCTTTGAGACATGAAAGTGATACGGATGAAAAATGTATAATAAATTACTCGATTTTATATAAAACTGTCAAAATCATCCAAATTAAAGACACCAGGTTGTCACCCAGCAGAGATGATATGATCCCATAGAGTCCAGTGGAGGACAGATGGCAGGATGACAAAAAGGTGAGGTGGTAAAACAAGGTGAAAAACAACAAGATGGACAGAAATTTGAGTCCCATCTCCCAGAAGTACACACTCACCTCCCTGTAACCTTGGCAGCATCTTAAAAACATCTCCATTATTCATACCCGCAACTCCCATCTCTATTTATGCAAAAGCACCGAGTGTGCGCACATGCAGTTGCATTGTTTGAAATATAGTTAAGAGTTTTTGAGTTCAGTATTCGGAGAATTTTTCAAAGACCACTTGTGAGTTTATGCATGTGCGCGGTGTTGTATGGTTGTCAGCAGTGGGCTCAGTGGGTAGGAATTCCTGTGATTCAGCTCCCTGAGGAGAATGCTCCTCATTTTCCTGTAAACACAACCCGTTTTCCTGCTGACAAAGTCATGAACCACCCCCAGGGCGTTGTGCTTCGGGATATAGATAGAAAAACCGAGGCTGGCCGTGGTCCGTAGCCTAGTAATGGGCGCAGAAGAGTGTGAGGATGAATGAGTCGGTGTGTACGCTGCTGACTGTAGCAATACAGTGAAGGTTTGCACCTCTTTTTATTTCTCTTCTTCTCCCTCCATCTTTCAGCCTCACCCACTTCCCTCCCCTTCAGGCCTCTTACTGCATCTCTTTCTCTATAACTCTTCCAACACCATCTATCCGCCGCCCTTCCTCCCTTTATTGTTATGTTTCTTTGCTGTTCTCTCCTTTTCTGCCAATATGTATCAAGGACTACTTTGTCAGGACTTTTTTTTTTACTTTATGACTCAGTGGGGAGCTATCACTAGTCAGCGTGCTGCAATACTGCCGACGGCCCCCCCTCGTTTCACACAAGCCAGATTGATTTCTATGTGCATCGGGGAAATAGAAGCCTAATCCTTCTCAAAGCGGCTATTTAAATTTCAGGACTTTTTGGTGTGTTGCTGCTGTACACATGGTTGCCTCTACATATGGGGATTACGTAGGCAGAGTGGGAAACAGACAAAAACAGGGGGAAATAAGGACATGTCAGTATTTCAGATATACAGCAAAAAAAAAATGACAAACAAGCAAGTGGCGTACACTCTTTCTCAATCAAGTGTTTTAAGGAGCTTCATCAAAAAAGACACAAACATTTTAAAATTGTCTTCAAATATAACTGAAGCCATCAACATTGCTTTATATAACACTGTAAAGTTGTAACTGGCTAACAGTGTGGGTAACCTTGCTCCATAGAGACTCACTTGTACGTTTTCATGGTGCTGACGGTTCCCACGGAGACAGGGAGCTCTAAACCCTGACCCTCCCGCCCCGCACTCCCGGGGCAACGCAGGACAGCTTTCTCTCCTTGAGTCCTCTAGAAGGAAATAGGCAAGTGCATTTCTATCCGATCATCACTTTTCAGACACATCCTCAATTAATGAACTCTGTTGTGTAAGCATGTGTTTGAGTAAGCATGTATTGGCGCTTGCACAGCGTGTGTGTGTGTGTGTGACAGGACAAGGTCAGCCAACAGTATAAATCCTGGCTAAGATCAAACTGACATTTTGTTACAACATGACTTGCCACTTGTTTATCGTGTGTGTTGTTGAGTGTGTGTCTGTAGATGTGTGTGTGTGTGTGTGTGTGTGTGTGAGTTGACTCAGCATTGTCTCAGCAGCTGAGACTCAAGCTCCCTTCCTCCGGCTGAAATGTGAGCAGGCACACAACATCCCTCGTCAGTGCTGAGTCTTTTCAGCACTGCTCTGTCATCGCCACCGTATCGATTAAAAAAAAAAAAAAGATGGCTGAAAGCCACTGGCAACACTCTCACAAAACTTTTAATGCTTTAGCACCCCCTAGTACTGTTTTTCCTAAACTACCAACTGGCACCCAGACAGTCCCCACAGTCGGAGAGCAAATTAAATACATTTATGTCCTGGGCTGAAAAAGATTAAGAGCACTTTTTCACGCAGTTTAGTTGTTCTTCAACTACAAATTAAATCTTAAATGTTTGTTATGTTTGTCATTTCGTGCGACCTGAAAACTGTACATATACATGACAGCAGCATTACATTCAAGTAAATGAGTGTATCTTCAAGTACTTTTATGCTGTATAACTACATTTTGTCTCCACATTCACAATCTGAAACTCTCCACCTCATTGTTTACATACAGCCCCAGTACTCAGACTGTGACCATAGTCAACAATAGGTGTAACATTTTGTAATTCTGAGACTTTCTCCCATTTAAATAAGTGGCATCAACTGGAACCTTCCAATGTCTGGTTGACCACCAATTTCACCAAGCCTACAAAATTGCTTCTGTTGTGTATTTTGAGGGTATTTGTTTACACACCATCACTCCTGCAGTTGGTTACCACACGTACAAAGTATTCTAGCGCTCTCTAGTGGCGAATACTCTAAACTGCGTATATGTTGACAGTTGAATCACGGCGACATAAAACGACAATAATCTGCAGTGAACACCACATTAAAGATTCATGATAACCTGATCTTGCTGATTTTGTTGTATTTTTCTGTGCGACTAAATAAGTTTTAAAAAGCTAGTCTAAAATCTATCATAAACTAAGGGTATGTGTGTTGTCCCACCACCCCCACGCTCATGCACTTACCTGTACATGTACTCTCATCCTCACTGTCCACAATTGTCATCACTGACTCACTCTCTCCTGCCTCAACGCATTTTCCAAATAACTCACTGACTCCTCTATAATCTGTCTCACGCTGCCTGTCTCTTAGATGGACATCAGAACAGTGCTGCTGCTCTGTCTCCACTTCCGATCCAATCTCCATCCCATCTATACTCTCCTCTGTGGCTCTTTTCAGGTTATCAGCAGTGGAGTCACCTGTCACCTCTTTTTTGGCCTCACAGTGTAACAGTATTGCTGCTTTTGTCAGGTGCTTCTCTCCTGTTTCAGTCACAGTGTGACCTAAGATTTGAGTGTTGTCAGGCTGGCAGGGGTTCATCTTGTGGTCTCTCATCTCTACAGATATTGAGATCTTTGCTGGACTGTCAGTGTGATATCCCACTGTTATCTCTTTATTTTCACTGCCTCGTTCAACATCTTTGATTTCAGGGGTATTAACTCCGTACTCAAAGTCATTCTCTTCTTTCTGCTCTTGCTTTGCACCTTCAGTATCAAAGCTTTTCTCCATTTTATTTGTTGTAGAGACCAAGTACAAATTTCTCTTTAAACTACTGTTGTCATTGGTTCCCATTTCATTGGCTGACTCTTTCTCATTTGGCAGGACTGCATCCTTGTGTCCTATCTCGTTCCATGCAACTTCATTTACTCCACCCTGCATTTCATGTTGGATGTCCAACATATGTCCTGCACCTGCCCCAGTAATAGTTTCTGAATCCACCATTTGTTCCACCCCTTCCTCTCCATCAAGCTGTCTCATTGGTTTGAGAGCATGTGTGTCACAACCTGTCCCCTGTCTTGTTACATGGACACTGGGAGGTAGATGTACCCTTCCAGTTTTGATTGTTCCAGACTCTGATTGCTGATATAATATATCTTCATCTTCTCCACTAGTGGCCTCTTCAGAGGGGTTGGATATAGGCTGCTTCCACCTTGATTGGCTGCCTGAAGCTACAGTTTCTTCTCGCTCATTTCTGGAGACACTCCAGCTCTCTGTACTTTTCATTTCTCTCTGTGCACCTGATGTGTCGCTATCGGTCTCGACACTTATTTTATGGCAGGATGAAACTGGTCGGTAAGCCAAGGCGGGCTCCTTTTTATGAGTATTAGAGTGTTCCATTGTGGGGAACAATACCTCATCAGGACCCTCATCCCCTGGAGAAAGATTGAGGATGAAACATGGCCTGATTTCTTCAGTGGAGCTATGAGTGAGAGAAAGAGAGAGAGAGAGAGAGAGAAGACAGTGAGTATGCAAAATTTATAATCCAAGCTTTTCACTCACAAAACTAGCAACAGAAGAACATCAATTATGCTAAACTTCAGACAGCTTTCCTTGGTATTAAAGAGGATTATATATTTCTTTAGGTTTCTTAACGGGCAAATGTCAAAGCAGTGTTAACATAGATGCCGTTCTCTTAACACCTAGGGAACATTTCTGAGTACATGAAATACTCTCAAGGCTTAACTATGATTACTACTTTAAAACAGTGTATTTCCATTGCTACTCACTTTTTCCAGGGGGTAGCCTGATGCTCAGAAAGTCTCTCTGGTATTTGGAAGGAGAGAGTGTTCGTGTCTTTATGGAAAGAGGATGCTGCTGTCTCAGAAACCTCACGCTGACTGAATGAAGGAGTTTGGCTGGACTGGTAAGCAGGGGGTTCGGAGTTCTTTCTGTGGCAATAAATCTGTGAGGGCTGATAATAGGTGTCAGACTGAGATGTCTGCCTTTGCAATGATGAATCCCACCAGGAGGAGGAACAGGGGGAGGCCTGGGATGACAGGGAGCAGTCTGATGTCTGCGAGCCCTGATAGCAGGCTGAGGTCTGAGAACCCTGTCTCTGGTTGGAGGAGTCATGATAAGAGGTGGAATAGGATGACATCTGGGGCCTTGACCATAGTCTAAACCAAAAAAAAAAAAAATTGGGAGCAGGATTTCTTTTACTTCTTCCGTTTTACACTTGCATAAAGGATTAGGATTTGTTATTGCATCAGTTTATAAATGTGCCACATTTGAATATTGCAGGGATTAAAGCAAGAAAAGATTTGTGAGCCTGAAAAGTTGTCCAGGAGGAAATGTGTACCATGTATTGGATTAAGTATTATATGAATTTAAAACTGCTCTACACCTGAAATCAGGCATGGTGCCTAAAAACTTTAAGCCCAGATATTATAACAGTTAATTACAATAAGTGGTAGTTATTTTAGGACAATCCAACTAAACCCAACTACAAATATTATGGTTAAAAATCCTGTGTGATGTCCTCTTGCCCTTGTACTACACTGATTTATTCAACTGCTGGTGTTTGCTGTGTCACTGTGCAGGCCAAGATGCCTCTGCACCAATCTGCTCAGGTGATAAATGTGAGTGTAACATTTAGCGATGTGAATGTATGAACAAAACAGATACTCTAACTGAACACAAGTTTATGTCAGAAAATCTACATGTATCATCTACCTAATCTGACTTACTGGTTTGAGTCTCTTTCTGTCGATTCCTCCTGACTTATTCTCCAGCTGGTCTGAGTCCATGACTCCCTCTGGCTGCCGTAATACCTCTCCACTACACATAAAGGACAAAACCATAAAGTGTCTGGGAACAACATAGAAGGTAAATAAATAATGTATTAAATAATTTATATACAATGCCCCATGGTGCAGCAAATATAATAGTAAACCATTTTGACAGTTCAATTCTACATCACCTCTCCTTTGTTGATGCTTTATACATACGTGCCCACAAGGTGAATTGGCAAATTTTCAAATATACAAGATATAATGTTATTCTTGGAAAGCTTCTGTCTAGAAATCAGGTTTGGACATTAAGGGAAACGTGGTTGTCGAGCAGTATGTCACTGTGATTAATCAAGTAGGCCTGTTCCATTACAGGTTGTTTGTTCAATTACTGGAAACCACATCAACAAAATGCTAAAAAATAACATACAGCATACTAATGCTGTTTAGCAGGATTAATGTTAATCATGTTCACCACCTAGCTCATCTTGTTAGCATGCTAGCATATGCTAATTAGCACTAAGTACAAGGTACAGCTGAAATTGATTAGGACTATCATTAGTTTTGAAGGTATTTGGTAACAAGTCAAAGTATTGGATAAATTAAAATATTGAGCTAATGGTGACTGTAGGAGCCATGTATTTCATTTGTGCCACATGTAATATTCCTCCCCAACACTAGGCGGTGTATGATAAAGGCCAGGCTGGCCACAGGTTATCTAAACTCATGCCAGTAATCTCAGGTGTTGTTGATGGAAAGGAGCAAAGAGTTTTTGACTGTGCTCAGATTTATTGTTTGGCTGTATGTTTTAACTTTATTTTGAAAGCTTATTGGAAGTGATGGACAATACAGAAAATGGACACTGGAAAGAAAATAAAAGTAGTATATATGAAGTATTGGAAAAGATTAAATATTGTCTTGTCTAAACAATTAGGCCCATTAGCAGCCAGTAGTGGCTAAAGTGCAGGACTTAGTCACTGCAGTGGTGCTAGACAAAAAGTTAAGATTAGTAAATTCATCCCGAGAGGGAAATGAATGTGTGTATCAAATTTCATGGCAATCTACCCATTAGTTGTTTTGCTATTTTACTCAAAGCTACAAATGTGAACATGGTGGCAGAGGAGGAAGTCAGGGGATCACCAGTCATTAGGATTCATCATCTGGAAACCATGAATGTGTGTAAGAACTTTTGTGGGATCCACCATCTGATAGATATTTAGATATTTCACAGGATAAACTAGAGAAAAAGTCACAAAACTCTCTAGAAATTCATCCTCTGCCCACCTCAGAAATATGTCGAGATATTTCACTACACGCAATAAACGTCAACCTGCTGATGCCACTAGAGGAATATTGAGGGAATCAGCCTCTGGGGATCATGAATGCCTTTACTAAATTTCTTAGCAACCCATCTCATTGTTGAAATATATTATCTAGACCAAACTGACAGTAGTATCCTTTAAGCCAGGCTGCTATCATTGTATGAACGGTATTTGAGTAAATAACAAGAAACTACATCTGTGCCCTGACTCACTTTGCCTATGATTATTGGAGAAGCTGCGGTTGTGTCTGGCTGCATGTAGAGTCTGGGCCCGCAGAACAGCCAGGATCTTCTGAGCTGCCTTGGACAGAGGTCCTGAGTACAACCTGCTGCTAGACTCCTCCATCTCCTCCCTGTCAGAACGCGTTAAACCTGTTACTCTTTCGCTCTATCAAAGGATCTTTGTGTCTTCTTCTGTCATTGGCCTAAACAAGAAAAGGGAAGACTAAAGTCAGTTGTACACAGACCTGGTTTAAACTGGCATCTCCAAAAACACATCAAGTGTCTTTTTCACAGCAGACTATACCAAGTATGCTGCTAGCCTTCCAGAAATATACTTCTCTAATCTTTAATAATAATAATAATAATAACAATAACAATAACATTCACAGCTAAACCTGCATAAAAGATAACATATGTGCTTTATTTTTTAGATGACTTTAGACAAAACGGAAACAAATTTGAGATCACAAGACAATAAATTACAAAATTATTCTAATATTAGAACAAAATGTTTGAAATAAACACACTCAAATAAATCCCAGTCATCATATGAATCAGCGGCACTCTTTTACAACCAGATGTTTCCCCAGGATGTGTGCTGAATTAAGTCTCTTCCTCTCCCACACAAAGTATACTCCAGAGGTCGAGAGTTTGGGTAGGGTTGTGTTCTCAGCAGAAAAGGTTTACTTATTAAGCCGTGCCCAGGTAACAGAGTTTACTTATTATCAGCCTTGCATCTCTTCATGCTTTAATAACACAGGATGACTCCCTTAACACACAGACTGAACGTTGCAGGTGGGCTGGCTATGAGCGCTCCTCCGTCATTCTGACAGGTTTGACTACTGCTGCCCTCCCTTTGTGGCCATTTTGCTCTCCAGATCTTCAACTACTTTCTGCAGTAGCCGAGCATCCAAGTGGAAGTAGATGTACAATTCCCTCTCCCGCCTGAGGAGAGCGTTGCGCTCCAGCTGAGAGCGTTTGGCTTTAACCTCTCCCATGATTTCATGTAGCACATGCTGCAAACTCTGCAGCTGAGACTCTGCTTCCGCAAGCTTTGTCGTCAGCTCCTGTGGAGACAGAGGAAAAGGGATGAGAAATGGATGAAGAACTTTATTTACTACTTCATGGTGATGAAATGGTAAACATAACCCATTATACAATACGGGAATTTATCAGTTAATACACTTAAAAATATTTCTGACAACATCATCTCATAATGGAAGGCATCAATATGTACAATCATTAATCATTATGTTAATGTTTCACTGTTTATGATCCTTGTGTCAAAATCTCATTTGAACAGCTAATCCACAGAGGGAACCTGGTTACTGCACTTTAATGTAAATATTGGGTTTGCCTGTAATGAAATGTGATATATTAACATGCAAATTTGGTGGTATTAGCTCAGGGCTTCCCATTTATTGGACGCAGCCTGCCACAATAAACACTGACCTCCACATATTAATCTTCTATTTCTTTTACTACTTAAAAATTGGTAAAATCTTATTCTGTTGTAGAGCTGTGTGCAGCATATTGATTCTCTCAGCCCCTCCTTGCCCTCCTTTCACCCTCTCTCTCTCTCTCTCTCTCTCACAAACACATTGACAACGGACCCGTCTGTGAATAGCCCCTCCTCTCCGTGCGCACTCTGAATCAAAATATGATCATGCGTGGGAGGAAGGATTGTTGTTGGCTTTTCCCTGCAGAGAAGAAGACGGCTGGCCAAATTTCTGAATAGAATCAAACCGAAGTTCACAAAACACTGTAGCTGGCTTATAAAAGTATGTGTATAAAAACAGTTAGGCAGCCGACACTGCCAACTCTACACTGATCTTTTCCTTCTCTTTCCTTCCCTCAGATTTAAAGAAACACTACACTTTCTATTGGGCTGTTAAGATGAAACTGTTAAGACGTTGATAAGAAGAAGTAGAACAGGAAGTATATTCTCAGGCAAGTAGGCAGGATCAGCAGACACACATCACTGAAACTGAAATTAAAGCTTATGTCATACAGTAAAGCAGTTTCTTCTTATTTATCATGCAGTGCTTTTACACCCAACACCCCTGTCTCTTTATGATGTACTTGGTGACACTGTGATATATTAACTGCTGTAGGAAAAAACATATTGTGCTACCAGCTTCCCTCACCAACAGTGACTAATAATTTAAAAATCAATAGACTCACATTAAGGATTGCTTCTCAAATACACTCTGTATGGTTGACCAAGATGACTGTGCGTAACATAAAAAGGAAACAAACCCACCTGTGCATTTGGGCAGAGCGGCTCCTGGTCAGTGATGGCTGTTGGACGTACCTGTGGACCTAAGACCAGCTGCTGGAACTCTGTGTACATGGCCCTGTGAAGTGCCTCACAGTCGCCATAAAGACGAGCTTTTAGGTAGTACTGCTCACGGCCGGCCCCGGCTAGCGCGTCCCGGGTCACCTGGAGGTTGCCTGCGAGGTCACGAGCAGCCTGGTCCAACGCTTCGTATGTGCGAAAAGGCTCCGCTCTACCATGGTCTGAATCACGGTCGAGGATCTGGAGCAGTCTGAGGAAAGGATTGATATATTACGGACTTATGTTCCAGAGTAAGGTAGCCTGCATTTAAACATAGATATACAATGTCAAGACGATGTCATAGGCAAAAAGCAGCAAACATTGTATCACAATATTGTAGAGGGGAAGTGAGAGAATAATCCTGGTTCAGGTCTGCGAACAATCCTCTGCCACAAATGAGGCAGGTAGGCTTCAGTGAATGAGTAACTGAAGATAGTTACATTCTGCCCTTTCTTTCACTTGGATGGATGAATAATTAATCATCCAAAATGTATAACAATATAGAATATTATATAATACACATGCTTCTAAAATGCTGACATTGTGGGAAAAATCTTTTCAGGAAAAGCTCTTGGCTCAATAACACTTTTGGCTCAATAAAAACAAGCGTGGAGTGCTGTTATGCTAATGTTTGCAAATTAGCGTCTAATCACAAACTATAGCTGCTGATGATGGGAATGTCATTAGTTTTGCAGGTATTTGGCCATAAATAAAAGTATTGGACACATTTTTTTTCCAACTCATCGGATCAATTTATTTTTGACTAGATGAAAAGTCAGGGGATCCCCAACAATTCATCCTGAGGATGACATGAATGTTTGTACCAAAGTTCACAGAAATCCATCCAATAGCTGACAAGACATTTCACCACAAATGTCAACCTCATGGTAGTGCTAGAGAAAAAGTCGGGAGATCACTAAAGTCATTAGGATTCATCCAATCCAGGACAAATGAATTCTGCTGGCAACACTACAGGAAAAATCAGCCTGAAAGAAAATCGCTAGGATTCATCCTTTTGGCACCACAGATAACTGTTTTAAATTAGATCTCAATCCGTCCAGTAGTTGTTGACATATTTCTGTCAGGACCAAAGTGGTGGACTGACAGACAACCAGACAGACCAACATTGCCATCCCTAGACCCATGCTGCTAGTATGGCTGAATATTATGACAAAACTACAGTATGTATGCATATATATATATATATATATATATATATATATATATATATATATATATATATATATATATATATATATATATATATATATATATATATATATATATATATATATATATAAATAAAATCACACTGCTAATATGTATCCAGCATTTGCCTCATAAGGCTTATGAAGAAAAGGCTCATTTTCCTCATATTATATTTTCTACAAAAGGTGAACTTTTCTCTTGCCAGGTCTGTAGTGCATACAACTCAAGTCTCTTTACCTGCTGAAGGCTGCATCCTTGCAGCTGATGATAGGGTTGGGCCTTGGATTGACTGCCAGGTCAGGATGTGCCAGGGCCTCGATCCTGAGTGATGTTCCTTCACCTTCCTTTAACATTCTGCTGTTTACTTCTCCTAGCTGCTTCAGACACGTCCTCCATCTCCTTAACTCAATCTCCTGGGCCAGCAGGAGCAGGTCAAACGATGCCTTCTGGCGGAGTAGGTAATCACGTACCTTGGTGGAAAGATTTAAGTTTATTTTACTTAACTGTTTTAGTCTACCCTTATGACCTTTACCTCTGTTTAACTGTTGTTTACATAGACGTATTCAGTATTATTACTCTTGAAAAAGAGGACAAGGGCAAATCTTATGTTGGTGAGTAGCATTGATCTCGTTAAAATGTTTTTGACCCAGACTATCTAAATCCTCAGAAGCTATTACATTGTGTCCCTGCGAGGGAAATAGATGATGTCACCGACTAACCTGATTCTGTCTAGATGTGTAGTAGTCCTGCCTGGCCAGTTGCAGAGCCAAGTCTCCCCTCACCACTGGCACATTAAGTAGCCTGGCTGACTCCCTAAGGGCAGCAGGTACTGGTCCATGGAGCAGAGCATCCAGCTCAGCCTCCACTGCTTGCAACTCCTTCCTGGACACGACCTCACGCACATTAAGAGAGGAGGACGTGGAAATGCTCTGGTAGAGTGACAAGATAGATAAGAAAGAGCTTGCGAGACAAAGCCAGAGCAGTTACCATTGAATACATTACTCTTTAATCACCATTTTAATTAATCATTCCTTTCTAGCCCACTTCATGTGTGTCTGGTTTACCTTAGTATGAGAGGATTTTTCAGAGAGCCAGTCCAGTCCAGCCTTGACACTCTTTTCCTCTGACATGGCCTGCATCAGCTGGTGTTGGGCCACAATATGAGCCCACTGAAGTCTGGCCATCTCTGTCCTCTTGCACTCCACAACCCGCTTCTCCCTTTCTTCACCCTTCCTGTCTTGCTCATTCTCTTCTTCCTCTTCAACTTCACAAGAGCTGAGGTCCAGGACCTGGAAGCGCTCAGAGCAAGAAGTCTCAACGATGTCAGAGATGCCCTGGAAGAAATGTTTCTGGGTGAAGGCAGCTAGTGTTTTGGTGTTAAGCTCCTCCTGATGTAGGTATGGATCCAAGGACAACTGAGAGAGGAGGACAGTGGGCTTTTTGCGGACAGAGGGGTTTGATAGGACCACAGGTTCTCCATTTCCTTTGTTATTAGCTTCTGGTTGAGCTGGGAGATATGAAGCAAGCTTGCTCACCTCATCTGTTAGGTTTTGTAACAGAGTGTTGGTGTCAGCATTCTCAGCTCCAATTGAAGAATTGGCCTCTGTTAGCTTACATGCAGCGCTCTCCAGCTCTGCAGTGAGACGTAGGTCAACATCTGCACGGGATGTGGCCACAACCTGCAACCTGTTATAACGGCGCTGCTTCAGCTCTTTCTCTTTACGTAGCGCCTGAAGCTCTGCCTCCAAATCCTCTATGGCCACATCCCCCTCTGCTGCAAAGATGGAAGATGATGATGAAGAAGAAGAGGAGGGCCCCAAGATGTTTGCACTGCTCCCATCTGAAGGTCCAATGGTTTTAAGGACCTCACCCAAGGCTGCTTCATCCAGAATTGGTTTGCCAGATTTACGTAGCTCCCGAAAAGCACGTGCCTCCTCCATGGTCAAAACATTGCTCCGGTTGAGTGTCCGACAGACAAAGCGCAAGAAGTGAAGGTTCTCCGGAGCACAGTCGAACAGCCAGTCAAACTTTGAGGCCTCCAGTGATGATGCATCAGGATAACCGAGACGGCCCAAGGCCTCCACAAACTGGCCCCCGTCTAACATGGTGATTCAGCACCTGGTGTCCCCCTTGTTAATGTGCAAGTCAGTCACACAGCAGCACAATGTGGATTAAGGAGGATTTGGTGAAAGCAAATGCAGAGTGAGAGAAGATATGGCAAAGCATAATCATGATATCCTAAGACTAGGAATGTCCCAAGTTAATCTGCACCATTTTTCTAATCAGCTGTCTGAAGCTGTATCTACACCTGCTCCTTTCAGAGTTTGCTCCAGATACATGAGCCGTTAAAAATTGCACAATGTTGAAACACTGGAACCATTTCCCAACACACAGCATTGTGAACCACAAAGTGCAC
This sequence comes from Thunnus maccoyii, assembly GCF_910596095.1. NCBI lineage: Eukaryota > Metazoa > Chordata > Actinopteri > Scombriformes > Scombridae > Thunnus > Thunnus maccoyii. The sequence continues at coordinate 15,582,498 of NC_056554.1, read as the reverse complement.
AATGGCACGGCTGCATAGTGACACAATACAGGAAAAAATGCATCTTAAACCATGAAAGAAAAGCTGCTATGAATATGTACTGTTGGCTATATTATATTAATGTGGAGCTTTCAGCCACTTTGCATTATGTGGCCAATTTACTCAGCTTGGTCAAAATAGACAGCAGGCTCACAATTTTCCAAGTATGTCCTAAAACAACAGTCAGTGGCCCATATTAACAGTGAAAAAGGTTTTCCTCGCTGTAATCATTCCTTCTGTTCATACTGGTTGTTAAAAGATCCCCTGCAAATGCACTTTCAATGTAAGTGATGGGGGCCAAAATCCAGTGTGTCCACACAGTCATTTAGTGCAAAAATGCATTTAAAAATGTATCTGAAGCTTATATGAGGCTTCAGCAGTCTGTATTAGTCATCAAGTTGATATCTGCCACATTTACAGTTTTTGTAGCATCAAATTCCCTCTTTGTGTTTCCTCAGACATTGTTTCCTTGTTGAGCTGCGGTGGAAGTATAGTAAGAAAAAGAGGGACTTTGGCACTAAAAATGATTGTAACATTGAAAGATATCTACTTGATTTGACTCATTTGAGGCTTCATATTAGCTTCAGATAAACTTTTAAATACATTTTGCACATAAGGAAACTTCTTGGATTTTGTCCCCCATCACTTACATTGCAAGTGCATTATGAAGGGATTTTCTAATTGCCAGTATGAACAGGACGGATGATTACAGCAAGAAAAAACTGTTTCAATGTTCATTTGGGCACTTGACTGTAGTTTTAAGACAGACTTGAGAAATTGGGAACCCATCCTTAAACGCTATGTCACCATGTTATATGATATACTATATATATGATAACCAAAATCACAATCGAAATACAGTTGAATCTTCATTGGGTTAACTAGGAGTAAGAAAACGTTGCAGTAAAGCTAGCCAGACACCTCTGAATCTTCATCAGGAGTTACGCCTCAGTTCTCACTGTCGATGGATTAATTACAAATGAGATGTACTGAAGCGGAGAAGGGAACTGAAACTGGGCAAACAGTATCTTCTGTCATGTGGTGAATGTACAAGCATCCTACCATAATACTCTGGACGTGTCCCCTCCTCTATATAACGTTAGCATGCAAAACAGATCCCTGACAACGGCTAACTAAAGTTAACATTAGCTACAGTACTCTTGTCAGATCTTGCAAATTACCGTGGCTCTTGTCAACTGTGTCGAAAGTAAAGCATTTGGTGTTATTATCTTACCAGAGAAGCCCAAACTGGTAAACTGCCACTCCTTTTCCTACAAGTTTTGGTCAGGAACTCGATATTGTTAGCACGTCGTCCTGGCCGGTTAGCTGCCCGCCAAACTTTCCAAACGGGCATTACGTCGGCAGTTAAGAACAACGTGACGTCCTCCGTCACACGCTGAGGGCTGCGCCAAATCGTCAACCAATCAGATTTAACTATCGAATCTTGTCTCCCGCCCCTCTCTCCTCCCACGCTTCTATCCCACAGCCACTACCTTCTCCTATCCTCACAGTAAGTTTACAGCTGCTGTCAATTCTCTGTGAACAACAACTAGTAAGTCATATGTATGAGGCTGATCGGGCTGAATGTGAGATAACATGCTAAAATGATCATGATTATGTGCTATTTTAAGGGAAGAGGCATCAGCAAAACATAGGGGATTCACTTCACTCATTTTTTAGCTTCTATCTTTAATCTAGCTTTTATCTAAACAATAACCTGTTATCTTACTGTTAGTTGTTTTTTTATAGTATTGCGCACTACTACCGTCTTCTTGTAACTGGAATAGGAACAGTATCATTTGTTTTGCAGAAAGAAATCATTGCAACCAAACGTCAACCCATCGATGTGGTTAAGTTGTAAGATCTGGAAAAAACTCGACTTACTTCATATTTTTATATTCGCGTGTACATGTGTGTGTGTGTGTGTGTGTGTGTGCGCAGGCATGTTGTGTAATGCTTCCGCTTAAACTGCTGTTTCACATTTACTGTAACAGGATTGTCATCATGACTACTCAGCTTTAACTTCTTGAAATCACATCATTAGTTACTTGTTAATACATTTAACATGTCTCATATTTTGTTTTTGTTTGTTTGTAGTACTGGGCATGGCATTGCCCTACCATGTATTTCTATCTGTTTGATATTAAACAACTGTTCTGTCTCTCACAGCTGCCCCAAACAAACAAATAATCATGGTCCAAGCAAAGTCATGGGTCCTGGCCAAACACTTTGATGGCTTCCCGAAGGATAGCAACTTTGAGCTCAAGGTGGAGAAGCTCCCTGAGCCCAAAGATGGAGGTAAGATGAGAGGTGGACATGCTATTTGTCTGTCTTCATTTAGTCTTAAACTCTTAAGTCTTAGGCATTTGACACTGTTGATCATTCCTTGCTTTTACATATTTTAAGTAATGTTGGTTGTGGTTCAAGAGCTCATACATAGTTCCTGAATTCCTTATCTGATCGGTGACAGTCAGTGAACTTTGAAACTATTTGTTCAGGGTGTTCCACAAGGCTCAATTCTGGGTTCAGTTCTTTTTACAATTTATATTAATCATATTTTTCATAATTAACTAACTGTAATGCACATTTATGGATGATACAATATTGTATTGTATTGCAGACTCTGCTCAGCTGTCAGTGGAGAACCTGCAACATTCTTCCTTTGACATTCTTGAAGCTGCACTTAATGATCTTAAACTTGTATTAAATGCTCATAAAAGTTCATGTTATTCTCTAGAGCTAGAGGTAACAATAGCAAAAAACTTTCATATCTCCACAGTACAAGGGTCCATTACTGAGAGAGTTACAGAATTTATATACCTGGGTATATGGATAGATGACAAATTCATATTCAAATTTCATATAGACAATCCTGTCAACAAATTACAACAAAAAAAAGTTTTTTATATAGAAAGAGAACTAACTTTCCCATGTTCTGTAGGAATAGATTAAAGCTGTTTTTCCCCCTGTCTTGGATTATGGTGATATGATTTAGAGGCATACCTCTGCCTCTCCTCTTAAGCCTTTGAATTCTGTTCATCATTCTGCCTTCAGGTTTATTACTGGTGATGTTTATAGCCTTCATCATTGTCTTCTGTACGATAAAGTTGGTCATCTCTGTCTGAGAGATGCGATAAGCATATGTATTTATTTATCTACAAGGCCCTTGTTGGGAAGCTACCATCTTATATCACATGTGATATATTGGTCCCCTGGAACAATAAGACTCATTTCACTCCAAGTCCCTCGAGTTTGTACTGAACTTAGAAGATCTGCATTTTGTTTTTATGCTCCGACTGCCTGAACTCTTTGCAGAGCACCCTAAAAACTGATACTTAAGTAACTCTTGGACATTTTAAATCTATAATCACCAACCACCTCTGTTTGTACTTGTTTTAATTGATTTGTTTTACATCTTGTATCCTATATTAACTGTACTTATCCTTATCTTAATTGTTTTCTCTTATCCTGTATCTTTATTATGTAATTATACTGAACATGATTGGAAATGAGGGCCAGCCCTCAATGATTTGAGTTTAAATAAAGGTAATAATAATAATAAAAAAAAACATTGAACACCAAGCACTTTAGAATGAGTCAGCATTTACTTGAGGGAGTCACATACAGATGAGGAAAGTGTACACACTGAAGTGTCTTTGTGTTTCAGAGGTGCTTTTGGAAGCAGTGTTTCTTAGCGTTGACCCGTACATGAGGTGGGTAAAAAGGAGGATCATGCATCTGAAAAATATTCTTAATTATTACAAGGAATTGTCTTTAACATAACACAATTATTTGTTAAGCCAAAAATACATATTAAATGTATTGTAATGTACTGTTTGTTTCACAAGGTCGTTCAGTTCTGTTGCGATGAAGGAAGGTGATGTGATGATTGGAGCACAAGTGGCCAAGTAAGGAACACAAACACACACAGGAACACCTTTTATATGTCATGATGTACTGTGCATGCCAGATGTTTACTGAAACACAACTTGGCCTTGGGTACACCTGTAGAGTGCAAACTGACTCACGGGGTAAGACAGTATAATATCAAATATAATATCAAAATCTCAATATTTCAAAATAGAGTAACAATTATGCATTCAATAGATATTTCCTTTTAAAACCAATAGGCTAATAGAATCACAAAAACATAAATAGGCTGTTATATAACAGTAGGCTATTAAAAATGATCAATTCTATATAAGAGTATTGAAAGTGCTCATTCTATATCAGTCTATTACCTACAATTATTATCATTTCCACTATAAAACAATGATCTTATTCCTTTACCTTCAGTCACACAACAATTACATTAACGATATAATCTCTCTCATTCATCCACTTTGTTTACATGTGACGTATTACAACCCGTGCGCTTCCTGGTTGCCTTGGCAACGGTAAACAGCGCTGCTAATCAGCTGTGGGCTCTAACCGTCTACATTCTAGTAACCGTTATAAACTGAAACTGAAAATAAACGTTATTAACCGTTAGGAGAAAACGAATAAATTAAAGAAAATATAAACTACAAAACACTCCAACATCAAATCCTACACATACATATATATCAGTGAATTCAGACAAACGTTACATCTGACTCCCTTAGACGTTTTGACAGGTGTAATTTGACAATAACCGTTCATCGTAAACGGCAAGCTAATGCCAGTTGAGGATACCAAGCTAGCGCAAATACTACTAACAAACTACATGCTACAATACATAACGGTACACTAAATATAAAGCCTACATCACTGACAAACTGTATTGCTTAAGAGACATTTACCCACCTGAATGAATCAATGAAAAACACAATAGCGAGTCAGCTGATCATCAGTGGCGTTACAGGTGTTAACTGCCAACTGAAGAGTGCAGCGCAAACTGGAAAACTTTCTTACATATAATCTTAACTGCTTACTTAACTGACACTAGCAGTAAAACAATTCAAACAAAGAGATCAGAGGTTGAACAATAATTACTAAGAGCCGTGTGAAGTTTTCTGGTCAGCCCATAGATTTGTTGCAGTCTCCAAAAGCCTACAACAAATCCAGTGTTCTCGAGAATCACTGACTTCTTACATTTGGTACAGTTCTTCTGTAATTTTATAAAAACCATCCTGTGTATGTGATTCACTCCTCTCTAATCAGTCCGTCTGCCAGATAGTCTCAGGTCATAGTGACTTTTAATTCTGCAAGTTGCCTCCCTAAATGTAACTCCAAATATACTCCCTTACTTATTCTTGTTTACTTCAAAACTTGACAGCCTGCATCCTGTCACATACATGTAGGTAGATCACACAACATATTTACAGATTTGTGAGCATCCTGTTTTTCATGTGAATTTGCACAACAGATTTTGACATCCTGCCTCTCATAACCTTCCAGACTTTCTGGCATCTAGTATTTTTCTCACCTGCTCAGTACTTTTTCCATTAGTTACCTTAATTAGACCTTTTCCCATGAATCATTCATTGGACCAGTGTATTTTATGTCTATTTTCCATTATATTTTGAATATATTCTAATATTTGGAATATTAAAGTGTCCCACAAAACCCACAGCTTATATATCCACAGGTGATGTTTGAAATTGAATGGGGGGGGGGGGGGGGGGGGGGTGTCTGTAAACATGCAAGATAAAATGCATTATATATAAAATAATACATTGAAGTAAGTGGGCAAATACATGTAAATATCCTATGTGCCACACCTGCACCTGCTGTTGACTCGAATGAAAACAATCAAAATGTTTTTGACAGTTCAGACGCAATTTTTTGGCTGATAATCATACAGAATAAAGTACTTGGTGACCAAACTTTCCAAAAAACCTCAAACTTCTTGTTTTTTTTAAACCAGTTTGTATTTTCTTTACAAAACTCATCAAACTCATCTGCCACATGGTTTGAGATCATACAGTTGTGCAGACCATAAAAAATCTAAAGAGCGTAAATAAAAACTTAGGAGTAAGATTCTTGTGTTGTGTGTTTGTTGTACTACATATGGTTTTAGAATTGTTTTTTGAATTTGCAACAGGTGAGAGATGCTGATGAACCCAAAGCATGAGACTATCACTTGTTTTATTTCATTCATTCATTCAACCTTTATTTAAGCTCAAAGATCATTGAGGGCATGCCCAGCTAATGAGAAAACAAACAACAATACCGGAATACAGTCAAATGCTGATTAAAAACAGTTACATTCAAGAGCGTAGTAGTTTGTAATCATGTTTTTAAACGCACAACATGTAATTTCTGCCGCTATGGGTCTCTCAATCGAAACAATTGTTAAACAACCAGCTTCTCCGGGTTAGGATTACTACAGTGTTCATCGTTTAGGATGTTTTTACCGGCCAAATTATCTGCAGAGATAATCTCCAAAACAAATGTACACAGCGATAAAAACACTGAATAAAGCAGTTTCTTGTTTAAAAAAAAAAAAAAGTAAAAAGACCAAGGTGGTAACATGCAAACTATTCCCCAACAATATCTCTGGCTCTAGAGAATAGAATATGTTAAGTCTTGTTTGAAAGCAGAACTTCTCAAATTAAAAAAGTATATCTTGCCATTTGTCAAAGGTTTGTTGTAGGACTTCAGTGGCTGAGGGTGCAGTATCAGCAAAGCAATACAGAACTGTATCATCTGCACAAAGATGGGCATTACAATTTGTTATAAAGGATGTATGATTGTTAAAATAATTGTGAACAAGACAGGACCTAGTATTGAACCTTGTGGAACCCCGTTTGACAGTGGAAAAAATACAGAACAATCATTTCCCAAGATCACACATTGCTGTCTATGAGATATTTAGTCCTGAAACCATTTACAGGATATATAATCAAAACTAATATCCCATAGCCTCTGTAGGCGCATGATCAACAGTGTCAAATGCTTTTGTGTGACAAATACCTTTTTTCTGTCATCACGTTATTTTGTTTTCTGCAGAGTGATCCAAAGTAAGAACCCAGCATTTCCTGTGGGAAGCCATGTTGTTGGATCTTGTGGCTGGAGAACACACACAGTCTGTGATGGAAAAGACCTCATTCCCATCATGCCTGACTGGCCTCAAGACGTCTCGTTGTCCCTGGCTCTGGGCACCATCGGCATGCCGGGGTAAGGCAGATGTTGTGTTGCCTGTATGGGTAGTCATAGAAGGCAGAGGAGTTATATCCAACAGCTAGAGTCCAGAAGTAAAAACATATTTCCTCATAAACAAAGTAATGTGACCGGTTGTTCCAGCATTTACAAGAACTGGATGGACATGAAGTCGCCTGAGCTAAATCATCACGACAAAACAAACGGCAAATTCACTGCAATCTGATTGAAAAAATTCCGGTTCACCAAGTAAAAGTCAAAGATGCAAAACTGCAAACATAACAGATTTAGGAGATACAGGGAGTCAGCTACAAGTGCTAAATAGCAGTGGGGTAAGAAACACTGCTTGGTAGTAAAAGTACAACAATGATACGCTTGGGCTTCTCCCATGTGTGAGGTATTTATGTAAGAACAAAGAATAGAGTCAACTCTACTGAGTAAATGTGAGATAAGATCGCTAATCTGGAAAAGGTGTTGCCACTTCCTGCAATGTTTCAGACCTGGAATAGGGAGAGAATAGTTGTATCAGCTACAGAAGGGTGACAAATTAAAGGGAAAGCTGGTACAGGTCTGAATGCTTGACCCCTAGAGTGAGGGCATCTGGTGGCTCCGTTATGCTGTGGGGGGCATTTTGCTGGCATGGTTTGGGTCCACTTTGGGTCAAGCATTCAGACCTGTACCAGTTTTCCCTTTAATTTGTCACCTGTCTGTATTTCTCTGAAGACCTGCAGCTTAGCAGAACAGCTGAGTGTTGTCTTCCTTTGAGAAAATAAACATATATGGCTCTAGACATTTGGTCGTGCTGGTGAGTTGAAGTCACCTAATAAGCACTGATTAGCGCTCTGGAAGCAATTACAAAGAGTTTATATAATGAAGGTCAAAGAGGCTCCTTTGTGGGACCGCAGTTAAAACACACATCCTTGTAGTTTTCAACTTTTCAAAGTTGGATTTGATTCTCTTTTACTCCCCAGACTGACAGCTCTGTATGGGATAGAGGAAGTCCTGGGACTCCAGGCGGGTGAGACCCTGCTGGTAAATGCGGCAGCAGGAGCAGTGGGCGCTGTGGTGGGCCAGATCGCCAAGATCAAGGGCTGTAAGGTGGTGGGTTCAGCAGGGTCCGATGCAAAGGTGGCTTACCTCAAAGAGCTGGGCTTTGATGAGGCCTTCAACTACAAAACTATTGGTTCCCTGGAGGAGACGCTGAAGAAGGCTTCTCCAGAGGGATACGACTGCTACTTTGAAAATGTAAGTGGTAGTGGTGTAGTTCCAAGCTTGGAAAGTATCTTTGTTTGGTTGTTAGCTCTTACTTGTGCTCTGTTTTTAGTTTTTCATATTTCCCTTTGGCAAATATGGGTAATTGACCATTTAAACCAGTGTGAGGTAAATATTTAAAACTCTTTTTAAAATACTTTTCAAAATTGGTTTAACTGACACTTTGATTGCAGGTGGGAGGCCCTTTCTTCAGTGTTGCCTTACAACAGATGAGGCACTTTGGAAGAATAGCCGTTTGTGGAAGTATTTCTATGTACAATGACACCACACCCCAAACTGGTACGTAGCTTCCTTCTTTCATTCAGTTTAGTCATTTAAAAGGAAGCAAATCATTCTGCTTTAACTTGATACCTGCTTGTGAAAAGAATACAGTTAAACCTGCAGTGTAGAACTTAATACATATACATAACATAGCATATAAATGAACGTCTGTTACATTCAAGCCCTTGCCAAACAAGTTCACACAATGCTGATTAAGCCTGTCACTGCCAGATAAATCTCTGTATTTCACAGTATATGGAGTTTTTAAATCTCATGTCCAGTGTGACATTCCTGCGCTGGCCATCTGGCCATTAATTGTACAGCTCTTCTAGACTTTCTAAATGTTATCGGACTGAATGGATCAAATTCTGATATTGAAACGAGTCATTTTGCAGGATTTGTGTGACGCTCAAAACAATTTATCCACCATTTTACAGCTGCAACAGTAGGTTAAGGCCAGTGGTGTACTGGCGTAGTGGGACAGATCCCAGTGGGCCGTCAGAGAAATATGTTTTTGGGCCAGTGGACGGTCAAAATATATCCATTTTTACTGGCCCTCTCTGTGTGCCTGTCATTCGGGGTGCACATTAGAACATCCTGCATGCCTTGTCAGGCAATCACAGCCAAGCGCCCCCCCCCCCCCTTTACTCTCACTGCCAGAGGGGGGAGACAAAAGTCCCGCACTCCAGCTTTAAGACTGAGTGTAGAGAAGTTATTCACCCTTTCACAACATCCCATGTTTGTAATTTTATGTGTTTTTCACTGGAGGGCAACATTGTGTTGCTAACTTGCTAGAAGAGATACACAAACAGACTCTTACCTTAACAGAAATGGCTTGCTTGAAATATCCTTGAAAGTTACTTGATCTTTTTCTTCGATCATCTTGCTCTCTCAGGCCCGTACCCCCACCCGACCATGATCTTTAAGCAGCTTAAGATGGAGGGTTTCTTGCAGAGCAGGTGGGAGCATAAACACCCTGAATCCCTCAAGAGGCTGATTGGATGGTTGAAAGAGGTTAGTGACGGAAAACACAATTTGTCATCATGTTGGATGTCTAAATTATTGTCCATGTTTTTGCTTAAGATTGAAACTCTAGAAGGGCTTTAGTCATGGATGTTTCCTGTGTTCTTCATGTTCAAAGTCATTTCTTTGTTTTTTTGGTTGCATCTACAGGGCAAACTGCAGTGTCGGGAGCACATCACAAAAGGCTTTGAAAACATGCCGGCTGGTTTTATGGGGATGCTGAAGGGAGAAAACATCGGCAAGGCTATCATCGCAGTCTGATGTGGAACACAGGATGAATTAAAAGCGATCAGTATTATTAATAACTGCTACATTATCACAGATTTTATACATGAAGGACAATAGATACCTACAACTAACCAAGATGATGTCCATGTAGCTTATTAGTGTGACCTTGTAATCACAAATTGTAGCTACAAGCAGCAATAAGTTGACCAGGCTCCAGCAATTTAGTCATGAAGTGCAAAAATGTAATAACACTGTTTACCATTAGTTTAGGAAACCATTCATTCTATCAAAATTTAGAAAATTGAGATGATCTGTATGGTTTGTGTGAAACTGAACTATTCTGCTGGGTCTGATGGATTTTCATTCAAGGTCAGGCACATTTTTGTCTCAAATACATTTTAAAAATGAAGACAAAATACAATTGACAATTTCCTAAAAAAAGAAAAGACTGAGTGTCTTCACAGCATTAATCTGGTATATACACATGTCCTGCACTTGAGGCCTGAGGAAAAGAGAGAAATCCTATTAAAGATGCGTGCTCCTTTCAATCCTTTATTGAGTGGAGCCCAGAGGGTCTTTTTTAAAATTATTGCTGCTTTGTGTTTCCTCAGACAGTGTTTCCCTGTTGAGCTGCAGCGGAAGTATAGTCACAAAAAGAGGGACTTTGGCACAAAAAAGACTGTAACATTAAAAGTTATCTACTTTATTGGACTCATTTGAAGCTAAATATTAGCATCAGATAAACTTTTAAATACATTTTTGCACAGAAGGAGGACTGCGGATTTTGAAGGGATCTTCTAATGGCCAGTATGAACAGGAGGAATGATTACAGCAAGAAAAACCTGTTGCAATGTTCATTTGGTCTTCTGTCATCTGGTGAATGTATGAGCACCCTAACATAATATTGTATATGTGTCCCCTCCTCTATTTAGCATGCAAACAGATCCCCTACTATGGCTAATTAAGGTTAATATTAGCTACAGTCAGGGGTTAAAATGGGATTTGGCAGGAGGGGGAACCCTAAGATCCGGTGTAGCGGTGCAGCTGCGAAAAATGACTCACCTCAAAATAACTCCCAAATTGATTTGTACTGTGAGCTCCAGTGGACTTGTTTTCTTTGTGATCAGCTGACCTTCTTTTCAGCACACATTTCTAGATGTATTTTTTCTGGATCCCACTGGTCCAAAGGGGGCCCAACCAAAGAAGTGAAAATCAGCACTGAGAACTTGTTGATTTGTAGTGGTGTCCGTATTTGCGTTATTATATTGTTAATTTCAGAGAATCCTCTTTAACGGTCCGCACTGCTGACAGACAAGAGAAAACACAGACAAGCAAAATAAACATTATTTAACTAAAAACAACTCATACAAAACAACATTGCAGTATGAAATGAACACAAGTGCATATTTACTTGACAAGCAGTGTAAGGTCCATTGATCCAGATCTCCTAACAATGTCACAGAGTTATAGGCGTATCCATTTGCTGCGATGACAGAGAACCTTTCGGTTCAGATCAGGCTGTGTCTCTGGTGACTGTAAAGAAAATATGCACAACCAAATGAGATTACTGGCACTCATCGATACAGATCAGCTGAACTGAAACTATGTACTCACCCAGTGTGCTATCCTCATCCTGGAGCCATCAGACCTGGAGGATTAGATGCCTGAGTGAAGGCCACTGCTGAGGGTCAGAGGTGATGATGAGAAGGCTGAGCAGGTATCTGGTGTTTTTGTAGCTCCAACTGCAGCTACTTCATCCTGCTGTCTGTGACTTCTTTTACCAAGAAAACATCGTGCACAGCCGTGTTTCCTGTTTATCGGACAAAGCTGGCGTTGTTTATCTGAATCAGTTTATCTATCTGACCACATCAGAGACAATAATGCTACTGTGGTTTACTGTCAGTCACAAATACAGAAGACATAGCATTACGGTCATTTGTTGTTCGTTGTTGTCATTTCCAATTAATATTACCAATGCTATCACGTGGAGAGATTGTCAACAACGTGACGTTATGACAATGACAACACTGTCTCTTAAAGTTCACCCGGTACCACAGCGGAGAAACAGCTGAATACATGTCAGGAACAAACTTACTGAAGGCCAGCAGATGAATATCAACTCGAACAAAGAAAAGTCTTGCGAGTTTCAGTCACCACAAACAGAAAAAGACACGAATATCTCATATTTTGGCTGAAGTTTTCAGCGAAGTTAGTCCTAAACTCTGAATCACTGCTTCTGCTGCCTTAACTTCCGCCGTTCCGGATCGTTCTGGCCCACCTTAACTCCTGACTACAATAAACTTTGTCAGCTGTGTCCAGGTAAGGCATTTAGTGTTATTATCTTACCAATAACACCCAAACTAGTAAACTGCCACTTGAATTAGAGTGATTTTTTTGCCGGTTAGCTGCCCGCCAAACTTTCCAAACGGACATTACGTCGGTAGTTAAGAACAACGTGACGTCCTGCGTCATACGCTGAGGGTTGCGCCAAATGATTCGACCAATCAGATTTAGTTATCGAAGCTTGTCTCCCGCCTCTCTCTCCTCCCACGCTTCATCACGCTACCACAAGCTTCTTCTCTCCTCACAGTGAGATCACAACTTCTGCCATTTCTCTGTGAACGACAACTGGTAAGTCATATGTATAAAGCTGATCGGGCTGAATGTGTGATAACATGCTAAAATGAGCAAGATTATGTGCTATTTTAAGGGAAGAGGCATCAGCAAAACATAAGTCAGACTGGTAGTCCACAGCAGGTGGTTCACTTATCACTTTTGATCTTCTATCTTTAATCTAGCTTTTATCTAAATTAAACATTAACCTGTGTTATCTTACTGGTAGTTGATTCAATATTATTGCATTCTATTAATGTACTCCGTCTTCTTGTAACCGGAATAGGAACAGTATCCTTGCATTGTTTTGCAGAAACCAGACGTCTGCTCATTGATGTGGTTAAGCTATACAGTCTGAAAAGACACTCGACTTGCTTCTTCATGTTTTTAAATGCATGTGTACGCGTGTGCGTGTGCGGGCATATTGTGTAATACATTCCACTTAAATTACTGTTTTACATTCACTGTAACAGGGTTATCATTGTGAGTACTCAGTGTTTAACTTTCCCTTGAAATGACATCATTACTAACATGTCTCATATTTTGCACAGTACTGGGCAAGGCATTGTTGTATGTTTCTATGAATTTGATATCAAAAGACTGCTCCGTCTCTCACAGCTGCCCCAGACAACAAAGAAATCATGGTTCAAGCAAAGTCATGGATCCTGACCAAATACTTTGATGGCTTCCCAAAGGATAGCAACTTTGAGCTGAAGGTGGAGGAGCTCCCTGAGCCCAAAGACGGAGGTAAGACGAGAGGTGGACATGCTATTTGTTTGTCTTCATTTAGTGTTAAACATTAAACACCACAAGCACTTATGAATGAGTCAGTATTTACTTGACTTAGTCACATACAGACGAGGAAAACCTGTCGTTTAATTGTACTTGCTGATGTCTCTTTGTGTTTCAGAGGTACTTTTGGAAGCAGTGTTTCTCAGCGTTGACCCGTACATGAGGTGGGTAAAAAGGAAGATCATGCATCTGAAAAATATTCTGAATTATTACAGGAAACACCAAAAATACATATTAAACGTATTGTAATGCACTGTTTGTTTCACTAGGCCGTTCAGTTCTGTTCGCATGAAAGAAGGAGATGTGATGATTGGAACTCAAGTGGCCAAGTAAGAAACAAACACATACACACACAGAAATGTCTTTTATATGTCATGATGTACTGCGCATGCCGGATGTTTACTGAAACAGAACTAGGCCCGCACCTGCAGTTAATTACCTCAGCCTTTGATTCACAATGTCTCAAGAGTGAAAACAATCTAAATGTTTTTGGCCGACAGTTCAGACGCAAATGTTTCAGCCAGAATGTTTTTTGCTGATAAACATGCAGAACAAATTACTCGGTGACCAAACTTTCCTAAGAACATCAAACTTCTCTTTTTCAAGCCCACATGTTTGTATTTTCTTTCCTTTGTGGCGAACCAAACTCATCTACCGCATGGTTTGAGATCATTCAGTTGTCCAGGAGACCATAACAAATCTAAAGAACATAAATACAAACGTAGGAGTAAGAATCTTGTGTTGTGAGTGTTTGCTGTTCTACATATGGTTTTAGCCAGCAGTAGTAGCAAGCTCTGAAGTAGCTCAGTGACTCCATGGACTGAATTTGCAACAGGTGAGAGATGCTGATGAACCCCAAAGTCTGAGACTATCACTTTTTTTATTTCATTCATTGGTTCATTCATTCATCCATTCATTCAACCTTGATTTAAGCTCAAAGATCATTGAGGACATGCCCTCATTTACAATAATGTCCAGTGTACAAAACAGAATAATTACACACAAAAAAACAACAAATGAGAAAACAAACAAACAATAACAGAACATGACCAACGCTGATTAAAAAGTTACATTCAAGAGCGTAGTAGTTTGTAATCATGATTTTAAATGGACCTATAGGTACAATTGTGTCAGGTTTCAATGTGTGTTGCAAAGTGTTCCAGGTGTGTGCAGCACAGAAACTGAAAGCAGTTTTCCCAAATTCAGTGTTTGCATGCAGGACCTTGAGCATTAACCAATCACCTGAACAAGTTAAATAATGACTAAAGGACCAGTTCAATAAGGAAGTGATATATGATGGCAAGTTGCCATTAAGGCTTTATAAAGAAATAGGAACCAATCCCTGTCATGTGTTACTGTTACAGATGTCCACCCAACCTTTTCATACAAGAGACAGTGATGTGCACAGGGATTAAAGCAAGAAAAGATTTGTGAGCCTGAAAAGTTGTCCAGGAGGAAATGTGTACAATGTATTTAACTAAGTATTATATGAATTTAAAACTGCTCTATTCCCGAATTCAGGCATGGTGCCTGAGAACTTTAACCCCTGAGTGTGGAATAACTCACCAGTAATAAATCTTAGGGGTGGAGTGATGAACTGAATCTAGGGGTGTAAGAGTGGAGGCAGAGGCATGTCTATAGATAACATCACTATAATCCAAAACAGACTAGAAGACAGCCTCAATTATCCACTTTCTACTGAACATAGGAAAATTAGCTTTGTTTCTGTACAAATATCCAATTTTTAGTCTCAGCTTGTTGACAAGTGTGTCATTGTGAAATTTAAAAGTTTGATATAAGATATTTATACTCTAAGACCCTCTCAATACTACTACTAATATACTGTCCATTTGGGTAGTAATATGCAAACTATTCTCCACAATATCTCTTGCTCTAGCGAATAGAATATATTTAGTCTTGTTTGAATTCAGAACTATTTTCACGTTAAATATTGTATCTTGCCATAAGTCAGAGGCTTGTTGTAGGATTTCAGTGGCTGAGGGTGCAGCATCAGCAAAGCAATACAGAACTGTATCATCGGCATAAAGATGACATTACAGTTTGTTATAAAGGATGTAATATTGTTAATATAAATTGTGAACAAGATAGGACCCAGTATTGAACCTTGTGGAACCCCCTTTGAAAGTGGTAAAAATACATGATCATTTCCCTAGATCACACATTGCTGTCTATGAGATATTTATTCCTGAAACCCTTTACAGGATATATAATCAAAACTAATATCCCATAGCCTCTGTAGGAGCATAGCATGATCATCAGTGTCAAATGCTTTTGTGTGACAAAATACCTTTTTTCGGTCATGTTGTTTTGTTTTCTGCAGAGTGATCCAAAGTAAGAACCCAGCATTTCCCGTGGGAAGCCATGTTGTTGGTCGTTGTGGCTGGAGAACACACACAGTCTGTGATGGAAAAGACCTCATTCCCATCATGCCTGACTGGCCTCAAGATGTCTCGTTGTCCCTGGCTCTGGGCACTATCGGCATGCCGGGGTAAGGCAGATGTTGCTTTGCCTGTATGGGTAGTCATAAAAGGCAGAGGAGTTATATTCAGCAGCTAGATTCCAGGATTAAAAACGTATTTTCTCATAAACAAAGTAATGTGACTGGTCGTTTCAGCATTTACAAGAATTGGATGGATGTGAATCTGCCTGAACTGAATAATCAGCACAAAACAAATGGCAAATTTGCTGCAATCTGATTAAAAAAATTGTGGTTCACCAAGTAATAATCAGAGATGCAAAACTGCAAACATAGCAACTTTAGAAGATACAGGAAGTCAGCTACGAGTGCTAAATAGCAGTGGTGTAAACCCTACTTGGGTTGGGTCAAAAGTAGAACACTGGTACGCCTTGGCTACTCCCATGTGTGAACTATTATCTATGTAAAGACAAACAATAGAGTCAACCTCTGTTCAGGGTTGTGTTGCTGCTTCCTGTAAATGTTTCAGACCAGGAATAGGTAAAGAATAGTTGTATTGGCAGCTTAGCAGAACAGCTCAGTGTTGTCTTCCTTTGACAAAATAAACAGATAAGGCTCCAGATGTTTTGTCTTGCTCGTGGGTTGAAATCACCTAATAAGCACTGATTAGCGCTCTGGAAGCAGTTACAAAGAGTTTATATTAAGAAGGTCAAAGAGGCTGCCCTGTGGGACTGGAGTTAAAACACACATCCTTGTAGTTTTCAACTTTTCAAAGTTGGATTTGACTCTCTTTTTCTCTTCAGACTGACAGCTCTGTTGGGGATAGAGGAAGTCCTGGGACTCCAGGCAGGTGAGACCCTGCTGGTAAATGCGGCAGCAGGAGCAGTGGGCTCTGTGGTGGGCCAGATTGCCAAGATCAAAGGCTGTAAGGTGGTGGGTTCAGCAGGGTCCGATGCAAAGGTGGCTTACCTCAAAGAGCTGGGCTTCGATGAGGCCTTCAACTACAAAACTGTCAGTTCCCTGGAGGAGGCGCTGAAGAAGGCTTCTCCAGAGGGATACGACTGCTACTTTGAAAATGTAAGTGGTAGTGGTGTAGTTCCAAGCTTGGAAAGTGTCTTTGTTTGGTTGTTAGCTCTTACTTGTGCTCTGTTTTTAGTTTTTCATATTTCCCTTTGGCAA
This sequence comes from Thunnus maccoyii, assembly GCF_910596095.1. Taxonomy (NCBI): domain Eukaryota; kingdom Metazoa; phylum Chordata; class Actinopteri; order Scombriformes; family Scombridae; genus Thunnus; species Thunnus maccoyii. The sequence goes on along the minus strand of NC_056554.1, from coordinate 15,565,592 downwards.
AAATGGGTAATTGACCATTTAAACCAGTGTGAGGTAAATATTTAAAACTCTTTTTAAAATACTTTTCAAAATTGGTTTAACTGACACTTTGATTGCAGGTGGGAGGCCCTTTCTCGAGTGTTGCCTTACAACAGATGAAGAACTTTGGAAGAATAGCCGTTTGTGGAAGTATTTCTACGTACAATGACACCACACCCCAAACTGGTACGTAGCTTCCTTCTTTCATTCAGTTTAGTCATTTAAAAGGAAGCAAATCGTTCTGGTTTAACTTGATACCTGCTTGTTAAAAGAATAAACTTAAGACTGAGAGTAGAGAAGTTATTCACCCTCTCACTTCCCATGGTTGTAATTTTATGTGTTTTTCACTAGAGGGCGACATTGTGTTACCAACTTGCTAGAAGACATACACAAACAGACTCTTACCTTAACAGAAATGGCTTGCTTGAAATATCCTTGAAAGTTACTTGATCTTTTTCTTCGACCATCTTGCTCTCTCAGGCCCGTACCCCCACCTGACCATGATCTTTAAGCAGCTTAAGATGGAGGGTTTCATGCAGAGCAGGTGGGAGCATAAACACCCTCAGTCCCTCAAAAGGCTGATTGGATGGTTGAAAGAGGTTAGTGACGGAAAACACAATTTGTCATCATGTTGGATGTCTAAATTATTGTCCATGTTTTTGCTTAAGATTAAAACCCTAGTAGGGCTTTAGTCATGGATGTTTCCTGTGTTCTTTATGTTCAAAGTCATTTCTTTGTTTTTTTGGTTGCATCTGCAGGGCAAACTGCAGTGTCGGGAGCACATCACAAAAGGCTTTGAAAACATGCCGGCTGGTTTTATGGGGATGCTGAAGGGAGAAAACATCGGCAAGGCTATCATCGCAGTCTGATGTGGAACACAGGATGAATTAAAAACGATCAGTATTATTAACAACCGCTACATTATCACAGATTTTATACATGAAGGACAATAGATACCTACAACTAACCAAGATGATGCCCATGTAGCTTATTAGTGTGACCTTGTAATCACAAATTGTAGCTACAAGCAGCAATAAGGTGACCAGGCTCCAGCAATTTAGTCATGAAGTGCAAAAATGTAATAACACCGTTTACCATTAGTTTAGGAAACCATTCATTCTATCAAAATTTAGAAAATTTAGATGATCTGTATGGTTTGTGTGAAACTAACCTATTCTGCTAGGTTTGATGGATTTTCATTCAAGGTCAGGCACATTTTTATCTCAAATACATTTTAAAAATGAAGACAAAATACAATTGACAATTTTCTTAAAAAAGAAAAAAAAACTTGTGTACATTTTTGGGAGACATAGCAAGGCAGTTTTAGTAAGAAAGAAGGAAAGAAAAAATAACTACTAGGATGACAAAAGACTGTTATGCCAGTGAGTATCTGGATGGGAGGTGCAGCTCTGCTGCTGATACTTTCATACATTATTAACTGTAACTGTAACAGTAACACAATTATTCATGGTACTTGTATTTAGTGGGAGCTTTTGTATGGGTAATAAAGTTTTTTTTTCTTGTCTTACAATCTTGTTTAATGTCTTTCACTTGGTTTGGACTTCATACTGCAGACTGAGTGTCTTTACAGCATTAATCTGGTATATACATGTCCTGCACTTGAGGCCTGAGGAAAAGAGAAAAAACCTATTGAAGATGCGTGCTCCTTTCAGTCCTTTATTGAGTGGAGACCAGATAATAGAGCAGGCGCTTAGCCTCCCGCAGCCAAGTGGAGCTTTTTGTTTGATCAGGAAATAGACCGTATTTTTAGACTGATCTGAATTTCATATGGTTTTGGTGATGCTGAGAGCATCAATTCAGTGGTTACAGAGGAAGCTGGTAGTAGTACAGTAGAACAGCACAAGGTTCAACCACTGTGGAAGTGTAAGAGTCTGTGTAACTTACAGAAATTTGATGTTTGTTGTTTTTTTTAAATGCCATATGGTGCTGTTGAGCAGAGGCCATAATAGCTTGATGCTCAAGTAACAAACAAACAAACAAATTCCCCCAAATTAAGAAAATGAACAAGTACAGCCTTTTCAGTACTACTTCATATTTGTGAGTCTGGGAATTAAACCATTTTACCAGTCTCAGAGGGACATAATTTGGATGTAAAATAATTACAGGTCTATGTGAATATTTAAGCTTTTACTTTCGAGTGTATATCAAGTGCAGGGAAGGCTAAGACACGTGTCATCTGCTGGTTTGGGGTTTTAGGAGGGCAGGGCACCCCATCTGGGCCACAGTGGCACTATTTCAGGATTTTTGTCTAGTATGCAAATGTTAATGCTTCTACACCAAAGTGGCCAAGATTTACTGTTGAGAACTAAGTAATCCTTAAATTTAGTATCAGGAAATTTGATTCTTGAAATGTATAAGAATAAAAAGACTAAGTCAGATTACATGATCAATTTTATGAATTCAACTGGATGTAAATGCAACATAAAATAATCTAATTTTGTTGAAAAATGTCAAAACATGCCCATGAAACATATACGTTAAATCTATAAGTTAAGGGCCATCAGAGCAGAATAGATGTTTGAAAATAGATAAAACAACAAAATGATCAAACTGTGAGGAAAACTGAAAAAACTACGCTGGTGACGTAATGACGACAAGTCACGTAATTGACGTTGAGCTGCGCTTTCTCCGTCATTTACGGTAAACCCAGAATTTGTCAAGTCATTGTGACTTGAATTAGTTTTATCTCTTTCCCTGCGGTTAATGATTAAAAAATACTATATATGACATAGATAAACTACTTAATAACAAATTGGTCATAAAATATAGTAATAATCCGTTAGATCTCATATGGGTACTGTATGGTCAGTATTTTTGGTGCAAATATAAGCTAAGCCTTATCTCTATATTGACAGCTGATTGATCCAAACGATTTCAAAAATATGTAAAACTGTAGAGAACTTGACAGGAAAACATACATTTACAATGTTATATTGGTGCAACATTTAGTTTGGTTGCTGTATGAAAAAATGGCAGAAATAACATAACTTCCGGGACACCCTTCAAAATAAGCGTCCGTATTATGGAACGCTGAAATACTTAAAGGACGCGTTCACAATTTTTCACGTCTGTCTTAAAACAGGTGTCCATATGAACACTGAAAGATGTTTTCCTCACTGTAATAATTCCTCCTGTTCATTCTGGCTATTAAAAGATCCCCTTCAAATGTGCTTTCATTGTACGTGATGGGGGACAAAATCCACAGTGTGTCCATGCAATCATTTTGTGCAAAAATTCATTTAAAAGTATATCAGAAGCTTCTATGAGGCTTCAATAGTCTGAGTTAATCATTTCAAGTGCCATATTTCTGCCACATTTACAGCATCAAATTACCTCTTTGTGTTTCCTTATTGAGCTGTGGTGGAAGTATAGTAACAAAAGAGGGACTCTGGCACTAAAAAGACTGTAACATTGAAAGATATCTACTTGATTTGACTCATTTGGACGGCTGAAGCTTCATAGTAGCTTCAGATAAAGTTTCAAATACATTTTTTGCACAGAAGGAGGACTGTGAATTTTTGTCCCTCATCACTTGTCCCAAAAGTGAAATGAGTTTTTGTATTTTAGAAGCACAACACAATAACTTCCGCTGTAATTTTGTTGAGCTTGACAGGCCGTAATAAAATGCAGCGTGGCTTCTGAAAAAAAGGGCATTCCCATTACCCGCCGCGCGTCGTCCACAGTGAAGCACATCTTCTTCAGCAGTCACCATGGTTCGCGAAGTGGAAAGTCTGGTAAGTTGTAACTTGTTTATTTAGCTGCTTTCATCGTCTACCGTTTTTTAGAAGCCGCCATTGTTGTCAGTTAGTAGATGTTTTTAGTGTGTTAACGGTTGGCGCCGTCTTGCTGCCAACGGCCGGTTGTAGCTAGGTTAAGCGCTCGTTCTCTCCTCTCGTGACTCATTCTCCACACTAGGGCTTTGTTTTCCAGTGTTTTCTATCTTGTTCACTTAGACGGACACTTGCACAAAATTAGCTCACGATAATCTTGAGATAATACTCAAGAGTGAAGCTTCAGGTCCGCTTAACGCGCCCGGTTGTCCGTCAGCCTACCTCACCATGTGTGCGGAATCTGGACATTGCCATCTTTTGTAGCTCGGCGGGTAGCTTGCTGAAGAAATGCTTGTTGGACTGGATGCCTCGATACTTCATAATATTAACGCATTATTAGTTGTGAATGTGGCTGTATTGTGTGTTAAGGGTGAAAACAACTTGTAGCTAACGCCAGCACCGCTGCATCATGTTGGACTTACAGCGGGCCAGAGCAGGCCTTTCCCGGGCCGCTGGATGTTTCAGGATCGGTGGGTGGGGGGACCGGATAGGAATGTAACGTCAATATTTTTATACTATAAAACACTTCATAATACTCAGTTTTACTCTGGTAAAACACAGGTATGATTAGCTGGAAAACAAGTCGAGTAACACGTCGGGTAGTTAATGAATGAAATGTTACGGAATTATGCAGTTTTACGGATATGCATACATTATTTATCAATATTATTATCGTTATGTATTGATCTAATTACCTCTTAACATGTGTGACGTTTTAGATCAACCTACACCCTCTATGCTTATGCTGCGTTCACGGTACATGGACTTGATGGGTGGTAGAAAAGGGGGAAAGAGTTCCATGTTATTAGTAATAACAATAACTTCATTTATATAGCACCTAAAGAGCTTTCAAAGTGCTTTGGCAGACAAAATTAAAGCAGTAATACTCAAAAAGACGTAAAAACATAGCAGAGAAAGAAAAAAAAAGGTTTAGAAGACAGTAAAATGATATCACATGAAAGCAAGTCTATAAAAATGGGTTTGCAAGCGTCATCTGAAGAAGGTTGTATGATAACTGAGTTGCTTGTGTGAGGGTTTTAAAAAGACTGCATTTACAAAATTACAATTAATATACAGTACATTTGGGTTTAATTACAGTGAACGGCTGATGCATATCTGCTTGCCTTTTAGGCACCTCCTTATTAAGTGACAAAGTATGTATATATGGGAGCTTTCAGAAAAATCAGTTTAACTACAATACCTCTGATGTGACTTGAACGCGGCATTAGGTCCATGATGGAAAAATCCAACCCAAAAAAAAGTAAAGAGAAAGAGTAGGGACTCCTCTTTCAGGAGGCACAGGCGCGCTCTGTGTCTTATATACAGAGCAAACAAAAGCAGCAGTGTTTGAATTACAATATAGAGAAAATTACCTAAAATTTAGAATTATATAAATTGGCTGCTTTTGTTTGAAGCCTGTGTGAATGATATGGTGTAGTTGTATAATACTGAACTGTACTGAAGCTTTTTTTCCCCCTTAAACACACTGAAAGTATTTTACTGCTTTCAGATACAATGAAGAACATGTTTTAATTTGCAGTGACTGCAGCCATAACTGCAGATAATTATCATCATGAGACAAAACTGCTAGAAGCAATTATAAGCTGCTGTTACCGAGTTCAGGTTGGATAATCCTGTCACTACAAGATCAAAATCAAGCTACTGACATTATCTGTTTCTTGTTTTTTTTGTTTGTTTGTTTTTTTTAATTTTCTGTAGGATGACTTCAACAACATCTTGAAGGAAGCTGGAGACAAGCTGGTTGTGGTGGACTTCACAGCCACGTGGTGTGGCCCCTGTAAACAGATTGGACCAGAATTTGTGGTAAGTGGATAATTGACTTTTCAAACTCATAGTTGAAGGATTTTTTTTTTTTTTTTAAATTGGTTAGAAAAAGGAACACTGTTACATGAGCAAAGAAAGACCATCTTTTATCCATGGCATGTGTTTCTATGAAGGGAGGGAAAACATTAAGAACACAGAAAAACCTGAGACTGGATTGTGGGCACAAAGTAATCCTTTCTAAACTGGACTCAGTTTAAGCCAAGAAAATGTTTTTAGAGACAGTCCTGCTCACTTTCATAAGTCTGCAGATATGAGAGAGTAAGTTTATTTTCTGTAGTTGCAGCCTTTGTTAAACGTCTCTAGTACATCAAATGCAGATAATGTAAATTTTCTCCTTTTTTGTAAAATTTTAAATCAGGAATGCATCTAAATATATATATATATATATATATATATACACTCACTATCATGTACATCCTTTGTCTTTGTATCTCTTTAATGCTCACTGATCCACTGTCTTGCAGAAACTGTCAGAAAAACCTGAGAACAAGAACGTGATCTTCCTGAAGGTGGACGTGGACGAAGCTGAGGTAAAAACAATTTATCTGTAAATCTATTGGTCAGTTTTCTTCGGCCTAAATATCAGAGGTCAAAAAGTCAGTTCTGTATGTTTCACATCTCGTATAGGAAACCACTCTTATATTTTTAGCTTATGTCGAAGGGGGCGGCCATAATCATTAATACTCAAAGCAATGTGGACTATTTATGAAATCCATTTCACCAGGCCATGTGGAACACACAGCGGGCTCATGTGACCCAAGTGCAACATTTTTCTGCCTCAGTGCTACGACGTAGTGAAACGAGAACAAACCATGCTACCGTTACACATTAACAGCATTTGTTAAAGAGCTTTTGGTAGACTGATTCGTATTCATATTGGTTTATTGTAACCACATGTGGTAAACCCTCAAACACACAAAGAGACATAACAGCTCTGTTTACATATGTAGGGTAAGTTGGCTTTTGGCCAAACTCCAGGTAATATCTGATCTGTGCAGCTGTCAACATGAACCTTTGATACTCATTGATTCTTCCACTGTTGAGTCCTGCTCACACAGAACAATCTGTGAGGAAAACAGTGGAAAAAAGCAACTTGAATTGAAAGTGCTGTAATTCATAAGTGTGTAAATGAAGAAGGCACATTGCTCACAATCTTCTTGTAAAGGTATTTTGACCCATGTAAGCTTAGATAAGTTGGATCAGGCAGCTCAAGAAACATGTTTTTAGAGTTATCTGGAGAATTTTTCTGCACAAAACCTTGAATGGGTGTTTTGACATCAGTCAGCGTTCCAGACCTGGTCGGGTTTTACACAGCAACGTTTTCTAGATAATTTGGTAAACCATTTAAAGCTGCTGTAACTGTCACTATACAGTCAGTAATATTTGTGTATTTATGTTTAAACAAATAAAACTTGTAGGTTGGTTTACATTTCTGTACAAAACAGAAACTTATCAATTATTTAGTTCGGTCTTGTGGGAAACACAAGGCGGTGAGGATGGAGGGAGAGGCTCAGGTGTCCTGCTCATCCAACAACTCCCAGTAGTTTCCTGTTTTCCGTCCAGTATCTGGATGACTTCACCAGTGTGAAACAAGTCTGGCAGGATTCAAATATGCTCACATGTAAAACGCTGAAGTTACTCTACTGCGTACTTGAGATCATTTTCTGGCTTGAGTATATATTTTTTTGTTGTTGTTTGTTTTTTTTAATATTCACCTTTTTTCACATTATCTCCAACTCTCGTCAGCATGACCAGTCCTCAGTTAAGGGTCTTACTACGGTTACGACTCGAGTCCATCTGATTGTTGTTCCCTTTGCTCTTTTTCAGGATGTGAGTTCACACTGCGGGATTAACTGCATGCCCACATTCCACTTTTACAAGAATGGACAGAAGGTAAGCTTTAGGCGTCGTGAAATTTTTAAAATGTTTTTATTTATATATGATTATCCAGCCATATTGTAAGAATCAATCACATAGTAATCACTTTTCTCTCCTGACTATAAAGGTATAATCATGTTTCTGATGCTTTTTTTTTTCTTTCTTTCAGGTGGATGAATTCTCTGGCGCTAACCTACAAACGCTGATTGCGAAAGTGGAATCATTGAGATCCTAACTTCCTACCGACCATCAACACACACCACCCCTGTCATTGTATAAACCACGACACCGCTGTCCCCCCCGCCCCCACCCCCTCCCCTCTGTACATGCTTAAGAAATTCCATCTCATTTAATGTACAATAACAAATCAGGTCTTCTTTTCCTCATCGGGAGATAATTTATTCCGCTCATGTTGGTGACATTAAGTCTGTCAATTCAGTGTCTGTACTGACTGTCTGAACAACTGGCTGAAATATGATTAAAACCCAAATGACCACTTTTAACTCTGTTTTATATGAGAAACTGATTTTTGCTCCTGACAAACCCCTGAACTTTTCTTTGTATGTTATGTTTTCACCAAGGTGGATTTAATAAATGAAGATGAGTTACAGAAACTTTGTGCTGTTGTGTTTTGAGTTTAATAATTTTGCCTCAAAGCAGCTGGATGATTGTTTTTTTTGTTTTAAATTGCATATTCTCATAAATTTATGTGAGCGTTACTGAAACAGTGAAGTGGGTTAAACCAAATATGACAATAAGAAAGATTTAAATTCGTATTTGAATGCAGCAAACACAACAGAAACATGACTTTAATGTTCAAAACCTTGCTGTGAAGAGAAAAGAATGAGGTGAAAAGGCATTTAATGGTATTTTATGCTTTAATAAAAATGTGAGAATAGTTTACACATATACATTGGACAATCACATCAATAGTTTTTACACATCGTACAAGTATATAGCAGCATATGTTTTAATACTGTTGATTCTCTATATGAAAAAATACAGCTTTATTTTACAAAATGGTTCTTGCTTTGCCTTTTGCTGAGAGATGAGAATGAATTGGTTTACAGGTGTGTCAGTTAACTATACAAGAATTCCCTTCATACGATGATTCACATGGAGCTGAGTGGAAACTTTTAGATGTGATAGTATCCTGATCTCCTTTTCCTGCCAAGAGAAGGAGGAAGAAACTGATCAGTTTTCATGTGTCAATATTCAGGCTTCGTCACATTTGAATTTAAGATTAACAGGCGTTATTTTAATTTTAATTTCATTTTAAGAGCAATGTTGCTACCTGTCACCTCCTATATCACTCATCAAAATGTCAACAGAATCTTCTTTTCTAAGAAAAATTGTTGATTGTGCGTTAAAATGACTCATAACTGAAGTAAGAAAAGGTCAAAACCTTCAAGCCTACTTTTACTTGACGTCAGGACTTCCTACATTTTCCTTTTAACAACCGCTAGTAACCTTTGAACATGCTAAAAAGAGAAACCTGGTTACTTATTTCCCTGTTATACCTGATTTCAACATTATCCAGGTTTCTGACACACCTGCGTACAGGTTTACATCCTTAATCCAACTACTCTGTCACTGACTGAGTTACCTGAGCAGATGAAGATGGTTTCTGGCTGCCTGAACTGTCTGAAGCTGCTAAGTTTTTCGACTGCAGGAGCTGACTTGTTCCAGTCGATAACCAGTAACGGATGACGAGTCACGGTCGTTTAACAGCTGTCTTACTGGTGTCAGACTTTCACTTTAATCTCAGCCTGTTCTGTTGATATCCATAACAGCGTTTATCAACATATTTTTTGGTTATACTGACTATCTACATGTAACTAGAGTCGTTAGGAAACGTGGAGGGTCTTAACATGCCACAGATATCTCTAAAATACTCCAGCTAAGATATTTGGGTTCCTCAGAAAAAGAATAATGGCTTATCAAGGTTTATGAAGCCAGGATATGATGTTTATAAGCTCAAACATGTAGACATGATACACAAAAACTGAATCATAATGGGCCGGGATCACAGGATGTTTGTGTGCAGGAACCTTTGAAAGCTTAATTTTAAGAAGGACTGTTTTGACAACAGCATAAACAGTGTAACACTTGACTTTGACAGTGGGTGGAAATAGAAACTTGAGACAAAACACAGCTCACAGCTGCACCGTATTCCTCCAGTCGACTGACTAATTTGTTTTGTGTACATATTCACTTCTCCTTTTAAGATTGAATGAACAATTGATGTTGGGGGAAAAAAACTGCTGGAAAATGTTCCTGTCAAACTTCACAGCTTCTCTCGAAATGTTTGTTTTCGTTTAGACGCTTGTCAAAATATATTAATGATAGATGTTCAGAATCATTTAATTTACTTTAATGCCAGAAATATGTCTGAAAAAGCAGACGAGAGCTTTTCCACATTAAAACAGGAGAGAAGTCTCATAATGTCAGAGCTTTGTTGCATCTCTACTATCACTAATAAAGACATAAAATACCCAAAAAGCTAAATATCCAATAAATCTTTAAATGGAGCCAATGGGATTTTAATTTTCCTCTAAGTAACATATTTTCCAACACCGTGAATTAAAAACTAATCAGTATTAATCACTAATTAATACTCTATATGATGTCATGTTATCCTTCTTTGCTTCCAACTGGCCTTTTCTATTGTACATGGATATATGAAATTATAATTAAGTCGGATCAGTTTACTGATTAGAATTGATGAAATATCAACTAAATTACTTTTACATTGAATAAAACTAAAGATGAGGAAAAACTTCAGTTGTACGGTTGAAATTCGTCTCCAGTGTTTCTTCAGATATGAGTCTGTGTGACAGTCACATGGTTTCAGATGGCTAAGTTTTATTGAATGGTGGAAACAATAACAGTTAACTTGTTCCTTTAAATCTTTGAATTTTCCAGAAAATGTTAAAAACTACAAATATTCTTTTGTTTTTTGCTTTTGTCTTGACGGTTCAATGTGGTGTAATTCCCCAAGAAGCTCAATGGCATTGTGTATGTACAAGTTATATACAGTACGTCTATAATAAAGGTGTCAATTTTTATACTGATAGTAGCAAGTTTCAGATGTATATATGTTTTTATTTACATATAGAAATGGATTTGTCACTGTTCTATGATTTGTAACTATTATGTTTAAGTTTTGGAATTGAATTTATTTATTTTTTTATTTGAAGAGCTTTATTTTTTTGTTGTGTTTGAGTGTTTTTGCTTTTTCTGTTCACCTGGAGCAGTCGTGTCCGGTCCACCCTGGACTGCAGTGACACCTGTTCGGTCTGATGCATCTGCCTCCATTCAGACAAGGCGTTGAACACACAGCTGTGAACGAGTCACACACACACACACACACACACACACACACACACACACACACACACACACACACACACAGAAAACACAGCACAATCATCATTACATGGAAATCACTAAAACCACAAGTATTTGCTGACGAGGAAGTACAAATAAAAGTTCAAAAGTTTTTTGGGGGGGGGGGACAGAGAAATGTGTTGTACATCTGTCTTTAATGATCAGATAGTCAATATTTACTTTCTCTAGATAAATTAATGAGAAGCTTATACAGAGAAAATGTGGCTGCAAAAAAAAACAAAAACAAAACAGAACAAAAAATATGAAACTCCCCTTTACAGGAGCGCTGACTCATCTCCTGTTCAGTGTTTTTGCTTTGAGCCCTCAGAGAACAAAACCTGTAACATGCTGCCATGACAGACAGATGGTCGAGTGCTTCCTCGCTCTGCACTTGATGCTGATCTAAACCCTCATTAACACTATTATTGATAAACTCATTGAAGTGACGGTAAAATTAAAAAGGCCGGTTTGAGGTTATTAAAAAGTAGAACACATGAAAAGATAAATCAATAAAATAAAAAAGGGAATTGCAATAATATGAATAATAGATATTATTCATAATCAGAGATTTAAAAGGTCAGAACAGTTTCTTCTTACCTGTGTTTCTCAGCGAGAGCAAAATTCAAGCTTCAAGGCTGTAGCAGCAATCATGTCGTGTATGTTCCACTTTTTATAATCACATCTGTCTGTCAGATTCTCAAACGCCTTTAAGTTTATGAGTAAAAGTATTCATGTTTGTACTTTTATCTTCTAAATGAGAAAGGATCTTCTTCTCTGAGAAACATGATTGAAGTTTCGGGTTTCAAGTCATCTCGAGCACTTTTATTTTCACTTAAACGTCTATTATTCAGCGACCTCCACACCTACCCTGCTCTGTTTATTGTTTTGCCGTTGCTAAAATGTGTCTTTGATCCACAACATTTCATTATAAATAGCTGCCATTTTCCCTCTTTGTATCTGTCCTACATTCCAGACAGCAGGAGATGACAAAAAGAAAGAAAAAGATTAGTTTTGGGTGAATTTTTCCTTTAAAACTGTCATAATTATTATATCCAAAACCACTTTTTCCTTTTATTTTTACTTTATTGATATTGTCCAAAACAAAACAAAAAAACATTATCAAATAGAATAAATCAATCTTTAAGATAAGAATCTAGAAATTGAATTACTTGATCCTTCCTCAGTAATAAAGAAATAATCAAATACATGAACACAAAACAACGTTGGCGTCACACAACCCTCCCGAGTCAGAGCCATCAGGGAGACAATGACGCTGACGTGAAGGGAATCCTGTGAAGTAATGACTCTATACGGACTCCCATCATATGTCACTGACGTAATGGGTTTACAGGTTTACTCTCACACATGAACTCACCGCTGTGACAGCGCGTCCCCGTCCACCCGGCGGGACACTCGCACTGGTAGGGTGCCACGCAACGCCCTCCGTTCAAGCACGGCAGGATGCAGATTGCTGTCATTAGAGAAGAGAGACGAGAGAGAGAGATAAGGAGTCACTTTAGGTCATCGATCCTCTCTTTCTCTTTCTTTCTCTCTCTTCAAATCCATCTTTGATTCAGTTTACGAGTTCAAGCTCTTTATGACCGCAGGCTTGAGAGACGCATTATCTGATACTCATGAGGAAGTAATCCATCTCAGGTTTCAAGAAGATAATTCAGTGCCTCCATAAAGAGCTTAGTCACGCTACTAGTTACATCTTAAAGCACCAACAGAGCTTAACTAATCATTTTCATTATCAATTAATCTCTTAACATGTTTTGAGGAATCAATTAAACAATTATTCTATGAAATGTCAGAAAATGTCAGAAAATGTCAATAAATGTCAGAAAATGTCAATAAATGTCAGAAAATGTAACGTCCCAGACTCAAAACCAAACCTAAACCAAACATATTCACATCCACACGGGTGTTTTCTCTAATTCTGGCTAATTAATTACACACTCAAGATGAGGTTGAAGGTGGGCGGACTATGCTTACGTGAAGTCACCAGACATCATGTAAGCATAGCACAAACATCGGTAAAGTGATAAAAGTGTGATTTGTCAGGGAGACGTTAATCAAGCACATTCTGTGCACCTCCACAGACCTTTTCTTGTATTTTCCATATTTGCTGCAGGGTTATTTATGCCACATTTATGCCATGTTGTCAGATCTGTTTGCTTGTTGCAACGTGTTGAGCTCTTTAGGCCAACGTAGATTATTATTGAAGTGTGTTATTTAAAAAAAAACCACATATACCATAGAAATAAACACAAGGAATCAGTGTTGACTTTTTCACCAGTAGCTTATGATTTCTGCACAACTCTTTAAATACACAAACATAACTTGTCCCGTCGTTTGTAGCCACTCCGGTGTGTTTTTTTTACATTTACATTTGGATCAAGCCTTTAAATTATGTGTCGACTGAGCAGGAGACAAATCATCTGAAAGCTTTTTAACAGCAGTTTGTTAAAGCGAAAAAAAAAAAAACAACAAAAAAAACAAAAAGACTCATTTTTTTCTTTCAACGCCACCTGACTCCATTATCTCTGACGCTCTTTTGTACCATTGTCTGCTAAAACCTGCTTAGCTGGTTGGATTCCTGAGCGTTAGTGGGTGTTTGTTTGCATTTGAGTTGTGACACACTTGGGATCACGTTCTGCGTGTTCATGTAGCGACGCTGTGTGAGCAGAAGTTTTACGGAACAATATTTGATACTCACGCTCCTCACAGAGTCGGCCCATCCAGCCTTCGGGGCAGGAGCAAGTGTTGGGCCGCTGACACACACCTCCGTTCTGGCAATGCAGCCAACACACCGCTGAGAGACCACACACACACACACACACACACACAAAGGCATATCAAATAAGAACGCTTCTCAAAACGGACACACAACTTAAATTGTCTGAAAGCGTACAGACAGACACAGAAGAGAGAGCAAGATAAGGAAAAACATTCAATCCTCTTCCAGCGCAATTAGAAAAAAAGAGAACAACATTTACAGCTTCCATGTGTTATTTCTCTGCCACAGCCTCAACAACATCTGATGTAAGTCTCGGCCATGCAGCGTAATAAACCAGAACAAAGGCAACAAGATCAAATTCATCTGCGCAAACACATCCGAGACATCAACAGAAAAAAACCCTCCTTTTTCAGTGCATAAACTCAGCAGCTGTTGAGGAAAAGCTCGCCTGGATCCAGCCCTTGTTTTTTTTTTCATATGTAAAACATTTGTGGCCATTTGAATTTCATGCTGTTGTAGCAGCGGTGGTGGTTTTCTCGTTCAATTTGCAGCGAGTGGGGATGCTCATGAATATGGAGCTCAACTACTGGTTTGATTCTCTGATTTGTTCCCGTGTTAATAACAGTACAACAGGTTATACACAGACATACGATAGTATGTTATTGATCCAATTGGAAACAAGCAGCTTTAAAGTCAGCAGAGCCAATTTGACAGATTTCCACTGGTCACCTGATTAATGGATGTGAGCTCTGACAAAAATTAACAATTAAAATGATAAAAAATATATAGACCTCATATAAACCTCAAGATAAATTGTTTGATAGGTTTAGTACATTATGTTCAATATTTTCTATGTTTATAGGATGGAGTTTAGCTATTTTAGTAAACCTACAGTATTTTTCACCACAACCTGCCACATGTATTTCAGTTTTTCTTTTAGAAACTAGCTTATACATACTGTGAAATGTTCATGTGAAATGTTCACTGTAACTATCAATTTCAATTAATTCTGCTTGTTGTATGGTACACAATGTCTATTTTACACATATATACAACATATTTTATACCTGCACTCCACTCTGGACAACTGAGACTGCTGTCAGTTGAGAAACTGATGGTTTTCTTACTGCAACACTGATGAACGTTGATATAAAAAGTTTAAAATGAAGCAGCTTCCACTTCGGTCCTGAAGGCCTTAAACTAAACCTAACTTGTGAATGTTTTGGATAGATGACAAGAAATAAAACTAAACTCTACTGTAGCTTCACTATATATATCTTGACGTGATGCTAGGTTGATTTTTAGCTGTAATGGGGCTGTATCCAGGCTACAGACAGTACTCACACACACACACACACATAATATATATATATATATATGTATACAATGTAGTCACATCTCAGAACATGCGTGGTAAGACTGCACAGGAAGTGTTATTGGTCACGTTACAGCAGGAGAGAAGCACAGTTTCTGTGGCAAAAACTTGCTTTTCAGGTTGACTACCTGACTTTCGTCGTTTCCCATACTTCACTGGCAAAGAGGAAACACAAAAAAATATACAAACAAATTCTTGGTAATTTCACCCACTTCCACATATTGTACACATGCACAACTGGTGTTAAAGGAGTAGAATTAGGCAGAAAAAAACAGCCACAGAGTGTTAATGTATCTGTTGGAGATAAAGAGTAGTACTCGAGGAAAGCTAAAAAGCAGCATAGCGTCATGTGCAAAGGTGACAGTCAGACGAGGTGTCCTAAGAAAAGGGACAGTCCCTTCTCTGAAACACATGGGTGTGTTCTCTCTACCTCTGCATGTGGGAGGCGGCGTCCAGGTGCCGTTCTCCAAACACCTGCTCCTTCCAACGCCCTCCATGGCGTAGCCGCCAAAACAAGAGTACACTGCCACGTCCCCGTACTGGAACACTGCCCCCCGCACCACCCCATTGGCCACGTGGAGGGGGGGGCCACAGGACACCCCTGTACAACAGCCCAGATGGAACGACCCACGAGTTACTCACTACAACTCTTTTTTTTTTTTTTTTTGGTCTCCTCTGTCTTAATTAATGTCATGCTGCCATGATTGTCTTTGATCTTGAATAATTCATGTGTTATTCACTGAATGGCCTAAACAGGTGATGTTCATCTATAAGTCTAACAGGGAGTGGACAAAATAAAAGAAACACCCAGCAACACAGTACAATAGAAGCTAAGTATGTTTTTTTTTTAGACTTGTCAAAGGTTTTAATTCAACTCTTTGCTTATTTTTTGACGCCTCTTTCCTAAAGATGCTTTCCTGTGTTCGGTATGTCGTCATGATTACTGAAACATCCCCTCTTGCCACACTACGCAACTGAAAAGTGTTTGAGACACAGAAAGAGCGACTTTCTGGCCAAAGCCAAACATTATGAGTTTAATAAAATTGGTATGTTTTGTAAAGCTTCTATATTGTATAATAAGCGTTTTTTGTTGTTTTGTCCACTCCTGTATATCTATGCAAAATATTACTATGAAATTGTGCACTGCAGAGAGAGAAATTTGTGTCGATTGACAGAAATTAGACTGTGTTTTTGGGGGTTTTTTGTGTTTTGTCATGCAAAACATCCAAACGTGTCTGATAGTGTGGCTTGACTATACTTTTGTCGGTGAAAATTCCCCTTTACAATCAAAACAGAAAGAAACTGAAAGGATTACAGTAAACATGCATATATGAGAATGAACACCATGCAAGTACAAACATTGAGCCATAGCAACATAAGCACCATTGTGTTGTAAAATCAGAACGACTGCGCTTAAGAAAGATCAGAGGATTATCTGATAAAGGTTGCCATAGAAGCTGCGGAGGTGCCCCATAATTAGTCCAGCATACAGGACACCAACAGTGTTTGATGCAGCCTCATTTGTTTTGATAAAAGCTCGGTGAGAGACAGACGACAACAAAGAGAAAAAGGAGAATTACTCCAGCTGACAGGCAGATTTTAAGTGAGGAGCCATGCATGTGTAGAGAGGCATTCGGCACAAGACCAGGGGAGCATGCAGAGCTGTGCAATATCAAATACACATTTATTTTTAACTTGATTATCTCAGGAATTAAGACATGATTAGCTGGATGGAGAACAGAGTATATTAAAATCCTAATAATTAGATTTGATTGGTTTACTCAAACATAAAACTTAATCAAATGATCTGGATTTGACACACAAACACTTAAAACAAACATTTCAGACAATAATCTGTCAAATTTGAGCATGACACAGTTGGGTCAAAGATATGTATGAATGCAACAGAGTTACATTACGATAACTTGAATTCACTATTTTTACTACAAGCTTTACGGATGTCTGACAAGATAATATCTTAAAAAAATGTTCTTTGTAGCATTTCTTCCAAACTGAATAAATGATACTTACTCTCACACGCAGACATGGCGGAGCTCCAGGTCTGGTCCGGTCTGCAGGTGATGGTGCCGCCGCCTTTGGCCTGTTGACCTTTGGGGCAGGTGACACGGACTGACTGACCGACACGAAACTCCTGGGATATGTTCCCCCTCCAGGCCGGAGGTGCCGGGCAAGGCTTAGCTGTGAGAAACACAAATGAAGGATTCATTTTTGATTCATCAAGGTCTTTATTCAGTTGACACACTTTATCTGTTAGCCATGTGGAAGTATAATTTCTTAAACTTTACCACAGAAACAACAACAATATGTAATAGTAAACATGGCTGACATCAGGCCAAAGTACTAACTATACATAACTATGTGTACGTTTTTGGCTGACCGGCCACAGACCAGCCTCATAACCGTGGTTGTCTGTGAGTGAGTGAGTTTCTCCATTGGCTCTTTAAAAATGAATTGGTGTGAGATGATTAAACGGAGGACAGCGGTGCGACGCAGAGTGACTGTGTTTCTGCTCTTAAATACAGTGAAGTCGGTTAAACTCATGTTTAAACAGACGTGTACCAGCGTCTCTGCCGTCTACTCCTCTACCGTCCAGTGTGATCGACTCTCTGGCTGACGGCGCTGTCAGCAGCCGGCAGCAGGAGAAACACTCTGTGGTGGGTTTGGATTTTACAACTGAACTAATAGCAGGACGCAAACTTTTTATTTCTCTGGTGTTTTCACATCACAAACAAACGATGAACTACAGCATTAAAACACGAGTCTTGCCGGTAAAACATGAGACTCATGTAGCTGTTATATCAGGTTAGTGAGGGGCGGCTGCTCTGCAGGTGCGCTTGATTTTACTGTAACTGTGATAATCAGGTGGAGATAAGCCTCCTGAATTTGCAACCAAAGTGCTGTCAAAACTTTCATTTCCATCACAGCCTCCAGAATTCTCGACTGGGAAAGAGGCAGAAAAAAGGTGCATAGAGGCATAACCATCACTCTGACAAAACACTCAATGCAGAGTGAAAAACGAGAGACACCCGCAGAGTGATACATATGAAAGAGCAGGGGGAGTTAACACATAATTAGAATAGTTATAATTATTATTAAAATGAGTTCTCTATCAAATCAAACATCCCAGGATATGAGTATTGTTTTTGTAGTAGTTTAACCATGTCATGTGATGCTACTTCAGTACTTTACCAGTAAATATTACTGGGACCATTACAGAAAATTGCATTTAACATTTAATATCCAGGAATTCACATTATAGACAAAACCACTGACTATCCCAGTAACAAACTGGCCGCACACAGTCCAGCCATATACTAGGTTTTGACCTGGTCTTGTTCTTTTTAAAGTTTGTGTTGCTATATTATAGAGTTGTTAGGCTACACTTGGTGATATTCTTTTTCTCCACATATTTAAATTGAGGACAGATAAATATTTAAAACATCTTTCTCTGACTGTCACATCCAAATTTGAACTTTACATGTTTCACAAAGACATCATTAACTACAGGGCTCGTATCTGATTGCATTATCTGATACAGGAGCTTCTAATTTTAAGGTCACTTAATATATATATCATATATCATATATATCATCCACAGTGTCCAAAATATATTTGAATGGAGGCATTTTTATGTTCAAATGTTTAGTTTTTTAATTATACATTACATTATTTTACATATCCAAACATATGGAATATGTGATTTATTTGCTGCATATAAATATTTCTCAGATGAGAACATGTTTTTTACTTGTGCATATCCTGATATAAGACTCAAAACACATCCAGTGAACTTCTCTGACTCAAACTATATCTAGTAGTAGGAAGAGCTCTTCTGACTCATTGACCCATTGTTGTGAAACAGATGACGAAAAAGCTCAATGATGTTGCAAAGAATTTTAAGAGGGTGTTTGCTCGCACTATGTGGTCTATACTTTTACCAGGAGTTTGTGAGAAAGCAACTGTTGCAACAGTGACTATGTGGAAAAGGTGTAAGATAAGTGCAATATAATACGACGCCTGTCTGAGTAAATGAGACACAGTGGGTGGAAGTAATAAATTAATTCTTTGATATCACATCTGCAAACTTGTTTCCTTGTAACTGTGTGTGTGTGAGAGAGAGACAGAGAGAGAGAGAGAGTGAAAGAAAGGCAGGCAGGTTTTCTCACGTTGGCAGGTGGGGAATATGGAGCTCCAGGTGTTGCCCCCCTTACACACCACCAGAGGATCTCCCACCAGGGTGTAGCCTTTATCACACTGGAACTCCAAAGCGCGCCCTGTGTTCAGGTTGTGTTCCTGCACTTTACCGTGCAGCATCTCTCTTGGGGTGATGCAGCCCTGTGCCACTAACATGCGAGATACGATGGAGAAAAATGTTAAAATTAAGATGTAGAGAGACATTGAAAAAGAAAAGATTGTGGTATTATTCCTGTTAATTACATAGTTCTTCCTTTATTTGTTCAAACTGCTTACAGCTTCCTATAAACTAAAATGCTTTGATTCCTCTACATCACAGGACTTTTTCTTTTTCTGGGAATGATGTGTAGTATTTTTTGCATTTGGTGCTCTAAACACAAGCTTTCGTGTACTAAACACAGGTAGAACTGTCCGCAGATAAACCTTTTACTTGTTGTTTGCTCCGTACCTTCACACGATGGTGCTGGCAGGCTCCACGTGCCATTGACCAGACAGCTGAGAGTCTGTGGGCCAACAAGCCGAAGCCCAGCATTACAAACATAACTGGCATTGTTCAGGTAAGTCTCTCCTGTTGTCTGGACCTGTGCGTTTTTTACTGTGGGAGGAGGCCCACATGACTGTGCTGGGGAGACAATAGTCAAGCACAAACAAAGCATCAGAGGTATGCTGAGGTTGATGTACTGTGTGTGTGTACATAATGTATGAGGCTGCTTTGCATTATGAGGAATTCTAGGTTACACCCTCAACACAATGACTTATTTTCATTTCACTTTGCTTTAAGATTATTTTAAACATTTCATTTTTACAGTTGGTCAGAGGACATCACATAGCAGGAAAAAAATAATAATAAATTGTCCAAAAACAGCGAGAAAAATGGTAAAATGGTGATGTGTGTTATTTTCCAGTTCATTAAGTTTTAGAGCCATAACTGAAGCTGAAGTTCACTTCACTCTTATAAAGTTTCCTCACCTCTAACTCCGTCTGTAGTCTCAGTATATGTCGCCTACATCTCTCTATCTTTGTTTTGCAACACAAATTAGCAAAGCAAACAATTTCTGAAGGATGTCCGTTTTTGTTATGTAACAGGAATGCAGTAATTGAGGCGTTGCCTTGTGACGTGATTCTAATCACAGTCTATCTGTCAAACTTTGTGTTGCCTTCTGTATTTACTCAGCCATGAAACATTACTAAAAAAATAAATCTGTGTATGTTTTTGGAAATAGCCATTATGTTTGAGGTTTCGGTCTTTTGAGGTCCCAAGCTTTAATGATTTTGAGTCTTAACAACAGAATTTTAGACAGCCCTGCAGATCTCTCTCTCTCTCTCTCATATGTAAACAAACCTACCAACACACACTGGCTGAGCACCACTCCATGTTCTGTCTCCCTGGCAGGTCTGGACAGAGTCTCCCTGTGACAAAGAGAGCACAGTGTAAAGCTACAAATGATAGTAGATGATCTAAGCACAGCGATGTGTAGGGAACATTGATTTGTAGCGTTAGCAGGACACATGATACAATCATTTGCACGACAGAGACTTTGTAACTTCAGACTGTTCATATAAAGGAGGCTAGAACATCAGTGGGTATGAGTGCATCAGGAAAAGAGTGACTCGGCTCCTCCTGTTTGCTCTGTAACTTCACTCTTGTATTGATTGCTGAGGAGAAATCACGTGACTTTCTGTAATCTAATGACTGGGCAAGAATGGTAGATAGACGGCAGTGACTTACACTGATTACATCTTTAGAGGGTCAATAAAACTTGGAAAAAGGTATATGGTTACGTTTGAACTATATATATTTAAGACCTGTGTTTTCTCACCTCAGTTTCTAAACTACTAAAGAAAACATGTGATGAGCAGTACCTTCATGTCAAAGCCAGGCAGGCAGGAGTACATGACAAAGTCTCCGTAGTTGAAACTCTCCCCCTCAGTGACTCCGTGAAGTAGAGGAGGGGGTTTCTCACACACCACCAGCTCACATGAAACTGACGAGATGCTTGGAGCCCAGCTTCCACCCAGCTTATCACACAACAAACACAAAGACAGGACAGGCAAATACATAATTTATAGTTTCATCGTTACATCATCTGCACTTCTCTAAATCTCTTGCCAGTCTTACATGATAGGAAATTGCTAAATTACTTAAAACAGAAGGTCACAACATCTTCTTTCAACATTGTCACATTAAGATAAAGATCTATGAGACTTGGACAAATCACTGACTAACATGTTTCATACCTGACATTCAGTTAGTGCTGACCCCTGCAGGTAGAAGCCAGTAGGGCAGGAGAGGGTGATGGTGCTCCCTACAGGGGTGAGCTCCTTCCCACTGATCGCCAGATGAGGGATGGAGACATTGGTGGGAAGCAGGCACGGGGTGGGGCGGCATCGAACGCTGTGTTTGGACCAAGTGCCGTCACTCCGGCAAGACAGAGTAGATATCTGTGTTGCTAGTTCGTACCCATCTTCACAGCTAGAGAGCAAGAGGAAAAATATGTGAAAAGGAAGAAAGCAAAAATAAGGGATATGCATAAGAAAAACAAAATCAGAAAAAATTTATTGTTCGCCACAAAGCGATAGAAATTAGTCTTTGATAGTATAGACAAACAAACGTGTGCTAATGGTACAAATGATTTCACGTATAAGTTAGGGCTATTTGGTAGCACAAGTCTAAAAAAAACCCCACATTAGTTGGGGTTTTCCATACACTTGTGCTGGCCTGGTTTGACTTGGTTTGACTTGCCGTGTCAGCCCAGCGTGGCAGGGATCTCCATTCAAGCAGGGGTACCTGCTTGAAGGTGTGTCTGTGTTAACTTTGGAGACTTTGGAGATATTCTTTGTCTCTTATGTCTATCTTAGGCGTGACTCAGCACGTTTAAACTGGTAATGGGCATGCAAATCATGGTTTGACTCATGATTTGACTCAGTGCCAATGGAAAAAGGCTATAGAAGTCATATGATACACAGGATGGTTTCACCTGATCCCACAAACTTACTGGGAATGTTTTGTTACAAAAAACAAATAAATGAAAAAAGCAAAAGGTTATGTGATGACCAATGTCCATTAGAAATGATGAAAATTTAGGTTTGAACACAAATTAAAGTAATAATTACAGTACTTACGTGTATGAGATCTGGTTTGGGAAGGTGAAGGTCTCTCCCACTACCTGAGCATTGGCTACAGATGGAGGTTTTCCACAACTCACAGGCTGACAGCTGATTCTGGGTTCCCCCCACCTGCCGTCTCTTCCGCAGGAGAGGTGTGGGAACCCCTTTGGCTGGTAGCCAGGCCGACACCTGTATATAACTGTGTCTGGGAAGGTAGCACTGCCGCCCTGCTGAACAGCATTAGGAACTGTAGGCGGAGCGACACTGCACCTTCCCCGACCACACACAGGCACCCCGGGGCTCCATACCCCTCCTTTCTCACATACCGCCTGAGAGGGACCCAGCAGCTTGTAACCGTTGTCACACTGGAAGTGCACTTGGTCTCCGCAGGCGCGGTTGCGACCAAGAACCAACCCGAATTTCACCACCGGGAGGCCACAGACGCAGGGCCGACACTGAGGCACGGAGCCCACCCAGAGTCCCTGGACGGAGCATCGCAGGATGGGATCCCCAACTACCTCGTAACCATCGAAGCAGACGTACTCCACTATGTCATCGTAGTTGAAGCTGGAGCCGTTCAGGAAGCCGTGGCTGATGTCTTCAGGTGGATCACAACTGATAATATCACAGCGAGGTGGTGGTTTGTCCCAAAGTCCGTCTGACTGACAAACAAGGGTGGAGTCTCCGTTAATGGTGTACCCGTCATCACATTCATACTTGACCTTGCTGTTGAGGCCAAACTCTGACCCCAACACGCGCCCATTGGGAATTGGTGAGGGTTTCCCACAGCGGGCAAGTACACAGGTAGGAGAGTCGTGGCTCCAGGTGCCATCAGTCTGGCAAACACTGATAGATTTCCCCTTTAAGATGAAACCTGGCTGACAGCTCAGTTCAATCTCATTATTATAGGTGTACTCCTTGCCTTTAAAAGTAATATCACCAGGGACTTTAGGAGGACCACATGAGACTGGCTCACAGTAGGGCTTCTGTCCATTCCACTTTCCATCTACCTGGCAGACAATAGTGTCACTACCCTTTAGGACAAACCCAGGATTACACTCATATTGCAGGACCTCGGGATACACAAAAGCACCTCCATGAGTTGTGCCATTAGCGATAGCTCCTGGGTCACCACAGGAAACAGGGCGACAAACTGGGGCGTCATTAGTCCACAGTCGACCTGATAAACACTGCCTCACAGCCTCCCCCTCCAGCTCATATCCTCCCTCACAAGTATATCTGACCATACTGCCGAGGGAGGAATCAGTCACATTCACCCAGCCGTGCTCTGGGTTAGGTGGTGTCTCGCACTCTGCTGGGACACAAGATGGGGCCGTCCCGTTCCAGCCCCCATCCTCCCGACACACTAACCTCGTGGGGTTTGTGAGGTCGTAACCTTTGTGGCAACTGTATTCAATCAGTGTCCCTTGAAGGAAGCTCAAGTCCAAAGGTGAGGCTCTTCCCTGCTCCGTCACCCTAACATATTCCCCAAAGTCAATGTGAGGAGGCAGGCCGCAGTCCGAGGGAACGCAGATAGGAACAGAACTTGACCAGCCGAACTCTTCACATGTCAGATGGTCCTGTCCTACTAGCTGGAAGCCAGGAAAACAGCTGTAGAAAATAGTGACACCAAAACTGTGATCCTGACCCTCTACGAAACCATTTTCAATGGGTTGAGGTGGAGTGCAGGATATCTGCACACAAGCCGGTGGCTCGACATCCCAGCCCCCAGTGGCCAGGCACTTCAGAGTCTCTGGGCCTTGAAGACGGTAACCACGACGGCAGGAGTAGGTGACACTCTGACCAAACTGGAGTTTTGTATAAACTACTTTTCCATTGGCTATCTGTTTAGGGATTGAGCATTCAATTGGGCGGCAAGAAGGCACCCCTCCGATCCAGAGTCCCTTTTCTCCACAGAGTACAGTGGAGTTGCCCACTAAATTATATCCAGTCTTACAGCTGTACAGTGCCTTACTGAGGTACATCAGACCCTGAACATCAACGATACCATTAGTAATCTCCGCAGGCTGAGGGCATTCAACAGGAATACATTCTGGGTAAGGGCTGCTCCACTGCCCGCTTGCTAGACATGACACAGAGCCTTCTTTTCTTAAAGTGAAGCCGTCCATGCATGTGTAGGTCACCACAGCGCTGAAAGGGAATGGGGGTGAAGATGAAGAAGGGCCCCCAAATGATACTTCAGGAAGAGAGCCACAAAACACCTGCTTGCACAATGGAAAGGTGTCGTTCCACTCCTGGGATGGGGTGCAGCGGAGGATCCGGGCCCCCTCGAGGACGTAGCCATCCTCGCAGGATAATTCTACTGTTCCAGATTCAGAGTCCAGGCCTTTCAGAACCAGATGGTTCTCCTCCAGTGGCGGCTCCGGACACTGCACCGGTGAGCAGCGCGGTTGCCTTGTCTTATCCCACTTTCCGAACTTCAGACAGGTCCAGATGGCATCCCCGACCAGCTCGTAACCCTCATCACAGATATACTCTACTTTCCTGCCCACTTGGAAGTCAGAGCCCCTGTAGCGTCCGCGGGCGATGTTGGGAGGAGGGTCACAGGTCAGAAGGACACAGGTGGGAGGGTCGTTGTTGGACCACTGGCGGTTGGCTTGGCAAACTCGCTCTGCACGACCAATCAGTTTGTAGCCTGCATAACAGGCATATATCACCTTGTTGTTGAAGATGGATTGAGCTCTGTCCTACAGGAGGATAAACAGAGGGAGATATCATTTAAACATATATTGTAGTCATTTGAAATCTGAAAATATAGAAAAGGTATGTTTTACAGAATGAAGACAGTAAAACTTATTGGTAAAATTCTATTTTATGGGTCTGTAACTTTCCAATAATTTCTAGAAAGTTTCCTGGAAATAAATATTAAATTTGGAAAATGGAGGCAAAGTTAATTTAAATTTGTTAATTCTTGAATTTAAAAGCAATTGCTGCTTTTTCAAGGAATTACCTTGAAAGAACTGCTCCATTTAAACCAAGTAAATAATAATTCATCATTCATTTACTATACATTTATTTAATCAATGGCCACGAAGGACATGCTGGTCTTGTTTTTTATCATGAACTTTTGTACTTTGACAAAACATTGTGCCTTGATTTCTTTAGAAATTCATTCAGTATGTGGACATACAGTATGTTGATTTATATGTTTGGCTGAAGACAAATTGCACATTTCTGCAGGTTCAGCTCACTGAAAGACTCTCTAGGATACGCTAGCTTAGCATTTAATTTGAATGAATTAATTGGAAGTGTACGAACTGAACACTGTCTCTACTTTATTACTAAAGTACAAAGTTCTTTCTATTGCTGACTTATTTGACCTTTGAGGCTACAAATAATGAAATAACTAAAATCATGTTAAATGCAATGAATTGTTGCCCATGACATCAGACTAAACTCACATGTACAAATCAAAAACTCAGAATTTTGTAAAAAAGATGATCCTGATGTTATGATCATATTTAATTAAAATCCAGCCCTGATAAGAAGTTGAAAAAATGTGGTAGGTTGGTATCTCTGTAAGGGCAACAATGATGTATTTCCTTTCTGTTTTGATTTTTATCTTTGTAAGAATTATTTACATGTATGGTGTATATTCTGGTGTCTGTGGCTAACCTGGATGTATCCATTCTTGAGTGGAGGAGGGGCGGAGCAGGACACAGGTACACAGGTAGGAAGAACTCCTCCCCATTCCCCATTGGCCTTGCAGGTCCTCCTCTTCTCCCCTCGGATCAGGAAGCCTTTATCACAGCTGTACGCCACCACAGCTCCAAAACTGTAGTTTGTCCCGCTCACATAACCCCGATCAATGCTCTCTGGCTTGGAGCACCTCACTGGTACACAGCCAATATCATATGGCGAAGGCTCCCACTCTCCTCCCATCAGGCATCTCAGTGTTGCTGTGGTGTTGAGCATGAAGCCCTCTTCACATTTATAGCTCACTTCAGTGTTGCTTGCGTATTTAGGTTTGTTGACCGAATCTAAAATTGCGTGGGCCAGGTTAGGCGGACGTAGGCAGAAGTTTGCGATGCAGCGAGGCGCCTCCATTCCATCAGGGGGCGCCCACACACCCTGAGCGTTACACACCATCTTGGAGTTGTTGCCAGCGGTGTATCCATCAGTGCAGTAGTAGTTAGCAGTGTCTCCGAACAGCTGGTGGCTCTCATAGGGCTCCGCATGGTCGATTTCAGGTGGGGGGCCACAGGAGCGGGGGACGCACTGGGCGGAGCTGTCACTCCATTGGCCACTTGGCAAACATTCTCTGGTCTCTGGGCCAATCAGAGTGTAGCTGTCAAGGAGATAGAAAGAGATTAGCAAAAGAGGTCACACCTCAACATAATCAGATATCAGAATGTTAACATATCTCTGCACCAAATATCAAATCAGTAGGTTTTGGTTAATTAAAACATGCTGACAGTTCCCAGCATAGCCAGCTGTATCTTAATTGGTTGCCATAAAGAGAAAAGGTCACTAGAGTCACTGCTATACACCTATAACCTGACAAAATTTGAATCATGTGGGGAGCTTTGTTAGGTCACACATTTCTGGAAACCAATGAGCTAATTATCAAATGTACTTGCTTTTTTTATGTACAGTAGGTGTTACATTTGGAGAGATTGTTTTGATACAGCACACATGCACTGATGACATTTGTCACAGTTTTCAATCACTGTCATGGTGAAAACAGTTAAGAGGAGTCAAATGCAAAAAGACATTTCCTCATAATCTTTTTTGATAAGTTCACACTTTTAATTGACAAAACAGCATAACAACTTGAGACTTCAACCAAATTTACCCTTCTTTGCAGACATAGTGCACCTTGTTTCCCAGTTCATAGTTATCTCCTACAGTCACGGCGTCTCTCAGGGGCGGGGGCTCGCTGCACAGGACGCTCACACATCGGGGGACAGGCCTGCTCCACTCCCCTGTCGCTTCACACACCACCTCCATGGAGCCCTGTGGTCTTCACACCAACACACTGCTTAGTTTACACACACACACACACACACACTACTGCAATTATTAATTTAAATTGTGAAAATAAATCAAAACTGATGACAACATACAAAGTCATACAGAGTTCATAATGTCACTGGAGATTGCAGCCACACTGTGCTAACATAGCTGAGTCTATAAACATCAACTATTTTTGACTGAATAAATATAAATATATATCTCATTTCAGATCAAATGACGTGTTTGATGCACATTAAATAAACTCATATAAACTCAACATTGAGGCAATTCTATTCCTACTTCAGCTTTATGTCAAATTCATTCTATTCAGCGGCCGCAAAACCTTGTAATAAAACAAATCAAAGCAATTAAAACTATAGATAAATTCAACATTATCAATCACATGACCAAAAGTAGACAGTGGACAGTGCAGCAGATGGTAATTTATCCATACCTGTATCCATCAGCACAGGTATATGTGACAGTGGACATGTATGTGTTTGTTTTGAGGATGTAGTTGGCATTCCCGATATTTGGAGGTCCCCCACAGGTCACTGGATGGCAGACCGGTGGCGTCCCGCTCCACCTTAGACTAGCGAGACACTGGTACTCATAGGGGATTTGAGGCAGGAAGCCCTCCATGCAGCTGAAAACAAGGTGAGAGACACATGTTAACAAGAACCCCAAGCTCGTCATGTTCTTTGTTGATACTTTTGTAATATTTCTACTGTCGTCGTTCCAACATTGTGTTACAGGGGATGCAAATGATACCTGAAAGTCACCTTGCTTCCATAGGTGAAGTTGCTTCCCTTCATGCTGGAGTTCTCTGGAACAGATGGCGTCGGGCAGGAGAGGGCTACAATGCAACACCGAGGGGACAGTTAGTAACTTCTACTTTCTATCATTTTAATTATCTACTGAAACCTAAAAATGATGTGCGGCACATTTCAATGAGGAGAGACAAGTTTACTGATATCATTCAATGTTATTGGTGAATTCTAGATTACATATTGACTTAGACTCCCCTCAAGGTTACATTTTAAACTGACAAGATCATAAAGGCTAACAGGAAAGTATAAATTAATGGATAAAAGCCAAGAGGTGTGACTAAGAGGAAGTAAGTAGGTATTTTTCTTCATCAAACCCTCCACTCCTCATCTACTGTGAGCTTCCTCAACCATCATGACTAACATCAAAGGTCGGATCCTGAGCGCCTTCCTTCTTCACATCAATGACAAACAAGACACACGTCCATTTCCTCATGACGTCATGGCTGCTGCAAGTAAAACTGTAATCGCGCTCCTTAATTACAACAAAGAAAGAAGGAAATTTTCCACCTCACAAAGTGACTGAACAGACTTTGTGTCTACTTCTCACTTTAACAGAAATCTTGGATTTGTAGCCATGTGTTAATCATGAAGTCTATTTGTAAAAAATCCCCTTTTTGTGATAAGAGTTGGCATAATAAGCTCTGGCTTCAGCCTACACCTTTTCCGGTCATTGCTATAATCTGTTTTTGACAGTTACTCAATGGCTTCATAGCTGTTTAAGCTGTTTAGTTATTATTATCATTATTATGTTGTAACTTAAAAACGGAAATATCAGCTCTCTAATGTTATTTAGTTATTGTTGCAAATAACACAAATATCAGATGACATACAGAGTTGAATCACTTCACTTTCAGTATGAGGAATCAACAGCCAATATGAGCTGATTAGCGCAGTCTGTAGGCGCTGAGTGACTCAGTTCCCTGCGAGATAATATGTGGCTTAGAGCCAAGGTGGAGGTGCTGCGGTGGTCAGGCCTTTTAGCCCGCAGCACAGTGGAAGACAGAAAGACAGCTGCATATATAATCACCCCTTCACTGCACCGGGCGTCAGGCATGTGTAGAGGCAGTCACACTGTATGATGTGTGTTTGTGGAAAATGTAGACATGTATTTGTGTCTGAATATGTTAGTGGTACAAGATCTTTGTGTGTTTCCTGTGGTGTTTGAGGACTTCTGCTATCTGTATAACGATGCATCTGTGTAATGTCTGTCTGTGTGTTACTCAGAGCCTATTGGCTAAAGTGGCTGGATGCTTTGATGAGGAGTTATTTTATCATATAGAATAAAGAGCAGTTTAATGGTGCAATAGTAATGAATCCATTTCCATTGAGGTTTAAATGCCTTGTTGCGTATTTCACAGAAACTAGAGATTAAAGTGCTGTGAATAACAGGAAATATGAAAACTTCCTTACGTACTTTTGTGGTCACACTGCGTAGGTTGTGACTAGACATTTCACATATATGTACGCATATATGTTCGTGGGAAACAGATTGCAAAAGGCGATGTTAGCACGAACACTCAGGCCTCTATGCCACAATAACATCTACTACATGTTTAAAACTATCTGCAGAATGGAAACTAACTACTAACTACTAAGTGAAATACTTATAAACCAAACACATGATGCTAGAAGACATTTACACGAAGTACTGTATCTCCTTTCATAGCAGTGCTACGTTTGCCTCTTGATCTACATTTCACACATGTAAAGGATAAGACTGGCATGACTCTGTATGTTTCTTATTGTCATCAAATCTCACTAAGATCTAAAACCAACGATGTGTTATTGCATATCTTAAAACCTTCTGACTTTCATACCCTGTATGTTGCACTCAGCCCCGAGCACATTTATTACTACAGAAGATGTACGTCATTAAAAATGTATCACAAATATTGTATATAGCTTCATTTTTAAAAAGGCTCAGTGATTTTCTAAAACACCTGGGCACTGTTGATGGCAACACTAAACTGTTCTGGACACAAATGGACGTCGATGGCACAGAGGAATTAAATATATCAAGCTTTGGCAACACAAGCAATACCTGTTGGTAGGATCGATTCAATGTTGGTTTTTGGTATTTTCGTGGGATGTTTCGACATTGGGAAGAATCTAGAATATCACAAACCTTATCTTTATTTCAAAGCTGCACTCTGGATAGATTTATTTTCCTTTCATTTTCTCAAAGAGGTAAAACGTTCCCCTCTTGTGGTAGAAGGTTATGGAAGTGAAATCGGCAAACAGGAAGCTGCTCAATCATTTTGTAGGTGGTTTTTTAAATTTCCTATTTCGTGTCTTAGTTATATTTTAATATTTACTCGCTGAGTCTTATAAAAGTGATTAATCAGATGGAAATTTGCACATATATAGAATAAAACACTCAACTACTTATTGGAATTTGTGCACATCACTGCTATGTATTACTTGAGATGCATGTAGCCTAAATCTGGTGAAAATCTACTTTTAACTTATACAAGATCACATGCTGACAATTAGTTGACCTCTGAATGGCTTCAATTAATCTTTTCCAAACAGAAAAGAGTCACATTTTGTACAGTACACAAATAGTATGTCAGATAGTGCTTCACTGTGATGGCATGACAAACAACCCCTCACCGCTGCAATAAGGGACAACATTGTCCCAGCTTCCTGTCTCCAGGCAGCGGAGCCGAGCCGAGCCGATCAGCTCATAGCCGTTCTCGCAGCCAAAGACAACTTCGCTACCCATCAGGAAGTTGCTGCCTTCTCTGTGGCCGAACTCAGGAGCCCCGGGGTTCTCACACTTCACTGGCTCTGTTAGGAACACAGAGAATAACAGAATAATGTATGGACAGATGAAATGGTGCACAAAGTGTCTTTAATAGGGCCTAAAATAAGAAGAGGATTGTAACTTTTTTCTTTTTTCAGCTTTGTTTTAATCAGTATTTGTTATTTTTGCTACTAATAGTAATTAAAAGGACAGCAAAATATCTATAAGTGCACTAAAATGCTCATGTGAAGTATTTACCTGTGCAGTTCTTGCCGTCTCCACTGTACGGGTGGATGCAGGTGCAGGTGTAGGAGCCGTCCGTGTTCTGACAGCTGGCGTGATCATCACAGTCTGATCCCAGAGCACACTCATCCACATCTGAACACATCCACAGAAAAGTATGAAATATATTTTGTTACTTGTCAATCTTCCCGACAGGATTTTTATTTTCCATATTTTACTGATATGAAATGTATTTTTATCTGTGTTTATGCCTTTAGATATATTACGTAATGAAGTACCGAGACAGGCTGGTGGATTTCCTCCCCACTTGCCACTGTTGGTGCAGTGCACTTTGGCGTCTCCCAGCAGGTAAAAACCAGCGTTACACTGATAGTCCACAGAGCTGCCAGCATGGAAGTCCTCCCCCTGAAACAAGCCGTTCTCCAGAGGACGAGGAGACCCGCAGGACACTCCTGTAACACATACAGAGGACAGAGTAATATTATCGAAGACCTGTGTTATTCACTGAGTCTCGCAAATATGTAGTACAGTAGAACCATATATCCGGCTGCTGCAGGACACAGATTGGACACAGATTGGACACAGACTGACAGACACATTTAGATCAGATCAGATTTATTTAATTAAAGATAAATGCCACACTGTGACCATCCAATCCTAAAATACAAGTTTAATTGTCGAGAATAAAACAAAAACACAAGACGGGGACACACAGATATGACTCATTTGCAATGCAAATCAGAGAGCAGTTCATGTCGGTGTCTCACGTTCACAGCTGGGCAGAGGGTGGCTCCACTCTCCTTTATTTTGACACTGCAGCACCGGCTCCCCCAGCAGGTAGAAACCGGGATCACAGGACAGCTGGACCTGGGCTCCGGGGCTCACCTCCACAGTGGAGGCGTGCAGGTGGGCCACGGAGTTCTCCAGCTTGGGGCAGTCTGGTAAGAACAGACACTGAGTCACTGAGGTTTTACTTGCATGCAACAGGACATGTTTAAACTTGAATTTGAAAGGTTAAGAGCTGCATACAGTAAAGTATTCTCCTCACGAATACAAAGTTAAAACTAATTGTGTACATGCAGCTCGTCATTCAAGTTAATATATTGTTGACGTTTGCGGAGCACCCTTACCAGCACAGAAAATGCTACTGAGGTTTACTTTCACTCGGCCCACAACTCCGCTGAGGAAGTCTGGCCAGGCGAGGACGTTCCCTTTGTGGGTGACATGGGTGTCTGGACAGCTGCTCGCCAGGACCTTGATCTACAACGGCAAACATATGACCAGAGGAGGTGAAGTTCAGCTGCTAAAACATGTTAAAAATTACATTCACATAGTTCTTTTATTTCTTGGCAACATATTAAATTACCTGGTTTCACACAGACAAGCTGAGCTCAATCTGATATTTACCTGCTGCGGGGTGAGAACACGATCCCAGATGTTGAGCTGGCTGATGGAGCCGACAAAGGATTCGACAGGGTTGAAGCCCTCGCCCCTCTGGTCCTGGTCCTGACCTAATACCAGCGCCCCTCCAGCTACAGGACACAGGTAAAAGCTCAGAGGTTAACCACTACTCACTGAGAAAGTCCTTGTCTACTTGAATACTGTGTTTATATGAGAATCTTTATTTATTTAGAAACTAAGACATCCAACATTTTATTAAACATTTAACTTCATTGTTATTGCCTATTCAAAACTTTTGTCTTGGCGGAAGAGTGACCAAGCCGAGGATAGCACTACACCTGGGATAGTGGTGCCGACTGACAGGCCTTTTCCTCCGTCTGAGGGCTTCCCATTGATGTAGATTCTCCAGTCACCATCCCAGCTCCTCCAGGACACCCCGATGTGGTACCAGTGACCCGTGTTCACAGCAGGACAGTCAGTGATCCGCTCCCTACCGTTCACATACAGCACCCACCTGTAGGGAGGAGGGTGGACACCGGGAAGAAGAAGAAAATGGTCAAAGAGAGTTTAATGCAAAAGATAGAAGGTATTAGAGAGGTAAATAATAAAAGGATGCAAGAAAATTACTATGTATGTGCATTTATTCTCTCTTAATTCTTGGTATACTGACCCGTTATAGTCTATGAGAAGGAAAGCGTTGTCGCTGCCCTCCACAGCGTAGGAGATGGGTGTGCCGTAATTGGTAGTGTCCGATGACTTCATCCAGAAGGCGCAGGTGATCTCTGTAAGCGCTGGCATCACTCCGTCCATCATCACGTAACCATGGATACCCGACACCTCAAAGTCCAGGTTGAAGGAAGAAGACATCTCTGATAGGACAAATCAGAGAAATATTTATACGAGGAGTGAATAAAAATATTTATTCTTTATAATTGCTGCTGTTTTTGATTTGCTCTTTACAACTTTATCTTCTTCTCGTTGATTGTTCTTGTCCCTTTTTTCAATAAATTGTAATTCACATATAATCATGCAAGTGAGACCCACAAGGGGTCACAGATACAAAGATGAGATATCATAAAATGATAAACAACATTAACTGCAAAAAATATTTTTTCATTTCTATCATCTATCATCTTATGTTTTGGTGTGAAATACTGAACACTCTGCCTCTTCAAGCATCTAAAAATAATTAAAATAATTCAAACTGTTGTGGAAAAATCACTCTTCAGTTAAACTACTAACAACTTGATATGAGTTGCGATATGTAACCTGTGACAAGATCCTTCAAGGACCTTCTTTTAATGGGCCACATGTCAAAGAGACCATTTTTTACTGGGAACATTGGTGCAAATCATGTGTTCCACACAACAGTTTTTAAAGTATGTCATAAAATACGCTGGAAAAAAAAACTCAACAAAAAAAAAGCAATAAAAATGGCAAATCATCTTCCTACCAGATAAAGTCTCATAGCAATCAAATAACTCGCCAGCTTTGCTCAAATGGAAATATTCCCTGAGGTGAAACTAACAGCTGTATAAAATTAACATCAGTAATCTGTCTTTTTCACTCTCTTCTTCCTCTACAGTTGCCATGGTGATGCGTCGTCTGTCCTATAGTACCTGTCTCACACCTGGTTCCGTTGAACCCAGGGAGGCAGCGGCAGGTGTAGGTCCCCAGACCGTCCAGGCAGCTGGCCCCGTTCACACAGGGGTTGGGGTCGCACTCGTCCACGTCCACCTCACAGACCCGTCCCCGGTAGCCCTCGACGCACTGACACCTGAGACAGAGAAGCATTATGTATTTACACAATCATTGTTTAGAGGTAACATTACATCACGAGTCTTGTATAAACACAACTGATGGGACGTCTCAAATACAAATGAATCTTTATTACCTGAAATTGTTAACAGCATCCAGACACGAGCCTCCGTTCAGACAGGGGGTGCTGTAACATTCGTCGACGTTGATCTCGCAGCTATCTCCTGAGAAGCCGGCGGCGCAATTACAAGTGTAACCGCCGGTCAAGTCCTCACACACGCCTCCGTTCAGACAGGGGTCGGACAGACATTCGTTTATCTCCAGCTCACATCGAGATCCTGCAGAAATGTGACAAAGACAGATATGTACAATACATGAGTGTAAAGTTCTCATGTTGCACTATAAGGAAGAACACATGATCATTTGTACCTGGTATAATTACATTTGTATATATACTCTATGTACGTATGTATATGCAGTAATAGAAACAGGAGCATAAGCAGTTTTACTACCTTCCATTTCCTATAATCTGCATGAATAATTATCTGAAGTTATGTAATACAGTGTAACTGTCTGACGAGGAAATCAAACGCCAAAAACTGATATCTGATGGAATGAAAATGTAACACCGTCCTGTTATCTAACCTGTGAAGCCGCCAGCACAACTGCAGGTGAACTTGTTGACCTCGTCCACACACACACCTTCATTCAGACAGGGGGAGGAGATACACTCGTTCACCTCCGCCTCACACAGAGAGCCTGAGACAAAGAGGGGCACGACGTTAAGAGCTGAACGGAGATGGAGGATGAGCAGAAATATTTGTTTATTAAGTGCATTTTAAACAACGTTCTGTACTTGTATGAGTCATTAAATGTTGTTAAACGTCATTACTAAGGTGTCCCATGAAGCAGACATATGTCTTAATTTAAAGACAAGAAAATTACAACTGGATAAAACCTTAAAATACTTTCACCTCGAACCATTGTTTTTCCAGTCTTGTATTTTTACTTGGTTTCATATTTTGAGGATTTTGGCTTTTGTTAAATATCACTGTTATGATGGGAAAAGTTTGTTTTTATTCCAATCAAATGGTCACATCATCTTTTATGGCTTAAGACACCCTGGAAAGACTAAAACCATTTTAAACCCAAATGGCAAACCGCGACTGTTCTTCTTTGCACATCAAAGTTGGGTTTTTACCTGACGCAGCAACGACGAGTTGATGGTGGCAAGGAAACATGTTGGGTTTAAGATTATTCAATGAATATGAAATAATGCTGGCCTACATAAAAATGTGGCCTGTAAGTCACTTTTTTTCCAAACCTTCCAAGACCTGGAAATAATTATGCTGATTTTCCATTATTTCATACTGTTCACCCTTTTTATACCCCAGACCTTTGTGTGAAGCAAAAACTAAGCCTTTAGTTCCTAAATGCTCCCTTACCTAAAAATCCAGGCTTACACTGACACTGGAAGTCTCCCATACCGTCCTTACACAGGCCTCCATTCTGGCACGGAGTAGAGTCACATTCATCTATGTCAATTTCACACTTGGCACCTGAGGGGGAAATATCAGATGCTGCATCAAGTATTCATTATAACAGAGTCACATACAAAACAACTAACTGTAGCTGAGATTAATATCCACTGAGATAAAAGCAAACATGAAGGAAAAGCTGATGTCAGGACTAAAATGTGAATGTACTGTATACATTTGGAAAGTAAATGAGGCTGTTTTCATTTTTACATGCTGATTACTGGATTGAGGTCAACTCAGTATGAATCAAAAAAGTCTTGAAGTGGATTTGATTTAAATTTGAAACACTTAACATTTTGATTTGTCTGACTGCATGATGTATGTGTGAGAGGCAGTCTGTAAAAATCATTAAATTGTTCATTCAGGCATCAGTTTGTTTCCATTTGTATTGATTTATTTCTTCTTCTTAGTCATAAAAACAAAATTAAGTGATATAGCATCTTTCTGGAGAAAGTGCAACACAAGTACGTAAAAACAGAACAAAAGACAAACAAAAAACAACAATGTGATCATGACTTGACATGTTCGCAGTTGATATGCAAATCAAAAGTGGCTTTGAATCTCACTTTTAAAGGCTGAAAGCAGCTGTTTGCTTAGCTGCACAAGTGCTAATCAGTGAAAAAGGGACATCTGTTTTCTCACAATTAAGCTTAAGGAAATTATCTATAACAGCTGATAAGCAGTCTATCATGACAGCTGGGTAACAGTGATCCCTATTAACCACTACAAACTACTAATCATCTTTATTTAACCGGCCGTTGTTAATGAAAGTTATTGGCTGACCAGGTGAAGCTCTGACTTGTGTTTTACCTGTGAAACCAGGCATGCAGGTGCAGACGTATCCCGCCCCGACCTCCTCACACGTTCCTTTATTCTGACAGGGATTCAGGAAGCACTCATGGAAAACCTGCGGAAACAGCCGGATCATAGCGTCACCCGCATGATGCAACACTCTACAAAACCACTACCTCACACTTTGTCTAGTGAGTCATTCAGTAAAACCCCTTCTGCACATTTCACTTCAAATATTAATG
Organism: Thunnus maccoyii; assembly: GCF_910596095.1. Lineage (NCBI taxonomy): Eukaryota > Metazoa > Chordata > Actinopteri > Scombriformes > Scombridae > Thunnus > Thunnus maccoyii. The sequence continues at coordinate 15,528,645 of NC_056554.1, read as the reverse complement.
TTGCAGTTATTAGTCATGATTTTACTGTCTGTCCATGAAGTCGCTGTAACCATTTTGCTTCTGTGTATCTTTTTTTTTTTACATACATATATAACAGAGATGCTCCATGTTGGATGTTAACGGCTATAATGATATTTTAAAAAGTTTGCTTTAAAAGATTTTGAAAAGATTAAGACTGACCTGACTGCTGGCTTGGTAGTCCTCGCTGACCTCCACCTCTGGAGCTGCAGTCACACTCTCCTCTTTTGGAAGAAAACTGGAGCCAAAACCTGAGAATGACACCCAGAAAAAAATACAGACAATGTGAGCAAAGGCGAGTCGGAAAAACACAGCAATGATCTTTCCCCTTGCTACCAGACTGGCAGACGGTTGAGATCCAGCTGAACAAAAGTCTGTATTCTTATTAAAAACTGGCAGCATCTCTTAACCACTGTTCATTCCCACACTTCAGGCATGCAGTGTTATTCATTTCCATTCTCCAGCAGCGCAATAAAAGTCATATTATTTCCATTTCCCCCCCTGATCCCGTGCAGTAATCCCTTTTCCAATTGGACTAAGCTGTCACAACACTGATCAGACACCACACAACTGGAGTGATGGCAGTAAGTTTTGAAACTGTAGAGAAGCTGTCACACGGACATAAAACAGTTACATATATTTTGCTTTCTGCTGACTTCAGCTGGCACGACTTGCAGAAATTAGACATAAATCATTTTACAGCTAAACATAACACAAAAGTGTTAAAATAGAACTCTGTGAGTGTGAAAATCACATCTGCTCTCATCAGAGTTTATAGCGTTTATAACCTGAAACTACAGTAGGGGGCAAAGTGTTGGAGTATAGTTTTTGTTTTTAATGTACTAACAGTGTTAGCACAGTAAACAACAACAACCATAAAAAAACTCTGACATGCAAGAAAATACAGAACAAACTATATTTACTATGGCAAAATTTTTGTTCCAAATAACTTGAACACTTAATGTTAAAAAATGAATTTCACAGTTTTTCAAAGATTTAATTGAAAATATCTTATAACCTCTAAATTTATGGTAAATCTGTTTGTCAATAAAGAATGATTTATGGAGATTTCAAAGAATATCAGTTTTGGCAAACACAAACAACATTAACATACGGCTACATGCTTAACCCATAAGAACCCACGGTGACACAGGTGTCACCAACCCTTTCATTGTTCTGGAAAATTCCTCATACAGCTTTATCCTTGATTTTAACTCATGAAGTCCCTAAGTGACATCTACTGAACATCCTGGTGCAGTCATGTGACAATGTGTGAATCTGTGTACCTATGACATCACTTCCAAAATGGTGGCAGTGTGCCTGGTCAGCAAATGTGACAGAACTAGGTAATTTTAAAAAGCTTGTTTTTTTGTTACTAACAGTACGTTTCAACCCATTTAACAATTCTGATGCTTTAATAAGACGTCCTGTATGACATTTAACCTGTTCTGACCACATTTCTTGAACAAATTGATATAAAACAAGTTAGGGACATATCGTTATGACATATATGTTACATTACAGATCTTTGACACTGAAGGTAGAATTTCAAAAAAAAATTCAGAAATGGGTTCCTTGTGGTCCATTTGGTCTGTTTTATATTCCCCATAATTTTCCTTTAAGGAGAAAAGGATCTGGGTCTTGTTAAATGTGTTGCATGTCATTCTTATCGTGGTGGCTTTACAATAACAGGAGGGTCTCCAAAATGGGATTCTGACACCTTCATGAGGACCTTAATGGTGGTCTAAGAAAACCCCAAAGACGGTTAAAATCATCTGCATTTCATAGTTTCTGTCACAGGATGAAACATTATGTAGTGGAGCGTCTGTGTGTGTATTTGTATTGGTTTGACTTGGAAAAAGATTTGGGGTCTCCTCAACTGGGACACTTACTGGAGCAATGCTGGATGGTGGTTGCCCCGGTAACCGTGGTGGTTCCATAGAAGGGGCAGGACAGGCAGTAGGAGCGGCCATGTTCGGGCTGGTAGTAATCTCTAGGACAAGGGTAACAAGGAACCAGACCAGTACGAGAGAAATGGCCCGCCGAACAAGGGACTGTAGAGTAGAGTAGAGTAGAGTAGAGTAGAGTAGAGTAGAGTACAGTAGAATAGAGGAGAGTAGAGGAGAGGAGAGAGGTGAGGAGAGGAGAGAAGAAAGAGGAGAGGAGAGGACAGAAAAGGGAAAAAAAGATACAGAGGAATACGAATGAGCAGGCGAAGTGCCTGAATGTCCCAAAAATGTTTAAAAATTGGCATTTGTCAGTTGGAAAATCCAACATCTGTGAGCTCCAAGTCCAAGTTTAAAGGTTACAGTGTATTTTTATATTTTAACTCGGAAACTCAGGTAGCAAGCAGTTCTCAGTTTCCAGATTTATCATCCAACTTTTAAGGGCAATCATATTAAATTTCCAAAGAGGAATTTGCTTTTCTGATATAATTGCTCATGAAGGCACAATAATGACAGATATAACACTAAAGGCCGTTTTTATTTTTGTTACCTAGCAGCATTTGAATAATTTGACGATGATTAATGCCTTTCAAAGGTGAAATTAGCAGTTTGATAGGACATTAAGGGTGTGAGCTCTACACTGTCAAACTGTATCACCTCCACACTCCATCTCGTCAACTGCTCCTCTGGTAACGGTGGAAGTCTCGTCAGGACAGACCAGACACTCCCTGGCGCCGTAGCCAGGTTGGAAGTGACCCAGTGGGCATGACTCGCATATCTCCAACCCGTTCAGAGAGTGACTACCAGGCTTACACTGCCCTGCAAGCACATGCAAGTAACCACATCATGAGGGATATTAAGACACAGAAAGTGAAAAAAGTACAGTTGTACGATTAACACACAGTACGTTTAGTGCTCATTTCAAGCATAATTTGCAAATAATTTGTGTTTAATTTATCCAGCGTGTGGTACCAAATAGCAAGATAGTCACCTATGACAACCAGTAACTGAGAGGTAGTTTATTCTACTTTATTATCAAAATACATGCATGCATCGTACCTTTGCACTCAGCCACGCTGCGGGAGTGCAGGTAGGCCGTGGAGGTTCCCTCAGGGCAGGACTTACACTCCAGCTGACCCTCCTGGTCCTGGTAGGAGCCCAGCCAGCAGCTCTCACACTCATTATATTCCAGAGAGAAGTACGTTCCCACCGGACATTGAACTGCAACACAGTTAGTGATGAAATGGTAAAACTTTTAGAGTCTTGATTTACTTAATATCCTTATTCCATGTATGTTATGTTGTTATAAAGGTGATTAAACTCTAATCCACAAATAAAGAAGTTGATAATCTGAGTTAAGGTGAGTGAACCCTTCATTTAACGTGGCATAAAATGTTATTTCTTTATAAATAGTGACCGACACAAGGCCTTCCCACTCACCACACATCCTGCCTTTGAGCACAGAGCCCGGCCTGCAGAACAGAGAGGCCTTCTTGCCTTCCAGCGATTTAGGATCGGCTACAATCATCTCTGAGGACACGTGGAAACTGGACAGCGGCTGCTTGGCCAACGTTCGCTTCAGACGATTGGTCAGCTGCTCAAGGGTCCGCAGGAGCCTCCTCTGATTGGCCACTTCGATTGAGTCGTTCCTCGACAGGGGCAGAGGGATGCTTGCTGGGAGAACGGGCAAAGTTTAAAGGACTGATAACTAACAACAGATGGTATAAAATATAAAAACACAGATATACGCAATGAGGATGAGATAATATAGTCATTATGCAAACAATATGCTTATTAGTTATCATGCCTAACTGTGACAAACCTTAAACTAAGCTAACCCTAAAGCCTGACATGAAGTGTAAGACTATATTTTACTTTATTTAATAAAATAGTGGTTCTTCAATACATTTTCATGTGTATTTTATGTTTTTTTTCCTTGTTGTAGCTTGTGTCAGCCTCAATGTGCAATGTCAGTATCCAGAAAGTTTGTCATGGAAGCGTAACAGGGTAATAACGCACAACTCATCAGGGTAAATTAACATTTAGACCACAGTTGATTTTACTGTAAAGTTCATTAAAAACACAAAAATCACATGAAATTCATTCTACCTGTGATGTTGAAAAAGATCTGTATCTTTTGGTCTCTGGTGGGGCCTCTGATCTTTCGGTGCCTCTTGGTACGTTGGGGACGCTGCACGCTGCCGCCTTGCACGCTGCCACGCTGCACGATGCCGCCTTGCACGCTGCCACGTTGCACGCTACCGCGTTGCACGCTGCCTCGTTGCACGCTTCCGTGTTGCACGTTGCTGCGTTGCTGCCGGCTGGTGAGCTGTCGAGCGCCCGGCACAAAGCCTGATTCGAAGTAGGCGTAGTCCTGGGAGCCCTGAGGACTCCAGTTGTTAGCCCAACCCCCTGGTACTGATGGATATTAAGACAGGAAGAGGGAGGAATAATTATAAAAAAAGATGCTTCACTCAAAGTAAAAGTGTTGGTGTTTAGTGAGGGCGTATTTGTGCATGCATACCAATAGAAAATCCATTCTCATAGTCGTAGTTGTACTCGAGACAGTGACCTTGTGACAGCACCTCCAACTTGCATGTGACATCATCACTGCTACAAATGTTAGGGAGCTGTGAAGAAAAAAAACAAAGCATGTTTCAGAGATTATTCATAACAAATGGAAGAATGTTGAAGAACATTCATTGGATCCCTACTACTACTCTAATAGGATACATATTGTGTGTGTGTGTGTGTGTGTGTGTGTGTGTGTGTGTCTGTGTGTCTACAGCTCCTCACCATTCCTCCCAGTTTAGTGTTGAACTCTCCAGTGAATGACTTGACCAGGTCCACATCGTCACAACGTGATGCTTTAAACAGCATCTCAAAGGGCTTGAACCCGTTGTTTGCAATACGATTCACTGGGAAAGACAAAAATGATTTTATACAGTAAGATGCTTTATTTTAAGTTGCTGCACACAGTATTATGTCCTTAAAATAGTCTAAAACTACACAATAACAATCCTAAAAATAGTATGTGCATTATGAAATTGTGTGCAGCAATGAGACCCACCTGAGATACACACAGTAAGTAGTAGCCCAGTGTAGACAGCAGCTAACTGAATGTTTCAATATACTGTATATAAACAGAGTAACTTGTGTTGTGCTCACCTGAGCAGTCGGGTCTGTCTGCAGAGTACGGCGGCTTCCACACACCGTTGTAAGGGCAGAAGTAGCTGTGCACTGCGTCCTTAGTGAAGCTGTAGCCTTCCTTACAGCGAAGAGTACAGTTAACCCCCTCCTCCTCTTCTAGGCAGATGAACTCTCCGTTCATGGGGACATACGGCTGATCACAGGTCGTCCCTGGACAAACACAAGTATGACATCATTCATGCTGGAGCACAATGTGTAAGTAAGTAACTTTATTTATACTGTAGCATCTTTTTAGAGCAGATATGTCACAAAGTGCTTCTATAAAAACAGAATTAAATAGAAAAAAGAAAAATTACATAAAGGCAAGTCTAAACAAATGGGCCTTGAGCTCCTTTTTAAACGTCTCCACAGATGTTAAGTTCAAAGGGAGACAGTTCCAAAGTTTAGGAGCCACAACCTCAAAAGCTTTAGTCTTAAGCCTAGATCGAGGAACAACCAGCAAACCCTGATCAGAGGACCTTAGAGACCTGCTGGTGATATAAGGCTGCAGTACTGTAATAATACCATCATATACAATCAACACCATAAGTTAAATCAATACTGAAATCCTATTGTTTAACATTATTTGACGAGTATGCAAATACTTTTCAATAATAAACTTTTTAATATATTTTAAGCTAAAATACTGTATGTAATAATGTCTAAGCAGGTGCATGGTCTAAGCAATACTGTGATCACAAACCGTATATTTAGATATACTCACAAACATAGACATTAATGACATGTGCACTGTTTTAGTTTAATTTGATCTAGCATCAGAGTTAGATTACTTTATTTGTCTTATTCATATTTGCATAATTCAATGGTCATAACGCTATTTATACAAGATCCAGTAAAAAGACATTTAAAGATCCATGATGACATCTGTCACTTATGTACCTTGTACAGTGACGGTGAGGTTGCAGGTGCGGCTGTTTCCTGCTGTATCAGTGGCGGTGTACTGGACCAGAGTCTCTCCGATTGAGAACAGAGAGCCTGGCGTATGGCTACCGTTCACTATGAGGCGACCACCTGAGACACACATTACAAAAGTGTTGGTAATAGACAAACAGTACATTTAACACACAATTGATTATATTTTGATGTAAAAACACATCATTGTAATAAAATTCCATCAATATTATGACATTTTTAATTAGTGCTGATACTGTAACACTAGAGTTTGATATTGTCCTTTTATGGGGAAGTCCAGTAAAACACCTGTCATAAGAATAATCAACAACACATTACTGTAATGAAATGAGCGCAATTTATAACCTGGAAGATTGCAAATTTTTGTTTTCACTCATACAAGTTCAGAACCATTTCTTAAGTGTTATTCTAGTTATCCTGCAGAGGGCAGCCTTAGTCTTACTCCTTTTTCCAGGACTAAATGAGTCACTCTGAGTAAACCATAGAAGTTATGCTAAACAGTGATACGTCGACATGAGAAGAGTGTGTCTGGGCATCACATGGTAGCTCTGGGGATTGGAGAGGGAAAATTGCTACAGTCTGGTTGGCTTTAAAAAAAAAAAAAAAAAAAAAAAAACTAAATGTGAAGAGAGTGATGGATGGGGCTTTGGGAGAGGCAGCGGTGATGAGATGTGGTGTGTGTGTGTGTGCGTGTGTGCGTGTGTGTGTGTGAGAGAGATCCTGTGGGCTGATACACAGGTTCTGGACAAAAACTAATAAAAAACATCTGAACTAAGTGTCAGAGACAGGAGTAAAAAAAACAAAAAAGAGAAGGTGGGAAAACTCCTTTCCGTCCACTTCATCTAACCCGTTACAACACTTACAGTAGAGACGTCGTTCCAACGGGGCTGACACACGTCTGGCCTGCTGGAGTCTGGTGTCTCCCCTTATATATAGCCAGTGTGTGTGTTTGTACATGTGTTTATGTGTGGGTCTACCAAGTCGCGACTATATATAGAGCTGGCATCAGGGTGTGGGCCTGGAAAAACAAAACACTGACGTCGAAGCAGCGCTCTGCTGATGTCATGTGGCCCCAAAGCAGCCACAGCAGCCTGTTATTACAGTATATGTGTGCAAGACCAGCGTGTGTTTGAAGGGGGTGCACCTCTGCAGACACGTGGGGGGAATGATCACTTTGGGGCCTCAGGAGCGAGACATGGAGTTTGAGGCCTGTGATTGTGTGTCCGTTAATGCCTGCCTACATTTCTGAACACACACACACATGCACACAAACACATATCTGAGCAGCGGAGTTAGTGTCACTCATGTGTGTGTGTGTGTGTGTGTGTGTATGGAGCCAGAGCCAGTGAATTTCATGGGCCTGGCTGTGGGCTGGATCCCTGGAGAAGTCTGGTTTGTTGTCTGTCACCACCATCGCTGTTTGGGTACAGCGAGAGAAAGCCTGCCAGCTCTACGATATTTAATCTATTTGTCAGAGTAGCCTTGATACTCTTCTTTACAGCGGGACTTGAACTGCCCTTGAACAAGAAATTGAGGCTGTGCCGCTCGAAAAATGTCTTTGTGTAAAATAGTAAAGTTTTTACACAAAGGAGTTATTGCACTTTTACAATATTAAATGAATCTGACAGCTGTTACTTTAGAGATAAAGCTTTCACATACAAAACATACAGTAAGATCATAAAGTGTTCAACATAAGATGCTGCTTACACATGAACTTACTTACACTTTGAATGACGCTGAAAGGTTTGATTTTTCATAATGAGTACTAATGTTTGAATACTGCCAGCACTTCTGTATTCATGTAAATTTCAAGTGGAAAAATGTTACTTAGTTATCATTTAAGCAGAAACTCAATACTCATTCCAGTGCTGCTAATGTGACCTATGTGGGGAACTAAATTGATATTTTGCTGGAGCGTCTACTTTGCTCAGACAGTCATCTATTGTATATTGTGGTCACTCTGATTAGGAAAGAAAAAAAAAAAAAAGATTTGAGCATTTAAAGCAATTAACTCTCATATGAGTTAAGTACCGGCTGTGCTCACATACTGTAATTATACAAATGACTGTGTGAAAAATGGATGGAATGAGCACAAATTCCCACAAAAGAACATTTTTCATAGAGAAAACACCTGCTTCTCTTGACTGCGTCCATCTGGTAAAACATTAATGACATTAACAGTCGCTGTAGCAACAGCTTAATTTGTCCGCTATTCTCTATCTCTCTTAAACACAGACACGCTAATGAGGTATTTATGCACTCAATGACAATCCATCCTCTCTGTCCAGTGTCTCTCATTATAATGGACACACACACACACACATATACACACACAGAACAGCACAGAACCCTACTCCTGATCCTTTTTTTCCAGTCACCCAATGGAAAAGATCCTGTTTAACCATCATCAGTGGAGGAAGAGGGTGGAGCGGAGTGGAACAGAGGAGCAAAAGAATAAACCATCTACGGAGCTGCCATCTGAGAAAGGCGACCAGACATACCTGAGTTGTCGGAAAACTGTGGCACCTCCCAAACAACTGCCGTCTCCTTCTCCGTGTCTGTGGCCTGGACCGACGGCGGCGACCTGCACCTGTCAATCACCGGAGGCTCCGTATCTAGAAAGGGGATATAAGGTTGTTAACGGTAGTTTTTTTATGTCTGATTGCCAGATGGGGAACACACAATAAAAGCGGCAACATTTGTGAACATTATACATATTGATGGCGGTCATTAAACATTCACCAGCTGTGAAAAACAAACAGACTGCAAAACTCAAAATTGCTCCCAAGACTGGAACAGATTACGGCGTTATTAGAGATGTGGTACACTGTGATCTGACTTTTTCAGTGCAGCGGCAAAGAGTGTCAGAGGGCACTAGTTAAACACAGGTCTCTAATAAAAAACCACAACGTTCCACCCCCATAATAACATATGGAAATGTTCACGGCTACCACTCTTGAGGTTTCTCCCACTGACTGCTGTGATTATTGAGCGGTTGACATGGGACACCCCTGTTTTTTACTCTCTGCTGTTACCCTGTTTTTCACCTGCTGGCGCGTACGGGCTGCCTGACTGTTGAGTGTGTTGATTATAATACAGTTTTACTCTGAGTGACAGAGGTAAGCTGCGGCACGGAGGGAAACTGAAGGAATAACAAACAGATCAGGTGGTAGGACTTTTCCTGTCACATTGCAGCTGATAGAAGTGTTCCATTATGAAATTTCTTCCACATCATGTGACACGGATCTGTTATTTTCTGCTCGACAAAAAGGTGAGTGCAAGAGTTGCATTTTTTCAGTTCTGATATGGAACAAAAGTGGTCGATATTAGGTTTCAGGGCGGCACAAAATCCAATCAAATGTAACTTACATGCGATTTAGATTTGAATGTTTCATTGAACTCAGTGAGCCCTGCCTTGAAACAATAAATATTATGCTACTCATGTGTAAGTTATCTCAGTCTATAAGTATGCATACTGTAGCAGTTCATCTGTGTGTACTTGAGCCAGCATTAGCAAACAAGCCAAAACAATGGAAAGAAAGTCAAATAGCAGACTTTATTGTCATTTGGGGAGATGCCTTGACTCTGTCAAAACTTATTGGCGTGCATATACTGTAACCGATACGTGTTCAAAACATATGGAAGAAGTCCAGATGCAAAAAAAACAAACAAATGAGATATCTTGAAGTCTTTTTTCTGATGTCTTTAAAGCCAGTATGTGTAGAAATGCATGGGTGAGGGGTGGTCGACTGCGCGTGATTAAATTCTACACATACTGTTTTTTGTGAAAGTGAAATGGGGCACAAATGGCCAACAGTGTGAACAAAACTTTTTCCTCTCTCTCACTAAATCAAGCAATGGGAGACATTCCTCAGGCCATATGGAAGGATGAGCTCACCAACGACAGTGACTGTGAAGGAGCAGTTGGCCTGGTTCCCAGAGCGGTCCCTCGCAATATAGGTGATGGTCTCCTTTCCGATGGGGAACAGCTGGGGAGGAGTGTACACTGGTTTCACCTGCACCACCACCTGGAGAAGTGAGAGACGGTAAAAATATGAAGAACTGACTCAAAAGTGCACCTCATGAGGAGAGTGCTAATGAGAAATGTTGTTCTCTGCCAGCGTCTGCAAAGTTTTTTGAAACCTTTATTTATTCAGGGGAATTTCACTGAGAGTAATGCTCTCTTTTTGGCTGGACCGCAACATCTGGGCCAGCCCTATAACCACGGTTGTCCGTGAGTGAGTGACTGAGTGCCTGAGTGAGTGATGAAGTTTCACCGATGGTCGGCTGGCTATGTTGGAGTTTCCCCATTGACTGTTGCTCTTTCAAAATGAATCAGCACGAGATGATGGAAGCGGACGACAGCAGTGATGCAGAGCGACTGTGTCTCTGCTCTGAGAGCTCTAACGCTCTCAGCTCAGGTGTTAAATGCAGTGAAATTGGCTGAAATCTTGTTTAAACAGATGCTGTCTCCTCTACCGATTGACCTTCCGGCTGACAGCGCTGTCAACAGGCGGCAGGAGAGACGCTACGTGGTGCGTTTGGATTTTATAACTGAACTACTACCAGGACGCAAGCGTTTTATTTCTTATTTATTTCTCTGACGTTTTCACATCACAAACAAACGATGAACAACAGCATTAAAACACGAGTCTTGCAGGTAAAATACTTGATTTGACTGTAACTGCTGTAACTGGGCGGAGATGAGCCTCTTGAATTTGCACCCAAAATGCTGTCAAATCTTTCATTTATAATTTCCACCGCATCCTCCACGATCATCAACCAGGAAAGAGCCAGAAAAAAGGTGCAGAGAGGCATGAAGGAGAGCGCACAGTTAAAGCGCCCAAAGTAACAATCACACATCACAACACTCAACACGGAGTGAAAAACGGAACATCCACAGAGTGAAACGGATGACAGAGCAGCGGGAGTTAACAGGTAATTAGCAAAAGTTATAATCAGAATTAAAATAAGTTCTCTTTCAAATTAAACATCCCAAGATGAGTGGAAAATATTGTTATTGCAGATGCAATATTAAAACCAAACTACTCAAATGTAGCTTAACCATGTCATGTGATGCTACTTCAGTACTTTACCAGTAAATATTACTGGGACCACTACAGAAAATTGCAGATGAACATTTAATATCCATGAATTCACATTATAGATGCTACCACTGACTATCCCAGTAACAAAATGGCCACAGTTTCACACATTGACCACACACGGTCCAGCCATATACTAGGTTTTGACCTGGTCTTGTTATGGACCTGAAGAGGTAACAGTATGCAATATTTCACAAGGAAAATAGCAAAAAGGATAGAAAAGTCAGAAAAAAAGACAATTTTGTGCAACAGAATGTTTTTTTTGTACATTCTTATCGCATTAATCATTTTGTGACCCCTCAGATTTATCTTGGGACTCCTTCAGGGGCCCTGACCCTCAGGTTGGGTTCCTTGATTCACAATTTGTCAATGAATCAGTTAGTCAATAGAAAATGAATTGTCAACTTATTATGATAATTAAATAATCATTTAAGTCATTCATCAGCAAAAATGCCAAACATTCTCTGGTTTCATCATATCAAAAGTGAGAATTTACTGATTTTATACGATTGTAAATTCATAAAGAGTAAATTTGGGTTTTTGACTGTTGGTCAGTCAAGACAAGCAGCTCTTAAAAATTGAGACCTGTGTTTGACTAATTGATGATGAAAATAGCTGTTGGCTGCATCCCTACTACACTCTACAAAGTCTCTAACCTCCTCTTTAGAGTTGTCAGTGGCAACAGGGACGTTCCAGCTGATGTTGGCGGTGCCGCGACGCTCATCTGTCTCTGCAATAATGTCCCCCGGGCACTGGATCCATGGCGGTTCAGCATCTGAGGAGACACAGTTAAAAAAATAGAATAATATATATTTTAGAGGAACTAGAGAACCAGAAGAAGACACTGCTTCGTCTGAATCCAACAAAGTAAATCACATCCATACTATCCTTCATACACACTGACCTCAGACTACTCGTTGTTATCACTGAGGGAGGAGGTGTGATGTCACCTGACCCTTAACCTCTTTAATCTCCAGACGTCACACACTTTATTGGTCATTACAGAATCAAAGAGAAAGTGCAGCACTGTTGCTGTTCCAACCAGACCAAAGCCCAGTGAGGTTATATTTACATGTGGTTATAACTGTCCCTTATCTCTGTCCATCCATTAGCTCAACGTGAGACCACGATAGTAAAGATCGTAGGTTAAAAGAGATGGAAGTGAATTTATGTGTGAAATATGCTTTATGTCATTGTCAAAACAGTCGGACTCCTGGAAACTCTTGCTTCATTTTGGATAAATGACACCTTTAGGTCAAGTATTGATACGATTGTGGTAGCACGGACCACAGGAATGACATAAATTAAGCCTGAAAGCTGTAAAAGAGAAAAACGGATGGTTTAAAAAAAGAAGGGGGTAAAGTCGCTGTTGTTTTTTCAGTTTTACAAGGAGGAAACTGCTGCCTCCTTTCCCTGTGATCTCTATTTGGAGCTTAACCCAGTCAATCCCAACAGAACACCATTAAGTTGCTATCTGATTATCTGTCAACATATTAATAACGCTGGTGCGTGTGAGCAGAAGTAGCTATTATGCTTGGCCGTAACCCGTCCTGTTGTTATGAAAATCTGAATCAAAATTTGGTTGTGTCCCATTCTCCCGAATGGGGGAATAGGCTGTCAAAAGCTCACTAAATAGTTGCTTATGTTACTTATTGGTTGTTATGTTTTTGTAAACTATTCACATTACAGCTGCGGACACTTGACCCATATGAAGTCAGAAAGGTTAGTAAAATGGTTTGACTTGAGGAAAACCTTATTTTGAGTACATGTTTGTAGTTCCAATCTCAAAAATGTAGTCATTAGTCACGAGGCTGTTGCAAGACAGCAAGAGTTGCTGTCAGTTGTATCTCATTACTAAGGTTACTGTTGTGTAATGAGCTTTTGTGGTCATCTGTTTCATATATTGATTTTTTTTTCTTTCTTCTTCTGTGTAAAGCCTCTTTGAGTATATTGAAAAGCACTGTATTATTATAATCCATCATAAATATTGAATGCAATTATTCACAAGAAATATTTCTTCATTTTCAGCCTCAGTTAGCCTGAAAGAAAAAACATATCTGGAGCTGATTACAGACTTTACTGTACTTTACTTACTATACTTAATGTATTGATAGGTACAGTAAACAGCAATGGGACTTGCAGTAGCACAGAGATTTGAGACACACAGCTGCGTCTGCAAGGTCCCAGACAAGCAAGAAAAATCTGACTGCAGAGAAGCTAATAGTGAACACTCTCACTTTCACTGTAATTAACTTGCCCTTGAGCAACACACAGAGGGTGACGCTATATTAGATGATGGGTTGCTCTCTCAATATGAGGCATGGCGTCGTTAGAGAAAAAAAAAAGTTTGGCTGGTGGCAACTCAGCAGCCGCTATGACCCTCTGATGAGACAGTTTTTTCCTTTGTTTCAGTCTCCATACTGTACAGCGTGTTGTAATAATGTGAAGTCAGCACTGTTTGGTTCAACTCAGTTCAAGCCTGATGTAAGCCTCCAACAGTTGAATCTCTCATCGATCGACAGTGGTCATGCCTGTTGCGTTGTGTAAGAGAGCTGTTCCCATCTGGACCTGATGACCCATCCGCTTAGGCATCCATCTCTGCTAAACACTAACACACATAGCTCCAATCGGCTCCATTCATCTTCATAACAAGGGAGGACTATTTAACTTTGAGTGTCATCAACATGAAGTGAGAAGCGAAAGAAGCCAGGAGCTTACGAAGATTTCTCTAAAGTTTATTATAACATTCTCCTTCTTGATCTCCTGATAATGTGCCCTCCCTCTTTCCTCTGTTACATCTCATCTAAATTTTCTCTTTTTAGTCTCTTTCTCTCCACCCTGCTGCTTATTTTAGTCAATTTATTGCAAAAGGAATCTGATAAACTGCTCTTCTCCCCGTCACATCATTATGAAACACCCACGGATGACTCATCCTCCCTTTTCTCACCTCCCCGTCTGCCCCTACCGCACCATTCGTTTTCATCTTTATGGCACCTCTTCCTCTCCTTAACGACAGCAGTTCCTTCATTAGCAGACTTTCTCCACGAGGAAACGAGGGAATTGAGGACATTCAAGGGGAGGCAGGCGAGAGTCACGCTGCACCACCTGTTTCACCTGCGAGGCATCTGGAGGGCTGCAGCCCATTATAATGATCTCCAGAGCCCAGTCGGTGTGGATGGGAGGGAGCTCGGACATGGTATGGTTTGAGTTAGTGACCTGAGGCCTGCTTCAAAACGAGGTTAGCGCCATTCTCACCATTCACAAAGCAGAGAAAAATGCAGAGAGTGGGGGAATGGAGAATGGAAAAACCTTTCCATCCAAGTTTCCTGCTGTTTTCTCTTGATATCTCTTTCTCCAAGACTTCTGCATCTTTCTTTCCCCTTCTTTCACAAATAAACTCACACATTACAAGTGTCACTCATTCGAGCCCTGTAAAAGTACCTGTAATCCCAGGCTGTCCTACTGAACTGGACTTACAAACTACCTACAGTGGGAAAGCATGATGACAGAGCAAATGCAGCCAAGTAAGAATACAAAATAAGGCCATAAATACCAGTGGGGACATTTTTTTTAAATCTGTTAAGCTGTTTCCATTTTTTCCATTTCCCATTTTTATATACTTCCTCGAATTAAAGCCATGTCTGCTGTAGAGGCATACATACAGACTTTAATAAAGTAGCTCTACATCTTTGGAAATACGCCTGTTCGCTTTCTTGCTAAGAAACAGGTGAGATCAATACCACTCTCATGTCTGTGCGAAGTCAGGAAGAACTCAGAAGAGCCAGGCTAGCTGTTTCCCCCTCGCTTCCAGTCTTTATGCTAAGCTAATTGCCTCCTGGCTCTGGCTCCATACTGAGCACACAGACATGAGAGTATTAATCTCCTCGTCTAATTCTCGTCAAAAAAGCGAATAAGTGTATTTTCCAAAATGTTGAACTTTTCCTTTAAGTATACCCCCAATTAAATTACCAAGCTAATTGGTGAAAAAGCTAAACCTCGTTATCCCATCTCCCCCCAACCCAGCAGGGTGTCTTGACCCCAACGTATTTCACATCCTTGTTATGAACCTTCAACCAATTTACCAGCTGACCCTGACCTCTGACCCCAGGAAACACACACACACACACACACACACACACAGTGCATTTACCTGTACAGACTGCTTTATGGACATTAGCGGTCCAGTTGCCAGAGCCTAGACACACTGCCTTTCTATGTCCCTGGAGACTGTAACCTTGACGACAGGTGAGCAGGCAAATGGAGCCCGGCGACACTGCCCTTTTCCCGCAGGCAGGGGGCGACAGCAGGATGTTCTTCAAGGGGGTGATGGGGGGACAGCGCACCTCTGGGGAGAGAGTGGGAGACAGAGAGATGCATCTGATAATCAAATCAGTCATTGTGCTGTGTTGTGCAAAAAAACATCTGCAGACCAAAACTGGGCCTGACAGTCAGAGCGAGCCGCTGCAGACTGGATCTCATGACTCTCTTTGTTTATTATTCGTTATCAAAAGTAGTTGATCGAGTTTCCATTTCATGCTGCACCATCGATACTGCAGTTAGATTATTGTGCATTAATGGGATCAGACTTCATACAGAGAAAAACTTCTAGTAAGTATTAGAAGATAAGGAAAGGTCTAAAAAAAGAACCAGAGCGAGCGAAACAAATGTTTGGAAGATCATGAGCATGTTTCCTGTTCTTTCCCGTTTTTACCCGAATGTGATAAAATCTTAATCTGTGCAGCCTTGACGTAAAATGCTGGCAATAAGGCTATTTTCAGGGGGTGTATATCAAACACTGGCACAAACACAACAAACATATGGTCGGAAATGAACCTAAGAAAGCAATGACCGCAGCACTCATGCAGAGCGCCGGAGGTTTTATATGCATTTTTGGGAGTCGAGCTGTTTTGGCTTTTACTTGATGATGGACGGATCATTCTAATTCTCTCCCCGCTAAAAACCTGTTTCATTGGCTTTAGCTTGTAAGAGCTATAAAAAGGAAAAACTCACTGAGAGGAAGATTCAACATAGCGGATTTCAAACGCATGAAAACATATCTCTCCATCCTCTCAGGGCAGTCGAGGCGATCCCGTTTCACCACAGTGCAAACAAACACTAAAACAAACCGCTCAGCTGCATCGGCAGCCCACAGAGCCCACTTAGCTGTGTTAAAGAGGTAACGACAGTCTGCAGATGGTCAAACAAACAAGCTGTAAGTCAGTCAGAACGTTGGGGCCTAAGAGCCTAAGAGATGGTAGTTATCGATTACAGAGTTTTCAAGAAGCGGATGAGTCGGGTTTTTTTTTTTTTTTTAAATAGAGCTGGTTTGTTGGAAGTGAGTCAGCGCAGGCCTGAGCAGTGAAGCCGGAGATTTGCGGTCAAACACTCTCACACTGTCCCTTTTTTGTGTGTTGGTGTGCCTGACATGAGTGCTCTCTGTGGCGGGCATGAGTGTGTGCAACTATTTTAGCTTTAACTATCAATTTTGAAGTGTGTGGGTAATTTTGTGTGTATGCAATCGTGCTCGTGTGTATATGTGGTGACTGTAGCTTTGCAATGAGAAAGCAGATGTATCTTTCTCTGGATGATGTATAATCCACACCATATGTTTAATCACTGTATGAGTCTATGTTCTCATGTGGATTTACATACGTGTGTATAAACCCACATGTTTTTACATATAAATAACCAGATCATGCACTCTTTTCAGGGTCGTTCTTTTGATAAATGATCTTTCTGTTTTTTCAGCCAGACTAAGCTGACGTTAAAAAGATAATATAAGCTTACAGTTAAACGCAGTCACGCTGCATGAAAGATGTACTGCCAGAGAGAGATGTATGTGTGTGTGTTTGAGGCAGGATTTATTATGGAAAAAATGCAAATTGAATAACCAAATAAAGAAATCTAATTTAACTCATTTAACACAGAACCACAAGACTTTGGATGGAGACACGACAGATGAAAATAACCAAAAAAAAAAAAAAATGGTGGCTGAGATAGATGTAGATGTAGATGTACTCTCTTAGAGAGGACGTAAGAAGAGTGATTAAAACGGGAATGAACTATGACCCAGTGTCCTCGAGCAGATTTTTATCAAGTTTTTCCAACATAGATATATATATGATATAAAGTTCATTTATTTCTCAAAGCCATGATATGAATTAGCTGTTAAATGAGTTTGAAAAATGTGACTGAAACTTGAATACAGTGACAACCATGTTTGCAAAATGATTGATAGTATAAAACTAGTTACGTCTCACTTTTTGAAATAACATAAAACACATAAAATACAGACACATAAAACAGCTACGCCTGCGTTTTTTTTTTCCCCCTCTGGTGGCTTCAAACTTCTTGGTGCTTGTCCAAACAGATTGTGGCACTTTTTTTAAATGAGCTCTTTCATTCTTGCAATTAATCATGGGGCTTTCTGAACCTCTAGGATCTTTATGTGTCCTTCTGTGTTTTGGAAAAATACTTTGCCTTTAGATATTAGGTCATAAATGTCACTGAAGGCACAAAAAATACATTTTGAGACAGAACTGTGTGCTGCAAAGACATGTATACATGCAAATGAATGTGTAGGTCGAAACAGGAAGACAGTGTTCTTCAAGTTCAGATGGAGCTAAAGAGCTTTAATAGTTTCTCATATTTGCAGATGGTGGACTAAGTGAAAGGCTGATGGAAAAAATTACTTCAGCTGCTCCAAACACAACACCTCATGACATTGTGAACCAGAATTTTTCTCCGTGGTTGTCTGGTATTTTTTTCGGGGTGAAATAGAGGGTGATGAAGGCTTACCCACACACCGAGGTTGGGGTCCACTCCACTGGGAGTTGGCCTGGCAGGTGAGTCTGGAGTCTCCCTCCAACCTGTAGCCTCGCTCACAGCCCACCTGACACTCGGCTCTGTAGGAGGCACCGCCGTCACTGCACTTCAGGAAACCGTGCTGGGGCCGAGAGAGGGGCGGGCAGGAGCGTACTGCGGACCGGAAAAAATAAACATGAGACGAGTTATGTTTTCGAAGATCCATTTCTTGTGTTTTTAAGGTTTATTTTTCTTTTACCCTCTTCAATTTATTAGTGTTTAATCTGCTCTGAGTACTTTTGAATGGTTTTGAAAACTGAAACAATATAGCAACAGAGAAGGGAAGTCTGGAAGTGATAGAAAGGGAGAGTAACTGATGCAAAAGCAACAAACAGGGGTAATAAAAAGCACTGTCAAATACCTCTTATGGTTTATTTTACACTCAAATTCAAGTAAACATACATTTTTAATTGTCAATCAACCTAAATCTGAACCACTGTTACTCAGCAAACCCCACCCGTGTGCCTCTTGGAGATGACTAAAACAAATGCTTATTATCTAGTTATTAATATATGATTTGCAAATGATTTTCATGCCAAGTCTGGGAAGTTACTGGAAAACACAGTTACTGTATATCAATCATAAGAGGTGGAGAAAGTAGTAAATCAGCTGCAGGAATGTACAGCACTATATCATCTTTAGCTATGACTTGGGGCCTATCATTTAACCCAAAGCGTGAAAGTCCCCATGAAATGAAAGAAAAAATCCTCATGTGTGTCTGTTGTGAGTTATAGTGAGGTCTAGAAAAGGGTGTGTAGTGTGTTATTTCTCATCATCACCCATAGACAGACAGGCGGTTCAGAAGAGACCCCCCCCCCCTCCCCCTCCCTCAGGGCTTAACTAGCTGGGAGGTCCTACAGTACAGTATGTGGCAGAGACTAGACTAAGTGTAACACATACAAGCAAACGTATGCACACACACTCAGAAAAATATATACTCGAAGCCACATAGTATAAATCTTCAACACGCCCTTGAATATTCAGTGTCTTGGTATTTCTATGAGTCACACTGTTGCCGTCTTTCTGTTAAAACTGGCACTAATCTCTTGACCTCTTTAACTTCCTTTTTCCTTTCTCTCTTTCTTGAACTCTCGTCACATTCTTGCTTCTATACAATCTTCCGTCCTTCCTTTCGTCATATCCTCTCTTCCTGTCGCTATGTCCTCCGTGAACTCTCTCTCTCTCTCTCGCTCTTTAATTGAATCCTCCCTACCTTTCTTCCTCTCAACATCTGGCCTGGCAGAGAGCAGCGGTCTTCCCAGTAAAATGTCGATTCCTCATTCAGTCTAAACACATATGATCTCATTACCGTGCGAGGCAGCTGGGTTCACGTGAGAATCGAGAGATCACGCGAGAATCCATCTTGTCAGGTTTCAAGTTATGCCATCGTGTCGGGACCGATCAGCGTAGCTGGAACTACTGGCGGCTACGGGCGTGGTTTAGGTGTGACGAGAGCGGGAAGCGATAACCCGTGATAGGCGGTGATAGACAGATGGTTTATCCAATCACTCGCCAAGCATTTCTTGAAAGCGCCTCAGATGGTTCTGTGTAACAAACCATCTGGATCGTCAGGTTAATGATCTCAATACACGGCACGAAATCTTTACACGTCGACGGGTTCCCTGGTCTCGCTTCGGGTCGTCGGAGGCTCACAGGAAAGTGAGAACAACAGATAAACTCATATTCATCTCGATAGGTCCAATTTCATGCTACGTACATAAATGTTTTTGAAAGTTCGCAGACATCAGATGAGAGGCGGCAGGACTTTGGACTCAGCACTTTGATGAATGTCCCATAGTTTAATGAGAAACGATATGAGACATGTGGAGTAGAGGAACCTGCCAGGATCAATCAGACAAGCTTGTGTGTTTGCGTGTAATCACTATACACTATAACCAAGAGCGCTGTATTGCTGATGCAACGTGCCAAAAGTTACTTACACATATTGGAGACTTTCAGTTCTTATTGGAGCCATGCGACCTTTGTAATGCTAGCGACATAATTGATAACACACCATTGATTTCCTTTGGAGCTCAGTGATCAAGAAATTTTGCTGATTTGAAGTTGATCAACAAACTTGTCACCTGAGACTTCTGAGCTTACTCGCTTTCCTAACAATGAGATTTAGCTTCATTATCAACAGTTCCACTTTGTTAAGTACAAAAGAGATGAAAAGTCGACTGAAGCTGCTCCAAGCCTCCTACTCAGATACAACTTGTAGCTGAAAGACTGGAAGAAAAATAGGAAATAAATACTAAGGATGCATCTATCCAACTTTGTCTATAAACAGATTCTGATGCCTCAACTCAGAGTATCTGCTGATACCAAGTACCGATCCGATACCAATGCTTTCTTTCTCCCAAATGTCAAATGTGTATAACTCACTGCGACCCATCAGTGACAGGAGTTACAGGAATATAATGAATGAAATGAAATGTGAAGAAACTTTAATTTTACTATCACTCTGTTATTCATTAAAGCTGCTGCATCCTCACCTTTACAGTTGGCAGGTGTCCCTGACCAGGTACCGTCAGCCTGACACAGTCTGATGCTTGTCCCCTGGAGGTCATACCCCTGCTGGCATCGCACGCCACAGGCCGAATCGTAGTGGTTGTTACATACGTTTTGGATGAAGAAACCATTTTCTGGAGGAAACAGCGCTGGACAGTGTACCACTAGATAAGGAAGAGGAGAGAAATACTAAATCAAAACAATCCTGAATTTCATATTGTGGCTAACACACAAAAAAGACATTCTTAAACAAATAAACACAAACAGAGGAAGCCTGCTGATGGTTGCTGCTGGGTAATTAATGTTCCTGACAAAAAAGGATATGAAAGCGTGAAAGCAGAAAATTACGGGTTGTCAAACATCGCCCCCTCAATCTACGCAGAGGAAGGAAGAGAGAGCAAAACCCAGTGTATGAAACCGATGATTAATGTACATCATTGTGTTGAGATGAGCTGCTCTGTGGAAATCATTGGCTCGTTCTTCAAGGAGTTGGGAAGGCCAGCGAAATTACTGGCAACAGATACATAACACAGGACGCTCTAATCTCGAACTTTGGTGGAATAGTGTTTTTGTTCCAGCTAACTCAGCGTCACAGAACAGTTAGTCATGTCTCATAAGGCCTGAAATTCACAGTATTTCCAGTTTCCAAGTTGATGACTATTCAGTTGCGACCCTAATGGTCTAGATTAAGTGACTTCAGAGGACAAGCTTGTCTGCACATGAAAGGAGAGATTCACCTAATGTGCGTCTCATTTGGGACGGGTGGGAAACCTCATGTGATCACAATGAGAACATAAAAGCTTCACACAGACATGTCCGAGCCAACCGTCATAGGGACTGAGCCCAACACTTTCTTCCTGTGAGGGAACAGGACATTAAATCCTGAGCAATCTTGCCATAGTCAGCCAGCACACTCGTCTGTAAACTGTTCTACTAGTTTGTGAGTAATGTATTCAAACTGCATTATGGTTTCTAAATGGGCATCGTTAAAGGGTATAAAATCTGCTCCACCTACACAGGACAATTCATTTTAAGTATAACAATGGAAATGCAAGCTCTTATTTTCAGCTTTGGTGCAATTAATGGAATTTAAAAGGCTGCACATTCTGGATATGCTGGTCAATCAAACATCACAGTGAAATGTCTTTATCCTTTTAATCATTTGATTATAGAGGGTATCACAAAAGCTGCAAAAGCTTTTAGGGGGTTGGACCCATCAGTTAACAGATCAGTTCCTCTTACCCTGGCAGGTCATGCCTATTTGCTGGTACCCTGGTTTGCAGATGCAGTCACTGAGGGAGGTGCTGCCGGGCTGAGAGGTGTGCTGCATGTCGGGGCATAGCAGGCAGGTGCTCAGACCTCCTGGTGTTCCCTCTGGTTTATAGGTACCCGGTGGACAAACTGTTGGAAGGAGAGAAGAAGAGGAGGTTAGAAACCCAAAATTGCTGAGTATAAATGTATGTAATGTCACGCACAAAGTAAAGACACAAAGGGATAGCTGTATGGAAAGATTAAATGATGAATATGTATAAAAGAAAATAAAGCTGAAATGAAAAACTGACTTATGACTGCAAGACAGTTTAAAAAGCTTGAAAGTGAAAAACAGCTTTACAGACATGAAAAGACTTTGATCATATTCATGTCTGGATATGTAGTGGTGGAAAATGTGGCAAAAATGACACAATTATCTCACTGGCTAGGTAAAAAAAAAAAACAAAAAACAGACAAGTTCAGCTCAAGATCTTAATTATTTCAAGCAAGGGAAAAAATTGCTTTGTGGCACCGAACACGATAGAACATTTTCATTACGAAGAAATGCAACAATCAAAGAAAGGTTTATGAGCATCTAAAACTATTTATGGTTCGCATGCAGGCACACATGGGCTACATTAGGAGAAACTCTTGATCACCTGCAAGCGCTCACACATGTACACACAGACATAATACAGCATGTTTCCTATTAGCATCACCTGAGTCAGATCAGAGGACATGCTGTAAAGATGGAGAAGCAGGTCACATGAAGGTCGTCCCGACGTTTTGTTTTTTTTCATTGATAATCCATCAGCTTTTACAGAAACTTTTTTCTCAGCGCATCACTTTCCCTTCCACAGGAGTCGAAATGAATGTCTGGATCACTCATGCGGTCTTATCGGGGTTTGAAAGGTTACTTTCACATGGGATCCTTCATAAATTACAGATTACGTGATTAAAAGTGTCATCGGTGATTCGCGGTGATATTTTCAGTGACGTAATTCCAACTCACTGCTAAACTTTGAACTCGTAAGTCTTTCATGTTGAAGATTAACTACTTTAAATTAGCTCCGAAATCCAGATTATGATTATTTGAATTATGTTATTACCAGGGACAACAACCCTTATCAGACATTATATGGGTAGTTTCACACAAGCAATTTGCTCTACTGATAATTCCCATAACTCTCAGTGATTACTGGCGCACTTAGTGGGGAAAACCCTTTATCAGTCGCTTCTCTACAGTACGTCCAAGCAATTTTCCTCTGTGCTGTTTTTGTTCCCGTGTATCCAAACCACTTAAAAATGAAGCTTATTAAATAGCAGAAATGCATTTATCATGTTGTATAACAGTAACAATATCTTTAATTACATTCATATTGTGATTACTGAAACTTTAAAGATGTTTTTTTATAGATTACTTAAAAGCAAAAACAAAAAAAATTACTTACTTACTATTTCAAATCCATAATTACAGTAAAAACAACAATCTCATGAATTACTGCTAAATTATTTGCTTAACTAATGACGGTAAATTTGTCTCCATTTGTGTCCATGATCTTACAACAAGAATGCATTTTGCCTTCAAACACATTTAAGAATGATCCAATGTGAAGTAATCACTGACTTGTGTTTGGATTTCTCTTTCATTAATAGAAACCACAAATGACGCAGGTCTTCTGAACGCCTGCTCAAAGTCTGTTTGAACTTGAATTCAGATGAGACTAGATGTCACAGATGATCTTTCTGAGACTGCAGTCTGCATCCTTGGCTTCAAACATTACAGCTAAACTAAATAATTACATCAATTTATATTACATAAGTACCCAATTAAGCTCATTTGTAGACAGATGAGACTTAACATTTCCTCTCTCGGTGCTGCGCTATGAGTAAACTATGAGGAACGTCGAGCAAATCTAAATGTTTGCGTTAATTGGAAAAACAAACCCATTATATCGACTACAACTGTTTCCAAATCAAAAGGGGCTACAGAGAAAAGGGGGAGTGTCAAACAGCTTCTTTGTTAATGTTGGTGCTGTGCACTTTAAATGAGAAAATCATAAAACTCGCTCTATCCACACCCACACACATACTTATACACTTTTAAGAAATGGAAAATATAAAGATCCACATGGGATTCAAACCCCTTTAGTGTTAGCAGCAAGACTAATCATAATATCACTTTTTATTACTGACTTAAAGTAGTTCAAAGGTCTCCAGTTTAGGACTTTAAGCTTATGTAAACCGTGTCAAATAAACATTCAACAAGCAGCTTCAATTATAAGCTGTAGGTGCGACAGAGTATCCACAGTACTAATATTCCTTATAACTCATTTACTCGCCGCTAAGCCAGAGGCCAGGTGTGAATTTCCACTGGCGAGCCAATGCCAGCCTGGCCTCTCACCAGCCCCCCCCCCATCAGCTGAAACCCAGCAGCAGGTCAGCTGGGAGATGTTAACCGACCGTAAAGAAGGCACTGGCTGCTGGCACCGAAACACACCCAGTAACCCACATCAAACACACACATACTGTACAGTACATACACAGGAAAAGCCATGTGGTATACATGTACTGGTGTGGACTCAGTATGTGTGTGAGCCTGTCTACAGTTTTCATTTGATAACAAAAGCAGCCGCCGCAACTTATCCGTGCCGTGATTTTTTTAAACTCAGCGGAGGCATCTTACACAAGACAGACTGACAGCTTAAAGTGTCCCCTCTGTTCAAGTCCTCAGGAATCTGTTTAACAGCTTCATTTAAGGTTTACAGGAAGACTTGTTATTTTTAATGCGAATAATAATTCACCCGGAGTGCGACGGTGGAAATACTGTATCGAAAAAATATAAAGTTTCAATTCCTGGCAGGTTGCATGTGCTGGCAGGTAGGGATGTACGCAGACAGATGCATGTTCGTACATATACACACACCCACACACAGAGTTTAGAAAGAGCAGACCTAGCGTCTGGCTTAAGGTGAAGGAAGGAGGGATGAACACAAAAGGATAACAAGCGGCTATGAATCTAAAAAAAAAAAAAAAAAGGCAAAGCTGGAAGGTGAACACGGAGAAAGCTGTACGAATTTCCTTTAAAATGTATCACTGCTCCATGACTTCAGCCAAAAAGACAGAACCCATACTGAAACTAATTGTGTTTGGATCCTGCGACCGACGGTCTGAATTACACAGCAGCCAATAGTCTCGTTTTGGGTCCATCTACTTACTGCCTGTGGCTGTGGAGTGACTCTGCTGCACTGTACCCTTCATTTAGAGAGGAAGTGGAGCATCAGCAGGCCAGATGACTATAAAACAGAGAGCCTGCTGTCTGTGGACTGGCTGTGACTATATGGAGGGACAGCAGCGGGTCAAAGAGAACTACTGTATGCAGTAATGATCTTAAAGGACTCAGCCAGCCTCTACTATCAGAAGATATATATAAAAAGCAATATCTGAGTAATAAATATGTCATAACATCACTGGTGTTCATATTTTCTAAATCCCATGATTTAAAACGAAGCTTCTTTTTTTTTAAAAACGTTTCTTTAAAAAGATCTGCTACATCAGACAGAAATATTACTTTAATAAGGAAACCGGTGAGCAGGCCAAATAATCATCTTTGAGAGGAGGCAGGGAGATAAGAAAAACAAGCGTTATCAGAGGAGACGATTTTTGCCAACGATTCGCATCTCCATCAATCCTAAAACGCGGCTGCTGACTTCGACTCCCTCGACTTCTGACCCGACATCTGCTCTGCCTCCTTTTAAAGGATACGTCTGGTGATATTCTGTATTTTGTTACTGTCAGAAAATCCCATGAAAACACCAAAACCAACAATGAACTGGTCTGACTAACAAGTACTGCCTGTGTAGCTAAAGCCAGACATACTGTAGCTTATTCCTTCGGGCCATAGAGCTCAGCTTAAAAACACGTCAATTAGCCACACCTTTGCACTGGCTGACACGCCGCTTTATTACGATCAACGGCGAAATGTAGTTTACTTTGAGTCAGTCCGACATACAAGGTCCAAGGGGCTGTTAATCCTCACTAGAGCACCAAGTGTGTTTTATTCCGCAGTTGATAATAGTCCCCAACAAATGCACTGTTATACTCATGTTTGAATAAAGTTTCAGTTAAGTTTTAAGAAATAATCTGGCCTAAAAGAATGACATTATATATTTGTGACCGTTTTTAAAGATTTATGTCTCAGTAGGAACGAACGGCTTTTGGCTGAGTGTCGCAGACAAGCTCAGGAAGTTAGAAAGTATTTACAGACAGACTAATGCAACATCGGTTTGGGTGTTTTCATGAACAACAAGAGAAATATAGAGCAGCAGCCTTATCCTCTTAGGTACTGAGTCTTACTCAGAGGTATAACAGTAAGTCCAAACTTAACCTTGGAATACGCAGACACATAGCTCATGTAAGACTCAACTGTCTTTGCTGTCACTAAAGCTGTCATTTATAACAGGAAAAACGCTCTCTTAGGATGAAATAGGTAGTAAAAAATAAAAGACAAGGACGAAACCAAGTGGAGGCCAGTTCATCTGTTAAACTCCTTTTTCCTAATATTAAGTAAGTCAATTAAACTGGCAGACATGTCTAGCCTGGGAGCCAAAGTTACTATCACACGAGAATCTCTGGTGTCTCAGGGGACAGGCTGTGTTCGATTAGCCAGGCCTAAAAACAGACTGGGAAGGAAACGATGAAAGGAGATCCAGAGGGAGAGCGAGAACATCTGCCTCTCCAGCCACAATGACAAACGGGGAGAGAGAGAGGGAGAGAGAGAGAGAGAGAGAGAGAGAAGGGTTTTCATCTCAGAGGGACATTCTGCTTAGTTCAACAAAAATCCACAAACACATGCTCGCAAACACACGCCAATCCATACAGTACTGATACACTTCCCGTGTTCTCTTGAACAGAAACCATTTAATCTAAAGTCCTGGTATTTTCATTCCAGTCCTTTAGGACCAGTCACGGGTCAGATTTGTCATATTGTTTATTTATTCTTTGATTGATCTAAGGTAGTTCCTGATTTAAATCAAAATGCTGCCAGTTTTAGGGAATTTTAGTCAGGAAAAGTTCTTTTATGGCTGCTGATGTGAAGTATCAGTATCTCTACAGAAACTCAGGTCTTGTACTGAGCCATACTCACAGGGCAAATTTGGGGCAAAATAAGTCACCCAGTCAAATGAAGAGAAAAAGGCCTGTTCTCCTTTGCCTTTTTGATTCACTATTCACTTATCTTGACATATGGAATCTCTATATTTTCATCTGTCTACATACTGTTGTTATAACTGAGAGCAAAATCAAAAGTTCTCCAGCTAAAAAACGTCGACAAAACAAATTTGCCCAATGCAAGGATACAAATCCTTATTTTAATACCTTATGAAAAAATAATTTGACACCTTGGGCAGAGAAATAAACCACTTAGATATAGGATTGCTATGTTTTGATATCTGTGCCCACATAATACTTGAGTTGTAACCCCTTTTTCTTTTATTTAACAAAATGTGCCAAACTGCTGAATGCATCACTGTTAAATAAACAATTTAGTCTGAGTAAGATACAGTTTAAAGTTAGAAAAGTCTGATTTAGATCAAAGAGTCTGACCATGTTTCAGTACTTGACATCACTAGATATTTGGTTAAACTGACGTATTCTTGTCAGTACTGGAAAGTATTGAGATTTGATATTGTGTGAAGATTATCGCTCTTTATGGTTACCAATTTCTGTTTGTCGTGACATCTCAGCTACTCAATAATGATCCCAGGTGTTTTCACTACTATATCTTACTTGTATTTACTCACTTTTTAAAGGTTGTTCAGTGATTAATTAGTGGATAGATAAAAAATAATCAGCAACATGATTGTAATTTACTTTTGGATACACTCCCCTTGAATTTCTCCCCTAAATAACAAACAACATTTCGATTTAGGGAACATAATTGTAGCTGACACAGTGAATCACAACATTATGTGCATCATGTGCAAAGCAGACAAATAAAAGTGACAAATATTTCTACAATAGCTGTGATGTCCTGATCCCATTATGTCTGTCTGTCATCTTCAAAGCCAAACAGAGAGAGAGACAGAGGAAGTCCGGCAAGAATGTGAATGAGCTGCTAAATCTGGACAGAGGCCTGGCCACTTGTGGTCGAAAAGCCCTCACACAAGAAATGTTGTTAAGTTGGGCTTTAAATTCCAGGGGTTTTTTTTTTTCACTGAGAAAACAACATCAACACATGTGAGGGAACTTTCCACTCTTCACTGAGACGTCCCATGCGCACTTGAGGTGCATAAATAGACAATGGAAATGGACAATTAAAATGTATAGTCTAGCCCGCAAAAAACAGACGTACGTTCACGCAAGAGCCTGACAGAGACACGAAGAGACTGGAGTTCAGTTTCAATGTTTCGTTTCAGGTAAACACAGTCTGTATATACATTTACTCTTGAGCCAGCAGACTACATGCATCTCATGCTGAATTCATCTGGACCACCGGTGGAGCTTAAAAACGGTGGGATTTAGGGATATGAAGAATGTAAAGGATATATGTGCAACCGTGATTTGACACTTTAATCCTATAGTGAAAACCACACCTCTACATCCAGCACCAGATCCCCTATCATTGCGCTTACAGTATGGTTTACTCAGTGACGAACCACCATAACAAGAGAGCGCTAGCATCTGTCTACCATTCACGTTGCTCCAGATGGCACAAGTTTCCCAGGAATCAGTATTCATGACCTCCAGAGGAAAACAGAAGAGGACTCTGTGAGGTCCATGAAGCTACCACATGTGACTTACAGTAAGCATCACCAAGCATCAGTGCCACCAAAACCATTGTTCTTTCTGTGATAATACTAACAAGAGAAGATTAATCCCAAACATAAGTTCACTAGAAAAATTCCTCCCTGCTGATGTGTCTCTATGGAGGACGCCGGAGCCCTTCCGGCTCTAATAAAACTACTATTTCAGCTATTTATTTAAAAAAGTGAATCTTCCAGAGGCATGTTTCAGACTTCAGAATCCGCTGAGAAAAATCCCACAGCTAGCCTATAGACAGCTGTCACCTGGTTTGGTTTCTGCTGCACTTTCAGATACACTTTGCCCTCATAGACTCAAAGATGAAACCCCAAGGTTCGCAATGCGTCCGTGTTTGCAGTGATGGATTTTTCCACCTCAATACATGGGTCACCTGAAGCAGGAAAAAGTTTGGGGATCCCATCCTCGTGGAATGTCAGGAGGCTCTAAATCACATTGCCAGAGTCTCATTGAAGTCTGGTCTGCTCTCCAGCTGGATTGCAGAGTGAAAAAGGGGGATGGGGGGTGAGATGTGGCTGTTGCGCAGCTGTCCACCTACATAGCCTCCATCTGGGTGGGAAAAGAGACCTCCACGGACCCCCCCCCAATCCCAAGAACGTGAAACTTCAGCGATGTGATGCAAAGCGGTCTTTGGAGAGGAAACTGAGGAAGTTCAGTGGCTGTTCTATCGCTCTTCGCCTGCTTATTATTCAATCCTATTCCCAAAGGAGAATGACTTCACCGCAATTGCTAGATACATCTTTCGGATTCCCAAGGACAGGGAGACTGTCCTGCTCGCTTATTACAGAGTCCGGGAACACTGGGATTCAACGAGAGAGCAAGGCAAACCGCTAAACAACTGTACAAACACAGGTTGGTCCCCAGTCTGGTGAGCCTTGATTACAGATGTCAGTGTGCTGAGAAATGTTGTGATAAAAGGCCGCAGTATGTTCTCAGTACACTTGGGACAACGTAGCATAACACTCGGACCATGTTAACACTAACACTCTTACAGAAATAGGTCTGTTTTCAATTGTTACGTCGCCAAAATCCCTCAATGTTTTCACTCTCAGCGACAAGATTTGAAGGATGTGTTATCAGATGTGCATGTGTGTTAAAACAAACACCACCGCATTCGAACACATGCTCACATACATACACTAAACCACAACTCTTCCCACAGTAGCCTCAGAGATAATGTTGTGAATTCAGGGAATGTTTCTGCCCTTTAAAATCCCGAGAGATGAACATTTCATATAGTTGTACACAGAAATGTGCCACATGTTGTCTGTTAATGGACACAGATGCATTATTTCTAGAAAATGAAGACAATCTGAGCTGATTGGTGGGTCACGGAGACAGATGCTTCTCTTCAAGAAAGCTGGAAGCTGCATCCTTAGCCTGTGACCTTTGACGTAGCGTGTGTCCCTCTTCATCATCTCCTTTCCAACTGGAGGGGTTTCAGTCAACAGCTCACACATATGAACACACACACACTCGCGTAGGGAGGAGATTAGAAGGTGAAAGGAAGTAGGAGTGAGCTGAAAGAGCACTGAAGAGGGTCGGTGAAAAAATCCAGAGACAGATGAGGGTCACGGGCAGGGACAAACATGTTGGATTTGAAGAAGGGCAAAGGCCTTGAAAAAGACACTCGAGAGACTCGAGACAGCTATTTAAGATGCTAAATGAGAAATTCATTCCACCTTAAAATCCCATGGGTGCATTATTCTAAGTTTAAATCATGTGTGCGACACAAATGGAAGCACGAAGAAGTTAAAATATTTGAAGAGCAAAAAGTCAGAGGACAGTGTGCAACCCTGGTCAACCAAAGGTGATGTTTGTGGGCAAACAGGATAATGATTTAAAAAAAGCTTTGACAGTAAAATAAAAACATGTTTGTAATTCTTGGCTGCGGATTGAGTAAGAAAGGTTTATTATTGATTTGTTTGTTTATGAATACTGTATGTAGTGTTGCATAAGTTGCTGGCACACAGTACCTTAAGAGGTTAGTAGACGCTACTAGTAATATTCCTCTTATAAAGTGATGCATATTTGCTCCCACTGCTCAAGTGCTGTCTTGTCTTTTTAGTAGCAGTAGAAGCCACATGAACATAATAATGTAAGTAATACCTCAGAAAGAATTGCCATAAAACGTAACAGAACTGTCCTGTAGTCTACTCCTGATTTTATTATTGCGTCATTCTTTTAGGTTATAACTTCATTTTACCTAAAAGGAGGATTTTCACCATTTAGTTTGGTCAAAAAATATTTGATAGTCAATTAATGAATTTGTGGATCGACAAAAAATGAACAACAATTCTGATAATGTATAGATTTATCGAGCAAGAATACCAAACCTTCCCTGATACTCTCAAATGTAAAAATTTGCTGATCTTCTCTGTATCATGCATGTTCTGACATTATGGACTAAACAATTAATTCATTACTTTTAAAAAAGAATCATAAATTGCAGCCCAGCTGACAGAAACAGAGCTATGGAGCACCAGGAGTAGATGACCTTTGTATTGTATATTTGTGGTGAAAGTGAGTGTTTCTCTCCGCGGCGCCCCTGGTCACTCCTGAGGCTAGGAATCAAATCGGAGCAGATTTAACAAGGGGTGTTTCTGGTCTGGTGAATACCTCTCTGTAAATGACTAATTTACGTCTGGCGCACCTGGTGACACGGTCGAGTAGTTGGAGAGAGGTTTGGAAAGACGGTGAGAAGAGAGCGAGGCTGTAAAGGAGGCGAGGAGGAAGGAGACCTAGGCAGGAGGAAAAAAATAAAAGAGAAAATTGACGGAGCGACGGAAAGGAAAAATGAAGGGACGGATGGACGCAGGAAGGGTGTTAATGACACAGTGAGGTTCTGCTTCGCACCACTGGCTGTTTCACGGCTCCTTGTTTTTCATGCTCTCCTGCAGAGGAGGGTCCTATTAGGCTCTGTTTATAGCCTCTCTCCCTCTTCGCTCCTTCATCTCCGTCTCTCTTTTACACACATGCATGCACGCACACACACACACACATAAAGTGGCCTCGGTTTATAACACAAGTCATGTCTGCTTTATAGCATCCCTGACCTACAAACACGGCAGCAGTAGTCATCAATTAAGGCTTTTTACAGACCTATATGTGTCGCTTAATGAGGGGAGAGAGGATGGAACAGGGCTGAACATGTGGCGTTGAGGGAGGGGCTAATATGGATTTCAACGCTGCACGGTACTCTAAGACTGATGAATACAATCAACACTAAAAGCAAAAAACTTCAAACACCAAATGACATGAAAGACTGTCTGAAAAACACCTGAGGGCAGCTCAGTGGACACTGGGTCTTTTAGCAGAAAAACTCTTTTCTAGGCATTTTTGGTGAGTTGCCAAGTTTTCTTTCAATTGCTGTTCCTCCTGTTGCTTTACCCCCCCCATCCTCCCCCCCTTCCCCTTTTTCATCTTGTATTTCGCTTGTTAAAGGATTATCCCGGTTTATTACAATGTGGGTTTTATTTTCAGAGTTTGGGCCATCATTTTTATCAGCCAGGATAACACTGTGCCCAACAAAGTAATTGCTGAGATTTGGGAATGCAGACACATTGCTACATGAAATCTGACGGGGGCCAGAAAACAAGAACAGGCCGAGGATCAGACATGATTGTAAACAAGCCAACAGCTGAGTCAGATTTTCTACCGTTTTATTTGGAAGTAAAATTGAAAGCAAAGCGAGCGATTCCAAAACGTAAACAATGATCCCTCATTTCGCAGGAAAACGACAGCAAATATTGTAGTTGAACCTGGAAGCAGCTCTGCAAACTGTGATGGATGTTTACAATTTACATTTTAGGTAATAATTTTACTTTTTGCTTTCTCTTCTGAGCAAATTTAGCAAAGCTGGGGGCTTGTTTAAAACCTGTTTCCTATGAGACTATGAAAATAAGACCCATGTTGCGCAAAAACATAATAATCCATGAATGCCTAAAAACTTTGCATTAACAGTGCCACAAGGCTGAAGAGCATCAGCTGGTTCACTTGTGTGAGGACTCATCACATCAAAATCACTCAAAAAGATTTACACAGGATATACAGTACACTATAAAAATAGTTTGAACCCATTTTATGAACCCATTTTATTCCTCTGTAATCAAATTTTGAAATATTTTATTTGTCTGGCTTTCATAACATAACATCATATCAGAATATCACAAACTGTCTTATGGTCTATAAATCACTTATCAGCTATGTTCCATATAAATAATCTTTATTATAGAGCTTGTTAGTGGTAGTATTTTCCTCTCTCTCTCTCTGTCTGGCACAGCGCCAGTCTGATCTTTGCTCAGTCACTGAAAGCTCTCCATCCATCCACCGCTAAAGATGCATGGCTCTGGGGAAAGGAATCACCCTCCCTCTCTCTCTTTCCACTCTCTGCTCGCCATAGAAAAACACAAACCTAAACTTTCGTCCAATAAGTTAAGCAATAAGTGGGGGGGGGCTGGGAGAGTCGGGGGTGGGGGGGGTTGAAGGAACTTGACCCCCACAAACCCTCCTCCGTTTGTCCTCAGGATATCCTAGGCAGTTTGCCCTCTGCTCATAACTACACCAGAACTGGACTAGAATTCATGTTGAGCAACTGAGGTATTTATTTTTTGCCACAAAAACATTGAGAAATAAGAACTTGGAGAGATGCAGACACACTGTACAGAAGCAGCCAGTCTGCTGTGGTTATTGATGCTGTGGGGATTCAGATTTGCACAGTTAGAGGAAACAGAGAGTCTTCATAAGAATGTTTACGTAACGTGGTGGAGGAGCTGGCCAAATTCACTCCTTTGGTAGAAATACAGTATATTTACTTTTGAAAACATTTAAGTGCAAATCACGACGGCTGAGCAAATAAGAGGGCCAATGTCAAGTATTAAGTCACTTTCATCCATATGCTGGGAATGGTGCTAATGGATGTCAGTTGGAAAGTCGGTCAGCCTGTCCATTCAACATGTTGGTCCAAAACAAGCTCTGATTTTGGTAACTCTTTAACTTCATCAGGTGCTACCGGGAGGTTAACATTTGCTTCTTTTGGTCCATGACAAGTTATCTTGTAAACCAGTGGCTGGCTTTATGTTTTTGACCCTGTGACGCTCCTCTAATGCCATCATCAAGATATGTTTTCCACAAAATACCAAATTCAATGGTTAGACTACCATGAAATTTGCTGAGTAGCACAGTCATGCTATCTTTTGAGCATCACTACTGGTAAGAGTAGCAGAACAATTATTATGTTGTTTGTATTGGGAGTGTCATGAAAACTGTAGTCTGTAGGCTTTTATTTATGAATTTATTATAAATTATTATGTAGTTGTATTAATTTTGCTTTTTTAATACTACTTTAGCCAAACTGAACTTTTTAACTGACTGTTCTCTTTAAATACATATTTTAATATACTCTCATTATCTTCATGGGGGTGGTCACAGCACAGACTGGGGGAGTGAGACGTCTGTATTCCCTCCTGCTCTCTGCTGTAAACACACATATCTGTTGGCGAGCAGCTGTTCTCATGTCTCCATGGGTCTCTGTGTTTGTTTTTGGCAGAAACTCTCCCACTCTCTGTCTGCTCAGCCTGCTCTCGGATGGTAGGCGGGTTGCTCCGGTAGCTGCAGCCTCAGAGTCACACGCACGCTCTCTCTCGCTACGCACTGAGCTATTCCTTAAAGGAGTTACGCTACTTGTATAACACATTTTAGTTTAGGTCCGGTGGGGGGGTCAACTCAGGCCGAGCAGTAATAATTGGATTGGATTGAAAGACAACACCACACAATGTATGACTGCCAACACCAGCTGACGCACATTGCAACAGATTTGGCCCAACTTTGTGGAATCACTGGTCACACCCATTGACTGTAAATAAATATGTATTTCGTGACAGCTCCTCAAAAGTGGGGCCAAAATATCTCAATCGTCCCCTGAAGGCTGGCTGCAGAATAGGTGGATGGGACATGAGCCAAACTAAAAAATCAAAGTACACGTGAAATAAATTTTTCACAAAGACACTTTTATGTCATATTAGGTAGTGGTTATCACGTTGATGTTTGTTCAAGTGCTGATAAGTTTGTTTTAACTTCTTATTTGACGATATAAGAAGGATGTGTGACATCATAATCGACTGCTGTGACAGCCGCTCTCAAACCTTCCGTCAGACGGCGGGACGGCTGTTGGAGGGGGGGGGCGTGTCCTGTAGGCCGTCATCCCGCTGTCTGACTCTTCTGCGTAGACTCTGTCTCCAAATGACGTGACACGAGCAAGATGGCAGCTCCCAGAAAGGAGATACTTTGGCTTCAATTTTGCATGGCGGTAGGACGTGGAGACACATCGTCCATATTTATATACAGTCAGTGGTCACACCCAGAATCAGCTAAACCATAATTGGGGTGCCTGCCTTTAATCTGTATACCCAAAAAAGAGAAACAAATAAACAAAGAGAGAGAAATGGACTAACAAAATCAGATACAGTTGGAGAGAAGACTCTTTCATTGTGCTGTCAATCCACTACTATGGTTTCAAAGGGTTTTCTTAGATAGAAGTTTTAGTATAAAAGCTGTTAGATTCAATTCATTTGATTCCAAGTTTGATGTCTTTCTAAAAGTTTCTAAACATAGATCTAAATCGACTGTGCAACAAAAACTGTGTTAATTTAGTGTAAAGCTTTATGAGTTCACTATAATGTCATGTTCTCTGACTATGTGGTGTTGCTTCAGGTGATATAAACAGGCTCTCCGCTGTTACCTCCTTAGACAGGCGTCTGGTATGTGTCATATCCTTGAATGTGGTACATTTCAATGAGTCAGAGGTGTGTGTATGCAAAGCATGCCAAAAACATGTGTATGTGTTGAGCCCTGCGTAGTATATACTTGTGTGTAAGCGTGACAGCGCAAAGCGAGATGAGCTGCAGAGCGTCGAAAGCTGAGACGGCGATAACTGATGTGGTGTCAAGTTCAGTCGTTCCTCTGAGGTCACGAAAACATTCATCCTTTGTAGCTTATTTTCATGTTGACTATTCTTTGTTAACACCGGAGACCTCTGCAAGGGGGGTCAGGCCACACAGTGAAAGGAGAGAATGAAATAAATAACGATTGCAACATTCCTCCCATTTCAACACTTTTCATCGTCCTCCTTAACATTTAAGCAATTCCACCTCTCTTGTTGTCATTTTAATTCCTCCCTTAAATTTATGTCCACCTCCCGGCCTCCCCTCCCAGAATCTCTTGGTTGTTCACATCAAGACCACAAATGTTTACAATGCAGAAGCTGTGAATACCTCGTCTACTCCTTGCAACAGACTCAAGGACACAGGCAACACAGTCCAGTCCATCCACACAGAGAGATGGATGTGTTATGTTCATGTTGAGTCGAAGCTCACTGCTGCCACGTGTCACCTCTTGGGATCAAGAGGCTTTTACGGACTGAATATTGCAAGCATTGAGCAACTCTTCCAGTATCAGCTCTGAATGGATGTTTTGTTACACTCACAGCATTCCAGTTAACAGTTTATATCCTGATAACTCATAAAAGGTCATGTAAACGTATTTCCTCAATTTCCAGTCACTGACATAACATTGAAAAAATGTTGTGAGTACTACTCACTAATACTTTACTGGCACAAAGAGAAAAGGAACAGTGATGAACAAAATAATTAGCGTGAAATCTAATTACTGACCTTGGAAATACAGTAGCAGTTACACAGAAACGAGTCATAACTCAAGCTCCACTTACTCTGCTTATTCCACAGCTTTCAACTATCTTGTAATCTTCATCTATGGGTGGATTTTTTTATGGTAAGTCGTCATGGAGATACCTCAGTTGTCATCGTATCATACTTACTGTGACAGGTGAGCAAACATCTGCTGAGGAACACCATGAATGCAGTTGAAAGCTCCAGAAAAAAGCTAGTCAGTGAACCCTGAGTTAAGGGTATTTGTGTCAAACAAAATATTTCCTAACATCCTGACTTTTACTGAGAAGCCACAGTATGATTCACAGGCAAAATTAGCATTTTCATATTTGCAACTATTAGTCCAAATAAACAGCACTTCTGCTGCACTTAAAGCATTTCCTCTCAACTTCTTTATATGACTTTTCTTCATGTTTTTCATTCCTCAGTTACCATATTCACTAATGAAGGGAGACGTGAGTGTAACCAAGCTTTAGTGAATCCAATATAACAGTATCCCATTCAACATGTGAAAACATTTAAGTAGATATCCTTGAATAACACCATTTAGTATATTAAACTGGCAAATATTGCAGGAAATAAGCTGTAACATCATTTGGCATTGTGGCACCAGTCATATGACTGTTTGAGAATATCATACCAATGTGTTTGTGTATTAACTTGGACGTCTGAGGTGATTCTTGCTGATTTCAGCAGCAAAGCGAAAACCAGATGAGAGAGACAAAAAAGTAGAGCATGAAGCACACGCACACACGCACACACACACACACACACACACATACACACACACACAAAAGGCCAGTCATGTATGATTTAGACTCAGTGAGATCACATATTCACTATGACCGAAACACAATACCTTGCATTTCTAGATCAGGCTGCGATATTTTCTCCAAATCTTTTTTCCTGTCTTTTCACCTGCCTTGCTTTATCTTTCTTCTTTTTCTTTCTTTTCTTTTCTCTCCTTTTTTCTTTCATACTGTCTTCTGCTCTCTCTCTCTCTCTTGCTTCCTCTCTCTCTCTCTCTCTGCCCCATTCATTCCAAGCAGAGCCGTCCCGAGCAGAACAAAGCCTGTGCTGACACCACATTAACACAGTCCAGAGCTCCTGTCACTCTCTTGCGCTACAGAAGAGGCTGATAAGGCAGAATGTGTGATAGGAGACAAACATGTAACCCCCCCACTTCTCTCGGCCTCTCACTCCATTTATCCACTTCCCCATTCCTCTGTCGATCCTTCCTGATACAGATATTGTGAGCTTGGGATTGGTATTTGAGGAGAAACAACAATGTCCTGTTTGGTCTGTCAGAGTATACCAAACTGTGCAGGAACAGGTTTCATCATCCACCTCTATCTGCTGGGATTCCAGTCGTGTTTTCTGGAAGAGGCTGTTTCACTTGGCTGTCGACAGATTCATAAACAACACTGCTGTACACTGTGGGGATTTGGATAGTGTTTCCAGCAGAGCCCCCCTAGCCAACAATAATAATAATCCACTGACAAGGACTGAGGTTCGCTAATATTATTTTCAGATGTGTCAAAGATGTTAAATGCAGGAAAACAAAGTCCTAAAAGCATAAAACTTCTCCTAACTCTCAGTCTAGACAACGAACCCACCTGAAGACACACACATACACCGACCATCACACAAACCAGAGCAGCTCTAACTCTGGCAGCGGTGTTGCAGTGTATGGCTCTATTTGTCTGCCACTCAAGAGCCCTGGCATCAATGAAGCACACGGCGTACCCATAATTCACACAACACCTACGGTTCAGCCAAGCCCAATGAGGTTACAGCAACAAAATATTAAAGAGAGGTGCTTTTTCTTAAAACAGCAGGAGCTTGTCAAGTTTACATGTATGTTTCTTGGTTACGTACTGCTCTCACCACAAATCTAATTGGTTTTGGAGCCTCTGCTACTTCAAAAGAGCCTCATAAGTTACTAGAGAATAAAACTTTCAATAAATGTAGAGTTCAAAAACATATATGAGGGCATTTCGCACCACTTTACAAAACCAAAACTGAGATGAACAGGGTTAATAGTGCTTCTGTCTGCCAACATATCCGCAACTGCACTGACACGTATTCCAGCCTGAGCCAGGCGCACTGTGGAAACATATCAGCACTATAGCATGAGAATGACGACACACAGACAATGAAGTGTCCGCAGCAAAATAGCAAACTCCTCTCCCGTGAGACGTTGTTATATGAGGGAGTAAGAGACAGACAGAGGAAGCAATCCTCGGTTGCGGTTGCAGCGCCTCGCTGTGTCCTTCCTTCTTCGAGCCCGCTGAGCCAACTCTGCAGTCTGTTCTCTGCCATTAATTAAACCATTAAAACAGATTAATAAGCAGAGTGGGGCTCCAGTCTCGACAACATCTGATGAGAATTAGGGAGGCGTGCTTTTTTGGCGTGATGACCCCAATGCCCTTTCCTTTGGCTCTTTCTTAGCAAATCCACCTCCTTCTTCTGTTTCTTTTCTCTTTAAAACGCTGATCTGAATAATTCAATCTTATCTGCTGCTCAAATGTCTTTTTCCTCCTCCTTGACTTGCTTTTATCTAATTCTGGATCAAAAACATGTGGGTACAGAGAGGAAGACCCAGAGGGCAAATACAAGCAGGATTATGCTTGTATTGCCATTATTAAGAGTAGATTGTTATCCATGTTTCTAATGTGATTGTTTCGTCTAGCAGCGCACTCAGAGTTGATTCTTCTTAGTCCCTCCCGTTCCCTGCGACCTGCCTGCCCTGCATCAAAAGTAAGCTGTCTAAATGACTGAAGTTTCACATAGTAGTTACTCAAACACAAACACACACTCACCAGCCAGTGCATCTGTTAGCCGTTCTGCTCTCCAACAATCACACAGACTGCTATGTTCCTCTGTGAGTTTGGTGATTACATATTCAGTGAAAATAATGTATCAACCTTTAACCTAACACTTAAATGACTGAGACCACCTGCATCAAATTGCAACACGCTACGCTGTGTAACTTGGAGGCTTAACAGACCGAAGAAGGGACATTTAGGAGACAAATGAAACTGTCATCACGCGGGCTGCTGGCAAGTGTTATAACTTGATTGTCTGATGTGTTGGATTGATTATAAGCAACACACTCAGGCAAAACTAATTAATGCACTGCTGGAACTCTCATTTATCAATTCTGGTGGCAGGACGTTTCGAAAGAATTAAAGGGCAGAGTTTGAGGCTTTCCACACATACAGTAAAGAGAAGCCACTGAAGTTAGGAGAGACATACACAACATGTGGGGATCGTTTAAGATTAATGTCTTCTCATCTCATTAGCTCGTTTACAGAGATTACCTCTTTTATTTCTGACTGCGGGAGTCATCCCGCTAACTGATGGTGTGAAAACCGCAAACCGTATTGTTTGACCTGTCCCTGAATTTTGGTTTAAAAACTCTGAACACCGAGGAGCAAATTAGAGGAAAGATGACAGGAAAGGTAATTGCAGGTGTTAAAGAGAAAGAAAAAGGCTGTTTACTGTTAATCATTTTAAACTTACATTAATTTTCCTTTAATCTACGATTTCAGCTTTAATTTAGAGCTTACGGATCTGTGTTTACTGAGTGTCCTTTATCTTATGTTATGAGGAGAATGCCCTCAATTAGCACAGTAAGGCAAATCCATTAATTCATCCAAAAACTTGCAGCCAAGAAATAATGTGTCTACTCCATCACACATCTTTTCCAACAGCAGCACTCACAGGGTGCAGACTGGACAAACAAATAAAAAAGAGACTCTGAACTCAAAACAACCTTTCAAGGCCATTTTGTTGTTTTTTGTACATTGTGAAATCGACATGATGACAAGATTATAAATACAAATAATACATTATTTATAATACTTTTCCATATATATCAACATATCAGGAAAAGAGGGTAATGTAGACATCTGATAGTGGACATTGCTACAATGCTGCAAGCCTCCTCTGCCTGCTGCTTTAGGGGATGAGTATCATTAAAACGATGCCGCCCAGCATCCCTACAGCGAAGACCACGACCTGGAGGATGTCTTTCCACAACGTGCTGGAGGTTCCTTTCTTTGCGAGCCTTGCAGAGAAATCTCTGATGTGAGCTTGCAACTACTGGACGATGGCTGAGTCCACAACTGGATCCTGTAATAATATTACAGACTCCAGCAGGCGCCTCCCACAAAACCTCTTGGTCAGGTCTTTCATCATGGCCTTGGAGACTTTCTTGATGTTCTTCATGTCTGGGCAGAAGCCTTCGGTTTCAGTGAGCCCCTCCAAAGTCTGGTTCACCAGTGTCTTTGTGTGGGTAACCCACTCCTCCTGACTCTGGTTGTGGAGAGCCTGACATTTGGTCAACACTCTCGACGAACAAGCGGAGCTGGTTCTCACTTTCTGCCTCAGCTGTAGACTCACAATCTGAAGAGGCAGATGGATCAGCAGACTCCGTTGTTGATGTTCGTTGTTGGTCCATGGGGACCTCAGAGTTGTTTTCCTTCTCTAGGACTGTCTCTGGTGTATCTTCAGATACGGTATTTCGTTTGTAGTTCTTCCATAGTCAGGATATTTGTCTCTGGTTTTGTTTTCAGATAATCTGTTATCTGTTTAATCTTTTTCAGATGTCTGTCTCTTAAATCTGGTGACAGCTGTGTCCTGTTAATGTGTGTAAAGATTCTGGAATACATACAGATTCTGGAGTCGATGTGACATCACACACACAC
Source organism: Thunnus maccoyii (assembly GCF_910596095.1). NCBI lineage: Eukaryota > Metazoa > Chordata > Actinopteri > Scombriformes > Scombridae > Thunnus > Thunnus maccoyii. The sequence goes on along the minus strand of NC_056554.1, from coordinate 15,487,612 downwards.
ACACACACACACAGATACACACACATACATACATGCAGACACACATACACAAGCTTCTTTTTTACTGATACATACAAGCGTAACCATAAAATAATAATTCCTACAGCCCAAACATTATAAATAACTAGTAGTAAAGAACACAAGGGTAAAAGCCAGAGCACTCTGGCACCAGATGAAAAAGATTTTTCTGTTCCTCAAATGGATATGTATGAAACAGAAGTGGGAGGCAAAAAAATAAGAGCCACAGAAAAAAAAGACACTTCATTTCAAAAAGACAGCTGCAATTTCAGTGCATGTGCATGAGAAACAAGAAATAAATGGATGTAAGAGATCATATGTGATATAAAAGGGGGAAATTAAAAAGTGGAGGCGAGCAGGATGTGATGTGTCAACTGAAAATGAATCACAACAGAGCGTGATAGCCAGAGGTGAAGAGGTCTTGAACACACACAAACACATCACTGTCTCAGTCTTCAACCCCAGCAGCACATTACTGGTTTTGTTGATACGGATCTGCCCCGTGGACAGCTTACTCTGTGTTAAATGGACAGGTTGCTTATTTAACTTTCACTCATAGTGAGCTCAGCAGTGACCTGAGACCAAGTGGGCCTGGTGTGAAGGAGACATTGACAGGTAAAGGAGACAAAGACGTGAGGAAGGAACTCCCAGCGTCTACGTCTAAAGCACAAACATGGTGTTTTAGTGCCGCAAAGTCTGAGCAAAAACAATGTTGGTCAGTTTGTGGAAAGTTGTAAGAAACAAAAAACTGCAAAGTTAAACATGCCACATACACAACCGTTTACTGAGTCTGTTGTCTGCTTACTCAAGAGTTGTTATAGCTTTTTAAATGCTGTCCACTGCAGCTTAAGCTAGGGACTGCTCCAAGAAACAGTTGATAATTTGTACAGTCGAATGACATGTTGTTGGGACTTTTAACTCACTACTGTGCTTCCACACAAAAGGTTGTGAATTGTACTTAAGTTTTAGTAAGATCTTATGTGTATTTTACAAAAGGTAGAACTAATCTTTACTTATATGTGTCCCTTGATGCGCACACAAAAAATATTTACACATACATTAACACTTGGCTGCTTTAACTAGTAAGGAAAGGACAGAACTTTTGAGATGGACAGCTGAGACAGAGGTGAGGCTGGTGAAACGTGACAAGAACTTAGCGTATGTCCGTCTCTCCTACCTGTGCACTCGTGCTGCAGACCCTTTCCGTAGTATCCCTTCTCACAGATGCAGTCGTACTGTCCAGTGTGTGTGCCGCACTTACAGCTGGCCATCAAGTCGCAGCAATCCTTGCCTGCTTCACACAAGGAGGAGCAGCGCATCAGATCCTCCTGGATGTAGCTGCCTGTAGGGAGGTCTGAAGGTGGAAGACAAAACACACAGGAGCACTTGTTACACCACCTGGCAATTACACAAGTTACCTTACGTGTTTAGAAGTCAGACAGTTCTGACAACACAACTGTAAAATTGTAAAATTCTACTTTTCTTAACATCACGATGGTCTAATAAATTTGCAAAGGGACAATATAAACTGGGACTCAGTATTTCACATCTGATCAAACTGTGTATATCTGTATACTGGCAGGTCTTTGAGACATGCTGAATTACACAAACTCTTTCCACTAAACCTCTGACATTCTTGAGTCAAACATTACACAAGGAATTAGAGAATAAAATGAATAAACACCTTAACTCCCACCCCACACACTCTTATACACAAGTACGTCCAACACACATACACAAATGCGGGCAGAAATGCAGAAATCAAAACAGTGTGACAGTGGCCACGAGCCACATAGTTAAAATTGCCTTTTGAAAACAAACACCCAAATCCTCTTCTCCCAATGTACAAATTACTCCAAAACACAGGAGTCACTCCAGGAAGCTTATACAAAGCTGTGTCATTATATGGAGGCAACAGATTAGGACGATGATTGATGATGATTTAGATAACAGAGGGCCGCAGCAGGAGAAGAGACCCTGCTCTGGTGTAATTTCTGTGATTTGGCTCACGGCCAGCAAAAGTGGCTCAACATGTGGCTCCATGTTTGAAAGCTGAGTGTACGCTTTGAGGCTGTTGTTGGCAGAGACGTCGGGCAGACTTCGAGACAAAGCGTGAGAGACGGATTGGTGGCTGAGCTGATAGTACTGTGAGCGCTGGCTTTCATTCTCACGGCCTTATCCTCGCGCCGTCTCACTGATCTCTTCTCCTGCACCTACCGTCTGGGATTTCAGACGCTGTGTTTGCACATATGCAGTCTGCGAGTACATATGGATGATTTACAGCTCACCATACACTCAGTGGTGTACTAAACTGTGATATTTTATGGTGATATTTTATGTTTTAAAGACAAATCCTTCTTTTCACCAAATTGTGGGAATCTCCCTTAAGTGTGGGAAAAGGGCCTTACTCTGTCCAATCAGTATGGAAGCGAGGTTTAATGGCTGTTGGCACTACATAACAGAAGAGACCATGAGAAATTAGAGTTGTCAAATTCCATCTAAAATATTATCTGTTCCTCTTTAAGTAAACATTAAACTTTCAACTTCTAACAACCTTCACTTAAGAAATGTTTCTGAAGGGCAAATGATGATGGGAGCGCTAAAGCTTCAAAGAGGCAACAAAGTAGCTGTGGTAGCTTCAATTTGCCAAAACACAGAGTTTGGAGATCTGATAGGTCTTTAAGGCCTCCAATCACAGAATCAACCCCAGATTCTGATGAAAAGCTTTTTTGACTGAGAATGAAAAAAATCACAAGTCAACGTAAGTAGTTCTCATCTGTTCTTACCTTCATGCAGCGCGCGACGAGCAAGGGCCTCAAACTCAGCGAAGTTGTGCACCAGGTAGCAGTGTTGGTCCTTGGGTTGAGAGGCCATGTCGTGGAGCTCCCTGATGTTACCCTGCCAGATGCCCAAGGTGAAAATCTCAACGCCTCGTTCTCTCAAGGCTGCCGCCACCGGCCGAGGGTCCCCGCCGTTAGAGTAGCCATCGGTTATCAGGAAAATGACCTTGGTGGCGTTAGAACGGGAATGACGCAAGATTTGCTGTGAGGAGAGAAAATAAAAACTCGTTAAGTGACTGAATTTAAAAATTTAGGATTCAAATCTTTCAATAATCATTTTTATGCTGTATGTTCACCTAAAGAAAAAAAAAATGTCGTTACACTTAGGTTTTAATACATTTTGGTTAGGGCCGGACGATTTTGAAAAAATATCTAATTGCAATTATTTTGACTGATACTGCAAGTGCGATATGATTTGCGATATTAGAGGGAATGATCATTTTTACGTCATTACTCTCATTTTCATTGAAAAACATTAATTATGGTGTGATTTTTTAATTGATCTGTACCACACAAAGATCTTTTCTTAAGTCTGTAGAATATGATGTGTAGGCCAGGACATTAAAATGGTATTTTGAGAAACATTTCGCCTTTAACAAATATTGTGCCTCCTGTGATTTGAAAATTGCAGTAGGCCATATTGTGATTTCGATATAATTTCGATGAATTGTTCAGCCCTGATTTTGGTTCTTATATGGATAATGTGTTAATCAGTGAGCCTTAGAGGTGCTATTTGGCAGATTTTGTTATCTTTGAGTAGAGCCAGGCTAGCCATTTCCCCCTGTATTCCACTCTTTATGCTAAGCTAAGCTAACTGGTTACTGGACAGATAGGAGAGTGGTATCAATCTTCTCATCTTCCTCTTCACAAGAAAAAGAATAAGCATATTTCCCAAAAAGTCAAACCAATCCTTTGCACTTAGAGGACATAGAGGACATTCAAACTGAAAAAGTGTGTAGGTTAGATTAAAAAAGTGCAGTGTACTTTGAGTGACAAGCAAGACAAAATAACGTCTCAGTTAATGTAGTCATGATGTTATTGTATTGCCATTCGTATACACACTTCCCACGCATTTCTCTGCCTGCCAGCGCACTACCAACATAGCCCCAGCTTTAGTGACATGACTAAATTGAATAACGAAGGACGTCACACACGACCACTAAAAACAGCCCTCAATTCTAGGGTTCCTCAAAACCCTACATCAGCAAGACAGGGAGGGAGGGCAGGACAGGGAGGAGGGACCAAGAAAAAAAAAAAAAAAAGAGAAAGCTCTACAATTGTAATTATTTCTTCTACAGACTACGCAGCTGCTTGCCAGTGGTCTAAAACCACCAGAGAACACTGGGCAACACAGACCGGGCTGCTGTGTCCGCCCCAGACACTGGCTACAGTTCCCAAACTAACTTTAGCCACCGTTTACAATCCACCACATACAATTAGACAGAACATTAAAGTCAGAGAAACATATCTTTATTTTTCTGGATTAAAAAAAAAAAAAAAAAAACCAACAGGACCATCTGCTAGCTTTGCTGTGAAGGCCAAACTGCAAGTGTCTTGGTTTGTTGTCAGGGTGTTTTAAATGAGTACAAGAGGATAAACCCAGTGAACAATAGATGAAAAGAAAAAGAGGTTGAGGCAATAAGGTGGAGAGAAAAGAAAAGACATTGAAGAAGGAGCCAAGATGAAGTCAGTAGGACCGATATCCAATTACTTACTAACCGAAAGCCAGAAAGGTCATGGGTATATCATAAAAAATTAAAAGATGGAAGGAAAACAAAGCATGTGTGTTAGGAGGAAGTGGATGGTTTTTCTGTATTGTGGGTCCAAACAGGACGTAATAGCCACACATGGCAGACTGTAAAAAACGAGAGGTGAGGAGAGAGGAGACACGCAAGGGTGTGACCACCGAGGGAGGGAGGGAAACAGAGCAGGAGAGAAAGCTCTGGTCCTTATTGTCTAATTGGCTAAACTTCAAGCGGCTCTGGCAGGAGCGGTGTAATTACAGAGCCCATGGAGCGAGGGAGTGAGGGAGGGAAGGGACTGACAGAGAATAGAGGAGAGAGAGAGAGAGAGGGAGAGCTTGCTTTCTCTGATCCTCAAAGCTCCGGGATGCCTGCTGCTCTGGTTCCCAGCCTGGGTAGGTTCGCTACGCCCGCTCCCAGCTGTCAGTGCACCCTGTCAGGCTGCTGCATTAAGGAGAGAGGAGCCCTCCCTGGTCTTTCATGGCTCCTGCGAGCTGTCAGCGCAGTAATATTTGCGTGTCTATGTGTGAACATTTAAGGTCTTCTCGTGTCAGGATACACGCATGTTGTTATGCTTAGCTGTCTGATCTTCAGTGTTGAATGTGTGAGTGCTTCGTGTTTTTAGGTCTTTTATGAGGCGTCTGCTTAAAGTGCTGCTGGGCCACAGTGGTTTCTGTGTTAGCCATGAGTCAGTGGCTGGTGTTATAGTCTGCAGAGATACCAACAAACGGAGCATACGCATGCATACCCACTAATAATACCCTCCCGAATAGCCTGCACATACTTTAGGTCAGAGTATTAACATAAAGGCAACCACATGAGCCAGTGTGTGGGAAGGGGCTGCCCTTCACAGTAACTCTCAACATGCACCTTATCATTCAAGACATATAGGGCTGTCGCGGTGAAGGATGCAGTGATTCAAGGTGGCTCAATAGTGCAATATGCAGTCTATGTGGTATTAGCGCCCTTTTTGGTTTGTTTTTTGTGAAAATCAAGGTATATTAGTCTGATAAAGTGTCAGCTGAATGGAGCAGCAGTACTTGACAAACATGGAAAACACTTTAAATGGTGTTGTGGCAGGAAATAATGTTGGCGTACAGCCAAGTCCCCTTAAACCTGTGATTTATGAACAGAGTCTGGCTGGACACGACTTCAGACACTATGATTGGTGGAAAACTACGTTACCTCGCAGGTTAAATGTCAGCCTTCCCGGCCGTGTGGTGACCCAGAAGAGTCTAAACATATAACCTGGCTCTGTTATGAGGGCTAGGCGCCAGGTTAGCTTGTTAGCCTGGATGCTAGCTGTGGGAGGTTTGAGCGAGGCTTGGAAGAGCCCTGCAAGCAAGAACTCAGCGTGCAAGACGCTGGACACAGCAGGCGGAGGGAGCCACCGAACATTCAATACACACGCACTGAAGTATAAACAAGAAGGGCCTAGCCTCATAAAAAAAGAAAAAACATGAACATAGCGCAGTTGTGGCAGTTGCTATAGCGTAGTACTGCAATATTGCGGTTGCTGGGACAGCCCTAAAGACACACATTACAGAAAGCAGTAAATAATGATGCAAAGGTCATATAACAAATAAAACAATCCTAAAAGGCCACTAAACAGTACCAGCTGGTAAGCACAACAGTTTGAGTGTACATGGGTATATGTTTATACAAACAGAGAGGAAGAAAACAAAAGGAAAGAACAGAAGCTCATGTTTATAATCATAATAAATGTTTTCAAATTCCAGCTGTTATTACTCACTAAAATATTTTCTCTGAGTACTCTGGCTAAATAATAAAATAGTTATTTTGTAATCCAAATTAAAGAAGAGACATAAAGAGAAAGAGAGGAATTTAAGCCTCTAAGGTTAACAGTCCGAGGCTCGGCTGTAAAAGTAATGACTACAGTAAGTCATCTATTGTCAAGCACCAACTCTAAGTGTTAATCTTCCTTAAACCAAGCAAAAAGCTACATAAAACAATGGGGTGAAAGCATAAAACAATGGGGTGAAAGCATAAAACAATGGGGTAAAAGCATAAAACAATAGGGTGAAAGCAATGTGATTATAGTCTTAACTGTGTCTTCTCTGGAAATACAGCAGTGTTTGCACCAGCAGGGTTGAAACAATGTCTTTTTTTCCAAGAGCAATGTTGAACTCAACTTGAAAGAACTTCATTTGAATTGTAAGAAAGGAAAAACTGACTGGGTCCACTATTCTGATGTAATGTTAAGACTCCACTAGACGTCCTAAATAATTAGAATGGGTCACATGCAGAGGAAAGGGATTAATTGTTATTTCCTATAACCTCATCTCGTACTGTACATGCATCTGAACTTGAATACCTTGAACTGCTGTATGTCAGCTCAAGGCCTCCCATGTATTTCTTCAATTATGCGCTTGGTGGACACTTTAACGCTGGTGTAGGTCCAAAGAAGAGATAATAAGCCGTCAGCAATAGGACAGTTTAAGTGTGTCTGCTCTGGAGCCGATGATATCTGTCAAAACAGTGGCGATAGCGCAGGGACCAACAGGCCTGGAGGGATTAGTGGTAAGAGCAGCGGATCAATCTCCGCTCCAAAACGCCTTGAACTTTGGGAGAGAGATGAGCGCTCCATATGTGGTGCTGGTGACTGCTGTTTTTTTTATAGACACATACAGTGATCTGTACAGACAGTGTCAAAGACATAAATACAAATGCTCTTTTGTTACTGTATCATTAGTGCCATTATGGTTGGGGTTATCAACTTCTATCTGAATCCAGATTTGAATCTGCTTGATCCTTTCAAATTAACTATTAAATCTACAGTATTTAGGTTTAGTTGTCATTAACAAAATAACAACAATGATGAACAAACATAAATAAGGAGAAGTAAAAACTCAAATATTGACATTGAAATAACTATTACCCCACATTTGATGGATACATGACTACCTGACTGCTCTTTGAAAATAAAAAATGAGAGAAAAAAATGAAAAAATGCACAAGAAATGTTTTAGATTCAGTGCTAATAAAAACATCTGGTTATTTTACCAAGTTGGAACTGAATACAAAATTGAACTGGCTATCAGAACCTAACCCATGAGGACCATATCCTTCTCATACTCATTTCCAAACCACCAATGATCCACCAATAAAAATAAACTGAATAAACCTTCGGTCCGCTGATGAAAAACTGGATCCTTACTTAGATGGACTTGCCATCTCCAAACAGATGCTTGTATGATTAGAACTTCAAAAGCAGGCACATTGTTGCATTTGGCAGAAGGCACTAGGAAACCTTTCCACACCTTGAGGGGCTAACGATGGTGCCAAGGTACCCCAGCTGTTAATCAAAGGCTCATATATGCATGGCAGTTATCCTGAATGCTAAATGAGGACCCCCCGTCACCACCGCGCTGCTGGCCTCCCAGAAGCCCCTCCTGTGACTTTGATCAGAGCCTGAACCCACCTGGCTCTGTGCAAAGCTGATTTGTTTCTTTCTTCATTTGCACCCCATTGAATTAAGCAATGAAAAAAGGGATGTAAAGACATACAAGGTCTACATTACTGTAGGATATGAGTCAAATATGTTCTGTTCCACTACTTATTAACTGACTACAGTTAGTTTGGCCACTATTTAAACACATGGGAAGACTGTGCAGTCACAGTAATTTATCTTGCATTTCTTGGAGCAGGACGTATCTATCGGAGTAGGAGACCCATGATCAATGAAATTAACCCCTTTGAATATAACGCAACAACCTATAAACTGATACGCTGTTACTGTTTTCTACAGCAAATAAATTCAGTCCTGGGTTGACAAAATGGAGCTATATAAGTTCCATATGTTGTCCAATCATACATACAGTAACAACAACCTATGTGTAATACTAGATAGTTCATATAAACATTGGCGATCAGTTTTATCTGCCTTCACCAACACTGAGCACTGAATCCTTGCTGCTACATCACTGCCTGCTGCTGTAACAAAACTCCCTCCACCTCCCAAACCTCCTCCTGCATTGGCAATTGGTTTTATGTGAATATTGAATGTTTCTTTCAAGACGTATTCATGTTCATGCAGGGATGTTTGTGAGCTCAGGGGCAGTCTGTGTCAAGCTTGCCCAGATTTGTTCCACACCATCAAAAGAGCAGTATTGCAGTGTTGCAATACATGATTAAATCCTGTCCTGACTGAAATTAACACATTCTGGATCCACGGCTCCAGGATGTGACCATTTTGCTCGCAAATGCAACAAAAAATCTGTCAAGTGCAACTCAACATTGTCATTGGTCGCACCGATGCACCTGAAATTTCTCTTCTGTGTTCCTGTTTGTACTTTCAGATATCAGTCTTATTTTACTATTTCCATCCTGATCGCTTTCAGCCGTATCAGAGCTGTGTTGAGTTACTGCTGATGAAAACATTTATTGCGACTGCTGCTTCATATTAAAAGCTTTTCACTGACTGACGGAAGGCTTTTATTGAGAATAACTTATAGGAAATTAAATATGTTCATTGCTGAGTTAGCAGAGCTTCGTTAGTGGTGCTATTCTTCAATAAAATCAAGTCAACATAACAAGATCTGGAGATGTTTGGAGCTATTTGTTTAGCGGAACAGTTAGAAATACTGCAGAGAGGAACAGTACAAGCAGAAACAGCCACAGTGAGGTGTTTGATGAAGAGCTGCAGACAACGGGCTCTGAATGCATTTTCGGCAAAAAGCACACCTCCAACAGGTAAACAACTTATTTTACCTTGCAGTGCTGTGGAAAAACACATGCAGCGTGCCAACACAGCTCAACTACTCGCACCACAGCTTGACGTGACTACCCCTAAAACCACAGAAAAATCCTACAAGTTTAAACTTTGAGACGTGATACACAGGGAAAAGTTTTGTCACCGAATAGAAACAGATTTTCTCTGACTGCGAAGAAAGAGAAGGAGAGTAGGAAGGCAGTCAAATGTTGGTAATGTTTTCATGGCACAGATCAGTTTAGTGTTGTAGTGAGGGCCATGTGCAACATTCCTTATGTACACATTGACTGAGAACAACACACACAAACCACTACTACTACTAAAACGTCTTGTGTGTAAAGACACATTTCCTCTGCCATTGTTGACTTAAAGATTCTTCCATAGTGAAGTACTGCACTTCACAGTAGAAATAAACTACATCAGTCAGTCAGTAAATAGATGTCATATTAGTGAATGTGTGTCTTCAGAAAGTTTAGACTGCACAGCCACCTGTTGTCCAGAGTCCCTGGAGGAGTTTACATTCTGGTGACAGAATACACAGGGTACAACCATTTTGTTTGAGGGGCACGGGACAGAGGGGGATGTTCTGGAAGGACCCAGAAGCAGCGCACAGTTTTGTTTGAGTTATTTGAGTTTGACTTATTTATTTGAGTTTATCCTTACTCCTCAAACATTGGCACTTTTAAAGTTTGCTTTTTAAACAATTGAGGTTAATGTGATTTCTGGTCGAGTGTGTTGTGATATACATAAAGAAAAACATTAATCTGCACTTTTATTCCTGTTTACAATCATTTACATACTGTGTTAAGATATACTAATATGTATGGGAACTGACAAAAATAAGGCACACCAGTGCCACCAATGTAAAAAGTTAGTCTGGAGCCCTGGGATTGCTATGTTTTTGATGTATTGCTTGATAAGCTAATACTTAATGCTTAACAGGTTACATGGTGCTTTTGGAATTGCACAGGGAATGTGAGTGTCATCCCATTTTTAATGACACTCATGGAAAGTACAAAATGGTAAAACCTTTAACAGCTGTAGATGACGCATGCAACTCTGCTAGTTATCAGTCATCACATTCACTTCAGACTGTTTCGTCTTGTGTCACTGACAGAGAATGAAGAACACACCACAGCATGGTTTTTCACTTCCCTGAGATCCACCTTCCAAAAACAAAACCAAATCCTTATTTGTAGGCATTCCACAGTGGATAAAAATGCAACCCAACTGCATCCGCTCTGAAAAGTCTCCCCCCATCAGTCGGAAGTGAGAGCGCTTGTTTTGACAGGCTATCTGCTCTTGGCTTGGGTGGTAAGAATAACAACAACAACTCTGCAGGGGCCCAATGAAACAACATGCACACACATTCACACAATTCAGACACCAGATTCCACTTTGGTACTATTGAGAAACATCTCAGGGACATATCATTTGGATATTTCAGATAATCTAGGTTTCTTGCAAACATAGTTTGTTCCCTGGTTGAATCAGTAATATGTCTTTTGTCCCACAACCATCTTGTTTTTCTGAAAATTTCCCATCTGTTACATGCCTCACATGAATAGCATTATTAAGAAAACTCTGATTCAAAAGTATGTTCACTTCAAACTCAGACTGTGGTTGGATGCCATTTTAATGGCAAATGAATCCTGAAATGTTTTTACTTGCGACCACATGTATTTTCTTGAACTGGTTGTATTGCCGAACAGTTGCCTTCAAGCTTTGATTTAATTTCTTCCATGCTTCTCACATATTGTAGTATGTTTCATGCCACATCATCTCTGTTTCACTTACTTTTTAAAAAAAAAAAAACTTTCCATGTTCATGTTTTTCTCAGTGGGTAGCCATGACACTAACACAGCAAGTGTTAGGACCTTGGTTTCCACAAGGGCCACCCAGGCTGCTAAGGGCCATACAGGTGGCTTTGCGTTTTTTTAGTCAGGTTCATGTAAATCACATATAACTAAATCAGAACATGTCTTAAATTATACATAGATTCTTAGATTGATTTCCAACCTTTCATCTTGTCAGTTTCCATTCATGCTAGCGAGGTATGTAAATCAACTTGCAGAGACTTGAAACTTGACTCAGATACAGCAGGCAGTCCAACTCATAAATGTCATTTCATTCTTTATTTTTTTTGGCAAAGTTCCCTTATCATCACCTGGTAAAGCAGCTTCCAGACAGCTTTGAGAATTTGTCTTTGATGGGACCTTGTTTCGTCTATGAATTGAGAATAAGCTGCCAGAAAACACTGCTCCACAGGCGATGCTGATGAATCAAATCCGTAGTTTTGTACATTAAAAAGGTGCTCAAAAGCTGATTCTCCAATCTCTGATGTTTGTCTTTCCTTAAGCACATATACAAGTAAGTGTTTTCAAGAGTCCATGCTTAGAACTCCACTACTACCAAAAAAACGCAATATAACTTGTCAAAATAATGAAGATAAAAATAATTCACTGTGATGGATTATCTAAAACTTATGCTACACTACGCTTTGGTAATTGCTCTGCAATGAAGTATGCAGTTTGCAGTGAATTGCCAAAAATATGGAAACCCACTGGTCATTTGTATCAAGGTTTTCATGATGAATTACTTCTCTAATACAGCAGCGAAGACAGCTGAATGCTCTGCATTGCTGTGCAGCTGTTTCTCGAACCTAATATGTGGCAGATAAAGTGACAAACATGCAACCAAGGCTCCTCGTCAGGATGACACTCTGCAGAAACAACAGTAGAAGCAATAAACCACGTTGAACAGTGTCTGTGTGTGGCTCCTGTCCATTAACAAGACTGCAAAGTTACTGATTATTAACACTGTGTATCTGAGCTGTAAGACACTACAACAAATACTTTCAAACACCGGTTCCAACTACTAAAATTATTTATGACTATCTGGATCTTGGCGCTACAAGTGGGGAATGTGTAAGTATTTACACCAAAAGCACACACTATAGGTCACTGTTTCTCAACCCTAGCCTACAATTTGACAACTTCTGTTTTGATGTCAGTTTGAGTATTTCACAATTTTGTATTCTATTATCAGGAGCACTGAGGGAGCTCCAGAGGGTTATTATTATATGGAAAGATTGATACTTTTCTGACCTTTGAAATTTGGTAATGTATTCCAAATATATCAAACATAAATATACAAGTCTTAGACATTTCCAAGTGACTTTGCACATCAAGGCCTCCCATCCTTGAAAAAACTTGATATGACAGTATTTGTACTTCGGGAGAAGTAGTCGCAGAATGCTGTAAAGTATTTCAAGAGTAAATCACTCATCAATCTTTGTGCTTGAAGTGTAGGCTCCTAAAACTGTTTTTGAAATTACATAAAGCATACATGGATAATTGTTGACCTGTCTGGGGTATAACTGGCAAAATTAGAAATGGAAAACACTTCCTAGAAAAGGGTAGCCATTACAGGAAAATGATCTTATTTAGCAACCATTTATTTACGATCACTGACTAATCACTGATTATCACTGACTAACTATTCACCAATGTCTGCCTGTGTAATGTAGTTTTGTAAACTGGCCCAAACTGAACCCACTTTGACTGAAGAGTGCAATGGCATGGAGGAGAGAGTGTGGACAGTCAGTTAATTGCCAGACGTGGTAGGTTGGATGGCTGTGTGCGTTAGCTTGACGGTTTCTGTCACAACACCATTCATCAAACTCAACAACTCAACCAGGAACGACGAAGAGAGGGAGAGACGCAGAGAGAAAGAGAGAAGTTAATTCCACAATGTGATGCCAAGGAGAAAGGCTATCTTGGCGGGCAAATGAGAAACTCATTCAATTATCCCCCCCACTGTGTGCCTCTGTGTTGTGCTGGCGGAACGAAGTGCTGAGAGAAACATTTTAGGCACTGACCACGCTCCAATCGGACACGGCCTTCTGGGTAATTGGACGAGGAAAGCTGGTTTGATTGAGTGGGAGGAAGAAAAACAAGAGCAGTTACCGCCTGACTGCCAGTTGGACCATAGTGGGGTCAGACTGGCTTGGCAATCGGCCTCATGTCATGTATCTTGGGTTATTTATATTTATTATGCTGTTTTCTATGTTTATGACGTGTATTTGACATTTTCAATATTTAAACACATCAGTATGCATGTATATTGAAAAGGAAATACAGAGGGTATATGCCAGATCAGTATCACCACAGAATTCAATATATCCAGTTGTCTTTTTATGGAGTTTGCACCATAGCATATCTGACCTCATCTGTTTTATTTTGTGGGCACTGACATTTTGAATTTTGTAGTCACATAGTTTGCACAATATGTCATATATTACGTTATGTTATGGTTGCTGGCCAATTTCATTAATTTTGACATTTTTGTACTGTCTGAATGTTTTTAATCTGATGAACATGTTGATATGTTATACATGGATTAGACTAAACTATTGTGGTTCATTTTTTAGTGTTCTCATTTATTCTTCAGTTAGTGATTTTTAGACATTTTACAGAACGCCCACAAGAACACATTTAACTAGAAACAGGTGTTGAGAGTGATAGTATATTACCTCACTGGATTCTGGTGTATTGAGGATGTCGGCAGAGAAACTATATCTCTGCCACTCCAATGATGAATTGCTTTTTATATGACTGGGTGACATCAAAAAACCAAGATCTGATATTTACAGTTAATATTTTCAGATATCTGCAAAACTTTTTGCCACTAAACTGTATTGTTTGCATTGTTGTTTGGAATGATTTATATATGACATATAAAGGCCTTTTGAACAGTACTAAATTTATGTGTCTTTTTCCTTTAAGAAATCCTAAATGTTATGCAATATTTGTGACATTCATGAGATCATTACCTCACTACCCAAGCTCCGAGCAGCCACAGCATCATCTCTAAGGCCGAGCTTTGATTTTGAAATAAACAAAGGCACCAGTGTGGTGAAGCGTAACACTTTTCTTGACTCCAGACTGGTATTTTAAAAGGGCTTCGACAGGGAGTGATTTGGGGACTGTCGCTGGCTTAAAGCATCCATGAAAATTTCTCCAATGTTGTCCAGACTTAGCTCAGACCACACTGAGGAGACAGACGCAGCATTTTCCTTTGTTATGTTGACGGTTGTTACTGTAGTTGCATTGCTCCCTCTCTTTCTACTTTCTCTGTCCTCCCCTTTTTTCTTCTCCTGAGGGGTTTATTTGTCTTGGCACTAGCTGTAGGTGGAGATTTCCTCTAATAGAGCAGGGAATTGGAGAAACGTCAGTGTTTGTAGTACAGATTAATGGAGAGGTTTCAACTTATTGATTCTCCTGTTTGTTCTGGACTCAGCCTTCCTTGGTAGGATAAATTATATTTGACCTCATGGCATCAAGAGGAAGCAGAAATTTTACACAAGCTGGGAGGTCATTTGAGGAGGAGGACACATTTTGGGCGTTATTGCTCTGAGATTGTATGGACCTGAGTTGCCATGGATTTTCATAAAAGCCCAAAACCTCATCATAAATCAAGAGAAATTTGGAACTTACTATGATGTTGCACATACTCGTTCTCCAAGACAACTGACTAAAATACCAATACAAATATGCTGTTGCTGGGAAACACCTGCATTTAGTGTTTGGATACCCTGAACTGAAACTGATTATATTTGTATGCTTTGGTGTTCTCCTCTGAAAATTGGTTGGTTGGTTTTGGTTGATCGGTATCGGGTCCTGAGGGATGAGTTTCTTGCCAACACACGGCATTTCAAACATTAACTGATTAGAGTTGAGGCGAGTGCGTATTTTGTCTCTATATTTGGACAACTACTTGGAACTGGGTTTCTTACTGAGGCTGAAAGAACAACTAATAGCCCCCAGAAATTGAAATCAGACCTGGAGAATGGGAAAAAAAATACATAAAAAGCACACAAACAAAGACAACAGGATGCAGGCTAATTTGTGGGTTTGCATACATGTACCAATTATCTACTTATAGTCATTCACACAAACAGAGACATACAGACGGACAGACGAACACATACACACTCACTCACCAAAGAAAACAACCCAATGGAATCTGGCACTCTCAAAGTCTAACCTCAACATAGCAAGTGGTTTACTAATAGACCTACACGCCTTGGCCCATAAAAACATGTTATTTAATTTGCCACTGGCTCTTTGAAATAGTTTTGGTTTCTTCAGGTGCCAATGTATGACGCTTTTAGTAAATCCTAATCTCAAGATGCCAAAACAAATCCATATGCTTAAAGAATTTGCATGATTTGTGCTTTTAATCACAATGCTAAGTCTTAGCAGTGTTCTGTCAGCACGAACCGCATGTTAAAAGTAGGTTATTGGTGTAGCAACAGGATGAAAAGTTCACGTACAGTAATCAAATGCAGTCTATTCCTTCATTTGCAAACTTATCAGCATAGTAGGTAGATATTTGCTGATTTTAGCTTATAAGAAACTGCAGCACAGAAATGCAGAAGACAGTTTTTCTATAACATAGTTTATCCACCATAGATCAGTTTATATTTTAACATTTTTTAAAATGTCCCAAACAGTATCCGTTGGTCGCAAGAATCCTAATCAAAAATGGTAATGTTACGCCATTATGTTAAAGAACGAATATCAGTGGATAATTCAGATTTTATTTAATTGTCAAATATCAATATCAGTATCTGCCCAAAAAAAATCCAGTATTGGTGCGGCTCTATTCAATAATTCTAAAACTTGTTATCCAAAAATATGTCAAATAAGGATTTAAGATACTCACTATCCTATTAAAAGAACCATGGTTTTGACTGCATGGTGGCCTGGTGGAAACACATTTTTTCCAGTGAGATCAGAAAGGAACCACTGTTACTATTTTTAATGATATTCATAGTAGAATATGGCAGTCAAACACAGGCAACTAAAAGCTTCCGACAGTCACTTCCTGTCCTTGCTGACGCCTCTGTGGCCTTTGACCCTGCCAACAGAATATTTGTCTTCAAACCCGCCTCACCACTCGTTTCTGAATCACACATTACACTCCATGCCTCTCCACATCCACACTTTCACTAACCCCAACACCTCACCTTTCATTTATCGGTTTCTCACACACAGACGCATGCACACAGAGCTTCATAAGGCTAGTGCCAGCAGCACCTATCAATCGCTGAGCAGTATTTTAAGTAAGAGGGAATCTGTGTGTAGGTGTGTGCGTGTTTGTGTGAACACACACTCAGTGGAAAGAACAGTGTGAGTGAGCATGATGTGTGCAGGAAAGTGTGTGTTCACAACCATATGTTTGCGAGAGTGAAGCTGTAGCTACTTTAATTTTTGCGTCCAACAGTAAAGCAAAGTTGAAGGGATTTTTTTCTAATGTTGCAAAAAATATATTGTGAATTAGGTGCATTATTTTCAATAAAACAAGCTAGACAAAATGTCAGATAGGTGGCAGTAATGCACAATTACGCTAAATGTTGATCACCTAAGAGGAAGAAGTAATAATTCCATCAATAAATGCATTATAGACCTTCTTCACATTTAGCATTTTAACATGTCATAGCCGGAAAAGCACAGGTACAATTAATAACCTTAATTAAGCTATTCCAATTAGCAGCTCCAATGCCTGGTGCTGTCCATGCTAGCTCAATAGCATACCTTACCCCAATGGAACAGAGCCATAATTAATGCAATTAGTTACCTGTGCTTTTCCTGCTATGACAAGTCAATGTGTCTGAAAAAAGGTCTATTGGAGAGAAACAGGAGAAGGTCTTGGGGAAAATTGATTTTAAGAAGTATTTTTCATAAAATTCTACTTTTTCCACAGAAGTACATAAACAAATGTGGTATGAGTGAGCGAGTGTGTGATTCATGTTTGTACAGCAGTGGCTGAAGTGGTGAAATCCGCACTCATAAGCTAACAGCAGCTCCTGTAGACTCCCCACTTTGTAGATCAGATTTTTATGATGGGACTTACACTTCTTTCTGCAGTCATTAAACTAAAAACCTTGTCTCAGAGGGGCAATTAACTGTGCGGTTAAAATGCAAAAAAAGACAGTGACGGATGTATAGAGCCGACGCGGAAAGTACATTTGAGTCCGTCGAGGGGCTTTACTGACGTGTGTTTTACAGAGCTGGGAAGTGTAAAGATTGCCCTCGTAAGTCTCTTGTGCTGAGCTCATTCCAGTGCCCCATTTTTCTAAAATGAGTGAAAAATGTCTAGGGGATAATTGTGACTTCAGTTTTGCAAGTAGCAAGTGAATAATTTCTTCTGGGCCTGGGTTGAGAGACAAAGTGGTGTGTGGTAATTTCCCCTCTGGCAGAGTATCTGACTCCTGATGCATGTAAAAGGAAAAAGGGGAGAACAAAAATTAGAAATACCTCTGAGACAAAGTAACTAAGAGACTTGTGTGAAACATGTTAATGAAATTAAATCAGTCTATTGCTGTTTTTTATTATCTCCTGATGTCACTGACTTGCTATTTCCTGACTTTGTCTCTGTGCACATTTTCACACATTCAATGACAGACTAAATCTCACTTTCTCATGTACAGTGAAGACACTAGAAGATGTCAGAGAGCGTCACTGATTCGCATCCACAACCGCAGAGCCACAGTTACACTGAGGATGTGGCTGAGTGACTGGCCTGGTGGTGGGTTGTGGTGTGGTGAGAGTGGATGTTTTGGGTGTGTTTTCCTCTTTCTAGCATACAAATAAATGTTGTTTCCACTGGTTACAGATATGCATGCAGAAAAGCACACACGGAAAATGCATACTGAAGGGATTAAAAACTAAGAGTTATGTTTTTTATCTTTTCAAGCATGTGTGCAAACACTTGTAATCTAGTGACACATCAATCCAATGCACTGGACTGCTATTGCAGCATATACTGACCTGATTACTGATTAAATGGATCTGGTACTGGCCAGATGTGAGACATCAACAGTAAATACAGTTTCTTATTTATTGTTATAATACAGCTGAAATAATCAGTCTATTAACAAAAAAATAATAAGCAACTAATCAATTTCATATTGGGACTAGTTACGGAGAAAACATTTGATTCAGTTAGACGGCCTTCAAGATAGATTTATTAAGAGTAATTACAACCTTATATGACAAGCCTAGAGCTCGAATAAAGATTAACGAGACCTTTCTGAATCTTTTGTTTTGGAGAGAGGAACAAGACAGGGCTGCCCACTTTCCCCTCTCGTCTTTGCTTTATTTATTGAACCCTTAAGCCAATTAATAAGACAGAGAGAAGCTGTCAAAGGCATTAAGGTGGCAGGGATCGAACAAAAGGTAGCACTATTTGCTGATGATGTTCTGGTTTATTTGGAGGAGCCTGAAAAATAATTTATAGGGTTGATGGCACTGCTGGCTGATTTTGGGAAACTATCAGAAACATATCAAAAACACAGGTTATGACTCTAAACTTTACTGAACCAAAGAACCTACAAGACAAATACAACCTCCAATGGGAAGCTGAAGCATTAAAATATTTAGGAATGACACAAATGACCTTATAAAATTATTGAGAGGAAATTATGGGCCATTATCTTTGAAGATAAAATCAAATATGCATAGGCAGAATCTTATTCCCCTTGTAAGTCTGAATTCAAGGATAAGTGCAGTCAAAATTAACATTCTTCCTCGACTACACAACTACTACGACTACTACATTTTTAGGACTCTACCAGTAGAGGTAAATGACAATCTATTTAGGAAATGGGACGAATGGATTTCTCTGTTTATCTGGCAAGGACAGAAAGCAAGAATCAAATTTAATATCTTACAATTAGGAAAAGAGGAGGAACGGGACTTCCTTGTCTAGGAAACTATTGCTAAGATTCACAGCTAATTCCTTTGCTATATTAGTGTAATTGGGAGTACAAGGCCAAATGGAAGGAATTAGAATTAGGAATGACGACTAAGTTTCCGCTACAGGCCACAATTGCTGATAGAGCACTTGCAGCCAAAATGGAAGAGATAAAAAGACCCCTGGATAAATTTCACATTAAAAATATGGTAGGATGTGTGTGGAATCCACACCATGTTAAAACATTTCAGATGGTGTGCCTATGATACAGAATTTCTTCCTAACAGAGGAGATAAAAGATTTGAATCCCGGATAAAGAAAGGACTTAAAATATATCTCTCATTTACACACAAAAGTGCACTACAAAGTCTTCATAATCTGCAGGACAAACATGGCCTAGAGCAGAATGACTTTTTCAGATACCTCCAAGTATGACATTATTTCAGTCAGAAGTGCAGATCTACAGACTTATCAAGACCAGGATCTGAGTTTTATAAAATCCTGAAATCAGCCTTCAATTCAATACCAAATAAGTCCATCTCTAGATTATACAATGCTCTCCTTTATGCTAAAAATGAAAACACCTTGTACAAAAGTGGAAAAAAGAAGCAGGAATGGGGCTTTCTGAAGAGGCTTGGGGGGAAATTTGTGGTTTTTAACAGTCCTCAACTAACTCCATAGACTGGAGAGAACACTGCTGGAAAAATATTATAAGATATTTAGACCCCACACCAGGAAAAACACAAGAATACGAGTTTGACGTGTTGGAAACAATGTGGCTCAATGGAGGCAAATCATATCCATATAGTCTTGGACTGTCCTAAACTGAGTTTATATTGGAATGGTATTCACAAAACATTAAGCATGATATTCAAGACTCAAATACCCCTGAACTTGGAAACTCTTTATCTGAGCCACATTTTGTTTTTGAAACAGAGGGACACAAAGCTGCTGCAGGCCCTTTTGACGGCAAGTATAAAATCAATCACTAGAAAGTGGCTAAATCCAGTACCACCTACATTGGAAGATTGGTATAGAATAATTTTGGAAATATTTAAAATGGAAAAGTTGACTTATTCTTTAAGGATCCAAAAAGTCAACTCCTACCAAATTTGGAATAAATGGATCACATTTATAACCCATTTATAATATAATATGTGAGCAGACTCTGTATGACTCCACTAATGTTGCATGCTCCTTTCCTCTTCTTGATGGGAATAGTAGAAATGTAATAAATGGTTCTATTGTATATAGTTACATTTTAAATAGAGTGTGGGATGAGCATATGTAATAAAGTTAAACATGAAAATTGCAGACAGATTGAAGTAGAAGTACACATAGGCATGTAGGTTGCATACATGTGGGTACGTAGGTGAATATAGATGTGTATGTGTGTAGATGTGTTAAACCTGTATATGGAGGGTATAAATGGATATAGGCTATATTCTCCTGGAAGTGAAGATGGAGGACTGGGTTAGGGCCCACCAGCACTGCAGTTAGTAAATACCTCTTTCTGTGCATATGCATATGTACATGTATGTAAAAAAACTGGAAAAGGGTTTAATGTAAAACGATTGAAAAGGTTTTGTAAACTGCGATATTGTCTTTTCCAATTTTTTTTTTTTTTAAAGGAGAAAAAAAATCAAACAAAATCAAATTTAAACCAAAAAGAACCCAAAATTCCCTGGTTCCAGCTCCTTAAATATTTGTTGACGTCTTTTGCTTACAATTTGTGGACGATAGTTGATGATTGTTGCTCAAACAAAACAAGGAATTTGAAGACGTCACTTGGGGTTCTGGGAAATCGTTTTTTTTTATGACATTCTGACATTTTGCAGACCAAATGGTTAACGGATGAGTCATAAAAAATAATTGTCAGATTCATTGATAATGAAAGTAATTGTTAGCTGCAGATGTATTATGCAATTTTAGAAACCTTCTAGAAAAGAATTGGATCAATACTCAAATACCAATATCAGCCAAAGTCCTGAGTTTATGAGTCAGAATTGGTATCAAAAGGGAAAAAATGGGATAAAAGTGCATAAATATTCTTACACACATAAAAGCATTACATACAGACACACTCCCTGTTGTTTCCACTGGCTTCAATCACCTCATTTTCATTCTTTAATTCTTTCTCTTAACTGGAGTCGCTGGTTTTGGCCGGGGCAAAGCCCAGTTATTCTGACCGCAACAGCTTTAACCCGAGGCCAAGTGGGACACTCTCAATAGTATCCAAACCAGCGCATACTGTATATACTACACACCCTGGAGCACACCCCCGAGGCAGGAAAATTGGGCGTGATGCAGAGGGAGAAGCAGAGAAGGGCATGCAAACAGATATGAAATTCAGAAATGAAAGAGAAGAGAGATAGGTAGATACCTGATACTCAGAAACATACAGTAGAGAAGACAGCAATTACAAACTGTCACTGTCTTCTCTACTGTGTGTTTTTTGTAGTCAGTTTTGACTACAAAACTCAGCTTTTGCAGAAGCCAAATACTTTATCAGCAATAACAGCAGTAATTTACAACCACTTAGCAAAGTCTAGAATAACTGAACAATGACTGATTTGGGTCCATTTTCACGTAATAATTCCAATTCCTGCTTTGTCTAACCAAGGGTTTTCAACACCTTGCTACGCAGACCATTGCATGTAGGCTATGTACTGTATGCATGTTCAAGTGCACTTTTGCATATGTGCGTTTTATCCACCACCCAAGGACAAACTACACTGGTGAAAAAAGAAGTGGCATTGTATGTTTTCCAAATCAAGCTTCCTAACCATTCAACACTGGGACTTTTCTTGGCAATGAGACAGGTGTGAGACCTGAGCTTGGGTTTCCCTTGAGTCTGAATGGGGCTTAGTTTTTCATGTTTTATATCTCCTAGGAGCTCCTGATGGGGGAGGACCACTGCTCCTTTAAAATGACCTAAAGAAGATCTGTTAAAGTCTTCATCAAGCCTATGGCTGCTGAAATGAATACAGTTGTTGGAGGAAACCAATGACCTTGGACTGGATTTAAAGGAAGTCTGCTTTGTCTAACTGAAGGGTTTTGTTCTAAATGAGATATCCACGGTTTGGAAAATCTCTTAGAAAATGGTTTGTGCTATTTTAGAGGCTTGTACATCAGCACTTCCTGTAATTAAGCTCTTGAATGACAAAATGAGACATTCAGAGTCAGGTTGCTCTGTATTCTCAACACAGAGCAACTCTTCTATGAACTTGTCATTTACTTCAGTGATATATCTGACTGGAAAGATTAGAGAAGGCTGCATGCTGAGATTCATTTCCCCCAACTGCTGGGACTATTTCAAAGAGATCCTTGTGAGCATCCAGTGCCCAGATTTCTGACAGGCTGCACATATCTGGGCCTCATTCAGCCTCCCAGAGGTCTTTCGACACTATAGCGAGCTGCAGATGCACCCACTGCCATGACTGCTGAACTCAGCTGACCTCACAGCCTGCGTATCTCTACCCTACCTGGCTGTCTGTCAACACTTCTCCACAGATATGCGATAGTTGGGGAATTCAAAGGCTCCCAGGTTATCCGGGGTGACAGCTAGAGAATGGATGGGTGAATTGAAACACATCTGTTAACCACGTCTGCAAAAATAAATGTATCCTGGATGCAATTACAGATTATCTGACTTCAACTCAAATTACTACTACTACTACTTTACATATTGAATGAAATTATATCGCTGTTTTGTTTTATCACAGAAAACTAGAGAACAATGTTGATTTGGGGATTAAAATTATTAGCTTTGGCTTGAATTTGGTCTTATGAACAGTTTTACAGAGGAATTATTTTTAAATGACACCTCGGGGCTCTGAGGTCTAGTTTGCATGTTACGTTGTGTGTGTGTGTGTGTGTGTGTGTGTGTGTGTATGTGTGTGTGTGAGAAAGAGATAGCGGTGAATGAGGAGGCCTCAGGGTCCTCTAGACGTTCAGAGGTCGGAAAGTAGGCCCCTGTTTCTGGAAAATATTCAGTATCCATTTCAGAGAGAAGGGCAGGGGTTAGAGGAGCGAGACAGGAGAAGGAACAGGAGTGCACAGGCCCGCTGTTAAGTAACAAAGGCAAATATTGTCCATACAATTAGACATGGCAAGACAGAGTAGAGTTTAACTATTGTAGAGGGCAGACTGTATGCATCCTGAATTCATGGACGGTTAGTTTATGCAAGAATTTATCTTTAATGTAAAAACGCTGTAAAAACAAACCTACTGTAAAACAAAATATCTCTCAACCAGCAAATCCACTGTGTCAGCACACAGCTTAATCTGATTTTGATTATTTTTCTCAGGAATGGAGACCACATGCAGCAGTAGTTCAGCCAGCGTGAAGTACAAGTTGAAACTTTTATGTTGACTACACGAGCAGAGCTGAAACAATTAGTCATTTGATTGATGTATTAAGTGAATGAAATGAATCAGCAACTATGGTGACAATCACTTATTCAATTTGCAAGTTATCTGGTTCCAGCTTCTCAACTGTGACGTTTGCTTGTTTTCACTGATTTATATCATCGTAAACCAAATATCGTTGGGTTTTGAAGTATTGGTCGGACAATTTGAAGATGTCAACTTAGGATCCATGAAAATTGTAATTTGCATTTTTCTGTACTTTCTGACAATAACTAGACTTCACGATTCATCGAGAAAATAATCAGAATAATAAGATTCAGCCCTAAACTTAAGCAATATCTTAAAACTACACAAAGGAAACAATGGATGAAGTAATAAAAAGAAGGTGAGAGGATTAAAGATGATGAAGAATCAACCCAAATGTAACTACAAGCTACCATAAGGTATCGCTGATGTTAAACGATGTTGATAGTTTTAAGATTCCTGGTTCCCGGCTCATTCCATAAAAAGCCAAAGCAATGTTGAAAAATCACTTTAAAGCCAACAGTTTCCTCTCCTCCCAACTGAAATATTGTTGATGACAATACTGACAAAAGATGGTCAAAGCATTTTGTGAGAAAACTGCTCCAACAGGCCTCAGTGAAGCATATTTGAGGTCGATGGACAAAGTTATGAAAGAAGAGAATGGAGAATATTTCTGTCAGAATGATTCAGTATGAAGAGGCCCAGAGGACCAGAACCCGAGACTAATGCATTTCTTCCTCCTAAACCCTAAAAATACACACAGACAGACACATACACACACTAATACACACACAGTCATGTTGAGTCTATTGTGTCGATTACCATGACAGGGTCTGAAGAACTTTCCAACTACGCCCTAAGCATAAGTGCCAGGTAAGCACCAGTGTGTGTGTGTGTGTGTGTGTAAGGAGTGGACTTGTGAATGCGCTATTTTGAAATTAGATCCTATTAAATGAAAGTAAAGCACGAAAATCATGTTATGGGTCACTGTCGACGTCAAGAGTTAAATTAAGATATCTGCTTCCAACACAAATTACATCATCATCTATAAAACTGACTGGAAATCTCAGGTAACAGCGGCTTTCCAAAACCAATATACTTTGTAATGACATCATTTAAATATTTATTTAATATAAAACCTAGATTAAGAAAACACATACAAACTCAAGAAAAGTTTCAAGCTGAAATTTGCAATTTATGTCCATCTATATGCTGCATTTACCTTGATTGGAAACTCAATATTCTGCTGTACAAAAAATCAGGTTTATCAATGCTGTTGAGCAATATATAATATCATGTTCCTGTTATATCAATGTTCTGTGACACTTTTACTGCGTACCAACTGCAAGATGGTGATAAAAAATGTGTAGTGAGAACCTGCGGAAAATGTTTCAGCTTTGAAACCTAAACTGAGATAATTTTCCTTTTACTCATGTGGTTATCAGCAAAACAAAAGTACTTCTCTTCCCACCGCAGATCTTGATTTGGGGCAAAAAAAAGCATGCATTGACCTGATTAGTCATTTAAGAGATTTATGAGGTGCTATATACAGTAGTGGTAATGACCCACATCCCACTGCATATTTAAATCTGTTGTCTGGTGTCTGTGGACGTTCCTGTCTGGCTTCGGTCTTATCAGGGCTTTTTCTGGCTGGTAGGTGAGGCAGCCTGTCTGCTCCATCCCTCTGTTTCATCAATCCCTGATCCTCTGATACTGAGGATGAAGAGGAGGAGGAGGAGGAGGAGGAAGGGGGTAGAGGGAAGAAACAGACGGACTGAGTGGGAGGAAATGATTAAGGGCGAGATGACGGGAAGTGGCAGTTGCACAGACAGGAAACAGAGTCTTTTCTTATCGTCTTATCATGGCTGGGTCCTGCCTTGGGTACCGCATCAAAGAGGTGCACCTTGCTTTCATTTGTTGCACTCGTTTGAATTGGCTCCGTCCCAGAAACTGTAGTCGTCTTCCCTTTTTCCTTTGAGTAACAGTTCTACACCTATTATAAAGAGGTTTCCATGGGAATTCAGTTTATACTTTTCTGGTAGCAGCTCCCCACTATGTTAACTCTCCTCAGTGTCACTTCTAACCTTCTTACACTGTGTGTTAAGCTCAGATTCATCCAAAGCTGCTAGTAAGACTTCATTGGCTTGTTTAAAGTTTGCTGTATGACTCAACCAACAAAATAAAAAGTGCTCCGGTGAGCAAATATGTTTTTTAGAATGAAAAGGCTCCTGAAAATCACCCGCTGTAGACAAAATTTTCCAGCATTCAGGTGATGGATGGTGTTCATTTCCCACCTTAATTTGCAGCGCTCCACATCTCATTACTGTCTATTCAAAAATTGACGAAAAAGGCTCACATTTGTGTATAGTTGTGTGTGTGTGCCTGTGAGTGTGTGTGCTTCAGACAGGCCAAAAATGTACAGGATCCCCCACAGTGCAGTACATCTCCACAGGCCAAATATAAGCGACTTACACAAGCCTCATTTAATCTAATAGACAATGTTTTGAAAAACAATACCCCGTATTTTGGCTGTAATGCGTCAAAGCTGGATGACAGTGACGTTCTCCTGCCTAATAGACTGCCGGGGAGGTCTATGACTCGGGAGGAGAGAATGATGGAGAGACATAGAAACGGGAGGAATGGGAGAAATAGCGCTGACTCACTGGAATGAAACGGGGGCCTCGTGAACCCAACCCACAATATTTGATTTGCCTATTGTGGTCTGGCAAGGCTCAATAGAGACAGGCATCATCTTAAGTAGGCCTGTGTGACATGTGACTGACAAGTGTTCTCCTTGTCTGAAACATCAACTTGGACTATTTGTACACTTTGCTCAACAAATGTGGGCTTTGGCTCCAATATTCTAACTGGAAAAACATGGCGGCTATACTCTGCAAAGAAAAAAAAATCTGTTTCTGAATAACATGAGGTGAGAAACATGCCTTGCAGTTGCAGAATTATGCTTCATTTTACATCCACAATGGCTATTTAAATTTAAGTACGTGTTTACGATATTTGAGAGTTGGGCAGCTCCAGAGGATTTTCTAATTCGGCCAACTTCAAACTGTGCTCAATTGATTCTCTGTGGATGACTACAGGACTAAAATCTCCTGGCAAGATTTTTTGCAAGATTTAGGTTGACTTTACATATTTATAGACATACTGCACTTATATAGTATATCTATAAATTAAGCACATACAGTACATTCTCATGCACACACTCAGTTTACAGTCTATAATATGACCGCTCTGACTTACAGTACATATGACAACCATGTAAAGACCCGCAGCTGGTCCATAAACTCTGTTTGTATGAGTTTGTGGGTGAATAATGAGCGTGAAAGTGTGTGTTTTGCTGGTGTGTCGGGCACATTAGGAGTCATTGGAACTTTTCGCTGAAGAAACAGAGGAAAATAACCCACCTGCTAGTCCAACTTATACAGATTTCAGTCCCAGAAACACACAGGCTGGCTGAGCAGAAAGCTCCTTTTATTAAATGGCCAGTAAACCATTCCAATATCTGTTTTGACCCAGATTCAAGAAGAGCCTAACCAACAGTCAGGTAAAAACATTATTGGGAATAACCACCAGAAAGAGCCACATTCTTTCTTTCAATCCCTTGACTTAGGGTTTTTTCCCCTCTTTCTTCTGCTTTTTTCCTCTCAATCTTCCATCTTTCTCCCACTTCTTTTCTCTCGTCATCTCTCTTCACATGCTGCCAATCTGTCTGTGTCTTATGCAACTATGAAGGCAGATTGACACAGTGAGGCCGCCAAGTCCAGTTTAGTGCTCAGTGTTCCTTTGCCAAAGCTGGGCCTGCCTGCACAGAGCGAGAGGGGGTTTTATCTGGCAACACATGGCAACCCAAAGAACCAAGAAGAACGCAAATTCTTCAGGATAAACGATCAGACAAAAAACAAGTGATGGCGGGGATTTTTAACTGGCTATTACAGCTACAGTCGTTTCTCTCCCTGTATTTTTATGGTTGACACTCGTATCCAAAGCAACTTATAATAAAAGCAACAATGGAAAAAGCCATAATTCCTGGATCAACAAGATTACAAGCAACCGATAGTATAAAATGAAAGGCTTTGAGCTATACTGCCCTGAGGGTATTTGGTCATGTACAAGGCAAATACATTGAAAATAAATAAAATGTTAACAAGAGCAGACTTTTTCAGAGAAATTAAAATAAATAGAGGGGAAGTTAACATGATTCAGTTTGGAGAAGGTGATGTCAACAATCTCTATCTGTTATTCCTCAAGGGCCTGAAAACATTTACTGAAAGTTATCAATCAGCTCTTTTATAAAAAGGTCAGGAAAGTGCTGGAAAACTACAAGGCGAGTGATGTCATCAGGTACCAGGTCATGTCTGATGTGAGGTTGAGGAGAGACAGATCCTGAAATGGGGCGCTATGAATCATCGTGACAAAGTGCTGCACTCTTAATAAACTCATAGTATATGACATTTAACCTTTATCTACGATATTTTACACGCAGATACAGCCAAGATATGGTCATTTATATCAGTAGAGAAGGACTTTGAGTGCTCTTTGAAGAGCTTTGAATGCTCAGTCTGTTGCTTGGTTTTGTTAATGTATCCTTTAATCTGGTATTTCCTGATCTAAATCAAGGAACTTGTTGTTAAATTTAGACTATTTTATTTCAGCAAAGTTCTCAGACAGTTTCATTATGTCATGGCCCTAATGCTTTGAGATATTTGCAGTGGTTTGTAGAAAAGTGTGTTATATTGCTTGTTTTCCGTCATTGAAAAGAGGTATCATGCTAGCTTACAAGGGTTTTTTATTCAAGTGATATTCAAGCCAAAAGTCCTCTGTAGCTTCCAAAGAATTGCTTTTCAGATCATGTAACTATCTGAAATCCCCTTTTTTCTGCAGAATCGAGGGGAGCAGTGTCGGATAATTTTCCGAAACTGATAATCCGACAATCATGCTGACTGCAGTGGCCAGATATGCGGAGGTGTGAAAGTATTCAGAATTTGAACTTCTCTCTCAAGCTCTCTTTTTTTATTCTTCATACAACTACTTCCATAATTTCACAACCAAGATCAGCGCCACAAGTACACAAGGAGAGACTGACCGCAAGCTTATCCTCATTTGTATGATTCATCGTATTTGTATGACAGTAGGCTTTCCGCTCTGTCTTTAAGTGTGGCCATTCAGAGCAGCTAACACTTTTAACTTTAGACCTACATTTGAAGCATACTGAGACCATGAGACAGAATGGCACTTATGTGTGACTTATCTGTCTACACATCAGCCCAGAGCACTCCACTTTACTAACTATAAGGATATCCATACTGTCTAATTATTTGGTATGTTTAAAGTCTGTGTTAAGGAAAATCAGAGATTTCTTTTTAAACACATTATTATTAAAGACTGTGAACTATGTAGTACTAAATTTTCTGTGTTCAGGATTTTTCGGGCGGGCCTGAAATGGTGGCTCAATGATGTAGCGGGGTTACTAGCATGACCCCTCCCCCACTATATAAACACTAGAGCTCACGTACTCATGGTTACTATTTTTACACTACGTAGCATTACAAACTTTAATCGGAGACAACTGGGATTCACTTCGGATAATCCGCTGTTACTGGTGAATGGGGCCATTTTCGGTCAACGTTAGCGATCAAGCAATTATTTTAAACCCAGATACAGCATCTGTGGATGGGTGGAGCCGCCAGCGGCTTCGGCTTCAGCTTCAGCACCGGCTGCCTGGTTAGGAGGACGGGAAGAGTCACTGGACACGGAGCCACGGACACTTCAGCACTGGCTGTGCGACTGGGAGGTCTCCAGCCTGAGGGAGAGCATTTGCCGGGCAGCACTTCACCAAAAAGCACGTGAGAGGCAGTTGCTCCAAGGGTGACGGCCACAATGAAGCCACCAAGTGGCTCGTAACGTTACTTTATTTTTAAAATATTATCCATGTTGCTTGCCTTACACTTACGAACAAGGCCTATTTTAAATTGTGTATTTTTATTCAGGAGTTCAGTATGAGCGTTGTTAACTCAGAGGCTGTTCAGTTCGGCTGTGCTTTCAGCACCTTCAGCAGACATACCGCCAGCGTTTCAGAGCAGAAAATACAGCTTATTTTCCACAATTTTGAAACCTAATTTTATATACTTTATGACTTTTTAATCATTCAAATTTGGCTGGGTGGTTAATTACACATTTTTCTATGGTGTTACAAACTCAGAACACATATTTATTATTGCTCTACATAGACTTTAAGTCTTTGTTTACATATTTTCTGTAAATATAGTTCAACATTAAATACAATCTTTCCATAAACTAAGCAAAAAAAAAAATCATTACTGACGCTATACATAATGATGCTTGAAACCTATGATGTATTAGGTGAGAAGGGAGACAGCAGACAGACAGTCAGAGAGACAGACAGAGACAAAGAGTGCTGGAGGAGAGCCCTGTCTCTACATGCACGGCTGGTGGAAAAATGTTTCTCTTAATGGATCCCAGCTTTCTACAGCACTTAGAACAGCCAAGACCAGCCAAGGGACTAAAATATGGCATTATTATTATTATCCTGCAATTATCAATTATCCTCTCTCTCTTACTTTCACTGTCTCTTTCTCTCTGACATGCACAAACACACACACACACACACTTGTACACGCATGCACACACACCCCTAATTTTCCCTTAGATGAGTACACAGGAGCACAAACACAAGGAGGCACGTGTATGGGCAATAGCACAAAATAACTAATTACATGCGCTCATACACCGCAAAATTCCCCACTCTACACACTCACACACTAAGACAGTTGCCCTACAGTTCAGTTGGTACACGATGACAGTCGGATATGCGCATTGTAGATTAGTGTTAGCAGAACCATCATTTATGTAGCTAATGGAAACAGACGACAAGCGCTCCTTTTTTTCTCTTTCCAGTCAGATTCAGACAGACGATAAAAAACCCAGAGATCAGGCTATAAATCACAGACGGCCCACTTTTTTTTTTTTCTTTTTTTTTTTTCTTTGCATCACTTCCTCGATCATGTGAAGACACACATTAAACGTCAGACTGAATCTGTCAGGTGTGGGGTGGTTTCTAGAGCACTAGTTGATCTGCAGCGTCTGGGACTGTATCTGCTAGGCTCATCTATCTTTCCAACAAGTCTCAGCTCCGTGTAGGCTGCACATAGCTCTCCACTTACTCATACATCGATCAAGTCGGCCTACGGACTCTCACCTTGCAGATGGCACACTGGAAAGAAATACAGGAAATCTAGATCTGCAATGCATATTATCTTGCAAAATATAACAAGACTGATTGTTGGCTGCAATAAGTGAATAACACTGAAATTTAATATTTTATTTTAATCAGACTTTGGATCATTAACAGTGTTTGGAAGCCAAAGTTAAGAGCCTGAGCAGTACGTCCTGCATTCTTTAAAGTCGTCTTTGGATGATTCAGACTACTGCATCACTTGATAAATCACCCAAAACATTCAGAGTGTTTGTGAATAATGATAAGGCACTTATGTTCCACCAGAAATCCTTTTCTTGGTATTGTTGTGGTCTTTAGCAGCTGGGACGCAGCCAGAAGTCTCCTTATCAGCACTTTAACTAAGTAGGGCGAGCTGAAAACCTGTCCTGAGGGCCGAGCTTTCAGCGCTAAGCTGGAGGATACAATCCAAGGCTATTAGCTTGAAACAGCGATGGAGTGGAGGGTAAACCTGCCAAAACCTAGCTTACCTATCTTTTGTCTGCTAAACCAGGCTGACATGTTTTTTTAGTATGATACATACAGTAGTTACAACTGTAGCAACAAAATGATGAAGGTATTAAAGTGAAAAAACATAAATTAGAACTCAAACTGAGTTATTTGCCTTGTGATGATCACTGACAGGATATACTCTTCCTTTTTATTTAACAGCACATCACTGACTTTAAGCAAGTGATGCTGCAGCCATCAGTAACAAGTCATTTGGACAGCTAGTACTGCTGTTTCATCATGTGATTGTGTTTGTGTGAGGTTTTCTGATTCTTCTGATTTCAGTGCACCCAGTCATAACATCTATTTTGTATTTTTGTCACCATGCCATGATGTAAGCCATCTGGCCTTCTGTATGTGTGGTTTTGCATCAGCAGACTGCAAAACAGCACTAAGTAGCTTAACAACAGTGCAACAAGCACAAAGACAGGCTTCAGGATTTTTTAGCAAGTATGCAGACCCTAAAAGCACCTGAATTGTGGCCAAAGAATACCGCAGATAACACTCACAAAGCTCCTAACTGAAGGCAGATCTGAGGCATGAGCAGAGGTGTGTGTGTTTATACAGGACCAGCCCCTATACCACCAACACGGCTTTTACAGCTGGGCTGTTTGGACTTGACGGATGAACTGTGCCATATGTCCTCTGTGCATGTGTGTTTGAGTGTGTGCGGTTAGGTGTCGGGCAGCTCAAATCAACAAACCATAAACAAGCTAACATTCTGACTCCTTGTAACCCCACGTAACCCTGAAATCCCTGCCTCCGAAAATAAATTCATTTTGAAACCTGTTATGGTTCTGTTAAGACCCAAAACTGTCATGAATAATGAAGTAAAGCATAAGGAGTACAGCACAAAACCTTATCAGTAAGTCTGAAGCAATTCATATACACACAGAAAGCCTAATGTATAATACGCTGCCCACGCATCCCTAACAACAACTGATTCTTGGCCACAATTCATGTCTTGACTTATGTGTCTTGCTCTCTGTTCCCCTTTTCAAAACCTACAGTATCTCTAAGTGTTGCTCCACTCAGGTAACAGTAGGGGCACGTGTGTATGTATATTACAGTGTATGCATGGGTTTCTGCGTGTGTGTGTGTGTCTGCATGCGTGCATGTGCTCACTCCTTATAGTATTTTTATCACTGGAAACTCCTGAACAATTAGCGGCTTCCCCTCACTATCTACTGGTGTGTAATTTAGAGGAAGCAGCAGTAACAGCAAGGCCACGCAGGGCCTCATTAACATCAGCCTTACTAAGCCACAATCATTCCCTGCACACACACAGCAGGCTGAAGACTACCTGGCAGGCACACACACACACACACACACACACAAACACGCACGCAGATCCTGTGCATGGTCACACATACAGCAAAGGGTTAAGTAAAAGCAAACTCAGGCTCAGTATGATGGTGCAAAGAAAATACGAAAGTAAGCGAAATTTAAGAAAAGAAACTTATACACACATATAGATGCATGTTTAGGTACGCAGACTGACACACATGCTTCACTAGCATCATCATCGCAGCCACTTTCACTTTATCTCTTGGTCTGACTCACCGCTGCCCTCTGGAAGGCTCCTTTAGTGTAGGTGCCCCCTCCTCTGTAGTTGATGGCTGGAATCTCCTGGTTGAACAGGGAACACTTGTGCTGGTGGGACTTGGGCGCAGAGATGTGGTCCACTCGCGTCACTACATGGGTCTTGGATGAGAAGGTAACCAACGCCACCCGCGTGTCTTCCGGCGCAACAGGAAAGTCGGATAGCATCTTGCGTACAAACCTCAGCTCGCTGAGGAAGTTATTGGCCCCCACGCTGGACGACTCGTCCACCAGGAAGACCAGGTCCAAACAGAAGCTTTTCTCACGTAGCTCGCGGACATTTCGCTTGAACACCTGACCGAGGCGCTCCACTTTGCTCTCAGCGCTCTCTGACAGGTTGCCCGCCGATGAGGAGGAGGTGAGGGGTGACATTTGCCTGGACCGGCGAGACTTCAGCTGGGGTTTTGATTGTTGTTGAGCTGGCGAGGCTGTGGTCCATATATCCAGGATGCACAAGATCAGAAAGCAAGAAGTCCATAATGATGTGTACCTTTGTGGAAACATAGTGACAATCAGCACAACACGTGCACTGAAGAATGACTTTGTAGAAAAGGAAAAAAGAAGACAACGTGGATCCTCTTCCCAAGAGGAATTAGTGAAGATAAATGTTTCCTATGCCTGCCAGGAACATAGCAGACAGTAACAGCTCAATGCAGAGTTCCTCAAGAGCATTTCTGCAAGAAGATGAGGATTCTTGTCTTGTCATTCAAAATGTGCCTCTGTCCATCTGCTTCTTTCTCTCTCCAGTGGAAGAAACTCTGGTCCTCTGGAAAATGTTTAGGCTTGCGCACTGTCTTTTCTACAAAAATAAATATGTATATCTGACTTCTTCCTTGCTGATTTTTATACAGTCTCTCTGAAAATATATTGTCTTAAGCTTTTTGTGAGTCTGTATCAATCTTTATGTCCTTTTTTTCTACTACTGCCTACCTCTTCTGTCTGTCAGTCAATCTTTTTAGTCTGTGCATCTGATCCAAAAGCACCCTAAGCTTCTCCAGTCCTCTTCAGTCCCAGTGTGCTGCCCCTCAGGCTCCTGTTTGCCTATGTGACGCTCCTGCCTGCACCGTTAGCCAAGCTCCGAATGCTTGTTTCCCTCTTCTCCCAAAATCATTTAAAAAAACACACAGAGGAGGAGGAGGGAGGAATAAAGTTGGGAGACAGAGAGAGGCTGAGGGGAAAAAAGGGGGCAGTCCGGTCGTGGTCGTGAAGTCATTTTTTTCCCCTTCATCTCTCCTCCTCCTTTTCTCTCACCTCCCCCTCTCTCCCTATCTCTTTCTGTCTCTCACCCTCCCCCCCCCCGCTCCCCACCTCTTCTCTCTCTTTCTTTCTCTCTCTCTCTGTATCTCTCTCGTCCTGACAGTGGAGTGAGGTTTGATGTCAGTGCAGCGCCTTGCCTGTCAACTTGTCAACATTCCCAAAGAAAACATCAGCAACAGGCGCTGTGATCAACTCCGTATGTCCGCACGTGCACACTCAGCGTGCAGAGAAGATAGCATCAGAATGAGATCAAACAAAGTGAGAATGAAAGGTGGGATAAAAGGAGGAGAGGACAAAAAAAGATAAGTCAGATTAAACACTCAGACAAGATTAAAGAAATAATGTCAGACAGATGCAAAGTTTGGCAGAACTGGTAGGAAGGACTGAAATCTCAATCTGTACCTCAGAGTAAGGAAGCACATATCCAGTCTGCTCTGGATATGTGCTTCATCAAATCATCACTCTTTTAGTAGCTATCATTTCCTCCTCTCTTTCTCTCTTTGTATCTTGTTAGAGGAATAAAAAAGAGGAGGGAAGAACTGCTTGTCTTACCCTCTGATTTGTCTATTTCTTCCTGCACCACAGGGATTCACACACACTTTCACTGCGCTGTTTTTCTTCATCTCTTCAGTCTCTTATAGCCTCTCCCTCTTTCTCTCTCTGCTGACGTGTTTTCCTTCAGTGATTTTATCTGTAACCAAAACAAAGGCAGTTGGTGTTACAGAGGCACACTGCGCCTATTAAACCAAAGGTCTGAGATTTACAGCAAAGTGCAGCACAGGCTCATGAAGAAGAAAGAATTAAGAGCCACTGAGATATAAGAGGGAGAGAAAAAGAATTAGAAAACAATGAGAAGAACAGAGCGAGACAGACGACATGGCCGATATGTGGATACCTGAACCCATATGTGATTGTTGTTCAAAAACTACAGGCTTTAATATGCTACCAGAAAAGTCTCTTCTGGGAGGTCTTTCCATAAGATTTTGGATCCTGGCTGCAGGTTTTTGCTCCCACTCAGCCACAAGAGCATTTGCAAGGTCGAGTAGTGATGCTGGACGATAAGCCCTGGCTCACAGTCAGTGTTTCAATTCAACCCAGAGGTGTTGGATGGGCTGGAGGTCAGAGCTCTGTGCAGGCCAGACACGTTCTTCCACAAACTGGGAAAAACATTTCATGCACTTTGTGCACAGAGGCAACTGTAATGTTGCAGCAAAGTTGGGAGCTCACTGCTGTCTCAAATATCAGTGTATGTTGTGGCATTAAGATGTCTTTTAACTGGAATTGATGATCCAATCCCATAACATGAAAAACAGCCCCATTACACAAAAAATATGTGGCTGGCTTGTCCACAAAATTTTGGCCATATAGTAAGAAATAAAAGAAAAAGGTAAAGGGAGAGCAAAAAGAAAGAGAAAGTGAAGAGATAAAGAGTGAAAGTGGAGAAACAATAAAAAGGAGAAAGTTGAGAGATGTATGTGTGTGTGTGCGTGTGTGTGTGTGTGTTGAAGCAAAGCTTTCCACCAGAGCAATCCAGTGCAGTCAGTCTTATGCTATTAGCCACAATGACACACAGACACAGCTCAGGCACAGTGTTTATTAGGCTATATAAGCCAGGCTTTCTCTCTCTCACTCGCATTTAACGGCGCTGGAAACTTTTGCACCAAAGAAATGGGAATAGAAAGTAGCGT
Source organism: Thunnus maccoyii (assembly GCF_910596095.1). NCBI lineage: Eukaryota > Metazoa > Chordata > Actinopteri > Scombriformes > Scombridae > Thunnus > Thunnus maccoyii. Next base: position 15,451,817 of record NC_056554.1, on the reverse strand, counting down.
CATACTGGCCAGATAAACTGGATGGGAGAGCGACAGACACACAAACACAGACATATAGACGACTGAAGCACACACACACACACACACACACACTGACCCAGATCTACACACAGATGCAAATACAGACACAGAAAACACACACACTCTTGCTCTCACACATGCTGAAAAGGGGGATGAGCACAGCTGTGACTTCCTGCTTTTTGGCACTGGAGACCTCACCAGACTTTCGTGGGAGTCCCAAGGGAGACGAGAGGGGGGTGGTGGATGGAGAGGAGGCTTGTGTGTGTGTGTGTGTGTGTGTGTTGATGGCGGTTGTGATTTAAGCATAATCAGAGAAGGAGGATGATCTATATGTACCGCACAGTACAAGGAGGAAGATATATGCACACTCTGACTTCTAGGAACTTTTAAATACTCCCTACAAATAAAAATACAATTTCCATGACAAAAAAAAATAAAAAAATCTCAAAACAAAGACACGTTGTTCCTCTTCGGGGTTAAAATTTGAAGCACTGCCACAAAAGGCATGCAGCCACCTACTTAGCAGAGTCTAAACTATTTAAAACCCAAATAAAACAGCGAAAATTGTCATTGTTGTGAAATACAAAATTAAACAAAATATAAGGACTGAACAAATACGCAGACATGTGCTCATTCAGTCTGCCGCAGATTAAATTTAATGCCTCTTTTCCTCGAATTCCAGACAATTTAAGGCCCTTTTTTTAGACCTTGACTTTCAAAAACAAAAATTAAGATTTTTTTTTAAGGATCTGCGGGCAGCATGTGAGCACAGGAGGAATGATGTGTGTGTGAAGTTCTACATGCAAGGCTTACAACTGTGTATGCACACACACACATTCACATATATACAAAGAAATATTGCACAGAGCACTAAAATAAATAGCAGATTGAGTGTAAACAAGTATCTGCAGAGTGCTTGCAACACAGAGACTGCAAGTCACAGAATCTGAGAATAGTTTTTCCTGTGGTTAGCGCTCAGAGGGTGCTGATGCTGTCCTTCAGCCTCTGGGGCAAACACACACACACATTTGGACAAAAATATTTGACCACTGGCAGAGTGGCTAAAGCGCTTGATCCTCCAAACATATTAAGCTAACTTTTCTTCGTCATCAACCTGATGGCTGAAGGAAAGATAAAACCTTCAGTATCTTTGTTTTGATCACTTTTTGTAATGGAAAATGTAGTATTATCTGTGGAGGGGTATTAAAGAGTCTATAAAAGTAATTAAATGTGTATTTGAAAAGTGAGCAAATACCTTTATCACAGCATGAATAAAGCATGGTGTGCTGGAGAAGAGCTGTGTGACGTGGACTTGCATCAAACCTGGTCTGCATCTCACTGTAATTAGAAATGCATACTTCATAGTCTGCACAGACAAGATTTATAGACGTCACCTATTGTCCTACAAAGGAGTAACGCGTTGAACTACAGCAGCAACTAGTGATAAGTTTTATTATCAATCAATCTGTCGATTATTTTCTCAATTAATTCACTAGTTGTTTGGTCTGTAAAATGTCAGAAAATTGTGAAAAATATCGATCACTGTTTACCAAAACCCAAGGTGACGTCCTCTAATGTCTTGTATTGTCCCAGCCAACAGTCAACAACCCAAAAATATTCCCTTTACATTCATAGAAGACTAAAGAAACCAGAAAATATGAATTTGTATTATATTATATTCATTTGAGAAGGATGGAACCAGAGAATTTGGGTTATTTTTTCTTAAAAAGTCACTTTAAAAATGTAATCAATTATTAAAATAGTTGCCAATTATTTTTCTGCCGATCAACTAATCAGCAGGTCTACTTTTAACATATGACACACTCAAAAACACATGTTCTTGCAACAGCAGGTCAAACGCAGAACCTCAGCCAGTAGCACACTCACTCTCTGTTGCTCTCGCACTCCTTTTCCTCTCTTTCTTCTTCTTCTTCTGTAAAAGCAAAAACAAATCAAAGGTTGTACAATGGCAACAGCAGTCAAATCAAAAGTACCTCTCATTCATCTCCTATGTAATTTCACACACAAACCCACACCTGTTCCCTCACCTGTCTGTAATCTGACCACACACTCCTCATATTTCCCGACATTTCTGGCCTGAAGCGTAAAACGCATATCTCAGCAGCAAGAAGACATTTCCAAAACAATCCATCACTGTTCCCTCTGATCGAAAACTAGGTTAAATATTTTTCACTTTGTGAGCATAGAGAAAAAACTATGAACTGAACACATGTTAGGCTCTCTTCATCTATGTGGACACTGATACTGTATTAGCATTGCACTACAGATAAGTTTTGATAATCGAGTAATCGTTTAAGACATTTATCAGGCAAAAACACCAAACATTCTCTGTTTTCAGCTAAGCAGATGTGAGAATTTGCTGCTATTCCCTGTTTAATATCATTGTAAATTGAATATTTTGGGGGGTTTGGACTGGTTAGACAAAACAAGATATTTAAAGATGTCGCCTGGAGTGTCTGGGAAACTGTTATGGGTATTTTTCATTATTTTCTGACATTTAATAGGCTAAACCACTCATTAAATAATAACAGATTAAGAAATAATGAAAATACTCCCAGACTGCAGCCCTAATATGTATTATCTTGGTTTATTTTTCGTGATATGCTGTAGGCCGATCTGTGGCGCTTTCTATGTAGGCTATTTGGGCCTTGGAAACTACAACTGAGAGCGGCATTTCCCGGGTGTACTTGCATGAAACGTAACAGGTGACCTCTATTTGTATTCAAAAGCCTTGAGTTACACTTTTGCCAAGCATTTGCAAGTGAGAATAACGTTAACTTACTTTTAACTTATGACGGTTTTTTGCCACTTTTTTGTCATTCTTCGACCATGACAAACTTACTTTAATGAGCTTCAAAATATTTTTTTCAAAACATTCATATCGGCCTAGATTTATGTTTAGGGTTTGCTATTGTTGACATTTAGTTATAAATGCCCCCCTGCTCTACTCTGAAATTGCCAAACGGCAGTTTTGTCATTTTCCCAAATGAAAGGAGCAGTTTTTAGCTTTTACTGCATGCTAGCGTTAGCTAAAGCTAGTTAACTGATAACTAATAAAACTGGAATTACCTTTGAAGAGTTTCCAATTGTATTCAAGACTAATGTCATCATTTGGAAAAGTTACAAGGTGCTTAAAACAACCAAAAGGAGCCACCACAGACCGAGAAACAACAAAGCTTTCCCTCTTTAACGACCTCCTTCACCGCATTTAGCTAGTTTAACGGTCTTAATTAAGCTAACTGTAGATAATTAGCAGCGCCAGGCTAATGATGTTAAACTTTACAAAGCCCATTAAATTGGCGGCAGCTAAACTGAACCATAAATGAGACAAAAACACCCCTTCTGGTAATTTTATCCATGTTAGTTATAAAAAATTATATATATATATACCAATTAAAATGAGAGGAAAAGCCCCCTCACCAGCCAACCGCCTTTTTCTTCCAACTTTATTGACAACAGTCAAACTAACAAAACAGTAACATATAAACAAGTATGCAGAACGAAAGAAAAAAGAAGCTTTTTACATTCAATAAAAACTATAATACATAGGAGGAGGTGAAATAAATAAATAAATGGGTACTGATTAATAATCAAGTAACCTTGGTCAATAATTTATGTTTTAAAAATGGTTAGGTCTTCTTTATTTTGCAGCTTGACTAGAAAATTGTAATAGAGCTCAATATCAATTAGAAATAAAGTTAAGTTTGGTTTTCTATTGGTCCATTTCATTTTATGTATATGGAATTAGCCAAAAAACTATAAATAGTTGGATTAAAAAGCTAACATTCTTGTCCATTGAGTTATTTTCAAAATGATTTAAAATATCACAACCATAAAGCATGACCATTTGATACCCTTTTTGATAATTTTATCTATGTCAATTAACTGAATTATTTAAAAAATACCAATTAAAAGCCCACTTACCAGCTAATGGGTAATGATGTTGCTACAGAGTTGTATTACACTGTCCTCTGCAGGCGGCTCCATGTCAGTACACTATAATGTATAAAGGCTGCTTTAACATGATGTGGCCGCTACGTGGAGCAGTAGTGTAAACATGTGTGAAGACTGAGATGATCTGAATGAAGAAAGGTAGTGAAAAAAGACATCAAACCCTTTACTTAGGTGATTATAACTTCAGCATCACAATGAAGAGATTATATTTTCATGCTCAGCTTTAACACAACTATCTTTTTGGGTCACAACATGTGGCAGCTGTTGTCAGGGAGATAATTATGCTCTAGCAATATAATCTTTAATGAGTGCATTACTTCCCACCACTGGCTTTATTGCATTATTTTTGTGTTAATAATGATCTGTTTGACCAGTCTGATGTTATTGTTCTTATTCTGCACACTACTTATTCTAATTAATCAATATTTTAAATGGAAAATGCAAAAATACCTTAAAATAAACAAGATATGTAGAAGACTTATATATGTAACATTACTCTGAGATGTGACTCACATGTTTCAGTGAAATCTGTCTCTTTAAACCATAAACATGAATTGACAGGGCAAAGAGTGTTTAATTAAACAACGGAAACAGCTCTGCTTTGTATAAATTACCTGCTAGATTAAGATTAAGTGAAATTGTTATCTTAAGCTTTTAATTAAATCAGTTTGATTTTATTTCGACATTTCATTTGAATTAATTTATCAGGGATTTTTATTTATTATGTTTAATGTTCCACAACCCAATGCGAGATGGAAATGAGATACAGTGATAAATGTTGGTGTGAATTTGAATGTACGTCTGGGTGCTTACATGCAGTAAACACATGCAATAAAGGGAGTGTTCACCAAAAGGAGAAGTAAGACTTCATGCACATGACAGCATCACGTCTGCTGAACACCAAACATCACGTTTTACTTCTGTTTGTACAAATCAACTCAGCAGCTGTCAAAGCACTATTTTGTGGTCTGTGGCCGTTGTTTCCTGCAGTAACATTGTCCACCTGCCGAGTATTTAGAGGGGGTACGGAAGTTCATTAATGACAAAAATATGAAGTGTATGCAAAAAAATTAAACTGAGTTGTATTCAATTTGTAAGTAAAGATTTGAAAGTGTGCAGAGGCAAAGCAGGTTTTTAGAGCATGCAAGGTGGTGGTCTTGATGGGTCCATTCTGTTCTTGGTATCCAATGTGTTATGTTCAGTCTAAACAGGTTGGGCAGCGTTCTGTCATATTGCACCAGGTGTCTTGTGTCTTTGTGTTAATATGTATCATACCTGAGGGCATCCAAGCAGACTATCAGCTGCTGCCAGTGTTGGTGCTCTCGCTGTTTGGGTCTGTTCAAGTCAACGACACTTTGGACAAGGTCTCATTAATCCTGGGGTCTATTCACATCAGTGGTCCATTTCAAATCTGGCCTATTTTAGGGGGCAAAAATAAATGTATGGACATCAGGTTGGGGTAGATTTACCATTTCAGCTTTGTTTAGCATCTTCTCTAGTCAAAAATCTAAATCTTAATCAATGTTTTCACATGCACAAGAAGACTTGTGTTGCTACATTTGAGCAATGCTCTCTTTGCTTAATATTTTCAAACTCTACTTCTTCAAGGTGTCTTAGACAGAACACAGAACGAATTTTTGTCTCATGTCATTTGCACATATTTGACCACTGGATCGTTTGTGTTTATGTGCCTCAAACAGCCAAAATATCAACTGTACATTAGCTGTAAGCTAGCTAACAGACAAGGATAGCTAACAGACACACCGACCGTGTCTGTGGGAGTGTGTTCAGTTCAGCTTCTAACTGAACTCAGAACTGATCAGAGACTCAGTTTGCAAGTCTTTGTGCGTTTATGAAGCAGATTAATAAAGCCCCATTATATGTTATACATTTTCAATTTTCTCACATGCATATTCACATCGCGCATGCAGTGTCTTCACATTGACTTTGTATGTAATCCCATGGCGTCTAAAATTTACTCGGTTTCTGTCCGAACACATAGTCTTTTTAGTTTGAAACGTTGCCATACAAACTTGAACTGATGGCAGAGTAAATTGAACTGGTCTATTTGCCTTTTTATTTGCTTTTTTCATTTGTCAGGAATTGGACAGTTTAAAAATATATATATGATTCAACATTTTTATTCATAATCTAAACTGTTTTGAAATTACTTTTAAGTTTTAATCTTTTTCACTCACATTTTATAGCTTTTAATAATGCAAACAGCTTGCACAATTAAACGCTGCAAATCAATCAGTCTGCTGCAGTCTTTTCCCCTCTGACGTTTGCTGCCCTTGATCTGAGCACATGACTCAGCTGCACATTGCTGGAAGATGCACAGAGAACCTCCATTCACCTTCTATATGTGACTTGTTTTATATATTTCTGATTCACTGCTGTGCATCAGTTGCTCTCTGAGGACAAATAGAGTTACACTGCATAATGAATTGATAAGAAATACAACTGGCATGTCCTTCTGAAGCGTAGTAATCCAAATTTGTTGGTAAGAATCTATCTAAGAAATTAGTCGGAGCAGCTTTTTAACTGAATGCAAATCTGGATCTGTCCCTGCAGGCTCTCAGGTTGATTACAGCTTGTACTTTATGCTTATGGTTACTTAAGTCATCAATAAGCCTCTACAGAGAGATGTGGATGATGGCTCTTGGCACAGAAACAGACTGCAGGTTGCAGGAAATGTGCAGTCCTGCACAGTCACCCTGAATATCAATACATGGTCAGACTGCAGCATGCATCCAGTGTGTGGATGAAGCTGTGTCTGAATTTACGTCTGTGTGTGTTTGGCGCTAAGACATAAAGTTATGTGAGGTGGCAGCAGTAAAATAATGGAAAAATAATGGTGTTACATTTAGCTGAGACTATTTATAACCCAGGCTGCACTCACACGCAGCATAAATATTTTATAAGTCTGAGGCCTGCAAGAAACTGACGTCCTTGAGGTCGAAAATCCAACACACACACACTCACAGATTTATCGCCCTTTACTAAATAACCTCACACATCACAATCTATAGCTCTTTGTCACATGATCAGGTGATCCTCCTGAATAACTCAGAACATTGTAACAACCATAAAAGGATTTGGGGTTGATTTCCAACATCTCACATCACCAAGGTTACAATCAATCAATATCTATAAATAATATCAATTACATTCTTGTTGCCAAGTTACAATACTGTAAATTAATTTCTGCATATCTTGTGACTAAAAATTGTGCTACATCCTGCAATATCCAATCAGTGACCCTCGTTCTTTAAGACTGCCCTCTGGCAAGCAATCAATCATTCAGCCATCAAACAAAATCAAGCCTGAAAACAAATTAAAATATGCAAATGTACAGATGTTTGCATTCATAACAGGCACTCACGCATGTTCTTTAACCTTTAATGTTCAGTGGATCTCTGCCTCAAATTCACAAAATCACACATATGGAGGCTGATTAGGACAATAACAGAGAAATACACTTCAGCAGCTGATGTATGTCTTCAAAGGAGAGGTTGGCAATTTTTCAAGTCTGTCTTAAAACAACAGTCAGGTGCTAAAATGAATATTGAAGCAGGTTTTTCTTGCTATAAGCATTCCTCTCATTTATACTGATCATTAAAAGATCCCCTCCCAATGCACTTACAATGCAAGTGATGGGGACAAAATCCCAATCCCAATGGTTTTGACCTAAAATGCATTTAAAAGTTTATCTAAAGATAATATGAGGTTTCAGCCATTTGAGTTAGTCAAATGAAGTGGATATCTTCCACAATAACAGTCTTTAGTAAAAAAAAAAATTCCCTCTTTGTGTCTCAAAGGACTGTGTTTTCCTGCTCAGCTGCAGTGCGAGGATTGTAACAAAAAGAGGGAATTTGGCACTAAAATGACAGCAACTTTGAAAGACATTGACTTGCTTTGACTAATTTGGGCGATTGAAGCTTCATATTAGCTTCAAATAAACTTTGAAATACATTTTTGCACAGAAAGAGACTTGTAGATTTTGTCCATATCACTTACATTAGAAGTGCATTATGAAAGGATTTCTTAATGACTAGTATGAACAGGAGGAATGATTACAGCAAGAAAAACATGATGATGAAAATGCTCATATGGGCACCTGACTGTTGTTTTAAGACACACGAAAACTTGTGAACCTGTCCTTTAACTATTGGATGATTGTGACTTCATACAACGACAGATAAACGCACAGAGGTACACAAACATACATACACTAAACAGGCAGAGTATGTTAGAGACAGAAGGGAAGCGTCATCGTGGGAAAGGTCCACAAAGAAGGACGGTGTCACATTCTACACCTTCACTGCAGTGATAGATCATATAGGGCGCACACACACACGCACACACACACACACACACACACACACACACACACACACACACACACACACACACACACACACACACACACACACACACCAAGGCAAACACAACAACATACAAACACAGACAGTCAGTATGGATTCAAACCCACGTTCTATCTCTTTCAACCGCTGCCCACACTAAGCAACTGTGAAATGCACCTATAGTCCTTTTTTCTTCCGACCACATCTTACAGTCTTCCTCAGTGGAGTTTACTCACTCAACTCTGTCTGCTGAGCAAGGTCATGAGATGTGGTTGAAAGCACTGGAATAACCTAAGAGGGACGTTGAGTAATGACTTTTTTTTGTCAAACTACTGTTTCCAAGGTCAAGAATGAACTTTTACGCTGACCTCAGATGCTTATTTAGTGTAGCATTTATTCAATTTTTCAATTTTAATTCCTTTTTGTTTTTGATTCATTAGTTTTTATTTTTACTTGTATCTCTTTTACTGTAGTTGTTGATCTTCTCACTGGTGTAACTGATCCAACAAAGTGACATTGATAACTATTCCCCTTTTTTAAATTTCCATTGGAGTACCACCTTTATGTTCCCTGAAACTGTTTTGGGGAAAACAAAGACATTACAGTTCTTTTTTTGGAGGCAAACCACCCAAATAAAAGTTGACCTGCATCCTCTCATGAGCACCTATACTCTCATTAGACAGTTAGCCATATTTACATCTTTGCATATACTGTACACAAAGTCTAAGCAGCTTCAAAACAGCTGTAGTTCCCTCTCATTTTTTCTTTTTCTTTCTTTCTTTCTCCACCTCACTCTCACACACACACACACTCTCTCCCTTTCTCACGTTTTTCCAGTTTGCTGAATAGACAAATCCTCAGAAAAAAGGCAAAAGTTTGTGGAAAAAGGGAGGAAAAAAACAGTGAGGATTCAGAGATAAGACAGAAAACAGACCAAAGACAAAGGGGAGGAGTGAAGGAATAAACAGCTGTACAGAAAGGAGAAAAGAGAAAGAGGAGGAATAAACAATAAGAGCACAAAGAGGAATGAGATAAACCAGGAGGGAGGAAGGGAGGAATGGGAGAGAGTAAGACGAGGAGGTCGAGTCTTGAGGCAGTGTGAACTGGATTCAGCCAGACTTCCATAAAAACAGCCTCGACCAGGCAGTGCTGACAGTCGGGGAGGGGCTAGACCAAAGAGGGAAGAGGGAAATGAATACGAGAAATGTGCACACACACACACACACACTGACACTTGTGAAAAAGAGGATATTTTACTTGCAACCTCATGTGAAAAACACACCGCAATCTGGGTTTTCATCGGTTCAAGTCATTGTCACCCCTCCACATTCTGAAAGAGGAAGCTGACGTTACAGAGTTGCTTTAGAGTATCAACATGAAGACAAACATACCCTGTACTGTGACAAACTCAGCTGCTGGCTCAGCTGATCAGGGATTATGTGGCTATATATCAAATCCCTTGTTATTCTCAAGGCCTGCTGCAAAAGTTTAGGAAAACTGATGATAAAGAATTCGAGACGCATTATTGTCACACAGTTTGGAAGTTTCCTTTGTTTTCTTATAAGCTAAACAGAATATTTACATATTTATAATGTTTTTTTAGAGGAATTGTATAGATTACACGTAGGTTTTCACAGATAAAGCAGCCATTTGATGTCCTTTTTCCCAGTATGACCCTGCCATGTTTGTAATATTGATTTTAAAAGTCAACAGCGATATTAGGGATCTGAGTAAACAGAGAACCGGATGAGAAACGTAAAGTGAGTGTGTCAGCTGTAGGGCAGGTTGGAGGCGTCACTCTGTGCAAAGACGAGCGATAATACACCTGAGAGACAAGTTTAGACTGGCTCAAGTTTTGACATGAAAACATACACAAGGAGATCAGAAAACATGAACATAGACGGTTGTGTTCTAACATTTATTTATATACAGAGGAGGTGGTTGACCTGATGTTTTATTTAGAACAACTGGCCGACCAAAACTTTGTCAACATACATATGACTATAGCAGGTAAAGCAATCAGCACCAGCAAGAAATAGTAAGAATAAAAACTGTAGTCCCTGACCTGATAATCATCATCTTTATTAATAATTAAGAATGATTAATCATTACTGACATCAGAGCCAACATTAAATTGTGTGACCTTTAATCCATTATGCTTTTACTTAGGTCGTGGTTATTTTTATGTTGGCATTTCCTGTATGGAAATCTGAACATCCGACAAAACAGATTATGGCAGCCTCCATTGGAAATGTTGAGCTTCATGGTGAGACAACAACGTTAGTGTCTTTGAAATAGTTAAGCTCCTTAAACACAATTCATGTATACTTTACAGTTTTTTCTATATTTTCAAACACACTCTGTGCAGTTTTAGATTTGTTGTTGTGTTTCTTCTTCCGTCACAGACACCCATTGGTTTCCATTCATTTCTATATGACATCAGAATCATTTAGCACTTTAAACTTGCTTATGTTGTGTAAAACATCACAGTGAACATCAAGTTGGCATTAAATCTAGTCATGTGTTAATACAATTTAGGCATAAAGTGATTCGAAAAGCACTGCATCATCTTATAACTATAATATAACTTAATTGATAATGTAACTCTAATGTTAATGCCGACTCGATGTCCACTGTGATGGATTACACAATTTAAAGCTGCATTAATAATGTTTCTGGACACTTTGGGGCAGTGTAACAAGCTTTAAACACATCACTGACATTTTATCCCCATAAAAAGTTGATACATTGAACATGTTAGTTGCCGTTTTATACATCTAGTAAATACATAGCAACATTAGCATTCATTTAGAGTCATGTTTCTGGCCACCTGACGAATTTAAGTCCAATATTCACTCTCATTTTTGCTCTGTTTTGGTCTCCACCGACTCCAGAGGGACGTATCTGGCTCTTTAGCTGCTAAATAACACACTGTTTACACCAGCTAGTTGTTAACTTTGATTGTTTTCTGTTTGATGCTGAGCAGATAGTTTACAGTGGATTTTTAGAGCTCTTTCGCTGAAATCAAAACTGTAAATTTGCAGGCAGTAGAACCAAAACAATGCGCTGAAAGATGTTAAAATACTCCTTAGAGCTGAGGGGAACAGTAGAGTCGAGTGAAAGTTTTTGTGGCTCTGTCAATATGAGCAACCCTTTTCAGATATAACCTAATTTCATCCCTTATTAATATAAAAATATTGAATAATGCTACTTTAAGCAAGTTTCAAGAGTCTGATAATTGATTTCACATCATATGGAAATGAATGGAAACCAATGGATGACTGAAATTGGAATCAAAATACATACAAAATTGTAAAATTCAACAGCACAGTTTTCAAAATGGTTAGCTTTGATGTAATGTAAATGCATTTTGTAGTAAAAGGGTGAAAACATGTAAAGAAAAAACATTTGTATGGTTATTTTTGAATGGCAGTTTCAGTTGTTGACTATCTTTGGATGTCATGTTTGAAGTTAACAAAGAAAATTATAAACAAATTAGATGTATGCATAATTTGTCCATTGATCATTATACAGTTATAACACAACTTTTCCAAATCATCGTCTACTGTTCCTCTACATCTCATGGATGCTGAATAATAAAATTAATTTTCTGTGTTTACAGGTTATAGATTCTTTGTTCAATTTCAAGTGAGATACCGAAGTGAAGGAGTTTGTTTGGATCGTGGTCTCGACATGTGCTTTCGAACACATTGTCCCAGGAACTCATATGTTTCTAGGGACATGGTAAACACATGGCTCGGATTACCATGTCCACACGCCCCCTTCACCACTCCCCTCGTTCTCCTCTTCAAGCACTTCACTTCCACCCTTCATTTTCTCTCCTCTTTCTCCTCTTTTCACCCCTCTGTTTTCCTCCAAATCTCGCTGTAAATTCACACATTCCTCTCTTTCTCGCAGAGGTCACGAACTTCTTCACTTTCCAAACATTTTCCTCTCCTTCTCTCTGCACGCGCCTCTCACATCCCCATCTCTCTTTCTATTTCTACCCTCCTCTCTCAGTTGTGCAACCCGCCCTCTGAGTAACACCATATGTTTCTGGACTGTAAATAAGTGCGTATAGAAATTTGGGTATGAATAAATAGTATGTCACATTACCAACCCTCGTGCCTCTGAATGAACATGTGCTCTGTCTCCCTCCAGACTTGAAATCGTGTAAAACAATCGGCAGTGATATATATCCACACCGGTGTCATCACTCTGCTCCTTATTTGGTGCTGATATGCTAAACAAAGGATCCTGTACTAATGTAACTTCTTAAAAACATGCTGAACAAAACATTTGTCTGCAGCATATTATATCTAACTTCACTTTAACCAATCAGAAGTTGCATTAAGTATTGAATAGTAGGTTAAGGAAAGCCGAATATCACTTTAAATTCATTGTATTTGTGTTATTCCCTGTTCTGTACTCATGCATTTCTTACATAAGGAAAGCTGGAAGTGTTTAGATGTTTTTGGATCAGTGCCAGTTGGTACAGAGAGCTGTTTGCATGTTTTGTATTAAATACGTTACACTATGTGCTCTAACATAGAACATAAACTTTTTTTTGTTGTTGTGACAGAACGGCTACGCCTCCATCTCCACCTCTTTTTCCTCCACCTCCTGATATTATCCTTCAGTCTCCAGTGAAGCTGGTTTTGACTCCTGGTTGACCAGCTGATGCAGACGTCCATTGGTTTAGTGTTGAAACCCATTTGTTTGCCTGCCATCACTCAGGTATAATTAAATTACGGAGGAGATTGTTTTTCACTGACTATTATTTGTGTGCAAATCTACAAGCTGTTTTGTGAGAGCCTGAATAGGCCTTTACAGGTAAAGAATTGAATTTACTGTAACCAGAAGAAAGTGATCAACAATGTGCAGAGGCTGAGTTAGATGAAAATAAAGGAAGCGAAACAAGCTGTAAGGAAAGATCAAGCCTAATTTAGATACTAAAAGACCTTAAATGACCCTCTATTAACAACTTAATTCACCAATCTCATCCCATTAAAACAATAATGTTGACCCCTTTCATCAGCGGATAATCACCTCCCTGATAAAATATGCAGCGGTTTGCACTTACACATCCTGTGAACTCCCTAAATCAAACACTCACATGAATTGTCTCTCAAATCCCTTTGTCTTAATTCAGCTGGTTTCTATTCAACAGAGCAGAATTGATGAAAAAGTGCTGTCAGTTATTATTGATTAATTAGCAAAAGAGATCAAAGGTATGGGACCTTAAAAACACTAAACAAACAGTAGTTTAAAAGAAAAACATTTCACATCAGGGTTGTTGAAAGGAAGGTAGTCAATTTTTTGCCAGATTTTATTTAATTATTCCCTTGTGAGATTTATTATAAAGAAAAAATGCAAATACAAACATAAAATATAAAGCAGTTAAATCAACAAAATGGCTTTAATGTGCGCCACGTGTTATAAAAAAGTGCATTTGGTCATATTCTGTCTACCAAACTGTTACCAAAACATTTAGAGCTTCATTTAATAAGCAGCCCAATCATTTTCATACAGTCCTTTACTGAAGACAGGATGAAGAGCAGAGTTAATGACTTAGAAGAAGGAAATCAAACCATGGTTATTTATAAAACGGTGGTTTAACATATCACAATCATAAATGAAAAACACTAATTTCGACAGTTACTTTAAAAAGGAATCACAATTTGGGCTTTGATTTTACCATATTTGTCTGACAAAACTCTGAACATACTTAAGATACTGTGTAATATGACATTCAAGCAAAAACACTTGGTTGTCTGACCATTTGCACTCCTGCGCTCTGCCTGTATTTTCTTATTTTCTTATTATTTTGCTGTGTCGGGGACATGTCTGAGCGTCAGTCTTTGGGCAGTGGGTGTGTAGCCCCCAGCCAATAACAGTGCGCAGGGTGTGAGGTTCCATCTCTCTTCACTGTCTCTCCTCTCCGTCTCTCTCCTCTGCTCCGCTCTACTCTCTGTCTCTTAGTCATGGATGTGTAAAGAGCTGCAGGTGTGTGTGTCTGCTCGACTGAGGGTGGGGCTGAGCTACATGCACGCAGAGCAGAGAGGCCACAGCGGACACGATGAAGCTCTGCATTCACACAAAATCCAGCATTGCGACATCTTCCCGCAGGGTTGTGGGGAGGTGTGGATGTGTTTATTTGTGCTTTAACCGCCGTGAAACAATTGGAAAATAACATTTTATATATCTGATTCACAGCTTTGTTCTCACCATCACTCTCTAGCTCGCTACACCACTGCTGCTCTCTCTCTCTCGCGCGCTCTGGTGTCGAGTCGGGGAGGGGGGGCCAACTTTGATTGCTGTGTTTACAAACACCAACAGACAAATCCTGCATAGTATACCTTTAAGGTCTAACTAGGTTTAGGGAAAGATGATGGTTTGAGTTAAAATGATCACTTTTTTTGACGTTAGAGAAATGTAGTGTGGGTTAAAAGTCATTACTTCCTCTGTTGTCATGGCTACAATAATAACCACAGGGTTAAGATTTGGGGATGTGTGATTTTTTGACTCCAAAACAAACAACACCAACACCTTCTATGACACAATAATGGTTATTAATATGCTGTATGTTGAAATAAAAAAGGAACCCGAATATACTGACATGTTGGAAACGAACCGACCCTGTTTGAGAGCGTAAGCAGAAAGCAGAAGAGCTCAGTGCATTAGTGAGATGAAGCGTCATGGCTCTGGCCCACTTCCAGCTTCTGCACTCACTGTTTAACAGGAGAGATTTCAAAATAATTTTCCTCTGAAAGAATCTGGCGGTGTGTCATTTTTGGTTTTAACCAGCAGTAATCTATTCTCTTTCATCTTTATTCTAATTAGCCCCTGGCTGCATTGGACCAAAGTGAGACACAGACAGCTCAGGGCCATGAAAAAAATGTTTTTTGACTTAATCTCACATTTTATCACATGATTGTAATGCAGACATGACTTCAAAAATAAACCATGTGTGGGAATAACAGTGTTAGCTTTTCTGAACGTCATTAACTTCTGGCAGATTAGAAAAAAAAAATACTTATGCAGGTGTATCTGAGAGAAAATTAGATTCCTGCACAGTCTTCTTGCATCGAAGATATTTATTTATTGAATAAATACATCAAACTATTGACACCAGTTGGTTAAATTTGATGTACTGATTCAAAAAACCTGCAATACTGGCTCAGTCTAAAAAACTTCAAAATGAGGCTCCAAGGTCCTTAAAAGAATAGTTTGTTAAATACACTTATTTAGACGAGAAGATCGATGAGCCTGTTACTTGTCTGGTAAATGTATGGCTACAGCTATTAGCTGGTTAGCTTAGCGAAGTGTAAAGACTGGAAACAGGGAGTAACAGCTGACAAAATCTGCCTGCTGGATCTACTAAAGCTCAAAAATGAACAAAATATATCTCACTAAAGTGTGAAATTGACAGGTCGCTGTGTTTCGTAGCTCTTAGCTGGGAACTAACTGAAGTCTCCGGTGGTTGCCTAGCAACCTCATGGTGGCAACAAGACTTCAAGACTTCACATTGATTTTAAGTCAATTTCATTAAACAAAATTTATTGTTTTAATTAGTGAGATTTACTGGCACGTGTTTTTTATCTTTGGACAGAGCCGGGCTGCATTATTGTTTTCCCCATCCGGATTCTGCGAAGACCCGCCCCTACTCTGCCTCTGATTGGCTCTGATATTTTTACCCTAACCCAAACCATCTCATACCTCATGCCTAAACCTAACTAACGAAGGCAACAAGTACTAGCCAATCAGAGGCAGAGTAGGGCGAGTCTTCACAGAAAAGCAGTTGTGCTAGCTGTGTCCCCCTGTTTTTAGTCTTTATGCTAAGCTAAGCTAACCAGCTGCTGGCTGTAGCTTCATATTTACTGTAGAAACATGGGAGTTTTATCAAACACCCCAAAAGATCTCATTTCAAGGATCCTTATGGGAAACCAACACACTTTATTTTAGCACAGATTACTGTATGCTGCAATGCATTTTTTCTTTTTATGTATCTCTTTCTCTGCAAGCTAGAAAATGCTATATAGATTCATCGACTGGTAGAAACTGCAGGTGGTAGTTTACTGGTTAAGCCGCATGCTCCATAACTGCAACGCTCACAGTTTGACCCATGTACACCTGTATATCTCTCTCCCCCATCATTTCCTGTCATCTCTCAACTGTCAGTATATTATATGTCACACACACACACACACATATATATATATATGAAGTGTAAGATACATTTAGATGTAGGTAGCTATAGCTTTAGTAATACTTTCTACTAAAATCACTGTTGATTCTCTTACTCAAATAAAACATTAATAGCTTTTAAAAGCATTTGAACTCAGTATTGGTGAACCTGCCTTATTGTTGATATTATGGTCAGGTCCTCGTTGGAGACCTGTATCTCTCTGTGGTCGGCCTGCCTGGCACCACAGCCATTACCTCTGTGTTTGCATGTTATTGTTCCAATTTTCCAGCCACTGAGCAGCAAACAACCTGAAGCAGCAGGGTTACTCATTAACAGCCTTATCTGGTGAATCTCCATGCCTTTCACTATCCGATCTGTCACCTGCCAGAGAGGTGCAGTGGCAGATAATATGTGTGTGTGTGTGTGTGTGCGCGCGCGCATGGACTTATGCTACAGTATGTATGTGTACAGATGATTACATCAGTCCCCACGTGACGGAAAGGTGGAATGTTTATGTGAGGTGAAGAAGAAGGGCAGCACAGGTGTATTAGATTGTTTCTTCTGCTTTAATGGAAATTTTAAAACTCAAGTCGATGTGATTTAAATCATTTTTCATGTTTTCACAGCTGCAAAGTTTCATAAATCATGTAAAGGCAGCGCTATCAGAAGAAAGGCCAAAGGATCAGCTTTACCACACTGATAAACTCCCAATAACAGCTGACTCAGGAGATACTGCTGAAGTTCAAACCACAACGCCGCTCCTCCGTCGTCTCCTGCACTCCTCTGAAAACCACTGCTTTATCTTTTTCCTTCACTTGTGTTTCTTAGAAATTTCCCACAGGCCATTTATCTTGACTCACGTAAGCCTTTTGTTCAGTTTTACCAAATGTCATGAACTGCGAATCTGCATCCAAAGTGCTCTCTCTCCTTTACTGGTGGATAGCAGGAACCTGCACAGGGATTCCAGTAACTTTGTAGTTGAATAGAAACAATGACTTTAAGATTTGAGCTTTAAGTTGAATGTACTAACAAGCATAACAGAAGAATGATCCTTTAAGGAAAAACAAGCGGATTGTTCTTGACTGGTCAAATCAGTCACCTGACACCTCAATCCAGCTGATCATGTGTTTTACTTGCTTAAGACCAGACTGAGGGCAAAAAAAACCTTAAACGAGCAAAATGTGAAAAGACAAACTAAGACGTTTTATGTTGCATCTTAGGCTTTTGTATTGAAAGTTGGGATTGACAGTGATTGACATCTGTTTTTACTATTTTCTAACATTTTATAGAGCAAACAACTATTAATCAAGAAAATAATCGACAGATCAGATCATCAGTAATGGAAATAATTGTAAGCTGCAGCCCTGAATACAAGTCCTTCACTGTTTATCTGATGTGGATGTAAACAGCTAAAGTAAATCTGAAAGTCAGCACTTTAACCTCCGTCATTGCTTCATTTCAAATCAAATATACTTCATACAGAGACAACACAACAGAAAACTGTCACTCACTGTCCTCATGCTTTCTAACTGCACTGCTCTGCATATTTTGGTGTAGCCCTCCATGTCTTATCTCTTCCTCCTCTGCACCCTTCTCCTTGTCTGTGTCTCCAGGGTTTTAGCACGCACCCCCGAGCCTTATCTCTTTGCTCAAATGGTCCAATAAGCTGATCAAACACATACACACACATACTGAACATCCCTTCAGGTAGTCGCCCATCCAACAAACACAAGCCATTTATTGATGAGAATACCTGTGAACTCTGCAAATACTGACCCCTCCTTTAAGCTGTTAAGTGCTCGCCAGCCACGTGATGAGTTAAAGTCAGTGGAATATTATTAACTTCTGATTTAACAGAAGTTAATATGATGGGAACATTTGTTAATTCAAACTTTAATGTTCCCAAACATAACCTGGAGGACCGGAGATATAAATGAGCTTTCTGATTAAAGTTAGAAGCATGTTGGCATTAAATAGTGACTGATTCACTACCAGTTCACGGCCTCTTGGAGTCAAAAATGGAAAATTTGACATAGTTGATGTCAAAACAGGCTCATTAAAGTAATGTTGAAATTTCCTCAGTTTCGGGTAGCTAAACTAAAGGTCATATCCTCCATGTTTTTTTCTTGGAATTTGGTTTCTCTCTACAATTTAGAAAAAGAACTCATGGTGGGTATTTTAAAGGTCGAGTCTGGTATTTTTACTACTTTTTGGTCAACAAATAAATAAATAAATCATTCAGTATATCCCAGAAGTTTATTCAGTGAATCCAAGAAGTTAATTCCTGATAGTGTGGCTTTGAAACAGCAACACTTCATGTTGGGAAATAAATTTATAAGAAATATAAATAAACAATTGAATAAAAATATATAATATGCTATAATATATATGAAGATTGGAGAGACATTGATTCATAACCTTTGAAATCCAAACATTTTCCCTAAAATCTTGGCTTTGATTCGGGTTTGTTTTCCTTGTTTGATTTTCTAATCTCACCTTTCCATGTTCAAACAAAAGTGACGTGGTCCATTTCCCAAATCTATTATCTTGTAATTAATTTACCAGAACTCTTGATCCTGCAGTAATTAGAAATGATGCAATTACAAAGAATCTAATTAAATCAAGCAAACAATGCCAAATGGAGGGCATTCGGATTCAATCAGCGAGTGGGGAAGATGAAATTAGATATCTTCCACATCTACAACCAAAACTATCAACACTATCAGAACCGAATCAATAAGAGTCATTGTGTTTGATCACAAAGGCTAACTACGGGAGATATTGATCAGCAGAGAATGGTGATAATTTCCTCCCTTAATCATATTTAAATTTAAAAATAAAGAAGCATTTAAGATAAAACTGTTGAAACCTTGTTGGAATACGATGCAGAAGTAAAGAGTTGTGGATATTTTATGATAATGATGATAATTTTAGGATCCTTCTCCACTGAAACTTAGACTAATGAAAATATTTGAGGCAGGATGACTCATTCACCCTTACTTTTATATTGTGTATCTATTTGTCTTTCTTCTGTCTTATCGTATTGTCGTTTTATGGAGTTTTATGTAGCTGTGATTAAAGAGGAACTTCCATCATATTAGCTACTGGTCTGACCCCTCAATCAACAGCCAAATGTGTAACAACATGATTCAACAGATACCATTTAATCTTAAATCCCATTCAATCAATTAAATTATTTTGTGGACACAGCTTTTACATCATCTATGAATGAGGTTTAGTGGTTACAGTTGGTTATTCTGACCATACCACAAAAGAAGGAAGACTTTTAAGGAAGTTTGCCCATCATATCAACAAGATGCCAAAATCCGGCCATGCTTGTTCACCCAGAAAACGTGCTACAGATGTGAACAAACTGTCCCACTGACCTGTTTCTTAATGGTCATGCATGTGAAGCGTGCGTGAGCATTATCACCGGAGAGAGTGCGTTCCCCTTCCTGCACCATTGAGTAGGTGTATTTTAGTCATTTTCAAACTTGCTTCCTTTGCACAGTGCAAGGACAACAACGCAGAGCCAAAGGCAGGAATTTGTGCCAGAGGTGGCAGGGGAACAGTTTAACTCTGCAGGACTAAAGTGACACTGGAATGTGAGTGGTATTTTAGTGTAGTCAAAGTATGTTGAGGTGATTCAAGTGACCTTGTTGTTCTGTCAACTCAGCACATCGCAACACTGCCTTTGCTTGGTTTCGCAGGTATCAGTAGTTGAGGTTATGTAACTCCTGCCTTTTGTTCTGCACTAACTTTCATGATGAGTCAACAGTTGTTAAGGAATAGATCAGGTCAGGTCTGTTTGATGAATCAGAGGTTTCCCGTAAAATCATGGGAGATGAAAGCTGAAAATTAACTATGTTGTTGCTATCTGAAGGACTCAGGTTCAAGGATCTCGTCTGCAAGCACCTGTGCTGCTGGAGAAAGGACGGACTGTCAGCTGCACAATAAATGATGTCAAATACATTTAACCCAAGTTTTAATGCAGTAGATCAATTTATTATGTGTTTTTATTGTGCTTTTTTCAACCTACTGTCCATCGTCATTTCTGAGTTCAACAAGCATTCAGGAAGCTTCTCTAACTGCTGTTAAGTTTCCCGGCGTGGACAGTAGACTTGTGTGTGTACACAAAAACACCTGGTCGCACATCAGGGAGAAGATAAAGGCCACAGTATAAAGAGGATATTTAGTATACGGAGCAAACATTTGCATGTTGGTGAGGTTCATTCTCACGGTAAAAAAGCAGAAATGATCCCACTCCTGTTTTCACTGTGTGGCCAGAAACCACAGACAGAAATCTTTATTAAAGACTCATTTTTTGTCTTTATGTTGGGTCAAAGTGGGTTAAAATCGCCTCCTGAAAAGGTAAAGTAGAAGTTAGATGCATTTTTACTCAGGAAATAACAACCAATACTAGCAGCACGACTTGTAACAACACTATATATGGAGTCTACTATTTCATCCTATATGTGAACATACACATGTTGGGTGTCAGCACACCAGCGGTCTTGCAGCATGCAGAGTGAGGAGTGATGTCACGATGAGAGGGCTAAATTTAGACTGTGGCTCCTGCTGCATCTTGAATAATAAAGAGTGAGTGAGAGTGTGTTGTGTGTGCTACTGTGTGAACAAAAGGCGAGAGAGGATGGAAAGAAAAGGAAGGCTTGTTTTCCACCATAAGCTGCTGCCCTTTTGAGGGGAAGGGTTTCTGTATGTATGTGGAAGGTGTACAGTGCAGCAGCAGGAGAGAATTTGGAGGAACAGCTGATGGTTGGAGGGGAGAGGAGGAGGGGGGTGGGGGGAGAAAAAAATGAGGAGGGAGGGTCCTGGAGAGGCTGAAGGAGGAAAAACAAGCTCAGCGTCGAAGGAGGTGGAGAGGGAGGCAGAAAGGGGGCGGCGCTACATTAACTCATATGAGGGAGAACATGTATATTTACTCAAATACAACCTCTCTCGTCCAAGCTAAACGCAGGTCGGATGTACACGAGACAAACCTGAAGGACTTTTAAAAGTCTTGTTTTTTCGTCCACTGCCGGAGCGCTCGTGGTTGCGCGCAGAGAGGATGCTTTTGTCTCTTCACCTCACACCTGGAACAAGGAAACACTGAGAGCTTGTTTTTGTTGTTGTTGTTGTTGTTGTTGTTTGTTGTTTTTTTTGAGAGAGAGAGAGAGCTTTTTTGCTCATGACCTCAGAAGTAGAGAAGTGAGAGACTTAAGTTATTTCCTTTCCTCACTTTGGCGGAGTGCCAGTGGAATATGCGCGTTTGGCTCCATAACCGGACTTGACGTGCGTTTAAAGTGCGACCTGTGGCACCACCTGTGACACCAGCAGGCACCACTACAAGAGTCAATTGGTTGTCAACTGTGTTTCGACAAAACGTTGCAGCTGCAAATCGGATTTTGCACCGTGAAGTGAAAACAGGCATTCAACAGCTGCACTTACATACATACATATATATATTTTTTTACATTTCCCACCCTTGTTTTCTCCATTTTTTGCCTTATTTTTGAAAAGAAAAACCCTTCATTGTCACAAGTTGCTGACAACGCAATAACAACTCCTCATCAGATAAGTGCAGCACGTGTCGGTCAACGTAGTTTTTACGCACAAGGAGACGCTCGAGCTCAACGCGAGACAAGCGCACAGGGAGAGCTGCGGGAGGAAGAGAAGACAGCCAAAAAAAGCCGGGTAGCCCAAGTCCAGCCATCAACATGACGGACGGTCCAAGACAGCGAGGCAGCACGTCCGGCTCTGCCAAGGATGCTGCCGGTGAGAAGGAGTCCGGAGGAGGAGTTGCGCTCAAGAAGGAGATCGGGCTTGTGAGCGCCTGCGGTATTATTGTTGGTAAGTCTGCGCTATTGTCACGTCTACTAGAGCATCTGCCATATGGTTTTAACCACACAATAATTCAACTCCACACACCCACGCTGCCTTTTAATACATCACAGTCTGAGAAAGTTATGTGCTCGAGCGTAAAAGTGAGAAAACAGAGAGAGAAAAGGATAAATAAGATGGAGAAGGACTGTGTAGAGCCACCTGTGTTTCAGTCAGTCCTTACTAAGGTATGCATGATGCTCTGGGATCATTTTCCAACACTTAGTAAATGAGGAACATAAAGTTTATGATGAATATGTGGGTAACCCAAGATAAAGATGTTGTGCGTTCACGCAGTCAGTAAATTACAGAATTGATAATGTGCTTATTCTCTGTATACATTCAGACATATGTGTGCAACTAGTTTGGAATAAAACACACATTATTCCTTTTAAAAAGGACACCATAAATGCCTGCTTGCACTGCTCAAGTAGAAATCAGGATGGCACAAAGGTGTGTCCTGCCCCAAACTGGACACACACACACACTCACACACACACACACACTCACACACACACACACACACACACACACACACACACACACACACACACACACATATGTCACACCGGTTTGGTCTTAACAGTAACTCTTTTAAAAATGAAGCCAGCAACTTCTCACTCTGCTGCAGCCGTTAATCAGTGGAAGCTTTCATCATTTCTGTGTCGCCCGGCCAGCGATGATGATGTCGTCACCCTCACTCATCTCTGATGCTGAGAGGATTAGCACATTCAAAGCAATTTGTAGGCTCACATGACTTACTTGGACTACAGTGGCAGCATGTCACAAATTGGCCTTCAGCTCCTGTATTTGCCATTAAGTACATGCTGGGTGGGTTTTAGTGGCTTTGACAGAGAGATACAGCTTTAATTGCATTGTTGAAATAGGAATGTGGGCCAATAAAATTTAATTTACCTGCAATATTTCAGTGGTAGAATGAACTTTTCATACCTATATTCATGTTTTGAAGTGATAGATCATGATAATGCATAATCTAAACATGGCTGACTTTCATCGTAAAGATAGAGATACTGACGTTCACCCGGCAGCACGTGCACAGTCACCACTTTCCCTCAGTATCTCCTGAGTGGCATTGTGACATTTCAGCATGAACATTAATTTATTTTCAGTATTAACTGACATGCATGACATGTGTATGTCAGGAATTTACCTTCAGTGCATGAGATTGAGTGTGATTTTTACAGATTACACTGTATAGAAAATGCTTTTTTTTTTTAAATGTGTTTGAACTTATACAGACAGTGTAACAAGATAACAGATGTGAGGCGTGTTTATGCTGCATTATTACTGTCAGTCTAAAAATCAAAAACTGTTTAGCAGCACTATCAGTATCACAGATTACTTTATTTTATGGTTAAAGTACAATCAGTTAACTTTCAGCTTTGAAACCTTGACATTATCTACATAATGGGGGTAAATAGCACTAATAAATAGCTGCACAAAGGCCAGTCAAGGGCAGAGAGAGTGGTCATTTTCATTCAACACAGACGACAAGCACATCGAGATAACACCATCAGACGACAGATCGATACACACACACACACACACACACACACACAGAGGGATGAAATATGGTGCAGATTTGTCCAGGTGGGTCAGGACAGTGTGTGGTCTTTCTCTTTGACCTTGACGGGATGAAGGGAAGGGAGGGGATGACTCATTCATTCATGTGTTTCCACGGTAACAGGAGGAAAGAAGAGGGGGGTGGGGGGGGAGAGAGTGAGAGCGTGTGCACGCGGGAATTCCCAAGAGATTTGATACAAGATGGGAAAAAAGAGAGCAAGAGAGAGAGAGAGAGAGGCAAAGATGAAGAGCAGCTTTGCTACTGAAATGTTTCTCAGAAGACTTTGTTCCTCTTCGGTTTCTAACTTACTATCTAAATCCTTGAGGCTGCACTGGAACAGCCTTATCACTGCACTGCTGTATGAAGCTTTGAAGCAAAGCTACCTTTAAACTTCATTTATACACATTTTTATTGATGTTGATATTGAAATTTCACATCTTTCCAGGGCAGTGTTACCTTGCGATGCAGCTGGATTTCGCGAGATCACGACATCACAAGATCACACGAGAATCCATCTTGTCAGGCTTCAAGTTATACACTTGTATCAGCGTCCTGTGAGGACTCTGACACGATCTCGTGAAACCAGCTGCCTCGTAAAGTAAGATGGTGATGGACGGCGATAGGCGGATCCAATAACCTGCCGTGTATTTTGTTCAAAGTGCCAGTTGCCAAAGACAACTTCTCATATAGTTCTGTGTTATAAACCATCTGGCGCATCAAGTTAAGGGCAATGATCATGTCCTGAGATGATTGCAAATATTGACTCATCATTTATGATCTATAAAACGCCTCATTTAAGTCAGAAATTAACACGCTGCCATCTTCTTTCTCTTATCACTGTAACTTTTAGATAATTTAATGACTTTAATCTCCTTTTATTCATACTTAGGCCTATTATTTAGAAACAGGGTCTAGAGTTAAGCTGGCAATGTCGTCTTAAAGGATCTTTATGGCCGTCCAGAGTCCATAAACCTTGGTATAGTCAC
Organism: Thunnus maccoyii; assembly: GCF_910596095.1. Lineage (NCBI taxonomy): Eukaryota > Metazoa > Chordata > Actinopteri > Scombriformes > Scombridae > Thunnus > Thunnus maccoyii. The sequence continues at coordinate 15,426,815 of NC_056554.1, read as the reverse complement.
CAGACTGTTCTTTGCCGGGGCTTTCTTCCTTGACCAAGTCAAGCCGCTCATTCATGCTTGCTCAGCTCACACTGTCATGTGCAAGAAAGAGAGAGAGAGGGAGAGACGTGAGGTCAGGTGACTGGTCTCAGCCGCGCGTCTGATCCTTGGCTTCATGAACATGCCCCGCTGGGTTTCCATGAAAAGATCCGAACACACGAGGACATCAAACAGTTTTATGGCCTATTGTACAGTGCAGACATTTATCACTTACACACACACACACACACACACACATAAAATTAAAAGAAAAACGTGCAAAGCCAGGAATTGGGATTAGAAGTGAACTTTTGGCCACTTGGAAGAAGGCCCCACCCTGGTAATGCTGTTTTATTAGCCTGCCTGGCTTAGCCATGTCTGAGCTCGGCTCCACTCCATTTCTTTTGGAATGTAATTGCTGCACAGACTCAAATTTACATCACTTTAATTAAATATCCAGTTCAGCTTCTTGTCGTTTAAAAACTGAATTGTGCTGCAGAGGCAAAAATCCTTAAATTGGTAGGAATATTGATGAACCTCCGTTACATTCAAAATACAAAAAAAAAAAAAAAAGAAAAAAAGATGGAGTCGACCCAGTTTGTCTTCATATCTAATAGCCTTGATTTTATTATTAGCATTCTTACACACACACACACACACATGCCTGCAGGGTGTGTGAGGGTCTGGATGAGGGCCAAGCAGCAGGTTGTCTCAGCTTGTTGGCTGTTTGAACAGGGATTTATAACTGGGAGGAAATGCAAGGACTGATCTTACTGGGCTTTATAAAGGCTGATAAAAGTTATAGTATAATGCTGTGAAAAAACACACACACACACATGTATATATATAAATACTACATATATATACTATACACATATATACTTGTTAATATTCATAGTTTGCTGCTGCTGTGAGATGTTGAGCAATGGCTTCCAATCGTGTGTCATGGAGGCTCAAATAAATAACTAACAAACTAATTTCTCACAGGTTTAGAGTTGTTTAGACTCCCCTTATTAAGAAAGCAAAATATAAACTATGCAGGTTTAGTGTTTTCTATAGCATCACAAAATGTATCGCGTATCTGCATGTAGAATCATCAGAATTAATCCGCATCAAAACAAAACACTAATGTGATTATAAAATCATAAATAAAATGTTCTAACATGACTCATATAAAAGATGGCATCCTAGAAATAACCTAAATGGCACCTAAAACAACCCAACGGCTGTCTAAGACCATAAAAATACATTCTGTGAAGTTCGAAATGGAGCCTTGGCCTGTTGCTGTCAGATGACATCAAACAGTCCAAGAGGAACAGAAATCAGCTCCGAGAGCATGTCTGAGACCAAACCTCTTCCTTTATGAAACAACAGTCCAATAACAATGTAGGAAATCAAAATATCCTGTTGTAAGGGAACTGAGGCCTGCAGAGATTTGTAGAAAAGGGGAAGCTTTTCTCCAGAGACATGACAAAGAGACGTCATGATGGAGGCTCCCTCAAGAGATTTTAGTAGTTTTTATCCATTTCTTCCTAAAGTTGATAAAAAAAAATACTCATTTGGTCAAAGATGAAGGTCAAGTTTAGAGAGAGTGTTTGGCAATAGTTTGTCCCCCCTTTGCCTGATTGGAGGCAAAAGGAAGAACAGGAAACCTGAAGATTCCACATTAGTCAGCATGTCTCAACGCACTTGTGTGCGACGATGCACATGACATGAACACACAACATGCAAGTGAACACGTTTGCTTTCACTTATAAATGCACCCAAAGTCAAGTTCACTCAAATCCTCCAGAAGCAGCTTGTTACCTTTTTACTTTCCTCTCATAAGTCGTCCAAGTTTTTCATATTGCTGAGGCTTAATGTGAGCAGGCAAAAAGTGCTGAGTCAATGCATAGGGGCTACTTTCCCCCCAGAGGTCAAAGGTCATGAACTGAAGACCTCTGCTCCCGTAAAAATGTCAGTGTAATCAGGGGAGAGACGGCATGTTTGTCATCTTTTTATCTTTTACCTGCAGCTGGAGTTACATAAGTTGTCCTCAGCACTCGCACATGATGCATGTGGAATCTGTTAAAGTTGAACAAATTTGCACGTCCTCGTTCTTTCAGTCTTTCAGATTTTTCTGTAGATTTTTTACAGATTCAGTATTTTTTAGCACAGTGGCAGTTTTTGCACTTGATTGTTATCTTATCAACATTTCCTCAAATGAGTACTTAAAGAGGACTGGTGTGCATTTATTCAGTAATTCAATGTTTGAAACTGCAACAAACAATTATTTTCATCATTGTTTGTATTTCTTTTGGATAACTGATTAATTGTTTGGTCTATAAAAATAAAGATTGCTGCACAAAATATCAAAATACTCAATTTAATATGATACAAAACTGAGAAAAGTTGCAAAAATTCCTATATTAAAGAAGCTGGAACTGGCAGATATGTGGAATTTTGCTTAAAAAATGATGTAAACCATTAGTGAAATGCTTAAAATTTTGTTAATGAGTTGTACCGTTTCAACACTACAATGGATATAGTTTGACACACTATGCACTTATCTGGAAATAAAACTGCAAGTGATACTACCGACAAAAGATAAAAGCAGTTCCAACTTTTTTCGCTGATTGTCTTCTTAAGTTATAGCAGCACTTCATCATTCATACCTTTGACTTTTGTACTGTAAAATTGCACTCAGCCTATCATCCATTCATGTCAGTTATGATCCAAAACCTTCAACCTTTGACCCTGACCGCTTTTTATTGGCCGCCGGTTTCAAACACAGTCAGTCTGAGCACAGTCAGCTGAATCTTGATTGGTGGCTCCTGACCTCCGGCCTCTACTTTGTCAGAGCGCAATCAGACAGGAGCGAATCCGTCCGGAGGCTCGGGTGGCTTCATGTGGGACCAGAACTCAATTGTCCGTCCCTCCGATCTTTCAGCTTCTGTGTAAACTGCCTGGCACTCTGATGCTCATTGAATCTGTCAGGGCATTATTCTCCCCCTTCTGCATCTCATCCCTCCTCCCTCTTTGTACTCTTTCACCCCACTCTGTGTCCTGCTACATCTCATACTCAGCAGATTACAGGTTCCGCTTCGCCCGATGGCCCGCCTGCTTCATCACTATTCAAGCTCATTTTTACTCTCTCTCTCTCTCTCTCTCTCTGTCTGTCTCTGTCTTACTCTTTTCTCGTGACTGCATTCTTTTTCCTGTTCAAGTTCGTTGTTTTCCTGTTCGTGTCCTCTGTCTGCCCACAAACCTCTCAGCAGTACGTCATCAGTGAAAAAGTAGAGTTCCTTTTATAGTGCATCACATTGTGCAGTAACCCTGAAACCTTCCTCCCACAAGCACGCGTACTCTTTCACAGAGGTAGAAGGTGTAAAGACAAATCCTACTCAAGCAGAAGTAATGTTACCTGACTTCAATATAACACAGAAAATCACTCACACAGTCAAGTCCTGTGACTATATGAGGTATAATTTGCAGCAAACGTAAAGGACTTTACCAAATACAAATCATGTATACTTTTGCTTTCTATTTTTAAAAGCAGGGTTTTAAAGTTTGTGATGTATTGTTTTATTATTTTACGTTACCATACGTTCAAAATCAATTAACAGACTCATAAAATGTGTGTGAATGTGTTGTGAAATCCAACGATTGTTGTGTGATTGTGACGTTTAAGTGCAGATTGATTCAAATGCAACGTAAAACTGCATTAAGATAAATATATATAATATATATAGGAGCAACAAACACATAAAGAAAGTCCTAAAGAAAAGGTCATAGCCCATACAGAACATATTAGACACACATTTTTTAACATATTTACATCATATTCACAATATGGATTTTTTTTTAAAAACAAGACCAAATCATTTTGACCTTGTTGGTTAAAACATTGCGTTGTCCTGTACCTTCACTGTACCCAACTGGGGTTGGGTGTAGGGCTGCAACTAATGATTATTTTCATTATTGATTAATCTGCCAATTATTATAGAGAAAAATGCCAATTAAGGTTTCTTAGACTTTATTGTCATGTCCTCAAATGTCTTGTTTTGTCTGATCAACAGTCCAAAACCCAAAGATATTCAATTTACTATCATGTATGACACAGAAAGCTTTAAGTCCTCTCACTGAAGGAGCTGCAAGCAGCCAAGTTTTAGGATTTTAGCTTAAGAAATGGGCAAAATCAATATTTGATTACCTAAATAGTTGCAGATTAGTTTTCCATCAATCAGTTAATTGACTAATTGTTGCAGCTCTAGTTATCTAGATGTGTCCAGGTATGCACACTATCCACCTTTTTCACTATAATGGTTTACACATATGCAGAAATGAGTGGAAACCAGTGGATGCCAACAACAGCAGAAGAAGAATAAAACAGTAGCATGGTTGGTGATTTGTAGAAAATGGGCTAAAAACATTTGAAACACATTTTTGAATATTTACTGAAGTGAAAGCAGAATCGATTATTTTTTTAAAAGTAAAAAGCTACTTTGCACCTCTAGTTGTTCTCACACACACTATAACCTCTCTCTGCTCCCTCCAACAGGTAACATTATTGGCTCAGGTATCTTCGTCAGTCCGAAGGGAGTGATGGAAAACGCCAGCTCCGTGGGCTTGGCCCTGATCGTCTGGATCATCACGGGCATCATCACCGCTATTGGGGCGCTGTGCTACGCCGAGTTGGGCGTCACTATTCCCAAGTCGGGGGGAGACTACTCCTACGTCAAGGACATCTTCGGAGGACTGGCTGGGTGAGCAAACACTAGACGGTTTCAGTCATCTGCTTGTGGTCTCGCTCTGAGTGGAAACAATCAAGCATGCAACATTTGTGTGATCTGAGTCACTAAGTGCAATACATCAAAGCAGACTGACATAATTTATTCCAGTGGAAATCAGTTATTTAAGAATGAGGAGACTTTACTCGATGTGCCACATCCGGGAAATCACTGGTTTGTGGTTTCTCGGGGGTTGTTTCAGTAAGAGAAGTCAGTGCCTGTGCTAAGAGCTACTTTTCATAAGAACCGATGTTATTTTGAGGCATCACATATTCACAGATCCTCCTCACTTTTAAGGACAGATGGGTGTTTTTTGACTCTCAGGTCACTAGGGTTTGATAAACCACCAGTCGACCCCTGGTCAAACGTACTGTCTGTGAAGTATATGACCCAGTTTTCAAGAAGAAGGGGGCCTCCCCAACAATCAAAGTTAATTTGACAAGGATTTAGGTGAGCATACCAGCATGTCTAGATTCCTCTCTTTATCCTGGTGGATGAGCCTGCTGATGTAGGTCAGACATCTTGATCTAAAGCAGGGGGTCTTTAGCTGGTAGTGAAGGAAAGAAGAAGGTAGATGTAGCAGAACAATATTAAACCAGCTGCATGAACACACACGCAGACACAAAGTCGTTTCAGTTTGTAAGTCAGAATTACAAACTGCTGCTGCTTCTCAATTTACTTTCCTGGAAGTCCGCCGCCTTCTTCCATTCATCCATGAATGGTAACGGTTAGCTTTAAGGTAGTAGCGCTTACAGTAAACGCTTGGGAACCATGCTAAGTTAATTTCCTAGTAAAACAATATCGTTTGTTACCATAGATTTCACACACACACTTTGCCCAGACTGTAAACACAGATTAGACCATTGTTTTTTTCAACTATCACAAGGATACATATTATTAGGGTATTTCGGGAGAGGAATTCACCCAGACAAAACAGCCAATGATTGTTTTTGTCCCTTTGTATAGTAGCTATCAATACACATCAGTGAACTTTTACCTCCAGAGACTTTGTTGTTCGTTGCTTCAGATGCTCGGTTTGAAGTGTTGTGGGGGGGTGGGGGGCCACGCCGCTTCCCTGTGCCCTCTGTCTCGGAGAAATAAACTTAATTCAAGAGGTGTTTGTTTTTGTTGTCCTGCTCCTTTTATCCCTATGTGTGTGTAGGTGGGCGTGGGAGGGGTTTGGTCGTGTGAGTAAGTCAATAACTGGAGCGACGGAAATACTTGCATCACTTCGTCACAGCTGGGCCGAGGCAAGTTCGTAGGAAAGAGGGGAAAAAGCTCGTAAACGTGTGCGCTCGAAATACAACTTGAATGGACAATGTTTCAAGTACAAAGGCTCTTTGTTATGTCAGTCTAATGAAGGTTGTGTTACACAAGTAATGTGCGGTATAGAGACAGATTGTAGGCAGCGATAGTGTTAAACTATCATGTAAATTATTTTAAAGGGAGCCTGCTGATATCTCCTGTTCATTTTTGCATACGTTATACTATGTGTCTTATCATTCATGTGTGTCTACCAGTGCAGGGAGGAAGTACAGTAAAAATAGTAGAAGTAATAAATCATTTAAAGCGTTTTTGGAGCAAAAATGCCAAATATTCTTCTGGTTCCAGCCTCCTAAATGTGAATAATTGCTGGTTCTTTTAGTCTTCTATGATAGTAAACTGAATATCTTTGGATTTTGGACTGAGTGAAAATATGCATTATGCAAAAGGGCTCCTTTAAGAGTGTTATCAATTATTGATACGTTAACCTGCAAGCTGCATCTTAATGTTGAAGCTATGTGCAACTACTATACTACTACTAAGTGCTATACTAGGACTTTTATTGAGTTTTTGTTTGTTTAATCTATAGAAGTGTATCATATAATCTGAGTTTATCATATGTTAAAAGAGTAAAAGTACAATAGTTGCACAAAATGTAGTAAGTAAAACAAATGAAATTGATAGATCAAGTACCTCCTATGTTGGGAAATTACTTCACAACGTTGGTGTCTACTCAGATGCTTCAAGCAGCTCGGACCTGCGTTTGAATCTACGTTTTTTACATTAAACACACACACACATTCCAGCGAGACACAATTCCATTAACGCAGTCGGGTGTAATGATCCCTCTATAAGCTTTCGAGGAATTTGGTGGAAAATCCGCACGCTTGGTCTCTCCTACATCACACCGGCTAAACCCGAGCTCCCTCCTCCTCTCGTTCTCCCTTCTTTCCCGCCTGTATTTGTCTGTTAGTGTGGCTCCGCTGACCATCCACGTTGCTATTGACAAGTATAGTACGATTCATCCTGTCAGCTTCTAACACAGTGAACATGTGTGTTTGTGTCAGTGTATTTTTTTTAGAAAAATCACCCATCTGTCATCTACAGCACAGAAAGACTGATTAAGCTGATGGACTGTTGGAGTTGTTCCTTGTACTGGGCGTAGGAGTAAAACGAGTTAATCTTTTAAGTCATGCCCACTTTCAGTTGATTTTTTTAAACATTTTGATTGATCTGTTTTGATTGAAAGTGGTATTAAATTGTATTTTCTAAAAGAAAGGATGTCTTTGTTATAGAATCACATAGAGAAAGGACTCAAACACCAAATTCATATTCATAATTTTGGCTGGTTATACAATGACGTTTAGAGCTGCAAGATAATTATTCACATTGTTGATTAATCTGACAATTTTTAAAAATACTTTAGCATGTATAATCTTACATGCTAAACTATGTCGACCTCTTCTTATTTCTTTTTATGACTATTCAACAGTCCAAAACCCAAAGAAATTCCATTTTAAAATGATATAAATAATGAAAGCAAAAGAAGAAAAGCAGAAAGGATATTTGCTTGATAAATAATACAAGTGTACTGTCAAAACATGAATCGATTTATTGACTTTATGCATGTTTTTACAGAAACAAAAGTACATTTTAAAGTAAAATAACAAAGCTCTTTTATTGCCTGACGACAGAGGATATGAACATTAATAGAAGTTTACATTTGTGTCGTCTCGGACCAAAAATAAACTGCTTTGAATGGCAACCTGTAAATGGGAGGATGTATATATGTGCTGTAGTAATGTGTTTCCTCCTGTGTGTGCTTCTGTACGCCGTATTTGATCCTAACGTCCTGCTGTTCCTCCCACGCCTGCGTTTGTAACCGTGCCACCCTCCCTCGCTTGTGTCCCAGGTTCCTGCGTCTATGGATCGCCGTGCTGGTGATCTACCCGACGAACCAGGCTGTGATCGCGCTGACGTTCTCCAACTACGTCCTGCAGCCCCTCTTTCCCACCTGCTTTCCACCAGAGAACGGCCTGCGCCTGCTGGCTGCCATCTGCCTCTGTGAGTGACACGGTCACACCAACACACACACACACAAACATGTTTCTTAACGAAGAGCATACCTCAAACAGTTCAAGAGTTTTCGTTTTAAAACCACAGCGTCTCTTACAATACGTGCAATACCTGTTAAACCAGTATTGGGGATGTGCCAGCTGTGTGTAATGGTCATAACAAGGAATAATTATCAAGGGGATTTAGCACAATCTTAACAGTCACAGTAACTTAACCCTTGCGTCACCTAAGGTTTCCCTTTCTGTTCTGTCTGTTTTGTCAAGTCAGCAGTGTGAGCTTCAACTGTATTCCCCTCGAGGGAAACTGCTCTCCGTCTCTTGACTTTAATGTTTAAACATGCTTCGACAGCCCTCTTGACTTCTGTATGAGAGGGCTGAAGCTTAAGAGAGTTAATACATTTACGAAAAATGAGCAAAACTAGTTTGATTTGTTTAAAATAATACAGTCCAGTATTCTTGGATCAGTGTTAAACATAAGTTCTCTTACCTGCTTACTCGTGACCCCTTGGCCTTGTTGCAGGTTGCATATGTCCAAAAAGTCATGCTCCACTAAATACTACAGTATTTCGTAATAAAGAAGCAAATATTGGAGAAAAGTCAGAAAGAATAAATAATTTTTGTAGCAGAATATGTTTATTTTTTTATGTTCTATCATGATTTTTGTTATTTTTATCCTGATATGATGTCGCATGTTTATGTTAAACATGGTCAAAAGTCCAAAACTTGAGGTGTACGTATGTAAAAACGCTCCCTGCAAGTCAAAAGCCAGCCACCTTGTTTGCAATGTTACCTCTACTTCCTCCTTGTGATGGCGTCAGATTTTTCATGCATGCTCACAAACGGCCATCCGTTCAGTAGCCTTTGTTGCCAAAGTTGTCCCGCGTGTTGTTCACGTTGTTCACTGCTGACCTGAGAAGTTTACAAAAAGCGAAATCCCACTACTACTGTTTGTTTACGTAGCCTCCGGAGCCACTGGAAGTTTTGGGCTCATCGAGAAGAGGGCCTTAAAGACACAGGAGCTAAAACGGCCTGTTTCAGACAGAGGCTGAACTGAGGGGTTGCATAAAGGGCCAGTATAAGATAAATAAGGAGTTTTTTTTAACTGTAAATCATGCAAAGATATTCCAGTAGAGGCCAAGAATATAAATATAGACCTAGAAATGTGCATGATACATCCACTTAATCTCACAATCTGGAGATCCCTAGAGGGTTATGTAAAGATGACATAAGGAAGATATCACTTGGAAATAAAAATACCCCATATAAGAAAACATTTTACACATCAAAAGTTCTTTTCTTTAAAAATACCCTCTCCTGGTGAACCAGCTAGAAGCTTTGACTCCTCTCTGGATCAGTTTTGATTATGGAGCGATAAAGGAGTGGAGATAACCTAAAGAATTGTTGTTGAGTATACTTGTTGGGACAGGCTCAAAAGCTGAAAACCTGCCAGTTAATCCAACTGTAAAAAAAGATGAAAAACATATGGGAATCAGCGTCATTCACCCTAAAGAAATGGGTACACAAGTGGTTTGGTGGGTAGTAAATGGGTGCTGAACATTGAAGCAGATGTTCCACTGTAGTCGTATATTTGCTTTGTTGGTTGTAGTTACATCATCAAAGCTGTCTATAATTCACCAGATATTTAAAGCAGTCACAGATTGGCTGAATTATGGCTCGATTTATCCGGTTTCGTGTCGGTCGCTGTCCTCTTCTGAAGCTCCTCTGTTATTTAACCCACAGTTAGAGGTCACGTCAGAAAAACAGAGAATAAAAGAGATAGCAGAGTGGCTGGAGGAGCGGCGAATGTGCGAGGAGACAAATGGATAAATGTGTTGGCGCTGACATGACAGTTGTTGATTTGAATCCCTCGACAAACTTCACACGCACTGGTCAAATACTACGGGCAGACTTCAGACAGCGAGAGAGACACCGGGAATGAGTGTGTTCATTGTCTGCGTGTGTCAATGTTGAGCAAACCTTGTGTACGATTTCAAACTTAAGAGTGTTATCTGATAATACTCTAATCTGACTTGTCAAATAAACACCAGCACTAAGATGTTTTCCATGGTCACTGGCTTTAGTGAGCTAAATATGACAGCTGTAGCCTTCTTTAGAGGGGATACTGTTTTTAAATCACAACTAAATGCTTTCGATTAGCAGAGAAGGGAGAAAAAAGGAGAGAAAAAGTGTCCTGAAGGTTACAAAGGAAACCAGTTTTGTCATGTCCCTCCTAACTAAAGTAGGTGAGTGTCCATGTCAGCTAGAGAAAAACAGGAGCTGGTGGAGCTGGAGCTGTCATGCAGAAGCGCAGTTCAGCGGATAATGAATGGTAATGCCAGCTGTCATTAGGGTTTTGTTTGGGCATCTCAAGGTTGCCACTATGTGCCCCTGTGTAGCCTACAATCAGATTTTTTTAGATTCATCTTCTCGAAAGGGGTTTTTTTTTTCCTGGAGTTGGAATGCACCCGTGATGTCCTGCGACATGCTGTTCACTGGCAGATGGGCCCAGTTGGCTGCCATGTTTGGCTTGACAATGTAAAAACCTCACTTTCCAAAGGCATGCACAAACACACTTGTACTCTGTGAACCATGAGAGCTTCTATTTAATTGCCTCTGCTATAAACATTTTGACAGATTTGATTTGTCATCTGAATGCGGTAGCTGCGTAATGCATTTAAGTAGAGCTGCAATGATTTTGATAATAAGTGAAAACGTAAAGTGCCCAATAAATGCCCACCTAGTTGAGCTTTTGGGTCCTATCCACATGAAAAACTAATGACTTCTCCTCATGGCTTAACTGTCTAGTAAACTTGACTGAAATCTGATCCTCCTCACTTAAACACAACCTCTTTGGCAGTGGTAATAACACATTAACAACATAGTCCAACCTTGTCGGAGCTCTGCGCTCTTTGAATACTTCATAGTGTTTTTGTTTGCATTATAGACACATTGACCTACATTTACCTGTCTTCTTGTCCCACTTTCATGAACGCCTTAGAGCAAAAAGTGCTTAGTTCTGACAAGAACTGCTAGCAGTCATTTTATTGCCTAACTCTGGTCTGTTTTGATTCTGAAAAGGTTTCTGATTGGCTGAGCCAGCAGGGTGATCTAGCGTCTCTCTGGAGTCAGTAGGACAGATGTTGTCAGGCAGCTTTCAGCAAAAAGACCTGACTTGCTGGGTCTTTTTTTTTTTTTTTTTTTTTTTTTTAAAAGATGGTTTATCCTTGTTTTTCTGTTGTTGTTCAGGGGAAAAGTGGGTGAGAGGTTAGCTGTTTCCCCCTCAACTCTGATGTCATTCTTGTTGTTTGTGGGGGCTGCATGCATGTGTTTATCTGCTTCAGTGATGAGACATTCCTGTGATTTCCAAAATGTGACCCTTGCATGATATTATACAATAGTATGTAGGATATAATCTTACTTATTTACTTACAAATCCAGCCAGACTGGTCTGCAGGACAAAAGGTTTTCCAAGGTGTACCGTTTCAAAAAACATTGCGGGGGGATTCTCCCTGGGGTCCGTCTCTTCCTACAGATGGCAGCGTGCAAGGTCATAGCTCTGTCATAATTTCCAGCAAGCTTGTAGTTAACTCAGCAAGTTCCTCACACCCACCACATACATAACATTACATTTTGTATACTCAGCTTACAGACAGCTGAGCAGCCCCGGAGCTCTGCAGTTATAAGAATGTCCCTTCAGGTGTTTACTCGGAGCCTGCCAATCAACAAAGAGGGGTCGTCGGACGGCACACGCTGTTACTGTAATGCTGAAGTGAAAGATTCCTAAAACAAGTCTGTTTACTGGTGGTTGAGTTAAGAGGTTTAAGACGTGTTTACTCAGAGCTTCGTGAGGATCAGTCAGTTGTGTTTTAGTTCATCCTGACTGTGTGTGTGTGTTTGTATAGTACACAAATCAACTCGTAAGCTGACTTGCATGCACATATTGTCTCATTTCCTGTTTTTTTCTGCGGCTCTCGCCCTAACCACAACTCTTGTTCTGTCTGTTGCAGTAATTTTGTTTGTGAGTCACCCAGGCAGTTTAATTCCTTTCCCCCCTTTCCCTCCATAAAACACCTACCAATCAACCTAAAAAACATCATAAACCTCTCCACAACAACTGCAAACAAGCCCAGCCTGCAAACCTTATTTTGTGCACCTGTGTGTCTCTTCGTTTGTGTGTGTGTGCGTGTGTGTGTGCGTGCATGTGGAAACCATCTATACACTGATGTCTACATGTGTACATGTATGTGCATAGCGGTGCATGTCTGTTCATGTGCATCTGCCCTCATCTCCTGCAGTGACAGCTCAGCTCAGAGTTATTTAATGTGATGAACTTAATCCCACAGAGTCAAACAGGCCCATTATTTAATGGCACCCTATTGGCCTGAACCCACTGGCCTGTTGTACCCAGCAGTACAGATCAAATCCATTATCTTTGTCTGTCAGGTCAGCCTCAAGTTGAAGTGTGTCGAACAGCATTTACAAAAACTGGTTAGGGCTTGGTTTTTTTTAAAAATTCTAAATGCCATATAGGTGGAGTTTGGTGTATAAAACATTATAAAGAGAATCTAAAGTATCAGACTAGGACTTTATCCATCACTGTCAAACTCAATTAGCTTGTAATTTACTGGTAATTTCTCAAGCATGGCAGGCTTGTTTGCATATATCTTGTCTTATCAAATCAACAAACCCTGACATGAAATCTCCTTTTCTTTGTTAATTAGAAATGATGTTGTCCATACTGAAAACATTAAAAACTTGTATCCAAAATGTAACAAATGTGCACAGTATTCTACAAATTAAGAAAGGAAATAATGTATTAAAATCTAGCTTTTTTCAGAGCTTTTCTCTGTATAAAATATGAATAAAACTCTTTAACATTAATAGGTTTTCCTACAGTTTCTAGATTTGAGAGATGGATTTATTATTATGTTTGAATGGGAAAATACCTGCAGTGCTTCAAAAGAAAACCTACCACACTGCCTGCTGCAAGTGCGACATTAGGTGTGAGAGATAACAGCGACACAGCAGCACAGTCAAAGGTCGCTGCCTCGTTTCATCATCATTAAGACACATCACAAATCACACGCGTGCTCAGATGTGCGTCTTTTAAACTTTCTCCTTTCACTGACGTGACATCGGTTCACCTCAAGGCTGTTAACTTGAACTCTAACGTCCTTACAGGTTTATCAGCGGCAAAAAAAAACAATTTCATAACTTCTTCTTCTCTTGGGCAATTTATAGAGTACTACTACTACAAACGATGCAATGACCGTTGTTTTACAAGACCAATAAAAGCAATAAACACATAAACCAGTGACTGCATGTTGCCTAGAAAGTATTGCAGCATGTTAGTTTTAATGTCATCGACCTCTTAGGAACCGTCAGTACAAAACCAAAGTTGTGCAGCTAAACATTATTCAAACCTGCAGAATTTAGTTTTAAATTATAGTAGAAATCCCAAAACTTATAAAGATACCAAAATGTCAGGCTAAATTTGGGGGCAATTTGCATAAAATGATGCACATGACATGTAAAACATCTGGTTAAATGGTGCATTTATAAAAAAAAAAAGTTGTAGCAAGCTTAAAATACAAAAAAAATATGTGATAATGTCACACAATATGTGGAACAAGATGATTTTAGCAACTGAAAGTCACTTAAAAACTGGATTTTAAAGGAAGTGAGTGTTTTTTTGGACTTTAAGGTTCTATGAATTAAGCACTAACTCGTTTTTTATGGTGTTTTTGTGTGTCTAGTGCTGCTAACATGGGTGAACTGCTCCAGCGTGAGGTGGGCCACCAGAGTGCAGGACATCTTCACAGCCGGCAAGCTGCTGGCCCTCGCCCTCATCATCATCATGGGCATCGTGCAGATCTGCAAGGGTAAGCCTACAGACGCCATACATCCTACATTCCACCTGCGTCTGGCGGTTTCTCTGCCTCTGTCTGAAAAGCACTCGCTCTCTCGCACATACTCGCGGTCACCGGGGACATCCTCAGTCATTCGGGACTGTATAGACTCCCCGTGGTCGCTGCAGGGGTCAGTGAGTTGCTGGGGCCCTCCGGTTAAAACTCACATCGCTAATATCGGCCCGCCTCTGTGGGTTTGCAGTCACAACATGGCTGAGGGCCAGTTATTACAGGGGCCACAGAGACTAGGCCCCTGAAACAACAAAACGGGGATTTATGTGCCAGAAGATAATGAAGAGCTCAGTCATTGGCTGATTTGTTGGGAGACTTTAGGTCATATATGAGGGACGGGACGGTGTGTGAGAAAGCAGGGCAGACATACATTAATGCTCTCTGGAAAACATGCCTCGTCATGGGATTTCTGAAAAATGTAATGACAAAAGAGAAAGAAAGAAGCTTCCCAAAGATCACAGATGATTTAGACATTTACCCCAAACAGAGTATTTGATTAATTCTGAGATTGCAGTGTATTTTACAAAACAAATTATCTTACTTGGATTTGGCGAACGTCTTTTACAGCTTGTTTCGCACACATTGAATGCATCAGGTGATGGATTTCAGCTGGCTTTCTTTACAGCAAGCCCAACTTTAGTGGAAAATAGTTTGTTTACCCCCTCAGCAAAAAAACAACATTAGCAAACGAGGGCGAAATGATCAAGAACAGACCTACTTAGTTAAGGGAAAGGCATTCAAATTTACATCAGGAACAAAGAGAATCCTGAATTTAAGAGATGGCTATATTGGGAAAGGAAGATTAAAAGACTATTTGATGATATTTCTACAAATAATGAACAGCATGGATGTTCTTGATTGCGTAAAATACAAAACATTCCTTAACTTCTGTGCCAAAATGTTGCCTCGAACTAAATATAGAGCCTAATTATCGTCCTCCCCACCTGCAGGAGAGTACTACTGGCTGGAGCCAGCCAACGCCTTCGAGCCCTTCCAGGAGTATGATGTGGGTTTGATAGCCTTAGCCTTCCTACAAGGCTCCTTTGCCTATGGAGGATGGAACTTCCTCAACTACGTCACGGAGGAGCTGGTGGACCCCTATGTGTACGTTCCCTCTTTTTGCCTCTCATGTGTCCAGAAATGTTTTGCTGTTGTGCTCAGAAAAAAAACCCCACCTTCCCACAGTCCCGAATGGCTCCTTGCTATTAGAATATGGCTGATTTAAAAGCTGCTTTTAGCTATTTCACTGATTAGCAGTCGCATACCGACTAAGCTTCTCGGTTTAATCCCTGATCCTTTTTGTTAAAGCTCTCTGATATTTATTTAACTTAGCATGAGAGAAATTCTCACTGTCATTCCCAATGTCTGGCCCCTCATCTAGAACAATGTCTCGCTGTATAAAGTGATTTATTTCTTCATTTCCTCTGCCTTCTTTTTTTTAAATCCCTACTTTTAATTTAATAGATATTTAGTTCAGTAACCTCCCCTTAGGTACCAGTTTAATTTCCTTCTCTAAATCCCCTCCTCTCTCTCCTTCTTTTTAGCTCTCCTCCCCGTTCTTCTTTCGACTAAACATTTGTTCTTTTTTATTGTCTCCAGGAACCTTCCTCGCGCTATCTTCATCTCCATCCCCCTCGTGACCTTCGTTTACGTCTTTGCCAACATCGCCTACGTCACGGCAATGAGTCCGCAGGAGCTTCTCGCCTCAAATGCTGTTGCCGTGGTGAGTAGATCCGGCTGTGATGCAGGTTGATCCCGTGACGTCAATCAAACACACACACACCTTGATAGTAGAATGACTCTGTCGCCCTCTAGTGGTACATTTGGTCCATATTACTGCACAGTTTGTTGATACCTTTTATACCTCATTCAAAGTGAAAAAACTAAAAAAACATGTAGAAATAAACATCTAAACATCTGCCTGTGTGTCTCTTTCTCATCCACCTTCTAACCTTCATCCTCTCGCTCCTCCATCCCAGACGTTTGGTGAGAAGCTGCTGGGCGTCATGCAGTGGATCATGCCCATCTCTGTGGCTCTGTCCACCTTTGGGGGAGTCAACGGTTCCCTCTTCACATCTTCACGGTTAGTCGGCTTGTTTGCGACTTTCAAACGTGGCTCAAACTGTTTTTTTTTTCAGGGTTTGGTGCAGTGCCACGTAACTAGAAGTAGACTGACTTTCAAGAGCTCATTTTATGATTCTATGTGTCACCTTGTACAAACTGAAATATCATAAATATGTCAGATTTATGATGTGTACAGAGGTAATATTCGGTGTCTTGGCTTGAGAATACACAGTGAATCCATATTTTTTGTCTGATTTGCATCTGTATTCTATCAAATAAAGCCAAACTCCTGCCTCTACTGCCAAGGGTTTTGATGATATTAACAACCAAAAACAGCCAATATGTGGGATCTACCATGTGTGGGTTGGGCACCGGCTGCTAACAGCTGCTACTGCAGTGAATATGCTATCTATCTAAGTCTTTACAGTCCACCAGATATGTATTTGGAGCAATGAGACAGAAACTGTAATTATTAACTAACATTTTAAGCCTTTTAAACTCACAATAATTCATAGCTTGGAGGAAACAATTTCCTATTTCCTTGGCATCCTCATCTAAAACCTCTCCATAAGCCCCCCCTCTAGTCTTAAATTTTCATCATATAATATGTGGATGTGCTGTAGACACAAATACAGTGTATGATTTTTTTTTTTTTCTGTCTGTCACAGATTGTTCTTTGCTGGAGCCAGAGAGGGACACCTCCCCAGTCTGCTGGCCATGATTCATGTGAAACGCTGCACTCCCATCCCGGCTCTGCTCTTCACGGTGAGTACTACGCCTGATCTCACCACCACACATCTTCATATTACAGTATCTCCCTCAGATAATGACTTAGTTAAACCCAACAAGACTAAAAAAGCTGCATCATGACAAATAATAAAGCTGCAGACAAACCACAAACTGTCTCTGACCTTCCTTTTCTCCTCCTCCCCCTCAGTGTTTGTCCACCCTGCTCATGCTGTGCACCAGTGACATGTACACGCTCATCAACTATGTGGGCTTCATCAACTACCTCTTCTACGGAGTCACTGTCGCCGGGCAGATTGTCCTGCGTTTCAAAGAGCCTAACATGCACCGGCCGATCAAGGTATGTTTTTGGTGTTAATGCCTCACGTTAGTCAAATGATATCAGTTAGTGGTACCTGTTCACTGTCTTTTGTTTAATCACTTTTGGTCCTTTTTTTGAAGGATTTGCTTATATTCAGGCTCAGGAGATTAGGGCTGTATTTGAGCTTTGTTAGTTGTCTCATTATAACAATAATAATTGTAAAAAACTTTATTTATATAGTTAATTTCATGCAAAAAGGTGCAATACACTGTGTTTCACAAACAGTGCATTACAGTGATCTAGAGGTATTAAAATAGATGTTTTTCTGGTATAATTTATCACTTTGAGGAGAGCCGTCTCAGTGCTTTTTTTGGCATGTAAGTCAGGTAGAAATTTTTGGGCAAACAGAAATGGAGCCCGTAAAGTCTGAAGGTAGTAAAAAGTAGTTTTTTAAATATATGGAAACTGGCTCAAAGTCATTGATGTTGCTGGCATCTAGAGTGTTTTTTTTGTGTTTTTCAGAAAAGACTTGTATAAAACATAAATGCAGTTTCAAAGCCATAAAGTCTGCTGCAACATTTGTTTGTTAAATTCACCCAGGATTACAAATCCACTGCAGAGAACTATTACTGATACAGAATGAATTAAGAATAGAGGACTGGAGAGTATAACAGCAAGAATAGATCATTTGCATATTTAAAGAGAGAGAAAATACTGAACTGAATACTCTCCACGAGTGTGAAAAAACGTTCCTTTGTTCTTTCTTCCAGATCAGCCTGATATGGCCGGTCATTTACCTCATCTTCTGGGCCTTCCTGCTCATCTTCTCCCTTTACTCTGAGCCCGTGGTGTGCGGCATCGGCCTGGCCATCATGCTCACAGGCGTCCCCGTCTATTTCCTGGGAGTCTACTGGGACAATAAGCCACAGTGCTTTGACACCTTCGTTAGTAAGTTGGCTTATCGGAGGCTGTTTTGGGCATGTTTTCTGTGTCATGGGTGAAATGTTTTACATGTACTAAACATAAAGTCATGCTTTCAGTCTTTATGCTAAGCTGAACTAAGCCTCCTGGCTCTAGCTGCATACTTAACGCACAAACATAAGAGTGGTATCGATCTTCTTATCTAAGTCTTAGCAAGAAAATAAATAATTAATCATAGATCTAATTTAAATTCCAATAAAAAAAAATCTTCAGCCAGCCAGTCTAAACCCATGTGTCGCTCTCTTCTTCCAGATAAGATGACGTACGTGGGCCAGAAGTTCTGTGTGGTGGTTTATCCGGAACAAAGTAGCGGCAGCAGCGGAGAGGAAGGAGAGGAAATGACGGAGGCCAGGTCTCCTCTGTCCAAGCAAGACGGAGAAAACCACAAGTCAGCGGACTGCTAAAGCACATGTCTTTATCTCCCGCCCACTCCCAATCAAACAGACGTACGCAGCAGACGCACACGTGGGCGTGCACACAACATACACCACCGTTTGTAGTGGATTTACTGATCAACACTTGTGCTCCAAAACTTTGTCTTTAACAGTTTTTACTTGGTTTTATTATCACATGAATCATTCATTTCTGTACCAAATATGGTTATGACATGATTAGGGGCCGTATTTTTGTGGAGGTGCAACGACCAGCGCAAGCAGAGCTCTGACTGTTTGGTGTTTTCCTGACTTTGAAACTCACTTGGCGCATCTGTGTGGTATTTTGGTGACGGCCAGCACAGAGCGCACGCTGCACAGGTGGGAGGTTCGTTCAAGTGAAGCATCGCAAAGACAGTTATTGTGTTTTGGTTGTCAATTTATTTCAATTAAACACTCTCCAACCAAAATTGGCACAGACAATAATGTTTAATGAGGTTAAAGCAGGAAAGTCAGTCAATCAGTCTGCTTTGAAACCAAAACAACAGGTGTGCACGGAGATGCCCACACAGTCCGTGCACCTAAACACGCTGCGCTTGCCGTTGCACTAACACGGTTAAAATAGGGCCCCTTACAGTTATAGTACCCTAAACTTTTCTGTCTGGGGTCCTTCAAGAGTGCAATAAAGCAAGATTAGCACCTTCCACCTCCTCCATACATGCTTATACAGACATCTACAACTCTTCATCATCCTACTTCTCTGCCTCCACACATTCCCTACATACGCCTACTGTAAGAGCATCCTCTTTTTTTTTTTTTTGTATTTTTATTGTTTTTAAAAGACTCTTACTGTACTGTGATGGCTACGCAAACACCTTTTTCTCTTTTTTTTTTGCCACATTGTAAATTTTGCTTTGTCATACATTCAACACACCAAAGCTGTATTTTGATTGTCGAAGCAGGAAAATAAGATTCAGATCAAGTCATTTCATGTTTCGTGAAGTACACTAAGTACTGTGTTTTGTTTTTAAAGGTGACTGTGATTCCGAAATGTTTTTTTTTTTTTTTTTGTATTTGTGGTAATTGTTTATATCATTTGTTGTTATTTTAGTTGTTAATTTTAGTTTTGCTGATATTCTTTTTCTATTCAACATCATATTCATCTGGTTTTATTTTTTACTCTTGCAACTCCAAAGGTGTATATCTTAAAGCTGATGTGTGATCTGTACTTAAAATGGTGCACAGTTCTTGTTAATTGCCTTAATTAGATGATATTCTGTACTTAGGTGCCATTATAGCCATGTTTTGACTGATGGGGTTTAGGGCGGATTTTAATGGAAACAACAAAAAAAAAGTAGTTTTTTAACATTTTTCTGTGAACTCTTGTATGGACACTACACAAGTAATTAACCGTTATAACTGCGAGCCCAACATGGAGACGACTAGAAATAAAAAATAAAAAAAATAGGCAAGACATGACACAAGACATTTTCACCACCACATTTGCATTGTTCATGTACAGATCCCTACACCGACACATGTGAATGCCTGTGTGAAAAACAGTTGTTGTTTTTTTTTTTTAAAAAAAAGGCGTTGATTGTCTTGTCTGTTTTACAGCCAAAGTATTTTTGTAGTTAACCATATAGCTGTGTTTGAATAATTTTTTTTGTGCTTTATTTTAGGGTGTAGAAATGAGAGCTGTAGGGAAAAAAAAATACTTTTTTTTTTGATTCATACAATTCACTATAGAAGAGATTTTAGTGCAATATTAGTACAGGCACCAGCAAAAACTGAACACGCACCCCCTGAATGAACCCATTTGCATTGTCTGGTAATAGTTATGTATCTATACTCATGCTGTATATTATAGTAACAACACTCACATGCACATAAACCCACATTACGTACTCTTGTGTCTTCAGTCTTTCTGTAATCGATTAGTGTCTCAGGGCATCCCCACTGCCTTCTCCTTACATACACTGCCTAAAACCTGCAGACTACGGAAACTCAACATCTGAGTCTGACCGATTGCCTCCTTGAAATCCAGTCTGTTAGTGCTAAATGTCTGTACTGGTGCTAGTTAGATACTCGTTCCTCAGAGTCCTCAGGAGTCTCAAGCAATCCCCCCCCCCCCAAAAAAATGATTGAGGTTTCAGCAGGAATGTCAGACTAGTAAGGTTGCTCTTGTTAAACTGTAAGGGGAACAGGGTGTCTTGGATGTCTTTACAAGTACAATGATGTGTTTTGTGCCTGTACGGTTATTGTGTACTTACATAATACAAAAAAAAGATGTCATGACAGTCTGTTTGGTGTCTCTTAGTGAATAAAAACCACTGACAAATGTATTTTGAATTTGTAATTCAGGGCCTAATTTATAAAAAACAAACAAAAAAACTGCTCCCTGTCTTTATCCGTCTTTCATTGTGCGATCATTTGAAAAGATGTGATTTAAATTCTTAATACATTCAGGTTTACTTCCGGTAATTTGATTTTTTTTCACTCAATTTTGACATACATAACATAAACGTGAAATTATTTTCACATTTCTTAGCGAGACCCTTACTGTATGTAAACGAGGCCTGATCTTTTTTCCACCTCAGAAATCAAATGCTGCAACTGTTGTGTGATATGGCAATGTGAAACTGTGGACCCTAACCCCAAACCCTAACCCTAACCCTAACCCTAATCCTAATCCTAACCCTAATCCTAACCCACTTTGATGTATAGCTAAAGGAAGTTTAACAGTGGCGATACTTGTTGGACTCTGTCCCGCTTTCTCGCCGCTCAAGGTTCCCTGATACGCTGCGACCTCCACTTCTTGCTTGAAAACAGACCAACACAGGCCTTCAGCGCGGTGGAAATATGAGGTTTTCCATGTTGTAACAGTCGTCATGTACTGATAAATCTAAGCAGTTCTTTTTTCTTGGCGATACATCATCACACTACGATACACTGCCTGACAAGAATGTTGTCTCTAAATCATTTCGTGTACACATTGGTCTCTATTTTAAGTCGCCTTTTTGCTGTTTGCAGGTCTACCTTCCATTCTGAGAGCCATTTTCGCTGATATGTCTCTCAGAGTTGAGTCTATTTTTGTGTTAAAAAAAAAAATGTAAATGTACATATTGGTGGTGAGTGTGTGACAAGAATAAAAAAATATGCGTAAATGATCCTTTTACGTCTCCTTTATTTGGCTGTGTTGAACATTTTGTATTAAGAACGCAGAAAAGCAAAAATGAGGCATTTTCAGCATCAATATAAGTTTATTCTACTGACAAACGAATCCACAGAAAAGGTCAATTTCACACAATTCTGTACACGCCAAAGGGGGGTGGGGAGGGGGGGGGGCACATGGGTGCTGCTGGACACCGCAATCCCAAAAGTTAAAATTGCTTCTCTGAACATACAAACAAACCAAACAATATCCACGTAAACTGAAGCTGTTTTCAGACAGGACCACAGCTGGCACAGCTGACCTTGTCCTCTAGTGACAGTAAAATAATATGCAATCAGCAAAAAAAAAAAAAAAAAGAAGCAAATACTTGACACAAATTCATATGAAATTATATAAAACATTATCCTACTAAACGGACATGCTCAGTCTAGTTATGAAGCAGGCGTAAAGATGGAGTACATGATTTAAAATAAGTGACAGGAGGGGGTTTTTTTCTAATACACAGAGCACCAAACATGTCCTTTACTTCTTATGTTCCCTTAAATGTGCTGCTATCCTTTCTTTACAACTGTATTTGAGCTACATGGGTGCTTTGATACACCCAGTAGCCTTGGAATAATTATACTAAAGTGGTGAGGAAGGTTGGGGCAATTAGTAGAGAACAGAATAAAAGTTGTATGACATTAATAAAAAGAAACTAAACCTTTGTTTGTGTCTGAGTCTGGAGGATCCAAGGATGGATTTCCCTAAAGCACCTGGATGCTACAGATAGGGGAACAAAGATAACCTTTGGGAAACTCAGCCTTGCCTCCCTCAGAGATGTATAAAGAGACACAAGAAGGCAGCCAAATTAGCTCTGGATTGTAAATCTGTAGGCAAAGCTTTGCTTAATTTTTAAAGTAACTTTATTTTTTTAGCCAGCCCAGCTTTAACATGTGCAGTGTCTCGCCATGGCAACGTTACAGTAGGGGGGGAGGAGGAGAAGTGTTTTCAGCCAACACATTTTGGCTTTAAGGAAGTGGCGGCCACAAGTAGAACCTGATTTAACTCTTTCTACAAATGGCTCTGGGCTGCCTACAAACGCCGCCGGGTGACTCCGTAACCGGTGGCCGTGTGTCTTCAGTTGATCCGCGTAATGTAGGCATCACAAAAGCTAAGGCATGTTTCGTAGGGGATGGCTACAACGCAGGCGTGGAGAAGGGGCTTCTGGGATAGCAAAGCACCTGACCTCCTCGCAGAGCAAGAACCAGATGGAGAACAGAGCCTCCCTGGATTTTGTAGTCTGCTGCTGTTTTCTCATCGTTCCTGAAAATAGAAAAAGGAGTAGATTTAGAGAAGAGGTGATCAAAAAATCCTTAATTAGAAATTGAAATTTAATATAAATTGTTTATTTTAAATGACAGCAGGGACAATTAGACTTTATGTTATGCTGTAACTTGATGTAAATTGTTTTATGTGAGCTTGTGTGGTGGGTTTAAGCATTTGTTTTGCATATTTTTTATGCAAAGTAAATTTCCCCTTTGGGACACTCAAGTTTAAGTTCAATACTTTCTAATTATGTTACCCTGTCTGTGGCACTTACCCAAAACCCATTAGTTCCTACTGAAGAAGTAAACCTTTGAAAACAGGGTCACAAATATATAGATTCATTTTTAATAAAGGCTTAGTGATTCCTAAAACAGCTGAGTGCTGTAGTTTTTAACAACAAACAAAATTGTGCATTTGTTGGAGACACAAAAAAAATCTTAATTAGAAAAAGATAACGTTAGCTTGTATTGTTTTTTTTTTAATCTGTTTTCATATGACAGGGGGCGATGTCACCATGTCACCAAAAACATAAATTAACTCCTTTAAAGAGCATAAAACATTCTTTAGGAGTTTAAGGTATGAAACTTATTCCTAAACTGATTTAAGTATAAAACTGGTGTTATTCTATATTTTTCTTAAAGTCAACAAATCCCATTAAAAACAAAATCCACCATGTTGTTCTGTCTTTATCAAAAGCATTTCTCACCCGTCACTTATGCGCAATCCTGCACCTGCGCACCAATGTGCAACATAATGTATATTTGTATATTTCTCTCTCATTATATTATATACTCTAACTGGAACTAGAGCTCAAAGAAGCCAAATTTCACTGCCTTCAATGTTGCCGTGCATGTGACAATAAAACCTCTTGAACCTTTTGACTATTTTGAGCGAGCAGATCAATACACAGTTGATGCTCTAGTGAGCATTTGCAGCAGCAGGATGGCACAGACAGTATAATGAACTATATCAGGCTTTGGAAACAAATTCAATGTTTGCTTTTGGTCTTTTAATATCCTTCAATCCAGAAAGTGTATCTTACATCTGTTTTCCACTGTAGATCAACCTCTGCTGCTGCGGAGGGATCCCTTCCTTCTCCTCCACCCTTTCTTTAATCCGCTCCACCTGAATGGAAATTAATACAACTTTAATCCAAGCTCACAATTACACACACTGAATAAAAAGCTTATTACAACTTATAGTAACAAATGAGGAAATAACAGTATTATACCTTATCTGTGGGCTCTATGTCAATCTCAATCTCCTTGCCAGTGAGTGTCTGTGACGAAGATTATTTCAGATTATTATTAAGCATAAACACTGTACACGATTTAGAGGATCAGTAATAAACAGCCATGAAATGTTTCATTTGTTAGCTCATGTGAAACGGGCTAATTATGCTTTCAGTGTCTTACCTTCACTTTAATCAGCATCTTTGTTGATCTGTTCGGTAAAATTCACTGAGGCGGGAACAGAAGTGTACTTATATAGTAGCTGAATCTATGTTTTGAGCAGCTCCGGGTTGAAAAATAATGTTTAAATTCGTTATTTTGGTGAAGAAACTCGATATTCCTTCCTTTCCCAAGATTCAGTGTGTGTTTCCGGTGTGTCACAGTGAATCCCTCCGCCTCGTTCTTTCTGTGTCAACGGTTCCGCTTCTCGTGATTTAACGTTTGCCTCATCTGCTGTTTAAAAAAAAACACAACATGTCTCCTATGAATTGTCTTTTGTTGGTGTGAGCAAGTAAAATGTGTTTTCTCAACGGCTAAAAGGAAATTTTACGACATAACTGCAACATGGCGTAAAGCAGGTCTTGCATTTGTAGTTTTTTGTAAAATGTGACATTCATGTGGTGTCGGAATAATTGGAAAAATTTGTTACTAACTGGGAAAATTCACGTGAACATTGTCTCAAGTCAGAACAACAACTTGGAAAGTCGAATTTGTTGCTGAAAGTTGACATAATATACGCAGAAACATGGTGGAAAAAAGTAAATGTTTGGTTGATGGCAAGAAACTTCTTATTAATTCACATAGTGCATATCTTTTTTTTTGCTCTCATGTAATTTGTATTATAGTATTAGGTTGTAACCATTAATTGCAGTCCACATAGAGTGACCAAGATTAGTTAGAAAAGTTTATTTATTATTAATTTATTAGCATTAACCCTGATAACAAGTCAGGTAAAGCAATATTTTAGTGGTTTTAGGGAATGTACTGGTGCAGCAACAAAAAGTCAAAGAGTCTGTGCAGTCGAGTCGGGCAACAGGATGACCTAAGTAGGTCTATCTGAGGACTTGTAGCATCTACACAAACACTCACTATACTTCATGACACCCACTTGGTTAGGTTTAGGCATGAAGAGGGGGGTGGTTGGGGTTAGGGATCAGGGGTGTATGTTGTGTAACATGTTATTATGGTGACAACATCACAGGGGTGTGTTGTCAATCACCACCATCATCTTTTGGAATATCTTTTGGAAGAATGGTGTCCAGTAGAGTTCAGAGACTTGTAGAATCAATGTCAAGGTGCGTTGAAGCTCTTCTGGTGGCACATGGTAGCTCAACACCTTACTAAGAAATTTTATGTTGGTTTTTCTTTTAATTCGTCATCCGTCTGTACCTAAAATGACAGAAACCATCTTTGGGAAAAATTTGTTTGACATGTACTTGTATTTTTTAGTTTGGCTCATGTCCCATCCAGTAACATGGAGGGGGCGGTACTTATCACCTATACTGCAGCCAGCCACCAGGGGACGATAGAGATGTGTTGGCTTCACTTTTGGGGAGCTGTCATGACGTCCATATTTATATACAGTCAATGAAAAAAATACAACACACCGTCTTTGTAGCGATCCATGTTGTTTCCACATTACGATTTAAAAGCTCATGAACACACCGAAGTCGAAAGAATGACTTCCCAACTCGCGAATTGGGAACATCCGAGGAGCACTTGAATGCAACATGACTATCGTCTAAAAGCAACAGCGCCTCAAAAACTACAAACCGGCTGTCAGTAGGTGTCCTCCCCAGTCAATCTTCCCGCGCACACACAGTGGGACAGGAAGTAGCAGCACAGAAAAAAAAGCTGTCACACTTTCCTAAAGGTAATTCCTTTATCTTACCAAATGAATTATATAACTCAGTCTTGGACTAATTAGTGCTTTTTGCAAAGATAAACGCTTTGCATTACGTATCAAGAGCGGCTTCAATTGCGATACTTTGAATTGATGTAACCTTGAATTTTGACACCGAGGCTAAAGAAGCAATGTTGTTCTGACATCTGTGGTTTAGTTATGTGTGAATAGCATTAGCAACAGCTTTTTCAGTAGCCTGTAAGCATATTTGAAACCGCTACTTAGCTAAAAAAATGGTCTTATTACGTTTGCATGAAATAGTAATTACAGTTCTGGCTAATTCTGACTAATCTTTTGAATGATGCTTGACTATAATGAGCTCTTCCCAGACTCTACACCTTGCCTGCTAGTAGTTAATGGCATTTAATGACAATATACGTGTGTGTTAGTGTGTGAAGAGAGGATGAGGGGGTGTAAATATGAGAAAATACACAGCATAAAGCCACTATCCTGTCCTCTGACCTCCCTGTTTTCCACAGATTCACTGTACTGTAGTTACATAACCTGTTTCCAACATGCCTCGCATTGAGAATGACATCAAACTGGACTTCAAGGATGTGCTCCTCCGCCCAAAGCGTAGCACACTCAAGTCAAGGAGCGAGGTACGTATACAGCTGTGGATTCTTTCCACATGAAAACTAACTGACCTAAATACAAATACTTCCATTTTCTGGACCTTTAATCATCCTGCGGAGGTACTCTGAGTGAGCACACATCCTCGTAGATAGTTATTGAAGGAGAGAAGAAGTGTTAGTCCCCATTCTCAGCTTCCCAGCTGGTCAGAGCACTTACCCTTTAATCACAAGCTTGCATGTATCAAACAGTCATGTGACTGTGGTAACACATTCTGACTCACGAGGAGCATTTTAAACTGATTAAGTAAGTTGATTTTAATATTTTTAGATATCTTTCAACATTACTGTCTTTTTAGTGCCAAAGTCCCTCTTTTTGTTACTATACTTCCACCGCAGCTCAACAGGGAAACACAAAGAGAGAATTAGATGCTAAAAAGATTGTAAATGTGACAGATATCCACTTGATATGACTAACTTAGACAGCTGAAGCCTCATATAAGCTTCAGATAAACTTTTAACTACATTTTTGCACAAAATGACTGTGTGGACACAATGTGGAAGAGGAGGAATGATTACAATGAGGAAAACCTCTTTCACTGTTCATATGGACACCTGACTATCGATTTAAGACAGATTTGAAAAAGTGTGAACCTGTCCTTAAAGCTCCTGCTGTATTTGCTTCTTTCAGGTGGACCTGATGAGGAGCTTCACCTTCAGGAACTCCAAGGGCAGCTACAGAGGCATCCCCATTATCGCTGCTAACATGGACACTGTGGGGACCTTTGAGATGGCCCTGGCTCTGCACCAGGTAAACTACATGCATAACATGAGATGAATATACAGTATATGACTTATTATTCCACAAAGATCACATAGAGCTAATCTTTAAATCTGAGAACTTTTGTTGTACCAGTCATTTGTTTTGAAGGAAAGGTGACTTAAGTAGTCCAAACTTAAATTTAATCTAAGCTGTGAACACGATAATGCCTAATAATCCCTATATTACATGGCAGGCTGATAAATGAGGACAGGCCCTACTTTCAGTGTAGCCTCCTCCAGAGACCAGATTAAACAAGATCCTTTTCAAAAATGTTTCCTAGACAATAGAGTGTAGGTGGCTTATGTTCTCATAATGATACTGAATGATTGTTTCATAACACTTACTGCTGTGTATTACCACTCTTAATTCAGCATCCTCTTGACCTTTTAAGCCACAGTAAATAATAGGCACCTCATAGATTTAGATCATATATTAATCAATTTAAAACCGCTGAATTATCTTGCCTTATTACATTATGTCTCTGTATAAATATCTCAATTAATTTGTTGTTCTCTTCCACTAGTTCACTCTCTTCACTACTGTCCACAAACATTACTCTGTGGATGACTGGGTGGAGTTTGCAAAAAAACATCCAGAATGCCTGGAGGTATTTAAAGTGTAATCACTGTGTAATCCATTATTTGTTCCCTTTTTTCCATCTCTAGTTTTATTGGGTGTGGTATTTACTGTAACACATTTATCTCTGTTTCTCCCAGAGTGTAGCGGTGAGCACGGGGACGGGTGACAATGACTTTGAGAAGATTTCAGCCATCTTGGCGGCGGTGCCACAGCTGCAGTACATCTGTGTGGACGTGGCTAACGGCTACTCTGAACACTTTGTCCACTTTGTCAAAGACGTCAGGGAGAAGTTCCCCTCACACACTATAATGGTCAGTAAATGTCTCCTTTATGTTTCTAAATTGAGGGAGAGAATGCACTTTCTCTATTTTGGAGATAAGTACAGGACAACCTTTTTTTTTTTTTGGTTTAGGCAGGAAACGTGGTGACAGGAGAGATGGTGGAGGAGCTGATCCTGGCCGGAGCTGACATCATCAAAGTAGGCATCGGACCAGGTGATCAGAGCGTAACACTTACTAACACATTTCTGCTCTTTACATGCAGCCTGCCCTGCAGAGAACGTTACCACAACATCACATCATCAATCAGACTCTGAATTTTTAAAAGTTGTCTTAATACTCTGTCTGTATTGCTTAACACATGAAGCCTTAATTTAGGTTATTAATATCGGAAGGAAACGCATCATTTATAAGAACACAATTAATTTATAGTGTTTGAAACTGACTAACTTGCTTGCAGTGCTACACCTGTGTCACTGCTTGTAAGCATTCACACATGCTGCAGAAAAGAAATAATAAGCAGACCACAAACAATGCTTGCAAATCCTGGACCGCAGACTTGGAAGACTAGTCTTCTGTCTCATGTGTGTCTTCCTCTGCAGGTTCTGTTTGCACCACTCGCAAGAAGACAGGGGTGGGGTACCCCCAGCTCAGCGCTGTGATTGAGTGTGCAGATGCAGCCCACGGTTTGGGTGGCCACATCATCTCTGTAAGTGACTCTCTTCTATAAAAATCTGTTAATTTAATCAGAATTCCTGGAATAAATGCTAAAGGAATAATTTGATACTTTGGGAATTGGCCCCTTCTTGCCGAGAGATCGATACCACTCCCTTGTCTGTGTGGTAAATATGAAGCTACAGCCAGCAGCCAGTTAGCTTAGCTTAGCACAAAGACTGAGAATGGGGAAACAACAAGCCTGGCTCTGTTTGGAGATGACAAAATCCAGAACCAACTAGCACCTCTACACCTCACTGATGACACACAATTTGTGGTTTTATATTGGGTTATGTGTTCCACTATTTGGCAAGGCGCAGTACATGTGATTTGTTAGACATGTGCTTCCCTCTGAGAATGTGCAGACTTATCTTTTCCTCCAGGCTGCACATGATAAAACAGAAAGTCACAATCACAACATCTCTTCGCTTTCACGCAGGATGGGGGATGTACTTGCCCAGGAGATGTCTCAAAGGCTTTTGGTGAGTTTCCAACTTACTCTCTAATTAATTCCACTCATAAAAAATTATTTCATAGTCTGTCGATCCAGGTTCCTCACTATTTGGCTCTTTTTATGTGACTCTTAGGTGCGGGAGCTGACTTTGTGATGCTGGGTGGCATGCTGGCTGGCCACTCAGAGAGCGGGGGCGAGGTCATTGAGAAAAATGGCAAGAAATACAAGCTGTTCTATGGAATGAGCTCCGAAGTGGCAATGAAGAGGCACGCAGGGGGCGTGGCTGAGTACAGGTCAGTTATTTTCGTAGATAAGGTATAAAAATATAATTTCAGAGTACCTGACTCAGTTGATACTTTTAGGGCTTCTTTTCTATGAATTATCTTAGTATACATGTTTTTTGTTTTTTTTTCCTCCAGAGCGTCCGAGGGGAAGACAGTGGAAGTTCCTTTCAAAGGTCCCGTGGATGTGACAATACGAGACATCCTGGGCGGGGTCCGCTCCACCTGCACCTATGTTGGGGCAGGCAAACTGAAGGAGCTGAGCCGCAGGACCACCTTCATCAGGGTGACTCAGCAGCTCAACACCGTCTTCGGCAACGACAGCTGAACATCCAGCTCAATCTTGCTTCTAAACAAAAGAGAAGTCTGCAACACTGCCCGTCTGTCTCCAAAATGCTGTTTGTGCATTTAACAGACACATACAGTAATACATAAATACTGACCTTCCCTGTCGTTTTTAGTTTTTTGGCATAAGTTAAGGTCCTTTGACTTGGAATTTAATGCAATTTTAATATATTAGGATTGACTTAAAACAGAAATATTTTTTCAGCACACGGACTCTGAGTAGATTTTGAATAATGTTTTTCATTAAGACACAAAGTGTTTCAGGGTTCAGAGTCTCTAGACAGCATCATATAAGCTAGAGCAGTAATTCTCCTGCTCTTCGCGTGTCTGCCTGCATCTCATCATTCCAATATAAGATCTTTAATTGTTCTTTTCACATGTATGCAAACCTGTGGCTATCTCACGGTTTTGTAGCTGTGAATCATTCCACATGCCATAATCGGTACATACAACATGTACAATAAATATGTATGCAACTGCTATGGCTAATTAGGAAATGGATCTGTTTTTAGAAAATTCAATCATTCCATCACTCATTAAGTTTTGCACTTTAATGATTTGTAATTTGAGATTTGAGAGTCTAATATTTAGTTTCAGTTATTGTCTCATTGAAATGTTTTGAGACTACAGTGTCATACTTTGTTTCCAGCATCTACTGTTGCATATGTATCTTTTTAAGTAGGTAAATTAGATTTGGGAGAATTTATATATGGACCATACTGTATATGGATATTTCTAGTTATGAAGTGCTGAATTCATACCAGAGGCGTTCTTCAATATAAAGATATTTACATTTTTCTTTGCATTTACATTTTTCTCTCTGGTTCCAGCTGCTCCTGATCGATACCAAAGTTTGAGGAGGTTTATTTCAGTGATGCACAAATTCAAATGATTCATTATTGCCTTTTAAGTAAGTGGTCCTTCCTTGGAATAAGCCTTGGATGTTTTGTACCATCAGTATTAGGTATGGTTTCACTTCACACAGTGTCTGTAGTTATGCCATTTCAAGCTGTTGTTACATGATTGGGGTTGTTTCATATTGTCATATTGGTGTGAAAATGTTTTTATGATGTCAAAATGTAAACTTGTAATGCAGTTTTTAATACATTTCTTTCACTTCACATTTTATCCAGTCAATAAAAACATTCCACATCTGTAATTTTACTGGCTTTATTTTTGATCTGATTATTCACAACATGCAAAAGACACATTTCTTTGTAGCCATTCTGACCTAATTAGACCATCTACTATTCTATGATACTGTACAATGTGAGAGCAATGACACATTCACCACCACTAGATGGAGACAAACACCTTGAACTAGCAGAAGTAGAAACATTACAGGAAAAACAGAATGACTTAGTTGAGTACATTAAAAGCAACCCGTAAAACAAAATAATCAACATTACTACAATGTAAAGACATTCAGCTGAAGATATTCTATTACCTATTGTGTATGATGTGTATTTTGTATACGCATGGGCTAATTACTGAGATATTTGCACTGATAGCACTATATATTCAAATGACAGCAACTTAACTAATCAATTACATTTATCATCCAGTGAAAGCAAGATACAGGCTATTATTGTAGATATTTGTAGCTATGCGCTTGTTGACATTTATAATGATTAGCAATGATTAATTGCATCCCACCCACTACTGCAGCTCACAAATCACCTCTGTGATGTACGGTTCACCAATAAATGCTCCACAGGAACAATTAGCATGGTGTGAGTACTGATACCTTCCCATACTGTACCCATTGATGGTCTTGTAGTAAACATTCCCACACAAGCACTTCCAATGCTGCTGGAGGCTAGTTTGGTCACTTTCCTTTCCCAGTTGGACAAAAGCGACCAGGTCACTGTTGTTGAGGCTCATCTTAATTGTGAGTATTTCTTCGCTCTGGTGCTGTCCACTTCTGCTGAAGAAGGACAGCGAGGATGCCGCTAAGTTCCAAAACACTTCAACTGTTTCAGGTCGTGGTGTGGACTCATCTACATTTTTGCCATGATATGTGATTGTTTGAGAGGAAATCCTGTACGGTGTTTGGGGCATTGATGCATCAGAACAATCATCATACTCTGTTGTGAGAAAGCTGAGCTGGTCTCCTTTGCAGCACAGTCCATAGACATTTCCATCCCTCAAGTTCTTTACAGACTGTTTGTCACATAATCCAATGGTCCAGTCACAGTCTTCAGAAAGATTGACCACCCACCTCTGAAAGTTGGGAACTGATTCGATACTACAGATTAGAAGAGTAGCAGAGCATTGTCCCATCCAACTATTGTAGAAAACCTTCCTTTGGTCTCTGGACAGTGACATGCCAGGGCCCAAAGTCTGTGGGTCAAAGATCAGGTCTGAACCAGTAGCAATGAGCTCCTGGTGGTGTTCAGGGTCAACCAGAGTCAACAAAGAACACCAGAACTGGTCTGCTTGCTTCATCATCTTTTCACCACCCTGTCTGATCTCCTCAACCAGTTTGTCACGATCGCTGCCAGGCTCCAACCCTTTTCTCAGATCTGCGGCCTTGGCCTTCTCCACATCCTGATGTACCTGAGAATACATCTGCAAGAATCTGAAGGAGTCCTTCTCTTTCTGTGCTGCCTGTATGCTGCTTTTGCTGGTTTTGATGGACACCATACGAGCAGAAACTGAACTCTGAACACTGGTCAAGGAAACGTCTCGCAGGTTAGTCACAGCCTCAATGAGACGCACACTACAGCGGCCCAGCTTCTCTCTTTCACTCTTCTCCCACTTTTCCAGACTCACGTTCTCATCATCAGTTTTCACCAGTAAGGCCTGCTGCTCAGCACCAAGCTTTTCCATGAGCTCTTTGTGGGCTGTGGAGAAGGTCTTCATGTTGTGCAGGCGGTGCTGGTCTTCAATGGCGCAGGAAACACACACACAGGTCATATCATCCAAGCAGTAGTACTCCAGGAGTTTTCCATGTTGGGGGCATTTAGTGGTCCCACATAAAGCCATAGGTTCAGTCAGAGGATGAGTTTGCAGTAACACAGGAGTGGTCAGGTGGATCTGGAGATGCTGGACGCACATGGAGATCTCGCACTTCATGCAGGTCTTTCGTGCCGGTTTCCTGTCCTCCTCTGTGCACATGTCACAAAAGACAACTTGTGGGTCCATATTGTCAGACATGTTTTCAAAAACCTGAGACTGCTTGATTTGTTTTTTCTTGAATACTATTTGGTGTTCAGTCCTTAGGATGCTCCTTGTTGGTCCCTGTTGACTCTGTTTTGGCAGAAAACTGAAACTGAAATCAGATTTGGCTAAATTTTGTTTGCTCAGTCATCTCTGGTCTCTCGGTCTGTGGTCTGATTGCTCTACTACAGCAGCACTGAAGAACTGTTTCGATTTCCTGAGAGCTTAGTCACTCTTGCACTCACATGCTGAACCAAACAGTCAGGGGGTGGAGTCAGAGAGATGTGAGTGCAGCCTCTTTGTTAGGTTTACTGTTAAGTTTCAAATTTCATCTCATGGGAATTTATTCATGACTTACCAACACATGTTGACGTTGCTCTTTGGGTGTGAAATACATTACATTTTAAGTAAAAGGCAGGCAAACCATGAAATCCAGGCAGTTATCAGCTCATGATAATCTAGCACAAAATCTTTTAATTTATTTATCATATTCATTTACACTTTCATTATTTATATTTAATCACATTTGCATCTTCAGATTTGGTCAACTGATCTTGAAAAATCTTGTTTTGCACCTGTTATCATTATGACTGAGATCACTGCACTGACAGAACTGTATATTAATTTTACTGCAACTTGGCACTGATCACTGACATTTATATTTACCCAAATGAAAGCAAGAAAAATATAATTCTGAGTTATATATAGATCACCAATAACTTCTAAACAAGAACAAGTGGCCTGGGAAGACTTCTGATAAAAGCACCCTCTGTGATTGTACCCATTGCTGGTCTCAGTGCAAACCCTCCCACATGAGCATTTCCATTGTTTCTGGCATTGTTGTTGAGCTCCAAATAAGCCTCCGCTTGACTTATTCGAGCTCTGTTGTGACTTTTTCCCTTCAAAGCAAACAAAAGGAGCTAAGTCCCAGCTGGTGGAACTGATACTAATTGTGCTAATTGTCCATGGCGTTGGCCTTCTCCACATCCCGATGCACCTGAGAATACATCTGCAGGAATCTGAAGGAGTCCTTCTTCTTCTGTGCAGCGTGCATGCTGTTCTTGCTGGTTTTGATGGACTGGTTTTGTATTTAAGCCATTACTAGCTGTTGTTACATGATCTGTCTTGTTTCATTTTATACTTTCACATTGCTGTGAAAATGATTATTTTTATCCAGTCAATAAAAATCATTACACATCTTCAACTTTACTGGCTTTATTTTTGATCTGATCATTCATAACATGCGAGAGACACACATTTCTTTGTTGCCATTCTGATTTAATTAGACCATGTACTACACTTCGATACCGAACATTGTGAGAGCAATGACACATTCATCACCACTAGATGGAGACAAACACCTTGAACTAGCAGAAGTAGAAACATTACAGGAAAAACAGAATGACTTAGTTGAGTACATTAAAAGCAACCCGCAAAACAAAATAATCAACATTACTACAATGTAAAGACATTCAGCTGAAGATATTCTATTACCTATTGTGTATGAAGTGTATTTTGTATACTCATGGGCTAATTACTGAGATATTTGCACTGATAGCACTATATATTCAAATGACAGCAACTTAACTAATCAATTACATTTATCATCCAGTGAAAGCAAGATACAGGCTATTATTGTAGATATTTGTAGCTACTTGACATTTATAATGATTAGCAATGATAATTTGGTTCCCACCCACTACTGCAGCTCACAAATCACCTCTGTGATGCATAGGTGGTCACCAATAAATGCTCTACAGGAACAATAAGCATGGTGTGAGTACTGGTATCTTCCCATAATGTACCCACTGATGGCCTTGTTGTAAACGTTCCCACACGAGCAATTCCAACGCTGCTGGAAGCTATTTTGGGCATTTTCCTTTCCCAGTTGGACAAATGGGACCAGATCACTGTTGTTGAGGCTCATCTTAATTGTGAGTATTTCTTCCCTCTGGTGCTGTCCACTTCTGCTGAAGAAGGACAGCGAGGACGCTGCTAAATTCCAAAACACTTCCACTGTTTCAGGTCATGCTATGGCCTCATCTCCATTTTTGCTATGATATGTGATTGTTTTAGAGGAAATCCTGCACTGTTTCTTTGTTTGGGGCATTAATGCATCAGAACAATCATCATACTCTGTTGCAAGAAAGCTAAGCTGGTCACCTTTGCAGCACAGTCCACAGATATTTCCATCCTTCAAATTCTTTGCAGACTGCTCTCTCGTCTGATTGCTCAACCACAGCAGCAGTGAAGAATAGTTTCGATTTCCTATGAGCTTATCCTCAAACTGCACTCATATATCAAACCAAACATCCAGGGGGTAGTCAGACAGGTGTGACTGTAGCCATTTTGTTAGGTTTACTGTTAAGTGTCAATTTCACCTCATGGGAACTTATTCATGATTCACTAACACATGTTGACATTGCTCTTTGGGTGTCGAATACATTACGTTTTAAGTAAAAGGCAGGCAAACTATGAAATCTAGGTAGTAATCAGCTCATGTTAATCTTGCATAAAAATTTTCTAAGTAATTTATCATTTCATTTACACTTTGATTATTTATATTTAATCACATTTACATCTTCAGATTTGCTCCACTCATCTTGAAAATTCTTTCTTTAAACTTGTTTTGCACCTGTTATCATTATTACTGAGGTCTTTGCACTGACAGCACTATATATTAATTTTACTGCAACTTAATTTAATTTTAATTTTGCAAGCAAGAAAAATCTAATTCTGGTAGTGATTCTTAGGCATGAAAATTAATATGATTAATAATATGTGAATGTAAATGTGGAGATGTGGGCTGTAGACAACAACATGCCAGCCCATTACAGAAGTTCACAAAGCACCTCTGTGGTGCGCAGGGCACCAATAAGTATTCCACAAGAACAGGTGGCTTGGGAAGACTTCTGATAAGTGCACCCTCCATAATTGTATCCATCTCTGGTCTCAGTGTAAACTCTCCCACATGAGCATTTCCATTGCTTCTGGCATTGTTGTTGAGCTCCAAATAAGCTTCCACTCGACTTATTTGAGCTCTCTTGTGACTTTTTCCCTTCAAAGCGAACAAAGGGAGCTAGGTCCCAGCTGGCGGAGTTGATTCTAATCGTGACTATTTTTATTCTCTGGTGCTGGCCGATCCTGCTGAAGAACGATAATGAGTTAGGAAAGCGCCATACCACTTCCACTTTTTGCGGTCGGGCCATTATCTTTGCCATATCTTCACCTGGAGGGTTGATTGGCTGAAGAGAAACCCTGCGTGTTTTCTCAAGTTTGGGCTTTTGCATGTTTTGCATTGGG
The DNA here is from genome assembly GCF_910596095.1 of Thunnus maccoyii. Taxonomy (NCBI): domain Eukaryota; kingdom Metazoa; phylum Chordata; class Actinopteri; order Scombriformes; family Scombridae; genus Thunnus; species Thunnus maccoyii. Next base: position 15,390,176 of record NC_056554.1, on the reverse strand, counting down.
CCAAATGCATCGATAACTTCATCATACTCTGTTGTGAGAAAGCTGAGATGGTTACCTTCTTTGCAGCACAGTCCATAGACGTCTCCATCTTTCAACTCCTTTGTATTATTTTTGTCACATAAACCAATGGTCCAGTCTTCGGAAAGGCTGATCACCCACCTCTGAAAGTTGGGAACAGACTGGGTACTCTTAAGGTGAAAGACGTGGGCAGAGTTTTGTCCCGGCCAATCACTGTAGAAAACCTTCCTCTGGTCTTTAGAAAGTGATATGTCAGGGCCCCAAGTCTGCGGGTCAAAGATCAAGTTTGAATCAGTAGCAATGAGCTCCTGGTGGTGTTCAGGGTCAACCAGAGTCAACAAAGAACACCAGAACTGGTCTGCTTGCTTCATCATCTTTTCACCACCCTGTCTGATCTCCTCAACCAGTTTGTCACGATCGCTGCCAGGCTCCAACCCTTTTCTCAGATCTGCGGCCTTGGCCTTCTCCACATCCTGATGCACCTGAGAATACATCTGCAAGAATCTGAAGGTGTCCTTCTCCTTCTGTGCTGCTTGCATGCTGCTCTTGCTGGTTTTGATGGACACCATTCGAGCAGAGACTGAACTCTGGACGCTGGTCAAGGTGACGCCACGCAGGATAGTCACAGCCTCAATGAGACGCACACTACAGCGGCCCAGCTTCTCTCTTTCACTCTTCTCCCACTTTTCTAGACTCACGTTCTCATCATCGGTTTTCACCAGTAAGGCCTGCTGCTCAGCATCAAGCTTTTCCATGAGCTCTTTGTGGGCTGTGGAGAAGGTCTTCATGTTGTGCACACGGTGCTGGTCTTCAATGGCGCAGGAAACACACACACAGGTCATATCATCCAAGCAGTAGTACTCCAGGAGTTTTCCATGTTGGGGGCATTTAGTGGTCCCACATAAAGCCATAGGTTCAGTCAGAGGATGAGTTTGTAGTAACACAGGAGTGGTCAGGTGGATCTGGAGATGCTGGACACACATGGAGATCTCGCACTTCATGCAGGTCTTTCGCGCTGGTTTCCTGTCCTCCTCTGTGCACATGTCGCAAAAGATAACTTGTGGGTCCGTACTGTCAGACATGTTTTCAAAAAACTGAGATTGCTTGATTTGATTTTTCTTGAATAATATTCAGTGTTGAGTCCTTAGGATGCTCCTTGTTGGTCTCTGGTTGACAGAAATTAAAAATGGTGTCACACCGACACTCTGGTGTCTCAGTCTGTGGTCTGATTGCTCTACAACGGCAGCACTAAAGAACAGTTTCGATTTTTCTGAGAGCTTATTCTCACACTGCAGTCACATGCCAAACCAAACATTCAGGGGGTGGAGTCAGACAGATGTGAGTGCAGCCTCTTTGTTAGGTTTACTGTTAAGTTTCAATCTCATCTCATGGGAATTTATTCATGACTTACCAAATCATGTTGATGTTCAGGTCATATCATCCAAGCAGTAGTACTCCAGGAGTTTGCCATGTTGGGGGCATTTAGTGGTCCCACATAAAGCCATAGGCTCATGCAGATGATGAGTTTGTAGTAACACAGGAGTGGTCACGTGGATCTGGAGGTGCTGGATGCACATGGAGACTTCCTGTCCTCCTTTGTGCACATGTCACAGAGGACAACTTGCCGCAACCCCTTTTGTAAATTGTCAAATATGTTTTCAGAGGCAATGACATCTTGGAAATTAATTTCTCTTGAGTTTGTGGAGGAAAAAATTATATTAGAACTGTTCTGTTGGAGAAATTACTATATTATTGTATTGATTGTATTGCATTAATCCAGTGTAGAAATGTGTTCAACTGATCAGTTTTGTCTTTTGACCCTTTTTATTGGCCTTTATATGTTATCACATTATTCTGTTCTAAGCTAAATGTCTCGCCAAGATGTCCCGCACCTTGTTTTTGTAGGCAACATGAATGTCTCGTCTGTTGGAGAAGAAGAAATAGAAAAGGTTATCTGAAGTGCATGATACATGGTGACCCTGATTCTAAGAAGTGATCATTGGAAAAGGGGGACTAAATGCAAGAACTGGAAGCTGTACAAGACAGTCTTGACACCATATATGGAATTCGTATTGATTATCTTGCAGGAAGCAGGTGTCTGCAGACAGAGAAGTGCAACTGCACACAAGGTGCTTGTTTTACGGTTGTGTTGGGCGGAGACTGAAAGAATAAAGTGTTTGCATGAGCTGTTCAAGGGGTTCCTCTTGCTGCAGAGCCTGGGGAGCCCGTATGCATACGCTTTAGTGATCTATTAAAGGCAGTTGGACTGCAAAAGAATACCGTGTCTCCGGTATTTAGTTACCTTTCTCACTTAAATAGACAAGCTGATATTTCAGCTGCAACAACAAGTTTCTGTTGAATAAACACCTCCAGGAGTTAACAAAAGATTGGCTGTGAAGTATAGGAAATGGCCTCAAATTAGCTGTTGACTGTCTGGTCCCTCAAGAGTTGATCTGGTATGATAGTATGATATCTTGAGCTGTAACACAGTGGTTCTCCTCAGGAGTATCATTTCTTGGGAAACACACTACAGTGTACTCTTCAACGGATCTTTGTACAATATTTACATATGTTTGCCAAATGCCCATAAAAAGCCTCCCCCTACTTCTTATGAGTCAAAATGAATGATAATCCACTGCAGGCAGGGGTGGACTTTACCATTAGGCAAAGTAGGCAGCTGCCTGGGGCCTGCACGTAAAAGGCTTGAGACATGTTTTCAAAAGCCTGAGATTGCTTGATTTGTTTTTTCTTGAATATTATTCGGTGTTGAGTCCTTAGGATGTTCCTTGTTGGTCCCTGGTTGACTCTGTTTTGGCAGAAAACTGAAAATGAAATAAGATTTTGCTGAATTTTGTTTGGTCACTCATCTCTGGTGTCTCAGTCTGTGGTCTGATTGCTCTACCACAGCAGTAATGAAGTACAGTTTCTATTTCTTGAGAGCTTGTTCCCACGCTGCAATCACATGCGAAACCAAACATTCAGGGGGTGGAGTCAGACATATGTGACTGCAGCCATTTTATTCTGTCTACTGTTAAGTTTCAATTTCATCTCATGGGAATTTATTCATGACTTACCAAAATGTGTTGACATTGCTCTTTGGGTGTGAAATACATTACATTTTAAGTAAAAGGCATGCAAACTATGAAATCTAGGTAGTAATCACTTCATGTTAATCTAGCAAAAAATCTTCTCATTAATTTATCATATTCATTTACACTTTATATTTAATTACATTTACATCTTCAGATTTGCTCCACTCATCATGAAAATTCTTCCTTTAAACTTGTTTTGCACCTGTTATCATTATTACTGAGGTCTTTGCATTGGCAGCACTATATATTAATTTTAATGCAACTTGGCACTGATCACTGACATTTATATTCACCCAATGAAAGCAAGAAAAATATAATTCTAGTAGTGACTCATAGGCATGAAAATAAATATAATTAATAATATGTGAATGTAAATGTGGAGATGTGGGCTGTAGACAAAAACATGCCTGTCAATTACAGAAGTTCACAAAGCACCTCTGATGTGCTGGGTACCAATAAGTCCTCCACAAGAACAGGTGGCCTGGGAAGACTTCTGGTAAAAGCAACCTCTGTGATTGTATCCATTGCTGGTCTCAGTGTAAACCCTCCCACACAAGCATTTCCATTGCTTCTGGGATTGTTGTTGAGCTCCAAATAAGCCTCCGCTTGACTTATTTGAGCTCTGTTGTGACTTTTTCCCTTCAAAGCAAACAAAAGGAGCTAAGTCCCAGCTGGTGGAACTGATACTAATTGTGCTAATTGTCCATGGCGTTGGCCTTCTCCACATCCCGATGCACCTGAGAATACATCTGCAGGAATCTGAAGGAGTCCTTCTTCTTCTGTGCAGCGTGCATGCTGTTCTTGCTGGTTTTGATGGACTGGTTTTGTATTTAAGCCATTACTAGCTGTTGTTACATGATCTGTCTTGTTTCATTTTATACTTTCACATTGCTGTGAAAATGATTATTTTTATCCAGTCAATAAAAATCATTACACATCTTCAACTTTACTAGCTTTATTTTTGATCTGATCATTCATAACATGCGAGAGACACACATTTCTTTGTTGCCATTCTGATTTAATTAGACCATGTACTACACTTCGATACCGAACATTGTGAGAGCAATGACACATTCATCACCACTAGATGGAGACAAACACCTTGAACTAGCAGAAGTAGAAACATTACAGGAAAAACAGAATGACTTAGTTGAGTACATTAAAAGCAACCTGCAAAACAAAATAATCAACATTACAACAATGTAAAGACATTCAGCTGAAGATATTCTATTACCTATTGTGTATGATGTGTATTTTGTATACGCATGGGCTAATTACTGAGATATTTGCACCGATAGCACTATATATTCAAATGACAGAAACTTAACTAATCAATTACATTTATCATCCAGTGAAAGCAAGATACAGGCTATTATTGTAGATATTTGTAGCTACTTGACATTTATAATGATTAGCAATGATAATTTGGTTCCCACCCACTACTGCAGCTCACAAATCACCTCTGTGATGCATAGGTCACCAATAAATGCTCCACAGGAACAATTAGCATGGTGTGAGTACTGGTATCTTCCCATAATGTACCCACTGATGGCCTTGTTGTAAATGTTCCCACACGAGCAATTCCAACGCTGCTGGAAGCTATTTTGGGCATTTTCCTTTCCCAGTTGGACAAATGGGACCAGGTCACTGTTGTTGAGGCTCATAATTGTGAGTATTTCTTCCCTCTGGTGCTGTCCACTTCTGCTGAAGAAGGACAGCGAGGATGCCGCTAAATTCCAAAACACTTCAACTGTTTCAGGTCATGCTATGGCCTCATCTCCATTTTTGCTATGATATGTGATTGTTTTAGAGGAAATCCTGCACTGTTTCTTTGTTTGGGGCATTAATGCATCAGAACAATCATCATACTCTGTTGCAAGAAAGCTAAGCTGGTCACCTTTGCAGCACAGTCCACAGATATTTCCATCCTCCAAATTCTTTGCAGACTGCTCTCTCGTCTGATTGCTCAACCACAGCAGCAGTGAAGAACAGTTTCGATTTCCTATGAGCTTATCCTCAAACTGCACTCACATGTCAAACCAAACATCCAGGGGGTAGAGTCAGACAGGTGTGACTGCAGCCATTTTGTTAGGTTTACTGTTAAGTGTCAATTTCACCTCATGGGAACTTATTCATGATTCACTAACACGTTGACATTGCTCTTTGGGTGTGAAATACATTACGTTTTAAGTAAAAGGCAGGCAAACTATGAAATCTAGGTAGTAATCAGCTCATGTTAGTCTTGCATAAAAATTTTCTAAGTAATTTATCATTTCATTTACACTTTGATTATTTATATTTAATCACATTTACATCTTCAGATTTGCTCCACTCATCTTGAAAATTCTTTCTTTAAATTTGTTTTGCACCTGTTATCATTATTACTGAGGTCTTTGCACTGACAGCACTATATATTAATTTTACTGCAACTTAATTTAATTTTAATTTAATTTTAATTTAATTTTAATTTAATTTTAATTTTGCAAGCAAGAAAAATCTAATTCTGGTAGTGATTCTTAGGCATGAAAATTAATATGATTAATAATATGTGAATGTAAATGTGGAGATGTGGGCTGTAGACAACAACATGCCAGCCCATTACAGAAGTTCACAAAGCACCTCTGTGGTGCGCAGGGCACCAATAAGTATTCCACAAGAACAGGTGGCTTGGGAAGACTTCTGATAAATGCGCCCTCCATAATTGTATCCATTGCTGGTCTCAGTGTAAACCTTCCCACATGAGCATTTCCATTGCTTCTGGCATTGTTGTTGAGCTCCAAATAAGCTTCCACTGGACTTATTTGAGCTCTCTTGTGACTTTTTCCCTTCAAAGCGAACAAAAGGAGCTAGGTCCCAGCTGGCGGAGTTGATTCTAATCGTGACTATTTTTATTCTCTGGTGCTGGCCGATCCTGCTGAAGAACGATAATGAGTTAGGAAAGCGCCATACCACTTCCACTTTTTGCGGTCGGGCCATTATCTTTGCCATATCTTCACCTGGAGGGTTGATTGGCTGAAGAGAAACCCTGCGTGTTTTCTCAAGTTTGGGCTTTTGCATGTTTTGCATTGGGCCAAATGCATCGATAACTTCATCATACTCTGTTGTGAGAAAGCTGAGATGGTTACCTTCTTTGCAGCACAGTCCATAGACGTCTCCATCTTTCAACTCCTTTGTATTATTTTTGTCACATAAACCAATGGTCCAGTCTTCGGAAAGGCTGATCACCCACCTCTGAAAGTTGGGAACAGACTGGGTACTCTTAAGGTGAAAGACGTGGGCAGAGTTTTGTCCCGGCCAATCACTGTAGAAAACCTTCCTCTGGTCTTTAGAAAGTGATATGTCAGGGCCCCAAGTCTGCGGGTCAAAGATCAAGTTTGAATCAGTAGCAATGAGCTCCTGGTGGTGTTCAGGGTCAACCAGAGTCAACAAAGAACACCAGAACTGGTCTGCTTGCTTCATCATCTTTTCACCACCCTGTCTGATCTCCTCAACCAGTTTGTCACGATCGCTGCCAGGCTCCAACCCTTTTCTCAGATCTGCGGCCTTGGCCTTCTCCACATCCTGATGCACCTGAGAATACATCTGCAAGAATCTGAAGGTGTCCTTCTCCTTCTGTGCTGCTTGCATGCTGCTCTTGCTGGTTTTGATGGACACCATTCGAGCAGAGACTGAACTCTGGACGCTGGTCAAGGTGACGCCACGCAGGATAGTCACAGCCTCAATGAGACGCACACTACAGTGGCCCAGCTTCTCTCTTTCACTCTTCTCCCACTTTTCTAGACTCACGTTCTCATCATCGGTTTTCACCAGTAAGGCCTGCTGCTCAGCATCAAGCTTTTCCATGAGCTCTTTGTGGGCTGTGGAGAAGGTCTTCATGTTGTGCACGCGGTGCTGGTCTTCAATGGCGCAGGAAACACACACACAGGTCATATCATCCAAGCAGTAGTACTCCAGGAGTTTTCCATGTTGGGGGCATTTAGTGGTCCCACATAAAGCCATAGGTTCAGTCAGAGGATGAGTTTGTAGTAACACAGGAGTCGTCAGGTGGATCTGGAGATGCTGGACGCACATGGAGATCTCACATTTCATGCAGGTCTTTCGCGCTGGTTTCCTGTCCTCCTCTGTGCACATGTCGCAAAAGATAACTTGTGGGTCTGTACTGTCTGACATGTTTTCAAAAACCTGAGACTGCTTGATTTGTTTTTTCTTAAATACTATTCAATGATGAGTCCTTAGGATGCTACTTGTCGGTCTCTGATTGACAGAAATGAAAAATGAAATCAGATTTTGCCGAATTTTGTTTGTTCACTAGTCTCTGGTGTCTCAGTCTGTGGTCTGATTTCTCAACCACAGCAGCACTGAAGAACAGTTTCGATTTCCTGAGAGCTTATTCTTACACCGCAGTCACATGCCAGACCAAACATTCAGGGGGTGGAGTCAGACAGATGTGAGTGCAGCCTTTTTGTTATGTTTACTGTTAAGTTTCAAATTTCATCTCATGGGAATTTATTCATGACTTACCAAAATATGTTGATGTTGCTGTTTGAGTGTGAAATACATTACATTGGAAGTAAAAGGCAGGCAAACTATGAAATCCAGGTAGTAATCCGCTCATGTTAATCTAGCACAAACTTTTAATTAATTTATCATATTCATTTACACTTTATTTGTTTTTAATCACATTTGAATCTTCAGATTTTGTCCACTCATCTTGAAAAATCTGCTTTTAAACTTGTTTTGCACCTATTATCATTATGACTGAGATCTTTGCACTGACAGCACTATATATTCATTTTACTGCAACTTGGCACTGATCACTGACATTTATATTCACCCAATAATTATTCTTAGGCATGAAAATAGGCAAGAAACACACACATAGGTCATGTCATCCAAACAGTAGTACTCCAGAGTTTGCCATGTTGGGGGCATTTAGTGGTTTGTAGTAACACAGGAGAGGTCAGGTGGATCTGGAGGTGCTGGATGCACATGGAGACTTCCTGTCCTCCTTTGTGCACATGTCACAGAGGACAACTTGCCACAAGTCCTTTTGTAAATTGTCAGAGATGTTTTCAGAAGCAAGGAGATCTTGGAAATTAATTTCTATTGATTTTGTGGAGGAAAAAATGACATTAGAACTGTTCTGTTGGAGAAATTACTATATTATTGTATTAATTGTATTGCATTAATCCAGTGTAGAAATGTGTTCAACTGATCAGGTTTGTCTTTCAAGAACATGATGCACTTTAGACCCTTTTAATTGACCTTTATATGTTGTAATCACATTACTCTGTTTTATGCAAAATGTCTCGCCAAGATGTCCCGCACCTTGTTTGTGTAGGCAACATGAATGTCTCGTCTGTTGGAGAAGAAGAAATAGAAAAGGTTATCTGAAGTGCGTGATACATGGTGACCCTGATTATAAGAAGTGATCATTGGAAAAGGGGGACTAAATGCAAGAACTGTACAAGACACCATGTATGGAATTCTTATTGATTATCTTGCAGGAAGCAGGTGTCTGCAGACAGAGAAGTGTGACTGCACATGAGGTGCTTGTGTTGATGGTTGTGTTGGGCGGAGACTGAAAGAATAAAGTGTTTGCGTGAGCTGTTCAAGGGGCTCCTCCGGGTGCAGAGCCTGGGGAGCCCGTATGCATACGCTTTAGCGATCTATTAAAGGTAGTTGGACTGCAAAAGAATACCGTGTCTCTGGTAATTAGTTGCCTTTCTCACTTAACTAGACGAGCAGGTATTTCAGCTGCAACAACAAGTTTCTGTTGAACAAACAGAAAAAAAACAGTTAGAATTAAAGGCTACATCGGCTCTCAGCCTCAGAGGAAAGAAGAGCTGAGTGGTTAAATTTGTGCAGTTCCCACAAGTGCTCCATCAGTCAGTAAACAGACAAATAGTTGTTACGTTAAGTAGAGAAATTACACAGTTATACATCTGACATAAAAAGATACAAACAAAACAAAAACTAACCACTGTGAAAAGTCCTGCTCCAGTCTTGGTTGCGGAGGTGGTCCAAATTTATCGGGTTATTTTGCCAGGTGTTCCAAGATCAGACTCTGGGTCGAACATGTAGGACTGATACATATATAAATATGGATGTCATGACAGCTCCCCAAAAGTGAAGCCAAAATATCTTGATTCCCTCCCTGGTGGCTGACTGCAGTATAGGTTACAAATCCTGCCCCCTCCATGTTAGCAAAAGGGACATGAGCCAAACTAAAAAAACATAGTACACGTCAAATGAATTTTTCCCGAAGATGGTTTCTGTCATTTCAGCTGCCGCCCGACTCTACTGCGTAGACTCCATGGATGTATTATGAGACCTGGATAGGGTGCCGCCACTCTGCCATGCAGCCAATTTTTCCCAGTGGTCACTCGTGGTATTGCTGAACTCTGGTTATGATACTGGGCGTGACATTTCCGACATGCTCTAAGCAGCTAGCCAATCAAAACAGAGTGGGCTTTTCCGAAGGGGGCCAAGGAGCTAAAGAGTGGTTGTATCCATGAATTGTACCGCTGTAACTAGGAGCTTTCTGACCATAAAAACATGCTAATGTGTCTAAATAGACCACGATAATGAAAATATCAAACTGAGAAAAGGGCATAATATGACCCCTTTAATAGTTTTTCTGAAGAAAAAAAGTTTTGAGACATTTCCCAGTTAGAGAGAGGGTGAAAATAAAGAGTTTGCTTGGGGCCCCCAAATCACTAAATCCGGTCCTGACTACAGGTATCTTAATTACAGATATAATGCTTGTCTTTTTTTAGCAGCTGTTTTAAATTGATTGAACTTTTGTAGTTTGTGGAGCTGTTTACTGCTTTATAGCTACAATAGGTGTATTTAATAAACTAGCAGCTGGGGGTTAATTTTATCATTTCGTCATATTTTATTCTGAGTTTGTGCAGCCTAAATAATCTGATAAAGTTTACGTGGACATTTCATGGATAACCCATGAAGGAAAAGAGTAAGTTGCTGAGCAAACAAACTGTTTTCAGGGAGTGTTAATTGATCTTGATCCACACCACGGGGCGGTTTTTATGGACGGATAAAGCAGAAAAAAATCCCGTCACATTACAAGTTATTGTTTGTGAGGTAAGAGACCATGCACCTGAACTGAACCGGGGAAAAGATTAATACTTATAAGTGGAAAAAATTTAATTAGCCTGGCAAGTTCACGCAGTATTGTACTACAGTTGTTTCGCCGGGCTAACCTGCCCGGTGCATTGTGAGCAGTGAAGAGGTTAGCTTAATGCTAGGCTACTAGCGAAGCTAACATTTAGCGGTTAAACTAACGTTAACGCGAACAAACCGACCCTGATGCCGGGACGAGTGGCTTTCAGCTCAATCAATAAATAATGATTATCGATGATTTATAACGTTATTGTTGGTACTGTTACCGTAGACTAACATTAGCCTATCCCGGTTAGTCACGTTAGGTCTGCAATGTAAAGAAATTACATAATTTAGCATTAAAGTTGGAGTAGGCGCTAATTAAGCTACATTTTTAGTATCGTTACTTATGAAAAACATCTGAAACCCAGTTTAGCCTCCCAGTCGAATGAAAACAACCCAATTTCCTGCTTGCAACAACTTGGATATCGGATTATTTTGGGCAAGGCAAGTTTATTTATAATGCACATTTCACCAACAAGGCAATTCAAAGTGCTTTACATGAAACATCAAAAGCATTGAGACAAGATGCAAATAAAACGCATTTAAAATAGCCATTTAAGTAGAATAGAAAATAAAAATAAGCTAAAATAAAATAAGACAGATAAAATACAAGAATAAAAGTTACAGTGCCGTGAAAGATGTTAATCAAAAGCCTCAATTTTGATTTATCAAAAGGCAGCAGCAAGCAGAAAAGTCTTCATCCTTGATTTAAGAGAACTGAGAGTTGTAGCAGACCTGCAGGTCTCTGGGAATTTGTTCCAGATATGGTTTAGTTTTGACTCTGAGGACAGAAAGCAGACCTGCCCCAGATGACCTTAGAGGTCTGGATGAAAACAGAGTGAGTCAGGGTGAAAACTATGATGCTGAAGTTAGCATCATAGTTTTCTCCTTAAGGGAAAAGTTTAGGGAAAGTTAAGGGAAACATAAATTGTGATGTTTAGCGTGCTCTCGGAAGGTAACTTCAGCTTCGTGAAAACTGGTGTGTTAATGTCAGCCTGCTGTCTGGGTTGAGATGTTGTATTTATCACTCATCATAGGTGCAAAGGACAAAACGTTAGATCCTTGTTTTTCTTCTGCTTATATTATTCTGTCACATACAGTTTGATGAGACTGATTTAGAATAACTGGCAGGTTGGTTTCATGTTCATGTACTTAAACACTTTATAAAGAGATTAAGCCTTTTCTGTTTATCTTCTCTTTGCAGGAGTCATTACTGCAGATGACAAAGATGAGGCAAACGGCTAACGGAGAGCTCAGACAAAAGACTCCTGACGCTCATGGAGAGACTCCCACAATATCAGAAATGAACTTTGCGCCTGCGGCTTTCAACCTGAACCAGAGCAGTGCTGTTTGTCTCCCCCTGGTCTCTGAGAGTCGAAGGCTTATATGGGTGAACTCAAACCAGATCAACCTACAGCTGGACGGTGCAGCAGAGCTGGACAAAGCCTTCGACAGGTTTCCATACCTGACACAGAAACAGACAGCAGAGCTGGCGCAGCGCTGCTCCCTGCACCCAGACCAGGTGAAGGTGTGGTTCATGCTTCAAAGGCTCCGCTACGGCATCAGCTGGGACTATAAAGACATCCGCGAGGTCCGGGCAAAGTTCAAAAGAAGGAAGGAAGAGCAGCAAGAGGTAGATGAGGATAGAAGAGAGAAGGAGAAACAGGAGACAGAGATGAAAGAGTCTGGTGGGAATAAGGCAGGAGATGTTAGGGAGGAAGACGTGTGCGCTAATGAGCGAGAAATGAAGCAACAACTGAAGAGAGAGAAGGACAGAAAGGTAGAAAAAGTAGAGGAAGACAAAAAGAATACGCAGAAAAAGCGAAAAAAGATGACGGTGACAGACAACATGGGAAAAAAGGGAACAAAGCAACAAGAGGAGGGAGCAGGAGGAGTAGAAATAATAAATGTTAGTGTGACCCCTGCCAACAGCGGCTTTGAGGGGAAACCAGAAATGGAAGCTCGGCCGGGCGGAGAACTGCACGCAGAGTCAACAAATTACGACTTTGCCGTCACTGATGTTGTCAAACTGAAGCACATAATAAACAATAACCAATCACCCAGAGGATCCACCCACAGCCCGGACATCCCCAAAAAGCAGAAGGTCTCTAAAGAACCATATACACTCCCCACTCCTCGGATCCGCTGGCGAACAAAAACACAGACTCAGCTGGTGATGATGAAGGAGGCTTTCTCGCACTGCCAGTATCCAGACAGCGAGCACTACGACTTGCTGGCAACAAGGATTGGCGTCCCCCGCTACGTGTTGGTTCAGTGGTTTGGCGACATGCGCTATTACATCAAAAGAGGAAAGCCGGGCTGGCTGAACGAGGAGCAGCACAGTAAGGCGTTGGCCAACATCAAGTACCGGCAATTCCTGAAAGCGCTGGCAAAGGAGCAGTCGAGTGAGGGTGAGCAAAAAGCAACCATGAAGATGAAGCTGGAGGGTGGCAAAAGCTACGGTGACGGCGAAATGATGCAGGTGCCTTCAGAGTAGAAATGATGTCACAGCTTCTGTACCAAAAATCCCACAAAAGGGAACAAAGATGAATCATCTCCTAACATTCGGAAACATGTATCAGACACAGTTTTATGATTTATAATTTGTGCATTATTGGTGAATTAGGTCAAGCTGTTTGTTATGCAGTTCTTCTTGTGAATTTGCATGTTCTGTCAAACAGAAAGTGTTGTTGTTGTAGTGTTATTGTGATTATTTAATATGTTTACATGACCGTGCAGTATTTTCTGAACATACTCATTTGCAATCCAGAATAATTTTTAATCATTTTTGCACACAGTTACATAAAAGAGGGACAACTGTGCTGTGCAGACTTTTTTTTTGTTATTCAAGTAAAACACTTTCATTGCTTTGTTGTTTAACCTTGGCTCTTCCTGTGATTCTTTTAGACATATTTACACACATAAAAGCATTCGTAAAACAACAAATTATATATTTTCAATACTGTAAGCCTTCATTTTTCAAAAAAAGACAGTTTTGTTTAATGTCTAACAATAACTACATGATTTATGTGATCAGTTAGCACTTGTAATTTCAGAGCTGATAGAAGCAGACGTTCACTTGCCAACTTGTAATTCACACCAAATGAACAAAAATAAAGTAAGATTCTCTGATATTATATAGAATATATTGCACAGAAAATATAAAGTACATTTATAGCTATGAAACACGTTGTCATGTTACAAGGCTACATTACGAAGCTACCGCTGTTGTTGCTAAATACAGTTTCTAACACACAATCATTTAAGATTCATGTTTGTTTTTTGTCCTCCACATTCCTGAAATCATCAAAACATAAAAGGCAGAGTATGATGCACTGTCATACAATCACCACATAGAGGACCATCACTGTTAATACTACATTAACAAGTCAAAAAAGTGGTTTCTTTTCCCCCTCTTAACGAGGTAAACTGCAATTAGGCAACACACTGGCTACCAAATGAGATACTCAATAGTAGGAGTGAATTCAGATCCCTATTAAGTCAACAATGATATCAGATGTCTCTCTTGGCTCCGTCAGTTCCAGCTGGCTGTGTACTCGTCCCTCTGCGGCTGCCAAAGCTCAGCGCCTTCAATAATGCGGCGGATCATGGAGGCGGTAGTGATAAGCAGGTGTCCAGCGGCCTGAAGGAGAGTGGAGGCAACACGTAGGGCTTCTCTGAAAAAAGAAAGGTTTCAACAGTTACATTTTCTACTGATAATACGCTGCAAAAACCCCACCCAAGTCACCAGGGTTAAACTGCCGTCTCATCCAGGCACGTTTTTTTCTATGATGAAGACTTAGACCCTTAAAATTGACGTGTAGAGGATGTAGCTTACCTGAGGACTTTCTTCGGCCCCAGACACTGAAAGTCAGCGCTCACGGAGTACAGGCCTTGAAATGTGGCCTTCACACTCAGGGAGCCGAACAAGTCCTTCGGGCTCATTCTGTAGAGGTCAAAGGTGACGCGGGCTATGTCTTTCCCTGTCCGAGGCTTGTTGTGGTCTTGAGATCTGAGAACAACTGCACCCTGGAGGGGATCAGAGGCAACAGTCAAATATATTGAATGTCTCAAACTCACAGGAGCCATAAATCTGGATTAAAGGAGCCCTGTGAGGCTATATAACTAATAAAATGTTGCTTCTGTGGTTAATCGTACCGGTTGTGGTCTCCATGTCTGTCCGGGCTCCAGGGCCATGAGGATGGTGTTGTCAGGCAGGGTCATGAGGAACTCGTCGGAGTCCACTTCTGTACCGTCCTCCTCACACACCAGAGCCAGAGACACCGCAGACAGGGACAGCAGCAGTGCCTGGCACACCTACAACACAGACATTCAAGATGCTTTAAACAGTATAGACACATCCTCTAGTCTTGACTTAAACTCTAATACACAGATTTGACTTTTCAGATTTATTTCACTCGTCATCTCATTAAATTTTAAGACTATAACTCTTATTTCAGCATCACTGTCATGTTTCCAATGTTCTTAGAGTGCAGCAGTGAGGACTTTCACTAAAACAAAGGCTGCACTATATATATATACATAATTTGCAATTTAAGCAACTATATATTAGTCTGCAGTTGCAAACATGACTCATTTTAAAAGCTTCACATCAGATATCTTATCTCCATAGAAGTCTGGGTGCAGCCTTATGACTTTATGTGATCATGTATTTGACATCATCAGAGCCTTGAGATAATGAAACATCCTGCCAGAAGATTACACAATTTATTGACTTTATTTTTTAATTGTCACCTAGTTTTAAATCATTTAGCTTTTATGCTTCATTCTATTGCATTTTTAATGAGTTTGTATATATTAAATGTCTTATTTGAACCTTTATCTTTACCTTTTCTTTTACATTTTCTACTCTATCATCCTTTTTAGTGTTGTTTTTTCCTCTTTTTTACTATATAATCAATGGAAGCAGTCGTGTATAACCTGATCAGAATCTGCTCTTGTAATTCTTTCCATTATTTTTATTTTACAGTCACTCTCACCCTCTCTTTCAGCTCCTCCAGGGTCCCGGCTGTGATGCCCTTCCTGGTCTCTCTGTTGTTACTGCACACCCTGAAAGGTCGCTGTGGCGGCGACCACACTCGCTTGGTTACGGATCTGAGGGCAGACAAGATACAAAAGTAATTAAATTGTTTAATATGATGGGCTCAATTTAATTTAATTTAATTACCGCTCTGTGTGGATCCTCTGAGATTTTCACAGCAGACTTTTATTGCACAGGTTTTACTGATAACATTGACGATGGATATGTTCTGTTCAAGTAAGTTAATGACCATGGACTCTATATAAATAGTCAGTGGTCATGACAGTGTGAGTGATTTCTCTACATTAGATTAGAAACTGTCACCTAATTCCATCAACATACTAACTCACTTTTCTCTTTGCTTGCTTGTTTATTTTGAGGTGAAATAAGCAAATATTTCAAATCTGTTTTTTCGTACCTTGTTGACACTGTTTCCCCGCTACCCTACTTATTATAGCAGGCTTGAAAACACTTAAAATGTCAGAATGTTAGCTTTAAATTAGATTAAATCATTGAGTTAGTCAGTTACCTACATACCAAACTCTATACTAAGCTCCACCAGCCAAACTGTGTTGTTTGGGTTGTTGATCAAGCAAAGTATCACGAAGCAAATCAATACAATTGAGACTAATTCTCCACTTACTTGATAAATGACGATGTGGTTTCCATTCTGGTCGGTGTTTCGCTCTTTTCTTCTCACAGTTTTGTGTTTTGTTGCCGTGTTTCAGTGGGACTGATGTAATGTAATAATGTCAGCACTGCTTGTGTTTGACCCAGCAGGTGGACTTTGCTCCGAACATGATGATCATTCAGATACAGAACAACACAGGTCAATGTTCATCAGGCCTGTGGGTGTGTGTGTATGTGTGTGTGTGTGTGTTAGTGTGTGTGTGTAGAAACATCCTTTCTTCATGTGCCAAGCAAAATTATTACCTTTATTCCCTGACCGATACTGGATTTTTTTAGGCCAATTGTCATATATACATTTTAAAGACGGACAATGACAGAACTATATAGCAAATATATAGATATTGATTCCTTATATTTGTTGTTTTATTTTTTTTTTTAATGAATTGTTACCATAGTGTACTGAGAGGGACATTTTACTGTTGAAATATATAGTTATCATTGTTCTCTGGTGGACAAACTATGTTATAGGTGACACTTTTTAAATGAATTTAGACAAAGCTTTGGCAATTCTGCTCTGCTAATATTTATTAGCTGACATGTACACCAATACTATCTGCAATAATGTAATATCCAATAAATCAACCCAAGTGATTTATGAGTTTTATCACCTTGTCCTACTAATCTTATTTCAAAGGGATATTATTTTAGAGCTATAGATATTACATAATTAATATCTTACAATATAAATATTTTAGAATAATTTACGTTTTAGGACCATTGTGGGGATATTAAAGGATAAGTTTTTGAAGGTTTTTCAAATCTTAATACAACAATCAGGTGTCCTTATGAACTGAAAGAGGTTTTCCTTGTTATAATCATTCCTCCTGTTCATACCGGCTAATAAAAGATCTCCTTCAAACGTGTTTTCAATGTAAGTGATGGGGACCAAAATCCTCATTTTGTGCAAAAATGCATTTAAAAGTTTGTCTGAAGCTTATATGAGGCTTCAGCACTCTGAGTTAGTCATATCAAGTGGATATCTGCCACATTTACAGTCTTTTTAGCGTCAAATTCCCTCTTTGAGACTGTAACATTGAAAGATATCTACTTGATTTGACTAATTCGGATGGCTGAAGCTTCATATTAGCTTCAAACAAACTTTTAAATACATTTTTTTGCACAGGAGGACTTTGGATTTCGTCCTCCATCACTTACATTGAAAGTGCATTATGAAGGGATCTTTTAATAATCAGTGTGAACAGGAGGAATTATTATGACAAGAAAAATGATAATTTGGGCACCTGACTGTTGTTTTAATATAGACAAAAGACAGAAAAATGGTGAACCCGTCCTTTCACCTAACTTAATAGGTTATTAAAGTTATTCAACGTCCTTATTCAACGTTTTTCATCTTCTCTGGGCAAATAACAGTTTTTATTGGTACGGTTCTCTACTTTATATGCTCCTTATCATGCTCCGACCTTCCGCACACCATTCCGTCTTATTTCCTGTAACATTTTCTTTTCCTTTTAGCCATTTTTAACAATAACAACACATGTATGCAAAGCGGTTAAACTGTTGTTGACAGCTGAAGCAAACAGACGACTGAGATCTGCTACGTCACATCCTTGAAACTCGAGTGGGTGCGCTTGTTTTAAGACGTTGAAGTGCGCGCGTGGACGGGGTTCTTTAAACGAGCGTCTTTTATGCTTCTAAATCGCGAAGCACCGCCAATTCGGCACAGCCAGTGTGAACATTTGAGCGGTTGATATTAATCCAGTGAAGGCGGGAGGATGAGAAGCAGAAGTTTTGATAGAAGTGTTTGCTAGCTGTGGTTTTCTAGCGGGGGAAAACAACATCGGCGCTGATGTGTAACGACAGGTAGCGTCAACTCCAGGCGTCGTTAAAGTTAATAAACATTATCTCAGCGGTTTCTGCCAAAACAACTCCGCCTGGGTAAACTGTTAAACTCCGTGTCAGCTGTGTTGCTCACTCAGGCAGCAATCTGTAAAGGTTGCTAAGCTAACGTTAGTAGTTTAACGAATTAACCATCCTAACTGACAACAGTTGACTCAGAATGGCCTCCAGGAAGCCGAAGGAAAGTGGTGAGTGTTAACAGCAAATACGTGTGTGTGTACAAGCTGTCACCATGTCTTTGTCGTATGTTAGTCAACACACTTTAAGTGGTGATTTAACGTCAGGTTGTGACAGGTGTGACTGTCATGGCACATAATTACCCCAGCAGACAGAAAGAGGTGTCCAGCTGGATAGATCAGACAGCTGATGAAAAGCCTCTGCACTGACATCACTGATTGGGTTGTGGCCAGAGAGGTGCAACATGTCTGAAAACTACAACACATTGAGAGCAGAGCAGCAAAATATTTAATTCTACGTGATTTAGTTGAATTTGTAGCCACTGTTTCCTAATTAGTTTGTGTCTATTGTGTTGTCTCCTTCACAGACGCCAGCCTTCCCTTTGCTGCACTTCAGCTCTTGGCCCCGCCTGTGCGTCTGGTGTCTGCAGCCATCTGGAAAGTGATGAAGCAGAGGGATGTGATGCAGTATGGGGTCGTAGAGGAGTTTGTGACCTCAGCCTGTGAGACCGTCCCAGGGCTGCTCACCTTCAGACATCAGGGCAAGCTGGCACTGGGACTGAGAGCACGGGTGAGTTCCACAGGAGGAGAGAAATCAGATTTTAATGTGGGACTCACTCCCACGATGCCAGTCTCTTTTACTCTCTTCTGTTCCATTTTGACAGATATATTATTACCTTATGTGTTTCAGTTAATCTTGGAGCTGTGCTGTACACAACCCGATGCTAAGGTGATTGAGCAGCACCTGGAAAGGATCCGTGCACCTAATGCCCCTTCACACTCCTCAGCTCCTCCTGTGGTAAATAAGATTCAATGTTTAGAATCGCACAACAAATTAAATTGCCTTTTTTCACACTGTAAACACACCTACAACCATTTTTTAGACTCTTATCCCAAACAAAGACTCCACCAGATGATATTACTGATTATTTTGCACTATTTGGCTGAACGCTTTACACTCCATGGCACATTACATTGCAGCATTACAACCACTGAGTAAATGTTGGAGATGATTACAGTATCAGGACCTTGATACGGATATTTTTGGCATGACTATTGGTGTATTTATACTTCATTTAAACTAGTAGTGGGGGTTACCTGGCTTGTGATGTGAATTTAGTAGTAATGTGGATATTTTGGTTAACCAGTTAGACATTTATCACTCATTTCACTTCAAACATTAAGCTCAGAAAAGTTCAGAACCTCAGCTGTAATACAAAAGATAACATTTAAGTTGTGTTATGACTTTACAATAAACAAAATCCCAGACAAAACCATGTTATGGTCATGTCACAATGTGGATGTATGTCTCCCAGCTCCACCACTCAAACATTTTATAGACTTTTATATCTTCGTGTGCATTCCAAAGGATTGCATGATTGATTATAATGGTAAAGCAAGTGTTCTTGAAGTCTTTATGCTACAAATTGTATTTTTTCGCTATTCTGTCTCGTAGAGGAAGGACGTAAAAGTTATTAAAACAGTCGAACGGTTCCACGCATTGGTTCACACGCTGCTAACAGACCCTTCAGAGAAAGAACAGTTCTTCAAGGTGAGTCCTTCTCCTCCAATCACAATCACACAGCAGCAACAGCTAATCATATTGATCTCTATAATCTGATCATTTCAGAGTTAATGTATATAAGTCTGTAATGGATAACCGTTCCTATTTTCCCTTCTGACAGGAGGAGTTTCCAGTGGATTATGGTCCCACGTTTGACCAGGAATTGGAGAAGCTTCTGTGGGAGTTTCTAATTCGACTGGACCAGTTGCTCCCTGTTCCCAACTTAGCTCAGGTAATGAGCGTGTTTGAGAATAACTTTCCTTGTTTTGCCACAAATTACACCTCATCTTTACTGCTTATTCTTGCTTTAACAGTATCTGTACTTCTGTAAAAAGTCAACTCTGCCCAGTGTATGATTGTTGTTAGTTTAATATGTTAAACCTACAATTTGCAGTAGATGAGTATGAAAGCTGTTGCTGTTTTGTTGTTACTATAGCTTGTAATCTTGAAAGATATTTTGACTGAATTTTAAGCAGAAAACTTGATTTAAAAGAAGTTTTAACTGTTCATATATAATCATTTATTTCTAGACTGTGTCGTGGCTCAGCGATGCCCCCCCTGTCCTGGAGGAGTGTGCACGGGCAGCCACCCAACCCCAGCTCTTAGAGATCTTGCTTCAGCATCAAACCTGTCTAGGTCATCTAGAATCAGCAGGTACAACGAGATAACTCGTCAGCTTCTTGCAAGGGTCACCTTGACAGCAAAATCTTTGGTTTAGATTCCTAATAATTTCTTTGATCCACATGCTGTTGTTTGCTTTTCACAGCATCACTCCCTCCAAACATGGGAGACTCCATCCTGGCTTCACTTTCTCTGCCACCCTCTGGAAGAGTAGCTTCAAATCAAGCAACAGGACCCAGAAAGTCTGCTGCAGATCAGTCCGATAGCTCACAGACAAAAAGCAAAACACCATTTATCACACCTGTTCTTGGACTAATATCTAATGAAGATGTACCATGTATGATCTCCGCCAGTAAACGGGCACTGAGAGGTGATGAGCCGGCCAGCTCAAACGAAGCAACAAATGGGCACTTTTACTCAAAGGAGAACTTAAAATTCACTTCGGTTAAACAGAAACAAAAGTCTAAAGATGATGGAGGGAAAGACGGTGAAGATCAGGTGGAGGAGGAGAGGAACACCTTAAAAAGAAGCAACGGAGTGAAACGCAAGCAACCTGACCAAAGAGAAAGCGAGTCTGAGGAAGAGGAAGAAGTGTTACGCATGACTAAATCTAGGAAAAGGAGGCCGAGCAGGAACGGAGCGAGCAGGCCGAGGCAGGGTAGAAGAGCCCAGAGACCAAACGAGAGCGAAGAAGACGGAGCGGAAACCAGAAAAGACGAGGAGCGTAACCAAGCAGTCCTGGCAACCCGTATGAGGCAGCTGGGTGTCAGAACGCTGCAGCTACCTAAAGATCCGTCCCTCCGCTCCATCGTCGTTTCTTGTCTGAACAGCCAGCCCAAAGTTATTATCGAAAAACTGCCAGTGACTTCCGCCGGCGTTAAGGGGAGCAGTAGAGGAGGAAAATCCTCATATGTGCATCAGCAGCATCGGAGAAGGAAGTCGCCCGTCAAAGCCCCCGCACGTAAAAGCAACCAACCTCAAAAGCTTGACTCAGATTTTCCTGGCTTGGATGATAAAGAGTAAGAGGCATGATATGTATTAGCATTTTGTCAATTAGCTTTTCCTCATCTCTTCATCGGATTCTTGTATCTTACATCTTAATTTAAATGTGTGTTTTGGTTTTGAAACATATCAGAGATCACTGCAGTTCCACGGATTTTATCGCCATATATTTTAAGTTAAACCTGCTACGACACATTGATTCATCCAATACATACTGTTTTATACAATAAATGCAACTGATGTAGTTCAATTCTCCTTGTTTCATTTGTTTTTTCTGTCTCTATGTGACATAGTATAAGTGATGTATTCTATCATCATCATTTAGCTGCATTTCAGTGTTTCCTTGTTGTCTTTAGACTCATTATAAGGTTCCCTAGCAAAGCAGATGTGCTTAGTTAAAAGATTCACCTTTTTTTTTTACATTCACCATTTACCACCTATTGAGACTATGACTTTATGGTTTAATTATATTATCGTCTCTACTTGACAGAAATCATCCTGTATTACCGAGTCTAAGCAGCTCTTCCTCCCACCAGCGGAGTCACACAGGTGAATTGACAAATGGTAGTTAAATAGCAGGCAGGGGAATTTTTAATAACTCAACATTGAATAATCAGCTGCAGTTATTTCACTTTTAACGACTGTGTTTCCCTTGATGTATAGAGACGTCGGCCCCTCCGGGTGATAGCGAAGACTACGTCGCTGATTCTGAAGATGAGGCGACAAAGAACTTCAAAGGCAGGGTATGTATCCTTCAAACATGAGGTTACTTTGGGCAGTGAAAATCCTTAAAAACGTGTCCATTTTAAGGGTACATGCCTTAAAAGTTTTTGAAAATTGATACATTTTTTTTACTCTTGAAATTTAGCAAAAGTTCTGTAGAATAAATATTTCTCTCATTACAGTCTTGCTAATATTTAAATCAAGTCTGGGCATCAGACAATATATTTATTTATCAGTACAACATTTAAATATCGATAACTTTGTGCTCTCCTCAGTGTTTATTAACAGACTTTGTCTCCCTCAGCTGTTTATGAAGCGCTACTACAAAACCAAGCACGGCACATATATACCAACACTGAGGGAGTTCTGGAAACCCGGGATGACACGGCGGGAGTTATCTCCTCGCAGTAAACACAGATGATGACACGGTTTTTCACTGCCAGTTTCGGTTGTTGAGAAACCAACGCCAGAGGACTTTGACTGTCGCCAAGCTGGTTTTCTCTGCCAGCTACATCAACTGAAAGCCAAAAAATGTTTTTTATGAAGTATTTTCATTAGTTATCTTTGTCTTTGTTTATGTTTTTCATTGTAACAAAGGAATTTGAACATGAATTTTAATTTAAATAATTTCTTTGTTATCATGGAAAACCCTGAAATGGCATCGTCCCTTATTATAAGCATTATCATGCAAACAAAACTGTTACTTTAAATTGTGACTTTTAACTGTTTTCTTGTACATATAGTCCAGACAATATCTGGTTTATGATCAAACTTATAAATATTTTAAACCTGAAATGTATTATATGCTTTAGTTAATAAAGTTGTTTTTACTATGTAAACCTCTGTTTTGACACCCAGATAGTGGCAAAAGTACAAAACGCTTATCACACAGACAGATATCAGAGAGTAGTCCTTCCAGCTCCGATGTCATTTTTATATAAATGTTCATAGCGTGATTAGAAATCTTTACACAGGCATACACTCAATATTATAATCATTACCCAGGAGAACTTGAACAGTAACCCAGAATCTTCAAAAAGGGCTTTACATCTCAGTATCCTGGCTAAAATTGGATATATTATGGTTTCTTAACTGTCTAAACATCTTTCAACATCATGACTCCACTTCAGTGAAACTGTGGAAGTAGTCAAACTACGATCAAAGAGTTTATCTACACAAGAACACAATTAAGTGTAATTTAGTTTTGTTGCCACTTGAGGTTCAGAGTCGACCGCCCATCCCTCCGGTCACTGTGATGGTCTCTCCAGTGATGTATGAGGCCTCCTCAGTGCACAGGAAAGCAATCACTCCCCCAATCTCCTGTGGTTCTCCAATCCTGAAGGGGAAGACAAGTTTGAAACATTATTGTATTCATAAATTATAAATATTAACATTTAAACTTGGTATTTTGGTATATTAATGACAAATTGTTGAGATATGAATGTGAACTGTACCTTTTAATGCTGAGCTGCTTTTTGAGTTCGTCCATAACATCTTCATTTTGCCATAACTGAGACAGAACAAAGTGTATTATAAAGACTACAACGTTAATCAAGAGTATATTTATAGAGAAAACATGACTCAAGTGGAAATAAATGACAGAACACAACAAAAACCCTTCCTGCAAAATTCATAGCGCTTGTGTGTCACCTCACCGCAGAGCTGAAGCGGGTCTTGATAACTCCAGGGGCCACACAGTTGACTCTGATGTTACTGTGAGCCAGCTCGGGGGCCAGGGCCCGGGTCAAACCCAGCAGGGCCATCTTACTCACACTGTAAGGACCCAAGGCCTGCAGAAACCAACACAGTGTAGAAAAAAAGCAGAGAAGTTTAAGAAACACCTGCTTAATTACAAGAGGAAAACGTCCTTATAATGCAGATTTCTTCAATAAGTCACCGTCTAACGCAAGAAAATGAACTCAGAGATGTTTACTGACAAAAAAAGGGTGCAATGGTGTTAAACATAACTAGAAGGCACTAGCAATGCTTGACAATGTTGCTGTTATACCCACATACATCATTCCTATGAGTAAAATATTAAATTTAACTGATCTACCACATATTTTGTTAATACAAACACTTTTTAAATCAATCTGTTTATACTCTCACTGACCTGCATTGGTTGGTACCCAGCCACAGATGACACAAACACTATATTTCCTCCTCTAGAAGAAAAATCAAGAAACATCATATAATAAACTTTATTGTCATTTGGATCTTGCCAATCCCATAGTATTGTATCGTGTGTCGTATCAGTTATTTTGCCACTCACCCCCTCTTCTCTATATGAGGCACCACCAGCTTGGTCATGAGGAAAGCTGATTTTACATTTACGGACAGAATCTAGAAAGAAATGTACAAGTAAAAACATTAATTCAACGTTTTCAATAGTTTAAAAAAAACCTTCTGATTTATCAGACTTTGCAGAATTTGTTTTAATATGTACACCTTGTCCCAGACATCCTCTGTGGAGTCCATGATGTTTCCAAAGAAAGGGTTGACTGCTGCGTTAGACACCAGAATATCGATGCCCCCACACTGATCCAGAGTCTATACCGAACAGAATGAGACTATTTAAGTAAAAAGAATCACTAACAACCTTATAGTTATTGTTTTTTTGAGCCATAGGGCATGAAACTGGTTGATTCAGTTGCCTGAGGACCATCTAACTTGTTTGATGAAATAAAAAACAACTAATAAAACAGTTAATTTTGGTTTCAACTATCTTTTGTATCTTTTCTTATATTTGGAGACTCCTTAAATGCCTCTGATGCTGATGGGACTCACCATTTGAACCAGTTTTTCCCTGTCCTCTCCCTTGCCAACGTTACAGGTGGTCCCAGTCACTTGGATGTTCTGGCTCTGCAGCAGTGCCACCGCCTTGTCCACATTGGCCTGCCGCCGGCTGCTCACCACCACGTGGGCTCCTCTCTTACCCAGAGCCTGAGCTGCAGCCAGACCGATTCTGAACAGGAGAAAGTATGGGATTAAAGGACAAGTTCACAATTTATAAAGTCCTGCCAGGTGCCCATATGAACATAGAAACAGGTTTTCCTCAGTCTAATCATTCTACTTGGGCCAGTATGAACAGTAGGAATGATTACAGTAAGAAAAAAAAAACTATTTCAGTGTTCATTTAGGCACCTGACTGTTGTTTTAAGACAGACTTCAAAAACTGTGAACCTGTCCTTTAAACTGATATCAATCATTATATTCATCATGGCTGTACTGGGGCTGTTTTAAATGACAAGTGTTTGAGATTCAGGTATGAAAAAAAGTATAAAATCATAAGTGGTGTAGACTATGTATCGGTCAATGTTCATCCAAACATTGCATGCCTTTTATAGTTCATTGTGTATAAATGTCTCATTTGTCAGAGCAAAATTGCAGCAGTCAGTAATATGGTTCTTACCCATCTGTAGAGGCTGTGACTATGGCTACCTTTCCGGCAAGACTGCTTTGAGACATACTTCTACATCCAGCTACAGGATTGGTCCCAAGGCACCTGACAACACTCCTCAACATCACCTGTGGACAGAGAGAGATCACAGGTTTAATGAAAACAATGGGGAACTAGGGTGAAGGTCATCTGACAGCTGCTGTGCACGGGTTACATGCAAAGTGATTAAAGTGAAGTTAGGAACAATCGATACTTTGAATACAGTTATTGATCCATTGTGAAATAGCAGCTATGATGATGTATTTCTATTTAAAAAGATAGACTCAGTTCTACTTAATGCTTTAGCGCAGTGAGCTACATTGTATAATTAACAATAAATATATTAGAAACATATAATATGAGAGCATTATCTCACCCTGCAGGTCATGCAAAACTGAACATATAGTTGTACAATTGGAGAAACTGAAAAAAGACACTCTCAAAGTTATTTCCAAGACCTTTGACTACCGACGACTCATGTGTCAACTACAGTCTGTTTTTTTCCGGGTAAAAGTCCCGCTGTCAAAATAAAACCCCACAGCAGACAACAGTTGCTGTTTACGTAAATTGCACAACCAAGTCCGTCAAAAATAACCACGCCTGTTGTTTTAGGAATTAGAAATATTGCAATACGGCTCGATAGGGATGGTAATGCGGAGAACGTTTTGATTTTTCTTTCTATTTACAGCTTTGTTTTTTTGATTAACAGATATTTTCGGACGTCCCTAAACGCAACCCGTAACAACGAACCAATCAGACAAGGAGGCAGAAAAAAATCAGGGTCAGTAGGTAAGAAATGTTATGATGTGAGTCAAGCAGCTAAGGAGGACAAATCAGTGAGGAAGCATGCTGGAGTTTTGCTTTTGTAAGGATCAGGTGAGGTTTTTGGGCTTTTTGGCAATGATAATTAACTGCACTGCTGGAGAAAATCTGAGAAAATTGACATAATTGTAGATGCAGGAAGGAGATTTTTCTGTGTTGCTGGAGTCTTGGGGTGAAAACTTGCTAACCCAGAGCCAGGAACCTGAAAAATAATAGAGAATTTATAGCAGTTTAGTCAGTGGAAATTGTAGTTTATATCCAGCAGGTGGTGGTATGCACGTTAAAGCTGTTTGCGATCACCCAGTAAACAGAAAGAAGAAGAAGAAGAAGAGCCAATCAGAACAGGCGGTGTATTCTGCGCTGCGGCTAGCCACGTGATCTCACACGTACTGGATCGGTCTAAAGCCTTCAGTTGACGCTCATGTTACGCTGTTAGATCAGCGAGCTACGTCAACGTCTAAGGAGGCGGAGATAACGTTGTTGTCATCGCCGAAGATGATTGAACGCCGATGGCCACCGATTTTCACGCCTGAAAAGAAGTGATTTACGTATCACAGACTGTACGCCGATGCGAAGTTTATCGGCAAAAAGAAAGAGGCAAGGTAGTGATTTTATAATTACGACTTCGGGTGCTAACTTTGGCTGGTAAACAAGTCGGCTTTAGCGGTTTTACGTAGCGCTGTCTTTGTTGTTTTGAAGTGCACGTAATGGGATGAAGATAACCAACGTTAACATTGCTACCGTTAGTAGCTAGGCCGCGACAACGTAGCTTACGTTATCCTAGCTGGCTACAGGTCACATTAATTGTAATATAACCCGGATAGTGGTTGCATGCTCAACTAGAGGTTGTATCTATGATTGCGACTACACGCTGCATATTTATTTACGACGCTAAGCTAACGTTAGCTTTCACTGAATCGGGCTGTATTTAACATTACTGGGCGTGGAAAGGAAAGATAGACAGACAGGTGTTGCCGCTGACTGCCTACCTTTGATTTCACATGTGTCTCGTAGCGTGTGAGTTTAGGTTACCCAGCGTTGCTAAAATCGCCTCAGTGTGTTATAAACGAGAAATAAAAAGCTTTTCTACATGTATCGCAGGATCCGTATGAAGGCGGAGGCGTCCAGATTTTAAAGATGTGTCCTGCTCAGACCCAGCTGTGCCTCGGCACCGAGTCTCTCCCCGGACCAACACATCCGTGAGAGCCGCAGCTGATCTAGATGGATGACCCCGACTGACCAGGACACTTGAGTTATAGTTTCTCTGAGACATAACTGTGATCTTAGCAACAATGTCTGTCTCCGTGAGTACAGTATTTGTCTCTTTTGTTTGTACGTATGTGCTCATATTCTTGTGTTGTTATCATGATGATGGACTAATTTGATCAGAACAAACCTGAAACTAAAAAAATATAACTTACAGAGCATGTTTTATATATGATCTCACCATATCAATATATTTTATTTGGGTCTTCACTGACTCCATTACTGTTCTAAGGGGGTCCCACATGGCTCAATGAAGCCTAGCTGTCCCCAGGGGGTTGGTTTAGAAAATGAAAGGGGGCCTGACTCTCTGGCTCTGGATGGGCAATTAAACCCTAAACACCAAGGGACAGATGTGCCTCTCATCCCCTCCCCCCCCTCCCTCTCATCCTGCTCATTACCATTAAGCCCTTGTGTCCATTTGATCATTGATCCTCGCTGACTGTGCCCCTTTTTCTCTCTGCCTTATGATTGCTGACACAGCTGTGAATTCTGAGTTAATATTTATATTAGATTTTGCATTTTTCATTTTCTTTTTTTTTTTTACTTACCCATCCATCCTCTTCCTGACCCTCTTGTCTCTCACACGTTCATTTTACGAGATCTTCCCTATTCACTCCTATTCACTCTATTCAACAGTCCAAACAATCAAGCTTTTTATACGCTTGGTTTTGCATCGCCGTGTCAATGTACTTGTTTGTTTGTGCAGATGTGAGACGCTCGCTTGTGGGGATTTAGGCTGTCGATTAAAACCTACTTTCACATGGCCATTTGGCATGTGTGTGAATTATTGAATGGTTGTGTCCGTGTTAGTGATTTCGACTCTTGTCTCCTCCTCAGACGGTATTGGCAAAGGCGCTGTTTGACAACACGGCCGAGAGCCCAGAGGAGCTGGCTTTCCGAAAGGGTGACATCCTGATGGTTCTTGAGCAGGAGCAGAATGGGGGGCCCGGCTGGTGGCTCTGCTCCCTACACGGCAGACAGGGCATTGCCCCCGCCAACCGACTTCGTCTCCTTCAGACTGCCCCACCCCCAGGCACAGACCCCAGTCGTGGGCCCAGTGAGGACTCTGTCTACCTGTCGCCAGGTTCCCCACTGGCCCGGACTGCTGTCAGCAGTAGTGCGGAGGACATAGATGGAGTGTATCGTTCCCCACCAGGTGTCGGTGAGGGACGAGGAGTTGGAGCTGCCTCAAGGCCCGGGGAGCTCCGCAGAGTTGAGGGTGGGCGTCCACGCTCTCACTCCAGCTCTGGCACCCGGCCCAGACCTGATTGGGATATTGGGGTTGTGGGGCGTCCACGCTCACCCTCTCTAAGAGGACGGGGCACAGAAATGACAGGAACACTTTATCAGACTCCAGTAAGTCCTGTACCTTCAGCAATTCAGCATGCCAGGCAGCCAGGAGCACTCATGGCTTCAGAGTCTGTGTACCTCTCCCCCAGCGGAGTACCCAGGGCGGCTGATGAGTCAGAGGAAAATACATATCTTGTCCCTAGAGAAACACTCACAACAGGACCCTCAGACGACTGTTACTTGGTGCCAAAAGGTACACCACTTGCAGGTGACGAAGTTTACCAAACCCCAACAGGAGGAGTTGTGGCTGCTGCTGTCTGCTCTAACGGTCCCTCGGTAGTTGGTGGAACCCCCGGTGCCTCCCACCCCAAAGTGGGCCAAGACTCGCCTGGGATGTATCAAATACCCACCCCTGTGGGGGCAAGCCTTCAAAGGACTTCAGCCACAGTTTTAGCCCATCAGCATCCATCTCAATTATCCCCTGCCCAAGCATCTCCCAGACCTCTGCTCAAAGGAGTGTCACCCAACCCTGCTGTTTCCAGAGGTAAACCCGGTCTAGCCTGTCACCGGGGGTCCCCTTTGCTGGTTAGAGCAGGGCAGGTCAGGGTTCCCGGATCACCAAATTTTGCCCGCAAACCTCCTCCACCAGCACCTCCAGTAAGGGGAGTCACAAGGAAAGATGCACAACAATCAGCACCCTCGTCAGCTGATTCTAATTCTGTCCCCAAAGCCACTGTTCAACCCACTTCTGCAAGCCTGAAGCAAGAGGAGGACAAACAGAGGGGACCTGCACAGAGCAAGGAGGAAAGGATGAATAATGGCCTGGAGAAAAGCAACAATATGCAGAACAAGAAGGGAGAAAATCAAGATTACTCAGATCCTGTGGATGACCAGGTACGTGATGGTTGCACTCAACACTGTTGATTCTGTCCAATAACAGTTGTTCTGCTGAGTTTTGTGTCCATGTTAATGTTGATTTTTGCTGATTTATATGTAAGCCTAAATGCTCCGAAAATTTTGTCTACCCAATGGAGTCTTATCCAAGAATAAGAGAATACTTATGTATCAGCAGGTTTGGAAAATATACACATGTTTGTATTTAGGTGATCAAGGTTTATATAAAATTGCAAATAACTAAAATATTTCCCATAATGTCGACACACATCTTGGACATCTCTTTATTTTCAAATGGTGGTGAGCTGTAGGGATCCTTTGTGGTTCCTGGTTTGCACGTTGACAATAGTCAGCACTCGGTTAGCTTTGAAAGTTTGCATGAGCTATTGTGGGGATTACAATGTTATATGTTAAATATCCTAATCTGCAATCATAACTTGGTTTTGTGTTTCTGTTGTCTTGGCAGGTGTATGATACTCCTCCCAGTGGCAGGTGGCAACGTCCAGTACCAACTGCCCTTGGTGGTGATGATAGCATCTATGACACCCCACGAAGTGTCCCACCACAGGCTGACTCAGAGACAGAGGTACGGATAACTCTTCTCTTTGCATTCCTTGCTGAATTACAGATAGACTTATTGATGTCTTCTAGAAGTGAATACCCTCTCAGCTTTATCTAGTCCTCTTTAAACTCCCCTTTAATCTCTAATCTCAGCTTTAAACTTTAAATTACTTTAAAACTTTTTAAACTTTAAAATGACAGTGTCTATATGTTTTCGTACAGTAGGCAGCACTTCATCATGTTTTTGTTTCGTTGTGAATCATTTCAGTTGGGATTGAAATGTCTGTCTGAAAAAAATATTTGGCTTGGAGTCAACGTGCAGCCATTACGCTATTGAATGCTGTGTTGAGTGTATAATTACACTCTTTTTTTATTTTCAGTCAATAAAACGCTAATGTAAAGTTGTAATATACTGTGACAAACTGGTGTGTTGTAATCATGTCTGTGCAAGTGAGGGATTCACCAGGAAAAGATGACTATCAAATACCCTGTCACCATTTTTTCCCACATTCCACTATTAGTCTGTCTCCCTGCCCCCCTCCAAGGCGAGGCCACACCTGTCTCTGTCTGCTGAGGGAGCCTGTCTATCCAGTCCAAATGCTACTGCTATTTTCTCCCAGTCACACCCATCTGTCAGGGCCATGCCAAGGCCGTAACACCACCACCACCACCACCATTACCCTGCCCCCAGTGGTCTCCCTTTAATGCTACTTGACTATGTCTGCCAGCTGTTGGATTATTTTTTCCTTTAGCCTGCAATTACTCATATGCGCGGTGTGGATTCATTGCTTTTACACATGGATGTGAATAGGGTCAAATGCATCTAGCACATGTAGTCAAAACTCTTCTAAACTCACTGCAGTATCTGCAGTATTGTGGATGAAGTTGCAACATTGTTCCACCACTGACACAGAAACTCCATACTGTGAATTAAATAATCCCATTGAAATAATCCTCACTCCACACAAAAGTATTTCAGATCATTAAGCAACACTCTTTATTTTTCCTGCAGGTCTATGATGTCCCTACCATCGCTCTGAATGTGTCCACATCAGATGTCCAGCACAGCGGCTTGGTGCCTGACGAAGTCGATGACGATGTCTACAGTGTCCCTACACTTCCAGGTGTGCCTCTGGGCCCGGGCGAGTCCACCACCAGCCTCTCCGGTGAAGACGCCTTTTGTGTCCCAGGTACCGAGAAACGGGTCAGCGGTGGAGATCATCATCGGGACTCTTCTGAGACAGACTGCGGCATATATGACATGCCTGCTCTGACCGCCGAAGTCCTCCCTCACTCATCCTCGTCCTCCTCCACCTCTACTCGCCGTCTCTCCATTTCGAGTAACGGTTCTGGCGACGTGCAGTGGAGGGCCTCGCTCTCCAACCTTGTCCACGCAGTGTTGAGCACGGCCTCCTGCTCGGCGTCCACTCTGTCGTCACGGGACCTGGCCACCTCGCTGGCGGAAATCCTGTCCACCTGGAAAGCCAGTCACTCTGGGGATCCTCCACCGCCTCTTCAGCAGGCCTGGGCTCGCCTGTCAGACCTTCTACCGGCTTTATCTGCTATCGGCAATGCTCCTCCATCTGAAGGACTCTTAACACTGGTCCAGCGATCCCTTGAGGAAAGTGCCCTCCTCTTGCAGGCTCAGGGTCGACCCCGTCTGCCTTCCCAAGAATCCCTGTCCCGCCGGCCGTTGCCTGCGCTCCCTGACGGGAAGTCATCTGGAGGTGGAATGGGCTCCCGTAAAGGCAGCTGGATCCAGGAGAGGCCCTTGCCCCCAACACCTCAGCCAGCCTTCCCCCTGCCTCCCACTCCATCCACTGTGACCCTCACGGTGGGACCCAGTGATGGAGAAGAAGACCCCAGCAATGAGTACGCAGGGATCGGCCTGACTCCCATCCCAGCCCCAGTACCTACTGGAGACAGTGTTGGATACGTCAAGCTGCAGGTCAGTTTTCATAATAAAATGAATTTATTGTTGTCTTTTCTGTTTTAACATACCAATGCTCTTTGTGCTTAAACACATCTGTAGCTTTACTGGTAACTATTCATACATGTCATTTACACACATGTAGCTTTATGTTGATGGTTTGACTGCGAAACGTGTCTGTTAACATGCCTGTTTTCGCCTTACCACACCAGGGGAAACCTGAGCCGCCTCCTGATGCCCTGACTCAGAACGGACAAACACACACTATCACTGCAGAGCCAAGGGTCAGTCTTCGTCATCTGTATTTAAACATTTAACATTCATGAGCCTTTTTTGCCTCTACAGTTCACAGTCTGTCATTCTTTGCAAGTTTTTGTAGTACAGAAACGCACACAGCAAGTCTACACAGATAAGCCATTGATTCACTCTGTGTTCACAGTGCGCCCTGTTTACTAATGAGCAGTGTGACTCATTATTGGAGCTTGCAGCAGCTCCTTTGGCCCCTGATATAGTTTAAATCCTTCTTTCGTCCATACTCGCAATGTTTACCCAACACCTCCAGACTTCATGTCACTCATCTCTGTGTGGAGATTGAGAGAATTGCGTTTATTATGTTAAAGCTTTCATTTGCTATCTGAGGATCCAACATCAAGACCTACATTTGGAGACATTTGAAAATACACATAATCAAGATAATCATATATTGTCTTATGTCATTTGGTAAGTCTGTCGTGTCTCCGGTTACTTGAAGACTGAGGTCATGTTTTTTTTTTTAATCACTTGATCTGCATTTTTTTTCTGCTCCTTGCTCAATTCCTTTGTTCTGCCATAGTTGACCAACAAGAGGTCACTTGTAAATCTTGACAATCTTGCTTCACATAGACGGGAGACTGCAGGACAAACGGTGACAGAAAAGCATAGTCATCTTTCAACAGTTGTTTGTTTCTGACTCTTAGTTTCTCATCTTTTTTGTTTCTTTTCGTCTTGTTTTGTAGCAAAAACCTACTTGTTTAAAACATGATTTTTGCCAAAGTTACTTTTGGCAAAAATCATTTCTTGCATCAATCAGAGGAGTTCATAAATCTTCTGGTGTGTTAACATTTAGATAAGAAGCCCTAATATTCATGATAAATGGTCGTAAAAGAGCAATTCATGCCTTTTTATTGACTGACTCAAGCCTCTGTGGTTGCAGCGTAGATATCTGAGAGTGTTTCTCATTCATGGTCAATTATTAGATTTTTCCAGCTCTGTAAGAGAGTCCATGTTGAAACCTCTTAACACAAGCCCACTTATCTTTCCCATCTCTAAAAGATAATAATACATTTTATGCTAGTGGCATATTTGACTCTGTAGCGTGACTTTTCCCTGACTAATTTCATCTTTCCATGTACAGTTGACCCCATCCCCTCCTCTGCCGGTGTCCCTCTCCCTGGAGGACTCGGAGCTGCTGTCCTTCTACTCCTCTCAGAGCCTCGCTCACCTCTCCTGCCTGGCAGACGCCATCGACGTGCTCTTCAGCAGTGTGCAGGGGAACCAACCGCCACGTATCTTCGTCGCCAGAGGAAAGAGTCTCATCGTGACGGCCCACAAACTGGTGTTCATCGGGGACACGCTCTCCCGCCTTCTCAGCTCTGCTGACCTCCGAGCCAAGGTCTGTAGAGAAAACCTTTCTTTTTCCTTGGCAGATGTAACTTGTATGTAGAGAGAAAATATTGTATTGAATGAAAGGATGACCACAGATTGTGTCTGATTTCAGTGTAGCTATCCAGAAGCAGACATTAGACTTTGCTAAAACAACAATTACAGACAGGTCATACATTTGAGGAAAGTTTAAACTAATGTAATAATTGTATTCTTGTTTCTTCCTTCAGATCACAACCTCAGGGGGACGACTCTGCCAAGCCTTGAAATCAGTTGTCGTGGCAACAAAGGGTGCTGCTCAAAACTACCCGTCAGTATCTGCCACCCAGGAGATGGTAGACCGCGTCGCTGAGCTCTCCCAGCAAGCAGCTGGTTTCTCCAGTCTGCTGCAGCGTCTGGCAGGAATATCTTCATGATATTTCATATCATTTGCGTAAAAAAACCTTGTTGACACTACATATTTTCTCTCTTTGAAATGCCTTATTTGTTGTTACACTCTTTCATTACCTTTTCCTTTGTATGGGATTGAAGCAAGCGAAGGTGAATCCTGGAACAAGTGTTTTAGCCTCGCTGCAGCTGTGACAAAGCTGGGTTTTGACTGTGTCGGTTCTGTCCTTCAAGTGTGTGTTGGTTTGCCTTTTTGTTTATATACTGACCTCTGTGCTTTGATGCCAGGCACACTTACCTTTTTTTGAGTGTTAACTTATTGAATATTTGGAGCCTCTTTGTGGCTTTGATTGTCCGTGCGGACTGCTTATCTTGGGAGCTTTGCTTTATTGTGTTTGCCATATTTTCTTTTCCCTCACATGATAGCCATTTTTCCTTCCCTGCTCTATTTATTTAGCCATCCCCCCTATTCCAAAAATAGCACAGAAGGAAGCCTTACATCCTGGTTCTGGCCTACTTTTTACTGTGATACCTGAAAGGCCTTTTGTGATTTTCATTCTGAGGCTGTTGAAGCAGCTGCTTGAGTGTTTTTGGGCTTAATATGGGAGAAATGGAATAGGGAGTGGAGTAGGAAGTTTGCCCAACTTCCATCCTTAATCTGTGCAAGTATGTGTTGTGTTTGTGTAGTACACATTTCTGCTAGAGAGTAAAGATTACCTGCAGTACAGTTTTGAATCCACTCAATGAGGATTACAGGAAACATCTCCAGTACATTCTTCAGTTTACAGAGTCTTAAACTTTTCATGAAGAAAAAAAAGCTTTGTCCGGTGTGACAGGCAGAGATAATATCTGAGGATAAATGCAGGGACAGACGGTGAATAACGATAGTTGCCTAATCCTATTCTTTCCCACAGTCGCACGTTAGCCCGGCTAAGGATAAGAAACCTGTCGACCAAGTTCACCTGTCTCCACATGTTATGTTGTGATCTGCATGCTCACGCTTCTTTGACTATATTTGCTTTTCATGTTCATTTCCCATAAGTTGCGCATCCCTGTCGACAGCAGTTACTCACATCTGGTTTGACAGTTTCAAAGCTGCGAGGTGGGCTGGTAGAAACTAAGGCTGGGTGTTAAATATGTAAGACGGTATTATTGATACGGGCCTTCAGTGGAGTTGGCTCATGGTGGCGTGATCATGATGTCATTGTTTATTCAATTTTGTCAACTGAAAATATAATTACAAGAAAACAAATAGTTATTGAAATGTTTGTTTTACACGTTTGAAGATGATTTTTTGTCCTGTGTGAAACATAGTTCACTGTCCTCAACATCAATTTGGTTATTTTACATGATTTGCATACATTTGCCTTATCAAGTTATATACTGATATTGATCTTAACCATATCACCCAGCCTTAGTGTAAACTGGAATGAAGCACAGCTCACCTTTTTTGAAGAAAATCTAGCATTTTAAGTGCAACAGAACACTACAACGTGGTACAACATGCTACAACATGTCATGTCATGCTTCATTTCGGGCTAACATATGTTGGCATATTTCTGTTTGCAGCTGTGAAGTGAAACGACATGTCTTTTTTTTTTTTGTTTTGTTTTATCTAACACCTGTTTTCCATCTCAAACCGTTATATTTATATCTGCCTACTGTCATTTTGGAGATGAAATATGTTATTCTTTGCTAAAACACAGTGGAAACCTGCTCAGCGTGAATCTTGAGAGGAACGTATAGTACACTAAAAACATGCTGTTTTTTTTACATTTTACACTACAAATCTAGTGGTGCTTGACAAAGTTGGATACTGATATTTTTGTTAGAATCTATCTTCTGTGTCATCAATCATATTACTTAAACTAATACTCAACTTTTATCAATTTTTTTAAAGATGCAAATCAGTATCATCTGGGTATAGCATAATCATTTTCACATTTTTTAAATCATGCTTTGAGGAATACCTCCCTGCTGTCCCATTTTCTCTGCTGCAGTGTCACCTTGTGGGGGTTTGAAGTATTAATGAATACACGCCTGCCGAAACAGGCTCTATATTGTTGTACATGTGAAGAGACACGATCGCAAATAACCTTTAGCTATATATTTATTATTGTCAATATTTTTTAATGTTTTCTCTGCTTTCCAGTTTTCATAGCTTTAATTTGCTTAAATGTTACATAAACACATCCTTCACCGGGGGAGATTTTTACTAGGTGATTTATAAGGAACAAAAATGTGTTTGTTTGTTTTTTTTGGGAAGAAATGTATTAAGTTACAGGTTATATATATATGGCTGTGTTTTATTTTGTACTACAGTTTTCTACACTATGAACTCATTTGAGTCAGTTATCCATATTTGCTGGGAAGTGAATCTTTTTGACTTTTCTCCTACAGACCTACATCTCTCTCTTTACTTTTAAACACTACATTTGATGTCTGTCTTGTATTCCTGTTGAGAATGCACAAATACATCTTTTACAATTATGCAAATGTGTCTGAATTATTGATTGCAGTATGTGTTTTATCTTGCCGGGCTATATATATATATATATATACTCCACAGACTAGTAAAAGTAAGAATTAATACACGATAGCTGGGAAAAAATCCTTTTAAATTTTTGAATAAAGTTTGACAAACGAGTGCGAGTAGCGTCTAAATTGTCACATTACTGTTAAGAACTGTCAGAACTGTCATTGTACTTCGGACTAGCCCGACCGTTTCCGGAAACTCCCGAGTTGTGACGCCGAGCAGCAGCCGTAGCGACGCTCGTTGGAGTTTACACAAGCGAAGGGAGCAAAATGGCGGACGAAGATATTACGCTTGATGGAAAACCTCTACAATCGCTCCGAGTCGCGGACTTGAAGACCGCTCTGGAGCAAAGAAACCTCCCGAAAAGCGGGCAGAAAAACACACTGATAAAGCGACTAAAAGGGGTAAGTTTTCGCGCATTGTTACGGACGCCTGTGTCGAGTCTGGCTAAGTTTAACAGGAGGCGGGGGGTGGAGGGGGGGCGGTTAACATTAGAGGCCGTTGTAACGGTGTGTGTGTGTGTGTGTGTGGGCTCGGGAAGCGGGAATACATAAACCGCCTGGCACACGTTATTACGCATAAACAACAGTTTCTGTTTTCGGTTATTTGTAGTTGACAGTGCAACGAAACCGCCTAACGACCGAGTTCACACTTGATTCGTAACTAGTTGGTGCACCGTGTTGCACACAGTTGAACTGTGCACCTGTCAAGTCGAGGCCTAAGCTGAGTGTAAGCGAGCGAACAGCCGCACATAGTGTACAGTACATGACCGTGAACGCGCTCACTGTGTGTGTGTGTGTGTGTGTGTGTTGGGGTGACGGGGGCGCGCCTCGTAACGTAAACACAATTTTAATGGCTTCCCCAGCGTGTAATTTATGACTTATGCAATTTAGTGTAAAAGTTGTTGGTTTTTTGGTGTTATTATCGTTGTTTTGGAAGAGACCTTCAGCTCATAAACAATCGTGGGTGTCAGAGCCGTAGCTAGAATTTTAGATAAACTGAGATCATGGGTCTAACATTTGAGTAGACACTCAAAATAAAGCCTACAGATTCTATTTTATCCTTTTATTTACTCAGTTAACTGTTCACTTGTATTGTCTGTATATTTTATTTCAAAAAGTTAAGGTGTAAACACTGTTTCAAAGCCCTCTGCACACTTCCCGGAATACAATCCTTTCGTTATTTCTTTTTTGGACTTTTTATAGTATAAAAATACTACAGATAGCCATTTTTATCACGTGTTAATTGCATTTAATGATATTAGATAGTAAACAGACAAGTGACATGCAACAAAGGTCTATAGCTGGTAATGAACTAGTGACATTGTGATGCATCTTAACTACTTAAATAGCCTAAGTACGACGTTTTTTTTTCTAATGTAGATTGACAGAAAATTAATTGGCAAACATTTTGATAATTGAATAAGTCTAAGATATTTTGTAGGCATGTATCTGAAACATTACCTGAGGTCAGCTTCTCAGTTGTAACAATTTCCTACTTTTTTTTGTCTTATGTGATAGCAAACTGAGTTTCTTTGGGTTTTGGGCTGTTTATCGGACAAAACCAGATATTTGGTCATGTTGGGTTTTGGAAAATTTTGATGGGCATTTTTCACATTTCTTACATAACAATTAATTGAGAAAATATTTGATAGATTAATTGATAATGAAAATAATAAAGCCCTAAATTCTCAGATAAAAAAATACAGAGGATGTTTTCAAAATGTGAGAACCCATATTTATTGTTTAACAGATACGTATGTTTTACAATCAAGTCAGTCATTGAAGTAGCCAATAAAGTAAACAAAACAAATTTAAAGTGAAATTTCAGTATCTGAATTGCAGTTGTTCTACGTCTTTAGTTAGATATGATGTGATGTCATTTATTGATTAAAATAAATCCCATTCCTTGTTCCCTGCAGGCCCTGATGCTGGAAAACCTGCAGAAGTCGTCCTCCTCTCACAGTGGGCTGCAGCCCAACTCTCAGGTACGAGGAGATGGCTTCATTTGGCTTCATTTTTCACATATCTTTTGACAATATACGTCTGGTCATTTTGAGCTCTGTAGAGAAGCACGACTCCTGTCCTGTTTCACCGTTTAGAGTTGCTTCTTTTTGGTTTTGTGGATTTTACAGTACATGGATTTTATATTGTGTTTTTTTTTTTGTGTACTGTTCTGTGTTGTAGATAGGGGAGGAGATGAGCCAGAATAGCTTCATAAAACAGTACCTGGCAAAGCAGCAGGAGCTCCTTCGACAGAGACTTGAGAGAGAGGCCCAGCAAGAGGAGGATGCTGATGGTATAACACGCACATAAACACCACAAGCACAAATCAGATAATAACCAAAGTGTCTGCCACATGAAAGGAAAAAACTGAAAAGTCTTTCTCTCCTACTTTCCCTCTTCTGTATCTCTATCTGTACTCACTTAATTTCAAGTAATTTTGTATGAACATGCTCATTAACGTGTTAACATATTACACCAAGTTTCTATAATATCAAATAACTGTTGCTTATTTCTGGACCTTGAAAAGTTTGGGAATCAAGCATTACAGGAAGAATATAGAAAAAATGACATCATGCACATGTGACATGCAACAGATGTTGACACATTAACCAGCGTCTGTCAGCATACTTCACATTGAACAAAGTTTTCAAAAATGTCAGCTCGCAGGAAAGTTATATTTCAGAGACCAACCTTAACCTTTTTTTTTTTAAAGAAATGGATATATCTCTTCTTAATCGATTCTAAAGTTGCCCTCGTTTAGGAAGCAGTGTGTTTATGTGTCATGATCTTTAATCCTCACATTGGTGCTGACCTTTAACCCCTGCCTTATGTCCCCCTCTAACAGAAAGCCCAGCAGTGCCGGAAGAGGATGAAGACCAGTCGGAGGACAATGAGAGCTCTTCCTATCTCTCTGACAAGGTCAGTATCCTCTAATGAGGAAAACTAAGGACTTCTCCCACAGAATAAAACACACTTCGGCTGCTATGCACTGATCAGATATTTCGATCTCCTTCAATATTCTACTTAAACCACAAAATCCAAGGTGGTTCTTATTACATGACACATGTTTTTTGTAATGTTCATGTGTGTGAACTGTGTTTCTATAGTTCTCATAGTCCTTGAACAGTCATGAAAATTTGAAATACATTTTTCATGCTTGGACATTGAAATGGTAAAAAACAAAAAAACAAGCTAATGAATGAACAGAATGTTTGTCGTCATCTTGAGGGAAGAATGTTTTCTCAAAGACTGACTCAATTTTTTTGTGCCCAGCAGCATCGTCCCAAAATCTCCCAGCCCCCTGTGACCAGGACGGAGGAGAGGGGAGGAGGAGGATCGATGATGGGTCATGGGATGATGGCACATGGGCTTGATGTTGGCCCCGGTCCGACCCCCCACCGCCAAGAGTCTGCTGAGGCTCCAGGAGCTAGGATGCAGCGAGCCACCTTTCATCAAGGTCACAAGGAGCCACCGGCCCCCTCTCCTCCTCGTGCTGTAGCCTCCCTGTCAGTGCGTGTCCTGGGCCAGCCTGACCGCCAGGGGCTGCCCCCTGCCGTGTCCAGAGCCCAGGAGAAGGAGGGCACCGCACCCAGCGAGCCTGGCTCAGCCCACCCTGTCCTCCACCTCAGCCGATCTGCCGGCGTCTTATCAGGAGGTCGTGTCCACGAGGACAGTGATGAAGATGGCGACGGCGATGATGAGAGCGAGGATGACGAGGAGTGGGGGCCTGGGCCTGGGCCTGGTGGGGCACGAAAAGGCAACAGAGTCCCTCCCCAGCCGCAGCAGATGCCCCCTGGTGGCCCATCGGCAGTTGCAAGATCCAAACGCAAGCTTCAGCCTCCGCAGCACATCCCACCACCACAGGTACTCGCGACCCCTATGCAGCTGCGCCACCCCACTCCTCCTCCCTCTCCACCGCCGGACCTGTTCCCCCTCCCCGACACTCCTAAGCAGAGCCCTCCAGACGCAGACAACCA
Organism: Thunnus maccoyii; assembly: GCF_910596095.1. Lineage (NCBI taxonomy): Eukaryota > Metazoa > Chordata > Actinopteri > Scombriformes > Scombridae > Thunnus > Thunnus maccoyii. Next base: position 15,349,459 of record NC_056554.1, on the reverse strand, counting down.
GGAGGGAGAAGACCCTGAAGCCTCACGTGGTCCAAGGGTGGCTGTCCCGCCTTCCATCATGCAGAGGCAAGATTCTGAATCCAGCTCTCGCTCTAGCAGTCCTGAGCCCCCTGTGAAGCGCAGGCCAGGGCCCCTTTCTCTGCTGGTACACAAGATGGAATCAGAGGGTGCTTTCCGTGCAGGCGAGACCGCCTCAGCTGTGACTATGTCAGGAGAGACAGCACAGTCCAGCGCCGGGTCTGTCATCTCTGTCGGAGCCGCCGGTCCCAGTGAGTCTCCACTGCAGATATTGGAGAGGAAGAGGCAACAAGAGAACAAAGAGATGGAGGAAGAGAGGCGACTGGTGGAGAAGAGAGAGAGGGAACGGCAGAAAGAGCAGGAGGAAGAACGAAGGAAAGAGGAGAGAGAGAAGAAACGTTTGGAAGAAGAGAAGGAAAAGGAGAGGAAACGTCTCGAAGAGGAGGAGAGAAGAAAGAAAAGACAGCTGGAGGAGGAGCGGGAGAAGAGACAGCAGGCGGCTAACAAAGAAAGAATGGTTGTAACCGAGGCCCAAGATTCAGGCTCCTCATCAGATTCTGACTCCAAATCAGATTCCTCTTCACGCTCTTCACAATCGTCTTCCTCTGCCGGGGATAAACCCCGCCCTGCCAGGCAGCTGAAGGTCAGTGATCAAGCTGATGTGGGTGTCAGTCATTCACCAAGATCTTTGAACTATAGCGCTTGTAAATGTGATGTTGTGCATTATCATACTCAACTCACACGTCTGGGAGAGCTTGAGTGTGCTTTGTTTCTGGTGCTGTTTTTTTTTTTTTCCATGCTAATGTTGATGCACTAGTGTGTGTGAGTATGAGTAATAATATCAACATCTGTTTTGACAGTATGCAATGTATGTCAGTTTGGTCGGATTCCTTTTCTAAGATTTCTGGCGTGCATTTAAAAGAAAACTTGCCTCCCATGGTTTATACTGACATGGATTTTAAACTAAATCTATTTGGGCATATTGCTGTTTGCCTTTCAATGTGTTTACTTTCAATCATCTCGCAGAACGCTGACCAAGGACGAGAGGCAGATGACGAGAAAAAGACTAAGCTGAGTAAAGGGGCGGAGAAAGAATACCTCACAAAAAGGTCAGTAACAATCGCTTTAAGTACAAATAACCTCTGTGTCCAGTCGAATTAAATCTTCAAATTATTTGTGGCTTCATGGCAGCAAAAAAACCCTTTATTAATATGCACCTGAATGCACCACCTCCTTGCTTTCTGTCTCAGTTCATTACTTTGTGATGTGACACATTTATATGATTTTGTTGATATCATGGATGATTATTATATTTTCTTAAAGCTATGGTCTTAACCCTCCACACTTGGTTTATTATATTAGTAATCTCTTGTACTTCAAAATGTACATGTGGAGCTTTGCACATCTAACTATAAAGAGTCTGTCTGTATGTACAGTATGTATGTATGTCCTTCGCATATCTCCAGAACTGTTCATGCGATCTACTTCACACTTGGCGGGTGTATTGTTGAGGACTCAAGGAGTGCAGTGTCGAGTGTGAAGTTGTTTGGATGAGAAATGTTAAAAATGTCATTAAAAGAACGTATTTAGCAGATCTTAACCTCTCCAATATGGCGGCTGAAAATACCAGTGTAAATACCGGTGCTGCGTTTGTATGCTAACGGATCTTGAGCTCTCTAATATGATGGTCATGCAGATGCATAGCCGCCAACATACAGCAGCCAAAGGAGTCGTCGTCGGTCTGTCTCTCAATTTTCTTGACAACCTTTCTTCCGATTGACTTCACACTTGCCGGGTATATTGCTGAGTACCCAAGGAGCCGGAGTATCGGAGGAGAGCAGAGCCGGAGAGAGGGAGGCTGGAAACTACTGAGATAACACAAGCCTGCCCGAAATGACACACAGTGGCTGATACAGAAAACACATGACAGAAATAAGAATCACACATTCTTATTTAAGGAAAATTAGCCCTCAATGAAACTAATCTCAGTAAAATCTAACTAAAATGAAAGGAGTCTATGTATGTATGTATTTCTGTCCCATCTGACTGACTTCACACTTGGCGGGTGTATTGCTGAGGACCCAAGGAAGTGCAGTGTCGCGTGTGAAGCTGTTGGGATGAGCGGCTCTCGAGAAAGCTGCAAGCAGCAATACTGGAGGCCAAACATTCAGCTTGTTCTGAACAGACACGTCTTGAACGGGCACCGCACTACTGTGTAAAATGTGCATATTTTAAATGCAGTTGTGGTTGACAAAACCCACCAAAACCAGGCTGAAACTTCAAAGAAACATCCATCTTTTCATAGAGCTTGTTTGGCATATGATGACCACTAGACTACTATCAAATGTATACAGTATATAATATTACAACATGTCTGAACAGCTGATGTTTATTTATATCTATCAGCTGTATTAACTTGGATTATTCTAATATGAATTCCTGCTAAACTGTAGTTTGTTGCTTCAGTTGTGACCTTTTCATTGAACCTGTTAAAATGCATATACTCACATGGCTGCACGCTATAGCTTGGACAAAACTGATTGATCACAGTAATCAGATGTATATCTGGAGGATCATTTGACATCATGCAAAGACATAAGACATGTCTGCTGCATTGAGTAATACTGGTCACGGAACTGACATCATACTTCCATTTGCTCTTGAGCTTTGAATCGGTTGTAAACACATCCAAGTACTTTCTCAGTCAGCGCTCCTAATAATAGCAGGTTGTATTTCTTGTCAGGCGTTTGATGCGGCAGCCCCACAACCAGCGTGGCTGCTGCTGGGCTTTTCTCTTGAGGAAAAAGGGTCCTTATCCGCCTTGCCCCCCTTGCCTTATTTTATGTAATTTCCCCTCATCGCTGGTAGCTGTCCGCGCTTTAGCTTTGTCACCATTATTGTCGTTTAATAGAGCTTTAATGTTGGAAATCCCTAACCGGAAGGTAGTTTCCCTCACTCTGGCTGACTTGACACTGGTCTCGCTAGCCAACATGGCCGCCATGCATGCATTGCATCCCTGATAGCGACGCAGTGATCAGCTAACCAGCAGCAAGATCAACCGCGGCCGGATTTTTTTTTTTTAAAAGTCGCGTCCCGGATTTCCACCCTCGCCTGACCGGAATAACCTCCAGCGATAGACGGTTACTCTCCATCCGCGGGGGTCTCCTCCGTCTCAAGGCCGGTCACAATGCTGTCCGAAGGCAACAAAAACGGGTAAGAGTGAGCCAGAGGGCGACACTAGGCTTCAGGGTTGGTGCATGTACTTTCACACCCCTGATCCAGAAAGCAACGGGGATACATCAGCCGGTGTGAGACTATCTTTACGCACCGTGAGGCCGGCTGTACATCACGCTCCCTCAACCCGTTAAATAGCATGTCACCGGTTCATATATTGGCCTGGATATGTTACATGTGAGGAGGACCTGGGGTGGGGACCGCGGTGAGAGTCTTTTGTTGGGTGAAGATTTTTTTGGGGAGGGGGGGTTGAGGGGGAAGGGGGTCTCCCTGCTTTGATAAGTGCTCAAAATAGCTTTACATTGGAGGAATACACTGATGAATAAATAATAAGCTCAGGTTTAATGGTATACTAGCGTAAATCATGCAGGCAGTGATTTCTCCCCCCTCCTCTGTCTTTCCTTTTGACCTTAACATATTATGTCATGGGATTATTAATCCCTATTTTAATTTATAATAGAATTTTACCACCTCCTTAATTCAAAATCAGGACATCAATCAATTTGTTGTCTTGAAATCTGACCATACTGTGCGTGCATCCCGTTGGCCGGCCCACTGAACACTGTATTTGTATTTTTGGGTTTGTGTGGCTGTAGCTGTTAATGATCTCACTGTTGTCAAGGGAGATCATTAAAGCAGACATCTGTTAGCTGTACAGTCAGTGTGAGTGGGCCCTTATGGTGTGATATAATTCTCCCAGCTGGCACCAGCACTCACACTCTCGTCCCTTGAGAGCTGGCTACATGTCTGATTTGATCAGCGACGGCGCTTTCGGTCTGTTTTTATGTGGCCAGTTTGTTGATTAAGACATGATTTGTGTATTTCTGTTGATGCGAATGCAAATTGGTGCCTGGGGTCATATTAAACTTCTGGTCACTTTTGTCAGATTTTCTGCATTCTGCATTTTACAGATTTTGATAATCTTCCTCAGGCTCAAGCTGTACTTCAGCCTCATTCCAGCCTAATCGTATCAATACAAAGTTTTGAAATGTAGAGTAAGTTAGCTTCAATATACAGGCACGGACACACAGTTATTCACTCTCTCTTTCTCTCTCAGTGATTATTACATCACCTTGGCCTGGCCTTTCCTCCTCTCCTGATCCTAAGGGGTTATATTTCTAGTTGACATCTGTCTCGCTTTATAGCCTGTGCTGGTGCTCCTACGGCCTTGCCTACGAGCCAGCCCCGCACACACACACACACACAATAGATATTGACATCCACACCTAGGCCAAATGAGGAGAATCAGAGTGGTGTGGAGGAGGGGTAAATACTGTCCTCCTGCCTACACTCCTGCCAGTGACTAATCTCCAGAGAAAGAGGTTGAACTGGCTCTCCTAACCCTCTGGGTAGATTTCAGTAGTACAGAGACTAACGTTACAGACCCTCATTCTTTAAGACGCTGCAGAGCTTTTCCACTGGCCGAGTTACATGTCATGGAGAAAGATAAAAGCTGAGGTTTGGCTGTCTGAGCTGGCGAGTAGGACCACGTGAGTAATTATCAGCAAGATGAGGAGATATTTTTTTACAGTTACTTTGCTTGAAAGAAAGGGGAGCGTTTGGCTTTGATTAACTAGGTTCATAACAAATGTGTGCGTCATGTTTGAAGTGACTTTGATATTTTGTAGTAAAATCAGTGTTTTAGCCAGAAAGATACTTCTGAGGGTCCAATTGGCCGCCTACCACATTAATCTTGGAGTCGGTGCTCTGTCTGGTCGGTCAGTAATTAACAATAACCTAGAGAGTGTCATATGGACTACTACATATGTAGCTCGGTGAATATTGCCGCTACAAACATGAAATTTTATGCAACAACTGATGAAACAGTTACCACTGAACCAGAGATATAAAACATGCCGTAGAGATGAGTATAGTTTCTTTTGATGCTTTGTGGACATGAAAGTATTTTTAAATGTATTATTCATGTCCGTTTCCTTTCAAATGCTAATTACGGAGCGCAATCTAATAAAGCACGTAATGGATCAAACAGTAGAGGCGAAGGTGCAACGTGATGGAGAGAGAGAGAGAGAGAGAGAGAGGGATGCTAGAGGATGTGATTCAACCACCTACAGGGTGCTGCCTCGGTGTCTGTGTCATCACACTGGAGGCAGCGGAGGAGGGTTTTGATAGTGCAGGTAGAGGAAGTTGGGATGTAGCTAAAAATATAATGATGGTTTTTTCTTGGTTTTATTTTGTCTAAGATAACAAAGATAAAAATCAACTAAAAGCTCATCTGAAGAAACATTTGGCTGTGTGAGGTCTGACTCATAGTAACTACAAAGCAATGACCATCATTGGCTGAATTAGATTTGGGTTGTTTTTTTTCTTCTCTTCTTCAATAATGACCCAGCAGGCATCAGACGAAGACCACACACACACACACACACACACACACACACACTGAGTCAGCTGTGAGTGTGTTTCTTGGTCTGTGAGTTCGTTTGAGGAGTGTTTGTGACCCTGGGTGTCAGTTAGCTGGTGAGTTATTTATAGCAGGAGTGACCCAGATCAGTGGCCTCCAGCACCCTTCCTCTGACTCCTGCAGTGTTTTCCTCTGTCTTGTCCTACGCATCGTTTTGTCTGCTCCTCTCAGGCCAACCTTCACATTGGCCCGTCTAGAGCCGAGCATGGAGGCGGCGTCTGGATTGTCTTCAATTAAGGCTGCAGCTAAGGATTATCTTCATCACAGATTAATTGATTTATGTTTTTGATTAATCGCTTGGTCCGCAACATGTCAAATAACGGTCAATAATGCCCATTACATATGCTAAAGCTACACGTCAAATTGTTTGACCAACACTCCAAAGCCTAAAGATATTCAGTTTATTATCATAAGACAGAGAAAAGCAGCAAATCCTTACAATTTAGAAACTGGAACTAGGTTGTTTTTGGTACTTTTGCTGGAAAAATTACTTGAATAAATTATAAAAAGATTATTTTTCTGATCAGTAGTTTGGAGTTCGACTTATTCACACTATATTGTCATCGATCCAGCAGCCACGAATGAGGTAAAAACTTTATTCTCTTGACTTAAATGTTCTAAAATACCAAATAACTTTGGACTTTGGATAAAAGGACAATTAACAATTAACTGATATTGTCAGATATACATTTTAACCTGAGAAAAATGTTAAAAACAGAAGAAAATCAGAAAGGAAAGTCATGATACTGGGAGGTTTTTCTGTTCACCTGCTTGTCATCACAGCAGTCCACTCAGATGTAGTCGGGTATCTGCTTTTGGCAGCATACACGTAAGGTGCTGCCAGGCCTTTAACATCATAGTAATTGAGTATGATGATGGTCATTATCAGGGCCTTCTAAAACAAGGAGCTTTCATGTGTTTAAATTAAATTTAAATACAATCCTAAAAAAAAAATCATATAATTGTGTTTTAGCACAAGAACAGCCCACTACCGAGTCTGCTATCGGATGAATTTTTCTTCTCCCACTCATCCTTCCGCCCTCACCCCACCCGTCTCCTGCAGGGAGGTGTCAGAGCCCAGCGCAGCCGCCGTGACCGAGGTGGAACCAGACCAGGAGAGCTCCATGGCCCAGCAGCCGGCCTCCGGGGCTGAGCCAGACAACAACGATGGTCGCCTGGAGGAGGTAAGGTCACTGAGAGGGTGGGGGCTGCCTGGGTCTTTGCTCTGTCTCCCACTAACCTGCATCCTCATTCACATATAAGCATGTTTAGATGGCAGCATAAGTTGAGAGAGTCACTCAAAACCAACACAACCCCAACGTTTTAATGAGTCACTGGAGCCTTTGGAACCTGCAGAGACAGGCTTTTGATTATTATATCCTCTTAAATGCTCAACACATCACTCAATTGGACGTTTTTTACAAATGTTCATAGATGAACAAAACAGGGGTTGAGTTGGAGTTGGGTCCTGGGGTAAATGGGAATGAACTAATCCCTTCCATCTGTGTTTAATGCAACTAATAACTCATAATTAACTTGTTAACTTAGATGATCTCTCACACACCCTTTATCTGTCTGGGCCCTGCAGAGGGATGTTAAGTGCTGATGCTGCTAGAGTGTAAGAGGGGGATGGTTGATAGTATGTTAAGTTAGACATTCGTGCTTCTTATATTTCTGTTCTCATCTGTGTGTTGGGGAGGGAGGGAGAAGGTAAAAAATGTCAGCGCCCTGACACACCAAGACGACAGCTAACCATCAGGTGCCATCGGGCCGTTGTTAAAAGCATATTTGTCTGACTCGGCCTTTGATTTTGATCTCACCACTGACTATTTATGTCTTTAGGTCTTCCGTTTTGATCCACTAGCTGCTAGCCTACATCGCTGTTTCATCAGTGACTTCTATTACGTGACCGGATGCGAGTTGAGGGGTGAAAGGTTGTCGTGGGCATTCAAATGAAACAGTTCATGGCGACTAATATGGCTTGATAAGATTCAGCTGGTTTAGATGTTTTTAAAAGACTAATTTCACCTGCTGCCCGCCTGTATTTTATTCATTTATGCCCGTACCTGTGAATTAATACAAATAATATCTTTAATCTGTTACGCATACTTTTTGCAGCTTACCTGCAGGTACCAGACCAGGTGCTTGCTGTAATTTACTGTGGCATGAAAATAATCATCTAGATTTTGTTGTTTCTCCACCATCTTTTGTTGGATTACGACTACTTACCTTGTTATCCATCACACAGGCACATATGACACACGCATGTCAACATTAAGGTGTAGTCTTTGCATCGAGTCCAGCTGAAAGTTATTAGTCGAAGACATCGGTTGGTTCTTTTGAATTCAGCTTGGTGTGTCAGGTTGACGAGACTCATCATATCCCGAACTGCGTTTAATGATATAACGAGCAGTTTCTTTTTATTTAATCAAAATTTTATTACATGCTTATTCATATTTAATACATAATTCATCAGAGAATTCCTGCTAGAGTTCTTCATGAAGCTGCTGTTTGTTCAAACGCAGCATCGCAATTTACTGCTGTTGAAACAAGCTGAAGAGCAGCATCAGAAGATTCTCACATGCACACATTAAACTACGTTATAGGGCTTTGAGCTCTGGACTTTCTTATCTAGAGAAGCGTAATTAGATTTACTGGTGAGCTTCTGTGCTACTGAAGTTATTGCCAGCATGTGTCTTTCTTTACAGTGTATGTATGCGTGTGTGTGTTTTGTGGGTTTTGTTTCCTCTCTGGGTTTGCATGAGTAATGGACCCTGACAGTGTGTGTAGAGATGCATCAGGGCTTGTTTCTGCTGTTTCTTTCACCCTGTTTTCATTCTCTCTGCTCTCTGGCTTGCTCCTTTTTACACTGCGTCTCTCTCTGTCTCTCTCTCTCTTTCATTCACTCTCTCTCTCTCTCGCTGTCTCTCTTCCCCTCTTTGTCCCCTCAATTTCCATCTTTTGCCTTTGTATCCCATCATGAAACGCTTCTCTCTCACTATATATATTTATGGTGTGACTGCTGTTTAAAACCCCATTGATTGCTTTGTTATGAAGGTGCCCATGCCTCTTCCATTGCCCCTAATGGTACCTGCTGCGTACTACTACTACCACCACCACCAACACCAACACCTCCTCCACTCCTCCTCCTACTCCTCCTACAACTCCTGTCCCGCTATGCCCAAGTGCGTCGCTGGTACCTGAATTAGGCCCAGAGTCTGCAACCCCATGGCACTGAGTAAAGCCCGAGCCTGCAAGGCCTCCCCCTTGTAGCCCTCCAGTGACACGCTGAGCCAGCAGGAACTGGAGCTCGCATCCTACCACCACCACCACCACCACCACCACCGACAGCAGCGGCAGCCATGGTAACTGCAGCAGCACACAGTTGTCATGGTAACCCAGCCTCAGGGGTTGGAAGCCTGCTCGCTGATCTGAACCGGACTGGACTGTAGTGTACTGTACTGTGTGTGGTGGTGATGATGATGAATGATGGGGGTAAGAGAAGGGGAGGGCGTGCGACTCTCTCTATCGCCTCCCCTCTCGGCGCCTTTCCCATCTGCCATTTTGAGGATGAGCACAGTCTTCAAGTGTCGTCCTCCAACCTCCAACAGCCAGATGCAACTTCTTCACTCAGAGAAAAGACAAAAACTCCTCAGCAGCTCATGAGATTCACGTTTACCTCCAATCCCACACTGCCCTCTGCTTGTGGGGCGGAGTAATGACCTTGAACTGAGGACAACTGCAGTAACCCATATAGTGATCAGGGCTCGAGCAAGATCACTGTTGGGTTTTTAAGCTTTGAAACACACTCCAACGGAGCAACTGGGGCTTTTTTAAAATACAAAGCTTTGTGGACATGTGTGAGATTATGATGTGGACTTTCACTCAGACTTTCAAACATCTGGAACGCTATTATAGGTCATTGCCTCATGGACAAGCTGCTCAGCTTTTTGAAAAGGACTTCCATTAATCAGCTGTGCAAGTCAAATCTTACACTATTCTGTCAAAGCTGTTATTCACAAGAGAAACTGTTCCCCTGAACTCTGCACCAGTTCCACTGTAACAGAGACTTTTAAAGGACATACCGCCATGGACATTTAATCCGACACACATTTACGCATCGTGAGTTTCTGTGGGTGCACGGTGACTTTCAGCATTCATGCTTGGGCCAAGAGAGCTGGATTTACTCAGCAAATCATCGCCTCCCTTTCCCTTGCGGTCACACTGTCACTGAACTCGAGTGTGACTCGGTGGATGTTTCACCAGGAGGTCATGATATTCTGCGTCTGCTCTGGATCTGGCAGATCGACAACTGCAGTTGTTGCCGCTGTTTGTTTATTTCTACAACCAGCTCTTTGCTACACCCACAACTTGGCCCTTTCATCTCGTATGTGAGTGCGGAGGCATTCCTGCCAGAGAATATACTCAAGATGATGCCCATCAGTCATCTCATCTGAACGATTTCCCTGGATTGTAATTTTAACGAAAACACAAATGCCTTTGGATTACTTTTTTCCACCTTCATTGCCATTGAAAGACGACAGACTGCTATTTTTCCCTTTGCCCTGAATCTGCAAAAGAGTCTCAAGAATTTGTTTGGCAAATGTTCGGCTATGGAAGCCTCATGAACTGCTAAATACGGGACCACAAATATCTCGGACAACGAACAAAGACCTCCCAGGACAAGCTGTTGTCATCATTGTGACATTTCAAGCGTCACAAAGGCTTTCAGGACAGTATACTGGAGAACAAGGACAATTTTATCAAAGACAGTCGATCCTAACATCACAAAAATGGATTTTTTTACTCATCAGTTATACTTCACAGATCAAGGACTTTACCAAAGTTTACTTCACCCCCGACCCCTGTCACAATCCATCACAAGGCAATTTTGAAAGTCTTTGCTCCCCAAAAAGACTGAAATGAGACTCTGTGTCGATCAAGAAAAGTCCAACCCCAACCCCCCCTTCAAGAAAAAAGTCCAATCCAGTGATCAGTTCCTGTCTGCTGGCTAATCTGCACACTCAAAACGAGCCCTGCCCTCACTCCTCTGCCTTCTCTGATTGGATCCTTGTTGCCTAGATACAGTACACACTGTCGTGCGGTTGGGCCATAGTCGAGCCAGTAAGGAATCAGGTGTCAAATGGTACCAGGAAATGACTTGTCATTATTCCTCTCTTTAAAATGTATAAATTTTTAAAGGAATAGTTGTAAAAAAAAATTTAAAAAAATCCCCAAATCTTGTTTGGGTCATAAATACGAGGAATTAACTACTTCCTCTTTGTAATTTACTGCAAAGTTTTGAACTGTACTGCAGTTTCAATTTGACATGAAGTCAAGATGGCGGTGCTCATCATACATTTTAACACTGTGCTTTAATATCGCAAATCTCAAAGACAAATTTCAACTGCAGTACCGATACTCGTTCTGACTGATCTTTGGGTTTTCAGCACTCGGTTTTCCACCTCTGCTCCACAGAACTCATCAGGCACATACAAAATCCAACACTTGACTCAACTACACACCGTTTTATTTACGCTAAATCATCACCGAAATGTGCAAAACGCCAGAACTACCAAGGATAAATGCGCTAGTATAACAACATTTGTATGTCTCAGTGTTGTAAAGTTGACACCATCCACTCGTACACTCTGCAAGTCTCCTTTTCCTGCTCAGACTCTCTGATGGATACCAGCTTCTAATAACATACCACATTAAGATATGACCCAGTTAGAGTTTCACACAGACCTACTCTTGTCCTAATGCACATCCTGTACTGCTTTGTCCTCAGAGTCTCACATGCACACACACATACACACAAAAGAGTAGCTTAATGATTTATCTCAGTGTCTTTTGAGCAGAGGTGGAAGGCGGAAATGTGTCTGGAGTCTCTCTGTATCGACCAAGAACTCTCTCCTTAATGTGGTACAATTGGAGCCTCCAGGCCTCTGTTACTTTACCCCCCCCTCGCCCCCCCACCCCTCCCTCCACTGTTCCTGTTTCACCTCCTCTCTGTTGTTGCCTGTTTGGGTCTGGACTCTTGGTTCTCATGTCGCCCCGCACCCCTGGGGTTCTGTATGTTCTCTGTCTGTCTCTCTCTTCTTCCAGAGCACCACTCCTAAGGCTTTCGCTGCTCGCAAGATATCGTTGACCAGTAAGTATACCAGTTCCGTGTTTTCTCGACTCCTGGATCTTTCATCCTACTGGAAGACTTAAAAAAGGAAAATGCTCGACTTTAGCATTTAAAACCCATGTGCGGATTATATTTATGTAGCTGTAAATTAATGTTTTTGACTCAAAACTGGCTGAAAATTGTAAAAGAATCGATAAAAATTCACAGTAGTGACTTTATGTGAGCGCAGGAACGTGAGAGCCATATGACTGAGTTCAGGTTACAGTGCAGTTAATTTTATATGACCTCCACAAGCAGAGCCTAACAATAAATATATAACTCTTTAATTTAGGATGAAATGGTTTGTTTTAGAATATTTGGTTTTCTCACATTTAATATCTGGAAGACAAATCGTTTAGGATCTTGCCAACTGTAGTGATCACGTCTAAACTTTGTTTTTTGGAGAATTTTACTCTCTTTTGTCAGCGGTACATATTTATGTGAGTGGCGAGAGTAAGAAAGAGTAAATTCTGTGCAATAAAATCTCGTAAGGAAAAGCTACAATACATGTTGTATTGTAATAAGTGACCTGCTTCATGGTGCTGGTTTATCTCTACCTGCTGGTGACTTCTCAGAGGAAAACTGCAGTAGATTTGACAGGAGTCACAGCCGACTGTGGCAGATACGTAAATTAAATCACTTTACATGGTCAGCAATGTTGATTTTGAAAAAACGAAACAGAAGCGTTATCCTCTCATATTGAAGTACTTGAGTAGTGTTGTGGAGACTCTGTCGTTCACAAGTGATTCTCTAAATAAAACATTCGTTCGGCTCAAGCACATTTTTAAAAAATCACCAAGCTACAATATTTCCTGACATGTTTGTGTGCAAACTGCTACGAGGACCCTGTCCATACTTCAAACTTCAGAAAAATATTGTTTTAAATAAACTGATATTGTAATGTAGTCGCTGAAAGTTATTTGATCTCTTAATTCCATTTAATAACTCCTGTAAACTTAAATTAGTCATTGTTACCTTTGGCGAAACTATTTGGCTTAAATATTAAAGCAATTATTTTTGCATGTGGTTATGATCATGCAGCGACTTGCCGCTAAAGTTCTGTTCATCTGAGAACAAGTCATTCATTTGGGAATGTATTTTTTTTATTTTTTACCCTTCTGAATTAATTTTTTTGCCTCCTCTGCAGGCAGCAAGACGTCTCCAGCCGCCACAGAAGGAGGAGCAGGAGAGCCCGATACAGGGACCGCAGCAGGGAGGAAGAGGCGGTGGGGCTCCAGCACGGCAGTCACTGCTAAGAAACCATCCATCAGCATCACTACCGACTCACTGAAGGTACTGACACAGCACAGAGACCAGGACCAGGTGTCTAATGAGTGCCAGGAGGTTTTCATTAAGGCTGATATTTTAGTCTAACCTCTGACATAAATTGCAAAATGACTGATGAAAAGTCGTTTGTCTGCCTTTCCTTTTCATCCCTCCCATCATTGTTTTTTAACCTCTCTTTGTCCTTCTCTTTTCTTTGCCTCCATCCTTTTCCTGTTTGTGTGTCTGTGTTCTCCTCTTGTCCTCCAGTCTTTGATCCCAGACATCAAAGTAAGCCAGGAGGCAGTGGTGGAGCTGCACCCAGAGGAGCTGCAACTGTCTGGGGATGAGGAGAACCTGGACCCCAGCCGGGGCGACCAGGACAAGGGCCTCAAGATCCGACGCACAGTCACACAGGTGAGGAGAAGCGTATCAGTGCGGCTAGCTTGTCGTTATAAAAAGGGAAGTAAAGGAATGTTTTTAACGCGGGCACTAAGAGAGGTTTCTTTTATGATTGATGCCTGATTTGAAGAACTAAGTTCACACTGTTGTTTTTCTACCTGTTGTTCCTCCTCAGGTGGTGCCAGGCGACAGCCAGGAGAACGGACAGACAAATGAAGAGGAGGAAGTGGAGAAAATGGAGAGAGAAAAACAACGCAGGACTTCCAAAGACAAAAGGAAGAACAGTCTTTCAGAGGAAGCCTCAGAAACACAGACATCTGTCAAGCTCGACGGAGAGGCGAAGAAAGGTAAACTGCCTCCTTGAAAAGTTTGCAGGTTTTAATTTAATTTAATAATTTTAATTTGTCAGTTACAGATCTATTCACTGCTTTTTCTTCCAGTCGTGCCTCTGGCAGCGCTTCATCTTTCCCTCTGTTCTTAATTACATACACGCCTATTTTTTCACCTTTTCCCCCACAATTTTTTTTTTTTTTTATCTCCCCCCAGTTACCCCCAGCGACAGTCTGGTACGTCGCTCAATCAGTCAGCAGAAGTCCGGCGTGTCCGTCACCATCGACGACCCCGTCCGCACAACCAGGCAGCCCTCGCCACCTCGTGGCAAAGTCTCAAATATCATCCATGTGACCAATCTGGTGGGTTTTTAACTCATCGTAAACGCATTACAAAGCATAAAATACAGTGAAAAAATTGTTTTTCTTCTGTGTCTGTGGAAGTTCTGTCTTGTCAAAATTAACTCACTTGCTACAGTTTGCAGAGAAGATTAAAAAATACTTCTTATATTCCTTGTTTTTTGGTCAAATTATATCCATAAACTTTCCCCACAGACTAGTATGTGAGACAAAAATGGCTCAAGAGAAAAATCCTGTGTTTCTAAATGTACCATATGAGTGTTTTCATGAATGAGGCACATTGTGTCGATGCCAGTGGTAACCACATCACCATCATACCCATAATTAGAGTCAGGAACTCTTAACCAGGTATTACAGCCGTAGACAAGCAGCACCTTAAGTCGGGGGAACACTGCATGACTAAACAGACTGTGACAAGACGAGACATTACACATTTAATGACTAGCATTTGCTGATTTTTTTTTTTTTTTTTTTTTAACTTGCGTCATAGGGGAAAGACTCAAAATTAGACACGGATCAAAGAGAACCAAATATCCATTGCCACTCAGCCACACTTCAGCAGCACCGATTCCAAACATACAAGACTAAAAGTATAAAGCTGTGAGGTCGTAGCGCTCATTAACACTTTGTTTACCAGAAAACAAAACTGATGAATCGGACAGATTTAAAATGTAGGAACAACTTTGCTGTTCTTTGATGCTTTCTTCCAGTTGGGGGGGGGGAATGTGAGTTTTGGCCTGAGGGTGGCACCAGAGTGAAGACCATGTAGTTACCTAAATTAAAAGGGTTTATCTTCCATATTGTGACCTTTTAGGATTCTTGTTGGATTCTGTTTGACATACAGTAGCATCAATCTGATGAAGTACAACTGAAACCATTGTGAAGTTAGTCATTAGTTTTTTAGAAGTCTTGTGTCATGAAGTGTTGGATAATGAGAGAATATGAGAGTCATTCAGATTGAAGTTGTAAAAACTTGTTCATCAGGGAGATTTTAGATATGAGTCATAAAACTTAAATACATTTGAAATAACCATCTTTGTCCTGCACGTACTCAGGAAGGAAGGGATGAATTTTCCATGAACATCCGCTCCACTCTGACCCCCCTTCTGTTGACCCCTGACGGTTCTGTCTCGTCCCACAGGTACGACCCTTCACGCTGGGACAGCTCAAAGAGCTGCTGAACCAGACGGGCAGTGTGGTGGAAGATGGCTTCTGGATTGATAAGATCAAGTCTCACTGCTTCGTCACAGTGAGTACCAACGCACGAATCCCTTTATATTGTGTATAAGGTGTGACGCCTCATTTCCACCAAGAATTGAGCAACTTTTTGATCCACAGTTGCATGTTTCGAACTGTTTTTATGATCACTGTTTGGTGTTATAAGTATGTTAGAATAGGCTCAGGCCTGAGCCCCAAGGGTCTGAATGTAGGCGTATTGTGAGAGGTGGACTTTTCCATTAGAGCTTGTTTCCTGCTCTTCTGCTGGAACATGCTCCTGAAAGTTTATATCAAAACCTCAAAATAATATTGTTGTAGGAAGACATGTTTGAGTTCAGACATGAATAGAAGCATTCTCGTCATTGTCACTGCTTCGATCTGTGCCTGCAACAGTCCGTTTTTAAAGGACAGTTTCCGTCCTTATTCACTCACATACTTTAACAAAATGTCGGTTAAGATTTGAATACAATTTACAATCAGTCTGATAACCCCATTAATCTTCTCTTCTCTTTGTAGTACGCTACAACAGAGGAGGCGGTGGCCACCAGAGCGGCCCTCCATGGAGTGAAATGGCCTCAGAGCAATCCCAAGGTCCTCAGCGTGGACTTCTGTGAACAGGATGAGGTAAAATGCCAAAATACACTCACTGAAACCTGAATTATATTACAATAGATGGTGGAGAGGATATTCCAGCTAATGCTACTCTGATGCTACTCTTCAGTTAAGTAGTTGTACTATCACTATGCTCTACCACGTTAAGAACAAGAACCCGGCTGCCATGTCCGAGGACGGCTCACATTCGCAGCCAAAGATCACGTCGCTGCTAGCCGGGGGGAGAAAGTGTGATGCATGCCGGTCCGAGGCTATCAGTCAGACGGATATGCTGCCAGTCATTGTGGTAGAGGGCGGGGGATAGCCATCGAGAGCTACTGTGACTAAACACGTTGAAAACACTTTGAGGTGAAGAAAGATGAGCTAAAAGTTAAAGCTAGAAGCTAGCTCTGACAACCGACTGCTGGACAGCTCTCACAAGTGAAAAGCTACATCACAACTTTGCTTAAAAATTAACTTGTTAGTTATCGGTTAACGGGCATCAGTCTGTCACAAGCAAAATGAACTGAAACCGACATCCCTTGTATGATGCAAAAGTGTGTATGTTGTCCTCTTTTCTATCGCTCTACTGTTTGTTTTAGATACACCAGGTTATTTGTGGGTTGTCACCTCTTAAAGTGAATAAATACCCTCATACATACAGGCATGCACTCAAATCGTAGGCAGCTGGTGTTACTCAAAGTAAAAGGCTTGGGGGAATTAAATATTAACAGGTTTATTTTTGAAACAATTTCAGATGAGCAACTACATACTAAGTTCTAAGTGATCCGAGGATTTTTTTGTCACAACATCCACCATGTTGTGTAGTGACAGGCCTTTCACAACTGTTATTTTTGCATTAGATTTTTCTGTGTATAGTGTCTCTGTTAACAGATGATAATCATTTGACTATTGAAGTTTTCTAAATGAGTTCACTTTAAAGTTCATCACACACCACCACCTTAAACATTTCTGGTATTTGTCAACTCATTTCTATTCTTCTTTTTCCTGCAGCTTGACTTTCACAAAGGTATCCTGAAGCCAGACAAGGAGGAGGACCACGTCCCCCAGCCAGGTGCTCCCCAGAACCGGCTACCCCCTCTCATGCCCGAACGGGACAGAGACAGAGAGCGTGAGCGGGACAGAGTCGGAGACAGGGAGCGAGACCGGGAGCGAGAGCGAGGCGTGGTAGGAGTGCGCGATCTGTGGGCGGAGCGCGAGAGAGAGATGGAGCGCCGCGAACGCACCCGCGGAGAGCGGGAATGGGACCGGGATAAGGTCAGGGAATTCGCAAGACCCGGTGAGGAAGACCGACGCTCTCGATCCAGAGACAGAGAGCGGAGGAGGAGGGAGAGGGCCAAGAGCAAGGAGAGGAAGACTGATAAGAAGGGTAAGATGTCGCGCTGTGAGGGGATAATACACGCATACAAAACTGCACACTACAAGCTTTTGTTAGTCTCTCATGGTCATCGATCACTGAAGTATCTATAAGATGTTTTTTAATAGCCTGGAAAACTGTCAGAACTACACAAAATTAGAGGTTTAAACATGTCTGTAGTCTTCATCAGTGAGTTATTTTGTCATTAAGTGTTTTTTTTACGTCTTAATGAAACATAAAATGTGTTTTCTCACTAACAGAGAAGGGAGATGAACCTCCAGCGAAACTGCTAGACGACTTGTTCCTGAAGACCAAAGCAGCTCCGTGTATATACTGGCTTCCCCTCACCGAGGAGCAGGTTGGTGCTTCACCGTCTCATTGAGTTTGGTCTCGTCGGTTTAAACTTCGCGTATCTCTCGTGACTAAATCTTTGCTTTTTTCCTCCACCAGGCTGCTCAGAGGGTTTTGGACCGCACAGAGCGGCAAAAGGAACGCGAGCGAAGGCGCAAGGAGCAGCAAGAAGAGGAGAAAAAGCGCGAAGAGGAGAAGAAGGAGAGGTTGAAGACCAGGGAGAAGGAAGGAGGAGTGACAGCGAGCGGCGGCGGAGGAGGAGGAGGAGGAGGAGCCGGGCGAGGAGCCGACGGAGACCGAGAGAGGGACCGCGGCCGAGACCGAGAGGGAGACAAGAGGAGGGACAGCGGCCACCGGCCCAGACGACCCTCGGCAGGCACTGGCAGCGGACGGCGGTCTCGTAGCCGTAGCAACCCCAGAGACAGACGCCGTTGAGGGGCCGAGCGGCCGTAGGGAAAGCTGCAGAGCGAAAGAAAGAGAGAGAGAGAGAGAGAGAGAGAGGGACGCTGTGTAGCGGAGGACACGGCAGACAGGAAGTCTCCACTCGGCGATGCATTTCTCACGCCTCACAGTCAGGACTTGTGTCTGCTCCTCGCTGCCCGCCCCACTGTGCTTTAATTCGTCCACTTTGATGCCAGCGTTGTCTTCCACACACTTCTGCCATTTCTCCCCCCCCCCCTCGCCCGCTCCCGCCGCCTCTCAACACCACTGCGTCCATGTCGATTTACACAGAAAATGTTAATTATTTTGTTAATGACGGTTCATCTAGCTTCAACCCTCCTCCTCCTCCTCCTCCTCCCCCCGACTCTCCTGTTCTCTCTCTGTCTTCCAGAAGTACCATTCAGCCCCCTCTAGAGAGCAGCGTTCCTCCTCGTCTCTGTGCAATCGCTGTTAATTCTCCTCCGTTGAAGAAAAGAAGCAGAGAGGGCGGTGGTTTTTTTGGCTCGCCTCAGCATTTTGTCCCACTGAGGTTTGGGAGCCCGCCTCTTTATTTTAGTTCTGCGGGTGCACAGTTCCTTCCTCCTCAGAGCCCTGTAATAAAACCAGTCCAAAATAGATCCCTGACCTTCAAATATTTTCTAGGATCAGTTTTAGTGTTCCACTCTTCAGCACTAGGAATTTTTTTATATACTACTAAATTTACAGATCATCTCTGTCAAAGTGAGGAAAGTGATTTTTTTTGTGTGTGTGTTTTTTTGTTGAAATTTTACGAATCATGTTCATTTTTTTTTTTTTTCCAGCCTTGGAGGGTGTTTGTTTGTGTGAGTTAATAAACCTTCATCCTCTCCTCTCGCACACAAAGGATGCAACTGGTACCGAAGTCTCAACACTGTTAACCTAGAAAAAAAGCGTGCGATAGGAAAGAGACGTGATGTTACATGTTGCGGCGATGCGGGACACGTGCACATGCCTGAGTTTGTCTTTAGCCAGATGAGAAGTGAAGGATATGCAATTCTCATCAAAGCGGAGGTTTATTACGTAATAGATTCGGGAAGCTGATCTTCCCCGCACCGGTCTCCATTTGGAAACGCCTCCTCTGACCTGTCAATCATATATAAAATATATATTTAAGAGGAGGTAAAATGAAAGTTTATCCTGTAATAGAGTAATAGTTACACTTTTAATATTTTTAATTTTATGTTCTTAGTTGGAAACTGTTTGGTTTTGTTGCTTTTTTTTTTTTTTTCCTCCTGCAAGTGCTGAATGTACTGAGAATTTAAAAAATGAATAAATTTAAATTGGTTATCAGATTGTCTGCTTGGATGTTTTTTTTTTTTTTGGCTTGCAGCTCTTGAGAAGCAGCGTGACCTGGCTGTGAGCCACGGAGCTGAAAACCTTAATGATGAATCTATCGGTAAAGTATTTGGATTACGGCGACTTAAAGAAGACAAGAAGAGCAAAAGCTGAGTAATCTGGGCTTTAAAACTTGTAGCCTGATAGCCAGAAGTTGCACCTTACAAGTCGTCAGAACACAAATGAAAATATTTATTACAGCATACAGAAATTACAGTAATGTTTTTCCCCAAAAATTGTACAGATTCACGTTACAAATCTCTTACAGTAAAGTCAAATTTAAGTGCAAAATGTTTGCTAGCAATAATATGTACAAAACAGTTGAGCGAGATCCCTTGTTCTTCTACAGCAAACAGTAGCCACATTGGGGTAGGAGGGTAAAAAAAAAAAAAAAAAGCAGTAGTTTCTTTCCCGTTCCCTTATAACTATAGTACAGTAATAGTACAAGAAGTACAGCAGGCAGTACATGTGACAAAGGAACTGAAGACAATGAAAGTGAATCAGTGGAAATGTCTTAATATCAGCAGTCTTGAAGAAAGAGTGACAAAAGCAAAAAAAAAAAAAAAAAAAAGCACAAGATAATGGGAGCGTGTTTAACATCCACAGCTGCACGGGGGGGGGGGGGCGGCGGAGGAGGAGAGGGGGGAGAGCTGATCAGTGTGTGTTGTGAGGGGGAATGTTGTGTGTGGCGCACGCTCTGCTCATGTGACAGGAGTGGCAGAGGAGATGGGAGTCCAGGGGGAAGCACTGCGAGCCGGGCTTATCGGAGAGCTGCTTGCCACACTCCTGAGGAAAAGGAGAAGCAGATAAGGGGACAGGAATGCACACAAAAGGGGGAAGTGAGGTCAGCTTTCAAAGCACTTTGAGAACAATTTGTAGCTCTCGGACTTTAGGGTCCGCACTCAGAACTGTGATATTTTTGGAAACAGAAGGATATAAAAACAAAACAAACATCACTCACCTCGCAGTGGTAGCACTCAAAGTGATAGTCCTTGTTCATAGACACGACCCTGAGGATCTCTTCACTGCCCTGAGACACAAAAAAAACGAGAAAATAAAAAGACATCAGAGAGGTCAGCGTAGAAAGCAGAGTCCAGTCATGTAGCGTGAGCCAATAATAGCCTGTTTTCATCCTTTTAGAGCCCTTTCAGTTTTAGATAAAAGTGTGAATCACCAGATATGCACGCTGAGTAAACCCATTTTGAAAAAAAAAAAAACTCAGTGGATGTTTTGACTTTCTAGAAATGTGTGTTGCTTCTTGTGGCTGTAAAGTTGTCTGGAAAACAGAAAAAATGTTTGTGTATGATGTATAAGAAAGGTAGAAAAGGCTTTATTTTATTTATAAAGAAAAAAAGGCCTCCGTCCAACAAGTGCATGGACAAAAGATACACACACAGACACTTGTGCTCACCTCAGTAGGTAAGATGGGTTGTAAACAGGCAGCGCACTTCGGGGCAAAAGTCCTGCAGAATAACACGGGAGACAAGTTTATTTAGAAACAAGGGAGTACTACTACGGTTGAGTAATATCTCTGAAAGAAGTGGGATGAGTAAGAGGAATACTTCAAACGTTACACATGCAAAAACAGAATTCCCCTAACGTTTCTGTTACACACTATTAAAAGAATACTTTCATATTAGACAGATATAACACACATAACAAGAGCAGAATCTTTTGGGTGGTCCACGTCTTAAAACATCAAATTCTATGTGTTGTTGCTTGACTGGACAGTTTAGCGTTCGTGTTTCAGGTATATTATAGACGCCCACACGTCATCCTCTCTAAAACAAAGCGTTCAAAACATAGCGGCACGTCTCACTTGTTGTAGTCGGCGACGCAGTAGATGCTGCTGTGTTGGTCCACAGTGAAAGGCACCCCATCCAGAGCCTTGCCGCACACCACGCAGCGGAAACAGCCGGGATGGTACGAGTTCCCCAGAGCCTGCAGGATCTGAGACGGCACAGCGATCGCTCATTAAGAAAACACTTTAAAATGATTCCCACGGTAACAAGCCAAGACTTGTAAACAACTGAC
The DNA here is from genome assembly GCF_910596095.1 of Thunnus maccoyii. Classification (NCBI taxonomy): domain Eukaryota; kingdom Metazoa; phylum Chordata; class Actinopteri; order Scombriformes; family Scombridae; genus Thunnus; species Thunnus maccoyii. The sequence continues at coordinate 15,327,893 of NC_056554.1, read as the reverse complement.
ATCAATGACAAACTGATGACATTCCCATCTGACATGGTGGACATTAAACCAGCATGTTAGCATTGTAAATATGTGCTGTTTTGATTGTAACTTGGTATTTTATCAGCCTTTTCCCCTCATTTTGTTCTTGTCACATGATCTAAATTTCTATCGTTTGATTGGTTTCTTACTGCTTTGTTTGCCTTTTGTAAAAGCATTTAGTTATCAATACATTGCTTTTTTGGCCATTCAAAAAAAAAAACTGTATCAAATAAGGCCTGTGGATCTCAGGCACACCGTTAACCTTCTATTTATATTATTGGTATTATGTGGTTCAAATATGGTAAAAGGTTTTAAGCGAATCACCACAGAGCCTTATTTCTTTGTTTATCAAAAACCCAAGGCAAACATTCCACTGAAAATCTGCCGTGGGAACCCGATGAGGGGGCCAACGAGAAGACGTCACTCAACTTTTCTCTGTTCTCTAGGGGGGCTTCTTGAAAAAAAAAAAGGCATTCTGGAAAATGTAATACAATTTAAGAAGCGTGTATATATTTTCTTTAAATCTGACATAAGTCCGAGTGTTTAGAGGTGTTTGCGCGCGTCAGACACGCCCCTCACCTGTTCGAGAATAAGGTGGCCACACACGCTGCACTTCTCAGCAGCAGCCTGGAATCCTGAAAACTGTAATTACAACAAAGGAGAATATCATTAGCCGAAAATCAATCCTCTGACTCCCAACAGACGGATGACAAAACACGCTTTGACCTCGTCTCTTACCATGTAATCCTCTTTACAGTACACAGAGCCGTTGACATTGTAAAAGTCCTTGTTTCTCAGGGTTCGTCCTGCGGAGGGAGAGACGGCAGAATCAGCATCGTGAAGGACATTTTGATGGTTGAGTTACATTTAGCGTGGGTGTGGCTTTGATAGGAAGACATTAAGCTTAGATACTTTTAAAAAGAAGTCATTGTTGGGTCAGTGAGGAGGGGGGGGGGGGGTACTCACCACAGGAGACGCAGGTGAAGCAGCGAGTGTGATAGAGGCTATTCAGAGCCTGACAGGCGTTATCCGCCCCGTACACGCCTTTCCCACACTTCACACAGGTTCCTGCCGGCACAATGGGGGGGGGGGGGAAGGGAAAAAAAAAAAACACAAACGCGCATTTAGTTGAGTGTAATCGTTCGCCGGCTCTTACCACTTCGTTTACGACGCATTCCAAGAGGATGTGTCTGAAATCCAACTCCACACAAAGTGTCAACACTTGTAAATCCTCTCGTTCGCACCACCTAGGGGATTTTCACACAGTTAAAACCCAGTTACCCATGCCAGCCTGTTTGCTCATCCACTCAAGTGTCTGAAGCTCTGTTAAAGCTCTGTTATTAAAGGGAAACTCCACCGGATCTGACTTTTTTGGCAGTGGTTCTTAAAAAAAGAATAGATGACTCTTTCTTCTGGAGTGAAGACGTTCCTTTAAAAATTTGGCTTTAAAGCCCACAGTCAGAGCTATTTGGAGATTATATAAGACGGCGCTGTGAGAGACAAACACAAAAAAAAAATTAGTAAATTTCCTGTAAATCATTATCTGCTGGCAGATCATTGTTTTTTCCATTTTAAGTCAGCAGAGCAAATGCTTAGTTGTCACTTTCTGGCCAAACAAAAGCAAGTTTTTTCAGCTTTTTCAGGAACAGGAAGGTAAATAAGCAACATTTTTAGGTCAAGATTACCACACGTTTTCCTGCTTAGTGGCCTAAAAAAACCCAAAACCCTCCTGAGGTGCTTTTTGGGAAACAACACACCAAGTTAAACTCAGTCAATCTTTATAACTAACTAGCTTTTCTTTGTGTTTTTCCACCACAGAACACACTCAAGTGCATGTTCAGCACTAGTCCGTGTACTAAAATGTAAAGTGGAAAAGTGGCATGGTGGTCTGAGCTGCAGCGTTCCTGTGATCTATTTAAAGGGTCTGCCTGTGTGTTTTTTCCCCTTTTTTAATGTGGCTGTGGGAGTGCCACACAAATCGAGAATTCCTACACTCGGCTGCCGTGGTCTTGGACAGTCCCTCCGATATTTAGGAACTGGCAAGACTCTCTGCCAAAGCCAGAAACCAGAGGGCCGAGGCTTCGAACTCGATGGCTTTAAATATAAAGTCTGACGCTGCTACATATTGAATAAGCCGGGAAATGATTGGTTTAAGTGACTGGGGACAGCATCCGTCCACTGACTTTTTTTTTCTTTTTTTTTAGGGTTTACAACTAACAAGTCTTCTGTAGGATAAAGTTTATTAAGAAAATTGTCAACAAACAAGATTATAAAAGCCACAAAAATTAGTTCTGGCCCACTTCCAACTATAACATGTGGATTTGCTCTCGGTTTTGTGCCTAAATCTAATTTTTTTTTAACTTGTAGCACATAAATCAGCAATAAAATCAATATTTCATTAGTCGTTTATGGATCAGCTCTCTGGTTTCTTGGTTTTATAGGACAATACTTTTCATTTTTACTCTTTTCCTCTCGATTCTGAGCGTTTTCTGTAAACTTTGCTCAGTATATTTGAATAAAGGTGTGTTAGCTTGTGTGTGTGTGTGTGTCAGCTGAGCTCGGAGCGTCTTGTCTTCACGGCTCAGAGCTCCTGAGTTCTTCCTAATGGCTGAGAGGAGTACAGTATTGTATGTCCCCTCCGGGCACACATACCTGAGCAGAAAAACAGGCTACAGCACACCGCCCCTGCACACGCCAAGGCAGCATTAAAAACACACATACACTCACTGGGACACTCACACACACACACACACACACACACATGACTCACACCCACCGACACACACTGCGTTACTGTGGCCTGAAGTCACTCGGGGGAAACACACCCTGCCACAGAGAAACAATATACACACACACACACATTGATTCAGCCACCATAACACACACACACACACACACACACACACACACACAGAGCCCTAATCTTGTGTGACTCACAGTAATGGTCAGAGCTGTTTATAAGCAACCATGTAATTTGTGTCTAAGTGTTACAGCAGAATTTTGCAGTTTAACGGCCATGTAGATACGCTACATTAGCCCTTTACGTGCGAATTTGGCAACGTCGGCCTCAAACATCAGCTGACCTCGCTCCGTGTTTTGGATACAGGTGTGAGCCCGAGCGAGTGTACACACACATTCACACACACGCATATGATAATGATTTCACTTTAATATTAAAGTGAAAGTATACTTTCATTTGAGGACAGCATGTATCTTTTCCTAAACGCTTTCTTTTCTTTCTCCTCTTCAGCAAAACACATCTACTTGTCTGGATCGGTTTCTGAGGCCCGACTGTGTTTCTTTCCTTTTTTTCCCTCCTCCTCCTCCTCCTTTACACTTTGCATGCTCCAACCCTGCATGTCTCTGCAGGTTCCAAGGCACCATCCATCCATCCATACTCTCTTTCAACTATTAATCTGTCCATCCATCCTTGCATCCATCCATACAACCCTTTCATTTAGAGAGAGAGAAACCTGTGATCTGACACCAGCCAGTGAGGAGGACAATAATAACACACTGAGGGCGGATGTGGGGTGACCCGCTGCTCTATTATGAATGCATGGGATGTCTGTTCTGTCTAAACTATTGTTAAAAAAAAAAAAAAAAGATTCTTGTGATCTCACCAAAGAACTCTTGGCGGTTCTCCGAGGCCTCTCTTCCAGCGCCGGCTCCTGGATTCTCCTGAGATTTGACCGGCCCTCCGGCTGTGGAAGGCCCCAGTGGTGTCGAGCCCGGTTTGGATAGAGCCGTCAGGGCCAGAGAGTGTTCTTTCAGCATCAGGCCCTCCAGGAGACCGTCCCCTTCCAGCGCTGCATCTCTCAGGAGGAGTCGGGTCAGCTCCTCCTGGTAGCGGGTGCCAGGCAAGTCTGAGTAGCTGGCCCTCTCCCCCATCACACCCCCCTCTTTGCCTCTTATACCTGCCCGCTGCTCCTCCCACCACTCTGGGCCAGCCTGGTAGCACGCCGCCGCCGGACTTCCTACCGCAGGCGGGTAGGAATGTCGGCTGTCGTGGGCAGCTGGACGCATCCCTCCGTCCAGGTACTGAGTCCAGGCTTCCACAGGCGTCACCCCGGCCCTTCCTGGAGCTCCATATCCAGCTGCAGAGCCCCCTGTCTGTACGGAGGGGGACTGCTGCTGTGGAGGGAGGCCTCCAGAGGCGGAGTAGCGAGAGTCGTAGCCCAGGCTGATGCCGCTGGTCCGGTTGCTGCTGCAGCGACTGCCCATAGGGCTCCCTCCTCCGCCGCCGCTGGCCGTGCTGGAGGCGAAGCTGGACCTGGGGCTGACCAGCACCGACTCCTGGAGGCTGAAAGATGAGCATGGGCTCAGAGTTGGTCCTGGGGGGTAAAAGAAGCCTCCTCCCACTCCTCCACCCGTCACATCGGATGGACGGTGCGGTGGATGGGAGAGGGACGCCGGCCTGGTGCTCTCCCACAGTTCACTGCCTGTGCTCAGGCGTTTGTAGAACAGAGCCTCCTGAAGAGAGAGCCGCTTGTGCCTCTCTGGCTCTGATAGGTAGCCAGTCTCCGCCATGCCGCCTCCACCAGCCCGGGGAGCCGACCCATACCCAGCGGCGGCGGGGTACGGCGGGGGGACAGAGTGAGGCGGCGGCTGGGAGAGGAGCTGCTGTCTTCTGACCAGCTGCTGGAGCTCCAGGGAGTAGCGCCGCTGATTCAGGGACGACTTGGAGCCATACGCTCCGTGAGCGTCACACTCGGGGCCCAGGCCGGACTCGCGCCTCAGGTGGGAGTCCACGCCTTCGCCCAGGTAACAGGACGCACGCTGCTGGGGGGAGCGGCGCCTCAATGGTGCCAAGGTGGAAGGGTGATGTTGTTGCTCTCCATCTGATGGTGCAGCACCCACCGTGGAGGAAGTCTGTGGTGAGGTAAGAAGCTGAGAAGGGGGCATTCCCATTCCTCCTCCTCCTCCTCCTCCCCCTCCTCCTCCTCCTCCTCCTCCTCCTCCTCCTCCACCTCCTCCCCCTCTTCCACTCGCTGGAACACATGCATCGCTTGTGGTTGCAGAGGCAAGCGAGAACTGGCCGGGTCTTGAGGGCGAGGCAGCTGCAGAGCTGGGGGCTGGTGCCAGACTGCTGCCCCCACCGCTGCCTCCGGAGATGCCAGTGTTGGCGTTGCTGTTATTGGAGTTGTTGGCCGTGTCATGTTTTTTCTTGGAACTGTTGAATTTCACACTGCCCGAGTCTGTTAGCTTTAACTTTTCTAATAACTTGCTTATCGGCCTGTCCATGATGAAGCCCTCTCGTGTATCTTTTACCTGTCTAAGCGAAGACTTACAGATCCCCCCCTTTAACGTTACAGATTAGTGTGCTCAAATACAGTGTGTGTAGATATACAGCAGAACAAAGATGCTCAAGTAAATCTACAGTTTTCTCTACGGCAGCTTTCAAATTCTACTAAGAAATTAAAAACTGGCCTTGAAACTAGCTCAAAGCTTTAAAAAAAGATCCACTTATATACACAAAATAAATACAAGACAGATAAATAAGACTTTTAAGACATTTCAGGGTGGTTACATGACTTAAGTCCTCTGAGTCATCTGGGTTGCCCTCATGTGGAAAATCCACAGGCACAGGTAGGCTGTGGTGAGGAAGAATCCATTGGATTATTAGACAATTACTAACAGTTCAAGTCAACCCAGCCAGGAAATTGGAGAAACATACATCCAGGACACTTCTGCGTGACCTATGGTCGTGGAGGGCCTCCTTTGTGGACCCTCATGTGGCTCCACATCTGCATCTTCTCTGTTAAGTTTAACTGTCCGAAATGTGCTTCACAAAAGTTGCTTTGATATCTCGGTTATCCAGTGCGTATCCTTTTGAATTTATTGCTTTTTTAAAAAAAATAAAAACACAAAGAGTTTCAGCAGGATGCAGGCTATATCACTACTTCATGTAGGTCCAGTGTAGACAAGAAAATAAATCCGTTTGAGCTCTGATAGTCGACTCACCCGACTTCTGCCATTCATCTCAGGACGAAACGTGCTCGGGGGAAAAAACTTAAAATAACATGTTTAACTTAATTTAAGCTACAGAAAACACACACACATACACACACACTGCAGTCTCTAGACTCCTCCGTCCGCCTGTGCTCGGCTGCTTTTATCATTCCCGTTTTTTTTTTTTCAAAGGCGAAATCCTGTCCGGGACTCGGTGAAATTAGTAGCGGAGAAGTTTTGGAGACAGAGAGGAGGAAATACTGGAAACCGGCGCGCCGTTACAGACCCGGTGCTGGACTAAACGAGTCGCTCCGGATAAATAAAATCCCTCCCCGTGTGCACTGCACGGTCGACAACTTTGTTTCTTTCTTTCTTCCCCCTAAATAATTACTTACCTCCCCCCTCTTTTTTTTTTACAACAGTGTCAAGGTGGCGACAACGGAAAAAGATAGTTCCGGTTAGAGCTTTTCAAAGCGAGAAGCTGGCAACAGTTAGTCATTTTTTTCCTAGGACGATGAGATGAAGACCCGCCCTAGCCCACCTTTGATTGGCTAATACTCGTTGCCTTCGGTGGTCAGATTGGTTAGGTTTAGGTATGAGGAGTGGGATTGGCTAAGAATATCTGGGTAAGCCAATCAGAGGCAGGATAGGGCGGGTCTTGACTTCGTCATCCTAGGAAAATGAATCCGTTATTTTTTCTGTTTTATATGTCATATATGTCAAACACACTTAACACAATAATGAAAAAGACAACAACAATGACAACAAAAATAAATAAATAAGGGAAAATTATAAAACTCCTAATTCGTGTACAGTGTAGTCACACTTTAAGTTTAAACTACTGAAAAATCCTCCATGAGGCTCATTTTTCAGGAAATCCATAAATGGTGCCCACATCTTCTCAAAGTCCTTGGATTTTTCCTTTATTGCAAATGTTAGCTTTTCCACAGATAACGAGTTTCAAAAGTCCTTGTAGCCACTGGTTCAAGGATTGCTTAAAGTGTCTTTTCCCACCACACAGCAATTGTATATTTGGCATGAAGATAACAAAAATATACCATCTTTTTCTTCTCACTACTTACAGTCCTCCTCCACTCAAAAATATGTTTTTCTTCTTGCTCCTTCAGTTGGATGTTTGAGCTTCACTGTGCAGAATGACGTATGTGCAGAGTCTGACACTAGAAGGCTGTTTTCACATTCATCTACTTAAAAGTGGAAAGTTTCTCTGTGCTCATTGACAATCAGATTTTACAAGCATGATTTGTGACATCACAAATAATTTTGAAGGAAGCCAGTTGTGGTCCAATATTCAACTTACGCAAGTGTGATGATTTTTAACATAATAATTTAACTTTTCTGTGGAAAAACCACATCAGACAGAAATTATTATTCAAAGCAGAGTATTTTATATACATGTATATACATCTTTAAACATGTCTGAAGGTGATCTTTAAGTAACACAAATCAGGAAATATGCCAAGCAAACAAATATTAAATGTTCTGCTGTTACAGATTTGGGTTCGTTTCACATATAACACTTCATTCCTGCTTAAGGATCAGTTTTGTAGTTAATTGATCCCCAGTGTTAATCAATCGTCACCGTTTTTCTCTTTTATTTTGAAGGTAGGATCGCATAGCAACCGTTGCTACGGGTCTGTGTGCGTCTGACTTGACGCTTCCTCTGTTCCTTTATCAGCCAGCAGGCCGGAACACCTTTCCTCCAGCCATGGCTGTGTCGTCATTCATACGCAAAACTCCCTCCTCGGTGGATGTGCCCACTCAGCCAAGAAGAGCAGCCTTGTAGAAAGTTAAACGCAGTAACAACTAACATAAAAATGTCTCCACAGCGTCTTTGTAGTTTTAAATGAAGATTTCATCCTACATATGCAGAGCTTAGGTGGTATTTTTGGGTCAAATTGTGAGGATATTTGTCCACTTTAGTGCAATTTAGCCTCTATAATTGACAGTTTGACATTATGACCTTTTAAAGATCCTCAAATGTCTTTACATTATATGAGATTACCACTAATAAAGTTGGCATAAACATATCAGGACTGATAGATAACTTCACGTCAGATCCATATCTCATTCAGATTCATATTGTGTATACTGTGTCTTTGTCCTGCACTGTGTAGAGTTTAGGCTATATAGATTTTATTTCTTAATTGTTAACTGTACATATATATCCTGCTAAGAAACACACATAGTTTATTTATAATCAAGTTTATATTTATATCTACATTGGTATTTATAGGCCTACTTCTATATATATATATATATATATATATATTTTTTTTTTGCACACGCATAGTTTTTTATCATGTTAATATGCATGCACATAGTCCACTCCTGCTAGAGAGCATCTTTGTAAATGACTATCCTTCTCTTTCTCACACTGTTTGTGTTTATGCTTATTGCTTAATGTTCATGTTTATTTGCTTTTTTCTGTTGACATGTGGACCACATTGGATTCCTTGTACTTGCTACTTTCTGTTTATGTCCTTGCAGTATCTATTTATCAATCCGGTTTTTAGTCCTTTGTCTTAACGTGTATTTATTTTATAGTGTATGTATTTCTGGACATGCACCAGAGATGACATGTTTCCTTTGGACATTTGAGTTAAATGGTCTGAATAAAGAAACAATACATATAATTTGGTGGTGGAGACTAGGGTCAGTGAGCAACCAAGGTAATGTCCTCCATATTGTTTCTGGGAGGAGGTTTGAGGAGCATGAGGAGTTTACATTCCACAGTTACAGACATGAAAGATGAGTCTGATATGTATTTTTTGACTCATTATATTTAAATGTTCTGTACATAATAGATGTATGTTTTTATTTGCTCATATTTGTTTTGGTTTTACACTTTTTCCTGTGTACTTGGCCATAGCATCCTGATGGTCCTGTGGATTGAGACCATCGATGGGGGCTGAAAACTCATCTGGTGGCAGTTTGCATTGTGTAAACTGGAGGTCTTCAAATTGGGGCCTTAAAGACCCTGCACACCCATAGTAAACCCACACAGGTGGTCTCTGCTCGGATTGAAGGTGGGTGTGAGAGATTTCAATCACACAGAGTCTGTACACACCCACAGAGCCCAGAAAACAGGTCTTATCAGCCAAAAATAATTAAAATCACTTGTGTACGTTTACCATGGGTGTGCAGGGCCTTTAAGTCAACACCTGCATTATTATCTAATCTTGAGGCTTCATCTTTTAGAGGAACCCTGTCTCAAAATCTTCTTTTGAGGACTTTAAAATTTCAGTTTATTGTCCTTTTGTGCTGCTTTTTTTTTTTTTTTTTTTTTAAATTACTTAATCAAATGACCCCAAACTACATACACAGTGCACATAGAGCAGGAGAAATGTGGGGGGTCAAACGGGGTCCACAGCTCATTTTTGCCCCAGGGGCCCCTCAGCAGTTTAATCCAGCCCTGATTCTGAATTTGCAAACGGTAGGCTAACCATTATGTTAATGTTTATTATGACTGAGCACTGAATACAGATGTAGTCATGTGGCTGTGGCTTGGCTTAAATACTGAAATGACCAACGAGCCAAACCACCAATATAAACAATTCTGTTTTCACAAAAGCCCTTATTTAGTCTTTGTTTTCCACATACAACTGTAACCCCCAAATCATTACCGAAACCAAACCTGCTCCTGTTGCCATAATGTTTTCAGTTGTACAGTCGACCTTAATGTAGACAGTACAAGTACAGTTTTGAGAATTGTAGAATTTACTTGAGTATTCCCATTTTTTGCCACTTTTCCGCTGCAATTCACAAGAAAATATCAACTCCACTACATTTATTTGACAGCTATAGCTACATTGTGGATTAAGACTGCACACACATTAATGCATCGATAATAATACAATAATCAGAGTCACCTTTATTGGCCAGGTGTGTTGACACATGTAAGGAATTTAACCCTGGTTCTCAGAAGAAGCTCTCAGCAGACTTACACACAAAGAATCAGATCAAACTTAATGGGAGACTGTATGTGTAGGCCTATTTTTTTTTGTTTGTGTAGGCTCAAACAATTAATCAGAAAATAATCAACAGATTAATAAAAGATAATAATTGTGAGCTGCAGCCCTAATATATAGCACAGTGATGATTTAGTCACTTATTGCAGTGTTATTTAACTGAATAATATATGCCTATAGGCTATATAATACAGGACAGATGCCATTCTGCATAATGTGAACTTTAATGCTGATAATAGCATATTTTTTATAGTTTTATTTGTGTAAAATTTCAAATGCTTCACTTTTTCTTGTAATAAAGCCTATTTCTATATTCTAGTATGACTACTTTTATTTACAGATATTCTACACTACAGTCAAACTGTGTAAAACTGCGTTGTTGTTGTTTAGGCAACGGCACTAGTTTATTGTACCACCAGCCTGTGGAATGCGCGGAGGGAGACGGAGGCGTGAGGCGGCTGGTGAATTTTTTCGGCGTGTCTGAGTTCTCCAAGGACGATACAGAGTAAACATCCCGCTACTATTTCAGGACTGACCGGCATTAGTCAGTGCTGATTCCGGCCGTTTTGTGTCAGTTAACGGACACACCAAACACACAACCGAGCCTTGATAAAGTGCAGCCCTGTTTGGCCTGGCGTGTTTGGATAGGCTTGTCGGCTTTCTACCTGCCCCGGAGCCCCCTCCTCCACATGGAGCCTTTCATGGCCCCTGCGGTTCACCGGAGTCCCTGCAGCAGCCTCTGCAGACTCTGCAGGCGTTTACCTCACTGGCTGCGAGTGGGAACTTGTCTGAAAAGCTAACAGAGAAATTCTTCTGGGCTTAGTGTCGGAGCTGTTCATACAAAAACAATACTTTGAAGAGCTGCGAGAGCTCTGTCTGTGCATTTCTTCTCCAGCTAAATACAGTCATACTGATAATCATTACAGATATAGGGGCCTAGACACATTAAGTCCTCTCCTTCCCCATTTATAGACCAATTTCCCACCATATGTGTGTAATTATTTGTTGAAAGGGCAGACATACAAATACAACATTTGGCACAAACACAACTCTGGTTTATCTGTCTTTTCTCTGGAGAAATGTGTTATATTTAAAGTCATTTGAGTAGATAATAACCCAAATTTAAAAAAGACACACATTTATTGCACTTCCAGTCCCAAAATAAATCAGAAGGGTCACAATATGATTGAAGAAGGTAAGAAAAAACATCTTTCTGTTATCTAAAATCGTTTTTTCCAAGTTTTTCTTATTTATTTATTTATTTATTGCTATTTTCTTGCAATGTATTGACTACAACCACTTCTCCTGACCTCCAAAAATCCTTGACAACCTGAGAATGAAAACAAATCATTTGGATGAATTGCTTAAATGTTCACATTAACACCCTAACTTGTGAAAAAGGGTCACAAATATAGACATTATATTGTTTTAAGGCATTGAAAATGTTGGTCACATCTGCATTATTATACCTCCCTGCCTGATGATACACACATGTTGTTCAGCCTTTATGGTAAAAATCTCAAGGTTTCCAAGCCCAAGCTGAGCGACAACCCCGATGACATCACCATGACATCAGCAGAGGTTATTTTCTCAGACGTGACAAAGCTCCTCCAGAGTCTTAGGAGACATTACACAGCTGTTGTCATGGGCTGAAAAGTACACTTCGTAACTAGTTAAGTGATTGTGACCTATAAATTTAGCAGAGTGTACCTTAAATGATTTAATTAAGCCCTTAATAGCTTGTTTCCTTTCCATAATGGCCTAACTGCAGGTAATCAGCCTCACCAATGACACATCCTCCCTCAAATAACAGGTTTCCTTCAAACAGGACTAACAGTAAGGCAAGACAATTTTCATTTTTTTTTTTCGATTCAGACTTTATTAAGGACACAGTTCATGGGGGGTCCGTAGCACAGTAAAAATACAATGTTAACAAACATTTGGCTTACGCTGCAGTTTCTTGGAGCTTTAAGCAGCAGCTTCATAATGTCATTATAAGCTACTGTAAGTCTCCACATGCGGCCTTTTCTGTAGCAATGCCACACATGGGGAGCATATACTGTAGTGGGGTACAAAAAGCTTTAAAAAGTCACTGAACACATACTAAATTTACGAGCCAACATGACATTGTCTGTGAATGTCCTTGACATCTGATAGATCATTGGTTATGTATAAGTATTTAGCCTCATTGCACACTTTAAGGGTAATGCCAGACAGGAAGAAATCAGTAAATACTAATTTTCTGTCTTCCCTCATTCTGACAATCATAATACTACCTTTATTTGCATTATACTTGAGGTCGAACTCCATACAATATTGTGAACATACCCTCAATACATTATAATTTTAACTATAACACATTTCATAACTGGTAAACTCAGTGTGCTGTACATTAAAATGCATACAGTAATAAGTATCACGTAGCCTACAATAAATAAAATACAAAAAAGTACAACAACAACTGAGAGGAAAAAGTAAACACATGCATAAACTTCAGAAGGTCAAATAATTTAAGAGTACAATAACAGCAGACGCTTTCATTGTTTGAGCAGGAAAAGTGTAACTAATAACATTAATGATGACTGCTCTGTTTAATTGTAACGGTGAACCAGCATGCACAATAACTGGAGCACCTGTATGGAGTGCAGCAATCATTAATGTTATGATTTACACCTGTGCCTTTCCTACTAACAGGTCAAAATGTCTCCTTGTAATGCATTCAGAAATATGCACCATGAGCTCAATGTAAACTAAAATAATGAAAGTTTTAAGAGACTACAGCTGTGATTTTGCATGTTTTAGCCCATATAATATAATTCAAATCATGTCTAGTTTACATTACAGGTAATAAACAGAGCTAAAACTAGCAAACAAAATTGTGTGGTCCTTTAAAACTGGCTTTACCACCAGATAAGAACCACAAGATAAGGTTGTAATGCAGGACTCATATCAGTTGATATTTACTGGTGCAAATTCTAATGTGCAATGAAACAGTAAGTAATTGACAGTGAACCTGGAGCTTGAATCCAAATTTCTAAATTACTCTGACAAAACAACTGACCAGTGGGACAATAACGATGCAACAATCAAATTTGATATTTCTATTTGAGAAAGTAGCACTCAAGCCTCTGTGATGCAACAGAGAATTTTAAGGAGTACTAACAATATTACAACCTAAGGGAAAGTCCCTAGGTATTACAGCAATAATTTACTAATTATAAGCTATCCAACCTATGTGGCAATCAGGAGTATGTCATCATACAAACATGTCATGATTAGTCATGATTAGTCATAAATTTCTATGAAATCTATTGAAAACCAGAAGAACATACATTTTAAAAGAGGTTTTAATGATTATGTATGTTAACTCTATGCGATTTAGCTGTATTACTATTATTATTTGTTTGGTCATTCATAGACCCTTAATGGTGTATTGAATTTATATTATATTCTAGCCTATATTCCCTGTACTGTTGTATAGATTTTTTGTGTTATTTGTGTATAATTGTTCATTCATTATTTAGCAAATGGAAACAAAAAAGGTTTGAATGACCAAATAAAGAGGGAAAACTGATTTAATAGGTATGTTTAGTTATTAATGGTCCCTTAATGGTATATTGAATTTATATTATATTTTAGCCTATATTGCCTGAACTGTTTTTTGTGTGTGTGTGTGTGTGTGTGTGTTATTTATATATTATTGTTTATTCATTGTTTAGTAAACGGAAACAGGATTAAATGACTAAATAAAGAGGAAAAACTACTTTGATAAGAAAAATATTGAGCTGAATCAGTGTGAGACGAATCCAAATGAGAAAAAAACAACGTATTGTCATTTTCATAGCTTTGTTTTCCTAATTTTTGAGTCTTAAAATCCCTTTTTCACTCACAAAAATATTACATCTGTTTAAACGGTTAACGGTTAACAGTAACCCTGACAACAGCGCGTCTTTACCGCCACCTGCTGGTCAACACCGAACTGTGCAGACAACATGGCGGCTGTCACTAGGACATTGTGCTGTTCAGGTGAGACAGAGGTTATTCACTAATTAAATGTATTGTGTTTTTGCCCGTTGACCCTTTAAAGTTGAGTTTCGTCGCTGTAAATATCTGTTTGTACCAACCGCTGCTTTTCATACAGTTGTCTCAATGAATAACTGACATAAATGCGGTAACATCGCCTAGTAATGCTAACGCTGATGCTAACAGTTCTGTCTAATGTAAACGATTGACCATGTCCGTCATTACTCAACTGATACATTGATCAGACTAAACAAACAACCTACCTACTCTTAAGATCATAATGCAGCGAATCCTGTGCATTTTGAGTGATCATACGTGTGTTAGAAGTGAGGTTAAGAGGTTGATTTGTTTCCCTGATTGTTGTTTTTTTCAGTGTTGAGACACTCCAGCAGGCAGCTCAGCACAACATGTGGAGTTCAAGCTGGAGAGAAATGGAGGAAAGAGTAAGTTTACAGTTTATGTGTTTTATTCTGCTGCCACAACAAAGTATGGTTTTTCCTAAAAGTCGATATACAATATATTTCATAGCCCAATGAAAATACTTTACTTGAGAGCTCGAGTCCCTTCTTGAAACAGAAAATGTCAAAAAAAAAAATCTAGTGTTGAGACTTTCATTTCAAGCTGCAATGATTAGTCGATTAATCTGCAACTATCCAATAATCAAAACGTCCTTTCTGTCATTTACAACTAAATGTTCTCTGGTTTCAGCCTCTTGAGTGTGAGGATTGCTGCTTTTTTTTTGGATATGTGTAGGGCTGTAACTAACAATTATCTTCATTATTGATAAATTGATTGGTCGTTTGGTCCATAAATGGTGAAAAATGTTGATCACCGTTTCCACAAAGCCCAACATGACGTCCTCCAATGTCTTGTTTTGTCCACAACCCAAAGATATTCAGTTTACTGTCATATAAAGCTAAAGAAAGCAGAAAATATTCACATTTGAGAAGATGGAACAAGATAATTTTAGCATTTTTTTCCTAAAAAAATGACTCAAAACAATTACTTGATTAACAAAATAGTTGCCTATTCATTAATATTTGCCAACTAATTGATTAATCGACTATTCGTTGCAGCCTTAGAATAATTGTTTTTGCATTTTTCTACTAAAAAGGCCTGGTTCCAGCTTTTCAAATATGAGTATTGCTGCTTTTCTTTGTCATATGTGACAGTAAATTAAGAATCTTAAGGTTTTGGACTGTTCGGACAAAACAAGCAAATTGAAGACATCACCATGGGCAGCCTTACTTTCATCATCACTTTTGTGCTTACTGTATATGTTGCTTATTTCTTAAGTTATTGTAGTATTACAACCAAGAAAAAACACACTTATAATAGCACAAAGAATGTAAGTGACCTGGTGGTTTAATAGGGGCCCATCAGCCCATCATGTTATACTGTGCACTCTTGTCCAACAAACAGCCATAGAAAAACCTTAAACTGTAAAAAATAACTTATTAAATATTTTAAAAATGTTCTGAAGTGTTAACAGTATACTGTATATAGTGATTTATTTCTTTTTTACAGTTAAATTTACAACCTCACTGAAATATTTCACATTTATTTTCTAATTTCTGTGTTTGCTTGCAGACATGGACTTGCCCGAAGTGGCACAGAATACGGACCTCTGACAGATCTACCTGATTGGTCTTTTGCAGGTATTATGATTAATATTTTTTGCTAGAATCATACAAATTTGGGGGTATTTCAAGAAACAGAGACCTCGTTCAGAGCTAACATTATGAGGCAGTAACTAAGGGGATGTAATTGAGTTTTTGGTTAATTTAGCATACTTAGAGAGTGGTGTTTTAATTCCTTGTCTGCTCTCACTGGCAGGTGGAACAAACCCCAGAATACAATGTGTAACCACTGGCACTATGTTGTCAGGTTTAAGATCTGGACTTGCTGAATAATTTGTATTAGAGTATGAATTATTTGCATGGTTACTTGTCATGTAAAGTCTTAGCGAGTGATCCTGCTTCTTTTTAAGGTTTCTAATACTTATTATGCTTCTGAATTTAACGTATGAAGTCCACCATCACATTTTATTTGATTGCGTTAACTTTCTCTCGTTTGCGCTCAGATGGAAGACCAGCACCTCCGATGAAGGGAATGCTGAGAAGAAGGCAAGAGAGGGAAGCTTTAGCAGTGAGTATCACACTTTTACCTTATTTTAAAACATCTTATTATCGCTCTTCTTGTGTTTATTACACGTCTTTGTCTGTAACCTCACGTTGTCTCTGACAGAGGCGTATCGTGATGCTGAGCTCTGAGGTGGACAGAGGGATGGAGAGATGGACAGAAAAACAGGAAGAAGCCAAACGGATGGAGGAACACAAAAAGTCTCTTTTACTGAAACCTAAAGGGAAGCTATTAATGAAGAAAAATCCTCAAAGTTAGAAACAGTTTATCATCGTAATGATATCGTTATTCTGAATGTTGATAGTCAAATATTTATAAGGTCTCTTATGTTTTCTCCTGCAAGACAGTTTTTCACTTCTCATGAACTTATGTTGCAGTCATTTTCATGCAATAAATGATTTATACTTTCAACACGAAACTCTTGTGATGATGGATTTTTCGGCTGTAGAGAAATATGTAGGTGAAAAAGAGACGTTTTATACAGTAAATGTCTTTTTAGAGATAATTGTATAAATATAACACTGAGTTAATGTCTCTCAGCTTCCACTAGAATGCAGCATTTCTCCAGCGAAGTGCGAAGTGAAGGATCAAACGCCATTTTGTCTGGTGCTGGGCTCAGAGAGGAGTTTTGTTGGACAGGCAAGAGGAAGGGAGGAGCTGGGAAACATAAAGTAGCACTGATTCAAGACTTTAACGTGTATGTGTGTGTGTGTGTGTGTGTGTGAGAGAGTGAGTGAGTGAGGGGTTCACACCTTGGCATGCCGTAACTTGGTGTTATTACTCGAAATACATGACGAATGTTTCAGTCAAGACCACCTCAGTGAAATTGTGAGGTTAAAGTGGAGACACAGCAGCTGAAAAACGGCCAATTCTTTAAAATTCACACAATTTTAGCAACAAGTTTAAAACCAAATCTATTCCAAGATCAAAAAATAAAGCACAGATACAACACTAGATGATGCTTTTTGCAACTTTTTGCTTCATAACATTCTTCATGTTGCTCATTTAAAACGACTTAGCTCTCGCTTTTTGTCGGGCATCTGTACCAACAAAGAGCGAAAGCTGGAGTGTTGAATGAGCAGCCTACTGTCTGGAAAGATGATTAGGCGGCTGCAGCCTAGTTGGCAGACGGTTTCATCCCACAGAAAGTGATATTTTTCTGGTATCAGCTCAAACTGTACGCCGGATAAATCTTAATCAAGCTGCAGAAACACTTGTCCTCTGCTTCATTTAGTTTGACAAGCCTAACGCACGAATAAACTGACACTTAAAATGAATTTTAAGTGTCTTAAAGTGGGGAAACATGAGATTATGGTATTTTGTTTTTATTGAAGGGACTCTTGTAGGGATTTAAGATGATTTCTAGCATGCATACCAGCTGTCTCTTTGTCTAGTCAGCACTAATTAAGTGTGACTTTGACTTATAAACAGACTATTTACAAAATGAGGTAAGACTCTCCTCTCCTCTCGCCCTCACTCCTGCTCTCTGCTCCCTTCATCCTCAGGTTTTTTCTCTCCCTTCCATCTGCCTCTCTCTCTCTCTCTCTCACTGCTCGGGTCTTGTTGCAGACTTCAGCAAAGCCCCACTGTAATTAGGGCTGCTAGCCGCTGAGTTGCAGATTCTTTTCTGTGGAGATTGGACTCCCCTCCTCCTCCTCCTCCTCACCTCCTCTCCCCTCCTCTTCCATTCCTTGTGTTAACTTTTTCATACAGTTTGACCAAAGGCGCTGACTGTTTGTTGAGTTACGAAAGTGTGAGAGGACATTGAGCAGACCACAGAGGGTGTTAAATACAAAAAAAAAAAAAAAAAAAGTGGCTAACAAGGCGACACACTTCCTCACACCTGGACCATCAAAGAAACTGCACCAACAAGTGAGAAATGCAACTCTTCATTCTTTTCTTGACTCTCACATGCTGCTTTCTGTGAATGTCTTTCCCCCATCCTCCTCCTCCTCCTCCTCCTCCTCCTCCTCCCCCCCACCCTCCATCTCTCCCTTCCTCTCCTCCTCCTGTTGTTTTGGTTTTGGGGGGAAATGAGAACCAGATGTTGCTTATTGTGCAGAAGTCAGCGATGGAGGGAGGGAGGGAGGGAGGTGAGGGTTGGAGGGTGTTTTTAGGGAGCGTTAGGTGAGGTCAGTCTGCTCGCATGGAAGGGAGAGATGGAGGGTGGGGGGGTAGTGAAGGATGAGACATGGTGAATTTCAGATGTGGTTGCTTTTGAGGATTAGCTGACAGGCCTCTGTAGTTTCACCCGCAGACCAGAAGCAGGGAGGGTTTCCTGGCAGATATGACTGGGACAAGGGGGGGATGCAGGAGGATGGGCAAGGCCATGAGTCGGGGGGGGGGGGGGGCCTGATTCAGCAACTCGCTCCTGAAGACCGCTTCCTGACCTGGGTGTTCCTGTTCCTGAAGGGGCACCCTGGGTAGTGCATTTGACAAAATTACACAGCCAGAACTGCGCATGACTGTAGGAGAACTGGCACCATAGGCTGCAATTATCTTTGTTTGTTGCTAGTTGGACAGTAAACCATGCAGCTTCCTTGGTATTTGGAATCTTTGTTTACATCTTATATGAGTTAATTCGCATTTTTTTGGGCATCAACTTGATAATTTGATAAAATGTTTATACTCGAGTGGGTGTTTCTGCTGTATAATATGAGTAAGCTTGAAATCAGGCAAAAGAAAAGGAGAAAATGAAGGGGGGAAAAAGCCGCCTTAAAGTTACAGTAGAAAGAAAATTGTGCCATAATGTAGGTCACCCAAACAAAGTCTCAGGTTGAATTGCAAGCAGCTGTCCGGGCCACTTCCTGCCTGGCATGGGGAAGGAGTGCTGAGCCTGATGGTTGTTCCTGCACCGCCCAGCAGCCAGACTGTATGAGTTCAGCATTAAAATGGCTGACAGAGAGAGAGAGAGAGAGAGAGAGAGAGAGAGAGAGAGAGAGAGAGAAAGGGGGGAGAAAGAGGACTAGAAGCCAACATGGCTGCCAAAGGTCTCATCTGTATTCATCTCCGTGACCTACAAGACAAGGAGACCAGATGCTTGGCAGATAAACTCGGTCGCACCTCCATACAGACATCCAAAAATCCTGCATGAAATGGCCAAAATGAAGAGCAGTCTGTGGAGTTTGATATCTTTACCCCCCCCCCCCCCCCCCCCCCCCCCCCCCCCCCCCCTCCCTTCTCCTTCTTCCTGATCAGCAACATCTTTTACAACCATTAAACATGATTGTATCTCATCTGACTGCTCTTCCGTGTGTCCGCCCACCAAGATGGCATCACCATGACAATTTAAAAACAAAGAAGCATGAGGAAGGTTATTGGAAACAGTACAGGCCCCTTAGTTTCCTAATAATTTCCCAGAAAAGCAACTAATACATAAATTCTTAGGAAGGCTGCTGGAAAAGACTCATTGTAACTGTAGAGACAATGAGACACTCCCAATTCCAATTGCTAGCGAGCATTAGTCGGGGGGTCGGGACTCCAACAAGGGGTCACAATATTAACCTTAGGTATTGTGAGAACATGAACAGCTGAACAAACATATGTCTGCTACATAATGTCATACTTTGGTTTTCAGACTTTCCTCTAATTTGTGCTTTACTGACTCATTGTACTTCTTTAGGTGTATTCAAATCGCAGAGGTAAAAAACATTATTTGGTTTAACTGGACGCGTGAAACTGTGACGACGGGTTGCAAGCAGCTTTGCTTTGTTTTAAAGGCTCACAAGCTAAAAAGGCTTGAGAACCACTGACCTAAATATTATTTCGATCACGTCATCTGAACATGCAAAATGTAAAAATGTGTCTACAGGCAAGCATAAAATTCGACAGCTAAGTTTCCAATAATAAATGCAATGTTCACTTGTGTTTTAATAATTTCCAGTTATTAACATTTTAGCAGTTTTGTCAAGATAATTCCTCATTCCTAAATCAACAACTGCTTATAAACTCAGCTAAACTTGAATAACCGTCTCTATTTTACTTATAATTAGTACAAAATTACGTGATTCTCTCTATGAAACTTTCAATGAAATTATTAGGAAATTAGGGGACTCTTAAAACAAAATGTGCCCCATGCAGGCTTTTTGATTAAAGAGGTTTCCCTGCACCACTCTGCTGTTGCTGCAATTTCCTCCTTTCTTTTTATGAATAAGCTCCACAATAAATGCCTCGATGAGTATCACCGAAAAGTCCCTGCTCAGTTCAGCAGCATCTCTACATACTCATCACTGATCCGCTGTCAGACTTCAGCAGGGGATGTTTGTCTAGAAAGATGGATTAGTCAAAACAGTTATTGTGTGTTGGAAGGATTCACCGAGGCAAATGGAAATACCAGAGAGAGAGAGAGAGAGAGAGAGAGAGAGAGAGTTTGGCCATTACAGGAGCAGAGTGGATAAACAGATGTGAAAATAAAAAAATAAAAAGGTGAGGTCAGCCAGGTTAGTGTACAGTATATTCACGTAAGTGAGGCAGACAGTGTTGACAATCTAATCCGTCAAAGCCAAACATTTGTCTTTCAGTGTCTCACTGACCAACACACAGAAAGACATTTGTAATCAAACCTGTTTACATTCAGTTGACCCCATTAAGCTGATTACAAAATCTGTAATACAACATCACTACAATGGAGAGGAAGCTTTTCTCCCCTTAGTTAAGATCTGCAACGCTGTCATCTGCTCCTGTTCAAATCCAATTATTATTATATTAAAGAGGACATATTATGCACATTTCCAGGTCTATATTTTTATTCTGGGGCTCTACTGGAAAATCTTTGCATGATTCACAGCTAAAAAACTCCTTATTTATCTTATGTTGGTCGTTTCTGCAGCCCCTCAGTTCAGCCTCTGTCTGAAACAGGCAGGTTTAGCTCCTGTCTCTTTAAGACCCCCCTCCCGATGAGCCCACTCTGTTCTCATTGGTTATCTCTGCGGGAAGCTTCTTCTCTGCAGATTTCCAGCAGCTCCAGGGGCTATATGGTTCTTTTTCCTGTTCTTTACACAAAACATAAACTTCTCAAATACGTCTGTACATGTTTGGGTCTGAATCCAATCTGAAATATGCCAGTGGACAACATGACTAGCCCACCAACAACCTACAGGATGGACGGCTATTTGTGGGCATGTGCAAACAATCTGACATCAGTTCAATCCGGGAAGTAGAGGAAGTAACCAACATATCTAACATAATAACAGTCCATGAATGACAGAAAATCACAAAACACATGTTATGTCTCCTTTAAACTGACATTTAACACCAGCTGAAAATCTTGTTTTTGCTGACCTCTAGTGGTTTGATGTCTGACCTTGCTGCAGTGATGTAGAGGTGTACTTCAGGGTGTGACAGTACACCGTGACATCACTGTTGGTGTGGTTACAGGTGCAGCAGGCTTGAAACTTACAACCAGAGGAGGCAGTGAGACATTCATATTCAGCCTGGTAGCAGCTCTAATCTATATATTTTTTTTATAATAACAATGGATCAAATGCTCGTAGTGGCAAATCTACAGAGAATAGCAGTTCCCCTGAACGCTATGAAACTTTACAGCTTCTTCCAGTTCATTGTTTTGGTTGTCTCTCTGTTTCTGTTCACTCTCACAGCTTTCATCAGCGTCGTTTCCAGATGCAGCAGGCAGCTGTCCATGTTGGCTTAAAAGCTGAGTCCAGCAGTTCAGCTCTTGACCTTGGAAACAGCAGTTGACAAAACAATCTCAACTTAAGAACCAATTGCTTTCTTGTTTTTAAGCTTTTGACCATATCTGAAATCAGTTAACATACCACTTAAAACTAATTTGCAATAATTAAAAGAATATAAGCAAAGTATGTTTTTGGCACCCCTAAAAAGTCAGAGGAAAGCTGTGCAAACAGCTTCCCTGGAGATGGCAGAGCTTTGGTATCCTGCTCAAGGACGTCTCGAGGTTAAGATCCAATCAAAACCAAGATTAAAACTGTATTTACGAAGCACTTTTTACATAGTAAGTGACACAAATTGAAAGAAGGACAGTTAAGAGATAAAAATACTTTAAACTAAAAGCAAAAAAGAACTTTTAAAATAATCTTTATGTGTAAAAAGAAACCTTATTTATACGATGCATTCTGGAAAATGTAATTGACATGAAAATTGTTTTGTTTTTTTGAGAGACTAAACCGCAGAGGATTAAGATTTAGAGCCATTTTTGTCTAATGTTTGCGGTTGTTTATCCTGAGCTTGTGGTTGTTTACCGTGACACAGCGTGCAGCGTGTGAAGAGTTAAAGCGGAGAACAGAAAGCATGAGGAGAGACGGGAAGGAGGGGAGGAAAGAGCAGAGAAAGAAAGAGCAAAAACAGACCAGAGATACTTGTGGTGAGTGGAGGAGTGGTTTGAGACCGAAGCCTCATAAAAAGAACAATTTTGCAGTGGGTGAGGAAATAAGAGGGAGAAGGAGGGAGGAGAGGGATTGGGGGAGGCTGCTTGCAAAAAGATTTTTGGATAGAAACGTGCAGAGGGAAAAATATCCCCAAACCTATAAAATAAGTTATTTTACTGCCCTTCTCACTCCTCTCACCTCTCTTCTTTCAGTTTCTTTCTTTTTCTTTGACATACTGTTTGTCTTCACATGTTGTAACAATAAACTTTAAGAGGAGGGAGCCGCAGGGCGTCAACATTTCTTTGCATAAACCTGAACACACACACAAACACACACACACACACCTACACACACACACACATACACACATGCAGTATACAGTATACACACATGCAAACTGCAGCCGGGATTGGCTGAGAAGTTCAGATATGTCAAGAATACCAGATGCTTGGTTGGAACGCGCTTCTCTAAAAAAATGTGACCATTCCATCATTTTTTCCGACTCGTTCCTCGACACATGACTGCTGGCTCTGCGTCCAAAACAACCAGCGGTGTAACTGTATCCAGACTGCTCCATCTGTGGCCCTCCAGCAGCTCCGAGCTGCAGCAGACTAAAACCTGGCTGTCTGGGTGGAGGTGAGGATTTGTTTTTGTGCAATGAATTAACAATAAAATGAATAAATAATGATTCATATCCAACTGTAGGTGTTTGTAAGTTTTGTGGACCGTGGACAGATGATTGTTGGTATGAAATGCTTGATATCATTTGATCTTTTATATTTATAGACTGTGTTTCTATGAATGGAACTTCTTGTGTTAAATGGTAATGATTAAGGAATCTACGGTGGCCCTGAGAGGTCAACACACTGCAACTTAGGAAACACATGCAAATGGATAAAACAAAAGCAATTTGACGACACATGCAGTATTTAGATTAAAAAGCTGCCAAGTTAGAAAACACAACCAAATACAGAAAATTGGTTTTCTTAGCATTTTCCTCCAAATGCTGCTACTGTGATGTTTCTTTTTCTTGTGTTTGGTCTTTTTGCATGTGTGTTGAGCTTTCAGGGCCACCATAATAATCACCAAAGACACAATAACCAGTTGTGTTTGTCCCCGAAAGTAGCACATAACAGAAATGGAGAAGGAACTGGAAAAAAAGTGTAAAAATTGCAGTTGTTAATCTAGGTGAAAAGTCAGACTGAACCACTGTGAACCTGAATGATGCAATCATCCCTAAACAAAACACATTTCCTGAGAAACATTTTAGGAAGAAGAGGTAGTGAAGCTAAGCTTCAGCTCTTAATGACATCAGTCAGTGCCCATCTTGCATCATCTCCTCTTTGGCACGAAACAGCGCAGTACAGAAGTTTCTTTATGCCAACTTTTAAAATAGATACATTACTAATTTTAATGGGCACATCATTTTTTTCTTGTCATGGGCAGGGCTACTCAGCCTATGAAAAGAGTTGTAAATGTTGTAAATTGTCTTGTCTGTTGCTCTAAAAGGAACAAACAACCCCGATGATGTCACTGTGAATTCCACCAGAATTTCCCTGGATGTGACTCCGAAAAAGGATGTGATGTTGAAAGAGAATAACAAAGTTGTTGTTTGGTAGTGTGATAATGGTGACACAACACACAAGAATAATAAACTCTTCATTTCCAAAAACACAGTGCAGCAGTGTTTCTATTGGCTGACCGAGCACATTCGCACGGTCAACGATGAACAAAGGTGAACTTTGACCTGTAAAACAACTGGAACTGGCTGAACATCACCCCGAAACAGGAAACGCAGTCCGTCGGGATTCAATAGAAGTGAATGAGAAACGGAGCCAATATTCATTAAATGGAAACATAATGTGACTCCCAGTTTTAGGGAAGAGTACCCTTTTAATACATACGATTATTACAGTATATACTTTATAGTTATAGCGTGAAGCATGTCAATCAAGACCATTAAACAGATGTTTGCATAAATCAAGGTTTAAATCTTTTAAATCTTGATTCTTTATCTCCAACCGTTTCAAGAACTCAAGCAAAACAAACTTGTTTTCAGCTCGACTACCAAACACTTTTGGGTTTATCGAAGGGTTTTGAAAGGATTCGGTCAGATCATTGATGGGATTTTGTTAACACATACTGTGAAAGAGCATTTACCTCTTTTCAAATCCTGACCACCTGTTTTTCAAAAGTACAGAAAGTAATTAGACAAATATGGATAAATTGATCAATAAAGTGGTAGAATTACATCTCACCCCAATATCTAGTAAATATTTGGTATCTAACATGAGTTCTTTTTTTAATTTGAGTCAAAATCAAACATTTCATCAGCTGAAAGTGCATTTAATATTGTGCTTTTCTGTGTGTAAGTGCGTTCCTGTTCAGACACTGACGAGGTTTTGAAAGCATTGAAAAAAAAATATATGACAGATTGTAGAAAATAGTTTAATTTTACTTTATCTAATGAAATACAAAAGTGAAAACAGGCAAGAAAAAAAAAATCTCATTCCATTTTATTGATATGATCATCATTATAAATATCATTACCATTATCATTGTTATTAACTAAATCAATTCACCTTCAATTTTGATTTGTGTATAAAACAAAACAAAACAAAAAAAACCAAACATTGAGCACCATCTGTGTCAAAGTTCATAAATAGCATTGCTTGTTATCCTGTGCCGACGTCTGGGTAAATTTCGGGTGTTTCAGAATATTAAAACTCCCTGAAATCACATTTACCCCCCTCATCTGATCTAATTCACCGCACGCTGAATGTAAACTGGGATTCAATTCCATCATTGTCACGTTATGCCTCTGTCCAGCAGGACTCCAAATGACAATGTACAAAAAGCAAAAAAAAAAAAAAAAAAAGTTATTATAACTTTACCAGGAGAACAATAATAACAATAACCATACTTATAATAATAATAACAATTTCCCATAAAAACGATAATAATTAAAGATTGCACCATATTGTTGGAAACTGTACCGCTTACTCACACATTTAGACGAGCCGCTCTGCTCGTTAATAGACAACAAATGTACTGGAATGTTTGTTATTTGTGAGATAAAACATCACATATTTTTTTTATTATCTTTCCCATCTGACTGCTTGCACTGAAAGAAGAGTTTTGGCTGCAAGTCTAAACGACTCAAGTTGTAGTTACATACTGTAGTTTTTGTACCAGAAGAGACTTTTCGACAGGGTGGGGGGGTGCAACCAGATGATTAAGAGGGGGGGGGGGGGGGTCGCCTCACAGCCCCAAGTTAAGTCTGACTTTTGTGGACATAATCTTGGTTTAAATGATACCTATCTCTGCATGTTGAAAAGTCTGCATCAATCAATACTAACACTGTGCATTACGGCTGTGCTGTTACACTCAGCTCCATAAAATCCATCCAACAATCAGGGAGGTAATTATTCCTAAAACTGAACACGGTCTCCATCTTTAGCAACTGACTGAGTACCTGTGAGAAAGGCAGGCGTTAGCAGAAGGGAGAGAAACCTCTTAATAGTATTAGGGCTGGGTATCATTTCTCCAAAACAATGCATATACTGCACCTTACTTTGAGAAATACAAAGCATGCTTTTCTACAACAAGAAATATGTTTATTTAACAAAAGAAGCCAAAGATCTCAAATCTTAAATGTTGTCTTAACACATGCAGCTGTACATAAGATTTACCAAAATAAAACAGTCGAAATCTGACCTGAAACTCAATGCCACTTTAGGTATTTAACGGTTTTCGTGCTCGTGATGTGGAGACATTTTAAACAATACCAGAGCTGTATGAACTTTGATACCCAGCCCTACTTAGTGGTAGAAAAAAAAATACAGGAGATATTGCAAAATGTTGCCAAAACAACAGATTTAAGAGCAAATGTAATGTCAAAATGATGAATTAAAGTTAAAAAAGTAAAACTCCCCGACAAAAATATCCCCAAAAGTTTGACAGCAAATGTATTTTAGAGTAAAAACTCTTTACAAATTTCTGAGTAAAACCCAAACTGAAAAGCACAGACTTGTGAAACGTGATGAAACTAATGAATCAGACAGCAGTTCAGCTGGAGTCGTCCAGTTAAAGGAGAAGAAGGAGGGATTTTTTTCTTTTTTTTGAGGGTTGTGAGAGAGGAGAGGCGGGAGGGAAGTCATTGATGAAGTCTTTTTTTTTTTTTTGTATATTTCCCCTTCTCTATGTGAGATTGTGGGTATGTTCTTAATCTCTGAACACAGAACAGTACATGTAAATAGTTAACATACAAATACACATTTTCCTGATTTCAGTTTCTAGGGCCTTTTTTTTGTTGAGAAAACTCTGTTGTGGCACATACAAACCACCCAAACCTTAACACATCGTCCCTTTTTTTAAAAAAAATCCCTAATCATCCATCTTGTCTCCAGTTGCTCTCTCCTCCTCTTTCATTTCTTTCCCCCTCTCAGTTTCCATCTTCATCCGGCCCTCTTTCTCCCTCTCTTTCTGTCCCTCTGTGGCAGTCTGTCAATCACCCGTCGCTCTGTCTACACCTTGTCCAGCAGGGATCTCTGGCAGTACAGGAGACGTCGAGGCGTGCCGTACTTCCTGAAGAACAAAAGAGCTCCCAGAGTGACCACCACCAGCACCAGTAGGAGGAGAGGGATCACCACGGCTATCGGCCCGGCCCCGCTCTGCGATTCGTCTACCTCAATGATGATCACCTCCTCGTCCCGACCCTTCTTGGGCTCCTCGCTTTCGCAGCCCATCCAGTCCCTGAGCACAGACTTGGGGTAGCCGGACTCCACCTTCATGTACTGGTTGTTGAACTTCCAGTACTTGTTGGCTTTGTAGAAATACGTGTAAGCTGTGGAAAATGGAGAGATGGAAAAAGCAGGAGTTAGTTTCATGAGTTTTTTCCAGTTTTGAGTGGAGAAAACACAGCAACACAACTGTTTTTTGGGCTCGAACTGCTCTAATATCTAAGCTTCACACTGTCATTTGTATTTGATTCAATCTAAATGATGAATTTCTGATTAAATCTAAAGTAAAGTATGTCCTTCTGCATGTCAACATCAGGTTGCATCTTAGTATGATGATCATTTCTGTCACTTCTGCCCCTAAACTTCGTCTAGTGACTTCTGCACATAGTCTCAGGATCATTTTTTACATATATACTGCGTTTCTAAGCACCATTTTCCTATAATCTAAGTGACTCTTCTTGGTTGTTTGACCAATCTCTGTCTTGCCCTCGCTCATTAAGAAGACTTTGGTGTTTTGTAAGTGAAAATGTGTGTTAAGAGTGTTAATTTACATCCGTCCTCGCTCATGATGGCAGCTTTCATGTTGTCTGGTGCTCCGCTCCACGTGCTGATAGGCTTTGGATAGCCTTTGTCCACAGTGCGAGTCTGCTCGTTGAAACGGTAGTACCTGCAAATGCCACAAAGAGGGAAATATTAAAGAAATACATCTTGAGGAAACAGCTTTGGGTGATTAATTTCTATGACTGCTGCTGGGGCGTCCTGGTGGGATACAAGACGTGACCGTTAGATGCTAAAATGTTCCTGTTTCGTGTTTGACCGGGGATATTTTGTTACATGTCATGCCTCCTTTCTTGTCTCGTGTTTCCTGTCAGCGTTTTTTAAAAAGCTAAAAAAAAAATGCTAAGAAATACTTAAAAAAATGAAAATCTATGCAGTTTTTGGGATATAATTACTTCTCCGGACACTTTGAAATTGAATTTAAGGGTAACTCTTTACTTAAAGTCCCTACATTTATAAGTAGTATATAAACAGTTAAAAGGTTTATAACACACAATAATGCAGATATGAGGATATAGGAAGTGTTGATTATTTAATAACAATTATAACTTCTCCTATAAAGACATATTTTATATTGTTACATCTGTGTTTTACTATATTTTCATTCATTATCTGTTGATACACCAGCTTCCACTTATGGCTGCCCACAGGAGAGTTATACATCAATAAACACTTCTATCTACATTTCACTACATTAAAGTGTTTTATAACCATTTATTATCTGTTTATATACTACTTATACGCTAAATAGGGGTTAAAGTGTTACCCATTTTAGAAAGGAGAGGATAGATGGGACCTGTGATTGTGAGTCAGAGAAATGAAATGTTGGAGGCCACGTTGACAGATAAGATGGTAGATGTATAACACGTTGCAACAGGTTACTGCATGTATACAAAGAGTATGAACCCTGTTTGTATAGGAAATGGAAAGACATTCATGCAACAGGAATGTTCCTGATAGCTCATAAGATGGCTGTAAAAATACCGCAAGTGTACGAGGACAATGAGGAAGAATTTGTTTTTCAATATGAGGACCATATGGGGAAAAATAAGAATAAAATATAAATCCTGACTAGAGGAAGGACTCACTTGGTGCCTCTGAAGAAGTACGTCTGTCCTGTTGGTGTGTAGAAGAGAGCAGCGTCTAACTTGTCTTTGGGTAGACCAGTACCCAGTTCTTTCAGGCTCTTGGGGGAATCCTTATCCATGCTAGACTCACTGAAAACCCAGTATCTGTCACCTGGAGATGGAAGAAAGAAAAAAAAAAAAACAGGAAGATGAAAAGAAAGGCAGATAGAAAACAGAAAGAAAGACCAGAGGAAAAAAAAGTCGTAACAGTTGACACATGAAATTCATCACTTGAGCAGCTGCGATGACGCCGCCATCCTAAATCTGGTTTCAATTTATTCTCACAGGGAACCTGCCTTTGAAGAAGATGAATTTCCCATCATCTCTCTCATAGGCGGCATTGATGTTTGCTGGCAAGCCTTTCCAGAAGTGACCAATGGCCATGGGATATCCTGGCAGCACTTTGTTGTTACGCACACGCCAAAACCATTTGTCCTACAAACACACACAAACACACAGATAGATGAAAACTACAGTAGAATATATTGCATGATGGGATTTTTGTTTTCTTTATTTGCCTGAAATAATGCATACTGGTGCTGAAACAATTCAATTCACAAAAAGTCTTTTATTAAGCGAAAATGCCAAACGTTCTCTGGTTTCAGCTTGTTAGTTGTAAGGTTGTAAAAGAGAAGAAATATAAAGACATTGCTTTCTGGCAGGATTTAGCCCAAGACTTGCAAAATTTATGGAGAAAGTGGTCAAGTTCACGCAGTTGTAGTTATTACCAAGACAGATCAATTTATAGCAGTTGAAATAGCACTATCAAGTTAGAGTAGGTAGGTAGAGTTTAAAGGAATAGTTTGACATTTTGGGATATACACTTGTTTGCTTTCTTGCCGAGAGTTAGATGGGAAGATTGATACCACCCTCATGTCTGTATGGTAAATATGAAACCAGAGCCAGGAGACGTTAGCTTAGATTAACAAAAAGGACTGAAAACAGGAGGAAAGAGCTAACATGCCACGTCCAAAGGTAACAAAATCTATCTTCCGGCACCTCTTAAGCTCACTAATTAACACACGATATCTCATTCCTTTAATCTGTACAAAAACCGAAGTGTAAAAATGAAAAGTTTCACGGGACCTTTGGACAGAGCCAAGCTAGTTTTCCCCTTGTTTCCAGTCTTTGTGCTAAGCTAAGCTAACTGGCTGCTGGCTGTAGCCTTATATTTAACGTACAAACATGAGAGTGGAATCAATCCTCTCATCTAACTCTCAGCAAGAAAGCAAATAAGCGTATTTTCCCCAAAAGGTCAATTAATTTAAAGAGCAACATAGGATGAACAAAAATGTCTTTGTGAGTCTCAATATTTTGGGTTTTGAGAACATTTGAGGGTCTAAGAAAAATGGTTTTTGTACCTTAAATACAAACTTCTCCCCTCTGAGGATAGCGATGGTGTCAAAGTGTCCCTCACAGATGTCTGGGCCGTGCTCTGGCCTGATGGACGGCTTTGTGGGTCGAGGGGGAGGAGGGGGAGCTCCGGACTTTGTTCCTGTGGGAAAGATTTTTGTGAGAGACAGAAATGGTTTATTTGGAGGAAGACCACCCAACATGTTTCAAATGATGCTTGTTTTATATTTTTACTCTGCTATATGCACATATAGATCTTTTATAGATGCATACTTTAGATGTTTTACGTTTTTGGATTGATGCTTAATGTCAGATTTTATGTCCTGGTCCTGAAGAAACAACAAAACTTTAACTTGAAACTATGTAGTGCTCTAGGTACTAGGTACTATAGGTATTATGTGTCTTTCTATCAGTACAACTAAACCGATATTGATAAAAGAAACAATGAATTGACCCTTAAACACCATCTGTCTTCTGATAAATTAAAACAAACTGACTATTTATGGTCGTCATACCCTTGCAATGAATTTGGACATTAAGTTTTCAAGGTTTTATCACATTGTTGGACTAACAGACTTCTTTAAAAGTAGGGAGACAACATATTTTTAAGGTTTCAACTGCATACATTACATACATACATATATATCTTTTTTATATATTAGATGTTCATATTCATGAAATATTTCATAGCACTAACAGTCTATAAGCTGCTACAACATTAAAATAAAGGCCTCCATAAGGAACAGTACTACTTTCGGTTCCCAAACTTGGGGTCGGGACCCTTCAAGGTGCTGCGAGATAACTCTAAGGGGTCATGAGATGATTAAAAGAATAATAAAGCATCAAAAATGCATGAAATTATGTTTATTATTTCAGAATATCCTCTGATCTTTGCATTTTTCCTTGTGACCTGCTGGATAGTTTTACCTCAAAAAATGATTGAAATAAAACAAACTGTCTGGTAGGTCAAAGGTCAAAATAGCTGCTCTAGGAGATCAACCCACCGTAGACGGCCTGGATGCCTTTGCGGTCGTCGTCGGGGAGCTGGAAGTTTTCAGTATCAAACCACTGGTAGAAGGGGGCCATGATGGCAGAGGGGTTGTTGGAGTGCTCCAGACCCAGAGCGTGACCCAGCTCATGGACGGCCACCAGGAAAACATCATTACCTTCAACGAGAGGAAGAGGAAATTTAGTTTTATCAGTTAAGATGATGGTAAACAAAACAAACTGGATCTGTTTTGCCCTCCACTCCTCTTTTTCTTACCTCCCTGGTCGACGGTCCCAGTGGTCCAGGGCTCGGCAAGGTCAAAGTGCGTGTCTCCTCCGATGCCGTGGCCGGGGAAGTAAGCGTGCGCCAGGAAGCCGCCCTCGCCGTCAAACGGTGTGCTGTCTCCGTGGAAACCCTCCGCGAAGGAAAGCATGATGTCTGCGAACTTGTCAACCTTGTCCCTGATGTGGCTGTAGGGGATCTCTCTGAAGGTGAGCGGGATCGCGCTCTCCCACACCTTGAAGGCCTTTCGGATGGCTTCGTATGTGGCGTGTTCGCCAACTTTTGGGGTGTAGTTCTGTATGCTGTGGTAGAGAACGCAGACACTGGGATTTAGGACACTAAAGGGACCAGTTCTGCAGTCTTACGTCTTGGATTCAGTGTTTTAAAAACAAGCATTAATATCTTGAAACAAGAATAAAGCAGATTACTCCCGTTTTATTAGGAAAATGTCACTTTAGTGTCACTTTTTGCAATTTCTTAGTAATATTCTTTGTATTTTTACCCTTTATTCAGTACCTGCCATTCATTTGTGGACCATTAATGCAATATTTAGTTGAGTTTGAATTTTGCCTGTCAGGTTAAATAATAATTAGTTGATTAGTTGATTGATCAATGCAGAGCGTTTGGTAATCGATTAATACTTTTTTAGAGCAAAAAAACCCCAACAAAAACAACAAAAATTCAGTGTTACTTGCTTTAGAAATGTAAATATTTTCAGTTTTCTTAGTGCTCTTTGATAGTGAATCTGGTATCTGTTAGTTTTGGACTGTTGGTCAGATCACACAAGCACTTAAATAAACTTCTGGGAAGTTATAAGGGACATTAATTCTCAATTTTCTGACATTTTACAGATAAAACAAGAAAGAAAATAATCAGCTGATTAATTTATAATGAAAATGATGAGTTTAAGCCCTAAAGTCCATACAAGTGTATCATCATATGCACACTAAAGTAGATTCACATGTGAAACTTTAGAAGTAAATCCAAACTATTGATCAGTGTTGGCGTGTGAGTGTATATTCTGACCTGAAGGTCACCTCAGACTTGTCCCACTTCAGACCCTGCACCGCGTATCTCTTCCTCCTCAGGTTGGTTTTCAGCTGTGGGCCGAACTTGTCTGGGACGCCACATCGTGCCCGGCCCATCGCCCTGGCAACAGCAACATAAAATTGTCAACAATGTAAAATATTCAACTGCTTTGAAGGGCACATTTTTTGTAAATAGGAACCACCTTGATTTCTTAGATTCTCTTATTCCTCTTGCAACCCAAATCATAAAAAAATTCAGATTTTTGTGACTTTTTTTCCAGTAACAATTTGAAACCAAACAGTTATGCGTCATAAAAACCATTAAAGTCAAACAGGACTCACTCTAACGTGTTGGAGTCTATGGAGCCGGTGACAGTCAAACCATAAAACCTCTGCATGGCTGCAATCGCCGTTGCAATGGACTTGGGTGAGCGAATAGCCTGGGCTCTGACATCACCTGGAGGCAGGTAGCCATACTGCTGCAGCCAAGCCTGCAAGAGAGGGAGAGATTAGGACAATGTTTGTCTGTTAGACTAAGCTAAACACAGATAACGTCATGAAGATGATCACATTTATACAGCTTGATACTGTTTCCTCTACCAGCAAACAGGTGGACTCTCTTGTGCAAAGGTCTGAAAGAGGTTTATTGGTGTAAGGTTTAATGTTTTACAGTCTGACTGCTCTCACAGAGGGAAACACTGCAGTGAGACCTTGTTTATCCTCCAGACCAACTGGTTGACCATAATGCATAATTAGCGAAAAAATCCGTCAAAGCAAATATATTCGATTGATTCTTAACAACTGTAGAAATCCTTATAAACATATTTACTGTACATCTTAATATGTTTAACTGCAGATTTAAAGAACAACTGTTAACACATTCATGTTTCATTATGTTCTCCAAAACAATCAATGAGTACTAGATGTAATAACACTGAATTTACTTCTGGCTTCATAAACAAACACTACACATGTATAAATATCATTATTCTCTTTTACAACTAAATGACAATATTCAATAGTGGGGAGGATTTGCAGCAACAGTTTAACAACCTAATGATATTTATTAACAGTAGTTTATTACCTGCACAACAAAGCTGAAGCTTAAAGTATCCAATATGTAGGATTTTATGTATTAATAGTTAACTTCTGAAACTGAATATCAAACACCTCTGCTTCCATAATTGGGTCACAAACTAGAAATAATTTGTCATCATTGGGTAGGTTATTAGTGGTTAACACACTGCTAAAATAGTTTTATTGGAACGTTTTTCCAATTTTTGCTACAGGACTTGACAGCACAAATTACTACATGCTGGCGACAGAAAATACTGGAAATCTACATTAACCTGCTTTAAGTGCAAGGTCTCGTCAATTAAAGAGGCTTTTAAATTAGACCAAGCATTTATTAGGGGTTTAATGACATATTACTGAAAACCATCCCTCTCTCTCTTTGAGTTTCTTGGTGAGTTATTCACTCACTCACTCCTTAGTCAGACATACCGGAGACAGAAGAAAGACCACAAGAAAACATCTTAGTCAACAAAATAAGTGTTCGGCCTCTTGTGTGAGCCTGTTGGTGTTTATCTACTTCCAGTGAACTTGCAGTGCTTGTTTGGACCTGTGTCTCTGAGCTCAGATGTATCACACAGATTGCACAGTGAGCAAGGGAGACAAAGAGTGTGTGTGTGACGGGGGTTTTTGTATAGTAAGCTGACTCGAGCAAGCAATAACAACAGTTTTAACCTACATATCCTCCTCCTTCAGCAGCCAACACACACTGAATTAACACAGCATGTTAAATTTATTGTCTTTTCTTCATGTGACTGTGACATTATCCTGTTTACAAACTCTTAAAAACTAACACCAAATCCTCAAATGCCCCCATGATTTATGTTGAACTCATTATGGGAAACTTTGTTGTGGGGTCATAAGAAGGGATGAGAGACGAACTGAAAGCCAAATTAAACACACAATCTGAAAACACTGATGTCATTTTATTCACGATGACCCAGAACTCTGTCTAGACTATCGCAGCCAAAGACAACTCGCGGTCACAACGCTGGAAAAAGCAACATTTTCGGCAACATTTAAGTTCCTCAAAGCTTGAGTTTCAGATCCTCCTGTCACTGTCTACGTCTGTCCTCCTCCCCCTCTCTGTCTGTCCTCATGTCAACCAAAACCGCCACTATTTATCTTAACACATGAAAGGCCAACCTATTCTTTCCACTGCCTACTGCTGGTGGTCTAAGACTGGACAGAGACGCTCTTAAAAGGACTAGTTAACCTTTTGGGAGAGAGAAGATCAATACCACTCTCATATCTGTTCTTTTTGTGATTAAACAAACAAGATGTATCATATCAATTAGTGAGATTTAGAGGTGCTGGTAGACAGATTGTGATACCTTTGAATAGAGCCAAGCTAGCTGTTTCCCCCTGTTTACAGCCTTTACGCTAAGCTAAGCTAACCAGCCGCTGGCTCTAGCTTCATATCCCTCCCTTCCTGTCTAACGCTTGTCAAAAATGATATATTCCTCAAACAGTCAAACAATCACTTCTCATGCACATTTCTAGGTCTATAATTTTACTCTGGGGCTTTACTGGAATATTTTGCATGATTTACAGTTCAAAACACTCCTTATTTATCTTAAACTGGCTCTTTATGCAGCTCCTCAGTTCAGGCTCTGTCTTGAACAGGCTGTTTTAGCTCCTGTCTCGTTAAGGCCCGTCTTATCTCATGTCTTTACTTGAAATGGAAACTTAAACTCAAATACATCCGTAGCTGAAATCTGCGACTGGACAACGTGACAACAACCCATGGAGCAACGTTAGCAACAAAGGCTACGTAACAGACGGCCGTTTGTGGGCGTGTGCGAACAATCTGATGTCATCACGAAGAGGAAGTAGAGGTAACATTGCAAATAGAGCGTTCAGAGGGGGCTGGAGCCTTCGTTTTGATTTTATAGGAGCATTGTTACATAACTTCACCTCACGTGTTTGAATGTTTAACATGAACATCTGACGTCATACCAGTATAAAAATAGCAGAAAATCACAAAAAGCATAATATGTCCCCTTTAAGAATCAAATATGTCCCCATTTTGGAGTTCAAGGCTTAAACGTGTCTTGAATTGTGTGTTTCCACTGAGAGTTAAAGCAAATCCTCATCTCCACCACAAATTAAGTCGGGGGAATTACACCGAATTCCTTCTTTGGCGTCACTTAAACCTCAGATATCTCTCTTGTTCCACCATTAGCGCTGTTTTTCTCTTCAAAACCTTTCTCCAACAAGTGAAGGGGAAAGCAGGGGAGGGATGGAAACGCAGCAACTGGGCAGGACTACCTGGCCATCCATATACTGCCCGGGCACACACAGCTACTGTTAGTCATGTGGTGGGGCAGCGAGGCCGGAGAACAAGGTTCACTTATGATGACCTGCAGAGAGAGGCAGCTTATCCCCCTTCTCTCTGCCTCTGCATATCCCCCTCATACTCACTCGCCATTTCCTAAAGATTTCTCTGGATTATTTAAGGGTCTAGTTAATTTAATTTATCCTCTGTCTTACTCTGTGTCAATCTGTCTCTAACACCAACCAAATTTACTCTCTCTGCCTGACTGCCTGACTGCTGCTAGTGTGTCCTGTGGCTCCAGTGTGGTGACGCGTCTGCTTCTATAAAAACACTCCCCCCCACACCGTCAAGACCTCCACTTCTCTCCCCTAATCCTAAACTACTCCTTCACTACACACACCACCACCTCCACCTCCGGTTCAGACGCCAGATATCCCAGCATGCACCCCTCCTCCCTGGAACTAGCAGCAGCCACCATCAAAGCTTCTATTTATTGAGACTTGTACATGGCTGGTATTGTTGGCGTTGGGGTGGCTAGGTAGCGCTCTCCCTCCACACGACCATGTGTGGTCACAGGGCTGGCTGCTGGTTTGGTAAATACACCCCTGGGTCTGTTCAGTGTGTGTGTGAGTGTGGACTGACGTGTGGTCCAAATGTATAATGCTCAGTGAAACACAACCACCGTGATGTAAATGTTGGAAGAGGTCATTTTGGTGACGCGGCGTGATGTATACATAGATCCTGTGACCCCACTGTGACCTTACTATTCTATATAGAGCTGAAACGATTCATTGAGCGATCAATTAGTCGACTGACGTAAAATAAATCACTTTTTAAGCACAAAAGGCAAACATTCAATGCTTCCAGCTTCTTAAATGTGAAATAATGTTGCTTTTCCATGTCTTAAAGTATAGTGAGCTGAATATTTTTGAGTTTTTGACACAATTACTTGGTAAAAGGTATTTGAATATGTCAATTTGGGCTAATTGTGAGAGGCATTTTTCACTATTTTGCGATGTTTAATAGACTAAATGATTGACTGATTAATTAGGAAACTCACCAGCAAGATTTTGAAAATAACAACCCTAAAGATTTGGATATTTATTGATAATCAAATGGATGAAATACACGTTCAATATCCAGAAACTGAGATACGTATGCTGCCTGCAGCGCTGCATCGCTGCATGTGGCTGCTTGCAATCATCTTCTTCCTAAGATCAGAACAGCAAAATAAAAATCTGAGGGACGACTAAACCCAGAAAACTTACTTTAACACGGCTGTATTAACCTGCGTGTGGCCTGAGCAATGTGTTAAGTTTTTCCATGTTAGAAGAATACTTGTGTGCTGTGTGGTAATTTGATTAGAGAAAAGAAAACTCTATATGTGTCTACACAGAGTGCCAGGTCTAATGAATTAGCTTTTACTAGTTCTGCTCCAATCAAGACCCTGTGAGGTCTTGTGAGTCTGTGTTTTTACCTAATATGCATCTGAAGAGCCTCTTCTACTTTTTTGTCAGTATTCGGGCAATATTTTTTGTGAAATGGGACTTTAATGGGTCTTTAAATATAAATTTTCTTTTGCCTTATTTCTGTGCAGACTCAGTACATGTGAAACTGACTGAGCACTTGACCTCTTCATTCTTCTCGGTACTTTGGATAATTTGGAAATCCGCGACAAATAAGCACAAAATGGAACTAATAAAGGTTTTAAAACAAGATTTTGACATAAGGACTCTTTTCAAGAGAAGGTGTCAAGATCAGATCATGCACCTCCTTCGGTTCCCTTATCATGTCAGCTGATCTTATTAGTGCATATTCCTGAATACCTGAAAGGGCCCCAGGGCAGACTTGTACTTTAAAAACACAAATTTGCTCAATCAAGCGAGTATCAGCAAGTGAAAAATGTGACCATGTTGCTGGTGAGCATGTATGTGATGTATCACAGGACATGTGGCTGCCACCTTGTCCCACACAGTTAGTCACATTCTCATGACACTGAAGGGTGATGTGTTTTCCGGATGCACTATAAAAAAAAAAAGCAAACCACAAGTTCCTACAAGAGTTATAAACAAACTGAAGAAAAATTCCCTTGAGCATTTATAGCTGTTGTGGTAAAAAACAAAAGGATGATGACATTTTTATAGGAAGTTGAACTGATGTTGCGTTACTCAATACAGCATGTGAGTGTCTGAGCATAAATCTCACCAGGAATGAAGAGAAAAGAAAAAAAAAGGACAGACAAAGAGGATT
The DNA here is from genome assembly GCF_910596095.1 of Thunnus maccoyii. Lineage (NCBI taxonomy): Eukaryota > Metazoa > Chordata > Actinopteri > Scombriformes > Scombridae > Thunnus > Thunnus maccoyii. The sequence continues at coordinate 15,289,745 of NC_056554.1, read as the reverse complement.
AAAGACAGCAGAAGATGATCTAAAGTGCAGAGTTACATTAGAGAGGGAGAGGTAAAGACATTAGAAAGACGAGTGGTAAAAGGAAAGTGGGGCGAGAGGGGTTAGAAGTATGGCTGAATTTAAATCCGAGGGACTGAGTCAGTTGTTCCTCTCGCTTGGTGCCAACGGAAAAAACAGAGAATTCTGCTCAAGAGTGGCTGAATCTCACATTGCCTTCATTTCTTAGCGTCTCTGACCCAGTTAGCACTCACACCGGAGCATTTACATATCTGCATGGTCAAATTATACTGACGCACTGCAACGGTATTTGGTAAATTGATATGAGAGTGATAAATACCTTTAGGATGGGTTATTGCACTATAGGAAACTGCTTTAATGACAAAAATTCCATACAAACAACCAGTAATGGAAGTATTTTTATCTAAGTACTGCACTTAAGTACAATGTTGAGTATTTCCTCTGCAGGATACTGCTGGTCTACTGACTTTCAGAGGGGAAATATGCATTTGCATTTACTGCAATACATTTCACAGCTATAGTTACTTTGCAGCTGAATATCTTATATACAAAATATATAAGGAGCTTATAAAATATGATGCGTCGTTATAGAATAAATTTCCTAAAAGTATGAGAGAAATTAGCTCCATCTTGACCAGCTACAGCATCAAAATGATGAGTATCACTTTCTCACAATGTATAATTTATAAAGTTTACAAGTTGTAATCAATAACTTTTACAATCATTCATTAATACTTTTATCAATACTATTAAAAGTTGTTAAAATCCTTTTGGCTGGTATATCCTGCTTTGTAAGGATCCGTTCTGCATTATGAGTATATTAATGTTTGATACTTAAGTACATTTTGCGGAAAATACTTCTGAATGCAGGACTTTTACCTGTAAAGGAGTATTTTTACATTCTTGCATCGCTACATTTACTTCAGTAAAGGATTTGATTACTTCTTTTTTTTCCTGTTGAAGTGTTTTTTTGGGGGAGTTTTTTGTTTATTATCTAATCGTGTAAGGATAGAGGGTGTCTCTGGTATGAAATGGAAACACTTCAGAAAAGTGCAACTACTTCAGGTTGTACTTATGTACATTTACTTTCCAGTGCCGCGTTTTAAATGGCTGGCTGACTTTTTAAAGTTAGATTTGGGATCAGCACTTTTGGCTTTCAACTTTTGCCAAATCCAACCAGCTGAGCTCCAACATAAAGAGCAGTAAGAATGCAAATCTTGATCAGCATAGTGGTGAAAATACATCAGTCTTAGGGCCAAGACTCGCGACTCCGCAGTCACTAACATCACGGTGGAAACTTTTTCTGTTTGATGTCCTCTATTTATACCAAGGTGGAGCATTTTCTGCCGGTGTGTCGAGCATAGATAAGCTCCCTTTCTCCCTTGAAGTCCATCAGTTTCTCATTAAGGCCGATCCAGTGGATTATTTTGACATTTCTTAAGTGACAGCCGCTGCCTGTAGGAGCAGCGTGCACCAGAGCTTGAGCAAGGCTTTTCTTTGATGCTACATCAACAAGTCAAGATAAAGAGAATTGAACCCAGATGTGTTTTGACCAGATCTGCCGGGATCACGAGACATGTGTCTCCAGATGGCAACAGGAAATCTCCGGCATTTTTTTCAGCCAGATATGGAGAGATCCTGTTTTAGACCCACTTGTTTTCATTGCTGTCCGCTTCCTCTGCTCACAAGGTCCAACTAAGCATTTTATTCAAGCAGAGAAAGGTTAGACAAGGCAAAACACAGTGAATGAAAACAGATGCTGGACGGCGCAAAGGGTACAGTACTTCACGAGAAGTGTTTTCATTTCAGAGAAAAAAGGGGAAGTCGTACTCCTCTATTGGTGGAGTTTCTCCGCTCACTCAGCATGGATTAAATGTGTTTAGCCTGTCAGAGTGAAGTCAGAGATGTTGGGCAACACTGATAAACCACAAAATTCCTCTAACTTCAGTCTCTGCTTTTTCTCGACCCTCCCAACCACCCTAAAAAGTGAGCTTCACCCATGATAATTTTACATTTACAGTCTATTACTTGTTATTTTGTCTTGTCTGTTACTCCTATTTCTCCAGTTTAGTCTACTTTCTCCACACACACGTCTATCTTTTGATAACAGGTTTTATATACAGCTCCCAGGTGATGTAATCCAGACCCCATAATTAAGGCTTATCCTCTTTCTGTATCTGACAACATCACACACTGAGGATAAAACTTTATATACATGACCTGCATCAGCGGATGAGACATCCACTCCTCATCTTGTGTGTCTTGCATTAAATGCTGCACACTAAAAACCGTCACACCGCTGTACTGATGTTGTCCAGCTGCTGTAAACAGTCATGTTTTCTCACTCTTATTTACAGACGTTCATCACTGTGTCGGTGTGTTACGCCACAGGGGGGGACGCTGCCTGCGGCCTCTTATAAACTGTCTGACTTCTCGGAGTTATCCATCATGTCTGGCTTGACTCACACGCCAGGCACTTGTGGTCAGTGACTAAGGTCCTCCTTCACTCCTTTATGTATCTTGGGCCCACTCGCAGCTACAGCTCAGACTCTTGTATATCTTTGGTAACATTTTGAACCACCTAAAGCGACTTTTTGCTCTGTGAATCAATTTCCTGTAACAGCTGGCTATTAGTGGAGCATCCTACATTTTACAGAGAAACACTTTATATCTTCACTTCCCGGCTATGACTGTATGTGACCTTATTTTTCCGTGCACTTATGACCACCGGCTGTTATTGATGTTATCAACAAGGTGGACTGGAATGTTGCCGGATGAAGCAAATCTAAAATGTGCAGACAGCAGAGGCGCCCAGGATGTACCCGATCATTTTCAGAGCTGTAAGAGCCCTGATGACAAAATATGTTGTTCAGGTGACGGCTAATCTGCAGTTTAGTGTCTCCACACCGTGCAGACGGACCGCCTCACGTCCAGCTTGTTGTGAGTGCTGGACAAGCCTTCTCGGCCTGCTGTCTGTGCAGCCTACACAGGCAGATGAAAACTATTAACCCCCCTCCCCCGCGCCCCCACAAGTACCACCACTGCCCACTTTTCCTCAGAACAAAGCAGCTCAGCTGAGGTTTCTAAACTGTGCACTGCCCCTGCATGGTTGAATCCCCCCACCCCTCTTCCTTCTCAAGCCACAAGAGTTTATGATTTTTTTCTTTTTTTTTTTCCTTCTGTGGATGAAGTTTTATCTGTTGTTACAGTGGACACGTTTTAACAGGGAAAAAAGAGAGGTTAGGAGTGTTTGAAAGAAGGGGAATAAACATGTAGGAAACAGAAGTAGCAGTTGCAAGATGACAAAAAACACTTTTTGAAGACACTGCAAGTATGAGTAAGTGGTGTTGTGACGCAATTATAACAAAATGAGATCACTATAGTTCATGTTTTCTACTGCAAATCACTTTAAATGTATGTTCTGGGATATATTTTAGAATAAGATGACAAAAACAACATTTGAAATGGAGAAAATGGAAAATAAACATCGTTGGCACACTATCACATGTATGGCACACTGAATTTACGCACAAAAATCCTGTATTTTATCAATAAGCGGATGTTTTCAAAGTGAAATAACCGTTTTTCCATCAGACTTACCTCTGCTTTCAGCACATTTGCAGTGACGGAGGTAAAACCAAAGCAGCAGAGCCCGCAGGCCACGGTGAGGAGCTGGAGGAGCATTTCTTGTATCTGCAAACTGCCTCCTCAGAGAAGTTCAGAAAACTATCTCTCTACACAAGTCCCGCCGTGTCGACAGCAGACGATGAAGGAAAAGAAAAAAAATCAAAGTACAATCGATCGATGCTACTCCGTTTTGTTTTTTTTGGTTAAAACGTGGCAGAAACGTTTTGTCGTATCCGCATGGGCACTTTTTTTAAGCGCACCGGGGCGGCTTTTCTGCGCAAAAGCGACTCTTCAAGAATCAGAGTCGAGCTGAAAACAACCAACAAAAAGCTAAAAGCATCGGGAGGCTGTGACAAATGCTCAGCTGTTGTTAACTAAAGCTTCATAGTTTGGCTTTCCTTTGGTAGGATTGTCTGCAGCGTGTGAGGACGTGGGCAGAGAGAGATGGATTTTCCTTTGGGTCCTCCTCCAGATGTGCAGGCGTATTTTTTTTTTTTTTTTTTTTTTTTTTTAACATGGCTGCTTGACGACAGCTGACCAGGTTTATCAGATAAATGATACAGAGACACAGATATGACAGTTTGAAAGGATTCAGTAACATTCCTGGCAAACTGAAAAGATCTCTGTGGACTTTGTTTATGTGATTTACAGAAATTGACATTGCTGCACTTATTTTGACTCTATTTTAGGTTGAAAGACACATTTTCCACATTCAGAGAGGAAAAAGCTGTCAGATCATTCAAATAAAGTAAAAACATCCCGTCCTGCATCCTAACTTCACCACTCTAGTTAAGTAAAAGCCATAGCATTTGTTACTCCACTATATGTAGCCTACTGGTTATAGTTACTTTTTGGATTTCATCAAAAAAACACATAATCAGTTTATGAAACATTATCAGTGGTGGAAAGTAACTAAGTATATTTACTCAAGCACTGCACTTAAGTACAATTTTGAGGTGCTTGTACTGTGCTTGAGCACTATTTCCATATGATGCTACTTTATATTTGTACTCCACTACATTTATTTGACAGGTTTAGTTACTTTTCAGATGAAGATTTGACACAAGAAAGCAAAGTTTAGAGAAAAGTCTGAAAAGTTAATCAAAATTTGTGTGACAGAAATTTCTTTTTTCTTCATTTCTTTACCCGGCTGATGTCAGTCACACTGTCAGTGGACGATTTTCTGCAAAAGGAGTACTTTTACTTTAGTACTTTTAAAGGATAGGTTCACAATTTTTCAAGTGTGTCTTAAAATAACAGTCAGGTGTCCATATGAACACTGAAAGAGGTTTTCCCCGCTGTAATCATTCCTCCTGTTCATACTGGTTATTAAAAGATCTTCTTCAAATGTGGTTTCAATGTAAGTGCTGGCGGCCAAAATCCACAGCGAGTCCACACAGTCATTTTGTGCAAAAAAGCATTTAAAAGTTTACGTGAAGCTTATATGAGGCTTCAGCAGTCAGAGTTAGTCACATCAAGTGGATATCTGCCACATTTACAGTCTTTTTAATGTCAAATTCCTCCTTTGTGTTTCCCTGTTGAGCTGTGGTGGATGTATAGTAACAAAAAGAGGAACCTTGGCACTAAAAAGACTGTAACCTTGAAAGATATCTACTTGATTTGACTCATTTGGACAGCTCATGCTTCAAACTGGCTTCAGATAAACTTTTAAATATATTTTTGCACAGAAGGAGGACTGTGGATTTTAACCCCCACTTACATTGTAAGTGCATTATGAAGGGATCTAGGATGAACAGGAGGAATGATTGTCAGAAGAAAAACCTATTTCAATGTTCAATTGGGCACCTTATTATTGTTTTAAGACATACTTGAAAATCTGTGAACCCATCCTTTAAATAAATCTGTGTCTTTACTTAAGTAGGATCTTAAATGCCGGAATTTTAGCTATTTGTAATGGAGTAATTTTACACTGTAGTCCTGTAAAGGATCTGAGTACTTCTTCCACCACTGTATACTGTAAACCCTGTTACTTTAAACTTCTCAAGGAGCCCTGCCGGCAGGTCCTTTGCACCGTTTTTTAGTGAATTAAATCTCTTGTTGAATGAATGAACTAACCAACACTGACACCTTGTGTTGAGAAAGAAACACTGCACTTTTCACTCTTTTTGCAAAGCAGCTGCCGCCTGTAGGAATGTATGAGTTTACAGCGTAAATTGGGGTATAAGTAAGCATAGAAACACTTAATATGAACAGAAAATATGAAGTAAAGTTTTATGACTAGATTAAAAGGCATTTAACGGCTGACGTCACAAGCCCCGCCCCTGACGTCATGAGCTGAAATGTACGGAAGTACCTCAGAACTTGTCAACAAGAAAGGCCGACTAACATGGTAACGACTCTTGTCCCTTTTTAAAAATCATTTTATTATGTTTTTTACTGCTTCTGACCAACATGTTATGACTTCTTCTTTTTCTATAACCCTCTGTGTCGTGCTGGAAACTTTTTTCTTGGGGTGTCGCCGCTTATAAAAACGCGACTAAACGAAAAACGAAGCGAGGGTGTTTAGCATTAGCATGTTAGCTCGCCAGGAAGCTAAAGGAACGACTCTCTCCTTCTGCTTCAAACCGAAACCAACTCGTTACGTTGTATCTGGACATTATCTAAATACACAGGAAGCTAAACGAGGTATTAATCGACCTGAAGTAATAGTTTTATATTGCTGAGAATAATATCAAGAGTTTAAAAATGTTTGTTTAGCGAGGGAAACGCTGGCGTCATTGTTGAGGAGATTATGGGAAGGAAATAGTGCGACAGCGATGTGTTCAAGAGCAAAACAACCTCATAGAAGAGGCCTCGACAACTACATCTGTGTATTGTTTTCCTGCTAATACACACAAGGGCGTGGGTTTGGTTTTATAAATAGAAATGCAATGTAAACCAACTTATAATGATGGTAAGTTTCCTTTATAGAGACCTGATCAGTTAAGTTAAAGTACCAATACAGTAATGTAAAAATACTTAATTACTAGTAAAAGTCCTGCACGAAGAATCCTACTTAAGTAAAAGTACAAAAGAGTTAGCAGCTTGATATAGTTACAGTATTAAAGTAGTGGTTTCGTCCCTCTGAATGATATCTTATTATATATGATAAGTACCTCAAAATTGTACTTAAGTACAGTGTTTGAGTAAATATACTTATTTACTTTCCACCACTGGACCTGATACATTTATAATATTTCTTTGCATCTCCATTACAAATAACTTTGTGCTTTACTGATTTTGATTGATGCTCAATACTAGTTTCTTTTTTAGGAGAATTTAGGGCTACAACTAACAATTCTGTTCATTATTGATTCATCTTTTGATTATTTTCTCGAGTCATCCATTAATTACTTTACTGGACTTTACATTTCTCGTTTAATCCCTGCACTTGTCGCTTTGATATATTTCACCAAACTAGACTTAACATTGTTCATTGCATTCAACCTCCACTATTACATAATTTAATTGTTTATTGCACATTGTCACATTTAATTTTTACTCTTGTCACCTTCATATATTTAATTTCTTTGTCCAAAGCACAGTCTATCTTTGCTTTGTACAGTCAATATTTTATTTCAAGTTTTATTTTCTCATTTCAAAACTATCATTATTCCATTCTGTAAATAGATTTTAAATAGATATCTAGTTTATTATCATAGAAGACTAAAGAAACCAGAAAATATTCACATTTAAGAAGCTGAAATCAGAGAATTTGGAATATTTCCTTGTAAAAAAGTGATTCAAAGCAATTTAATCAGTTGTCAAAATAGTTGGTGATTAATTTAATCGTTGGCAACTAATTGATTAATCGTTGAAGCTCTCAGGAAAATATTAACTGTAAATTACCATATCACATAATTATGTGTTACTGTGTCATAATTACAAGATAATGGGTATTAACACGTTATTCTGTGACTCATCAGATTCTGTGACCTGATTACGGCGTTTAGCTATATTCATCATACTTAATAGCATCCTTTATTCTGATTTTATTTTCTCTATTTTATTGAATGTTTTCTCTTTTTTATGTATAAGGTACTTCATGTGTTTCTTATTCGTATCTTCTCTTCTTTCACTTTGCAGGTGATGTCTTCCTGAACAAAACCTCCTACAATGACCCTTTTCTGACATTTATTTAGCCTTTAAGTCTTCATTTTTTTATGATTTCTGGTGTTTTAGAGGAGAGACATTACCACGATGACAGTCACTTTCAATTTCTTCACCCTCCTACTTTTCACCATAACAGGCAAGTGAATCCACATTCATCCTTGTGTGTTTGACTGTTTGTGTATCTGTCCAAAGCACCTACTTAAAATATTTGTTTATTAAGCAAAGGATGTGTTTGTATTTCTCATGTCACACAACATATACAATCTCATGCATGTTGATAAAACGCCTGCCTGATTTGTGCTGTTTTTTGCTTATTTCCTTTTACAGCGTGCAGCTGTTTTGAGTTTGCCCTCAGCTCTGGTAAGGACGCAGACCAGTCAGCACTATCTCATGTTTTGTCTGTGAATATCATAAAATAATAATTCAGTGACACATTCTCGTTACATAATATTCCTCTAACCCACAGGGTGTCATAGTGATAATCATAGCAAATGTGAACTGAGGCAGATCATATTTAACAACACTTTTACTGTTTTGTATATATGGAGCTAAAGAATTAATCAAAAACTAGTCAGGCTGCTGACATTTTCCTCCAAATCTTGCAGGTTTAACACCTTAACTTAACACTTTATGCTTCACAAACTGAAACTATTATGAATTCTGAACCTCTGCACCTTTGTCCTTCTGTTTCTCAGACCACTGTGGGTACTCTCTTCAAGTGTTAGACAGCAAAGAGGGAGAGATAAGGAGTTCTGCTTACCACAGCTGGTCCTACCGCTTCGGCTCTACCTATGACTGCTGGATCATCAAGGGTTTGGAAGGAGAACCTGTCGTTCTCAGGTACAGACGCTGGGGGAGTTTGAAATACCAGATGCACAAGACAAACGCCACCCGACATAAAAATTAAATTAAATGATTCACCCCCCAGTTATTTGCTTGCACACACACTGCTAAACAAATCTCAAAAATGTCAACATGTCCCTCTGTATGGTTTTGTAAGTCGGATCCACTGCTGTACTTCCCCTTTGACTTTTTTCCTCCTCTCTTTCTCTAAATCCTTCCGCAGCTTCTCCCAGTTTTCAGCTCGGTGTAAGAAGGAATGGGTGTCTATAAGATCCTCATCTGGCGGTGAGCCGATTCTTCTTTGTGGCTCCAAGTTGCCGCAGCCAATGGAATTCCCGGGGGGAAACATTACAGTGACACACCACTTCCTCCCGCATCTGTTCCCTGTGTCGTCGTTTCGGTTGAGTTACGCCAGAGGTGTGTTTCTATGGTGTTTTTTTGTTGAACAAATTGTGAAATGATGTCTTTTCCCATCTACTGTATACAAAACTGCCTCTCTTAACCTTTGTTTTAATTGTTCTTCTTCTACTCCTCCAGACACTGGTGAATGCCCATTAACATCTTTTGAATGCCTCGGAGGGCGTTGCCTACCCCTCTCCTGGCGCTGTAACGGTCAGGTGGAGTGTCTCGGGGAAGGCGACGGCCTCGGCTCAGATGAACAAGGCTGCGCTGCAGATGTGGACACCCCAGAAACCCCCAAGCACGGCAGCACGAAGGCAGAAGAGGACAAAGCAGAGACAAACACGGAGAGGAACAGCGACAGGGGCTTGGAGAGACACAAAGCTGCAGATAAAACTGAGAGCTCTGATAGGTCAGGGGACCGGAACTTGTCTGATCTGTGGGCACTGCTGAAGAAGAGGGAGGAGGAGGAAGCCCAGGTGGATCAAGAGAAGCCGGAGCCTCATAGGGTGCCCATTGTGACGCCCACTCCTATTGAGTGGCCCTGCGGAGGGCTTCTCCAGACCTTCTATGGGACCTTCTTGCCCCCAGCCATTCGTGGCCCCCCACTGCTCTGTGTCTGGACTCTGGACCCCCAAGATTCCCGGCCGCTGAGGTTGGACCTGCAGCACCTGGCATTGGGGCCCGGGGACACACTCACTGTCCGCAACGGAGAGCAAGGCAAAGGAGACGTCATCAAAATTGTGAGTGTATTTAACTGAGAAATTAATCTAATAATTATTAACAATTATATTAAAGGATCTTTTGGTGACATGATGTTTCCTTTGTGTATTTCGACAGATCACCAGCGCCTCCAATGGCAAACCAGTCCAAGTAGAATCCCATACTGGCCTGCTGTCATTGACATATCAGACTCTTCCCAGCTCAGAGGGGAACGGCTTTAACGCTACATTCCATGTCGGGACCTACTGCCCTCCCTGGGAAGGCCGGTGTGGTGGCGCAGCAGGAGGTTGCTTTACTCAGGAGCAACGCTGCAACGGGGAATGGGACTGTCCAGAGACGGGGAAGGACGAGGAGGGGTGCAGGGGCTGCAGTCTGAACCAGTTCGCCTGTGGAATGGCGGGGCAGAGGGCGGTGTCATCCAGCCACTTCGCTGGCAGGCCGGTGTGCTACCCAGTCAGTGAGAGATGCAACTACCAGCTGTACTGCGCCGATGGCAGCGACGAGAGGGACTGTACCGTGTGCCAGCCAGGGACCTTCCACTGCGACAGCGACAGGTCAGTGTACCCTGACTCAGAGAGGACAGTTATGTGATTTAGTTTTTCCAGCTTTTCAGTTCAGCTTCATTAAGAATGAACTAAAGTTTAGTTTTATTGTTGATTCTTGACTTTGGAAACAGTAGTTGACAAAGCAGTCGCACCTCAAGGTCTATTTCTGTAGCTGCTCCGAAGCGCACATGTTTCTCATCAGCAAATTGAGTTTGTGTTGTTGCTGTGTGACTGTAGATGTTCAAACTTTCCATTATTCTGAGCGCCTGTAGGAATTTCTCATCCATGTTGACTTCAAAGTTGATGTTCAAAGTTCATTCTTGACCTTGGAAACAGCAGTTTACTTTTTTTTTACCGTTTAGTAGCTGTTCAGCCACTACTTTTGTTTTGTTTGTAGATTGTTTTGTCACATTAGCTAAAATGGTATGTGTCTTTAGTATCAGGCCTCGGTGTGTTTTGGTTACAACCTAAGCGTGTGAGTCACAGGGTGTGTGCAGGCATGTGATCGTCTGACAGTCAGAATAGAGTCTTCTGGAGAATTGGACCTGATATCTGTGTAATTTATGGGTTTACAGTTGTGTTACACTTCAGTAAAATGAGACATTTTCAACCGAGGAATGTGCCTTATGTTTCTGTTTCAATTTATTGTTGCATTCAGCGTAATGACGATATGTATTTCAACCTAGGAGGTTAAGAATGGAAAAAAGAAGCTCTATCTGATCCATTTAGAGCTGCAGATATGACACAAAGCTGCTTATGATGGGAGTTTTTATAAGGATGCATCTTGTGTCATCTCCTACATTAACTAATATAATGCTTAATCCATAACACCTTATTACATAATCTGTTACGCTATTTCAGTATCTCATTATGTGCTTTGGTTGCTGGTTTTACAATCCTGTGGTTTTATTGGTCATATCGCAAGTGAAACTAAACCTCTCTCTTATTATATTCCTTCATGCTCAAACACACAAATGACTCATTGTCCCGTCCGCAGGTGTGTGTTTGAGAGCTGGCGTTGTGACGGCCAGGTGGACTGCAAGGACGGTACAGACGAGCTGAACTGCACCGTCATCCTGCCCCGCAAGGTCATCACCGCGGCAACGGTGGGCAGCCTGGTTTGCGGGCTTCTGCTGGTTATCGCCATGGGCTGCACTTGTAAACTGTACTCACTCAGGACCAGGGAGTACAGGTAACATCATATAGTTCTTCTTATAGTTTTTTATCTACTCTACCTGGTCTGGTTATTCTTCTGCTGCTCTAGCTCCTTCTCTATTTCTGTATTTTGTTTAGTGTCTGCAGGTTGCGTTAACCTGTCGTTGCTACCTTTACTGTTCTGTACATTTACTGCCAGATCGACAACTTACTGTTAACCTTTCCTCTGCTCCGCTCACATTCACCGTCACTTTCTTGCTGCTGGCTCACTCATGTAACCTCTCACATGCCACCCGCACAAAATACACACCAGCCTATTCCTTAAAAGGAGCTACGCTACCCAAGCGTTTCCAAAGCAATGCCACAGATGTTTACTCACGTTTCGGAACAACGCTGCACAGAGGCTCCCGAACACTGGTATTTTGCTAACCTCAGTTGCTTTTGGTTGCACCGTGTGCCAAGGTTTTGGTCTCAAGAACATAGCATTGAGCTTCAGTATTTTGGGGAAAAGAGATACCTACGCCCAGATGTTCAAGGTTAAGATGTAAGATGAATCAGTTAAGATGGTTGTGCATTTGAACGTGCCTTGTCCTTTTTAGATAGAAATGATAAAATCAGTTTAAAAACTAGTATGTGTGATGTTAATGACCAGGGATCACTTCTCTTCATCACATAAAACATTTTTATACCTTAGATAAGGCAATGTATCCTGGGAGATACAACTAATAAAATCCAAAATATTTAAAAGATATGTGTGGAAATGAGATAAGTAATAACATCCAATTATTTTTTTTTACAACTCATTTTCCACTCTTGCCTGTTTAAGGGATAAAAAAAAGAAAAGCGATGTATGGTGCGTGTCCTGATAGACCGGCGGTGGCTTTAAGTTTTCCCACAGAGAGGCATTTGTCTTCCACACAGACACCATGAGACACAGCTGCCTTATTTACCCTCCTGGCTGCAGGTAATAAGGTGGACAAGACTACTTAGGTGGGACCACAGCCATATGAAATAATAACACAAATCCCAATTAACCATTCAACTTAATGGTCTCCGTTACAGTGATGATGGCGACAGTCGGTGGTTTAACTTCACTGCAAAAGGATGTTCTGTGCCTGTGTCTGTCAAGCGCTTTAAGTGTGTGAATGCATCTTAACGTGTTTGTTTCCTGGCAGCATGTTCGCACCAATCAGCCGTCAGGAAGCGGAGCTGATCCAGCAGCAGGCTCCTCCGTCATACGGTCAGCTGATCGCCCAGGGCATCATCCCCCCAGTTGAGGACTTCCCGACAGAAAACCCTAATGAGGTGAGAGATTTGAACGCCGCAAGACCTAGTACCTGCCTGCAGGGATACACAGTGCTGAAATGTTAACCAGTATCCTGAATCCATTGTTGTGTTGACTGATTCCTGGTATTTTTAAAGCTGCTGACATGGTCGAGCATTTACATATAACAACATTACAGATAACAACCCAGTGCTGCTCACATGTTTTTAAGCAACTATTACCTGATTCTGATGAGCTGGTTGTCAGTCTGGCGTTGCATCTTTGACCTCCGTGTCCAGTTTTTAACCCTGACACAGGACACAGACTTATTTGGTAGCATCTTAACAGCATCATGAAATTATACTAATTTAAAGCCACAGTAATGCAAAACATCTTCTGCAGTCATAAAGGACCATTATAAATTATTTAAATGCTGTAGTTTGAAAGAGTAGGGAAGTGGGAAAACCCCCGGTACTAAAAACTGAAAATAAGGAGAAGTAAAGTGACAGTATATTCATTCATCAGAAAAGAGGCCACGTGCAGTGTGTTGTCATCTAAGCTGTCTCTTGTGTCATCTGTCTTAAAGTCATGTGCTTATTAATCCCCAGCAGGCTGAAGGCCGAAGTAGGGAGAGCTTTAAGATCGAGCCGTTGGTTCACTTTAAGGTGCTCTATTAGTTGGTGCAGACAGCTGAGGTGGTGAGGGGGTTGGAAGGATTAAAACAAAGCACGCTCTGTCTCTTGGTATTCGCCCAAACCACCTACTCTGCTCTCTAAACTTAGATCAGTGTCTTGTGAATACAAAGCCATAGTAGATGAAATGATTTTAATGCTGATTAGGAGGAAAGTGACAAATATATGAGTTGTTGCTCTTCCTCTACTGCAACTTCTCTACTCTTGACTTCTTATTTTGTTTGCATTTATTACTCCTGGTTCTTATGTGTTTCCTTGTTTGCTGCACTGCTGTAACATGTGAATTTTCCCTCTGGGCATCAATTAAGTCTCATCTTAATCTCGTTCCTCCATCAGACTTCATCTCTTTCTCTGAGGGGGATTCTCCAGCTCCTCCGCCAGGACGCCGTCAACTCCCCGCACCGCAGACGCAGGCCCCGATTCATCCGCCGAGCCGTTCGCCGCATGAGGAGGTGGGGCCTAATCCCCAGACCTCCCTCCAGACCCTCTCAGGCGTCAAGCTCCAGCCAGCAGCAGGCAGACGCCGCTCCTCCCGGTCAGACGCCGGCTCACTCCGCTCCCACCAGCTTCTCGTCGGCTGTGGAGGCGGTCAACCAGCCGGTGCCTCAGAAACTTGGCTTGTTGGGTCAGTCGGAGCAGCAGCAACAGCGCGAAGCACCGTCTCCTCTACCGCCACTACCGACGCCGCCTGTCGCTTCCCCGCCTCCACCTCCGTACGCTCCCCCAGCTCCACCCGTGGCCACTCCCCAAACTCCCCCCGTCGCCGTCCCCCCACCGAGCAGCCCCTCTCTGGCCTCCATCTTCCACACGCTGGGCCTGAGCATCTCCCTCTTCAGAGCATCGCCCTCATCCTCCTCCACCAACTACATGCCCCTCTCCATCTCCCCGTCGTTCTCCTCCTCCTCGTCTTCCTCGGACGACGAGGTGCTGCTCATCCCGCTGTCTGAAGACACCACTTCAGAGGACGACGTGCCCATGCTCACCTGAACGACGCCAGGACTTCCTCACCCACCCTGCAGCCCCCTCCCACTCCCCCCTCACCTCTACTCTTTCTCCTTTACTCACTGATAATAACTGAAACCCAGTCTTTCCACATATGTTTGAACTTCAGCACAGGAGTGGCCCACGGCGAGACTCACCCTCACTGTGCAAGTCTGGTGCCTTTTTGAAATTGCTTTGAGTTGGATTTGATGACTTACTGAGTCAAGTATTCTACTTTTTTTTTTTTTTTTTTTTTTTTTTTTTTTTAAAGACCTCCTTAAGAAAGTATAAGTTTTAGACGAAAAGCAAGGCTGACGTATGTTTGTGAGTAAGCGTCGGTGAGTATTGGATGTGCACTTAATTCATGCTAGGCTGCACATTTGAAGGTAAACTTTTGCACAGATGAATCTTCCCTATCCAGATACTGAGGCAGGCGACTGTCCAACCGAATGAGTTTTTAGACAACACGACGGAAGGCAATCGTGTTTGTATGACTGCAACTGTGTGAATGCATTTGCATTTTTAGTCTTACGTAGACAGTGGAGTATGTTTGTAGATGTGGATTGTCTCCACATACTTCTGCCACTAACATTGAGTCTCATGTTATATCAGATATTATAGAGGAAAAAAAAAAAAAAGAAAAATCCCCTATTTAAGTGCCTTTTGAGGAGTTTCCTGTAGATGGTTTGAGGAGATTTAGATACACGCTGCACACCCAAACACACAGGCACACGTTTTTCCTCACATCAAAGCACGCATACACACACATCAATGGCTTTATTATAACGTGAAAAAACTGCATGTCTACTCTGCAAGCTGGCAATAACTTTTTTGGGACCCTCCTCCGGTTTTTAGTGCACATGGCAACATAATCGCGTGTTCTGGTTATACAGGTGTGCACCCTTCCCAAGTGAATGTATGTAGTCTCAAAAGCAAACGTGTCAAAAGACAATCTCTTAGGTGCCTGATTTTAGGATGTGTGTGTGTGTGTGTGTGTGTGTGTGTGTGAGTGTGCGGTGTGTACACAGCGCCCTAGTGATGAAAGGGGCCCCGAGTTCACAAAACAAACTCAACTTGAATCTTCAACCCCTGAGGGGAAGCGATCGCATTCTTGTCACATTTTGACACAACAGACTTGTGGTGTGCCATTTGTATTATTGTACATTTTATGGTGTTTTTATTTCAGCAAGTTCTTTTTTTTTTTTTTTTTTCTCTCTCTCTCTCTCTTTCTCTCTTAAGTTTGTTCAGTTTTGCTTTGTTGAATGTATTAGGGTCGATGTGGAGTAGCTGGAAGTTTTAAATTTACAATATAATGAGGTAAATAAGAGAGAAAGTGATTTTATGATTTTATTAGGGTCAACTTCACTGTATATAAGTAAAAATGTGGCTGACATTAAACGATTTGCACTTTTAGCTGTTGGGTATTGAGTGTTTTGTGTGTGTTTGTGTGTGTGTGTGTGTGTGTGTGTGTGTATCGGGGGTTAAGTGGGTGAACAAAATACAGGAAGAAAGGACCTGACACCTTAGTAACAGATGTTGCATTGTGCTTTGTATTCAAAAGTCCTGTAAAAATTCACACAGACTCCCGAGAGAGTTCACATCTTCACTCTGGTGAGCCGTTTAAAGATAAATGTGCAGTAACGTCTGAACACAATTAGAAGCTCTCTGCTCTGAGGTTCGGGACTACATGGATGGATTGAGGATCCATTAACCTACAAGGTAATTATATCAGCCACTTTGTGCTTAATTGGTAAATCTGCTGCGGGAGGGTTGCTGATGTTGAATTTTTCATTTTATTGTTAACCGCTGTCTCGGCAGGCCTCATTCTTTTCTAGCAGATCTACCCAAAGTGAGACTCGCTGGCAGAACCAGCTGATCTTTGAGACGACAAGGGGAAAAAAACAATTTATTGAGGTTTTGAATAAGCACATGGAAATGTTTGCATGTTACACTCACCTTTTAAAGCCCTCAATAAGCTGTTAAAATTGTAATTTTGATAAATGAAAAGGACAATTTGACAATGTTTAATACTGTATGCCTTTTGTGACTGATGCTTAAAATCGCTAATGCAACATACAGCAGGCCTTGGCCACTAAACAAGCTGGCTAAGCAGACTAATGTTGGATGTACTTCATGTTGATTGCACAACACATATGCAGAATTTGACCACATCTGCAATCAGTTCAATAATTTCAGTTCAGTTCAGTTCATGTTTGCATTCAGTTATTGAACAGCTTAGATTACCTACAAGACATCAGCATTGTTGTACACAGGATGTTAGAAAGACTGAGGTCACAAACAAAACTCATGTTTATTCAGTAAACTAACAATTTTATATTCTGTAATTTTTTATTACAACTTGTCACATTTAAATATACTTAACTGAGGCCAGCACATTAGTTTTTTAAATGACCTCAGCGACCTTAACTGTCCATCCAAATAGGTTTTACATAATTAAATTAAGTTGTTAAGGAGCACGCAGGGAATAATAGATAAAAAGAGAAATGGAAACCTTGCATCATTTTGTATCTTAACATCATGCTGCTCAGGAAATCTCTTCAGGCAAAATGTCCAACAACTAATCCTCATCCTCACTGTGACCCTAAAATAGGTCCCAGCTGTAATTATGACTTTGCCTCCATCCCAGAGACTCTGGGTGGGGATGCTGGTGGTGCTTGCGGTGGTGGTGGTGGTTGAGCTCCCTGGAGCCCTGCAGAAGTGCATCTTTGATGAGGTTCAGGCTCAGGTCAGAGTGGTCGGAGCTGCACCCATCGACCCAGACAGCCCACCCAACGAGACCAGACTCAGAGCCCTGACCGGGCAAGAGCACCCATCTGAGCAACAAACTGCTCATCCAGGACTGAAGGCATCAGCTCTGCAAGCAGTGAATCAGAGGAACACCCTGGAAGAGTTAGCCCCGCCCACTGCTGCCTCCCCACAGCCAATCAGAATCCGGACCTGGATTCCAAAAGAGAGTGCCAGCCTATCAGAGGCTGAGAAAGACAGGCTGGATGCAGCTGTGAAAGAGGCTGTGAGGATGGTGTCTTCTTTACTCTCAGGTGATGAAAGACACACACACTTGTCTAAGTCACTTTTGAGGTATTTACATAGAGGTTTGTGCCCCTGAAAGTGGCTTAAGTCATACCCACACACGGAGACTAACGTGTATGAAATGCTGACTTTTGACAGTTGACAGAGTACCGGGCCCTTTGCTGCTCAGCAGAGACATCGACAAGTACTGCAAGTTTCTATGGAGGAACTCAAGCACTATTAACTACAACAGGTTGGTGTATGTGTCTGTGTGTTTGTTATCACCTGCAAGTAAAGAAGTGAAAGAAGAATCTTCGTGCCGAGTTGCAATCCTTTAAACACACGAGACAGATTAAAATTACAATTTTTAGTCTACATATCGATTCACAGATTTATATTTTTTAAACTGATGGAACTGAAATGTCCACACATCCTATGAGAGCACCATTTTGTCAAATAGAGGGTTATATAAACTTTCTGTTACAGCAATAAAAATCACCAGAAGTGACAGAGTAACCTTGATCATTTTTGATCTGTCAGCCCTCAATAATACTAGATAAATTAGGTGAATTAGTACAAATATGTCTCATATGTGATGACTTGTCTCTCCCGTTTCATTGCGCACCGTTGAATGAAGGAGAAATTTTAATAAAAGTGTACAAACATATAGTTAAAATGATCTTCTTGCAGGTGTGGTAGAGCCAACAACAACTACAGATCTGAGACCTGTCTGGATGTGACAGTAAGTATTAGTCTGACTTAGTTTTTGTTATTTTTGCAAGCTGAAAAGTACATTGTGCACTTGTATGTGTTCCTCTTCTCTTAATGACACAAAAGAAGCATCTTTTTTTCCATCCCTGTCACTGTCAGATCCCAGATGATCATCTTGCTGGATGTGATGTATATCCAGAGGCAGATTCACCTCGCAAGACTGTTCTCAAACCTGAAGGTGCCGGACTCCCTGACACCGACTTCCTGCTTTACCTCCACGTACAGGCCACCGACAAGTGTAGAGCAGAGGTGAAGACTCACTGAAAACATTGAGATGATGATATTGAAAAAAATAATTGCTAGTTGCAGCCTTAATCAAATCATTTGTTAGTACTTCAGTAAGTACTTAGAGGTTGGAAACAGACTTTACTGTGTGAATGGATGTGAAAGTAATAATCTACTGTTTGGTCACATTGTAAAGTACTCATTGCTGTGACTTTTTTGCACTGTGATATTTTCATTATTGATTCATCTTTTGATTATTTTCTCGATTAACCAATTAGTCGTTTGGTCTGTAAAATATCTGGAAATGGTGAAAAATGTTAATAACTGTTTCTCAAAGCCCAATGCGGTGTTCTCAAATATTGTGTTTTGTCTTGATGAACTGTCCAAAACCCAAAGATATTTATTTTACTATCATAGAGGACTAAAGAAACCAGAAAATATTGATATTTGAGAAGCTGGATTCTGAGAATTTAATTATTTTTTTTCTTAAAAATGACCCAAAATGATTAATCGATGATCAAAATAGTGACAAATAGTTTTTTTTCTTATATTTTCATGACACTTGAGTTTCTCTAGGTGGTGCTGTTTGGTTATAAAACAACATTTACTTGACAAAAACTAAAAAACTAAAATGGGTGACTTTCTGTACATTAGAATACATTTCCTGGAATTGGAGACAGTTATTCAACACCATAAACCTTTATAGAACGATGATAGGTTGATAGAGAGATGAAACATCCTTTTTTGTATAAAAAATTGAGCAGATTACGTCTTTAAACTTTATGAACCAAGATAAATGTAAAGTTTCTCAGAGTTTTCAGTCATAGTTTTGACTTTTCTCATGCTACCTTCCTCCTTACTTTCTGTCCACCCAGACTAACGTGTTGGCTTATGCTGTCCACTGCCGGATGGACACCCATGGTCGACCTGTGGCTGGGGTAGTGGTCATCTGCAGGGAGAGACTAACAGGAGCCACATACAGTCACCAGACTACTGTACAGGTACGATTAACAATTTATGCTTTTGAAGAGAATACAATAGTGATAGGTAAAAATTACCAAATAGACTGAGGTTGGTTGAAGTCAAGCGTCTCTTTAATCCAAACCAAACATATATTGTAGACACGGAGAGTACGCAGAGTCTCCGTGGAGAATTCTGACAAGACAAAGGAAAGTCACTAGTATATATTGACGGCCTTGATGCCCTGGGGAGGCACCTCTAGTTGTTTACAGATTCCTTCTAACAGACCTAGACAAAGCTTTACAGAGCTCTGATGATGATGATCATGATGTCCATATGTCTATTATAGTGTTCCCCTGAAGGCCCTGCCGCCAAATATATACATACATATGACCATACCTACTTAACTAATACATGGATTTTTCTATCATTTCCCCCCTGTTTATACTTTGTGAAACAAATGAATAAAATCAAAAACATAGAAAAAATGTATAGTGAGAACTAAATGTGTAATTGATTAGGTTATTCGTAATACAGGATAAAATCAAATCAACATCAGAATCGTCATGAATGAACATAGATATAAGATTAATGGTTACATGATAAAAGATTACAATCATAGTGAAATCAATCAACATCAACTATGCCTAAGTCAGTAATTAATTGCTAATGATTAATAATGATTAATAATGATTAATAATTTTGACAATTTCGGTTATACCATCATAATTGATGAAAATGATCAAAATACATCACATCAGTAAGTTACAACGTTTCCATCAGAATCATCAGTCAATATCACTTCTCACGATTTTCAATATTAACGTCATAAAGAATCCTTCTTTTGTAACATTACATCACAGATCCAAAAGTAGAAGTTGCTCTTGATATCTCGCTTCCTGGTGCATGACCATAGTCACAGTCTTCTTTATCAGTGCCTTGATAATGGGAATGATGCAACAAACACTTACAAAGATCAGAATCAAAAATGGGGTGACTGGAGCCAATAATTTCAAACAAACAGCGTACCATGGACCGGTTACGAACCAGGACCTGTCAAATTTTGAGTCATGATCAACAGCATCACGCAATGAGGTCAGATTAGCAATTGCCTGCTGAATGACTCCTCCCTCATCATCATTAGCAGGGATGTATGTGCAGCATGAGGCACCTACGAGAGCACACACACCTCCAGTGGCTGCAGTGAGTTGATCTAACACAATGCGGTTCTGAAGGGCAACGGCCCTGAGGCCTCTCAACTCCTCCCGTTCAGCCTGCCACATAGCCAACGTAGTGTTTACGAACCCAGAGAACCTGTAGTTCATAGTTTCCATCCTCAGCATCACTTTACCCACTCCAAGAGACGGGAAGAGTGACAGCATGACTTTTTCACCCGTGGACCACAACTTATGGTCTTCTGGAACATTAGAGCCCCAGACAGGATCATGCGGCTGACTTACATCTCTCCTCATACGCTGCTTACCCGGAAGTTCACCAGGGTGGGGCATAGCTGAAACAATGAAGGAGTGATCAGTCGGCTCCACAGCCGCACAGCGACCCACCCAGCCAGGAGGAAGGTGAGCATACATGTAGTACCCACAGAGAAACATTACATCAGTCTGTGGATATGTCCCAAGGACGTCTGGCACGATGAAGTAAGGTGCACACGCACTGCCCATCACTATCTGTGAATAATTTAGAGATGCTCTGCCAATATTCAAGGTACAAGGACTTGAAATAGTGGAGCAGAAAAGTTTTGGGATCTTTCCTACTTTCACGGAGGAGGACTCAGACAGAACAAATTTTTGAGCAAAACAATCCAATTTAATTTCGGGTCTCAAATGGACCGGCCCAAGCAAGGGTTCACTCCCAGCACTGAGAATCTTAAACCTAGAAAACTTGCAACCTGAAGAAGGTCATAGTGCTGGCAACACATTTCCAGTTGCCCTAAAAACTGTTTGATTTAAAACTGATGAGTCAACACTAGAAACCAAGATATCAGGAAACAAACTCTTTAAGTCTTTAACAGGTCTGGGGACAACATGGGGGTTGTTTGTAGCAATCGGCATATGGCTGCACACATAGCAATTAGAGCAGTTCTTGGATTCAGCAACATACTTGGCATAGGAATACCAAAAGTTAAGTGTGTACATGGTGGAGTGTGATTTCCTTGCAGAGATCATTCTCAGCCAGACATCCTGAGCGTGGCTGATGACATCATCTTCCATAGACCGGGCACCTCTGAGCAATGATAGATAAGGACGAATAGTAGGGAAGAACCATATGCAGATTGGTATCATCAAAACAGTCACACAGAACAAAACAATCATCACTCTTTTGCACAGTAACCAATAATACCACCACTGTAGGAAGGATATGGTTGCTGGAGTCTCCTGTGCTGGTGATGGAGGTTGTCTGTTCCTCTGGGACGCCATGACTTCAATATTTCCCGAGTCCACCAGGTGGCAGCAGCAGCCCGAAAGCCTTTCAACTCCTAAATCCTCAGGGCCCACTTTGAAAAAACACCAAAATCTTCACCGGTTTGAGACGACACTGCACCTCTATCTGTACAGCGCCCCCTGTGTAGCCGGACTTACAGGTCACCTGAGGAGTGGCTGAGAAGGCAGTACGGACCCACTACTCACTCACCGGTGGCACTTTACAATGTGTCTTATATACCCACGTGGTCTGGCCCTCAACTCGAACTGCTGTTGGAGTGGTCAGTAGCACGGTATAAGGCCCCTCCCACTGTGGCTCAGTCCACTTTTTCCTCCGGAACACCTTGATCAGGACCAGGTCCCCTGGCTTGAGATCTGATTCTGGTTCTGGAATAACATCAAACAAATATGGTGGTAAAACATTTGCATGCAATTGTCTATGACATAAGGTTTTTCTCATATAGTCAGCTAGACTGTCCTCAGCTTCTTGAGCTGGTGTATGTCGTAGTTCAGGAATTTGGTAACTTCTCCCAAATAAAACCTCGAAGGGTGACAAACCATCTTTGGTAGGTGTAATGTGCATTGCTGTTAAAACCAAAGGTAGACAGTAAACCCAATTTTTCCCAGTCTCTGCCATTGCTTTTCTCAATTTACTTTTAATAGTTTGATTAGTCCTCTCCACAAAGCCTGCTGACTGTGGATGATAAGCACAGTGGTATTTAACTTGTATCCCAAGACTTTGTGACATTTTAGTAATCACTGTATTTACAAAATGTGTTCCATTATCACAATAGTTTTTTTCTGGTATTCCAAAAGATGGTACAATATGCTTACACAAAGCCTTTGCAACTGCTATAGCGTCTGGATTTCCAACAGGAAATATTTCAACCCATTTTGAAAACTTATCCACAATCACTAATGCATATTTTTTCCCTTCACATCTATTTAACTCGATGAAATCCATCTCAATGTACTGAAAAGGATACACAGGTTCTGGAAAAGAGCCTGATTTAACCTTATAATTTCCCTGTGGATTGTTCTTTGCACAAATCAAACATTGTGAGCAATATTTTTTGAAATAATTCCCCAATCCATATGCTGTATACGTTTGTTCAACTAAGCTCACCACCCCCCCTGACGAGACATGAGTGACTCCATGGCTCGTCATAGCTGCATAGCGATAGAGAGACTTTGGTAAAATTGGTTTACCTGCAGGTCAGATGTAAAGACCATCTGCGTCTTGACTAACTCCCTTAGTCTTCCAAAACTGTTTTTCTTGTTTAGGAGAACTATGTTGCATGTCTATTAAAAGGTCAGTGGCTACTTGAGCTTTGTCAATCTGTACAGAGAAAGAATGACTAACACTCTCGCGAGCTGCTTTCTTTGCTGCTTCATCTGCCTTCCTGTTCCCACGAGACACACTGTCTGTATTGTTTGTATGTGCCACACACTTGCAGACAGCGACCTTGGCAGGCAGCTGTATTTCATCAAGTAATTTCAACAATAAATCCTTATGTGTTACTGGCCGACCTGTGGATGTTATCATTCCTCGATTCCTCCACTACTGTGCAAAGGTAAACAAAGTGGAAAAGGCATACTGACTGTCTGTCCAGATCGTGACCTTCTTATCTTTCCCTAACCTGCACGCAGCTGACAATGCAACTAATTCTGCTGCCTGGGCAGAGAAATTAGAAGGCAAAGCTCCAGACTATAAAACTTCATGCAGTGTAACTACAGCATAACCAACTCTGTTAATCCCATCTACATGTTTGCTTGCAGAACCATTTACAAACATCACAATGTCTGCATCAGGTAAAGGTGTGTCAATCAAATCAGCGCGAGGTAGGGTTAATTCATCGGTAATTGCCACACAATCACGAGGAATCCCTTCTACAGGTGTTGGAAGGAGCGTAGCTGGATTCAAAGCTGTACATCTCTCAATGGTCAAGCTGGCCTAACAATGTGGCTATGCAAGACAAGTGTCTTGCTGGTGACATGTGTGAATGTTTGTGCTCCAGCAATAGCAAAGACACAGCATGTGGCACTCTAAGAGTCAGTGGCCTAAACAAAACTAAGGCAGCTGAGGTCTGCACTGCCATATCCGCTGCCACCACCACCTGCAGACATCCGGGCAGGGCTCTGCTTACTGGGTCAAGTCTGGAGGAATAGAAAGCAACAGGTCTTAATTTATCCCCATACTCCTGTAACAGGACAGATATCATAAAACCATTTTTGCAATCCACTGTTTGTATGAAATCCTTTTTCATGTTAGGCAAGGCAAGTACAGATGAAGAAGCTATCAACTGCTTTAACTTTGTGAAAGCCTGCTCGCCCTCCCCAGTTCACACCACCTTATCTGAAGCAGCCATTGCTTTACCATAAATCATATTCTGTAATGGTTGTGCAATTTCGGCATAATTAGCAATCCATAACCTGCAGAAGTTGCAAGTACCAAGAAAAGACATCATCTCTCGCTTTGTTGTAGGCTGTGGTAACTGCAGAATAGTTGTTTTTCTCTGTTCATCCAACACACGGCCTTCAGGAGTTAGCGTGTAACCCAAATATTTCACCTCCTGACTCCACAGCTGGAGTTTAGACTCAGAGACTTTAACACCAGCTGCAGCTAGATATCTCAACAAGGCCAAAGTCATGTTTTTGCACTTTTGCTGCGAGCTAGAAGTCACAAGAATATCATCAACATAAGTCAAAATCTGAGACTCCTCTTCAGGAGGTTCAAAAAGGTCAATACATTTTTTAATTTCTTGTGAAAAGATAGTAGGGCTATCTTGAAACCCTTGAGGAAGCCTTGAATATGTCAATCATCTGTGTTTGAATGTAAACGCAAACCAAAACTGTGACTCAGGACTCAAAGGAATGGTAAAAAATGCTTTTGCCAAATCAATCACTGAATACCAAACATTAGTGGGTTTTATGTTGTTCAAAAGAGTGTAGGGATCTGGCACGTTTGGAGCTCGTGGAACTACAGCTCGGTTCACAGCTTGTAAATCATTTACTAACCGCCACCCGGAAGTAGCTTTTTTCACAGGCAGAATTGGTGTGTTGCAGGGTGAGTCAGGACAATCAACTAAAACCCCTTGTTTTATCAAACTGTCTATCACTTCTGAAATACCTTCCTCAGCTTCCGGCTTCAAAGGATATTGTTTGACAAACGGTCTATAAGAGCTTTTAGGTTTAATGGTAACAGGTGTGGCAGTACGTAACAACCCGATATCACCATCTTTCCCTGTACTCCACAGTTCAGAAGGTAACTCTTCTAACTCTTTTTCCTGCTCCTCTGTCAACAAACACACTTTGTCCTGCAATGATCACAAAGAGGGCTGCAAATGAGTGGTGGCTGCTCCCACTGTTACCCAATTCAGCGCCTTCTTGTACAGACCGTGTCTCTGGTGGAAAAACACACCGTTCCCCCCTGACTCATGCTGCACCCAACCTTTTAAGGCCCTCTCCCCCAACTCCACTAACGCACCGACGTCCGTCCAGTGCGTCCTAGGGGCCTTAGCAAGACCAATATGGGGCAGGGAATGACCTCTGTACACTCTGTCCAGTTGCTCATCCCCTTTTACTGAAAAACCAGTTACTGGATCAGTTAGTTTTGTTTTTTCTGTCAATCTCTCCGACACATGATGTCCTGAAGCTGACACTACTGATAGTTCTTGTTTTGTCAACCGAATACTGTCAGGCAACTCTTTTTTCTTCGACACAGTTTTGCAAGCTCCTGAATCACACAAAAAGGTACACTTTTCTCCCCTCACCAGCAGAGTCACAAAAGGTTTGTCATCCCACTCAGCTAACATTACTTCAAAAGATTCCAAATTTAGCACTTCTCCTTGCGATAGAAACTCTGATCCCTCCACTTCCTCAGAATCATAGTCAGCATCTTCAGGTTTTGTTTTCTGTTCTGTATGTGTGTGTGTGATTGCATGACCTGATTCTGCAGGGGAAGCTAGTCAGAAGTCCTGCTCCTCATCCTTCTCTCTGTCATCATGTTCTCTTTTCTCTCTCCGACCGCCTCCACGGCCCCCGCGTCCTCTCCTGCCCCGTCCACCGCCTTGACCTCCGCCCCGCCCGGTGTCCGCAGCTGGCATGGGACTTCTGCATTCTCTGGCGATGTGGCCCCTTTTCCCACAGCGATAGCAAATAATTTCCTTCCTGCGGGACTCAGAAGAGAAAAAGCAACCATCATCATTCTCACCGTCATTATAAAACACCTCTACTTTTTTATGTTTCTTGTCTCTATTTTCCAGAACTTTTTCAGCGTGTTTAGCATGTGCGAGAATAACCCTTCTCTGCTCTCCTTCCCATCCGACCAGATGTTTTTTTATCCAATTTGCAATCTGTGGTTTTAAACCCCTCAGAAGGCGGGATGTTAACTGCGACTCGTAGTGTGGATTAACCCCATCTCCGATTCGCGGCTCCAGCCCACTGTGTCCATTAAATGCTTCCGTGAGCCTGGCAGCATATTGTGCTACTGTCTCTTTTTCCTCCTGTACCACAGTATCAATCTCAGCCCAATCATTTCTCCGGCCAAATGTTTCCTGAAGAGTATCTGCCATTTGGTTCAGCTGTGGACCGAGCCCGCGTGTTCTATCTCGGTCCCACAGGAGCGGCTCCCCGTTTGCCCCCATAGGTCTCCAATCAACATTTACAGTCGCCCAATCAGTAGTCAAACTTTGCCTGAGACATTTAGTCATTTCTTCCCCGTTTAGCCTATAGCTATTATACAGCCCATATATTTTATTGATGTATGCTTGCACATCTTTACGTGGATGAGGAATCCCATCTACTGCCTTTCTCAAGTCCTCCTTTGTCCAATTACAGAAAACAGAATCAGGTTGCCCTTCCCCTTGTCTGGGATTCGGCAGTTCAATCAGTGGCTCTACTAAATCGGACAGTTTTTTCTGTGACAGGTCACAATGTTGTCTGGTTCTGCTTGACAACATCTCTCTATCCTGATCTGACCACTTAATTTGGTCAGATCAGGATAGAGAGATGGTACTTTCGGAGCATCAGGTTGAACTTTTTGAGATACAGGGCTATTCAGGCTCAATCTGTTTAAACCCTCTATGATTCCACTTATCTGTTCCCAAGCTGCGGCTCCTTCCTGGTACGGTGGCGGGGCACGCTGTGTGGTCGGAGGCGAGGATGACGCGAGGCCGGGGATCGGAGCGGTGTCCTGTACCTGTTTAACAACAACAGAGTGCAAGACAACAGAGCTTGCCACAGCATTAGTTCCATCATCATCTTGTTGTTTTACTTGGGCCATAGACATCTTTGCCTGTTCTAGCCACAAGTATGCCTGTAACAGCCCTTCCTTTTTCTCTCGTTTTTCATCCCCTTTGCACGCCTTGGCTATTTCTTCACACAGTTTTTTACAGTCCTCTGCATACAGTCCCCCTTTAAACTTATATTTCTTCTTCCATTTGTCAAGATACTGCACGCTCTCTTCATTCATCGTGTACATAAATTTTGCATCCCCCGGCCACCCATTTTTCGGGGTTTTGCTTTGATTTGTACCCATACTTCACCCTTTTTTTTCTTCTTTTTTGTTGTTTGTAGTGACTTTATCTCACTATTTTCCCTTAACAGCCAACCAGTTTGTATGGAATTCACCCGAGCAACTGGTCCAATCAGTGAAATGTAGACTTTTGTTGTCACCGTTAGGTTTCCAGTCTCCAGACAATTTGTTGACACCGTAAGGTTACCCTTGTCTGGTTATTTCACTGAGACACTGTTAATAACTACCTTCTATAACAAGATCCCAACCTACGTTTGATATAAAAGAAAAATTTTGTAGTTTTTTTTTGTTTGTTTTGTTTTAATGTAAGCTACTACTTATCCCCCCCCCCCCCCCCCCCCCCCCCCTTTTTTTTTTGTATTTTATATTTTATATATGTCTTTTTAGGTTGACACTTTTCACACCTCTAACCTAGGTAGACACACCTATTCTCCCTTCACTCTCCCAAGGGTTGCCAGTCTTATACAGCCGTTTAAAATCACCACTAAACTCTCTCCCACATAGCTTGAGGCTGGGCTTACAGATTCAGGCCTTTCACACAACTCAATTGTTGATTAAAGAGACAAACTTCTCACCTCACAAAGGAATCCGTGGGGCTCCCGACCCTCTCCAGCCCGCAAGCGCCTTTATCTCTGAACGTAGCAGGAAAAGGATTTTGTAACCTATGTCGTGCACTCTACTCCGCTCCGGCTTGGAAAGAGGGCCGAGAAGCACATCCAGGAATCCGGCTCGAAGGACCAAAAATGATAGGTAAAAATTACCAAATAGACTGAGGTTGGTTGAAGTCAAGCGTCTCTTTAATCCAAACCAAACATATATTGTAGACACGGAGAGTACGCAGAGTCTCCGTGGAGAATTCTGACAAGACAAAGGAAAGTCACTAGTATATATTGACGGCCTTGATGCCCTCGGGAGGCACCTCTAATTGTTTACAGATTCCTTCTAACAGACCTAGACAAAGCTTTACAGAGCTCTCGGTTCACATAATGACCATGATGTCCATATGTCTATTATAGTGTTCCCCTGAAGGCCCTGCCGCCAAACATATACATACATATGACCATACCTACTTAACTAATACATGGATTTTTCTATCAAATAGTAATAATATATATACTGTGCAGAGGGTTGTCAGTTTAAAACTAATAAATTACGACTTAAAGTGACTGATTACACTTAATAAAGTGTAATCAGTCACTTTAAGTCGTGTAAACTTAACAAATCATGTGTTTTTGCTGACAAGAAGCATTTACAGAGTCGTCTCTAAGAAGGACAGACCAGATAATTTTGTGTGTTTTTCAGACTGTGATCCACGAGCTGTTTCATACACTTGGTTTCTCTAAAGATCTTTTCCACACCTGGAGAGACTGTTCCTCCTCTTCTCAAGGTTTTAAACATATTTCATATTATTATTAGTCATTATATCACACTTTATACATGTATTACACTATTTTATAAAAGTATGTAATGCGTGTGTTGTTCCACATGATGGTTGTTTAGTATAATTTGTCCAAATGTAAATGAGTTCAAAAAGATTCTGGGACAACTGAGTCCACTTCAGTTTAAATTAGTGAGAACACCAATGATATTTTACGTAATAAACCCATATACACACTGATATTTACCCAACACTCCTCCCTGTGTAATAGCACAGCATAAATGTCCTCTGTAAAAATGTACTTTACTTCTAATTTACATTTACTAGTGCAGTGCCTGTTCAAATTGTGCCTGTCTGGAACAGGCTGATTTCTCAATACCTAGAGAGAACAGTCCCCTAAGCTACATACAAAAGAACAATGTAAAGGGGTCAAATAATAATTATAATGATTGCCTAACGAAATTTATATACAGAGCACCTTTCAAAGTTACACAGTGCTTGATGGGAAGATCAAGATTAAAACATTTCAGCACTAAAATTAAATAGAATCAGGCAAATACAAGTACAGATAATGAAATAGAATAAAAAGTAGATTAAAAATAATTAAATAAACAAGTAAAATAGGTTAAAATGGTTTTAGTTTACTGCACATTTAACTCACATTAAACATCATGTGCAAATGTAAGAAAATAGATGTTTCATTGTTTTTCTTCGAGCAGGTGTTGGCTGTTCTCCTCGGGGGAAAGTGACTCACATTGATGGATCAGGCCAGATGAGGATCTACACCCCGTCTGTTATCTCAGCCCTGCAGAAGCACCTGGCATCCACAG
This sequence comes from Thunnus maccoyii, assembly GCF_910596095.1. NCBI lineage: Eukaryota > Metazoa > Chordata > Actinopteri > Scombriformes > Scombridae > Thunnus > Thunnus maccoyii. The sequence continues at coordinate 15,260,217 of NC_056554.1, read as the reverse complement.
ACCCCGAACTTGGAGGGCCACTGGAAAACCTGGTCCTGAGCAGCTCAAGTTAACTCTTTTCCAGATTCATCATGTGTTCTCCTTACATGCTCTACACCTCTACCTTCTTCTTCTTCTTCCAGGATGTACTTCCAGGCGGTGTGTCCTCTCACTGGGAGTCCCGGCTCCTGCAGGGGTCCATCATGGCTGCGGTGCTGGGGGACTCGACCACAGTCCGGATAGACCCGGTCACCTTGGCTGCGTTACAGGACACAGGCTGGTACACTGTCAACCTGAGCCGGGCACAGAGTCTGGTCTGGGGAGACGGTAAGAGAACAGCAGAGCAGTGTAGATATTGTGTATCCTTAGACGGGTGACAAATGAAAGGAGAGACCAACATAAAGTGTCTTAGTAAGGTGTCGGGCCACTACGCTCTGCAGGAACAGCTTCAATTCGCCTTGGCATTGATTCTACAAGTCTCTGAACTCTACTGGAGGGATGAACACCATTCTTCCAAAAGATATTCCCTCATTTGGTGTTTTGATGATGGTGGTGGAGAGCGCTGTCTAACACGTCGGTCCAAAATCTCCCATAGGTGTTCAATTGGGTTGGGATCTGGTGACTGCGAAGGCCATAGCATATGATTCACATAATTTTCATACTCATCAAATCATCCAGTGACCCCTCGTGCCCTGTGAATTAGGGCATTGTCATCCTGGAAGAGACCACTCCCATCAGGATAGAAATATACCATTATAGGATAAAGGTGATCACTCGGAACAACTTTATATTGATTTGCAGTGACCCTTCACTCTAAGTGGTCCCAAACCATGCCCCCCAAAACATAACAGAGCCACCAGATCCCCTTACTGTAGGGGTCAAGCATTCAGACCTGTACCAGTTTTTCCTTCAATTTGTCACCCGTCTGTATCTACTAAATCAAGGAATCTCTGTCTGTGTGTCCTTCATGTTTCTCTTGAACTGTTCATTGGATCGACTCCGCACTTGGCAGGTGCATTGCTGGGGAAAAAAGGGAGTGCCATGTCGAATTTGGTGCAATCTGGACACAGGGCAGGATAAATATTAATAAAGTTAAACTCTGAATAAACGAGTCATCAGCCGCTCCGCTCTGCAGCGGCGGGGCGGGGCTTCTGGGCTCTGACTTGATCTGCTTGTGTTTTGAGCTGTTTTGAGCAGGCACTGTTATAGTAAAAACATAAATACATGGAAAATCTGCATCAACAAGACTGAAAATAGAGTTTCTAAAAGGCATCACAAACAGAATATGTTTAAATATAATTCAAACAGTCTGACTTCTTTGTTTTAAGAGTGTTTGCAGGAGAAAAATGAATAAAATTTAATGATAAATGTGTTGTTTTTACAGGTGAAGGAGCTATGTTTGGCTCTGTGTCAACCTGTCAGAACAACTCCTCAACCTTTTTCTGCACTGGCAGGTAGATTTAAAGTTGTATTATTATTTTCTATATAGTAATTTATATCTTTAAGTGGGATGTGGGTCACTTTTCCTTTTAATCATTCATTTCCAGCATGGATATTTGCATTATTCCTCCTTCTCAGTGGACTTGGGTGTCATTATCTTCACCTTCACAAGGGAGAGTGCCAGACTGATCAATACCTGGAGAAGTGTCGCGTGTACAAACCCCTCAAGAATGGAGTAAGTTTTATTTCCTAATGATTTGTCATTCCTTAATTCCTAAATGTCCACAATGATTTGCATTTTTTACATTTTCCAAATTCTATGAAGCAGGAATATGTAGTCAGCTCTATATTTTTGTACATTTAATTGTGATCGTTGCCATTTTATTGCTGTTGCAGCTTCACATTTTCACTCTTTTTTATTTCCTCTTTTTTCTTCAGAGTGAGTGTTGGAAAAAGGAAAATGACAGACAGTCAGCTGAAGAGGACTGGAGCGGGGAGATCTTTGGCTTTGATAGTCGCTGTTTCTTCTCCAGCCTGAACAGAGAGGTGTGTGTGTGTGTGTGTGTGTGTGTGTGTGTATTTCTATGTTTTCCTGTTCAAAGTCATCTCAACTGTTATGTAACTCCTATGTATAACATTAATGTCCTCTTTCTCCACCTGTCTCTCTTTTAGAGTCACTTTCTCTTGTCCAGCAGCTCTGCAGAGGGCCGCTGTTACAGACACAGGTGTATTGGACCTAACAGGTACCAGATCCAGGTGTCTGGCTCTGAATGGGTGGACTGTACAGCAGGAGGCTCCATTCAGGTAACATGACACAACACTTTACTGAATGTAACTACTGTATAAATCAGTTGGGTTGTTGAGAGATACTGTTCATGCTAAATACTGCGTCAGAGATATTTAAAAATATACTTTCCTGTTACTTAAACAATAACTGTACAGTATACAGTAATATGTTAAATTTGTTTGACTCATAAGTTCTTATCTTTAGTTAACTGTAAGCTGGATGCTGCAGGAAGAACTTTTCCTTCTGCACTATTCAGATTTAGTTTATAGTAATTTTACAGATAAATCATCACAACTGATGTGACAATGATAGACTGATGTTCAAAAATACAACAACACCAAACAGATCCACAGTTTTCACTTGACATTTAATCATATCATCTGACTTTTCTTTGCTGTTTTTACTTCTCAGATAAAAGGATACCAGGGTTTAGTTTTCTGCCCTGACAGGAAGTTATGTCTGTATGCTGACATTACTCCTCCCTCAGATGATGTCAACGCATCTCCTGCTTCTAACACAAGGTGACTTTTTATAGGCGCCCTCTTCCTCAATATTATAATAAACTTTGTCTCAGATGTGAGAATGTAGAGAGCCTGCACACAGAATATTTCTACTGTGCACACAGTTAAAGAAGGAGGAAACCCAAGGGTATCAGGAAAGAATCTTTATTGTCACACATATAGCCAAACAGCCTTGCCTTCCAGTCAGAGTCCTATACATGCCTCCAGTGCCACTCAAACAGGGTATGGGCACTTGCCAAGACAGACCACCCCACACAGAAATTACACCCCCCTTAGGGCACTGCAACTCACACCAAAATCACATCTCCTCAGTGCACAACACACAATATTGCACCACAAAGTAAATCACTCTCCACCACAAACTTAAACATGCTCAGGACGCACATACAGCAGCACCTGAGGATTCCCCACCCCAGCACTAAGGCTTAGCTTTTCTTTTAAAATCACTGATACTAATCTTAGTGTGTTATTTTTTTGTTTATTGTTCAGTGATCCCTTTGAGACTTTAACTTCTACCCAGGACGGGACCTGGTCTTCCCTCAGACCTCCTACAGAGTTCACTGTAGCCACAGCGCTCTGCTTCACTGCTGCTGTGTGTCTCATGGCTGCGGTCATGGTGTCTTACAGGAAATGTTGCTCCTACAGGGTCAGGATCCACACTGACCCAGAGGATCACAGTGGTGATCTGTAGCAAACCTGCCTTTAAAAACTTTGAATAGAAACGTTCACTGTTAAAAGCCTTTTGATGGCTTGTTTTTTATTACATGTTTCAAAGGATTTGGCTGGCTCTATATTTTTCTTATTGTCAACAAATATCATGCAGAGCCAAACCAACAATAAACTGGCTACAAGTATTGTATATGAAGCCTGGATTTATGTCTCTGTGCCACAGACCTCTCTTATTGTCCAAAAACTATTAAAAACATGTCAATGAACTACTTTGCTGCACTGGGTGAAATCTTCCTTCATCCCTGAAGTGAGTGTTTACCGTTGCTTGTTTAGAAACGGCTGCAAACAGTAGCCAAAATAGAAACAAGATTGTAAATAAGAAAAATATAGAAAATCACCAGGAAAATGATCATTTTAAGTGAGACAGAAACAACATATTCCAACAAACAGTTCATTTTTTTATTTGAATTGAACAGGAAAAACATTCAACTAATGAACATTACTTGCTGTGGGCCTGACTCAATAAAAAAACAGTTTTTTCAGCTGGTTTCATTAATAAATGATACTGAAATAGCAGAATAATAAAACATGACAAAACAAACAAACAAGAAACAGTAAATATAATATTAACACAATGAAGAAAGACATACAGTAAATGTACAGATAAATTATTTAATATTCTCTACAGTAAGTTTTAGTAAAAGCTGAAAGCTGGTTGAATTTTCTTCTTATATTATGACTTAGTAAAATATTATAAAGCAAATGAAGAGGAAGCTGTGAGGATTTAAAGATATTAATACAAATTAGTGTATAAATGATACTGTATAATTATGGAAAGTCAAGGTGTTAGATTGTAATTAAACTAAACAGTTCAGAGAGAAAATCTTCTATAAATCTTACAGTCTGTTGCTTTGATTATCTCTGTGGTGATGAAAAATCAAACTAAGAAAAAAGATTATTTTTAAAATGTGACAGAGAGATATTAACTTTTTTTTCTTTCTTTTTGCTAATTTACAATCTGAAAATGCTTCATTCATGTTACATTTGTTATGTTATCATTCAGGATCAACAACAGTAATAATGATTGTTATTACAAAGACAGAAAAAAGTGAAAATACAAAAATAATTTTGTATAAAAACATCAACTGAATCTAAAGCAAACACACTCTGGTCTTGAAAAGATTATCTTAACTTCCACACAGGTATAGAGGTTTGTCTGGGGGCGACACCACTGAGGCAAGGCTTGTAAGGTGTCTTCTCACACTCTTTAAAGAGATTCAGACACACAAAACAGAACTTCACTTTACATCGGCGACAGATGATGCTTTTACACAGTTTTGTGTTGTGCTCCACCAGTTGGCCACAGGTGGGACAGGCACGAATGGAGGGACAACCAGTGACATCCTTCACATCCTTAAAGATGATCTCTGGACACTTTCTCAGTGTTTCAACTAGCAGATTGATGCAGCCATCATTTTTACAACGATCTGAACGGGGAAATGGACCTTTCCATTCCCTCGAGCACTGACAGCAGAATCTGTAGTCCTTCTTTTTGTCAGCTGTGCAAACTGAGCAGAGGACACTCAGATCATTCTGGTCAGCTCTCATCACACGAGACTTGCAGCCAGGACACTGTTAAGTTGTGTTGTATAAAAAGAAAGAAAGAATACATATATATTTTTGATATATCGCTTTTTTAAATTACAGCAAATATGGTATGAAAACAGGTTTTAAAATTGCATCATTAAAATACTTACTGATTTGACATCCTGAGAATTGTTGAACATTTTCTTTCCAAACTCCTTCATTTCTTCAGGGGTCAGAAGAGCCATTTCACAAACCTCCTTGAGGGACCATCCAACATCACAGTCAGTTTGACCACATTTAAATCTGGTCTCACCCTTGAACATTAAAAAGAAAAAAAAAAATCAGTCAAAGCATCAGTCAAAACCTTCATGTGTGAAAAAATGTACATCCTAATCAATTAGTGTCATAAATACAGCACTGATTTACCTGAACGTTAGTAATTCAGTTCTAAACATTTTCTTAAACAAGTGAGAAAATCATCCAGTGTGATCAGAAGATTTCAGCTGGTTCATTATACAAATCAACTTTTATTTGGCTTTATTCTAGTGCAATGATTACATTGTCTTTTTCTTTCTTGTTTTAAGACGCAGACTCTCATTTCTAGGAAATTCTTAAAACATTAAAAAAAAAAAAAATGTTGCCGAGTTGAAATATTTTTACTCCACTGGCACTTTTTCATATGTTGAAAATGACTTTTGAATATTGAGAACTCAATTATGGAGAAAAATGATTTGATAAGATTTTCGCTGTTCATTTCAAGTCTATTTTTGCATGTTGGGTCAAATTAATACTGGACCACTGCATTAAAATACATGTTTTGAAATTTGTAAAATGCATAAAAATAAAAGAAATCGACGGCACAATTGTGCTACTGCCACTCATTTTTATCAATGAAATTAATGATGAGTCACAGAAAGCTTGTTTGAACTTCGTGATGAAGGTGATCATGTACAATAACTAACAACATTTACCAACCTGATCCAACAAGTGGCGACACCAGTCGGTGAGAGACATCGGAGTGACAGCATGACCACATGACATCAGCGCTCTGCGAGACTTGTAACCAATGTACAAAACTATGAGACACAAGAAAAGTGTTTCAATTTGGGTTACAATTGTCTCAGAACTTTGTCAGTAGCTCAAACCAGTAAATCATAGACTATTCTTTAATCACTGCTTGAGAAATTTCGAAATAATCATCTGATGAGTACTTACAATCCATTTCATCCTCCCGATCGACAAATTTAAGTGTTGAGTCTTCAGGGTCATAACACTTCTCCTTCTCCTCCTTCTTCTTCTTCTCCTCAGATGTTAAATCACTCTTTAGATGTTTAGCATCACGTTTTCTTTTTGTCCGTTTTGAGGCCATCTTGAGTTTCTCCTACAAAATAATGACAGATGACAATAAATGTTTTCAGTTTCGTCTACTCGTCTTTCAGAGAAGTCATGTGACTTTGACTGAATCATAAACAACGTTGAAGTACAGCCCCACGTTTTAGTTTCTGTTTATGTCAAGATCTCTTGTACAGATCACACATTTGAAGAACATCGTCGCATAAAGTCTAAACAGTGACTCCTCACTGTACAGGCTCAGTGGAAAAATGTCTATCAAGGTGAATGTAGTTGGACCCTTAAAACGGAAGATGATCGATCTGTGTGAGGGGCAGATGGAGACGTTTACTGTACATCACCTGAAAAAGAGAATTGTTGAAGAACTGTCTACAGGTACGTTTATAGGCTCTTTAATAAGACTCAAATCCAGGGGCTGATACATTAAAAAAATGCAACACAGAGATTTATCCCTCCAAACAGCGCTGTCACACACACAGTAGTTAAGAGAAATAAAAATTATGAACTAAAAACGGGTTGTGATATTCTGGGAAGTTATGACAGATGGTGATAAAGGGCAGGCCCGTTTCTGACAATTGGGCTTCCTCATGCCAGACATCCACCGGCACAGTGGATTGATCTTTTTATTATCTATTTATTATTGTTGGACTTTACTCAACTTCTGGTCTATGGCATGTTATCAACATCACCTGTCAATCAGTTTGCTTCCTTTACATGCACACTAGTTCCTGCTATGACTTGCTAGTTTTAATGATATCAGGATATGATACAGATATGGAATATAACCTGATTATTAATATTCTGTATGATCCAGGTTATACTGATCATCTGTGTCTCTGATAGGTCACATCCCAGACAGTCTGTCATTTCTGTATTAGGTGCAGGTATTCTCAGTACGAGACTTCTGATCATCTTTAAGGAATCCAAATTTATTTTTCCTTTTTGCTTAGATGATGACATCCGGATGATCCTTAGAACGGAGCCACTGGAGGAATCATCCAAGCTGTCATCCTGTGGGATCCAACACATGTCCACCATCCACTTAGTGCTGAAAGTGTCTGGAGGCTGATGAAGAAGAAAAGAAAATCTGCTTCTATGCACCTACTCAGCTTTACGACACTTACTAACGTTATTCTCTCCTGTCTTGATTCTTGCTTGTGTTGTGTTAACTCTCAGATGTAAGTTGTTTGGATAAAAGCGTCTGCTAAATGAAATTGTAAGAAAAAATGTCTTGCTCACTCTCACTGCTACAATGAATCTAATCTCATAAAAAAAAAGAAATGTGTTGTAAAAACAAATAAAATGTTTACCTTTACTAAGGTCCTCTGTGTATTTGTCAAAAAACAATATGAATTTGAGCAGATCTCACCAGGCCTACTTAACTCACACAGCACAACATAACAATAATACATTATATTAAAATGCAACATTGCATTTGGGTGAAGTTTATTTTTGAAGGATCACTAATTAACTCATCTGCAATTGTTAAAGATGCAAGTAACTTGATTGTAGAGGAGTTGAATAGGAAACAGCTTAGCAGACTGCAGCACACTTTGTTTATCTGCTTATCCAGAACAAAAAACCCTCTTTTGACTTAAAGATACAGAGACAAAGTCCTTGATAGTTAGGATTACTGTAAACCATCCACTTCCTCCATAGGTAAACTATGGAGGAAGTGGATGGTTAACAGTAATCCTGATTCAGCCGTTGGCTGCCTGACAGCGCTGAAAAAGCACCTACTTAACAGTTTTGCTTTTGCTTTGCTGTCACAGAAAACAATCACACCTGATATGAACATTATTCATTGAATTAAAACTTTCCTCTATATTTAACATGAAAAAGTGTTACCTAAAGTAGTTAAAATAGTCATCTTTACCATTTAGACTTAATTCTACAACCAGCATGGATTTTATAAAACCCTCTCATGAGTAGTTATGTGGTTTGGATAAAAAGAAGACAGGTTGTAAACTCTCCTGCATCAGAGTGACTGACACAAACACCATTGTTGTTTGTACACAATCGACTTTAAAAACACAGGGTATTAACATCAAACACACCCACAAGATTAAACACAAATTGAAATAAAATTATATGCACCATGTACACAATATAAAAACCAAGATCACAAAGTAATCACCATGCAGTGACGCTGGTGCCAAGAGGACGTTATTTCACTACATGTATGATGATGTAGACTAAAGGTTTTATTGAGGACTTTTCAATGTGCTGTTGGGAAAACACCCATCTACACTTTGTTGTTGTTCAAAATTTGCTTTCATTATCACTGTCAGACATTTATAATATAAAATAAAAACGTCACATTCACACATTTATGTTATTTACATGTACACAATAATGCCACTTGTGTTGGAAATTTTAGTTCTTATATATTTATATTTTAACTTAGATGAAGATATCTACTTAAAGTTTTGACTTTTAGAAAAATGCAAAAGTGAAACTATTTTACTGACAGCTGCATGTGTAGAAAGTTTCCCCCAGAGAATAGCGTGTTATAAGACAAGAGTGTGATTATATGATGTGTAATCAAACTGCTGTGGACTGTTTCGGAAGTCTGTACGTGACTGCAGCCGAAGTATAATGTTGAATATGGATACTTAACCTACCTGCCATGACTTGCGGTTTGAAATGTGACACGATTTGAAAGAGGAAACGAACAGCAGTCTGCTGTTGCAAAGTTCACTATCAGGTTATCGCCTCGCATGACCCAAAATGAAGAAAATACTACTACTGCTCCGAGAAGTAAACCCCTCAGAACTGGAATAAGTTTTATTTCCTGTCATGTGATTTTGTTGAAAAGGAAATTGTCTTTTAATCATTTTTCATTTCTTAATGTCAAAATGTCCAAAATGATTTGCATTTCTTACATTTTCCAAATTCTGTGCAGCAGGAATATGTGGTCAGCTCTATATTTTTGTCCATTTAATTGTGATTGTTGCCATTTTATTGCTGTTGCAGCTTCACAGTTTCACTCTTTTTTCCTCCTCTTGTTCTTCAGAGTGAGTGTTGGAAAAAGGAAAATGTCAGACAGTCAGCTGTAGAGGACTGGAGTGGAGAGATCTTTGGCTTTGATAGTTGTCGTTTCTTCTCCAGCCTGAACAGACAGGTGTGTGTGTGAATATTTCTATGTTTTCCTATTCAAAGTCATCTCAACTGTTTCCTATGTGTAACACTACTATCCTCTTTCTTCACCCGTCTCTTTTTTAGAGTCACTTTCTCTTGTCCAGCAGCTCTGCAGAGAGCCGCTGTTACAGACACAGGTGTACTGGACCTAACAGGTACCAGATCCAGGTGGAATCCTACAGTGATTTTACAGATTTATTTATCATCACAACTGATGTGACAGACTGATGTTTAAAAATGCAACAAAAAACACTAAACAGATCCACAGTTCTCATTTGACATTTAATCATATTATCTGACTTTTCTTTGCTGTGTTTACTTCTCAGATAAAAGGATACCAGGGTTTAGTTTTCTGCCCTGACAGGAAGTTATGTCTGTATGCTGACATCACTCCTCCCTCAGATGATGTCAGGACCTGGTCTTCCCTCAGACCTCCTACAGTGCTCTGCTTCACTGCTGCTGTGTGTCTCCTGGCTGCAGTCATGGTGTCTTACAGGAAATGTTGCTCCTACAGGATCAGGATCCACACTGACCCAGAGGATCACAGTGGTGATCTGTAGCTGTGAAAACCTTTTAATGTGAACTTTCAGTGTTGAGACTTGAATAAATTGTTACTTTGATGGGTTATTTCATTTTTAAATGATAATTTTAATGTTAAACAGAAATAATTTAAACTTTTATTTAACAGGAAATCGAGCAAAGTTTAAAGGACAAAGAAGCAGTAAAATAACATAATAAACAACAACAAACATCGACATAAACAGTAGAAATAAGAGATTGAATAAAGACATAAAGATAAAAAGAGCTAAATAACAATGATAATGAATGTTATGACATAATTTTAAAAAAGTTGAAATTTAAGTGTAACTACATGAAGATACTTCATGTGGTTACACAGAAATGTGGTTTAATCTGGTTTTCAAGCATACTGTATATTTTCTGATAAACAGTTATAAGTTTTTGAATATGAACTTGATATGATTAGTTGTCAAAATAAACACTAAGACTTTGAAACAATAGATCGTGATAAAGACAAAGATTTCCTGGGAAAATGAAAATATTTTTTCACAAATAAAACACTTATTCCAGGTAATTTACAACTTCTGAGTTACTAAATTCTTCAGATTTACAGTATATGTTAGATTTGTCATCTTCATCATTCAAGCCTTACTTTCAAACAAACAGCAGTTATGATGATGATGATGATGATGATGATGATGATGATGATGATGATGATGATGATGATGATGATGATGATGATGATGATGATGATGGCCTATGCTGCCATTTTCTCTCATACAAAACACACAACTGTGAACATTTTTCAAAGACCACAGCGTTGCATCATCAGTCAGTCTAATATTGTTAGATTATCCTCTTCCACACAGGTATAGAGGTTTGTCTGGAGGCGACACCACTGGAGCAAGGCTCGTAATGTTCACTGGACTCCAAACATTCATCAGTGACCTTCAGACACACAAAGCAGAACTCCACCTTACATCTGGGACAGAAGATGTTTTTACACTGAGTTTTGTCATGCTCCACCAGTTGGCCACAGGTGGGACAGGCACGGAAGGAGGGACAACCAGTGACATCCTTCACATCCTCAAAGATGATCTCTGGACACTTTCTCAGTGTTTCAAGTAGCAGATTGATGCAGCCATCATTTTCACAACGGTCTGAACGTGGAAATGGACCTTTCCATTCCCTCAAGCACTGCCAGCAGAATAAATAAGTCATTTTTTTGTCAGCTGTGCACAGAGATATTTTAAAATATACTTTCCTATTATTTAAATAATAACTGTACAGTATTATACAGTAACATGTTAAAATATGTTTGACGCATAAATTCTTATCTTTAGTTAACTGTAAGCCGGATGCTGAAGGAAGAACTTTTCCTTCTGCACTATTCAGATTTTGTTTACAGTGATTTTACAGATAAATCATCACAAATGATGTGACAATGATAGACTGATGTTCAAAAATACAACAACACCAAACAGATCCACAGTTTTCACTTGATATTTAATCATATTATCTGTCTTTTCTTTGCTGTGTTTGTTTCTCAGATAAAAGGATACCAGGGTTTAGTTTTCTGCCCTGACAGGAGATTATGTCTGCATGCTGACATCACTCCTCCCTCAGATGATGTCAACACATTTCCTGCTTCTATCACAAGGTGAATTTTTACAGGCGCCCTCTTCCTCGATACTGACCTCTAACTGATACTTTTTTGTTTTTTGTTCAGTGATCCCGATTAGACTTTATCTTCAGACCGGGACGGGACCTGGTCTTCCCTCAGACCTCCTACAGCGCTCTGCTTCACTGCTGCTGTGTGTCTCCTGGCTGCAGTCATGGTGTCTTACAGGAAATGTTGCTCCTACAGGGTCAGGATCCACACTGACCCAGAGGATCACAGTGACCTGTAGGAAACCTGCCTTTAAAAACTTTGAATAGAAACTTTCACTGTTAAAAGCCTTTTGATGGCTTGTTTTTTTCTCAGTCACATGTTTTAAAGGATTTGGCTGGCTCTATATTTTTCTTATTGTCAACAAATATCATGCAGAGCCAAACCAACAATAAACTGGCTACAAGTATTGGATGTGAAGCCTGGATTTATGTCTCTGTGCCGCAGACCTCTCTTATTGTCCAAAAACTATTAAAAACATGTCAATGAACCACTTTGCTGCACTGGGTGACATCTTCCTTCGTCCCTGAAGAGAGTGTTTACCGTTGCTTGTTTAGAAACGGCTGCAAACAGTAGCCAAAATAGCAACAAGATTGTAAATAAGAAAAATATAGAAAATCGCCAGGAAAATGATCATTTTATGTGAAACAGAAACAATGTACTCAAACAAATTTTTTTTTTTATTTGAATTGAACAAAAAAAACAGCCAACTAATGAACATTACTTGCTGAGGGCCTGTTTTTTCAGCTGGTTTCATTAATAAATGATACTGAAATAGCAGAATAATAAAACATGACAAAACAAACAAACAAGAAACAGTAAATATAATATTAACACAAAGAAGAAAGACATGCAGTAAATGTACAGATAAATTATTTAATATTCTCTACAGTAAGTTTTAGTAAAAGCTGAAAGCTGGTTGAATTCTCTTCTTATATTATGACTTAGTAAAATATTATAAATGAATAAAGAGGAAGCTGTGAGGATTTAAAGATGATAGTACAAATTGATTGAATTGAATGAATTAAAATGATACTGTATAATTATGGAAAGTCAAAGTGTTATATTGTAATTAAACTAAACAGTTCAGAGAGAAAGTCTTCTATAAATCTTACAGTCTGTTGCTTTGATTATCTCTGTGGTGATGAAAAATCAAACTAAGACAAAAGATTATTTTTAAAATGTGACAGAGAGATATTAACTTTTTTTTTCTTTCTTTTTGCTAATTTACAATCTGAAAATACTTCATTCATGTTACATTTGTTATGTTATCATTCAGGATCAACGACAGTAATAATGATTGTCATTACAAAGACAGAAAAAAGTGAAAATACAAAAATAATGTATAAAAACATCAACTGAATCTAAAACAAACACACTCTGGTCTTGATAAGATTATCTTCACTTCCACACAGGTATAGAAGTTTGTCTGGGGGCGACACCACTAGAGCAAGGCTTGTAAGGTGTCTTCTCACACTCTTTAAAGAGATTCAGACATACAAAACAGAACTTCACTTTACATCGGCCACAGATGATGCTTTTACACAGTTTTGTGTTATGTTCCACCAGTTGGCCACAGGTGGGACAGGCACGAATGGAGGGACAGCCAGTGACATCCTTCACTTCCTTAAAGATGATCTCTGGACACTTTCTCAGTGTTTCAAGTGGTTGATTGATGCAGCCATCATTTTCACAGCGGTCTGAACGTGGAAATGGACCTTTCCATTCCCTCATGCACTGACAGCAGAATCTGTAGTCCTTTTTGTCAGCTGTGCAAACTGAGCAGAGGACACTCAGATCATTCAGGTCAGCTCTCATCACACGAGACTTGCAGCCAGGACACTGTTAAGTTGTGTTGTATAAAAAGAAAAAGTGTATTTTTTAATGTATAGCTTTTTGAAATTACAGCAAATATGGTATGAAAACAGATTTTAAAATTGCTTAATTAAAATACTTACTGATTTGGCATCCTTAGAATTGTTAAACATTTTCTTTTCAAACTCCTTCATTTCTTCAGGGGTCAGAAGAGCCATTTTACGAACCTCCTCGTAGGACCATTCAACATTGCAGCGAGTTTGACCACATTTAAATCTGCTCTCACCCTTGATAATTAAAAAGAAAATCAGTCAAAGCATCAGTCAAAACCTTCATGTGTGAAAAAATATTAATCTTAATCAATAAGTGTCATAAATACAGCACTGATTTACCTGAATGTTAGTAATCCAGTTCTAAACATCTTCTTAAACAAGTGAGAAAATCATCCAGTGTGATCAGAAGATTTCAGCTGGTTTATTATACAAAACAACTTTTATTTTTCTTTATTCCAGTGCAATGATTACATTGTCTTTTTCTTTCTTGTTTTAAGTCACAGATTCTTATCTCTAGGAAATTCTTAAAACATTTTAAAAAATTGGAACCAGGTTGAAATATTTTTACTCCACTGGCACTTTTTCATATGTTGAAAATGATTTCTGAATATTGCGAGACAGAATGTCGCTGTTCATTTCAAGTCTATTTGTTCAAATTAATACTGGACTACTGCACAATTATGCTATTGTCATCGATTTTTATCAATGAAGTTAATTGTGTGTCACAGAAAGCTTATTTGAATTTCGTGTTGAAAGTAATGAGGTACAGTAGCCTAATTAACAATAATTAACAACATTTACCAACCTGATCCAACAACCTGCGACACCAGTCGGTGAGAGACATCGGAGTGACAGCATGACCACAAGACATCAGCGCTCTGCGAGACGTGTAGTCATTGTACAAAACTATGAGACACAAGAAAAGTGTCTCAATTTGTGGAACAATTGTCTCTCAGAACTTTGTCAGTAGCTCAAACCAGTAAATCATAGACTATTCTTTAAGATCACTGCCTGAGAAACTTAGAAATAATCGTCTGATGAGTACTTACAATCCATTTCATCCTCCCGATCAACAAATCTAAGTGTTGAGTCTTCAGGATCATAACACTCCTTCTCCTTCTCCGTCTCCTTCTTCGTCTTCTTCTCCTCGGATGTTAAATCACTCTTTAGATCTGCAGCATCAGGTTTGTTTTTTGTCTGTTTTGAGGCCATCTTGAGTTAGTGTAGCTCACCGATATTCTACAAAATAGGGACGGATGGCAACTAATGTTTTCTGTTTCGTCTACTCGTCTTTCAGAGAAGTCATGTGATTTTGATTGGTCCGTAAACATCGATGAAGTACAGCCCCTTGTTTTAGTTTCTGTTATATCAGGACCGCTTGTCCCAGAGCACACATCTGAGGAACATCGTCGCATATAAAATCCTAACAGTGACCACAATCCTCACTGTACAGGCTCAGTGGAAAAATGTGTACCCAGGTGATTGCATTTGGACCCACAGGACAGGAAAAGTTCGTCGATCTGTGCGACAATGAAGAACAGCTGAAGAAGATGACTGGACAGGACCTGAAAGGGAAACTTGTTCAAGAATTCAGACTGTCTACAGGTACGTTTAAAGGCTCTTTAATGAGACCAGAATCCAGGGGCTGATACATTAACAATGTAGGAAATGCAACACAATGGATTTATCCCTCCAAATAGGCTGGCACACTCACACACACACACACACACACACACGCACACACACACACACACACACACACACACACACACACAGAGAGAGAGAGAGAGAGAGAGAGAGAGAGAGAGAGAGAGAGAGAGAGAGTAGTCAAAACAAATAAAAGCTATGAACTGAAACGGTATGTGGAATTCTGGGAATACATTAATTAATTAAAAATAACGTGAAAGTTATGACGGACGGCGATAAAGGGCTGTTTCTGACAATTGGGGCTCCTTAGGCCAGACATCCACGGATTGATATTTTCATTATAATGGTTTATTATTGTTTTTATTATTATTATTATTATTATTATTATTATTATTATTATTATTATTATTGTTGTTGTTGTTGTTGTTGTTGTTGTTGTTGTTGTTGTTGTTGTTGTTGTTGTTGTTGTTATTGTTTGACTTTACTCAACTTCTGGTCTATGGTTGTTATTAACATCACCTGTCAATCAGTTTGCTTCCTTTACATGCACACTAGTCCTTGTTATGACTTGCTAGTTTTAATCATATCAGGATATGATACAGATATGGAACATAACCTGATTATTAATATCCTGTATGATCCAGGTTATACTGATCATCTGTGTCTCTGACGGGTCACATCCCAGACAGTCTGTCATTTCTGTATTAGGTGCAGGTATTCTCAGTACGAGACTTCTGATCATCTTTAAGGAATCCAAATTTATTTTTCCTTTTTGCTTAGATGATGACATCCGGATGATCCTTAGAACGGAGCCACTGGAGGAATCATCCAAGCTGTCATCCTATGGGATCCAACACAAGGACATCATTCACTTAGTGCTGAAAGTGTCTGGAGGCTGATGTGGACGAGATACAGAAGAAAAAAAAAAATCTGCTTCTATGCACCTACTCAGCTTTACGACACTTACTAACGTTATTCTCTCCTGTCTAGATTCTTGCTTGCATTGCATCGACTTTCAGATGTACGTTGCTTTGGATAAAAGTGTCTGCTAAATGAAATTGGAACAAAATGAAACTGTAAGAAAAAAACGTCCTTAAACAACACTGCTACAATTAATCTGATCTCATAAAAAGGAAATGTTTTGTAAAAACAAATAAAATGTTTACCTTTACTAATGTCCTCTGTGTATATGTTAAAAAACAATATGAATGTGAGCAGATCTCACCAGTAGACCTACTTAACTCACACAGCACAACATAACAATAATACATTATATTAATATGCAACACACACAAGTAATAAATTCTGGTGAAGTTTACTTTTGAAGGATCACTAATGAACTCATCTGTAATTGTTAAAAATGCAAGTAACTTGATTGTAGAGGAGCTGAATAGGAAACAGTTTAGCAGACTGCGGCACACTTTATTTATCTGCTTATCCAGAACAAAAAACCCTCTTTTGACTTAAACAAAAGATACAGAGACAAAGTCCTTAATATAGTTAAACTATGGAAGAAGTGGATGGTTTACAGAAATCCTGATTCAGCTGTTGGCTGCCTGACAGCTCTGAAAAAGCACCTACTTAACAGTTTTGCTTTTGCTTTGCTGTCACAGAAAACAATCACACCTGATATGAAGATTATTCATTGAATTAAAACCTTCCTTTCTATTTAACAAGAAAAAGTGTTACCTAAAGTAGTTAAAATAGTCATCTTTACCATTTAGACTCTTAATTCTACAACCAGCATGGATTTTATAAAACCCTCTCATGAGTAGTTATGTTGTTTGGATAAAAAGAAGACAGGTTGTAAATTCTCCTGCAACAGAGTGACTGACATAAACACCACTGTTGTTTGTACACAATCGACTTTAAAAACACAGGGTATTAACATCAAACACACCCACAACATCAAACACAAATTTATATAAAATTATATGCACCATGTACACAATATAATAACCAAGATCACAAAGTAATCACCATGCAGTGAACCTGGGACCACGGGGAAGTTGTTTCACTACATGTATGATGATGTAATCAAAAGGTTTTATTGAGGACTTTCCAAGGTGCTGTTAGGAAAACACCCATCTACACTTTGTTGTTGTTCAAAATTTACTTTCATTATCACTGTCAGACATTTATAATATAAAATAAAAACGTCACATTCACACATTTATGTTATTTACATGTACACAATAATGCCACTTGTGATGGAAATCTTAGTTCTTATATATTTATATTTTAACTTAGATGAAGATATGTACTTAAACTTTTGACCTTTAGAAAAATGCAGAAGTGAAACTATTTTACTGGCAGCTGCATGTCTAGAAAGTTTCCCCCAGAGAATAAGGTGTTATAAAACAAGAATATAATCATATGACATGTAATCAAACTGCTGTGGACTGTTTCGGAAGTCTGTACGTGACTGCAGCCGAAGTATAATGTTGAATATGGGTACTTAACCTACCTGACATGACTTGCGGTTTGAAATGTGACACGATTTGAAAGAGGAAACAAACAGCAGTCTGCTGTTGCAAAGTTCACTGTCAGGTTATCGCCTCGCATGACCCCAAATGAAGAAAATACTACTACTACTCCGAGAAGTAAACCCCTCAGAACTGGAATAAGTTTTATTTCCTGTCATGTGATTTTGTTGAAAAGGAAATTGTCTTTTAATCATTTTTCATTTCTTAATTTCAAAATGTCCAAAATGATTTGCATTTCTTACATTTTCCAAATTCTGTGCAGCAGGAATATGTTGTCAGCTCTATATTTTTGTGTATTTGATTGTGATCTGTGTCATTTTATTGCTGTTGCAGCTTCACATTTTCACTCTTTTTTCTTCCTCTTTGTTCTTCAGAGTGAGTGTTGGAAAAAGGGAAATGACAGACAGTCAGCTGTAGAGGACTGGAGCGGAGAGATCTTTGGCTTTGACAGTCTTTTATTCTCAAGCCTGAACAGACAGGTGTGTGTGTGAATATTTCTATGTTTTCCTGTTCAAAGTCATCTCAACTGTTTCCTATGTGTAACACTACTGTCCTCTTTCTCCACCTGTCTCTCTTTTTTAGAGTCACTTTCTCTTGTCCAGCAGCTCTGCAGAGAGCCGCTGTTACAGACACAGGTGTACTGGACCTAACAGGTACCAGATCCAGGTGGAATCCTACAGTGATTTTACAGATTTATTTATCATCACAACTGATGTGACAGACTGATGTTTAAAAATGCAACAAAAAACACTAAACAGATCCACAGTTCTCATTTGACATTTAATCATATTATCTGACTTGTCTTTGCTGTTTGTTTCTCAGATAAAAGGATACCAGGGTTTAGTTTTCTGTCCTGACAGGAAGTTATGTCTGTATGCTGACATTACTCCTCCCTCAGATGATGTCAGGAACTGGTCTTCCCTCAGACCTCCTACAGCGCTCTGCTTCACTGCTGCTGTGTGTCTCCTGGCTGCAGTCATGGTGTCTTACAGGAAATGTTGCTCCTACAAGATCAGGATCCACACTGACCCAGAGGATCACAGTGGTGATCTGTAGCTGTGAAAACCTTTGAATGTAAACTTTCAGTGTTTAGACTTGAATAAATTGTTACTTTGATGGGTTATTTGTTTTTTAAATGATAATTTTAATGTTAAACAGAAATAATTTAAACTTTTATTTAACAGGAAATTGAGCAAAGTTTAAAGGACAAAGAAGCAGTAAAATAACATAATAAACAACAACAAACATCGACATAAACAGTAGAAATAACAGATTGAATGAAGACATAAAGATAAAAAGAGCTAAAT
Source organism: Thunnus maccoyii (assembly GCF_910596095.1). Lineage (NCBI taxonomy): Eukaryota > Metazoa > Chordata > Actinopteri > Scombriformes > Scombridae > Thunnus > Thunnus maccoyii. The sequence continues at coordinate 15,241,247 of NC_056554.1, read as the reverse complement.
AACAATGATAATGAATGTTATGACATAATTTTAAAAAAGTTGAAATTTAAGTTTAACTACATGAAGATACTTCATGTGGTTACACAGAAATGTGGTTTAATCTGGTTTTCAAGCATACTGTATATTTTCTGATAAACAGTTATAAGTTTTTGAATATGAACTTGATATGACACTAAGACTTTGAAACAATAGATCGTGATATAAACAAAGGTTTCCTGGGAAAATGAAAATATTTTTTCACAAATAAAACACTTATTCCAGGTAATTTACAATTTCTGATTTGCTAAATTCTTCAGATTTACAGTATATGTTAGATTTGTCATCTTCATCATTCAAGCCTTACTTTCAAACAAACAGCAGTTTTGATGATGATGATGATGATGATGATGATGATGATGATGATGATGATGATGATGGCCTATGCTGCCATTTTCTCTCATACAAAACACACAACTGTGAACATTTTTCAAAGACCACAGCGTTGCATCATCAGTCAGTCTAATATTGTTAGATTATCCTCTTCCACACAGGTATAGAGGTTTGTCTGGAGGCGACACCACTGGAGCATGGTAGGCAATATGAACTTGATTTCAAACACTCTTCAGTGAGCTTCAGACACACAAAGCAGAACTCCACCTTACATCGGGGACAGACAATGTTTTTACACTGAGTTTTGTCATGCTCCAGCAGTTGGCCACAGGTGGGACAGGCACGGAAGGAGGGACAACCAGTGACATCCTCTACTTCCTCAAAGATGATCTCTGGACACTTTCTCAGTGTTTCAACTTGCAGATTGATGCAGCCGTCATTTTCACAGCGGTCTGAACGTGGAAATGGACCTTTCCATTCCCTCGAGCACTGACAGCAGAATCTGTAGTCCTTCTTTTTGTCAGCTGTGCAAACTGAGCAGAGGACACTCAGATCATTCAGGTCAGCTCTCATCACAGAAGACTTGCAGCCAGGACACTGTTAAGTTGTGTTGTAAAAAAAGAAAGAAAGAGTATTTTTTAATGAATAGCTTTTTTAAATTACAGCAAATATGGTATGAAAACAGGTTTTAAAATTGCATCATTAAAATACTTACTGATTTGACATAAAAGTATTCCTTAGAATTGTTGATCATTTTCTTTTCAAAGTCGTCCATTTCTTCAGGGGTCAGAAGAGCCATTTCACAAACCTCCTCGAAGGACCATTCAACATTGCAGTCAGTTTGACCACAGACAAATCTGCTCTCACCCTTGAACATTAAAAAGAAAAAAAAAATCAGTCAAAGCAAAACCTTCACATGTGAAAAAATCTTAATCTTAATCAATAAGTCTCATAAATACAGCATTGATTTACCTGAACGTTAGTAATTCAGTTCTAAACATTTTCTTAAACAAGTGAGAAAATCATCCAGTGTGGTCAGAAGATTTCAGCTGGTTTATTATACAAATCAACTTTTATTTGGATTTATTCTAGTGCAATGATTACATTGTCTTTTTCTTTCTTGTTTCAAGACGCAGACTCTCATTTCTAGGAAATTCTTAAAACATTTTTTAAAAAAAAATGTCGCCAGGTTGAAATATTTTTACTCCACTGGCACTTTTTTCATATTTGACAAGAAAATGATTTTTAAATATTGAGAATTCAATTATAGAGAGAAATGACTTGATAAGACAGATTTTTGCTGTTCATTTCGAGTCTATTTGTGCATGTTGGGTCAAATTAATACCTGACTACTGCATTAAAATACACGTGTGTTTTGAAATTTGTGAAATGTATGAAAAAATAAGTCGACGGCAAAATTATGCTACTGTCATCCATTGTAATCAATGAAGTTAATTATGTGTCACAGAAATCTCATTTGAATTTCATGATGAAGGTGATCATGTACAACAATTAACAATAACTAACAACATTTACCAACCTGATCCAACAAGTGGCGACACCAGTCGGTGAGAGACATCGGAGTGACAGCATGACCACAGGACATCAGCGCTCTGAGAGACTTGTAACCAATGCACAAAACTATGAGACACAAGAAAAGTGTTTCAATTTGTGGACCAATTGTCTCAGAACTTTGTCAGTAGCTCAAACCAGTAAATCATAGACTATTCTTCAAGATCACTGCTTGAGAAATTTAGAAATAATCATCTGATGAGTACTTACAATCCATTTCATCCTCCTGATCGACAAATTCAAGTGTTGAGTCTTCAGGGTCATAACACTTCTCCGTCTCCTTCTTCTTCTTCTCCTCAGATGTTAAATCGCTGTTTAGATCTGTAGCATCACGTTTTCTTTTTGTCTGTTTTGAGTCCATCTTGAGTTAGTGTAACCCACCGATGTTCTCCTACAAAATAGGGACAGATGGCGATAAATGTTTTCAGTTTCGTCAACTCGTCTTTCAGAGAAGTCATGTGATTTTTATTGGTCCAAGGTACGTAAACACCGTTGACGTACAGCCCCATGTTTTAGTTTCTGTTATGTCAAGATCTCTTGTACAGATCACACATCTGAAGAACATCGTCGCATATAAAATCTAAACAGTGACTCCTCACTGTACAGGCTCAGTGGCAAAATGTCTATCAAGGTGAATGTAGTTGGACCCTTAAAACGGAAGATGATCGATCTGTGTGACAATGAAGAGCAGATGAAGACGTTTACTGTACATCACCTGAAAAAGAAAATTGTTGAAGAACTGTCTACAGGTACGTTTAAAGGCTCTTTAATGAGACTCGAATTCAGGGGCTGATACATTAAAAAAATGCAACACAGAGATTTATCCCTCCAAACAGCGCTGACACACACACACACACACACACACACACACACACACACACACACACACACACACACACACACACACACAGTAGTTAAAACAAATAAAAACTATGAACTAAAACGATATGTAGAATTCTGGGAATACATTAATTAATAAAAAAAAACATATTTCACGTTAAAGTTACGACAGATGGTGATAAAGGGCAGGACCGTTTCTGACAATAGTGGTTCCTTATGCCAGACATCCACGGATTGTTCTTTTCATCATTATAGTTTATTATTGTTATTATTATTAATATTGTTTGACTTCACTCAACTTCTGGTCTATGGCATGTTATTAACATCACCTGTCAATCAGTACATTTACATGCACACTAGTCCCTGCTATGACTTGCTGGTTTTAATCATATCAGGATATGATACAGATATGGAACATAACCTGATTATTAATATTCTGTATGATCCAGGTTATACTGATCACCTGTGTCTTTGACGGGTCACATCCCAGACAGTCTGTCATTTCTGTATTAGGTGCAGGTATTCTCAGTACGAGACTTCTGATCATCTTTAAGGAATCCAAATTTATTTTTCCTTTTTGCTTAGATGATGACATCCGGATGATCCTTAGAACGGAGCCACTGGAGGAATCATCCAAGCTGTCATCCTGTGGGATCCAACACATGTCCACCATCCACTTAGTGCTGAAAGTGTCCGGAGGCTGATGTGGACGAGATGAAGATGAAAAAAAAAATCTGCTTCTATGCACCTACTCAGCTTTACGACACTTACTGACGTTATTCTCTCCTGTCTAGATTCTTGCTTGCATTGCATCGACTTTCAGATGTACATTGCTTTGGCTAAAAGTGTCTGCTAAATGAAATTGGAACAAAATGAAATTGTGAGAAAAAAATGTCCTTGAACAACACTGCTACAATTAATCTGATCTCACAAAAAGGAAATGTGCTGTAAAAACAAATAAAATGTTTACCTTTACTAATGTCCTCTGTGTATATATTAAAAAACAATATGAATTTGAACAGATCTCACCAGGCCTACTTAACTCACACAGCACAACATAACAATAATACATTATATTAATATGCAACACACACAAGTAATACATTCTGGTGAAGTTTACTCTTGAAAGATCACAAATTAACTCTTGGAGTTGAATAGGAAGCAGTTTATCAGACTGCAGCACACTTTGTTTATCTGCTTATCCAGAACAAAAACCCTCTATTGACTTAAACAAAAGATACAGAGACAAAGATCCTTAATATAGTTAAACTATGGAGGAAGTGGATGGTTTACAGAAATCCTGATTCAGCTGTTGGCTGCCTGACAGCTCTGAAAAAGCATCTACTTAACGGTTTTGCTTTTGCTTTGCTGTCGCAGAAAACAATCACACCTGATATGAACATTATTCATTGAATTAAAACCTTCCTTTCTATGTAGGAAAATATAAAAGTGTTATCTAAAGTAGTTAAAATAGTCATATTTACCATTTAGACTCTTAATTCTACAACCAGCATGGATTTTATAAAACCCTCTCATGAGTAGTTATGTGGTTTGGATAAAAAGAAGACAGGTTGTAAACTCTCCTGCAACAGAGTGACTGACACAAACACCACTGTTGTGTGAACACAATCAACTTTAAAAACACAGGGTATTAACATCAAACACACCCACAAGATCAAACACAAATTGAAATAAAATTATATGCACCATATACACAATATAATAACCAAGATCACAAAGTAATCACCATGCAGTGAAGCTGGTGCCACAAGTTATTTCACTACATGTATGATGATGTAATCAAAAGGTTTTATTGAGGACTTTCCACTGTTAGGAAAACACCCATCTACACTTTGTTGTTGTTGTTCAAAATTTGCTTTCATTATCACTGTCAGACATTTATAATATAAAATAAAAACATCACATTCACACATTTATGTTATTTACATGTACACAATAATGCCACTTGTGATGGACATCTTAACTCTTATATTTTTATGTTTTAACTTAGATGAAGATATCTACTTAAACTTTTGACCTTTGGAAAAATGCAAAAGTGAAACTATTTTACTGGCAGCTGCATGTGTAGAAAGTTTCCCCCAGAGAATAGCGTGTTATAAAAAAAGAGGTTAATCACATGATGAGTAATCAAACTGCTCGTCTAATCTAATCTAACAGTGATGATATTAAATGTAGGTGATTAATTTACAGTTTCTAAAAACTGCCATGACTTGTGGTTTGAAATTTGACACGATTTGAAAGAGAAAATAAACAGCAGCCTGCTGTTGCAAAGTTCACTGTCAGGTTATTGCCTTGCATGACCCCAAATGAAGAAAATGGTAAACGTTTATATACGTCAACTGAACTGGTCCACTGCTCTGGGTAATCAACCCCTCAAAACTGGAATAAATTCTATTTACTATCATGTGAATTTGTTGAAAAAGAAATTGTCTTTTAATTATTTTTCATTTCTTAATGTCAAGATGTCCAAGATGATTTGCATTTCTTACATTTTCCAAATTCTATGAAGCAGGAATATGCGGTCAGCTCTATATTTTTGTGTATTTGATTGTGATCTGTGTCATTTTATTGCTGTTGCAGCTTCACATTTTCACTCTTTTTTCCATATCTTGTTCTTCAGAGTGAGTGTTGGAAAAAGGAAAATGACAGACAGTCAGCTGTAGAGGACTGGAGCGGAGAGATCTTTGGCTTTGATAGTCGCTGTTTCTTCTCCAGCCTGAACAGACAGGTGTGTGTGTGAGAGAATATTTCTATGTTTTCCTAGTCAAAGTCATCTCAACTGTTTCCTATGTGTAACACTACTGTCCTCTTTCTCCACCTGTCTCTCTTTTAGAGTCACTTTCTCTTGTCCAGCAGCTCTGCATAGGGCCGCTGTTACAGACACAGGTGTACTGGACCTAACAGGTACCAGATCCAGGTGTCTGGTTCTGAATGGGTGGACTGTCCAGCAGGAGGCTCCATTCAGGTAACATGACACAACACTTAACTGACAATCAGCTGGATTGTTGAGAGATACTGTTGATGCTAAGCACTGTGTCAGAGATATTTTAAAATATACTTATCTATTACTTAAATAATTGTACAGTATACAGTAATATGTTAAAATATGTTTGACGCATAAGTTCTTATCTTTAGTTAACTGTAAGCTGGATGCTGCAGGAAGAACTTTTCCTTCTGCACTATTCAGATTTTGTTTACAGTGATTTTACAGATAAATCATCACAACTGATGTGACAATGATAGACTGATGTTCAAAAATGCTACAACACCAAACAGATCCACAGCTCTCATTTGAGATTCAAACATTTTATCTCTCTTTTCTTTAGTTACATTACATTACATTTGTCATCTTCATCATTTGCAGACTTATTTTGAAACAAACAGCAGTTATGATGATGATGATGATGATGATGATGATGATGATGATGATGATGGCCTCTGCTGCCATTTTCTCTCATACAAAACACACAGCTGTGTACATTTGTCAAAGACCACAGTGTTGCATCAACAAAAATCACAGTCTGGTGTTATTAAGATTATTTCCTCTTCCACACAGGTATAGAGGTTTGTCTGGAGGCGACACCACTGGAGCAAGGCTCGTAATGTTCACTAGACTCCAAACATTCAGCGGTGACCTTCAGACACACAAAGCAGAACTCCACCTTACATCGGGGACAGACGATGTTTTTACACTGAGTTTTGTTATGCTCCAGCAGTTGGCCACAGGTGGGACAGGCACGGAAGGAGGGACAACCAGTGACACCCACCACATCCTCAAAGATGATCTCTGGACACTTTCTCAGTGTTTCAAGTATCTGATTGATGCAGCCATCATTTTCACAGCGGTCTGAACGTGGAAATGGACCTTTCCATTCCCTCATGCACTGACAGCAGAATCTGTAGACCTTCTTTTTGTCAGCTGTGCAAACTGAGCAGAGGACACTCAGATCATTCAGGTCAGCTCTCATCACACGAGACTTGCAGCCAGGACACTGTTAAGTTGTGTTGTAAAAAAAGAAAGAAACAGTATATTTTTTAATGTATCGCTTTTTGAAATTACAACAAATATGGTATGAAAACAGGTTTTAAAATTGAATAATTAAAATACTTACTGATTTGACATCCTTAGAGTTGTTAAACATTTTCTTTTCAAACTCCCTCATTTCTTCAGGGGTCAGAAGAGCCATTTTACGAACCTCCTTGAAGGACCATTCAGCATCACAGTCAGTTTGACCACAGACAAATCTGCTCTCACCCTTGAACATTAAAAAGAAAAAAAAAAATCAGTCAAAGCAAAACCTTCATGTTAGAAAAAATAATAATCTTAATCAATAAGTTTCATAAATACAGCACTGATTTACCTGAACGTTAGTAATTCAGTTCTAAACTGTTAGAAAACAACTGTTATTTGTCTTTATTCTGAGAGGGTTGGGTAAGGGCGACTGTGCATTTTCAATGGCTGCCCCAAAACTTTGGAACAATTTACCTTTCGCAATTAAATGTTCCCCTTCTGTAGACACTTTTAAGGCTAAACTTAAGACCCACATGTTCTCTCGGGCCTTTGAGTGTCCTTAAAGCTTTATGTTTTACTATTAATCATTTATTTGTGTATGCACATGGGATAGTATTGATATGTCATCTCTACTCCTTGCTGTTACCTTGTTATGTTGTTTTGATTTACTTTTGTTATTTTATTGTACAGCACTTTGGGCAACTCTGGTTATTTTTAAATGTGCTTTATAAATGAACTTGATTTGATTTGATTTATTCTAGTGCAATGATTTCATTGTCTTTTTCTTTCTTGTTTTAAGACACAGACTCTCATTTCTACGAAATTCCTAAAATTATTACATTTACATTTAATTATATTTATTTAAAAATTGGAGCCAGGTTGAAATATTTTTACTCCACTGCTACTTTTTCATATGTTTAACAAGAAAATGATTTTTGAATATTGAGAACTCAATTATTCCTCCTCCCTCTCAGCCGGAGAGAAGGATTTCAGAGTACTCCTTTTGTGAAATATCCTCATAAATCCCACGACTATAGCCAAATCGTACATTAAAAATCATAGTACAGTGGGAATTTTCGTCGCGAATCCATTGATACAGGTTTGAAAGTGGTCTGACTTATAGTTTAGACGTCAGACGCCCCAGTTTGGCACAAAGTCCATGCCCAGAGATTGCCTCCCTATTGGTTTACATTGTAAAGTGTGATGTGGCACTTCAACTTTCAGGGCTTACTAGATCTAAACCAATCGAGTTATTACAAAGTTTTTAATAACTTTTGTTCAGCACAGTGTGATAAGTCATGTATTAAAGTTTGAAGCCGATTCCATTAAGCGTTTGATCGGGGTCCACAAAGTCATACTATCATGTGTGTATTGTGGACTTCCTGTTGGATTTAGGTCAGGGGTGTCAGCGTATGATTTGTTGATTTTTCTTGTTGAGACGAATAATTGAGTTTTGGTTCGATCTTTCTACGACATTGCTACGGGCCATGGCCGACATTTTAGATACATAGGTGGCGCTATAGAGCACATTTTAGCAATTTTGGGGGATCATTTTTATATTTTATCAAATTTTTCACCAGACCTGATGTGCGTGCCAAATTTGGTGAATTTTTGAACATGTGTAGGGGGTCAAATTTAGGGTTAAATGGCGTATTAATAAAGAAAGAATAAGAAAGAAACAATTACACGAAATACAATAGGGTCTTATTGGGTCTAATTATCAACATTAACCAACCTGATCCAACAATCTGCGACACCAGTCGGTGAGAGACATCGGAGTGACAGCATGACCACATGACATCAGCGCTCTGCGAGACTTGAAGCCAATGTACAAAACTATGAGACACAAGAAAAGTGTTTCAATATGTGGACCAATTGTCTCTCAGAACTTTGTCAGTAGCTAAAACGAGTAAATCATAGACTATTCTTTAAGATCACTGCTTGAGAAATTTAGAAATAATCGTCTGATGAGTACTTACAATCCATTTCATCCTCCCGATCAACAAATCTAAGTGTTGAGTCTTCAGGATCATAACACTTCTCCGTCTCCTTCTCCGTCTCCTTCTTCGTCTTCTTCTCCTCAGATGTTAAATCACTCTTTAGATTGGTAGCATCAGGTTTGTTTTTTGTCTGTCCTGAGCCCATCTTGAGTTAGTGTAACCCACCGATGTTCTTCTCATATTAATATGCAACACATACAAGTAATACATTTTGGTGAATTTTACTTTTGAAAGATCACTAATTAACTCATCTGTAATTGTTTAAGATGCAAGTAACTTGATTGTGGAGGAGTTGAATAGGAAGCAGCTTATTAGACTGCAGCAAAATTTGTTTATCTGCTTATCCAGAACAAAAAACCCTCTATTGACTTAAAGAAAAGATAAAGAGACAAAGATCCTTAATATACATAAAGTACGGAGGAAGTGGATGGTTTCCAGTAATCATGATTCACCTGTTGGCTACCTCTGAAAAAGCACCTACTTAACTGTTTTGTTTTTGCCTCAGTCACCGAAAATCTCTGTCCTCTGCTTTAAGGCTGGCATCCAGGCTTCCAGGCTCACAGCTCACTGAGTGAGAAAGAAACAAGAATGAAAAGAGTGAGAGAAAGAGAGAAGAAACAACTGAATGGCAGAGAGAAACATTTTAAACAAGAAGGACATCTAATTTATCTTGAAGTGATGTCAAGTTCTTCAGAAGAGTGATGACGTGGGTTCACTGTGAACTTGTTTATCTTCTTAGGAATTACTTTCCTAGGCTGGCCTCTGTTTCCCTCTCAGGGTTAATCACAATGAAAACAACATAACAAATCACATATTATGTCCCAGGTTTTTGTACATCTTGGCAACAAACTACAGTATATTTGCAGCAACTGAGCCACAGCTTAGAAACACACTTGGGTTGAGCTAAGATAACCAATATAACCACTCAGCAGCAAACATATCTTAATCAACTTGGCTACATATTTGAATAAACTTCAATTGTTAGATAGTAGGCTATTATCAATTATGAAATGCAAGTGGGATAAACAAGGTGTAGGTATAGATCAGGCCAAATAATGTTTAAACTAGACTTGCAAGCAGCAGTGAAAATAGTGTTGATTGCCGCCTCTCTTGTGCCTGCCAGGTGTTTGCTAGGATTATACCAATTTAATGTTAGCAAAAATTAAACGTAGTCACTAATTGAGTAACTAGATGCACAAATGTAGTTCTAATTTCTCAGTAAGATGTTACTGACCTTTTGGTTTGATTCCAAAAAAGGAGGATGAACGATGACTATATGATGTTTTGGCTCCAAAAAGCATCAGCATAGAGGATACTGGAGTATAATGCAGTCATGAGCCTTTGTCTCCTTAAAATACATTTTAATCTGAATTTCACAGAACCAGTAACCTGTAAGGCATTTGTTTCTTTGATTTTGTTAATGTCCGCTCATGTTTTATACTCTTATTATCACCTTTAGTGTTTTTTGTATATAAAACTATACCTGACAAAGTAAATGATTGAACATTTAGCCCAAAACTACAAATCCCTTAGTGGTCTATAGTTTTGGATACTGCTTGTCATCTTACTTTAACTTCTAGATGGTCAAAGGTCTCCTCAAGATATTTTACAGTGGCTATGAAAGTGATCAGCCAATCATAAATTTTGACTTGGACTCTGCTGCCAGTTTATGATAAAAAGGTATTTGTGTCAGTTAAAGGTCTATTGAAAGTCAAATGACTTCATGGAAAATGTTTTTTTGATTTTGGCACTGCTGAGTCTTCAGGATTCATGCCCTTCCCTGCACAAACACACACAGGGCCAACTCACACAATGATTAAACAACATGTGGGTTAAAATGTGGCAGGGTTTTTTTTTTTGCATGTGTTACAGACTCAGAATGAAACTCTGGGTCCAAACCGGTGCAATCAAGGGCAAGAAGAAAAAAATCGAGCATGGAAAACCTTCATTCAATGTGGAACTTAATTAAAGGCATCTATAATATACAATATTCTCATCCTTATTTATATATCTAGTCAACATTTTCACACAACCATCTGACAAAGATTTGACTCTGTGTATAAATAGTCACAAAAGTTGAAGGCTGCAAAAATAGGAAAATAGTCATCCTTGTTGGCCACACAAGAGAGGTCAATTAGAATTATGATCATTAATCTTAATTATGATTTTGCAATGTATAGGTCTTTTAAGGTTAAATGATTGAGATGCAAGCACAAGAAAACACCAACAAGTCCACTTCAATTACATACACATTTATTACTAATGCTACAGCTACAAGTACTAAAAACTACAACATTTTACAAACAAGACACAAGAGGGAAAGGAAACTGTTACACAAGGCTATGACTAATGAATGATTCAAATGCATCCTGACCAATCCCAGGGGTTGCAGAGTTCTGGGGGAGCAGAGTCAGTCCCCTCCTGTTCATGGACAGGTGGATTCAACTCCTGAATACGGTTATTCCATTAATCAAAGTATTAACAATTTAGCAATTGCATGATTCTTAATTTTGCGTTTTTGATAGTAGCTTTAGCATTCTGAGAGTGAAACAAGCAGAATGGTACTAAACATGCAGCCTGGTCACCAGAATAAAACTTTGGCATAGTATTTTTCTGCAAACCACAGAAATGCTGAATATCTACATTTCAACAGGTGTAATACATAACATATTATCATTTCATCAATATGTATCATATCAACATTTCTAAAGTGACGAAGGTCACATGAGATCTATATAGGCTCAGTTTCTTATCAGGAGGAGGAGAGGTTGGTGGATGGTTAGGAAGTTTCTTGACAGAAAATTGAAAGTTTGAAATCAGCAGAGAGCATGGTTTGAGACCACCTTGAAAAAAATGCCCGCTTCCTGTTTCAACTGACAAAACTAGGTATTTTTAGCGAGATGTCAGGAAATTTGCAGCCGTTTTTATTTTATTTTTTATTTAATTTTAACCCAAACCATGATCTTTCCCTAACCCTAACCAAGTGTTTTTTGTACCTAAACCTAACCAGACCTTAATCACAGTGTTGTCACATATAAAACATAATTTTTTCAACGTATAATGGCCAATATTGAAACGTAGACATTCAACATATCTGTGGTTTGCACAAACTTTCAATGCCAATGTTGGGTTGTGATTGGGTTGAAACATGATAGTGTTATCATGGATGATGGGATTATCTCAGTGGTAAATTTCTTGGCTTTGAGGCGGTAGAATAAAAGTCTAACTAAAGTACATAACAACACATATTGTGATATACATACACATACTAGCGTACAATTTTAATTGTCCTTAGAGAAAATCTAAAACTACATTTGTAATTCCATGGGTTTTACAGTCCTCTGTTCTCCTTGATCTGACTGTGAACAGCTGGGCTCCATGTCATTTGAAGCTGTGTGTGTGTGTGTGTGTGTGTGTGTGTGTGTGTGTGTGTGTGTGTGTGTGTGTGTGTGTCACTGGGACATGGCATATTATGCAGCATGTCTTGCCTTATGCTTGTTTGCCGAGTGATAAGTTCTTGGGTTGGTCAGTCAGGTCCTGAAAATCAAAGTCCACAGTGGGATTAAAGTTGGTGCCAACTCTTCTCTGTGTGTGACTGGCTCTTAGAGGATAACCAGTGGTGGGGGTATTTTATCCAAATGGTACTATCAGTTCACAGTGGGCTGTGAACTGGTCTTCCCATCTTGCTGGCTCTTGTAGCTTGAAGGATCAAAGATGGTTTGGGGTCTGGTTTGGTGACCATGCAGGAGATGGGGGATTCCCCATCTGATCCTTTCTGTTTGCAGGAGGTTTTTTAGATGGTCTGGTCAGTGAGGAGTTTGGGTCTCTCACTTATATGTTATCGGTCAGCATTCCTGGGGTGCTGAAGAAAGACCTGGTTGGTTGTTTAATTAAGGCTTGTGCTGTCTGCCTTCAAAACATGCAGGGACTTTACCCTACATTGCCGTGGTTCTTAATGTCTACACCCTGCATGGATATTGGCCAACCAATATGGATCTGTATTATGGGAGCCACATCTCCTACATCTTGTCTCTGGCTTTCCTACAAATGACCAAAGTTCACTGTAGTGTATTGTACAGTCTGGCGATCATAATTTCTGGGGGAGGATGACCAGAATGAAACTCCTCTTCCTTCACCATTTCAGGCATCTAACAGCACACCGCAGTCAATCCATTTACCTGACACAGTATGGTGGTGGTTTAGTGTTTGGGGGATACTAAAAACATACCTCCCCAACACTTCAAAACTGTATGGACCAGTAAATCAAGGCTCCAACTGGTCACATGACCCTTGAACTAACATTAACACTAGGCATCCTGAATTGAATGTATGCTGCACTGCCCTCTTATCCTCATTTTCATGCAAATTTAATTTACTTACATTTGCAGGCTTATTGAACTGAAAGTGACAAACTCGTCTTTAACATTTAAAGATGGGTCTCCTTAGTTTTATTTTTTGCCCCCTCTGTTAAGCTTTATGTATTTATAGAACAAAGCTAAATCAACAAAATGATTGGCCGAGATACATGTGACTGTCACTTAGCTATTCAGGACCATGGACAGCGCTGTTCGTTGTGTTTGGGGGTGCATGTGTAGGTGCCGCTGTCCATGGTGCTGAAACGGAACGGAGGCGATCGATAGACAGACAGATCACGTCACTTCGGTTTCTCAGCCTGTTTGCTTTTCGTCGTAGTAAACAGAATCAGGCCCTCATTACATTTCACCCCTAATGTAGCAAAGAGAGAAATGAAAGACTGTTGCGTTCTCGCAGGAAAGTTTGTCTTTACCTGCCACAACATGAAGGAATCACACTGACCTGCTGATCTACAGCAGCCCTCAGATTTTTCTTTTTTAAATTATATGTAAACATGATGTGTTGGTAAAAGGGTATTATAGGGCATTATAAGCTTTAGCTTCAGCCTAAACCATTTCGGACTGCAGAAATCTGTTGCCTTTAACTGTAGTACATAACTATAGAAAAATGTATACATTTGCAGACTGAAACAAATTCTACTCTCAATTCTTAAAAAAAAATCGAAATTCTTAATATGTATAGATTTCTTTTATAATTGTCAGCTTCCATTATTCATACAGTGCTTTGGCAAAACTGTATTTGGTTATGGAGTGAGAGAGAGAGAGAGAGAGAGAGAGAGAGAGAGAGAGAGAGGGAGAGAGAGAGAGAGAGAGAGAGAGAGCTGCCAACAGCTGTTTCTGCGCGCCTCCCCCTGCTTTGAATGTTTGTGATTGTTCTGATTAATAAATATATTCTTTGATTTTGAAACAGTAGCCTTACGTTGTCATTATTTAGCCTTTCTGATGCTATTGCATGGTTAAATTAATTAATTTTATTTTATGAAAAAAATTGCTATAACGTCTTAAAAAAGCACATCTATTTATTAAAAAAACGCCCCAGAAAAAGGGACACTTCCTCTCTAGGAGGTCAAAAAGAGGAGGGGCTCAAGCCCCCTTTGGAGTCTAATTATGCACGTGCCTAAATAGTAATATATTATGATTATATACTGATACGTGTAATATGATAGAATGTAGATATATGTAAATATGAAAATACATATGTAATATATAAAAGTGCTTGTTACAATGTGCCACATTAAGCAAGCAGCTCAATAAAAATATGTTGAAATATGTGAAAACGAGATAAGACATGATAAGATAAGACTTTATTGATCCCAGAGGAGAAATCCCCCTGTTACTGCAGAACAAAAACAGGTTGAGAGGTAAGAAAACAGATAAGGAACTCTCTGAATGAAATAAATAAAAAGTAAAATAAGAGATTAAAGAAATAAGGTCACATTCAAAAAGCTACGATATGATCATTACAATAACTTAGACTATATAGTGAATTGTGCAAATATTTGTGCAAAAGCAGTACAACCCCAGCAGCCACAAACGTCTGAAAAAAGTATATGTAGGTGGGAATTATATGTGCAATATACATAATTATGAAGTAATATAGTATTATTATATACTGATAAGTAATGTAATAGAATGTAAATAGATGTAGTATATAAAAGTACTTGTTACAATGTCCCACATTAATCAAACAGCTCAATGAAAATATGTTTGACGCAGAAGTTCTTATCTTTAGTTAACTGTAAGCTGGATGCTGCAGGAAATACTTTTCCTTCGGTACTATTCAGATTTAGTTTACAGGGATTTTACAAATAAATCATCACAACTGATGTGACAATGACAGACTGATGTTTAAAAATACAACAACACCAAACAGATCCACAGTTTTCACTTGATATTTAATCATATCATTTGTCTTTTCTTTGCTGTGTTTGTTTCTCAGATAAAAGGATACCAGGGTTTAGTTTTCTGCCCTGACAGGAAGTTATGTTTGTATGTTGACATTACTCCTCCCTCAGATGATGTCAACACATTTCCTGCTTCTATCACAAGTTGAGTTTTTACAGGCGCCCTCTTCCTTGATACTGACCTCTAACTGATATTAATCTCTATTGCTTTATTGCTTTTTTGTTCAGTGATCCCTTTGAGACTTTACCTTCAGACCAGGACGGGACCTGGTCTTCCCTCAGACCTCCTACAGAGTTCACTGTAGCCACAGCGCTCTGCTTCACCGCTGCTGTGTGTCTCCTGGCTGCAGTCATGGTGTCTTACAGGAAATGTTGCTCCTACAGGGTCAGGATCCACACTGTCCCAGAGGATCATAGTGACCTGTAGCAAACCTGCCTTTAAAAACTTTGAATAGAAACTTTCACTGTTAAAAGCCTTTTGATGGCTTGTTTTTTTCTCAGTCACATGTTTTAAAGGATTTGGCTGGCTCTGTATTTTTCTAATTATCAACAAATATCGTGCAGAGCCAAACCAATAATAAACTACTCAGCTAAAAGTACTGTATGTGTATCCAAAGCCTGAATATATGTCTCTGTGCCGTAGACCTCTGTTACTGTCCAAAAACTATTAAAAACACCTCATTGAGCCACATTGCTGCACTGGGTGACATCTTCCTTCATCCCTGAAGAGAGGACCGCCATGAAAATGATCATTCTATGTTAAATAGAAACAATGTATTCAAACAAAAGGTTCGTTTTATTTGAATTGAACAGGAAAAACAGCCAACTAATGAACATTACTTGCTGAGGGCCTGTTTTTTCAGCTGGTTTTGTTAACAAATGATACTGAAATAGTAAATAAAATACTATTATTAAATATAATATATTAATTAATATACTATTAACACAATGAAGAAAGACATGCAGTAAATGTACAGATAAATTATTTAATATTCTCTACAGTAAGTTTTAGTAAAAGCTGAAAGCTGGTTGAATTCTCTTCTTATATTATGACTTAGTAAAATATTATAAAGCAAATGAAGAGGAAGCTGTGAGGATTTAAAGATATTAGTACAAATTAGTGTATAAATGATATTGTATAGTTATGGAGAGTCAAGGTGTTAGATTGTAATTAAGCTACACAGTTCAGAGAGAAAGTCTCATATAAATCTTACAGTCTGTTGCTTTGATTATCTCTGTGGTGATGAAAAATCTATTTTTTTAAAAAATTGACGGAGAGATATTATTATGTTATCATTCAGGGTCTTAGTTTCAGACAACAGTAATAATGATTTTCATTACAAAATCAATCTTCAAAAAACAGAAGAAAAAGTGAAAATACAAGATTAATATTGTATAAAAACATCAACTGAGGCTAAAGCAATCTGGTGTTGTTAAGATTATTTCCTCTTCCACACAGGTATAGAGGTTTGTCTGGGAGCGACACCACTAGAGCAAGGCTTGTAAGGTGTCTTCTCACACTCTTTAAAGAGATTCAGACACACAAAACAGAACTTCACTTTACATCGGCCACAGATGATGCTTTTACACAGTTTTGTGTTATGCTCCACCAGTTGGCCACAGGTGGGACAGGCACGGATGGAGGGACAACCAGTGACCCCCACCACATTCTTAAAGATGATCTCTGGACACTTTCTCAGTGTTTCAAGTAGTTGATTGATGCAGCCATCATTTCCACAACGATCTGAACGTGGAAATGGACCTTTCCATTCCCTCAGACACTGACAGCAGAATCTGTAGTCCTTCTTTTTGTCAGCTGTGCAAACTGAGCAGAGGACACTCAGATCATTCAGGTCAGCTCTCATCACACGAGACTTGCAGCCAGGACACTGTTAAGTTGTGTTGTATAAAAAGAAAGAAACAGTATTTTTTAATGTATATATTTTTTTAAATTACAGCAAATATGGTATGAAAACAGGTTTTAAAGTTGCTTAATTAAAATACTTACTGATTTGGCATCCTTAGAATTGTTAAACATTTTCTTTTCAAACTCCTTCATTTCTTCAGGGGTCAGAAGAGCCATTTCACGAACCTCCTCGAAGGGCCATTCAACATTGCAGCGAGTTTGACCACATTTAAATCTGCTCTCACCCTTGATAATTAAAAAGAAAATCAGTCAAAGCATCAGTCAAAACCTTCATGTGTGAAAAAATAATCTTAATCAATAAGTGTCATAAATACAGCACTGATTTACCTGAATGTTAGTAATCCAGTTCTAAACATTTTCTTAAACAAGTGAGAAAATCATCCAGTGTGATCAGAAGATTTTTGAATATTGAGAACTCAATTATAGAGAGAAATGACTTGATAAGACAGATTTTCACTGTCAAGTCTATTTGTGGATGTTGGGTCAAATTAATACTGGACTACTGCATTAAGATACACGTGTGTATTGAAATTTGTGAAATGTATGAAAATAAAATAAGTCGACGGCACAATTATGCTACTGTCATCCATTTTTATCAGGTAATTATGTGTCACAGAAAACTCCATTTGAATTTCGCGATGAAGGTGATCATGTACAATAATTAACAACATTTACCACAGCCTGGTCGCAAGTATAAAACGTTAACAGTGTACGTTTCTGCAAAACACAGATAGCAGATTGCCACGTAGCATATCAACATTTCTAAAGCGATGTAGTTCACATGAGATCTATATGAGCTGACTTTCTTGTTTGGAAGAGGAGGAGTCGGTGCGGTTAGGAGGTAGTTTAATTATTTATTTGCACTGTAAAGCTGTGAATGTAGTTTATTTGACAAATGAAATACTTAAACTTATTGTGTGAATTTAGAAAAAAAGCTAAAATCACAGTTTACCACACTATATTTCCTTTATTTTAAAAAGGTTGGAAATCAGCAGAGAGCGCGGTTTGAGACCACCTCGAAATCAATACCTGCTTCCCCTTTCAACTGACAAAACCAGATGTTTTTAGCGAGACGTCGGGACATTTGCAGCCGTTTGTATTTTATTTTATTTTTATTTTTTAAACCAAAACCATGATCTTTCCCTAACCCTAACCAAGTAGTTTTTGTGCTTAAACCTAACCAGACCATAACCACAGCGTTGTCACATCATAAAACATTATTATTCAACGGATAATGGCCAATATTGAAATGTAGACATTCAACGTATCCGTGGTTTGCAGAAACGTTCAATGCCAACGTTTTGTTCTGGTTATTGGGTTGTTTACCAACCTGATCCAACAATCTGCGACACCAGTCAGTGAGAGACATCGGAGTGACAGCATGACCACAGGACATCAGCGCTCTGCGAGACTTGTAACCAATGTACAAAACTATGAGACACACAAGAAAAGATGTTAAGTGTTACAATTTGGGTTACAATTGCCTCTCAGAACTTTGTCAGTAGCTCAAACCAGTAAATCATAGACTATTCTTTAAGATCACTGCTTGGGAAATTTAGAAATAATCGTCTGATGAGTACTTACAATCCAATTCATCCTCCCGATCAACAAATCTAAGTGTTGAGTTTTCAGGATCATAACACTTCTCCGTCTCCTTCTCCGTCTCCTTCTTCGTCTCCTTCTCCGTCTCCTTCTTCGTCTCCTTCTCCGTCTCCGTCTCCTTCTTCGTCTCCTTCTCCGTCTCCGTCTCCTTCTTCGTCTTCTTCTCCTCGGATGTTAAATCACTCTTTAGATCGGTAGCATCAGGTTTGTTTTTTGTCTGTTCTGAGCCCATCTTGAGTTAGTGTAGCCCACTGATATTCTACAAAATAGGGAGGGATGGCAATAAATGTTTTCAGTTTCGTCTACTCGTCTTTCAGAGAGGTCATGTGACTTTGAGTGAACCATAAACACTGCTTAAAAACAGCCCCCCGTTTTAGTTTCTGTTATATCGGGATCTCTTGTACCAGAGCACACATCTGAAGAACATCGTCGCATATAAAATCTAAACAGTGACTCCAGTTCAAACTGTACAGGCTCGGTGGAAAAATGTGTATCGTGGTGAATGCAATTGGACCCTTAGGACAAGAAAAGTTCATCGATCTGTGCGAGAATGAAGAGCAGCTGAAGAAGATGACTGGACAGCAGCTGAGACAGAAAACTATTCAAAAATTCAGTCTATCTACAGGTACGTTTAAAGGCTCTTTATTAGACCCGAATACAGGGGCTGAGACATTAAAAAATGTAGGAAATGCAACACAATCGATTTATCCCTCCAAACAGCGCTGACACACACACACACACACACACACACACACACACACACACACACACACACACACACAAACACTAGTTAAAACAAATAAAAACTATGATCTAAAACGATATGTAGAATTCTGGGAATGCATTAATTAATTAAAAAAAACATATTTCACGTGAAAGTTATGAAGGATGGTGATAAAGGGCAGGACCGTCTCTGACAATTGAGGTTCCTTGGGCCAGACATCCATGCGTTGATCTTTTCATTATTATTATTATTATTATTATTATTATTATTTGACTTCATTCAACTTCTGGTCTATGGTTGTTATCAACATCACCTGTCAATCAGTTTGCTTCCTTTACATGCACACTAGTCCCTGCTATGACTTGCTGGTTTTAATCATATCAGCATATGATACAGATATGGAACATAACCTGATTATTAATATCCTGTATGATCCAGGTTATACTGATCACCTGTGTCTCTGATAGGTCACATCCCAGACAGTCTGTCATTTCTGTATTAAGTGCAGGTATTCTCAGTACGAGACTTCTGATCATCTTTAAGGATCCAAGATTTATGTTAATAACACTTTTTCTTTTTGCTTAGTTGATGACTTCCGGATGATCCATAAAGCGGAGCCACTGGAGGAATCATCCCAGCTGTCATCCTGTGGGATCCAACACATGTCCACCATCCACTTAGTGCTGAAAGTGTCCGGAGGCTGATGTGGACGAGATGAAGAAGAAAGAAAATGCACTCTATGCACTGCCTATTCACACCTTGACTACGTCCTATCAGAATTGGACTCACCTTTATGGCACTTACTAACGTTATTCTCTCCTGTCTTGATTCTTGCTTGTGTTGTATTAACTCTCAGATGTAAGTTGTTTGGATAAAAGCGTCTGCTACATGAAATTGTAAGAAAAAATGTCTTGCTCACTCTCACTTCTACAATGAATCTAATCTCATAAAAAAAAAGAAATGTGATATAAAAACAAATAAAATGTTTACCTTTACTAATGTCCTCTGTGTATATGTCAAAAAACAATATGAATTTGAGCAGATCTCACCAGGCCTACTTAACTCACACAGCACAACATAACAATAATACATTATATTCAAAGGCAACATTGCATTTTGGTGAAGTTTACTTTTGAAGGATCACTAATTAACTCATCTGTAATTGTTAAACATGCAAGTAACTTGATTGTGGAGGAGCTGAATAGGAAACAGTTTATCAGACTGCAGCACACTTTGTTTATCTGCTTATCCAGAACAAAAAACCCTCTTTTGACTTAAAGATACAGAGACAAAGTCCTTAATATAGTTAAACTATGGAGGAAGTGGATGGTTTACAGAAATCCTGATTCAGCTGTTGGCTGCCTGACAGCTCTGAAAAAGCACCTACTTAACAGTTTTGCTTTTGCTTTGCTGTCGCAGAAAACAATCACACCTGATATGAAGATTATTCATTGAATTAAAACTTTCCTTTCTATTTAACAGGAAAAAGTGTTATCTAAAGTAGTTAAAATAGTCATCTTTACCATTTAGACTCTTAATTCTACAACCAGCATGGATTTTATAAAACCCTCTCATGAGTAGTTATGTGGTTTGGATAAAAAGAAGACAGGTTGTAAACTCTCCTGCAACAGAGTGACTGACACAAACACCATTGTTGTGTGAACACAATCGACTTTAAAAACACAGGGTATTAACATCAAACACACCTACAAGATTAAACACAAATTTACATAAAATTATATGCACCATGTACACAATATAATAACCAAGATCACAAAGTAATCACCATGCAGTGAACCTGGTGCCAAGAGGAAGTTATTTCACTACATGTATGATGATGTAATCACAAGGTTTTACTGAGGACTTTCCAAAGTGCTGTTGGGAAAGCACCTAACCGTGATAATATTAAATGTAGATGATTAATTTACAGCTTCTAAAAAACTGTCCTGACTTGTGGTTTGAAATGTGACATGATTTGAAAGAGGAAACAAACAGCAGCCTGCTGTTCGGTTGTCGCCTCACATGACCCCAAATGAGGAAAATGGTAAACGTTTATATACGTCATCTGAACTGCCAAACCTGTCAAAATGTCCAAAATGATTTGCATTTCTTACATTTTCCAAATTCTGTGAAGCAGGAATAAGTGGTCAGCTCTATATTTTTGTCCTTTTAATTGTGATCGTTGCCATTTGATTGCCAACCCAATCGCCAGAACAAAACGTTGGCATTGAGCGTTTGTGCAAACTATGAATACGTTGAATGTCTACGTTTCAATGTTGGCCATTATCTGTTGAATAATGATGTTTTATGATGTGACAACGCTGTGGTTAAGGTCTGGTTAGGTTTAGGCACAAAAACCACTTGGTTAGGGAAAGATCATGGTTTGGGTTAAAATAACACAAAAAATAAAATAAAAACAGCTGCAAATGTCCCAACGTCTCACTAAAAACACCTGGTTTTGTCAGTTGAAACAGGAAGTAGGCATTAATTTCGAGATGGTCCAACACCTCCACCTCTTAATAAGAAAGTCATCTCATATAGATCTCATGTGAATTACGTCACTTTAGAAATGTTAATATGATACGTATTACACGTGTTGAAACGTAGATATTCAATGTATCTGTGGTTTGCAGAAACGTACAATGACAACGTTTTATTCTGGTGACCAGGCTGTTATTGCTGTTGCAGCTCCACAGTTTCACTCTTTTTTCCTCCTCTTGTTCTTCAGAGTGAGTTTTGGAAAAAGGAAAATGACAGACAGTAAGCTGAAGAGGACTGGAGTGGAGAAGTCTTTGGCTTTGATAGTCGTTGTTTCTTCTCCGACCTGAACAGACAGGTGTGTGAGTGTGAATGTTTCTCTGTTTACCTTTTCAAAGTATGAATATGCATCTTAACTCCTTCCTATGTGTAACATTAATGTCCTCTCTCTCCACCTGTCTCTCTTTTAGAGTCACTTTCTCTTGTCCAGCAGCTCTGCAGAGGGCCGCTGTTACAGACACAGGTGTACTGGACCCAACAGGTACCAGATCAAGGTGTCTGGCTCCGAATGGGTGGACTGTCCAGCAGGAGGCTCCATTCAGGTAACATGACACAACACTTTACTGAATGTAACTACAGTATAAATCAGTTGGGTTGTTGAGAGATACTGTTCATGCTAAATACTGCATCAGAGGTATTTAACCAGTATGTTCCTATTACTTAATAATAACTATACAGTATACAGTAATATGTTCAAATATATTTGATGCATAAGTTCTTATCTTTAGTTAACTGTAAGCAGGATAACTCCAATCCTCACTGTACAGGATCAGTGGAAAAATGTGTATCCTGGTGAATGCAATTGGACCCAGAGGACAGGAAAAGCTCATCAGTCTGTATGACAATGAAGAGCAGAAGAAGATTACGTTTAAGGGCACAATGGCTCCTCTACAAGACAGTGCCTCATGATCAGGTGAAGATGCAGGTGCCATCTTTAGGCCCTCTCAATTTAAGTTTGTGCCATACATAGCCAATATAGTGAATTTATAGCTAAATGAAATTCTGCCATCATTAATGTTATTATTTACACCTGTTCTTTTCCTACTGTGTCATAATATGTCTTCCAGGAAAGAAGACAGTATTGTATTGACAGTAAGACTGACACTTTTGCATCTCCATCTGCATGCATCAATGTTGTTTTGTATGAATCATTGCCATCACTGCAGCTGGCACATAGCAGGTATTTACCATACTTGAATAACAAGAATACACTGTAACAAATTTCCTTGTAAAATTACAGTGAACTACTGGCAGCTGTAGTTGTACTTTAACAGTTAATTGGTGTAAAAAAATATTACCGCATTTTGGTGTAGAATGTGAGGTTTACAGTTTGATACTGTAGTTAGACCTGCAGTAATACACTGTGTTTTTACAGTGCTGCTCTTGTAATTTACATGAACAGTTTCATACTGTAAGTGTTACAGTAAACAACTGAAAAGTTTTCCTCTTATTCATATGAATAAAAACCACTATAAATTGCAGACATATATTGTAAATAACAATGTGTCTTCAAACGTAATGGTCCAGTAATGAGATCAGTTCAGTTTTACATTTTAAAACACGTAACCCTTAATATCTATTACAAAAGAGGACGAGACAAGTGACAGCTTTATGGTACTGAGCATTTATTCAAAGGCTTTCAAATATCCCAAATATATTCAAGTATGTGTTTGAAAAAATAATTGTCAAGGTTCATGCCCTTTCAAAAGGGGTCAATGTGAATCTGTTAATTATAATATCCTGAACAGCAACTACTTTGCAAACTGCTGTTTTAAAAAATATAAAACCGCAAATAAACAGATTGCAGGACACACAATTTGTAATGCCCTCAAAAGTCCTCTGTTTGAATTGGCAGAAGGTCGACATCCAGGCTTCCAGGCTCACAGCTCACTGAGTGAGAAAGAAACAAGAATGAAAAGAGTGAGAGAAAGAGAGAGGAAACAACTGAATGGCAGAGAGAAACATTTTAAACAAGAAGGACATCTAATTTATCTTGAAGTGATGTCAAGTTCTTCAGAAGAGTGGTGACGTGGGTTCACTGTGAGCTTGTTTATCTTCTTAGGAATTACTTTCCTAGGCTGGCTTCTGTTTCCCTCTCAGGATTAATAACAATGAAAACAACATAACAAACCTATTATGTCCCAGGTTTTTGTACATCTTGGCAACAAACTACAGTATATTTGCAGTAACTGAGCTACAGCTTAGAAACACACTTGGGTTGAGCTAAGATAACCAATATAACCACTCAGCAGCAAACATATCTTAATCAACTTGGTTACATATTTGAATAAACTTCAATTGTTATGTGCTTTAGATAGTAAGCTATTATTAATTATGAAATGCAAGTGGGATAAACAAGGTGTAGGTATAGACCAGGCCAAATAATGTTAGCATTCACTGATGTGTGGTACAAGAGAAAACAGTCATCCAAAAATAATATTTAAGCTAGACTTGCAAGCAGCAGTGAAAATAATGTTTTAATACCATTAATTCAAACTTCCAACTGAAGAACATTGTGTGAAAATGCTCTCTTGTGCTTGCCAGGCGCTTGCTGGGATTATACCAATTTAATGTTAGCAAAAATTAAACGTAGTCACTAATTTGGTAACCAGATGCACGATTATAGTTCTATTTTCTCAGTATGATGTTACTGACCATTTGGTTGGATTCCACAAAGGAGGATGAAGAATTATTATATGTCCATGGTTGCATGTGACTTCTGTCCCTCCATTACCGTGGCGGTGAAAATGAAAACAGTATTTTACTGTCAAATTTTACAGTAGTTTAGTGTTGTCCATCAAAATTTACAGTATTTTACCATATTTAGAAAGAATAGTACCTTACTGTTAGAATTTGGCTGTATTTTTACAGCAATTTATTGTAGTGTAGTAAGAAACCCTGAATGTGTGACCACAGGGCACATATAACTCATATGATCTCAAGACAGCAGGATGAAGTGAAACTATGTTAACCAAGGCTGCTAAAAGCTTCTATGCTTAGAAATATGTGTGGAAAAAGTTTCATGTGAAAGAAGCATGCAAGTACTGTATCTTTAATATAAAGTAAAAATATGGATTAAGATGCAGCTACTAAATGATGTAAATGAGGAACAGAAAGGGTCTAAGAATGGACCCCTGTGGTAAAATTGGGAAGTTTCAGATATCCACTACATTAATACGTTACAAATTGTTGCAGACAACCCCCCAATGTAAGACGGATCAACAGGGAATGTTAAGTGTGACGTTTTTGATGTCTTGCTGATTAAAACATGTTTTGATCAGCAGGAGAAACTGAAAGTACCCAAATGTAGTTAGACCACATTCTTTGAATAAGAATGAGGATGTGGTTATAAATATCCTGGCAGTGTTTGGCAATAAATCAAGCATGTGTTTGTACTGCATTATGATGGTAGGTGTGAAAAACAAGCCAAGCACGAGCCAACGAGCCAAACACACTGTGAATGTTTTAATTCAGAGCAGCTTTAATCTGTATATCTGTCTTTAGAACTGTTTCTCATGACAGAAACTTGTTCATGGAGCTGCAGTCTCTTCTGCAAAAGACAAAAGCAAATCAACATTGGTCAGACAAAAGCTCCTGCTTTTGTTGCTCAGTAATCCTGTGACCTTCAAGGAAGTAATTGGTTTACAGGCCTGAGAGGATTCATGTCAGTCCAAAGTGATTTATATTGAGGCCTACATTCCTCATGCCAGCTTCTGGCATAACCAGGCATAACCAGAAGCTGGCACCCATATATATATATATATATGGGTTATTTTAAAAAGTAAGTCGAATACTTTTGCGACTGATGTTGAGAAGTTCAGGCAGCAAATGTTGTAAAAACACAACCGTTTTGGATTTCGTTAAGTTCTCTGTGAGTTTACAGACACAGACAGTGGTGGGTCTGAAAAGGTAAAAACTACACAAAGAAAAGAACAGCTAGCCTAATTTATAATGTGATCCAATTGCTAGTAACCACCTGCATACAACTTAAACTCAACAGGGAGAGTTCTGGTGATAAAATGAGGTTTCAGAACAGCTTAATGGATTTTACCAGATGATCTTTTAACAAGTCAGACATGTCAGAGGAGCCCAGTAGTAAGATTAGAGTGAAATCTCAAATTCAAATGTGGATCCAAATCATGTGACAAATTATCTGCAGGCACTTTTCTTTGCTTTGGTGTGACTCCTTCACTTCTCATAGGAAAAGATAATTCCGTTTTTTACAGTGAATATCAGTGCTCCTTGTGGCTTAGTAGAGCTTGAAAGTTGGTATAAACTAGTAGACAGATGGCGCCACCTCTTGGACTAAACTGCATGCTATAAGACCTTTGGAGAGGCTTTGAATAGTATTGACATTTTATAATCTCAGTGTAATCATTACTTAGAGTCCAGCATTGCATTATTCAGGAAAAACAACAGCCTACTGTAGCCTACAGCAGGCTGATGTGTTGCTGTCCTCAGTTCTAGTCATACACTAAATATGTAAGGAAAAGGGAAGATGTATCGCAGAGATATTAGAGTTTTAGGGCCACACTGAGAGGAAAAAAATCTGAGATTTAGAGAATAAATTCATAATATTTCGAGAGAAAAAAAACTTGTAATATCACATAGTCATAATATTCATACTTCATCTTTTGGCACATCAGCACCAGATTGTTAGGAGATGGCTGGGAGTGATCGACTATAAGGCTACCGGTGGTTACATCAGATATTACAGTTTTTTTATATTATATGTTTTATATCAGTGTGGCCCTAATACTCCATCATAGTAGGCTACAGGGTCTTTGACATTGAGGAAGAAGTGCGTGTTTGATCTTGTAACATAAACACTGTACTGGGTGTGTGTCAGTCAGAAACAAAAATCATGACATAAAAACCCCACAAAAACTAACTGGAGATGTGGATACTGTCAGATAACAATTTGGAAGACTTAATAGAAGTGAATGTATCTCTTAAGTATGATAAAATAACATTTTATCCTCAGGAGGAGATTCAAGAGGAAAGATGAGCGGCCCCAGAAAATGACCTTCGTGAAAGAACAACAGGCCACATGTTACCTCAGCAGTGTCTTTGAAGTTCTCTTCATGACGACAGAGATCCATGACAGGTTTGAAATACTACAGATGCTTTCATCTAGGGCTGCAACTAATGATCACTTGCATTATTGATTAATATATTGACTATTTTCTTGATTAATTGATTAGTCTTTGATCTTTAAAATGTCGGAAAATATTGAAAAAATGTAAATCACAGTTTCCCAAAGCTTAAGATGCAACTTACAATGTCTTGCTTTGTCCCAGAACCAGAGAATCTTAGCATTTTTTCTTAAAAAAATGACTCAAAACGATTAATTGATTATCAAAATAGTTGCTGATTAATTGCCTGCTGATTGACTAATCGATTCATCATCTAATTGTTGCAGCTCTACTTTCATCTCACATTTGAAGCAAATATGAGAAGCAAGAACACAACTGGAACAGGAAAAATAGTTTTATAAAGTGATACATCTGCATGTATCCAGTAGATGGTGCTGTTTGGTGTGGAGATTATTCCCCCAAAAGCAAATTAAAAGTATTATAATTTTGGTTTCATGAATAAGCCGATGTCAAGAACTTGAGCAGAAATTGAACTTGAGTGCCATGGCATGAGAAAAATGTTGTGAGGAAGCCAAATGCGACAGTTCCTCAGTTTAATGAAAGTTGTAAACTTTTGTTGTTCTGTGCCAACAATCAATTCTAAATTATTGTTCACCAGCTCCAGTACTGCATATGTACTCATGTGCAGAGGTAGGATCACAAAAATACCCAAAAAATTCATTAACAGAAAGCTATGACTGTAATATTAAGAGATCGTTGCTAAATATATTATTTTTCTTCCACTTCAAAGCCACAGAGTGTCACATGCCAATCCAGGAGAACTGAAAGGAGACGAGGTGGAGAAATGTAGTAGAAATATCATCGTACACATCACAACCAGCAGCCTCACCACCATCTCATGATGAAGAAAAAAAACAGGCGGGACAAAGTGAAGATGTTGAGGAGAAGATGAAAACTGAATATAACTACAGTATAAATCAGCTGGGTTGTTGAGAGATATTTTAAAATGTACTCTCCTATTACTTAAACAGTAATTGTACAGACCACAGTAAAATGTTTGTTGCATAAATTCTTATCTTTAGTGAACTGTAAGCCGGATGCTGCAAGGAAGAACTTCTCCTTCTGTGCTATTCAGATTTTGTTTACAGGGATTTTACAGATAAATCATCACAACTGATGTGACAATGATAGACTGATGTTTGAAAATGGATACCAGGGTTTAGTTTTCTGCCCTGACAGGAGATTATGTCTGTATGCTGACATCACTCCTCCCTCAGATGATGTCAGGACCTGGTCTTCCCTCAGACCTCCTACAGAGTTCACTGTAGCCACAGAGCTCTGCTTCACCGCTGCTGTGTGTCTCCTGGCTGCAGTCATGGTGTCTTACAGGAAATGTTGCTCCTACAGGGTCAGGATCCACACTGACCCAGAGGATCACAGTGGTGATCTGTAGCCGTTAGTTGAGACTTTAATGAATTCTTACTTTGTGTGTGACTCATTTGTTGTTTAAATTATTATTTTGATGTGAAACAGAAATAATTTATTCAAGCAAATAGTTTATTTTGACTTTTATTTAACTGGAAGTCAAGCAAAGTTTAAAGGACAAAGAAACAGTAAAATAACATAATAATCAACAACAACCATTGACATAAACAGTAGAAATAACAGACTGAATAAAGATATTATAAAGATAAAAAGGACTAAATAACAATAATTAATATTTTATGACAAAATTAAAAAAATTGTGGAAATTAATGTATCACTACATGAAGATACTTTATATATTATGTAGTAATGTGGTTTAATCTGGTTTTAAAGCAAACTGTATATTTTCTGATAAACTGTTCAATAAGTCTTTGAATATGAACTTGATATGATTAGTTGTCAAAATAAACACCAAAGCTTTGAAACAATAGATTGCGATATAGACAAAGGTTTCCTGGAAAAATTAAAATACTTTTTTCAAACTGAATTGATCAGTTACAGTATATGTTAGATTTGTCATCTTCATCATTCAAGGCTTTACTTTTAAACAGACAGTAGTTATGATGATGATGATGATGATAATGATGATGATGATGATGATGATGATGGTGGCCTCTGCTGCCATTTTCTCTCATACAAAACACACAGCTGTGAACATTCATCAAAGACCACAGTGTTGCATCAACAAACACAGAGTCTGGTGTTGTTAAGATTATTTCCTCTTCCACACAGGTATAGAGGTTTGTCTGGGGGCGACACCACTGGAGCAAGGCCTGAAATATGAACTTGATTTCAAACACTCTCTGGTGGGCTTCAGACACACAAAGCAGAACTCCACCTTACATCGGGGACAGACGATGTTTTTAACTGAGTTCTGTTATGCTCCACCAGTTGGCCACAGGTGGGACAGGCACGGATGGAGGGACAACCAGTGACATCCTTCACAGACTCAAAGATGATCTCTGGACACTTTCTCAGTGTTTCAAGTGTCTGATTGATGCAGTCATAATTTTCACAACGATCTGAACGTGGAAATGGACCTTTCCATTCCCTCGAGCACTGACAGCAGAATCTGTAGACCTTCTTTTTGTCAGCTGTGCAAACTGAGCAGAGGACACTCAGATCATTCAGGTCAGCTCTCTCCACACGAGACTTGCAGCCAGGACACTGTTAAGTTGTGTTGTAAAAAAAGAAAGAAAGAGTATTTTTTTAATTTAACTTTCAATTAAACTTTATTTAATTGAAATGAAAGCTTCCTTTCTATGTAGGAAAATATAAAAATGTTATCTAAAATAGTTAAATAGTCATATTTACCATTTAGACTCTTAATTCTACAACCAGCATGGATTTTATGAAACCCTCTGATGAGTAGTTATGTGGTTTGGATAAAAAGAAGACAGGTTGTAAACTCTCCTGCAACAGAGTGACTGACACAAACACCACTGTTGTGTGAACACAATCGACTTTAAAAACACAGGGTATTAACATCAAACACACCCACAAGATTAAACACAAATTTACATAAAATTATATGCACCATGTACACAATATAATAACCAAGATCACCATGCAGTGAACCTGGTGCCAAGAGGAAGTTATTTCACTACATGTATGATGATGTAATCACAAGGTTTTATTGAGGACTTTCCAATGTGCTGTTGCAAGTGAAACTATTTTAGTGCAGCTGCATGTGTAGACAGTTTCCCACAGAGAATAGCGCCTTATAAAACAAGGGTGTAATCACATGATGTGTATTCTAACTGCTGGTCTAATCTAATCTAACCATGATAATATTAAATGTAGGTGATTAATTTACAGTTTCTAAAAAACTGTCCTGACTTGTGGTTTGAAATGTGACACGATTTGAAAGAGAAAACAAACAGCAGTCTACTGTTGCAAAGTTCACTGTCATGTTACAGCCTCACATGACCCCAAATGAGGAAAATGGTAAACGTTTATATACGTCATCTGAACTGCCAAACCTGTCAAAATGTCCAAAATGATTTGCATTTCTTACATTTTCCAAATTCTGTGAAGCAGGAATAAGTGGTCAGCTCTATATTTTTGTCCATTTAATTGTGATCGTTGCCATTTTATTGCCAACCCAATCGCCAGAACAAAACATTGGCATTGTACCTTTCTGCAAACCATGGATACGTTGAATGTCTACGTTTCAATGTTGGCCATTATCCGTTGAATAATGATGTTTTATGGTGTGACAACGCTGTGGTTAAGGTCTGGTTAGGTTTAGGCACAAAAACCACTTGGTTAGTGAAAGATCATGGTTTGGGTTAAAATAAAACAAAAAATAAAATAAAAATGGCTGAAAATGTCCCAATGTCTCACTAAAAACACCCGGTTTTGTCAATTGAAACAGGAAGTGGGCATTAATTAATTGGTCCAACACTTCCACCTCTTAATAAGAAAGTCATCTCATATAGATCTCATGTGAATTACGTCACTTTGGAAATGTTAATATGATACGTATTACATGTGTTGAAACGTAGATATTCAATTTATCTGTTGTTTGCAGAAATGTACAATGCCAACGTTTTATTCTGGTGACCAGGCTGTTATTGCTATTGCAGCTCCACATTTTAACTCTTTTTTCCTCCTCTTGTTCTTCAGAGTGAGTGTTGGAAAAAGGAAAATGACTCAGCTGAATCAGCTGAAAAGGGCTGGAGCGGAGAAGTCTTTGGCTTTGATAGTCGTCGTTTCTTCTCCAGCCTGAACAGACAGGTGTGTGAGTGTGAATGTTTCTCTGTTTACCTTTTCAGAGTATGAATATGCATCTTAACTCCTTCCTATGTGTAACATTAATGTCCTCTCTCTCCACCTGTCTCTCTTTTAGAGTCATTTTCTCTTGTCCAGCAGCTCTGCAGAGGGTCACTGTTACAGACACAGGTGTACTGGACCTAACAGGTACCAGACCCAGGTGTCTGGTTCTGAATGGGTGGACTGTCCAGCAGGAGGCTCCATTCAGGTAACATGACACAACACTTTATTGAACGTAACTACAGTATAAATCAGTTGGGTTGTTGAGAGATACTGTTCATGCTAAATGCTGGATCAGAGGTATTTTAAAATGTATGTTCCTATTACTTAAATAATAACTGTACAGTATACAGTAATATTTTGAAATATGTTTGACGCATAAGTTCTTATCTTTAGTTAACTGTAAGCAGGATAACTCCAATCCTCACTGTACAGGATCAATGGAAAAATGTGCATCCTGGTGAATGCAATTGGACCCAGAGGACATGAAAAGCTCATCAATCTGTGCGAAAATGAAGAGCAGATGAAGAAGATGACTGTGCAGCACCTAAGAGAGAAAACCGTTCAAGAACTCAAACCATCTACAGGTACATTTAAGGGCACAATGGCTCCTCTACAAGACAGTGCCTCATGATCAAGTGAAGATGCAGGTGCCATCTTTAGGCCCTCTCAATTTAAGTTTGTGCCATAGTGGTGAACAATACAGTGGTCCTGAAACTGTAACAGCTAAATGAAATTCTGCCATCATTAATGTTATTATTTACACCTGTTCTTTTCCTACTGTGTCATAATATGTCTTCCAGGAAAAAAGACTATTTATTGACAGTAAGACTGACACTTTTGCATCTGCATCTGCATGCATCAATGTTGTTTTGTATGAATCATTGCCATCACTGCAGCTGGCACATAGCAGGTATTTACCATACGTGAATAACAAGAATACACTGTAACAAATTTCCTTGTAAAATTACAGTTAACTTCTGGCAGCAGTAGTTATACTTTAACAGTTAATTGGTGTAAAAAATATTACAGCATTTTGCTGTAGAATGTGAGGTTTACAGTTTGATACTGTAGTTAGACCTGCAGTAATACACTGTATTTTTACAGTGTTGCTCTTGTAATTTACATGAACAGTTTCACACTGTAAGTGTTACAGTAAACAACTGAAAAGTTTTCTTCTTATTCATATGAATAAAAACATTATAATGTAATGTATGTAATAATGTAGAACAAATCTAGTACTTCAAGATTTTCAGATTAAGGCTTTTTCCAAATTAATTAACAAACATTTTACTGTTAATTTTAACTATCAAACAATGACAGAGATGACAGCCTTTCAGCTTTGGACCTCAAGGACCTCAAAAGGGAAAAGATTGACCATGTGGACTTTAAAACAACACAGAGGAGTGTATCTGATGCCCCTATTGGCAGTAATCAGTAGGACAACATCATTTGTTTGTGCTTCCCAAACCATTACACATCGGTGTTAAAAATAATCATGTTAATTATGCGACAACACTGTGGTTAAGGTCTGGTTAGGTGTAATCACAAAGAGTGCTTATACGTATAACCAATTTGGACATAATTAATTTTATGATTTACATCTGCGTTATTTCCTACTGCGTTATATTATATCTTCCAGGAAAAGGGACTATTGACAGAAAGGTGGACACTTTTGCATCCCCATCAGCATTTATCACTGTTGTTTTGCATGAATAATCATCATCATTATTATTATTATTATTATTATTATTATTATTATTATTATTATTATTATTACTATTTACCATACTTCTGAATAGTTGAAGTACCTGCTTTTGTTGCTTAGTAATCCTGTGACCTTCATGGAAGTAATTGGTTTACAGGCTTGAGAAGATTCGTGTCAGATCGAAATGTTGTCTGCTTGATTTATTATTTGTTTGAATTGTGTTATGCTAGAAGCTGGCACGGGGTATTTAGGCCTACCATAACCTATTATACCTACCTGTAATAGCTGACATACCTGCTTTTGGTGCTAAATCATTATTTGAATCACGTGAGGTTCTATGGCCTTTAATTGATTTTCAGACCTGAAAAGGTCCTTGTCTTATCAACATTGTCTGCAAGTGTTTTCAGTATAATAGTCTATATGCAGTCAGCACTGCTGAGGAGATAACAGGTGGGATTTCGTTTCATTTGAACTTCCCAAAATGGCAAGAATCTAAGGCTGTCTAATCGGATGCAAATCAACCGATTCAGATTTTTTCTATTGTGCTATTTTTTTCCAAATTGATTTGCAAACATTTTACTGTCTTCAATCAAAAGAATGACAGGACGATAAACATTCAGCTCAACCTGAAAACAAAAGAAAATCTCTATAAAATGATTTTAAATGTGAAAATTACTAGAGTACTTTCTTTGGTTGCAGTTTTTAAAGATTAAATAGGTTTAAATAGTTTAAATAAATAGTAGACAGGTGGTAGGCAAAGTAAAGCAGGTCCTGAAAAGTCATCTGAATGGGAGGAACAAGGTACGCGCCATCAACACCTACAGCCCTGCCAGTCATCAGATACCCTGCCGGTATAATAGGCTGGCCAAAGAAAGGAGTGGCGGATCGAGGGAGGCTGAGGACTAGTGAGTGTCAGAGCCACTGTCCAGGATGAAACAACCAAGATCCAGGAATACATCAGGAAGATGGCCCCCAAAGATGAGCTGCTAAGTGAACACCTCAGGCAGCAGAAACCCGATGATGCAGAGGAGGAGGAGGAACCATCATGGAGGGACAAGCCCTACACGGCATGTACCACCGACAGATAGAAGAAGTGGCTGATATCAAGAAATCCTACCAGTGGCTGGAAAAAGCTGTACTGAAGGACAGCACAGAAGCACTAATCATGGCAGCACAAGAACAGGCACTTAGTACAAGATCAATAGAGGCGGGGATCTACCACACCAGACAGGACCCCAGGTGCAGGCCACTATAGGCTGTGCAAAGATGCTCCTGAGACAGATCAGCACATGATAGCAGGGTGTGAGATGCAGGCAGGAAAAGCATACATGGAACGCCATAACCAAGTGGCTGGCATAGTGTACAGGAACATCTGCACTGAGTATGAGCTGGAAGTCCCAAGGTCAGAATGGAAGACACCTCCTAAGGTGGTTGAGAATGACCAAGCCAAGATCCTGTGGGACTTCCAGATCCAGATGGCAAGCTGGTGATGGTGAACCAACCGGTCATCGTGTTGATCAACAAACAACAGAAGAAGGCAGTGGTGATAGACGTAGCAATCCCAAGCGACAGCAACATCAGGAAGAAAGAACACGAGAAGATCGAAAAATACCAAGGGCTGAGAGAGGAGCTAGAAAGATGTGGGGAGTAAAGGCAACAGTGGTGCCAGTGGTCATTGGAGCACTGGGGGCTGTGACCTACCAACTGGGAGAGTGGCTCCAGCAGATTCCAGGTACAACATCTGAGGTCTCTGCCCAGAAGAGCACAGTCCTAGGAACAGCTAAGATACTGCGCAGAACCCTCAAACTCCCAGGCAAACTCCAGAGGACCAGAGCTTGAGGAAGACACAAAACCCCCCCGGGGTGAGGGGTATTTGAGGTCACTGTGGCCACAGCGCTCTGCTTCACTGCTGCTGTGTGTCTCCTGGCTGCAGTCATGGTGTCTTACGGGAAATGTTGCTCCTACAGGGTCAGGATCCACACTGTCCCAGAGGATCACAGTGGTGATCTGTAGCCGTGAAAAACTTTGAATGTAAACTTTTAGAGTTGACAGTTTAATAAATTGTTACTTTGTGTTTGACTAATTTGTTGTTTAAATTATCATTTTGATGTTAAACAGAAATAATTCAATCAATCAATCAAATATATTTTCACTTTTATTTAACAGGAAATCAAGCAAAGTTTAAAGGACAAAGAAGCAGTGAAATAGCATAATAATAAACAATAAACATAGATATAAACAGTAGAAATAAGAGAATGAATAAAGACATTATTAAGATGAAAAGGGCTAAATACCAATGATAATGAACACTTAATGACAAAATAAAAAAATGAATTAAAGTATAACTACATGAAGATACTTTATATATTATGTAGTTATGTGGCTTAATCAAAAGCAAACTGTATATTTTCTGATAAAATTTCTTTGAATACGAACTTGATGTGTTTAGTTGTCAAAATAAACGCCAAAGCTTTGAAACAATAGATCGTGATAAAGACAAAGGTTTCCTGGGAAAATGAAAATAGTTTTTCACAAATAAAACACTTATTCCAGGTAATTTACAATTTCTGAGTTGC
This sequence comes from Thunnus maccoyii, assembly GCF_910596095.1. Lineage (NCBI taxonomy): Eukaryota > Metazoa > Chordata > Actinopteri > Scombriformes > Scombridae > Thunnus > Thunnus maccoyii. Next base: position 15,205,725 of record NC_056554.1, on the reverse strand, counting down.
TAAATGCTTCAGACTTACAGTATATGTTACATTTGTCATCTTCATCATTCAGGGTCTTACATTCAAACAGCAGTTATGATGATGATGACAATGATGGCCTATGCTGCTGTTTCTCTCAAATGTAACACGCAGCTGTGAACATTTGTCAAACATGGAAAATCATGTCAAAACAATTTAAAAATAAAATAAAAAATTACAAAATCTGAAAATCCACAAGCCTCATTTTGTGCAAAAATGTGTTTAAAAGTTTATCTGAAGCTAATATGAAGCTTCAGTCGTCCAAATTCATCAAATCAAGTAGATATCTTTCAAAGTTAGAGTTTTTAGTGCCAAATTCATTCTTTTTGTTACTATACTTCCACTGCAGCTCAACAGGGAAACACTGTGTGAGGAAACATAAAGAGGGAATTGTTTTTACTGAAAAGACTGTAAATGTGGCAGATATCCACTCAATTTGTCTAAGTACCTGTTGTCTGAAGCCTCATATAAGTCTCAGATCAACTTTTAAATACATTTTTGCAAAAATAATACAAAATAGCAAAATAATTCAACTTCAGCAACATATGAGCAGCCTGTTGAAATCAACCTGAAGCCAGACTCTGTATAATCAATTATACAGAGTTTGGCTTCAGCACCATTAAACATTCAATAAAAGGCGATACTGAAGAGAAAAACCACAACAGACTGTCCAGAAGTCATGTGGATTCCTGTAAATGTGCAAGAAACTGAAAGTAAAAATCTAATCTCAGTGAACACAGTGACACAGCACAGTTTATTAGATATGTATTCAGGGCGGAGGCCAGGTGATTGAATTCTCAGCCTGTATGAGTCAGTGGAAGAGGTATTTATATCTCAAAGATGTATTTCCTGGTACAAAGTGTTCTTGATATTATGATATGATCTCAGGTGAACTTAAACCAGAAGAACGAGGGGAAAAACACCAGTCACAGATTGTGGTTGTCACTAGACTCTGCCCCAAAGAGGTGACAGATCTGATGATTTTAAGGACAAGTAACATTCAACAGATTATAAATTCATACAAAATTGACATTTTTATCAACACAATTGCATATTTATTGCATATATATTATTTCTCTTAATTTTGTAACTGATAATCTCTTCAACCATCATAATCTGTGACCTTCCACAAAACAATGATTTATTTTGTTTTCTTTTTCTTTTTTAAAATTTTACATAGTGTGTGTTTTTTATTTTTAAAATCACCACCAGAATCTACAAATGACACAGAAATTTAATGACAACACAATAGTTTGGTTCAAAGTGATAAACATTAAATTCAAAGCATCTTATTCTGTGGGCAGTAATGGTTTACAATTATGCTTTTCTATTTAACAATACTGACACCAAAAGGAGAGTTACTATAATTCAGTACATAACAGTAAAATGACAAAACACATAAAAAGTAAAAAATGAAATATTTATACAAACATTTACATTACAGGGTCTGAGGATCGAGGATGTTATATTGCTGTACAGATTGTAAAGTCCCCTGAGGCTAATTTGTGATTTGTTTTTTTATTTATCTATTTATTTTAAGTGATAAACATAAAATCTAAAGCCTCTTACATGAAATTAATATGTGGGCAGTATTAATTTACAAGTGTAGTTTGCTTTGCTGATAAACAATGAGACCAAAATGCCTATTTTAAGAGAGTTAATTTAACACAGTAAAATAAGAAAACATAAAATGTAAAAATACAAAGATTTTCATTGAGTATGTCATTTCCTTTATAAACAATCTCTTGACTGAAATCATATTACACATTGCATTCTGTGCCATCTATTCATATATTTATGAACATTTTAACTAAAAGTAACTCATTAAACCTTTTACATTTGCTGCTCCTGTGGAAAACAGGAAGTGATGCATTTTATATGATCAAAAACCAGCAAAGGTGATCTATTACAAAGACTGAACCACACTGAACAAAGAAAACAGACACTCAAAATACATCAACAAAAAAGTCAAAGGGAAAATATATCACAGTACTGTCCACACTGCTTGATTCCTAACTGATCTCTGGCAAGTACAGAGAAAAATAAAGCATCAATCAATAAATAAAAACATCAAACTTGTGGATCACCATGATCACATGCAGTGTTGTAAAATAACGTCTTTTATCCTCATTAAAAGAATGTATTTTATCTTATTGCAACTCTGAAATCTAGTCTGCATTTTTCTGTTTTCTTCTTAAAGTACAAAAACACCCAGAAGTTTTGTTCTGCTTCTTTTCTTCTTTTCTGTGTTGCTTCAGTGGGACATTGAGATTTTTACTCTTTTGCCATTTTTCCAGCATTTGACTCAATTGCACTATTTGTCTAATTTTCCTCTCTACCTCCTTGTAGAACTGAATCATTTAGCTTTAAATTGCCAAAACCCTTTGACAAAGTGTTCAGTTCATCTTCATTTGGATCCAATTTTCTTATATCTTTACTTTTATCATCATTTAACTGTCTTCTCAAGTTAAACCCAAAGGTTTCTGTTTTCGTATTTATGTTGCTATTTTGAATACTACTATGAGTTGTTTGAACTTTGTTTGGACGGCCTCCACCCTCCATCACATTTTCTGCCACCTTGATCCTTGTCTCAACACCAACATCTTTGTGTCCAATATCCTTTTCCAGTTGCTCCTGTGGTTTGTCCTCCACACCCTCACTACCGTGACTCCCTGATGTTCCTCTCCTTTGTGCACATTCATTGTCTCCTATCTTTCGCTGTCTATTTCCCTTACCATCCGACTTCTCTCCCTCTTTCTCCACCAAATATCTTGAAGAAACATTTAACTTGCCACTGATTTCCTGTTTGCCCTCCTGCTCATCATTTGGTTTGTTCTGTCTAAAGTCATTAGCTGTTCTATTCTCCACGAGAGAATTTCGTCTTGATCTCTGTTCCTCTCTAACATCACCTAATTTTCTACTGTCCTGGTGTGTCATGGATGTGTCTCCCACTTGTGCATATTTACACTCTCTTGTCATTTGTTTCTTGTCTTTCTTAACATCCCTGTTCTCCTCTCTCAGTTGCTCATGTCTGGTAGGTGAAGTGTTACTGATTCCCTGATTGTTTGACATGTTCCCATAAAAATGAACAAGGTCATATATTATGAGCTTTTGATTCACTGATGCCTTTTCTCTTTCATCAGCTCCATCTGTGCTTTTCTTTTCTACCTTAACATCTTTTACCAGCTTCTCATCTCTCTGTCTGTCTAAACAAACAGAATCTTGCTCCTGTTTACCTTCCTGATCATCTACTCGTCTCTTCTCCTCATTTTCCTGTTTCTCCACAGTGTTATGATGCTCTTCTGCTGCTTCCTCATCCTCCTTTCTCTTTCTGGTCTTTACATCACATTGCTCTTTACTATGACTGGTATCAGACTGGGAGCCTCCATTGGCGGACCCCTCCTTGATGTCTTGAGAAATGTCTGTAACTTTCACTGGAAAGTGAAACAAAGATGAAGGTAAAATTAATTCAGACAAACTACTAATGTCCTTCAATCATTCAGACAACACATCAGTGAGCATAATGGAAATGGTTGCTATCTTACCAGTCTTTTTCCTGTAAAACACAAGATAAGCACTGCTGGATCTAGCAGGAAAAACATGACAAGAATGAAATGTCTGTTTCATATTCAGCAAAATGTATGTTGAGGAAAAATAGATGAAAACTTACTTCATAATGTTATCCATCTGTATTGGCTGGTTATCAGGCTGTTGATGATAAGAATAACAAGGTGTTACATGATGAATAGTTTTTTTTGTCATCTGTCACATAACTGCACAAGATGAACTACTGATACTTTGGGAACAATAACACTGGAGTGGAGGTGATCGGTCTTACCAGTCTGGTAACCATGGTATCATTAAAGTTATACCATCTCTCGTCATCCTTGATTGTTGCGGTGTAATGTCCACCTCTCAGATCACCAAAGTGATCAACAAACCCATACAGTTCATATGTCTCGTCCTGGAAACCAGTAGAAAAAGTGTCAGAAATCAGGACCAGGAATATAAAGATTATGTTATAAAATTGTAAAATATACAGTATATACCTCTGGTATCTGTAGGGTGCAGGGAACATCCACACTACATCTGACTTTGACGTAATTCTTGTAAAAGTTGTCAAACTTAAACCTCTTTAACAGCAGCGTCAAAACTTCTGGATGATGCTTCATCACACATTTCTAATTGAAACACAAAAACAATGAAATTAAATGAAATTAAATGTGATGCAATAGAAACAGTGATTATAAGATGATGTAATGTGACAAACTTTACATGACATCATGACCTTTTTAACAAATAAACTCATAATGCGACCCCTAAATCAGAGTTGATTTCACACAAACCATAAAGCATAATTTTCCATCACTTACAATAGTTGCATCAGATTTGGCATCACAGTGATCACAGTACATCTGGTTGGCTCCACTGACATCCAACCCTCTGAAATACTTGTCAATGCCGTCCACCTGAAAAATGCAGATATGTTTCTTGCCCCTGAAATTTGTTAACCAATAAACTGAACAGGTTGTTTGTACACTCTCATCTATATATACACAAGGAGAAAACTTTCAAGCAGATTTCTCTCACTGCAAACAATTATGTCACAGCAGGTGTTTTCTTCACTAGTTGAAGGCAAAACATTTGCTGTGACATCAGTGAGCACTGGGGTGCAGCATGGTTGACAGTTTGAACACATACAGTAGAGGGCAGTGAAGAAACATTCCTCTGAAATACCAACAACTGTGTCATTGCTAGTTTACAATGAAAAAGTTGTTGACAAGCAACAAGAACTAAAACATAAAAAATATTCTGACTTTGTAATTCAGTACAGTGCTGAAATACACTTCATGCCAGCATTCACATGAGCCATTTTTCATCAATCCAATTCAAATCTGAATCATAAAATAATATAAAACAATAATATAATAATATAAAACATCCATTTGTTATTTTTGTGGGTTTTTCCAAACATTTTAAAGCTGAATCCATGAAGCAGTTTCATGGAGCTCTAGCAAAAGTTCAGTCAGGAAGACTATCTTTTGCATGCTCACATCTGTAGATTTATGTCTCAAACCCTCTGTCATTCCCCTCCCTATCGCATGCTTACTCATAATTTCCTCACTGTCATTGCCTGAAATGTCAATTGCGACGTCAGCTGTTCCTAACCAATAGCACGGTGACACACCTTCATTGTCAGCCTATCATATTGCGGCTGTCTTTTCAAATGTTTTCTCCCTCTCTGCCTCAATGCTTTCATGGTGCCGTTTTGCATGTACCACCACCTCCCCATCACCTCCCAGTCTTTGCAGATTCATCACTTCATCACTTCATCAACCTCGGCAGAAGTCATCAGCCACCACCAGTGTCTGGTCTCAATGGGGGGATTTATCTTGCTGCTGCTCGGGACTGATGTCCCTTGATTACAAAATCTCCCTGTAGAGTCTAAGTGCCAAAGACTTTTGACAACATTTAATCATCAACATCATCTGTATGATAAATATTCATTTTGCTTTATTCATTTGTCTCTCCTGACTGAACTTTTTTGGGTTGACAGCATTTACACATTTTTTCACAAACTCTACATCAATCCATGTGTTACATCAACATATACTGCAAGTTTCACTCAATATATAAAATGTTTCTCATTATTTGAAATATCACAAAAGCTCATGTGAATGGTGTTTCACTCAACGGATGAGAGCTCTTACCAAATGTGTGCTGACCTGTATCTAGTCTGGATATAGTATATTTAGTCTAAATCATTTGTCCTGGCAAATATTTAATATATTAAAAATGGCAGCTTAAAAGATATGTGTCCTTACCACACTATAGCCTTTCTTGTCAGAAACGACCAACTCAAGAGGTAGACTCCAAAATGGTCCATGAGTGTCAGTCTCTGTGTCACACTTAGAGCATTTGTTCTGGTGTGTCAGCTGTCCCTGAAATATCTTAAAGAACAAGAACACAGACTGCTAGCATTGTTTTTATTTTTTAAACTTACAGATCCTTCAGTTTCAGTGATGCCTGATTGATGTAATATTATGTTGATACCTGTGATGCCTCAGGACTAGTCAGACTGGTCAGAATCTTCTCAAAGTACTCCGCAGCATCCCGATGTTCAAACACTGAGGGTGGGAAGATTAGAAATCAAATGTGTTTGTCTTTCCATAGAGGGCAAAATAACCATATTGACCATTTTGGCCAACTAAGAAATTATATCAGAAAGAAAAGAAAAATACAAACACCAACTCTGGATTTTCTAGGAGCTGGGACTGTCCTTATATCAGATATGCTGTCTATTAATGAGGCTTAATTTACTGATAACTGTTAATGTGTTCTGCACACAAGATGCAGATATCTAAATCACTAGATATTATTTTAGGCTGTACACTACATGCAGTTTTCCAAAGTAACTGTAACTTTGGTCATGTAAGGTGTAAAGAATATACTGTACCATTGTTGATGCCCAGCTTCTTTGTGATGTTAAAGGTGTAAACTGGATTGTATCTCTTTAAGTCCTCAAACAAGTTTTTAAGATGAAGCTCAAAACACTCAGTGTCAGGATTTTCACTGGTGTGCCTACAGAAAGTAAATACAGACCATGAGTGGTGCAGAACAGCACTAACCTCAGTTCAGTTCAAATAAAGACAACATTATATTACAATATAAGTTTTGTAACAAACCTTTCCACAGCTTCTCTGAACTCTTTGGTCATGAACAACACCTGCAGCACACTGTTCAAGGAAGACGTAGCTCCTTGGTTCACCAAGCCATTATAAACTGTAACTGTAATTGTAAAGCAAATATCATCAAAATACATGTTATTGCAGAACTGTCTTGATATCATTATTGTAAATACAAACCGGTCAAACAGCATGCATTTCTCACCTGGAGTGGTAAACATGCGGGATAAATATGATATGATGCTACTTTGCTGAGCTTTCCTGTCCATTTAAACGTCGTCTGAGCAACTGAGCTCTGCAATTTTACCAACGAAAGGGTAAACTTAAATTCCTCTGGAATAACCGTCACACTTTGACAAAATTCCCACAGATAGCTTAATTGGAAAACAAGTAAGACTACCGTTTGCTATTTTTTAATAGCAAACGCGCAGCCGTCTATGTGTCTGTCTTCAAAATAAGGAACACTTTCTTTTTCACTGAGCACCACCCCCACTGAAATGCTGCATTCTAGGTTTTCGGAATTTTAATAATTACGCACATGACCAATGTTGACGTTTTAATACACGATATATTTCGCCTTTGGAGATGTTCACGGTTTCAGATTTTTATACGTGTGAGAAAAGAGAGGAATACATTTTACTATAAAATTGAGCCTCCTCGTGTGATTATTGCCTCTAAACAAAGTAATGTGCTGATTTTATTCCAAAAACAAAACAGCCAACAAGGTGCTTATTTTTACTGAAACTTGTAAAAACTAACCAAGTTTCCTTACAACTGTTAGTTAAGGGGAGTTTAGTCAAGTAGCCAGTGAATCGTTTTCACCATCGTCAATCGTGTAAACTGGTGAATTAATCTATTGTTACCGTGAAAGCATCATTACTGTGCATTATTTATATTTTACCCGCAATTGACAGTTTTAACTGTCCCATCAGTTAATAAAGAGCATTATACAGCACTACCAACCTAACAAGTAGTTTGGTTTGGCATGCAGCATTAAGTTCTTTCATAGCAAAAGACAGATACAGCTGAATTCTTGATGAATATGTAATCATTAGTACTGAAGCAAATAAAGCATTAATAACACATTCACGTGTCAGCTAAACAACCACCTCCAATATCAAAACATTTCAGATGTGTTGAGACCGAAATCTAATGTTGCTTCTGTCACTGAGTGTGGTATTCTTGGAAAAGACTCATGGTTGTGTGACTTGTAATTAGCCCATTAATGGCCAATGTTAATTATTAATCACCTGATATTCCCAGCAGCTGTGATCAGGACAAGACTTCGTTTACCAGCTCATCTGTTTACTGTTTGTCTGATGCTCAGACACCGCACACCAATTTGTTTCAGTCCCTTGAATTAAGCTATTTGAAGACCTCAGTTTAACTAGACCATTATAGAGTCTATACCTTCAGCACCATTAATACAGTTTAGTGGGAAGACATACAGCGGACTATCTGTCCTGAAAACAAAGGTCAGAATACTTTGTTTTTCACTTGATGATGCTCCTCCTGAAATGCTGCATTCAAGGTATTCAGATATATTGGAATTAGGAGCTGTCCTTTAACCTCCTTCCACAGACACAGACACTATTAAAGGATTTGTTAGATACAGTAAAACTTCCCCATTAATGCCTACAAATGAAGTTTGGTACTGATGGGACTAAACTGAGACATGAATCATCAGAAAGTCTCTTATATTCATTAGCATTTTCCTAAGACTTTTATATTCTTTATGGAGTCAAAGCTATTTTAGCAACAAGCACATCAGTTGCTGATAATATTAGGTGTTTTAAGGTTTTTTATGTCAGACCCCTATATGTGAAGGCAGGGGCTACTAAACCAGATCTTACCACACCTGGAAAGATTTGATTTGCTCATACAGCCTAGAAATGTTTTTTTTTTTTTTTTTTTTTTAGTTGTCATGTGTGGACAGATTCATTATAAAAATATGAAGTTATTTAACCTTGAAAACAATGATCAGGCTGCATTTTAACTGTGAAGTAATCCATGAATGCTACATAGCAGAGACAGAGTCTAATTTCAGCACCATTAAACATTCAATTATAGGAGATTAGAAGAGAAACACACACCTGACTGTCCAGAAGTCAAGTGAATTCCTGTAAATGTGCAAGAGACTGCAAGTGAAAATCAAATCTCACACACAACACAGCCTATGAAATGTGTATTTATGACATTTATGGCAACTTAATTTAGGTCAGGGTTCACTGTGCAGGAATTTCACAGTGGCAGAGGTATCTAGATCTAGATATATTTCCTGGTTCAAGAGTTCTATCAAAGTGTACATAACATTATCTCAGATCAGGTTAAACCAGGAGAACAACAGGAAAAACATGAGTCAGGCTGACTATGGGGAAGATGACAGTGTGAAGGAGCATGACAATAATCCTGAACACAGTCTTGCAAATTGATTCTGTCACAAAGACAAATGTGGTCAAAAGTCTTTAAATGATCAAATCTGGCTGCACCGACAGTGAGAAACAATTTGAATCAGCAAAGTGATTTGCTGTTTCCACCTCCTTGTAGTTCAGTCCACTGATCATTTGTTTTTATTTAGATAACTTGAACATTTATAGTGAAAACATTCTCAACATCTATTTAACATGTTTTCCAACTTTATTCATCTTCCATCAGTAAAATAGTTTCAAGTGTGATTCCCTCATGTCCAACACTCCCCAATAACAACAACTATTTCTGTACAGGTGACAGTCACATGATGTTCAATAGATCATGGTTTACAACCTGTAGCTGAAGTGTGTTAGAAAGAGTGCAGGGAGTGTTTGCAGTGGACACATATCAGAGAGATGATAAACAGGGAGAAGACCATGTGACTCATCAGAGACACATGTATAAAATCACACACAACAAACTTCATTAATGACTTTCCTCTAATTAGTGACTTTAACACAAACACAATGCATGCTGGTCCTTAGTTTCTAAACACCTTGATTTGATGTGATTAGTGAATGAGTGAATTTAGTCAACACATGCATTGTAAAAGTTCCAAAAGTTCATAGAAATTTGGGTAACACTTTAACTTTTACCACTTTCATTTTTAGATTATAACACTACATGTAATTGCATATTTATATCACAGTTAACACTTGTGTCTCTAACTGTTCAATAAAAGTCAATAAGGCAGGGCAATCTCTCCTGCCCTATAAACTATATGACATGTGAGATGAGTCCAAGGCATTTGTTTTTTAATCTTTATGATCATTTTTCAATGTTTTTTTTTAACTTCCATTACAATGTTGAGACATCAAGGTACAATTATTTATTAGAAGATTCCAAAAGTAACATTTCCTTCCTGTAGTACACATTACTCACATCTTACATCACAATTTATACATTCTTTCCAGTGTACTTACATCAATGCAATTTTTTTTTTTTTAAAATCAAAAATAAATTCAGCTCATTTTTGGTTCAAAGTGACACACAAACTTTAAAATTTTTCAACTTTTTATACATATTTTACATAAGTCAGTGAGTAAGGTTCACAACGGTACTTCGCTCTTCAGAATGCTAAGATTAACTGATCTTGCCTAACTGAAAGTGGAAGACAGATTAATACATAGTCTTCTAGTTTTATTCAGTAATATTTCAGAAGAACCCTACTGCTTATAACTTTTTCTCAGGACAGACATGACCAGGAAAAAAGACGGGTTAGGAGGGGTGATGTTACAATTCTTCAACCTAGAACAAATGTAATGAAAAAACCTATTATATGTAGAGCCATTTCTCAGTAGCATAGTTTGTCCTATTTTATTACTCAAGCAACAAGAAAGCTTTCTTGGGTAGAGGCCTGTTACCTTACTGTTAGTATATGCATGTGTGTGAATATATATATATATATATATATATATATATATATATATATATATATACATACATAAAGAGAGAGAGAGAGAAATATGTATAAAGTTTCACATGGTTTTGTTGACATTGTATTTGGTGTGTGTAATGTTTATAGTGTTTTAATTGGGGTGGGGTTAGTGATGTAATTGTATTTATGTATGCATGTAAGTTAAAGCATGTGTATACATTTAAATTCTTAACATGGACCCCAGGAAAAGTAGCTGTTGCCTTGGTAGCAATTAATGATCCAAATAAACAATTAATGATAATAATAATAGTAATAATAAAAAATTAAAAAAAATACTGACATCCTTAGAATTAATTTCCTCTTACACTTTCTTGCACTAGGTCCAGTTGTAATTTCCTCATCTATTACCAGCTTCTCCTCATTTCTCTGTTTGTCCACACAAACAGAATCTTGCTCCTGTTTAACCTCCTGAAATTCACTTTTATTCTGTCTAACATTATCTAATGTTGCTTTACCCTGATGCTTGACATCCTTGTTGTGGTGCTGTTTTGAGGGATTTCTTCCTTTACTTCTCGTAGACTGTTTGTGTCTTGTTGTCTGTTCACTGTTCTGATAATCAGCTGTACTTTTCTGATTGGTTTGATCAACATTGTCTTGTCCCTCACCATGGTTATTTTTCACTATGATCTTTTCTCTCTTTACTGCAGGCTTATCATCTCCAGTCTTTATCTCAGTGTCTCTATTATTATCCACTTTTTTCTTATTATTATTTTCCTGTTTGTCCACAGTGTAACAATCCCCTCCTGCATCCTTTTTCCTCTTTCTGGTATGATTGGAATCAGACTGGGAGCCTGCATTGTTGGACACCTCCTTGTCTGCAGCTTTCATTGGAAAGTGAAACAAAGATAAAAGTAAAATTAATTCAGACAAACTACTAATGTCCTACAATCATTCAGACAACACATTAGTGAGCATAATGGAAATGGTTGCTATCTTACCAGTCTTTTTCCTGTAAAACAGAAGATAAGCACTGCTGGATCTAGCGGGAATATGACAAGAATGAAATGTCTGTTTCATATTCAGCAAAATGTATATTGAGGAAAAATAGATGAAAACTTACTTCATAGTGTTATCCATCTGGAATGACTGGTTATCAGGCTGTTGATGATAAGAATAACAAGGTGTTACATGATGAATACTTTTGCCGTCTGTCACATAACTGCACAAGATGAACTACTGATACTTTGGGAACAATAACACTGGAGTGGAGGTGATCAGTCTTACCAGTCTGGTAACCATGGTATCATTAAAGTTATACCAACTCTTGTCATCCTGGCACTTGATTGTTGCCGTGTAATGTCCACCTCTCATATTACCAAAGTGATCAACAAACCCATACAGTTCATATGTCTCGTTCTGAAAACCAATAAAGGACAGAAAAGACAGATATCAAGTATTGAATTAAAAATGTTTTAAGAAGTAGAAAATAATCTGTATATAGTATACCTCTGGTATCTTTAGGGTGCAGGGAACATCCACACAGCGGCTGATTTTTACATATTCCATGTAACGATAGTCAAACTCGAACCTTTTCAACAGCAGCACTAAAACCTCTGGATGGTGCTTCATCACACATTTCTAATCAAAATACACAAAAACAATAAGAGGAGATGAAGATTAGTTGGTACCTAAATAAGAAGAAACTATTTGTATCACACTTTGTCCAATACATCAATACAATGTGAAATGTGTTGCTCTAATCAGACAGATTATCGGTATAATATGACAGAGACTGAAAATCTGTGTGTTCTGTCCAAAGACTCTTCAGATAACAGGCAGAGTAGGTGAAATATTCCTATCACACCCACATCACTATACATCATCTAGCTACTCAGTGTAAAGTGCAACAGGACCGCTGGTGTTATCAGCTGTTAGCATCAGTTTACTGCCTTGACTGGTGTTCTTAGAGTTCATGTACACAATGAGTGTTTACTTATAACTCACCATAGTAGCGTCCGCTTTGTGATCACACTCATCACAGTACATCTGGTTATCTCCACTGACATCTGAAGCTTTGAAAAACTCTTTAAACCCATCCACCTGAAATACATTCATGGCAACTGAGTTTTACTTGATACATGAAATATTTCCCATCCTGTGATATATCACAAAGGCCCATGTGAATAATTTTTCATGAAATTTTATTTTCCTCAGTCACAGTTCTGAACTAAATGTCTGAAAACATTTAATTTAGTCTGCAAATGGCATATTTATTCCAATAAATGACCTCTGGCGAAATAAAATGTTTTAAAGCTGGCAGTTTTGTTCTTACCACTCTATAGTTCTCACTGTAAGAGTCCTTCAATGCAAGAGGTAAACTCCAAAATGGTCCATCAGTGTCAGTCTCTGTGTGACACTTAGAGCATATGTTCTTATGCGTCAACTGTCCTTGAAATATCTAAAAGAATACAGAGAAAGCTAAAGTGGTATCATCTGAATTTACTCACTAACACTTCACTTAAGACAACAATGTCTGTTAGATTTCATGTTGATAATGTCAATACCTGCGAAGCCTCTGGACTGGTGTGACTTAAAATCTTCTCAAAGTACTCAGCAGCATCACGTTGTTCATGCACTGGAGGTGTAATGAGTACAAATTAAATGTGCTTCTTTACTCGAGGGGTACAGTTATCATGTGACTTTTCAGAAAACTGGTCATTTGTTTAACTTATACTTTATCTGATGACAGCATTGACAGAAGAAACACTATCTCTAAATCTATAAAATGTGTGTATTCTTAATGCAGACTTTAACTGAGGCTTTTCATGTTAAGAACTACTTTAAGATGTTGCTTCATGTAACCAAATGTAAAATGATCAGTTAAAGATTTTTCCATTTTGTCTTTAAACATTCATGTAAGTCTACTTGCTAACATATACTGTACCTCTACTGATGCCCAGTTTCCTTGTGATCTGACAGGTTTGAGCTGTACACTTTGTTAAATTATCAAACAAGTTTGTAAGATGAAGATCAATATTCTCAGTCTCAGGTTGTTCCCTAAACAAAATAAACACATATTGGCCATGAGTAATGCAAAAAACACTGTAGCGTCAACTTAAATATACATGAATAGATAATAAAAGACAAAAATAGCATGGCATTATAAGTTTGGTAACAAACCTTTTCACAGCCTCTCTGAACTCTTTGGTCATGAACAGCACCTGCAGCACACTGTTCAAGTAACATGTAGCTCCCTGGTTCTTTAAGCCATGGTATCTATTGGCTGTTGAAAGGCGACAATCAGTAATGCACGTAAACTACACATCTATCTCCAAAACGTTGTTTTGAATGAAATACTGGCCTTGCAGAGGCGTGTATTTTACCTGGAGGGATAACACTCTTTTTGCTTTCTTTCATTTTGATTCCTTCGATCTGCCGAAAATATCAGTCCACGACTGCCAAATCTTCATCGAGCTGTTAGATTAACAATACAAAGGCACTCCTGAAGATCTTGTTCTCGCGTTTGTCGTGCATGTACACTCGTATCATACAAACCTCGGAATACTTTCTATTTCGCGTAACGCCACACCTACCGGAATGCTGCATTCATGGGTATTGGAAACATTGCATTAGAATCAGGTTTAGCACGACCCACAAGGAAGGTTTATAGTATTATGAGAACCTATTTCAAAACTAAATGATAAAAAATAGAAATGCAAGTAGGATTTGGCTAGTAATGACACATCCTACAACGGTGCTTGCACATTTTGAAAAATTAAATTGCGTAACTGTGTTATTATTTCATCATGAAAGAGCGTTTCAGAATATGATATATTAAGTATCAAAGACCCCCAAGTGTCAAGTGAAATTTGATAAATGTAATTTTGTCAAAGATAGCCCATTTTTTAAAAAACATGGCTGTAATTGTAATTGTTTAATTTTCTGCAATATGTGGAAAAGGCAGGCTATTGTTGTGACAGTTGAATTAATTATTAACACGTTATTTCTTGTCCTCATGTTGTTGGGGACTTGTTAGATATTTCAGGGCCCTCAGGATCCTATCAACCAGAGAATGTACTGCTCTAGTCAAGAATATGTGCTTTGGGTCATTGGCTAGACCTCCTATATCGGCACTAATGGCTTTATGACATGACATAATAATCATTCATGTGATTTCTTGTAACTGCCTACAGGAACTGATACTAAAACCTATCAAACAGGATGTGCCTGCGCGTACCACAAACATATGCCTATGCGTTTGTGGTACGCATAGGCATACGCATAGGTAATACTGTAATACAATCGTCAGAAAATATTTAATGTCCAAATGTTCTCATACTGTTGAGTTATTTTATATTTTATGTTTACACGGTATTTGTAGTTGTCTGTACTTATCTGTAACACATGGTTCTTTACTTTGCATTTAGCATTTTTTGCCTTTATGTCATTACAAATAATATAATGGATGTGACTTATAATGTGCTTTGAAGAAAACTGTTTTGGTGGCTGGTGATCATAGGCATATTATGCATAATGGGTCCTTATAAATGGCACAGACTATTATCATTGATGTCTTCTACGACATTTTTAGAAGACTTGCCTGATGTGTTACTGTGTTAGTTAATGTTATTTCTCGTGATATGTTCCTGTTATTTTGTCCATCCTTTGTAGACCTGGTAAGCTACTTTTTATACAGGCTTCATACAGGTCACACTAGCTTGTTTACATTCCAGTTGATGGAAAACCACGTTACTTATTCATGTGAAACCTAATCAGAAATGAAACCGAAAATGTTTTGTCTTGTAGCATAGAGACTCGCCTACCACTGCTGTTGGTCGTCATTCAAAGAAGACAGTGGCGTAAAATGGACCCATATTTTTCAGCTGGAGAGAAGTGTTATGACCCTCGCGACAAAAGTCTTAAATTCGTCGATGGAGATGATGATTTAGATTGTAAGTAGCCGAATATGTCCTCGGTCAATTTTAAATTTGCCGAAGCATGAAAAGAATACGGATTTTAAAGTATTTTGAGCTAAGATAAACACAAGCCTAATGCTCAAGCTTTTAATAACGCTTTCGTGTGTTTTTCTCAGTTCTGTGTGAAGGCTTCAAGTCTAGAAGAGCGCAGATATCCTGTGGTCATGCTGTAACTCCGACGTCTCTCACCAACTGGTGTCGCAGATTATTAGACGAGGTAGGATGTTATGACCTGCATTTCAAAAATACTTCACGGAAGACATTTTGAAATGTCGCTGTAGCAAAAGCTCAGGTGTAATTAGGATGAATTCCTTTTAGCTGCCTGAGGTGCTGTTATTGTGCAGTTGAGGAAGTACTTTTAGGTAAAAAGCAAAATGTAGGCTACAAATAATATCAAAAGTAAAATTAGCCTTCATGTTCTTCAGAAAATTGACACTGTCACTTATTTAAGACTGTACACAGCCCTATGAAGTTATTATCCAATTCAGAACCCAATTATGTTCCAAACACAAAAAAATATTGTAATAGTGTATTTCTACTCTAAATGCACTCATAAATCATTAGCAATAAATACTTTATGTATTTATTCTGTCCATGCCAATGAACATAGAATCTGAATGTGAGAAACCAACTAATAGTAAAAAATTACTATAGTCTTGAGAACTTTTTTTCAACAAAAAGCATGAATTTATTTATTTTTCATGAATGTTAAACTCATATCAATGAATAAAGTGATGTTTTAAAGCACATACATACATAGGCTATATATTTGGTATTATTTTAACAATCATTCAGATCCCCGACCATTACAATGGATGGATTTTTTTTTTTTAAATCCTGAGTAAAAGCAATCTGTCATATGATATTTTAACATGTATAAGTAATATAATGTCTAAACATAGTTTAAACACAAATTATGTTCTATATTAATATGATTAATAGATTAAAATGTGCCATGTGCTTCCTCCTTGCCTCACGGTCAGCCATGCTTGCTGAAAAAGGGGGTGAGGCTTTACTGCAGTCCACTTTAGATGATGTGAACACTGGCTTAAAGACATCCTTATAGACATCCTTATAGGCTTATAGACAAAAAAGTTTGTCCACTTGTGTCAAGTGAGATGACAATAATCATAGATCTAGACA
The DNA here is from genome assembly GCF_910596095.1 of Thunnus maccoyii. NCBI lineage: Eukaryota > Metazoa > Chordata > Actinopteri > Scombriformes > Scombridae > Thunnus > Thunnus maccoyii. The sequence continues at coordinate 15,189,055 of NC_056554.1, read as the reverse complement.
ATCCTAGAAAGTCCATTTGAATGGTCGGGGGATGTGAACGTGTTATGTTAATACTGATTTATCAGAGTGTATCATCAAAGTATCATTTTACTGTTGTAATCTAGACCTCATGTTTCATAGACCTATGAAAATTTGTCAGCTGAATAGGCCTATTTGTAACTGACCGGTGCATCAAGGTCGTCCAAAAGCTTAAAGAAAGCTTTATCTACCTCAATATTTGGTGTTAAACTGGCTTCAAAACACCTTAAAATTACCTTAAAATTCAATTAAATTACCCATTATTAATTATGGAATTAAGGTATTTATTAATGGGTACTTAAGGGAATAGTTAATGAATAAATTATTGGATTGAAATAAATCAAGGTAAGGTGTTTCAAAAATAAAGTTCTAATTAAGGATTTTGTACCCCTTAAAATGGATCAAAAGCCACAAAACCATCCCGGAATTTTCCCCTTAATTAGAAAACCACATGCATTTCAGTCCATTAAGTTACACATTAATCCAATCAAATTAAAATTAATGTTATTTTCTAATATTTCTAAACTCCTTGAACTATGAATATAAATGCTTAAAAATACCATAATATATTGAAATTAATGTATTAATCCATTTTAATCCCCACTTTAAGCATAAATACCTTTATACTGTTTGGATACAAATCTCTCAAAATATCATCAATTTCACCTGAAAATATTTCAGACTTTCAGGTAAACCAAGATTTTTATGATTGCCTAAAATTAATTTAAATAATAAATAAACCCAAATACTGGTTGGAGGTAAAATTATAATTCTTTAAAATATCATTAAAATATTTCTGCTAATTAGTATAAATCTAAATCCCTAATCCCATGATTCCTAAGAGAAGACCAAAATTGATTGACATGATTACTAATAGCCTACAGTACATATATACCATTAATACGATTTGTATTAACAATATTTGGTAATAACATAAATTAATAGATTATATATATATATATGTGTGTGTGTGTGTGTGTGTGTGTGTGTGTGCGTGTGTGTGTGTTAGTGAGCCAATTAGGCAGGGCTAACTCGTTTAGGTTTGGCAGTAAACAGGATGGTGTATCGGTCAGGATACAGGAATAAAGATGAGGACACGTAAAATCTTCTCTGAACTGTGCTGTGGTCCAGCCGTGTTTTTTGGGGGCAGTTCAACACTAGTATTGTCATCAGGACATAAGTCAGGACATAATCACTGTTAAGCATGAATAAGAAATGTATATATACATATATACACACATTGTGCCACCAAGACTCAGTTAAACATAAATATATCCATAAGCATCGCAGTCCCCATTTTTTAACACAACAATAGCTTAGTTACATACAAATGAGAATACTCCTCAGAGAAATCAACAAACCTCCCATATGTATTACTGACCAAGTCCCGTATATATATATACACACACACTCCCACGTATAAACTTACAAACACAATACAATTCTTTTTCTCTTTGTTTACTATACCATTTGAAGTTCTGCCACTTATTATACGAATCAGTATGAATCTATCTTCAGCTGTTCCCACATTACTGAAACTGAAAATAGGTGAGCTTCATAAAAGTAGAATTTATGGCAGAGCTGTTGTATTGGATTGTATTAGATTGCACAGGCGTCCCTAATAAAGTTCTTGGTGAGTGTGTATCTACTGTACAGGTATATACATGTACATAAATACAGTAAATAGTTGGTTGAGGAGCTACGGGTCAGGCTAATTTTGAGGGGTCGTGAGATGATTAACAGAGAAAGAAACAAGAAAAAACTAAATGTATATTTATATTTGGGTTTTTCACCCCTTTGGACCCCAAACAGTTATTTAAATTAAACCATCTGAAAAGTTTAGAGTGAGAAACACTTTTTTCTAGAGATGGTAACAACTCATAGACATCTGAAACAAGTCAAGCAGCCCCGCACTGCCAAAAAGGGTGGCAATCACTCATTTAATCCACTACAGCAATGTCTTGTGTGTTATAAAATTATCATGTTTTTATTAAAAATTGTAATATGAAAAGTAAGTACAAACTATGTCTCTTAAATAAGTACCGTGAAGTAAAAAGTCCACAAATTGCCTCTAAAATATTTAAGTAGAAGTAGCCTTTAAAGTAGCAGAAAATACTCCACAAAAATACGAGTTCCACAAAATTATACTTAAGTACAGTTCTTTAACAAATGTATTTAATTGTTGTCCACCACTGATACTGAGCATGCTGGATCACTGGGAAACTTAGAGTAATTGTAATGTTATTAGTAACACCTGTTTTTTCCTACTATGACAAATCAAAGTGTCTGCTGTGAAAATCCATTAATACTTGATCATCAGTCACAATATTGAGCAATAATTGATTTGACATTGAAATTGATTACAGTAAGTTATGAAATAATCATATATTTGATACAACCCTAGAAATACCAAGACTAGGATATTATGTTTCATTAGGTGATAGAGGGAATTAATTAACAAATGTTTAAATGCTATTTACACAGTAACCCTTCACAATATGACACTTGTAGTCAAAGTTTGACCTTGACCAAAAATCAAGACTCCAAGTGAATTCAAAGTCATTCAAATTTCCAGGATGCAGATTCTTGACACTGACATTGTTGACTCATAGCAGCCGTAGAGAATGGCTGTTAGTACAGTCTTAAGATTTTGCATAGTGTTAGTGGCTTGTTTCCAACCTGCGATTCTAATGAATTAATTTACTTTTCAATTTTTCAATAAAGGGTAAAAGCAGATTTGTGTGTGGCCATTGTCGTCAAGAGTGGTCTTACGTGGAGGTTCGTAAAATGGCCCTTCTGACCCCTGAAGAAATGGAGTACTTTGAAAAGACCATGGCTGTCAATGCCATCAGGGACAACTTTCATGCCAAATTAGTAAGTGTCTCATTGAAACCACAATATTTAATAGCTGTACTTGAAAACAACATTTGCTATTTAAATTCTGTTCTTCATGCTAATAAAATGGTGAAATATAATAATATCCTTCTCTATTTTCCCTCTTCTTTCACCACCTACAATATCACAGTGTCCTGGATGCAAATCTTCTGTGGTGAGAAAGGATGAATCTAATCTGAGTGTCTGCTGCACATTTTGCACTGCTAATAAACAAAAGCCCTATGAATTCTGCTGGCAGTGTTTAAATGAATGGAAAGGTCCATTTCCACGATCAGACCGCTGTGAAAATGATGGCTGCTGCAACGAGTCACTAAAATTACTGAGAACCTGTCCAGACATCGTCTTTAAGGACGTGAAAGGGGTCATTGGTTGTCCCTCCATGCGTGCCTGTCCCACCTGTGGGGCACTGCTGGAGCATGACAAAACTCAGTGTAAAAACATAGTCTGTCTCCGGTGTAAGGTGGAGTTCTGTTTTGTGTGTCTGAAGGTCACTAAAGAGTGTTTGGAGTCAAGTTCACATTTCATACCATGCTCCAGTGGTGTTGCTCCCAGACAAACCTCTATACCTGTGTGGAGGAATAAGTAATATTAACACCATACTGTGTTTGTTGATGCAACACTGTGGTCTTTGACGAATGTACACAACTGTTTCTTTGAAAGTAAGGCCCCAAATGATGAGGATGACAAATGTATCATATAATATAAATCTGATATAATATAAATATAAATCTAGCAACTCAGATTAGATTATCTGGAATAAATGTATTATTTGTGAAAAAAGTATGTATTTTACTGCTGTTTCAAAGCCTTGATGTTAATTTTGAAAACTGTTTTACAACTATACGCATCAAGTTCATATTCAAAGACATAAAAGTTTATCAGAAAATATGATTTAAAACCAGATTAAGCGACATTACTCTCCATTACAAATATATAAAAGTATCTTAATGCTGTTATACTTTTAATTTCTTTTTTCTATTAAAATAGTCATTATCATTCTTATTTTTATCCTTACTTTACCCTTTTTATCTTTATGTCTTTATTCAATCTGTTATTTTTACTGTTTATGTCAATGTTTGTTCTTGATTATCATGCTATTTTACTGCTCCTGCCTTTTAACTTTGCTCGATTTCCTGTTAACTAAAGTCAAAATGTACTGTTTGATTGAATAAATTATCTCTGTTTTACATCAAAATGATCATTTCAAAAAACAATTAAAACAAAGTAACGATTTATTTAAATCTCAGCAGTGAAAGTTTACATTCAAAGGTTTTCACAGCTACAGATCACCACTGTGATCCTCTGGGTCAGTGTGGACTGTGACCCTGTAGGAGCAACATTTCCTGTAAGACACCATGACTGCAGCCAGGAGACACACAGCAGCAGTGAAGCAGAACGCTGTGGCTACAGTGAACTCTGTAGGAGGTCTGAGGGAAGACCAGGTCCTGTCCTTGACTGAGAGTAATGTCTCATAGGGTTCACTGAAAAAAGCAATTACATGATAACAAAGTACAGTGTCTTTTGAGAACATATGCTACTATAGGCAACAAAGCAAGGCTCCATAAAGCGGGTGCTTCTATAACCCGCCTTGTGATAGAGATAGGAAATGTGCTGACATCATCTGAGGGAGGAGTGATGTCAGCGTACAGACAAACTTCTGTCAGGGCAGAAAACTAAACCCTGGTATCCTTTTATATGTAAAAACAGCAAAGAAAAGACAGATAATATGATTAAATGAAAACCAGTTTGTAAAATATGCTGTGTGCATTTCTAACACCAGTACATGTTGCTCAGTAGCATACTGAGTAGTTTTTGCTTTGTTTTTGTCATGATGAACAAACTATTATTAATATGTGATATGCATAAAAAGTTATTCTGAGCTGCAGTGATGGTATAAGTGTTAAAACTAGAGAATAAAAGAAACTTTAGATTAAAGGACAGGTTCACAATTTTTTAAGTCTTAAAACAACAGGTGTCCATATGAACAGTGAAAGAGGTTTTCGTCACTGTAATTATTCCTCCTGTTCATACTGGCTATTAAAAGATCCCCTTCAAATAGCTTTCAATGTAAGTGGTGGGGGCCAAAGTCCACAGTGTGTCCACACAGTCATTTTATGCAAAAATGCATTTAAAAGTTTATCTGAGGCTTATATGAGGCTTCAGCAGGGATGTCACTAGAGATTTATGGATAGGGGGGCTAAGCCTTTAGCAGTGGGGTCTAAGGGGAGGAATTTTTTTTTAAAAAGTCTGTTTGTCATGAATCTTTGGAGTAGCAATAGGTGTAAAATCAATCAAAAAAAATGGCTATTTGGTCAAGTTGGCTCACAGTAGATCTGTCTCTTATCATAGTTTGTATTAGACATGGATCTAATATGACTTAAATGCTATCCATCCACTTACAACAGGCACAGATTAAGCAAAGGTATTGAAGTCAAGGAATGCTGGAAAGTATGGAAACCTGATCACTGTACTCTCAAAAATGTTAAAGAATATTTGTTAAATATTGTTCAAAAATTAAATCATTAATTTCAATCATGTGAAGAATCATTAACACAGTTATCAGGACTTGATCAGCTCTCCAAGGTTCTGAAGCCTCTTCTGCCCCATTATTTCACGGAGCCAGGAGTGTAGCAGTGTGCAAAAAGCCCTTTCACAAGAGCAGCTGCTCACTGGTATTGTTAGGGCAACTTGAACGATTGCCTTTAGAGAGGGAAAAAAATCTGGATCTATGAGGTTGTCCACAGCTAACATGTCTTGGGGTGGACATCCAGCCTGTTTTGTGGGCAAGAAAGTTTTTGGCCACCAGCACCTCTTCTGTTTTGAGATCAATGTTGTAGTGCTTGGCAAGCTCAGCTAAATATGATGCACTCAAGAAGTGCTCTAAATTAGGGCTGCATACCTGGATGCCTTTTAGTAGGCTTGCATCTACACTAGAAAATCATTGTTCAACAGCAACTCTGTTTTCAGGGTTCCTGAGCTGAACCAATCTGTGCCTGAACCCAAGGTTGTCTCCATCACAAAACATAGCAAAAGATCGCAGCTGGCATGTCCAGCAAGTGGTTGAAAGTTGTACAAGTTCAGCTGATGTCAATCCAAGTTTGGACTGAGCTTCTTTGAACTTGTAGTGGTTAACTAGAGAGGTGCTGAAAAAGTAATAGACACTCTACAACAAACTGACAAACTCTGTAGCCTCCAAAACAGCCCTGCAAGTATGGCACAACACACTTGCAACAATGTGAGATACCACTGCTGGACTTAGAGGCAGAGTCTCTAGAACTGACCTGGGCTCATGATGTGGATTTGGGTGAGTTCCTGCATTTACTCTTTTACTCCTGCGAGGGGCAGGTGTAGGGGGCTGAACTCTTGACACAGAATTCAGTTACTGTCTCGGCTGAACAGTTGGAACAGGAGCCTGCACACAAGATTTTTGATCAGACCTGGACTCAGGCTCAACAGACTCTGTCTCTTCCTGACTGAGCAAAGGAACCTCAACTTCTCTCAGTTCAGATTCAGACTCTGCCGACTCATACTCACAGTCCCTGACAGGACAACTCACAGTATCAAGATTTGGGTTTACAGCAAAGGAAACCTCCTCAACTATAACTTCCTCCTCCACCTCTCTATCTGAACTTACTGAACCAGTTTGTGTTTCCATGACCATATTAGGTTCGCAGACAGGTTCTGTCACATTTCTGGGGGTTTGGATTAGCAGATTAACACATGGTCTGATATCCACCCTGTTTACCCTCTTTTCTGGTCCTCCTTCTACAGGCTGTACTGTGTAAGTGGTCCCTAGTATATCTACAACTTAGTATACAGTTGCAACCCATGCATCCTGTATCTTGTTGCGACCTGCGGGCCTATGTCGCAGATACACATCCTGGCCTACATCTTCTGATGGGCAGTACACTTCGTCACTTTGATGGGCAATACACTCTGCTGCTTTTTGCTCTGCATATTCCATAGCCCTGACATGTGCCTCTTTCAACCTTTGCTGATGAACTGCAAGCCAGTCAAGTTTCTTGTCTCCAGAATAGGAGATGGATGCAAGAAAAGACTTCATAGGTGGGTGAATCTTGGGATGTGGCATTTTTGTTAAAATACAGCACTGGCAGTTTTTAACCCACTGTTCAATATCTCTGTGCATGCCCACCCAAAATGCTCTGTCTCAGCAAGTGTAGGGTCCTCCCTATACCTTGGTGCCCCATAGAGTCATGCACACTCTCCAGTATTTGTTTCTGCAAACAGTTAGGAACAAGCAAGTGAAAACACTCTCCTTGATGTTCATCATCAACCGCCCGGTACAAAAGTCCATCTCTCTCTCTGATATGTTTCGTCTGCTTGAACAGTGACTTTACAGCTCTGCGAAGACTTTTCCTTTCCTGTGGACCTCGCTTACGCTTTTGATCCCAAAATTTGCAGAAAACACTGAGCACTGAACCCTGACCCTGAAATGTCTGTAACTCTTCCTTGGAATGGCCCTGGAGAATTGGTGTGGCTTCCTTGACACCTGACTGGCACAGACCCGCTTCTAGAGCCCTGACCCAACTGACCTGGCAGCATCTCACCCCTGCTTTGACTACCTCAGGCTCAAGGGGTGTTCCCCTACATTTCACGTTACAAATAGCAATGCAGTCATCAAACTCTACATCATCTCTGTCAGCTTCCGGCTCCCCTGCTAAAGTTGTGAGAGAGCATCTGCTGCTGAATTGCATCGTCCTGGATGATACTGTACGTCAAAATCAAAAGCAGCTAAATGTGCCACCCACCTTTACTCAATGGCTCCAAGTTTTGCGTTTTGGAGATGACATAAGGGATTATTGTCAATTATGACAGTGAACTTTGAGCCCAGCAAGTAACCCCGAAATTTCTCTACTATGGCCCACTTGAGTGCTAACAGCTCTAACTTCATGCTGCTATAGTTTTTATCATTTCTCTCTGCATTTCTTAGCCTTCTGCTTGCATACACAATTACCCTTTTCTTCTCATCCTGCCACTGGTATAGGATAGCTCCTAAACCCTGACCACTTGCATCAGTTTCTAAAATGACAGGGCGAGAGAAATCTGCGAACCCTAAAACTGATGCAGTAATGAATCTTTCCTTTAACATGTCAAAGGCCTGTTGACACTCTGTGTCCCATGATGCACTGAGCCTTTGGCTGGCCTTAGCTGAACTGCAAGCACCTTGACAGTGATTCACCACATCATGCAATGGGGCAGCAATCTTTGAGAACCCTTCAACGTATTGTCTGTAGTAACTACATAAGCCAAGGTAGGACTGTAGCTCCTTCACTGTGGACGGCACAGGCCAGTCCTTAACTGCTGCCAAATTGAGGGATATGTTGCAATATCATCTGCGGAAATCTGGTGCCCTAGAAACTTGACTTCTTTCTGCAGGAAATGACATTTCCCCCACTCAACCTTGAGTCCAGTGTGTTTGAGACGCTTGAACACTATGCCAAGTCTTTCTAAGTGGGACTGGAAAGAGGGTGAGTACACCAGAATATCATCTAGATACACTAGCATTATCTCAAAGATCAAGTCATTCATAGTTGCCTGCATTAAACTTTGAAAAGTTGCAGGACTGTTGCAAACACCCATAGGCATGTGCAGATACTCAAAAAGCCCAAATGGCGTTGTGAAAGCTGTTTTCTCCCTATCATGCTCATCTACTGCCACCTGGTGGTAGCTGCTAGCAAGATTGATGGTGGAAAAGTATCTGGCACCTTTCAAAGCATCGAAACTCTCGTTGATGTGAGGCAGTGGAAACGCATCTTTCCTTGTTTTCAGGTTCAGCTTGCGATAGTCTACACATAGACTTATGCTGCCATCACTCTTTCGGACTACAACCACAGGAGATGCATATGAACTTCCACTTTCCTGGATTATGCCCTTTTTCAAAAGCTTTGAGATGTGTTCCTGAACTTCCTTATACTGGTTGGGTGGGATATGGCAGTAGGGTTGTGCTACCGGCACATCATCAATCAAATTAATTTCATGCTTTACTTTGTCAGTAAAACCAATGTCATCATCATTATCTGTGAACATGTCAATATACCTGGCCAGTAGCGTGCACAGTGCAGCTCGCTCATCATTTGTGCCACCAATGTTTGTAGTTTGTCTAAGACAGACTGCACTTTACTGTCAAACTGTTCATCTTTTGTGTCAACAGAAACCTGCTCAATACCTGCAGAGATATGCTGAAACTTAACTTCGCATGTCAGGTCACTTTCAACACAGTCAACAGCAGAGATGATGCCTAGCCTGGTCCTTGGGCACAGCCACACATCCTCCTGTGAGAAATTGAAAATCTGGACTGGAAGGATGTGGCTTTTGCTGTCTACAAGTGTTGGGATAACAGCTAGACCTGGTGGAAGTGGTGCGTTTACAGGCTCGATTAGCAGTGGTGTTTCTTTGCCTCCCACTTTGGAGTGACCCTTCGCCATGACAGTTGCAACAGTAGCCGCTGGTACATGCACCCTGTCTCTGCCTGCAACCCTGGCCATCCCTTTCCTCTGAACAGTACATGTCTGCATTTGCTGGAATGCAGCTCTCCAACCAGAATCTAAGGTCCCTTCCAACACGGTATCAAACTCTGATGTGACAAGCTGTCGGCACCTGCGAATGACATTCATACCAATGACGCAGTGTCCTTCAATGGCTGAACTATCAGAGTCTTTTAGAACCAAGAATCTGCAGTTTATTTTCAAGCCTATGGTCTCAACTTCCAGTTCCACATAACCTTGATAGGGGATTTCAAGGCCATTTGCTGCAGCAATCTTAAGCCAACTAGAAGTAGCAAGCATGGCTTCATCATCCCCAACCAAATGCTTTCGGAAAAAATTCATCTTTGATGGTACCAACTTCACTACCAGTATCCAGCAAACAGCCAGCTGGTGCACTGTTTAGCTTAAGGTTGACTACTGGACATTGACCTATGGCACGCACAATCACTTGCTCTTGCGTAAGTTCAGGTTTGGATGAGTCTAACGTCTGCCCCGGCATTGCCCAACTCACTGCAACCGGGGGTCCTATTTCCCTGCTGACTTGAAATGGGACAGCTTTCAGCATCCCTACAGCTCCTCTGTGAGCATTGCTTAGCAACACGTCCTTCAGTCTGACACTTAAAGCATATTGGTTTGCAATCAGCTGTGAACTTTGGCAAAGTTTTTGGCTTACTAGCTGCTGTAGTGCTAGGGCTTTGGTTCTGAGTAGTCAAATCCTTAACTGCCTTAGTTAGCTCAGTGATTACTTTCCTTATTCTGCAAGTACTAGCATAACATAAAGTGAAACAGACTTTTCACTTGATTTGCCAGTTGTGATAACTTTCCCTTGCTCTGTAAGAACCTTCATGACATCCTCAAGATACACTTGTTTCTCATTAGCAGTAACAGCTGTACACTGTGCATCTGTTGTCATATGGCTACAGGCTTTCACTTTAGTCTTTACATTTTTTTCACTTACTGCTGGCTCCTCTGAAACCCACATGTAAGCTTCTTCACGTACATCTATCAAAGATGACTCAGGATGAGCTCTGACATATTTACGAAGCTCTCATCTCAATGAAGGGTCTTGTACACCCTCTACAAACCGATCCCTTAATGCCACTTTCTCATTAGCAACCGAGCAGGGATGGTGTTTCAATACTGAGTTTGGTGCTTGTGATAAGGCATGTGAAAAGTCACGTATGTCCTCTCCTTCCTTTTGTCTGCAGCTATAGAAGTTCTGTGACAGCTGAGAGGCACTGTGTTTATCTCCAAAAGCTTCTCTGAGATAACAAAACAAGTCACTTATCTGGTCAGTTTCCTCACCTTTGCGTAAACGCACCTCCTGACATCACAAAATGAAACTGCTCAGATGGGGACTGGTTTCTGGCAGACAGAGCTCGTTTTACCTCTTCAATTAATTCATCTGCCGACCTTCCATCTTTATCAATATCCCCACTAAAAGGTGCAATATGTCTCTCCCTAGGCACATACATATATGACCTTGTAGGCACAGTGTTCAATGAGGATATGGCAGTCATGACTTCTTGTTGTTTTTTTAGCTAACTCACTTATCTGCTGTTGCACATCAACTTGTTCTCCTCCATCCTCAGACCCACTGTCCTGGTTACTTCCAATCCCCTGTCCATGCTCAACTGCACCGTCTTCACCTTGGATTGACATTTTCCACCCCTATTTTCCACAATGCAGTCTTTAAAGTTCAGTCTTTATTGCACAGGTAAAGGATAAGTTTGTCACAGGAGTTCAACCAATGTCCCTGAGTGATGTCTGCTCCAGCCTGGAGTCCCTCTCCATCTGGTCTGTCTCCGCAGGTCCTGCACACCAGCACCCTCTGGAAATCTCCTTGGTCCTTTGCACCGGAGGTCACGGCTATCTCTGTCCTCCAGGATGTGCCGCGAGGCCCCTCTTCACCACTGCCATATTTATTATACTGTACTGTGCACACTATTTCCCTCAAATTTAGAGTTGCCAAAAAAAGGAAAAATAGACCCCAAGATTTGGAGCCGGGGATAAAGTCAACACACAACTTCAAATGCTAATTCGTGGGGGTTTTATTCTTATTATTTTGTTATCCAATTATGGAGAGCAACAAAATCTTGGCCTTATCTTCCACCAAAGGCCAGGTTGTCAAATTTACAAAAGAAACATTTAGCAAAAATAAATTAATAAATAAAGGCCTGAGACACAGGCATGTAGCACGCTCTCATGCGCAACCTGAATGATGCCGACATGAGATTAAAAACTACATATACTGTGAAATACAGAGAGATTTACCTGGCGGTGATGGGCTTAATCAGCATTGTGTGAACTGTCAGCATGGTGTCTGTGTAAGGAGATTAAAGGACAGCTCCTTAATTAAATAATTCGGAAAGCCATGAATGCATTTCAGCAGGAGCGTCATTAAGTGAAAAACAAAGTATTCTGCCCTTTATTTTTAGGGCAGATAACTTGCTATATCTTTGCAATAAGCAAAAATGCAAAATTAACTTTTCAGTTATGGGTTTAGACATCTGTAAATACCAGCTGAGGGTATGCTAATATCTCCTCCTTCTGTCCTGCATTTGGATTTCTCTTGTAATCCAGTGTATCAGTTTCTAGAAAATGTGTTGTAGTTGATGACCTATAGGCCTATATGAACTTCAAATGAAGGTGTCAAAATGAATCTCTGGGAAAATGGTCGGCATTTTTACCTCTCAAGGTAAGATAAGTGTTATATAATATCATACATATAAACATAATACATATACATATAAACATGCATTATTAAAAATCTCATCCCAGCAGACAAGTACCATAGTTTGATAAACCAGGGAGCAACAGATTATTTGAACAGTGTGCTGCAGATGCTGTTCATGACCAAATACTTCAGAGAGGCTGTGGAAAGGTTTGTTAAGTCCAGCTTTGTGCCACAATGTTTGCATTTTTAAATGTACCTCTGTGTCACTTTATGGGATAAAAAATGATGTTTTTGGTTTTGGATGACTAATCGTTGATGGTTTCATTTCTCTCTCTGTTTGTGTGTGTGTGTGTGTGTGTGTGTGTCTGTGTACAGGAGAGAGTTTGGAGACTGCTCTGCTCTCATTTTATTGCTACATTCCGGTGAAAATTTCATGTTTTTTGTTAAATAAAAAGGTAAAAGTCCTCTCAAATGCTTCATCTTTGCTTAAATATGCAGATATTAGGAGGCCTACGCTACGCAAAGAAAGTCTCATTGCTATTTTCTGACAAATGAAGCACAGTAAGCTGTAATTTAGAGCATCAGGCTCTTTGATTGTTGTACAGTGTTCACCATGGCTCGCTGAAAGGGTTTTAGTGACCTACAACAATTCCTAAGACTTTCAAATCTCTTTTTAATTTGTATCACATTATAGAAAGTTTGATAATTAAATTTTACATCAGCAGTATACAAATCTTGTGTCATACAAAACTCCTATTTTGGTTGCTGAACTACAACAGAGAAACTTAGGGTTTACTTTATGACAATTTCTCTATCTTCTCTCTGGCTTATTTGGGACAAAATTATATTTATAAAATTTCACTTGACATTTGTTTGCCTTTATGGTTTCTGTGATATACAATACCAATCAATAATCAATCAATCAACAATTAGTACAGAAACTTGAATAAAATATGACTTTTATGGTTTGATTTTCTAATCCAGGTCTAAATTACTATTTTTATGTGACACAGAAATTATTTAGTTAAACAAATAGCATGTTTGTATCTTAACTTTTATTTAACAAGAAAAACAGTTAAATTCTACAAGGATAACATTGTCTGCTGTGGGCCTGACAGTTGTCCCACAGTGAGGACAAAGGAACAAAGTAATATAGTGATAAAATAAGACAAAAAATATACAAACATTGGGTAACATTGTGGAGATTACAAGGGCTAAATTACAATTAGCTGACATTAAAGAAGCAACACACAAAGAAAGGATAACAAATAACAAAATATGGTGGTGGATATGAAAGGATATGTATATGTATGTTCCAGCTAAGTTTAAAATTTCTGAATTGATAAATGCTTCACATTTCAGAGACTAGTTATGATGATTACATTTAGTTGCCAATTTCTCACCAACAAAACACAAAGATGATTATATTTGCCAGAAAGATGCCTCTATGACAGATATCAACAGAAACCAAAGCACATATGGTCTGGTGTTGTTTACATTATTTCTGCTGCCATACAGGTATAGAGGTCTGTCTAGGTGCTACACCGCTAGAACAGAGTGTGTTATAGTCGGACAGCTTTTCCTTCTTGCAATCTTTATTGAGTTTCAGACACACAAAGCAGAACTCCTTCTCACACCGGAGACAGACTATGTTTTTGCATTTTATTTTGTCATGCTCCACCAGTGCACCACAGGTGGGACAGGCACGGATGGAGGGACAGCCAGAGACCCCCTTAACGTCCTTAAAGACGATGTCTGGACAGGTTCTCAGTAATTTTAGTGTCTCGTTGCAGCAGCCATCATTTTCACAGCGGTCTGATCTTGGAGATGGACCTTTCCATTCATTTAAACACTGCCAGCAGAATTCATAGGTCTTTTGTTTATTAGCAGTGCAAAATGTGCAGCGGACACTCAGATTAGATTCATCCTTTCTCACCACAGAAGATTTGCATCCAGGACACTGTGATATTGTAGGTGGTGAAAGAAGAGGGAAAATAGAGAAGGATATTATTATATTTCTATATTTATAATAGCACATTTTGTTTTCAAGTACAGCTATTAAATATTGTGGTTTCAATGAGACACTTACTAATTTGGCATGAAAGTTGTCCCTGATGGCATTGACAGCCATGGTCTTTTCAAAGTACTCCATTTCTTCAGGGGTCAGAAGGGCCATTTTACGAACCTCCACGTAAGACCACTCTTGACGACAACAGCCACACACAAATCTGCTTTTACCCTTTATTGAAAAAATGAAAAGTAAATTAATTCATTAGAATCGCAGGTTGGAAACAAGCCACTAACACTATGCAAAATCTTAAGACTGTACTAACAGCCATTCTCTACGGCTGCTATGAGTCAACAATGTCAGTGTCAAGAATCTGCATCCTGGAAATTTGAATGACTTTGAATTCACTTGGAGTCTTGATTTTTGGTCAAGGTCAAACTTTGACTACAAGTGTCATATTGTGAAGGGTTACTGTGTAAATAGCATTTAAACATTTGTTAATTAATTCCCTCTATCACCTAATGAAACATAATATCCTGGTCTTGGTATTTCTAGGGTTGCATCAAATATATGATTATTTCATAACTTACTGTAATCAATTTCAATGTCAAATCAATTGTTGGTCAATATTGTGATTGATGACCAAGTATTAATGGATTTTAACTTTGATTTGTTATAGTAGGAAAAACACAGGTGTTACTAATACTCTGTCTAAGTTACCCAGTGAACCAGCATCCTCAGTATCAGTGGTGGAAAGTAATTAAATACATTTATTAAAGAACTGTACTTAACTATAATTTTGTGGAACTCGTGCTATTGTTGAGTATTTTTTGCTACTTTAAAGGCTACTTCTATTTAAATATTTTAGAGGCAATTTGTGTACTTCGGGTAAAAACAACTTAAAATGGTGCAAAACCCATGAAAACCACCCCTTAATTTATACCTTTAAATGCCTTAATTTTCTAATTAAGGGGGAAACTCAGGGGTAGTTTTCCAGGGTTTTGGTCCATTTTAAGGGGTACAAAACCCTTGATTGAAAATTAAAACACCTTACTTTAATTTATTTCAATCCAATAATTTATACATGAATTATCCCCTTAAACACTCATCAATAAATACCTTAATTCCATCATCATTAATGGGTAAATTAATTGAATAGGGCTATTTTCAGGCTTTATAGCCTACAGTAATAGATCAGTGACAGGATGCTTTTTCTGTGGACGTGTACTTTTACGTTTGATACTACTTTTAGTCTACATTTTGCTGCTAAGTACCCGTACTACTTTTAGTGTAGAGTGTTTTCTTTAAAAGTTGGAGCATATTAGCCTTCTTAAAGGTAGTACTTCCTCAACTGCACAATAACAGCACCTCAGGCAGCTAAAAGGAATTCATCCTCATTACACCTGAGCTTTTGCTACGGCGACATTTCAAAATGTCTTCCGTGAAGTATTTTTGAAATGCAGGTCATAACATCCTACCTCGTCTAATAATCTGCGACACCAGTTGGTGAGAGACGTCGGAGTTACAGCATGACCACAGGACATCTGCGCTCTTCTAGACTTGAAGCCTTCATACACAACTGAGAAAAACACACGAAAGCGTTATTAAAAGCTTGAGCATTAGGCTTGTGTTTATCTTAGCTCAAAATACTTTAAAATCCGTATTCTTTTCATGCTTAGGCAACTTTAAAATTGACCGAGGACATATTCGGCTACTTACAATCTAAATCATCATCTCCATCGACGAATTTAAGACTTTTGTCGCGAGGGTCATAACACTTCTCCATTTTACGCTGCTGTCTGCTGTAAATAACGACAAACAGCAGTGGTAGGCGAGTCTCTATGCTACAAGACAAGACGTTTTCGGTTTCATTTCTGATTAGGTTTCACATTAATAAGTAACGTGATTTTCATAGAAAGTACCCAGGTCTACGAAGTATGGACAAAATAACAGGAACTTATCTCGAGAAATAACATTAACTAACACAGTTACACATCAGGCAAGTCTTCTAATGTCTTAGAAGACATCAATGATGATAGTTGTCTACCAAAAACTAAATAACATGCAGAGAAACAGATATACCACAAGCAGGCTGCAGATACCCCTCAAACACTGCAAACAGCTGGTCTCAAATATGGCCAGGTTATAATATTCTTGTCAATCTTTGAATGTGCCATGTACGAGGACATATTGTATACATAATAGGCCTATGATCACCAGCCATCAAAACAGTTTTCCTCAAACCACATTATGAGTTACATTCATTATATTATTTGTAACGACATAAAGTCAAAAATGCTAAATGCAAAATAAAGAAGTAGGCCTATGAGTTACAGATAAGTACAGACAGCTACAAATATCGCGTGGATATAAAATATAAAATAAGGCAACAGTATGTATAGTATGTATGTATGTCCAGTATTTGGACAACCAGTATTTTCTGACAGTTGGCTGATTATTACATAAACGCCACAGAAGCATAGGCATGTGTTTGTGGTACGCGCAGTCACATCTTGTTTGATAGGTTTTAGTATCAGTTACTTTAGGCAAGAAATCACGTGAATGATTATGTCATGTCATAAAGCCATTAGTGCAGATATAGTAGGTCTATATAAGTTTGTTCAGTTTGTTTGAAGGTTAAGTACTAATATTTTTTACACTATGGGTAGAATACTTTGTTAAGGTGCCTGTGTCACAACAACACGACTGTGAAGCTTAGTAAAGAAATGTATATAGTCCCATTCAACAATGATTACAGAACATGGGAAATAAATATTATTTTAAAACAACACCACACCCCATGACTCAAAATAATTTTGCTTTCAGTTAACATTTTAAAACTCTCGTCATAATAAACATAACATATATTCTGCTTCAATACATTGATGGTCATGATTAATAGAAATATCTTTTTTTTAAAAAACGACAGTGATAGGCGTGCCCTCTGTGACGTAGGTAGTATCCCGTTTATAGAGAACAACACAGTCAACCTGCTTTCCTGTTAAACCCGGTGAGCCTCACACACGAATATAGTGAATAAAATGGGTAAAATCTACCAGGTCAAGGTGTTCGGGATTACAGGTGAGATGAAAATGATCGACCTGTGCACCACAGAGGAGGAGATGAAGAGCATGACTGTGCTGACGCTGAAGAAGAAAATATCGGATAAGTTTCCTTGGGGAGAAGGTAATAGCTATACTTAAAACTGATGAATAGAAAATTACAGTGCCATGAGTGAGCTTAGCCATCTGACACACTTAAGCTAGAAAATCAAAGTATTTACTTCATACATGTCGAATGTTTTCAAATTCAATTCATTGTTGTATATTTTGAAATACAAACGTAGCTTTGAACTATTTCATAACTCACTGCCACCTGCGATATTCACTGTGTTTCCAATAGCAATAATAACATTTAATGCAGCTGAGTATTAAATCAACTTGCGATTAAATTTTAACGATCAATGATGAATTTATTTTGTGTGTGTGTGTGTGTGTGTGTGTGTGTGTGTGTGTGTGTGTGTGTGTGTGTGTGTGTGTGTAGATATACGGCTGATCTTCACAAACAAGGAGCTGGAAGGAGACGCCACCCTGCTGTCTGGATATGGAATCCAACACATGTCAGTTATCCAGTTGGTGGCGAGACTTCCTGGAGGACAGAGACCATCATCATCATCATCATCATCATCATCGTCATCGTCATCGTCATCATCATCATCTCCTCGTGCTTCTGCTGCTTTATGTCATATCTTCTAAAGACCCTTGATGCTAATAGATTCCAAGGCTTTACTGCCCAGACTTTTATTACAATATGTACATCTTGTTGACAGATTTTTGAAAAATAAATTGTTGTAATAGAAAAAATAAACAGCTTCTCTCTGATTCTCTATGTAAAGCAGACATCGTCTCCTCATCGCAGACATAGAAGGTCTAGCCAATGACCCAAAGCACATAACCTTTCTCTGGTTGATGTGTAAGAGACTGTGGGCCCTGAAGCAGGTCCCCAACAACATGAGGCCTAAAATAATGTTTTAAATTAATAATTAATTAAACTGTTAAAACAATACCTTACCTTTTCCAAAGAATGTAGAGAATTAAACAATTACATTTACAACTACATTTTTTTCTATGATGGGTTATCTATGACAAAAATAAATTTATCAAATTTCACTTGACACTTAGGGGTCTGTGATATATAATATATCCTAATCTGAAATGTTCTTTCATGATGAAATAATTACGCAAATAAGAAATTTGCCAGTTCTCTTCTCCTCTAGGTCTACATAACATACATAACTTTGTAAAAGGTCTTGTACATACATCTTCATTTCCACTGATTTTGGCTGACGATAAATAAAGCTTTTGGGTGTTAAGGAAGTTCAGATGTTTGTGCAAGCACCAATTGTAGGATGTGTCATTATTGGCCAAATCCTACTTGCATGCATCATTTTTTTTATCATCTAGTTTTGAAATAGTGTAAACCTTCCTTGTCAGTCGCGCACAACAGTGGCTCTCAAACTTTTTGGCCTGTGGCCCCTTAAAATAAAGCAAATTCAGACCCCTCGTTTACATCTTACATAGATTTGTCTGACTAACGGTCCAGAACTCAAAGATATTCAGTTTATCATCATGTTCCTCAAAGAAAATCAATAAATCACCACATGTGAGAAGCTGGAAAGGCTTATCTTTTACAAATTTTTGTTTAAAAATGACTAAAACGATTATTCAATGATCAAATAGTTGTCATTGATCTTCTGTTGATTGACTAATCAATTACTCGACTATTCTTGCAGCTCTACAAAGAGAACTTATTTTGTTTCATTTGAATAACTTAGAGGCACGAGGAGGTAAAATACAGACATCCACAAAAAATAAAGCAATGTCAGAAGGAAGGTTGGAGGAAAATCCCAATTTCCAAAATATGTTGGGGTTTTTTATCTTCCTGTATCGTATCATCTCACGACCCTTTGATTAATCCAGCAACCCTTGCGAGGCTTTCGACCCTCAGGTTGGGAACCACTGGTTTATAATGCAATGTTTCCAGTACCCATGAATGCAGCATTCCGGTAGGTGTGGCGTTAAATGAAATAGAAAGTATTCCGAGGTTTGTATGATGCGGCACTGGCTTGTGTACATGCGCAACAAACGAGAGAACAAGATCTTCAGGAGTGTCTTCAAAATGTTAATCTAACAACTCGACATAGACTCATATTTTGTTTTTTCTTTCCTCTATTTGCTTTCATTCAATAATCCAAGATGATATGGACTGATATTGTCGGCAGATCGAAGGAATCCAAATGAGCACTTGCAAAGAGAATTTTATCCCTCCAGGTAAAATACACGCCTCTGTAAGGCCAGTATTTCATTCATAACAACGTTTTGAAGATAGATGTGAAGTTTATGTGCATTACTGATTGTCGCCTTTCAACAGCCAATAGATACCATGGCGAAAGTCATTTCATTCTATACTGTCCTTTATATCATGATTTTTTTTAAAATTATGTCACAGACTTCTCCTCCTATCCCATGCTTTAGAAACGTATTCAGAAAATGCCAAAACATTATCATAAAGATATTCTTGAAAGCTACATTCTCAAAACCTATCAGATCGAAAAGTAACATATGATAGTTAAATTCCTCAGACTTTATTGTATACGGACTGCAGACTATTGGTTTATGCACTGGATCCTGGAGCATTATTTGTGAGAGGTTTATGTAGGTATATCACTGATTGAAGGAGGTGGAGAACGAAATTCATTTCATTTTATACTGTCCTTTATATCATGATTTTAAAAAAAGTTTATGTCCCAGACTTCGATTTGATAGGTTTTGAGTATGGAGCTTTTTAATTAAATATCTTTTTGATAATGTTTTGGCATTTTCTGAATACCTTTCTAAAGCATGGGGTAGGAGGAGAAAAGTAACATATGATAGTTAAATTCCCCAGACTTTATTGTATATGGACTCCAGACTATTGGTTTATGCACTTGATCCTGGAGCATTATTTGTTGGAGGTTTATGTTTTAAGTTTGATGACGCTTATGTTCATGTTTGGCTGATATGTATGTATTGTGCTGTTAGATAATGGCAGGTAAGATGCCAGAATGTTTGGTTTGTTGTTGGTTAATGTGTCTGAATAATCTTTGCAAGTCCAGTATTTCATTCAAAACAACGTTTTGGAGATAGATGTGTAGTTTACGTGCATTACTGATTGTCGCCTTTCAACAGCCAATAGATACCATGGCTTAAAGAACCAGGGGGCTACATGTTACTTGAACAGTGTGCTGCAGGTGCTGTTCATGACCAAAGAGTTCAGAAAGGCTGTGAAAAGGTTTGTTACCAAACTTATAATGCCATGCTATTTTTGTCTTTTATTATCTATTCATGTATATTTAAGTGACGCTACAGTGTTTTTTGCATTACTCACGGCCAATATGTGTTTATTTTGTTTAGGGAACAACCTGAGACTGAGCATATTGATCTTCATCTTACAAAGTTGTTTGATAATTTAACAAAGTGTACAGCTCAAACCTGTCAGATCACAAGGAAACTGGGCATCAGTAGAGGTACAGTATGTGTTAGCAAGTAGACTTACATGAATGTTTAAAGACAAAATGGAAAAATCTTTCACTGATCATTTTACATTTGGTTACATGAAGCAACATCTTAAAGTAGTTCTTAACATGAAAAGCCTCAGTTAAAGTCTGCATTAAGAATACACACATTTTATAGATTTAGAGATAGTGTTTCTTCTGCCAATGCTGTCATCAGATAAAGTATAAGTTAAACAAATGACCAGTTTTCTGAAAAGTCACATGATAACTGTACCCCTTGAGTAAAGAAGCACATTTAATTTGTACTCATTACACATCCAGTGCATGAACAACGTGATGCTGCTGAGTACTTTGAGAAGATTTTAAGTCACACCAGTCCAGAGGCTTCGCAGGTATTGACATTATCAACATGAAATCTAACAGACATTGTTGTCTTAAGTGAAGTGTTAGTGAGTAAATTCAGATGATACCACTTTAGCTTTCTCTGTATTCTTTTAGATATTTCAAGGACAGTTGACGCATAAGAACATATGCTCTAAGTGTCACACAGAGACTGACACTGATGGACCATTTTGGAGTTTACCTCTTGCATTGAAGGACTCTTACAGTGAGAACTATAGAGTGGTAAGAACAAAACTGCCAGCTTTAAAACATTTTATTTCGCCAGAAGTCGTTTATTGGAATAAATATGCCATTTGCAGACTAAATTAAATGTTTTCAGACATTTAGTTCAGAACTGTGACTGAGGAAAATAAAATCTCATGAAAAATTATTCACATGGGCCTTTGTGATATATCACAGGATGGGAAATATTCCATGTATCAAGTAAAACTCAGTTTCCATGAATGTATTTCAGGTGGATGGGATTAAAGAGTTTTTCAAATCTTCAGATGTCAGTGGAGATAACCAGAAGTACTGTGATGAGTGTGATCACAAAGCGGACACTACTATGGTGAGTTATAAGTAAACACTCATTGTGTACATGAACTCTAAGAACACCAGTCAAGGCAGTAAACTGATGCTAACAGCTGATAACACCAGCGGTCCTGTTGCACTTTACACTGAGTAGCTAGATGATGTATAGTGATGTGGGTGTGATAGGAATATTTCACCTACTCTGCCTGTTATCTGAAGAGTCTTTGGACAGACCACACAGATTTTCAGTCTCTGTCATATTATACCGATAATCTGTCTGATTAGAGCAACACATTTCACATTGTATTGATTTATTGGACAAAGTGTGATACAAATAGTTTCTTCTTATTTAGGTACCAACTAATCTTCATCTCTTCTTATTGTTTTTGTGTATTTTGATTAGAAATGTGTGATGAAGCACCATCCAGAGGTTTTAGTGCTGCTGTTGAAAAGGTTCGAGTTTGACTATCGTTACATGGAATATGTAAAAATCAGCCGCTGTGTGGATGTTCCCTGCACCCTAAAGATACCAGAGGTATACTATATACAGATTATTTTCTACTTCTTAAAACATTTTTAATTCAATACTTGATATCTGTCTTTTCTGTCCTTTATTGGTTTTCAGAACAAGACATATGAACTGTATGGGTTTGTTGATCACTTTGGTAATATGAGAGGTGGACATTACACGGCAACAATCAAGTGCCAGGATGACAAGAGTTGGTATAACTTTAATGATACCATGGTTACCAGACTGGTAAGACTGATCACCTCCACTCCAGTGTTATTTTTCCCAAAGTATCAGTAGTTCATCTTGTGCAGTTATGTGACAGATGACAAAAAAAACTATTCATCATGTAACACCTTGTTATTCTTATCATCAACAGCCTGATAACCAGCCAATACAGATGGATAACACTATGAAGTAAGTTTTCATCTATTTTTCCTCAACATACAATTTGCTGAATATGAAACAGACATTTAATTTTTATCATATTTCTCCCACTAGATCCAGCAGTGCTTATCTTCTGTTTTACAGGAAAAAGACTGGTAAGATAGCAACCATTTCCATTATGTTCACTGATGTGTTGTCTGAATGATTGTAGGACATTAGTAGTTTGTCTGAATCAATTTTACCCTCAATTTTGTTTCACTTTCTAGTGAAAGCTGCAGACAAGGAGGTGTCCACCAATGGAGGCTCCCAGTCTGATTCCAGTCATATTAATGAGCAATGTGATGTAAAGACCAGAGAGAGAAAGGAGGATGAGGAAGCAGCAGAAGGGCATCTTTACCATGGGGATAAACAGAAAAATAAGAAGAAGAGAAAAGTGGATGATCAGGAGGGTAAACAGGAGCAAGATTCTGTTCGTGTGGACAAACAGAGAAATGAAGAGAAGCCAGTAAAAGATGTTAAGGTAGATGAGGATATCACACCTGAAGCTAGTGAAAGAGAAAAGGCATCAGTGAGTGGAAAGGGGAACTCTGATCCCTGTCATGGGTTTCAGAAGAACGAAGGAGTTGGTGATTGTGAAGAAAACATGTCAAAGAATCAGGGAATCAGTAACACTTCGCCTACCAGACATGAGCAACCGAGAGAGGAGAACAGGGATGTTAAGAAAGACAAGAAACAAAAGACAATAGAGTGTAAATATGCACAAATGGGAGACACATCCATGACACACCAGGACAGTAGAAAATTAGGTGATGTTAGAGAGGAACAGAGATCAAGACAAAATTCTCTCATGAATAATAGAACAGCTAATGACTTTAGACAGAACAAACCAAATGATGCGCAGGAGGGCAAACAGGGAATAAGCAGGGATAGTGACAGAGACAGACAGCAGAAGAGAGGACACAATGAATGTACACAAAGGAAAAGGACATCAGGGAGTCACGGTAGTGAGGGTGTGGAGGAAAAACCACAAGAGCAACTGGAAAAGGAAATTGGACATAAAGATGTTGGTGATGAGACAAGAATCAAGGTGGCAGAAAAATGTAATAGACATATTCAAAACAGAAAGGAGTCTTTTAGACAAACAGGATCAGCAGGAAGCAGAGATCTGACAGAGAACCAGAAAGTACACAGTGGACAGATGAGACCATGTGACCAATATAAAAGACAGGGGGATACTGCAGAAGAGGGATCAGAGTTGTATAGTCTGAAGAAAAATGTGATGGAAGGTGGAGGCAATCCAAAAGAAAAAGTTCAGATAACTCATAGTAGTATTCAAAATAGCAAGACAGATATGACAACAGAAACTGCAGCAGAAACCTTTGGGGGCAGTTTGAACAGAAAGAAAGAGAAAAGCAGGCAGGCAAGAAAAGATCCAAAGGCAGATCTGGAACCCTCACCAGGACCACAGGAACATAGAAACAGAAAGGTGATTGGAGAGGTAGAAGAGAAAAATGAGACAAAGCAATCCAGAAAAGGAAGAAGAGTTAAGAGGTTCAGGATAAGAGAATTCTGTTCATGTAGTTGTTTCAACGGCAATAAAAATGCAGACCAGAGTTCAGAGTCAGAATAATATGAACCAATACACACAAATTGTTATTTTACAACACTGCATGTTATCATCTTGACACATAAGATTATTGTATTGTTTAGTTTTTGATTGATGCTTTGCAGTTTTACACTCTCATTGCCAGAGATCAGTTGGCAACTTTGGCAGTGCTGTAGAATCATTTTCTTTTGATTTGTGTTTCATGTATTATGAGTTTCTGTTTGTAGTGCTCTGTTGTAAGTCTTTCATTGTCTTCTGCAGTCCATCTAACGATAGAACCGAGGGAATTCAATCTCACATGTATCTTAGATAGATATTTCATATAAATATATGCATCAGTAGATATTTCATAGATATTTTAAGTTTTTTCAGTTTTGTTTGTTTTTTTATTTTACTGTTATACACTGTAATAAACTACTTTAATCAGGGGAAACGGCCTTTTGGTCTCAGTGAGTACACTTGTGAACCAAACCCACTGACTATTGTTGTGTAAAAAGGTTTAAATTTTGTGTGTCACTTGTATAAATTACACATCAAACATGTGGCTGCAGATATGTGTAATCTGTACTACAGGATATATTAATAATATAAAATATTAAAAAACAAATGCCTTGGACTCATCTCACATGTCATATAGTTTATAGGGCAGGAGAGATTGCCCTGCCTTATTGACTTTTATTGAACAGTTGGAGACACAAGTGTTAACTGTATATATATATATATAAATATGCAATTACATGTAGTGTTATAATCTAAAAATGAAAGTGGTAAAAGTTAAAGTGTTACCCAAATTTCTATGAACTTTTGGAACTTTTACAATGCATGTGTTGACTAAAGTCACTCATTCACTAATCACATCAAATCAAGGTGTTTAGAAACTAAGGACCAGCATGCATTGTGTTTGTGTTAAAGTCACTAATTACAGGAAAGTCATTAATGAAGTTTGTTGTGTGTGATTTTATACATGTGTCTCTGATGAGTCACATGGTCTTCTCCCTGTTTATCATCTCTCTGATATGTGTCCACTGCAAACACTCCCTGCACTCTTTCTAACACACTTCAGCTACAGATTGTAAACCATGATCTATTGAACATCATGTGACTGTCACCTGTACAGAAATAGTTGTTGTTATTGGGGAGTGTTGGACATGAGGGAATCACACTTGAAACTATTTTACTGATGGAAGATGAATAAAGTTGGAAAACATGTTTAATAGATGTTGAGAATGTTTTCACTATAAATGTTCAAGTTATCTAAATAAAAACAAATGATCAGTGGACTGAACTATAAGGAGGTGGAAACAGCAAATCACTTTGCTGATTCAAATTGTTTCTCACTGTCGGTGCAGCCAGATTTGATCATTTAAAGACTTTTGACCACATTTGTCTTTGTGGCAGAATCAAGTTGCAAGACTGTGTTCAGGATTATTGTCATGCTCCTTCACACTGTCATCTTCCCCATAGTCAGCCTGACTCAAATTTTTCCTGTTGTTCTCCTGGTTTAACCTGATCTGAGATAATGTTTTGTACACTTTGATAGAACTCTTGAACCAGGAAATATATCTTGATCTAGATACCTCTGCCACTGTGAGATTCCTGCACAGTGAACCCTGACCTAAATTAAGTTGCCATAAATGTCATAAATACACATTTCATAGGCTGTGTTGTGTGTGAGATTTGATTTTCACTTTCAGTCTCTTGCACATTTACAGGAATTCACTTGACTTCTGGACAGTCAGGTGTGTGTTTCTCTTCTAATCTCCTATAATTGAATGTTTAATGGTGCTGAAGTTAGACTCTGTCTCTGCTATGTAGCATTCATGGATTACTTCACAGTTAAAATGCAGCCTGATCATTGTTTTCAAGGTTAAATAACTTCATATTTTTATAATGAATCTGTCCACACATGACAACTAAAAAAAAAAAAAAAAAAAAAAAACATTTCTAGGCTGTATGAGCAAATCAAATCTTTCCAGGTGTGGTAAGATCTGGTTTAGTAGCCCCTGCCTTCACATTTAGGGGTCTGACATAAAAAACCTTAAAACACCTAATATTATCAGCAACTGATGTGCTTGTTGCTAAAATAGCTTTGACTCCATAAAGAATATAAAAGTCTTAGGAAAATGCTTATGAATATTAGAGACTTTCTGATGATTCATGTCTCAGTTTAGTCCCATCAGTACCAAACTTCATTTGTAGGCATTAATGGGGAAGTTTTACTGTATCTAACAAATCCTTTAATAGTGTCTGTGTCTGTGTAAGGAGGTTAAAGGACAGCTCCTAATTCCAATATATCTGAATACCTTGAATGCAGCATTCCAGGAGGAGCGTCATCAAGTGAAAAACAAAGTATTCTGGCCTTTATTTTCAGGACAGATAGTCCGCTGTATGTCTTCCCACTAAACTGTATTAATGGTGCTGAAGGTATAGACTCTATAATGGTCTAGTTAAACTGAGGTCTTCAAATAGCTTAATTCAAGGGACTGAAACAAATTGGTGTGTGGTGTCTGAGCATCAGACAAACAGTAAACAGATGAGCTGGTAAACAAAGTCTTGTCCTGATCACAGCTGCTGGGAATATCAGGTGATTAATAATTAACATTGGCCATTAATGGGCTAATTACAAGTCACACAACCATGAGTCTTTTCCAAGAATACCACACTCAGTGACAGAAGCAACATTAGATTTCGGTCTCAACACATCTGAAATGTTTTGATATTGGAGGTGGTTGTTTAGCTGACACGTGAATGTGTTATTAATGCTTTATTTGCTTCAGTACTAATGATTATATATTCATCAAGAATTCATCTGTATCTGTCTTTTGCTATGAAAGAACTTAATGCTGCATGCCAAACCAAACTACTTGTTAGGTTGGTAGTGCTGTACAATGCTCTTTATTAACTGACGGGACAGTTAAAACTGTCAATTACGGGTAAAATATAAATAATGCACAGTAATGATGCTTTCACGGTAACAATAGATTAATTCACCAGTTTACACGATTGACGATGGTGAAAACGATTCACTGGCTACTTGACTAAACTCCCCTTAACTAACAGTTGTAAGGAAACTTGGTTAGTTTTTACAAGTTTCAATAAAAATAAGCACCTTGTTGGCTGTTGTGTTTTGGAATAAAATCAGCACATTACTTTGTTTAGAGGCAATAATCAGGCAATAATAGGAGGCCCAATTTTATTCAACTTCAACTTCAGTTTATTTAAAGTGCACATCACCCAGAGAGTCTCTGTACATTTTACAAGTCAATAAGGACGACAACAGAAAGAAGAAAAAAGAGGCACACGATAATACAAGTAAAAGTACATACACATACACATATACCAGTGGTAATGTTAATATTACAACACAAGGTTTAGGTTATTGATTTTTAAACAGAGATCATATGACCTTAACAGAGTTGGAGTAGCTTCATGTTAAAGAGAAAAACAATTAGTGATTTGGGTTCACAGCCAGTGAAATTAGGAACGTTCATAGTAATTTTATTCCTCTGTCAATTCTCTCACGTATAAAACAGCGAACATCTCCAAAGGAGAAATATATTGTTAATAGGTCATGTGCGTATTGTTTTAGTTTCTGAAAACCTTGAATGCAGCATTTCAGTGAGTGTGGTGTTCAGTGAAAAAGAAAGTGTTCCTTATTTTGAGGACAGTCATATAGAGTGCTGCATGCTTGTGTATATCTATTAAAAATAGCAAAAAGTGCTTTTTTCCAGTTAAGCTATCTGTAGGAATCTTGTCAAAGTGTGATATTTATTCCAGAAGTAATAAAACTGCAGAACAATCAATGACATTTACATGGACAGGAAAGCTCAGCAAAGTAATGACAAATTCCTCTCTCTATTACACACACTCCAGGTGAGATATGCGTGCTGTTTGACTGGTTTGTATTTACAATAATGATATCAAGACAGTTCTGCAATAACATGCATTTTGATGATATTTGCTTTACAGTTTATCGTGGCTTGGTGAACCAAGGAGCTACGTCTTCCTTGAACAGTGTGCTGCAGGTGTTGTTCATGACCAAAGAGTTCAGATAAGCTGTGGAAAGGTTTGTTACAAAACTTATATTGTAATATAATGTTGTCTTTATTTGAACTGAACTGAGGTTAGTGCTGTTCTGCACCACTCATGGTCTGTATTTACTTTCTGTAGGCACACCAGTGAAAATCCTGACACTGAGTGTTTTGAGCTTCATCTTAAAAACTTGTTTGAGGACTTAAAGAGATATAATCCAGTTTACACCTTTAACATCACAAAGAAGCTGGGCATCAACAATGGTACAGTATATTCTTTACACCTTACATGACCAAAGTTAGTTACTTTGGAAAACTGCATGTAGTAGTACAGCCTAAAATAATATCTAGTGATTTAGATATCTGCATCTTGTGTGCAGAACACATTAACAGTTATCAGTAAATTAAGCCTCATTAATAGACAGCATATCTGATATAAGGACAGTCCCAGCTCCTAGAAAATCCAGAGCTGGTATTTGTATTTTTCTTTTCTTTCTGCTATAATTTCTTAGTTGGCCAAAATGGTCAATATGGTTATTTTGCCCTCTATAGAAAGAAAAACACATTTGATTTCTAATCTTCCCACCCTCAGTGTTTGAACATCGGGATGCTGCGGAGTACTTTGAGAAGATTCTGACCAGTCTGACTAGTCCTGAGGCATCACAGGTATCAACATAATATTACATCAACCAGGCATCACTGAAACTGAAGGATCTGTAAGTTTAAAAAATAAAAACAATGCTAGCAGTCTGTGTTCTTGTTCTTTAAGATATTTCAGGGACAGCTGACACACCAGAACAAATGCTCTAAGTGTGACACAGAGACTGACACTCATGGACCATTTTGGAGTCTACCTCTTGAGTTGGTCGTTTCTGACAAGAAAGGCTATAGTGTGGTAAGGACACATCTTTTAAGCTGCCATTTTTAATACATGAGTGAGCATGCGATAGGGAGGGGAATGACAGAGGGTTTGAGACATAAAACTACAGATGTGAGCATGCAAAAGATAGTCTTCCTGACTGAACTTTTTCTAGAGCTCCATGAAACTGCTTCATGGATTCAGCTTTAAAATGTTTGGAAAAACCCACAAAAATAACAAATGGATGTTTTATATTATTATATTATTGTTTTATATTATTTTATGATTCAGATTTGAATTGGATTGATGCAAAATGACTCATGTGAATGCTGGCATGAAGTGTATTTCAGCACTGTACTGAATTACAAAGTCAGAATATTTTTTATGTTTTAGTTCTTGTTGCTTGTCAACAACTTTTTCATTGTAAACTAGCAATGACACAGTTGTTGGTATTTCAGAGGAATGTTTCTTCACTGCCCTTTACTGTATGTGTTCAAACTGTCAACCATGCTGCACCCCAGTGCTCACTGATGTCACAGCAAATGTTTTGCCTTCAACTAGTGAAGAAAACACCTGCTGTGACATAATTGTTTGCAGTGAGAGAAATCTGCTTGAAAGTTTTCTCCTTGTGTATATATAGATGAGAGTGTACAAACAACCTGTTCAGTTTATTGGTTAACAAATTTCAGGGGCAAGAAACATATCTGCATTTTTCAGGTGGACGGCATTGACAAGTATTTCAGAGGGTTGGATGTCAGTGGAGCCAACCAGATGTACTGTGATCACTGTGATGCCAAATCTGATGCAACTATTGTAAGTGATGGAAAATTATGCTTTATGGTTTGTGTGAAATCAACTCTGATTTAGGGGTCGTATTATGAGTTTATATGTTAAAAAGGTCATGATGTCATGTAAAGTTTGTCACATTACATCATCTTATAATCACTGTTTCTATTGCATCACATTTAATTTCATTTCATGTCATTGTTTTTGTGTTTCAATTAGAAATGTGTGATGAAGCATCATCCAGAAGTTTTGACGTTGCTGTTAAAGAGGTTTAAGTTTGACAACTTTTACAAGAATTACGTCAAAGTCAGATGTAGTGTGGATGTTCCCTGCACCCTACAGATACCAGAGGTATATACTGTATATTTTACAATTTTATAACATAATCTTTATATTCCTGGTCCTGATTTCTGACACTTTTTCTACTGGTTTCCAGGACGAGACATATGAACTGTATGGGTTTGTTGATCACTTTGGTGATCTGAGAGGTGGACATTACACCGCAACAATCAAGTGCCAGGATGACGAGAGATGGTATAAGTTTGATGATACCATAGTTACCAGACTGGTAAGACCGATCACCTCCACTCCAGTGTTATTGTTCCCAAAGTATCAGTAGTTCATCTTGTGCAGTTATGTGACAGATGACAAAAAAAACTATTCATCATGTAACACCTTGTTATTCTTATCATCAACAGCCTGATAACCAGCCAATACAGATGGATAACATTATGAAGTAAGTTTTCATCTATTTTTCCTCAACATACATTTTGCTGAATATGAAACAGACATTTCATTCTTGTCATGTTTTTCCTGCTAGATCCAGCAGTGCTTATCTTCTGTTTTACAGGAAAAAGACTGGTAAGATAGCAACCATTTCCATTATGCTCACTGATGTGTTGTCTGAATGATTGAAGGACATTAGTAGTTTGTCTGAATTAATTTTACCTTCATCTTTGTTTCACTTTCCAGTGAAAGTTACAGACATTTCTCAAGACATCAAGGAGGGGTCCGCCAATGGAGGCTCCCAGTCTGATACCAGTCATAGCAAAGAGCAATGTGATGTAAAGACCAGAAAGAGAAAGGAGGATGAGGAAGCAGCAGAAGAGCATCATAACACTGTGGAGAAACAGGAAAATGAGGAGAAGAGACGAGTAGATGATCAGGAAGGTAAACAGGAGCAAGATTCTGTTTGTTTAGACAGACAGAGAGATGAGAAGCTGGTAAAAGATGTTAAGGTAGAAAAGAAAAGCACAACTGGAGCTGATGAAAGAGAAAAGGCATCAGTGAGTCAAAAGCTCACAAAATATGACCTTGTTTATTTTTATGGGAACATGTCAAAGAATCAGGGAATCAGTAACACTTCACCTACCAGACATGAGCAACTGAGAGAGGAGAACAGGGATGTTAAGAAAGACAAGAAACAAATGACAAGAGAGTGTAAATATGCACAAGTGGGAGACACATCCATGACACACCAGGACAGTAGAAAATTAGGTGATGTTAGAGAGGAACAGAGATCAAGACGAAATTCTCTCGTGGAGAATAGAACAGCTAATGACTTTAGACAGAACAAACCAAATGATGAGCAGGAGGGCAAACAGGAAATCAGTGGCAAGTTAAATGTTTCTTCAAGATATTTGGTGGAGAAAGAGGGAGAGAAGTCGGATGGTAAGGGAAATAGACAGCGAAAGATAGGAGACAATGAATGTGCACAAAGGAGAGGAACATCAGGGAGTCACGGTAGTGAGGGTGTGGAGGACAAACCACAGGAGCAACTGGAAAAGGAAATTGGACACAAAGATGTTGGTGTTGAGACAAGGATCAAGGTGGCAGAAAATGTGATGGAGGGTGGAGGCCGTCCAAACGAAGTTCAAACAACTCATAGTAGTATTCAAAATAGCAACATAAATACGAAAACAGAAACCTTTGGGCTTAACTTGAGAAGACAGTTAAGTGATGATAAAAGTAAAGATATAAGAAAATTTGATCCAAATGAAGATGAACTGAACACTTTGTCAAAGGGTTTTGGCAATTTAAAGCTAAATGATTCACTTATACCAGGAGGTAGAAGAAGAAAATTAGACAAATAGTGCAATTGAGTCAAATGCTGGAAAAATGGCAAAAGAGTAAAAATCTCAATGTCCCACTGAAGCAACACAGAAAAGAAGAAAAGAAGCAGAACAAAACTTCTGGGTGTTTTTGTACTTTAAGAAGAAAACAGAAAAATGCAGACTAGATTTTAGAGTTGCAATAAGATAAAATACATTTTTTTAATGAGGATAAGAGACGTTATTTTACAACACTGCATGTGATCATGGTGATCCACAAGATTGATGTTTTTATTTATTGATTGATGCTTTATTTTTCTCTGTACTTGCCAGAGATCAGTTAGCAATCAGGCAGTGTGGACAGTACTGTGATATATTTTCCCTTTGACTTTTTTGTTGATGTATTTTGAGTGTCTGTTTTCTTTGTTCAGTGTGGTTCAGTCTTTGTAATAGATCACCTTTGCTGGTTTTTGATCATATAAAATGCATCACTTCCTGTTTTCCACAGGAGCAGCAAATGTAAAAGGTTTAATGAGTTACTTTTAGTTAAAATGTTCATAAATATATGAATAGATGGCACAGAATGCAATGTGTAATATGATTTCAGTCAAGAGATTGTTTATAAAGGAAATGACATACTCAATGAAAATTTTTGTATTTTTACATTTTATGTTTTCTTATTTTACTGTGTTAAATTAACTCTCTTAAAATAGGCATTTTGGTCTCATTGTTTATCAGCAAAGCAAACTACACTTGTAAATTAATACTGCCCACATATTAATTTCATGTAAGAGGCTTTAGATTTTATGTTTATCACTTAAAATAAATAGATAAATAAAAAAACAAATCACAAATTAGCCTCAGGGGACTTTACAATCTGTACAGCAATATAACATCCTCGATCCTCAGACCCTGTAATGTAAATGTTCGTATAAATATTTCATTTTTTATCTGTTTTGTTATTTTACTGTTATGGTTTGCAAGGTGGACCCAAATGCAGACACAGACTAGAGTGACAGTAAATGAAGTAAGGCTTTATTGCCAGGGAAGTGGGGGGAATGGAGGTGGATGGAGTGGGGATGAGGCAGGCAGGCAGGCAGGCAGGCAGGCAGGCGACCAGGAGAGCCACGCCCAGGCCAACACACACACCCACACAAACATAAACACAGAAAGACAGACAGGGGAGCACTGGAAACAACAGGGAAACACTAGGGAATTTAATAACTCTCCTTTTGGTGTCAGTATTGTTAAATAGAAAAGCATAATTGTAAACCATTACTGCCCACAGAATAAGATGCTTTGAATTTAATGTTTATCACTTTGAACCAAACTATTGTGTTGTCATTACATTTCTGTGTCATTTGTAGATTCTGGTGGTGATTTTAAAAATAAAAAACACACACTATGTAAAATTTAAAAAAAAAAAAAGAAAACAAAATAAATCATTGTTTTGTGGAAGGTCACAGATTATGATGGTTGAAGAGATTATCAGTTACAAAATTAAGAGAAATAATATATATGCAATAAATATGCAATTGTGTTGATAAAAATGTCAATTTTGTATGAATTTATAATCTGTTGAATGTTACTTGTCCTTAAAATCTTCAGATCTGTCACCTCTTTGGGGCAGAGTCTAGTAACAACCACAATCTGTGACTGTGTTCAGGATTGTAAATCATCCTCCTTCACACTTTCCTACCGTCAGTCTGCCTTTGACTGGTGTTTTTCCCCTCGTTCTTCTGGTTTAAGTTCACCTGAGATCATATCATAATATCAAGAACACTTTGTACCAGGAAATACATCTTTGAGATATAAATACCTCTTCCACTGACTCATACAGGCTGAGAATTCAATCACCTGGCCTCCGCCCTGAATACATATCTAATAAACTGTGCTGTGTCACTGTGTTCACTGAGATTAGATTTTTACTTTCAGTTTCTTGCACATTTACAGGAATCCACATGACTTCTGGACAGTCTGTTGTGGTTTTTCTCTTCAGTATCGCCTTTTATTGAATGTTTAATGGTGCTGAAGCCAAACTCTGTATAATTGATTATATAGAGTCTGGCTTCAGGATGAAGCCAGACATAACAAATATCTGTACATAACAAATAGTCGTTTGCTGCTATATCAATGTTCAAAATGTCGTATATTGAACCTTTAAGCTTTTAAAACTCTACACAACATGCATGCAATAGACATGATATTATTAAGTCTAGCCTACATATTCAAATACTGTGATTTCCTTCTCGCGGCGTCACAGCATTCATTGTCATTAACTCTTAACCTGAACAGTTTATGATGTTGTACATTGTATCACTGTAATCCTTGACCATCAAAACATTGGGATAGACATCACCTTTTCCGTGTTATCATGTTTGGTTCAGGAGGTATGATGCAAAATACATAACTCAATTATGGCAGAAAGTAAAATGGCCACCATGACTGCCACGAGGTGTTTTGTGATGGCCCAATTTCTGTAAATGTTCAGGGCCAAGTTTCATTCTTGGTACACTTTTGAACATCATTTTTACATATCACCTGGACTAATAATGATGGACGTGCTGGTTTCCATATTCAGACAGTAGCGTGGAGTCTCCATCCAGCATCTTGTCCATGAAGATCAACCGCAGTCCCCAAATTCTCTCCTGTACACACACAAACAACATTCTTTATCCCTTAAAAGTGACACAGAGGTGCATTTAAAAATACATTGTGACATAAAACTTGACTTAACAAAGCTATAGTACTTATTGTCTGCTGGGATGAGATTTTTAATAATGCATGTTTATAGCAGGACTGTCTTAGGAACATTACTGTTGGTATAGAATGCAGATACAGAACATTTATCTTACCTTGAGAGGTAAAAATGCCGACCATTTTCCCAGAGATTAATTTTGACACCTTTCATTTGAAGTTCATATAGGCCTATAGGTCGTCAACTACAACACATTTTCTAGAAACTGATACACTGGATTACAAGAGAAATCCAAATTCAGGACAGAAGAAGATATTAGCATACCTTCAACTGGTATCTACAGACGTCTCCACCAATAACTGAAAAGTTATTATTGCATTTTTGTTTATTGCAAACATATAGAAAGTTATCTGCCCTAAAAATAAACGTCAGAATACTTTGTTTTTCACTTGATGATGATTCAAGGTTTTCTGTAATATTGGAATTAGGAGCTGTCCTTTAACCTCCTGACACAGACACTATTAAAGGTTCTGCATATGAGAATTTGTTGGATAAATACAGTAAAACTTTCTCATTAATGCCCACAAGTAAAGTTTGCTGCTGATAGAACTAAACTAACACATGAATCTACAGGACGCCTCTGTTTAATATTCTTTATAGAGTCAAAGCTATTTTAGCAACAAGCACATCAATTGTTGTTAACACTAGGTGATTTATGGCTTTGTGAGGTTGTCATGTGAGGACAGATTAGGAGTAAAACTAATTAGAGTTGGACTTTTGACTATTTCTTTTCTTCATTTAGTTCACTCTAAAAATATGAAGTTATTAAATTTTGAAATAAATTGTCTTTACTATATTATATATAATCAATTATAGTCTAGCTTCAGCACCTTTAAATGTTCAATTAGAGGAGATACAGAAGAGAAAAACATATCTGACTGTCCAGAACTCATGTGGATTCCTGTAAATGACTGTAAGTTTAAATAAATGAATGTGAAACTCTTATCTCAGAACACAGTGACACAACACAGTCTATTAGATTTATGATGACTTCATTTAGGACAGAGTTATTTTAATACAATTCATAACAGTAAAATAAGAAAACATATAATGGAAATAAAACACTTATACTAAGGTTTACAGATAATATTTAATTTCCTTCAAACAATCTCTTGTCATAGATCATATTACACGTTACGTTCTGTGCCGTCTTTTCATGTATCTTTGAGCAATTCAACATGAAAATAAAATGTTAGCCTATAGGTCGATACATTTGTCTGTATACATTGTAAATTTGAAGAAACTTCTAAGGAGCAACAAAAGACAAAAAGAAATATGATCACTCAGCCAGTAAATGTGAAATGAATTTTACACACACAAAAAAACATATTGCTTCATACCTTGACATTTTTGAAATTAAACTTTTATACATTTTTTGCTCTATATACACACAAAAAACAGAGAGTGATGTATTTTACATTACCAAAAAACAGAAAAGGTCATGTTACATGAACTGAACCATACTGAAAATCAAAAGAGACACTCAAACTGCATTAACCAAAAAACAAAGGAAAAATACTGCTGACACAGTGTAAATCACCAGCTTATCAATTGTTAAAATGAGAGTCTACAGTTATGCTAGTAGCTCTGTGAGGCTGTACTTAGACACAGCAGTGTTTTTAACTAAATGCTAACATTAGCATGCAAATATGCTCACACTGATGATGCTTACATATTAATGTTAGCAGGTATGTTTACCATGTTCACCTCTTAGTTCAGCGTCTTATGCTCACATTAATATAGCACTACATTTACATACTCACAGCAGTAAAGACAAGAGGAACATGACTGTCTGTACCAAGTTTTATCACAATAAATCCAATACTTTTCTAAACTAATCACTTAACGCCAAAATGTCATCCTTGTGGTGGCACTACAGGAAGACTCAGGGGATCACCAAAGTCAGGAGGATTCATCTTCTGGGGACCATGAATGATTTAACAAATTTCCATGCAAATCAATCCAGTACTTATACAGACATATTACATTGATGGACCATTTAACAGTGCCTATTATAGAGATCATCATAAAAGCTAAAAAATATAATCTTGAAGATCACTGAAAATAAAATATCTATGTATGTTATCATGAATGTCAACATGAAACAAAAAGTGGTTTTGTTTTGTCCCTTTTTTCCCTTTTCCTTTTTCTTCTTTTTTCCCATCCACATCTTTTTTCTTACTTTTATGTTTTATTCCGGCAGCCTGTGCATCAGGTGCAACTTGCAATTTCTTGGCATTTGAATCAGATGCAAAGTTTATTTCTTTGACTCATTCAGGTTTAAATTGCAAATACCCATTGACAGAGTGTCCTGTGGCTCTGTTTTTGGATCAGATTTTCTCTTAGCATTTATTTGAAAAAATCTTACTATTGGAGCCAATATGGGTGGTTTTTGGTTTCTTTTTTGAAAGACTTGTTTATATTTTTGGGTATTAGTATGCCAGGCTACAAGAGGGCATTTAACATGTTAGTGATAGGTAATGTCACACAATCAAGCAACAAATAAACACAAAAGTGTAGCCTCATTGTGCTTGGACTGCAGGCGATGTAATGGTTGTCACCACAAAATGGTACAATATAGATCAACCCAATTAAGTAACACAAAACAATAGGCTAGATTCTAAACATTGTGCAAGTACTACCAAAGCCAAGGAAACTACATTCTGCAATCTACAGTTACACCAAGACAGAAGAAGTAAGTGACAAAGGATTAACTAAAGGTATGAGCGTCAAAAACACATTGTAGCATTCCATTCACCACCGTGGCTATTGGTCTTGGGTCACAACATGACGCTGCCTTGACGAGTTTTTATTATGTAATCCATCACTTTTATTTCAATACCACTATCAGTTTCATATTCTTTCTTAATTATAAATTTCCATATTTTTTGAAATCCAGATTTTGCTTTTGGCTGAGAATTAACATCTCTTGTCATCTTGTCACCAACTTTATGGTTCTGTGTCAGTCTGCCGCTTCCTGCTAATCCTGCCTGTCGCAGAGAAGAGTCCTCCCTGTTTTGCATATGTTCATTATCTCCTTTCTTTCCCTGCTCTATGGCTTGTTTCTCCACACCAACTTCTTGATGTGTTGTAACACTGATTATCTGCTCTGGTATGTTCTGCCTATTATCAAATCCTACATTGTTCTGATCCTCTACACCCTGACTGAAGTGCTGTTGTTTATGTGATGCTCTTTCCCTTTTTTCATCATCTCTTCTCTCTTGTTCCTTTTCTCCCGTAACACCCTTCTCCTCCTCTCCTCTCTGTCTCCTCTGTTGCTGATTTCTTTTAGACAACATGTTACGTGATCTCCTCTGTGTAATATCATCTAGTCCTCCATTGTCATTCATCTCATCCTCTACATTCTCATCAAAGTAAGTTTCTGCAGAGAGAGCTTTTCTCTTTTTTGCCCGGTCATCAGCTCCTGTCTTTCCTCCCATGTCCTCCTCCTCAACCCTCATCATTTTCACTTGTCTAGACCCAAAACTGTCCATGACTCTTCTCTCTTTCTCTTCATATCTGTCAATGGAAACAGCCTCTGCAGTGTCATTACTCACTTCTACTTTTTCCCCACCCTCATGGTTCTCTCTAATCTTTACAGCATCTTGAAGTTGCTTGACGTTATCACTGATGTCCATTGGTAGGCCTTCAGAAGTGGACATCTCCCTGGTGTCTTGAGTACAAGTATCTGCAGCATCCGCTAGAAAGTAAGTATAAAATCAATCAAGTACCAAACAATTTGATGCAGTCATTCACACATACATAACTATAAGTATAATGAAAATGTATGCCTCTTACTTTTCTTTTTCCTGTAAAAAAGAAGATAAGCACTCTGGGATCTAGAGGAAAAAATATAGAAAGAAAGTAAAGTTATTTTCATATCAGCAAACTGTACGGTGGGAAAGAAAAGACAGATGGACACTTACCTCTCAGCGTTATCCACCTGGAATGGCTGGTATTCAAGCTATTGATGAAAAGAATAACCAAGCATTTAGATGAATAAATAATTATCATAAAAAGTGAATTTGGAACAATTTTCCACAATACTTTAGTTGAAGTTATCATTCTTACCCTTGACACTCTGGCATCATCAAATTTATACCATATGTCATTATCATAAGACTTGATTGTTGCAGTGTAATGTCCACTTCTCAGATCTCCAAAATGATCTACAACTGCATATAGTTCATATATCTGATTCTGATCAGCAGTGGAAAAAAATTAGACATTAGGATCAGAATTTAAAAAGAAATGCAATGTGATGCCCATTCATCCTTCTCTAAATGTACACACACACGCACACACACATAAATACATGCATAGGATATACTGTATATACATATGATTCATATATATCAATCTTAATGTTGTGTTTATGTTCATATTACTGTTATTGTGTACTGTCCAAATATTTGGACAAATTGTACTTAGATGTTTTGGTAACATTGTTCTTGAAACTTCCATGCTAATAAGGCCCTTTGAATGGAATTAAATTGAAATAAAATAGTAAAATATTCAGCATACCTCTGGTATCTGCAAGGTGAAGGGAATATTCACAAAGTGGTTGATTTTAACATACGCCATGTAACGGTAGTCAAACTCGAACCTTTTCAACTGCAGCATCAAAACGTCTGGATGATGTGTCATTAAAGATTTCTGAAAGAAAATCACCGGTCCCCAACATTAGTTGTTATGTCGTTATAATTCCCTTAAAACATCATAAACTCTTAATGTTATCATTGCACAACTATAGAGTTAATATACACAAATTAGATACTCACAAAAGTAGCATCAGCTTTGTCATCACACTTTTCACAATACATCTGGTTTTCTCCGCTGACCTCTGAGGTGCTAAAAAACTTCTCAATGCCATCCACCTGAAAAATACACTGATGTCATTTGCGTTTGAAATTAGCCTCTGCACAGATGTCCTAAACAGCTTTATGAGTGTGTCAGAGGTCAATTGATATTTAAAAGATTGTTTATGTTTATTATTTGGGGTATTTCCTACTGTTACCTGTTTTGTATTGGTCATAAGGGACCCCACTGTTTCTTTTAAATGTAATTCCATTTATTTAATTTAACAGACTACTTTAATTTTGGTTGTAGATATTGAATATCACTGTACTTGGTCTTACATGTATTAAAAAGAAGTGACGATTAAAAAAGGATGTCTGGCATGCGTCAGAGGCAGACTAAAGATGAGTTAGGAGGTTGGAGTAGAGCCAGGGCCATATAAAATTGTCGTCGGCATATAAATTGATAAAGTAGTGCTTAGATAATGTAAATAGTAAATGACCTAGACCAGACCCCTGTGGCACCCCATTATTGATTGCAAGAAGTCTCGACTCAACACCATCACCAACAACAGTCTGAGTTTTCCCTGTAAGGTAAGCGTGCTACAAATTGAGTGCAACATCATCTTGACCTAAAGACTAGTTTATTAAGTAGAATTTTATAATGAACCTTAAACGGCATCATTACAGGTTTTCATCTCTTTCATCACTCAAATTAAGACACCTGCTGTGACCTCATTGACCATTCAGCTGTGTCATCCTGTGTCATCAAAGGTTTCAACACATGCATTAGAGGGCAGTGCAGCAGCATTTCTCTGTGGACCCCAAGACTAACAACAACTTTGAGGAGGCTATTGGGGATCTAAATAAAGAATCTTTCCAATCTGTATGATTCAATGCCATTTTCATACAAGACATTTAGCATTGATTTTATTCAAATCTCATCAGGTCTGCACTGAAACACCTCATGTTGCATCATTGTGGGTGTTGCCAAAACCTGTAAGACTGTCTGTTCAAATTCCATTATATAATGAAGTCTGTTGGTGAATGACTTAAGCTTCATCTTAAGTATAACTAGCTGAAATTGTTAGATGGACTGTGACACACCCCAAAAACATATAATATATAACAATATTTCCCAGTTTTTGATATATCACAAATGTTTCATTCAACTGACTTAACAAATTGAATATCTAGTCTGCAAATGGCACATTTAGTGTACTGAATGTGTCCTGGTAAAAGAAAAATGTTTCAAAATGTTCAGGTTGTCAGATCCTTAGACAAACAGGGTGTAGAGTAT
Source organism: Thunnus maccoyii (assembly GCF_910596095.1). NCBI lineage: Eukaryota > Metazoa > Chordata > Actinopteri > Scombriformes > Scombridae > Thunnus > Thunnus maccoyii. Next base: position 15,148,401 of record NC_056554.1, on the reverse strand, counting down.
GCACATCCAAAAACTTTACCAGGTGTTGGATCAAAAATCAAACTAAAGGCAAGAATCAGACAAAAGATCTGCACACTGTACTAACAGCTTCCAGCAATGTTATTCAAAAAATATTGAAAATGTTTTGATCTAACAGAGATCAGGAAAAGTCAAATCACAAAGCACAACAAGCAATATATAGATCTGCATGACTGAGAGTCAATCTACTCTCAAGTTGGACCAATCAGGGCAGAGCTGGTCAACACTGTTGGATACTCCCACATTGGGGACAGAGCATGCCTCTATGAAAAGGGCAAAAACAACTGGAAACATCAAGATCAATATTACACAGGCATAACTCTTATCATGGCTGCCACTTAGATACTTCATTTACTGCATACTTCATTTAACTCAGTTAGTAATCTTCATAAGAAAAAAAAACTATTTGACTGTAGCCTCAGTGTATCTCAGTGTGGGCAGGCTGTGTTTGAATGAGTTGAAATGCACAGCCACACAGGGACATTTGGAAATGCCCCTGTGGTTTGGCTTACACAAGAGAAACAACACGCTGTCTCAAGACTAGTATTTCAGAGCATACAAGTAGCATACATACTAACGCTGTCCAGTTGTTAGGCTGAACTTGTCTCTATTCCTGAAAAACTTTTTATCTTTTTCTATGTATTTTTCTAGTAGTTTTCATGATAATTATTTTTTTCTGGACGATTAATGTGATTTATGATATATGTTTGACTCAAATTCTGATGTGTGTATTTAGTATGTGCCTGTATAATACTGATCTTGATGTTTCCAGTTGTTTTTGGCCTTTTCATAGAGGCGTGCTCTGTCCCTCATGTGGGAGTATCCGACAGTGTTGTCCAGCTCTGCTCTGATTGGTCCAGCTTGAGAGTAGATTGACTCTCAATCATGCAGATCACAGTCACCTGAGTGATAGTTATGTTTGTGTCTATATATTGCTTGTTGTGCTTTGTGATTTGACAATGCCTGACGAAAATCTCTGTTAGATAGAAATGTTGCTCAATTAAAATTGCTGGGAACTATTAGTACAGTGTGTGGATCTTCTTTCTGATGCTTGCCTTTACATTTTCAGATTCTTACCACACTATAGTCTTCACTGGAGGAATCAACCAATGCAAGAGGAAGATGCCAAAATGGACCATCAGTGTTTGTCTCTGTACGACATTCAGAGCATTTGTTCTTGTGTGTCAACTCGCCATGGAAAATCTGAAAGTACAAAAATGCAGAGATTGATATATTTTTTTAAAAACACAGAAATTGATATTAAATTGTTACATTTAATTTCAGCTACAGATAATTTTCCTTGAGGCCATGTCTATTTGATTTGATATTAATGATGAATTTACCTGCATTGCCTTAGAACTCATCAGACTTAATATCTTCTCAAAGTATTCAGCAGCATCACGTTGTTCAAACACTGAGGGTAGGAAGAGTACAAATCAGTGTTTATTTCTTCAGCTATTAACTTTTGGTATCCCTTATAACTAAAGAAAAAATAAAAACACAACCTCTGTACTACTACAGGGGATATCTCCTAACACCAGAAAATCTATTTTGCTTAATTTACTGTATGTTAAAACTTTTTGTGCATACAATGCAGATCTAAATCACAAGATATTACACTTCATGTAACCTAAATTTAAATTGAGAAAGTTTCCACCAATTAAGTTTTGGTCCTCTGACACATAGCCTATTCAAAGACTTTGTTGTTCCATGTGCCAATTTACTGTATACCCAGCGTCTTTGTGAAAAAATACAAACACCAACTGTGGATTTTCTAGGATTTGGGGCTGTCCGTATATCAGATATGCTGTCCATTAATGAGGCTTAATTTACTGATAACTGTTAAAGTGTTCTGCACACAAGATGCAGATATCTAAATCACTAGATATTATTTTAGGCTGTACTACTACATGTAATTACCCAAAGTAACTGTAACTTTGGTCATGTAAGGTGTAAATAATGCACTGTACCATTCTTGATGCCCAGCTTCTTTGTGATGTTAAAGGTGTAAACTGGATTACATCTCTTCAAGTCTTCAAACAAGTTTTTAAGATGAAGCTCAAAACACTCAGTGTCAGGATTTTCACTGGTGTGCCTACAGAAAGTAAATACAGACCATGAGTGGTGCAGAACAGCACTAACCTCAGTTCAGTTCAAATAAAGACAACATTATATTACAATATAAGTTTTGTAACAAACCTTTCCACAGCTTCTTTGAACTCTTTGGTCATGAACAACACCTGCAGCACACTGTTCAAGTAACACGTAGCTCCTTGGTTCATCAAGCCATAGTACTTAATATCAGCTGCTGGGAGAACATTAATACATGTGAACTGCAGAACGGTCTTCATGCCATTACTATGAATTAAAAACACGCAACAGCACATATTGTATATCTTACCTGGAGAGGTAAAACCATGGTTGAGAAACCGTCTATCATTTTCCACCAATGTATTCATTTTGATTCCTTTTGGATATCAGTCCTCTTTTACCTCGGTGCAAAGTATTTGCAGTTGACACTCAGTTGTTTTGGGAACGAATACGTTTTTTTTCTCTGTTTATTGTCGATGGATACCATTTCTATCTCCTGCGAAATATATCCCTCTTAATGCTTTCTCTTTCGCTTGCGCAAACGCCTGCTGGAAGGCTGCATTCAGAGTGTGTCGGAAATATTGGATTTGTTTACAGACGGCTCACGTGACTAACATGGAAATCGAATATTATTAGTGAGAAAAAACAAATGCAAAAGCCTGTATTAAAGCCTAATGTTTCAACGTATGCATAAAGACGGATGTAGATAATAGATCCGGAGAACCACATAGCCTAATAGACCTACATGTGTCATGTAGCACAAATAGCTCTATATTGATCTAGTTGTAAAATGAAGCACAAGCTTCTCTGTTATAGTTCAGCAACTAAAATAAGTTTTGTATAACACAAGATAAATGGTAACATATTAGATGTAGGAGCTTTTTTCAGGAAAACATGAATATGTACGGCTGGAAACTGGTATACGAAACTGCAAATGGCCTATTTGTGTATCATATTTTGAAGTGTTTACCATATCCAGAGCTTAAGAGTTCTTTGCATATCACAAAATCTTTATTGGCACACTGGACGTGCAGTGATTTTTTTTAATTTTTTATAATTTGAACAAATGGGTTCATGCTAAATTCCCTTGAAAGATTTGTATATTGCTGATGTAGAATGTAATTATCCAACTTTCTATAGTGTGATGCAAATTAAAGAGATTTGACAGTTTTAGGAATTGTTGTAGGTTGCTAAAACCTTTTCAGGGAGCCATAATGGACACTGTATAACAATCAAAGAACCTGATGCTCTAAATTACAGCTTACTGTGCTTCATTTGTCAGAAAACAGCAAACATTTTAGAAGCAATGTTATGACCTCGGGGAAGTAACATGGACAATGCGGAACTGAATAAAACAAAAGTCAGTTTATTAAATACACATCAAAAGAAAACAAAGAAGAAATAATGTAGTGTGGAGGAGACTACATCTGCAGAGTCTGCTGGCTGAGAGAGAGAGGGTGAGGAGTTGGAGGAAGGGCCTTTTTGTAGGTTGCTCAGCTGTCACTGATTAGATTAGCAATATGATTTTTTTGCAGGAATGTTGTGATAAAATAGCATATACAGTAAAATCTTTGTATCTCCAATACATAAAGCAGCAGCAGAACACAGAGGTAGAAAATCACTAGGAGTTGAAGATGGTGACGGTCTCTCTGTCTGCATCAAGCTGCCAGTCCTCCAGGAACCTTTATCACCATATGAATGTTGGACTGCTGCTGGATTCCATATTCAGACAGCAGCGTGGGTCAGGGAACTACCTGCACCTGGGTAGAGTAGGCCTCCAGCCAATTTACGTGTCCTCTTGTTAACCTCTTTCTCTCTCTCTTCCTTCCAGGCCTTCACCAGCCAGATGGGTTAGACTTTGGTTTTGTTTTGGTTGCACGCATCACACACTTCACTCATCCATACATTGCATTCATGACTGATTTAGCTGACTAACATTATTATATTCTATATTAAGTTAACAATAAATCTCATTTTTAAAAGCTTTATTCATGTGTGATTCCCTCCTTTGTCACTGACTCTGAGCCAGTTCATGACAAATGGGGGCTTGTCCAAACTTTTTGAGTCTAGCTTGAGTGTGACAAATGAGGGCTTTTTCTCTGGTAAACCTAATCCTTTGTAAATTTTTGTCAATTTTCGCTTTTTGTAGGATTGTTGTTGGCCTGTCATATTTAAAATCTTGCATATGTTGTGGTATCCACATGGCATGTGTGTATGCCTTGATGGCTGCCTGTTGTTGCCAATGTGGAGGGGTTTCATACATGAAATTGCATATTATTTTCTTCCCTGAATTCAGGATTTGGGGTAGCAATTGTTTAGTGGGGTTTGGGGTGGAGGTGCAGCACTTGTCCTCTGTTTTGGTTTTACTTACCTAACTTTGTTTTGCCTGTTTTAGTCGAAGTGCTTTAAATCAGGTAAGTGTTGGACCATTTGAACTACAATGCCTTGGTTGGGGTAGCCATTTTTTGTTGACCCATTAATCCCCTGTTAGGTTTGGATGCCTTTACTGTACAGATATTAACCTGTTCCCTCAAGATAATTATCTTGTGATAACAAGATAATTATCAACAACAACAAGATAAAAAAAATACCACCTTTTGAGACTTTAGGGGCTCCGTGGTTTCAAAATTCATTCAAACTTTTATTTAACCCAATTTATTTTCAATGGTGCCCTGACACACACATCAAAAGAATAGGCCACAACCTTTAACAAAATAAACTTGTATAGAAAGATTAAGACAAATGATGAGACAATGACAATGACATCATGAGACAAGGATGTTTCCTTCCCAGGGTCATGAAACAATCAGAAAATAAGTTATATTTCAGTCATTCTTTCTCTCAGAGAAAGCTTTCCAGTCTGTCTCTCTGTGGCTCGCTCGTGCTCTCAGCTCACTCACCCTCTCTTTTCTCTTATCCTCTCTCTATATCTCTCTGTCTCTCTTCCTTCTATATAAAGCAAGGAATCTCTGTCTGTCTGTATGTATGTATATATGTGGGTTTATCCTTCGCATATCTCGAGAGCCTTTCATCCGATCTACTTCATATCTGGCAGATGGATTGCTGGGGAAAGGAGAAAGTGCAATGTCGATGTGTGAAGTTGTTTTGATGAGCAGTTCTCGAGAAATATATAAAAATACCTAATAAATAACGTTAATTTTTTTCTTCTTCTGCCCGTGGAGTCAACGAACAGAAATACGGACAGCGCCACTCTGCCATTGCAACTCACACTGTGGTTGGAAGTAGAGGTGGGATTACATCCATAGTGTTAATGATTTGAAAACGTTTAAGAGACTTAAGCTCTACTATTAAATAGTGTACTGTGAATGAAACTTGGCATGTACATTCGAGACTTAGTGCTGAATGTCTCAGGCACGTTCAGACATAAATCCAATCAACTTCAGCTCAACTCAAAACTGTAGTCTCCAGATATTGTGCATGTGAGGTGTTTAGGGAGCATCGTTAAATTATAGCGTCTACTGATAGCCTGCCTGTGAGGCATTTAAGGGACATCGGTAAATTGTAGCGCTATCAGTAGACACAACATGCCTCACACGTAGGAATTAAGAGTTAAGGATTTAAGAATACAATTTAGAGGTTTTTAACAGCTTTATGGTGGCTATAAACAGCTCCACAGAGTGTTTATCATTTACAGGGACAAGACAAGGTCAAACAAGGTTTTGTTTTTACAAGGTTAGTACAAATAATCAGTGTGTGCTGGTCAGTATCATTCAGTTTGTTTTGCAGCCACATCAGTTAATACTAGAGTACCAGGAAATTTAAAAAAAAAAATCGTAAGTCATAAAATCCAATACAACTTTATTAGAGTCCAACACTGTTATTTTAAAAGATCCCTGATTCTGTATCATCCAAAACCTGATACATAACTCAAGTAGAAAAAAGTAGACTGTATGATTTTGTCCATTGAATCCTGAAGTGACGACCAAATGGCAATAACTCTAAACTAAACAAGAAGGGTACAGGACAGAGACGGATAGCAGCAGCCTGACTTACTCCAATAATTTTGCTTGTCACTTCTTGTTTGAACTGTTGAGGTGAAACTTGTTAATGTGATGTAGAGAGCATCTTGCTGTCTGTCTGTGTGGCTTCTTTGAGTGTCTGGTAGGAAATCCTCTGCATTAATCTTTCCGGAGATGGCTTGACTGTTGCTAGTTGTGCCTCACTTTTGGCATATTCTTGGTCTGATATCACTTCCAAGTGATGTATGTGTATGTGCGCACATATTGTACATGTATAATTTTCTCCCTTTTCTTCATTCAGTAGCTTTCCTCCTGTCCTCTTTGGACAATAATGCCATGCTACATGCTTTAATTTGATTTTATGTGACCAGTACCTGTTGCAAAATAACCAGGCAAATTTCTGTGGTTCATGTGAGTCAAAATGGTTGGTTACAGTGTCCCAGTCTGTCCATAGTTCAGGACTTCATGTGCACAGATAGTGGGGGCACTTGGACCACCAGAGTGCCACACTGGTGTAACATCAGTGTGAAGCATGACAGTGCAAGGCACTGATATATCCTGAATAGTTTCAGAGTTTTTCCACACTTTGGTATTTTTATTTTTTGTGTATTGTTATGTTCCTCTGGTGCCCCTCAGTGTCGCACAGGTCGATCAACATCTCTTCACTTCTAAAGCCATCCAAGACAACCTTGATAATGATTTTAGTTGCTCCTCTGCTTTTTTGTGCAGACACAAGACATAGAATGTAACAAAGTATATTTACTTAAGTACTGTATTTAAGTACAATTTTAAGATGCTTGTAGCTTACTTAACTTGAGTGGCCTATTTCCATTTTGTGCTACTTTATACCTTTTACCCCACTACATTTGACAGCTGTAGTTACTAGTTACTTTTCAGATTAATATTTTACACAAAATCATGAGTTTAGAAGTTATGCTGCATTGTTAAAGACTAAACCCCTAGTTCCAAACGTTGTCCCTTGAGCTCCTCTATAATATCAGCGTGTAGTTTTAGCTCATGTTTAAGATATTTATGAGTTGTTAGCAGTTCCACCAAAGAGACATTTTCCCTCTAGACTTCTCACATGGTTTCATGGTTCAAAGCCCAAAGAGTAAAACTCCAAATCAAAGAGTAAAGTCTGAAAAATGAATCCAAATTAATAGCAAAACTTTGTTTTTTCTTCTTTCCTCTCCAATTAATTGTCTCACAACTCCTGAGATTTATCTAGTGACCCTTGGAAGGGGCCCCACCCCTAGGTTGGGAACCACTGAACTAGCTAATATGAAGTAGTTGAAACTAACCAGTAAAATACTGCTTACACACCGATTCATTAGTATTAATAATGTACTTTATTAAACATATTTAATGTATCAGTCACTGCTGTGGATTTTCTACAAACCTTGTACTTTTACTATTAATACTTTGAGTAAATTTAGCAGATAGTACTTCTGTACTTTTACTTAAGTAGGATTTTTCATGCTGGACTTTCACTTATAATGGAGTATTTTTACATTGAGATATTGCTACTTTTACTTAAGTAAAGGATCTGAGTACTTTTTCCACCACTTCCTTTTTCTGTATGCTGTACCAAATGGTAACATTTATCAATAACAAGCAAGACATTTAATCAAAACAAACAAACAAACAAACAAACAAAAAAATCCCTGATCACAGTCAGTTTATGTGTCACAGTTGATAGAAATACATAATAGACAGCCAACAATGTCAAAAGGTCTGCATGAGTCTTGCTACAGAAGTATTTTTTCAATGTTAATCCTGTTTCAGAAGCAGAAACATTTTTTGACTTTGTCCTCACTCTTCCTAGCTTTTCTTTTCTCTCTCAGACTTGCAGTGTTTTCTCCTTTTGTCACAGTTTGTGCAGCCTGCAGTTTGCAGCCATCATCTACATGAATAACATGCTGCACTTTCTCCTTGTTCCTCCTTAAGTTGCTTGATTTTCTGCATAGATTGGGTGAATTAAACTCAGTGGGTTCCTTCAGTGTCAACAGACTCTGTGAGCGCATACATGAGAGCAGCCATTTGATGAAACATTGCAATCTCCCATATTTGACCTAACATCTGCCTCTCTTCTCTGTTTAATACTCTTTAAACTCTCTGTTTAATGCTTCTTTCTGAGTTTATAGCATGCTGCTGTGTTTTTGGCCCATGACTTTTTTGTTCTTCTTGATTTTCTGGCTTTGGAAAATGAGATTTCCAGAAACTTGGTCTAAACTGTCTCCATCTGCTACAGAGTCTGTTTGAGGCAACATCTATTTGCGTGACCTCACGCATGCTGCTCTCTGTTTTGTCTGTTTTTTCGGTTCTCCAGAAATGTTCAGCACTTTCTTCCTAACCGTGTCATTGTTGCTCTTCTTTACTATATCACCATTGGAGTGTCTCAAGTGTTTCCCTCCGTTGTCCTTCAGCTGATGACGAGGAACAGGAACCTCTCCTCTCTCTGCTTTGTCACGTCTTCCTTCAGATTCAACATCTGAATGTGCAAAATAAGCTTCCTGGTCACCTGGTCCTGGATTTCTGTTCACTTCGAAGAGAAAGAAGGAAGGTTATTTCTAACATACATAAACAGCAGAAGTGTACAGACCTAGCCTTGTAATAAACTATATTTCAAGCAGGCAATAGTGAAGTAAAGTCTGTCTTTAATTGGCTGACAAAGGTCCTTCTCATTGGATCTAAATAAAGTCTTGGGCTAATTTAAAGAGCAAATACATTCATTTAATTAGAAATGAAAAGTCAGAACAGTGACAAACAAGATTTGTGAATGTCAAATCAAGAGAGATTCTAAACCAAACTATCAATGAGTCTTGATGGGAAAGTCAAGGCTTTAAGTCTCTTTTATAAACATCTATAAACTGGAATATTTGAAAATCTGTTGTGGAATAATGCAAGATCAGCTGATAAAGACAGCAATAGGTAGATGGGGAGAAGACATGGACATTTCTTTCAACCAGGGAATCTGGAGAGAGGAGAGGTTGATGGATTTGAGATTACAGAAGATTACAGTACATTTTTGTTTGGGATCAGGAGTGTTGACTATGATTAAGGTGATGGCCAATGTGTCAGAGATGGTGAATTCAAGACCAGAGAGTTGATGTGTGAATATAAAGCTGTTTAGCATTTCCACCAACTCAGAAGCTGTATTGCAGTAAGTACAGTCAAAGTGATAGTTAAATCTGCCAAGGGTGAAAGGACACAAAAGTGGGTCAGGAAATCTGGGTTTGGCCATAGGGGACTGTTGATAAGAGCAATGACCAGAGGGTGGCACTATTGTGTAAGAGTTTGTTCAAAGGAGTGCAAAGAAAAGTCCAGCAACATCACCTCCATGGGGAGACATTGAGAGAACAGCAGAGCAATGTAGATATTACATATAAAAACATAAATACATGGAAAATCTGCATCATGAGGACTGAAAATATGCATTACAAACAGGATATGTTTACATATAATTCCAACAGTCTGACTTCTGTGTCTTAAGACTGTTTGCAGAAGAAAACTTAATAAAATTTAATGATAAATGTTTTTTTTATATAGGTGAAGGAGCTATGTTTGGCTCCCTGTCAACCTGTCAGAACAACTCCTCAACCTTTTTCTGCACTGGCAGGTAGATTTAAAGTTGTATCATTATTTTCTACACAACAATTTATATCTTTAAGTGGGATGTGGGTCACTTTTCCTTTTCATAGTACATTTTCAGCATGGATATTTGTATTATTCTTCCTTCTGAGTGGACTTGGGTGTCATTATCTTCACCTCCACAAAGGGAGTGCCAGACTGATCAATACCTGGAGAAGTGTCTTGTTTACAAACCCCTCAAGAATGGAGTAAGTTTTGTTTACTGTCATGTGATTTTGTTGAAAAGGAAATTCTCTTTTAATCATTTTTCATTTCTTAATTCCAAAATGTCTAGAATGAATTGCTTTTCTTACATTTCCAAAATTCTGTGGAGCAGGAATATGCGGTCAGCTCTATATTTTTGTGCATTTAATTGTGATCGTTGCCATTTTATTGCTGTTGCAGCCCCATAGTTTCACTCTTTTTTCCTCTTCTTTGTTCTTCAGAGTGAGTGTTGGAAAAAGGAAAATGACAGACAGTCAGCTGAAGAGGACTGGAGCGGGGAGATCTTTGGCTTTGACGGTCGTTTCCTCTCCATCCTGAACAGACAGGTGTGTGTGTGAGAGAGAGAATTTCTGTGTTTTCCTATTCAAAGTCATCTCAACGCCTTCCTATGTGTAACACTACTATCCTCTTTCTCCACCTGTCTCTCTTTTAGAGTCACTTTCTCTTGTCCAGCAGCTCTGCAGAGGGCCGCTGTTACAGACACAGGTGTACTGGACCCAACAGGTACCAGATCCAGGTGTCTGGTTCTGAATGGGTGGACTGTCCAGCAGGAGGCTCCATTCAGGTAACATGACACAACGCTTTACTGACTTTACTCTATTATAAATCAGCTGGATTGTTGAGAGATACTGTACATGCTAAATACTGTCAGAGATATTTTAAAATACACTTTCCTATTACATAAATAATAACTGTACAGTATACAGTAATATGTTAAAATATGTTTGACGCATAAATTCTTATCTTTAGTTAACTGTAAGCTGGATGCTACAAGGAAGAACTTTTCCTTCTGCACTATTCAGATTTTCTTTACAGTGATTTTACAGATAAATCATCACAACTGATGTGACAATGATAGACTGATGTTTAAAAATACTACAACACCAAACAGATCCACAGTTCTCAATTGACATTTAATCATTTTACTTGTCCTTTCTTTGCTGTGTTTGTTTCTCAGATACAGAGGTCACTGTGGCCACAGCGTTCTGCTTCACTGCTGCTGTGTGTCTCCTGGCTGCAGTCATGGTGTCTTACAGGAAATGTTGCTCCTACAAGATCAGGATCCACACTGACCCAGAGGATCACAGTAGTGATTTGTAGCTGTGAAAAATTGAATGTGAACTTTCAGTGTTGAGACTTGAACAAATTATTACTTTGTGTTTGACTAATTTGAAATTTTGATGTGAAACAGAAATAATTGATTCAATCAAATTCTATATTTTGACTTTTATTTAACAGGAAATCGAGCAAAGTTTAAAGGACAAAGAAGCAGTAAAACAGAATAATAATAAACAACAAGCATTGACATAAACAGAAGAAATAAGAGAATGGATAAAGATATTATAAAGATAAAAAGGGCAAAATGATAATGATATTTTATGACATTAAAAAATGTAGAAATTGAAGTATAACTACATGCAGATACTTTATATATTATGTAGTAATGTGGCTTAATAGGTATTTGAATATGAACTTGATGTGTTTAGTTGTCAAAATAAACGCCAAAGCTTTGAAACAATAGATCGTGATAAAGACAAAGGTTTCCTGGGAAAATGAAAATACTTTTTTCACAAATAAAACACTTATTCCAGGTAATTTACAATTTCTGAGTTGTTAAATGCTTCAGACTTACAGTATATGTTACATTTGTCATCTTCATCATTCAGGGCCTTACTTTAAAACAAACAGCATTCATGATGATGATGATAGTGATGATGATGACCTCTGCTGCTGTTTCTCTCAAACAAAACACATAGCTGTGTACATTTGTCAAAGACCACAGTGTTGCATCAACAGAAGAACAGCCTGGTGTTGTTAAGATTGTTTCTTGGCCACATAGGAAAAGAGGTTTGTTTGGGGGCGATGCTATGTTGCTATCACAGGGTGTGATAATAATACATTGTTGTTGACCTGTTAACTGTTAATCACCTGATATTGCCAGCAGCTGGTGTCTGAACTAGACTTTGTTATGAGCTCTCCTGCTGCTGTTTGTTTGATTAAAAAGCTGCTCTGACATCATGCACCACTTATTAAACCCCTTAAGAACCTGTTATATTATGATATGATCTCAGGTGAAGTTAAACCAGAAGAACAAGGGGAAAAACATCAGTCAAAGGCAGACTGACGGTAGGAAAGTGTGAAGGAGGATGATTTACAATCCTGAACACAGTCACAGATTGTGGTTGTCACTAGACTCTGCCCCAAAGAGGTGACAGATCTGATGATTTTAAGGACAAGTAACATTCAACAGATTATAAATTCATACAAATTTGACATTTTTATCAACACAATTAATTGCATATTTATTGCATATATATTATTTCTCTTAATTTTGTAACTGATAATCTCTTCAACCATCATAATCTGTGACCTTCCACAAAACAATGATTTATTTTGTTTTCTTTTTTTTTTTGAATTTTACATAGTGTGTGTTTTTTATTTTTAAAATCACCACGAGAATCTACAAATGACACAGAAATTTAATGACAACACAATAGTTTGGTTCAAAGTGATAAACATTAAATTCAAAGCATCTTATTCTGTGGGCAGTAATGGTTTACAATTATGCTTTTCTATTTAACAATACTGACACCAAAAGGAGAGTTACTATAATTCACTACATAACAGTAAAATTACAAAACACATAAAAAGTAAAAACAGATAAAAAATGAAATATTTATACGAACATTTACATTACAGGGTCTGAGGATCGAGGATGTTATATTGCTGTACAGATTGTAAAGTCCCCTGAGGCTAATTTGTGATTTGTTTTTTTATTTATCTATTTATTTTAAGTGATAAACATAAAATCTAAAGCCTCTTACATGAAATTAATATGTGGGCAGTATTAATTTACAAGTGTAGTTTGCTTTGCTGATAAACAATGAGACCAAAATGCCTATTTTAAGAGAGTTAATTTAACACAGTAAAATAAGAAAACATAAAATGTAAAAATACAAAAATTTTCATTGAGTATGTCATTTCCTTTATAAACAATCTCTTGACTGAAATCATATTACACATTGCATTCTGTGCCATCTATTCATATATTTATGAACATTTTAACTAAAAGTAACTCATTAAACCTTTTACATTTGCTGCTCCTGTGGAAAACAGGAAGTGATGCATTTTATATGATCAAAAAACAGCAAAGGTGATCTATTACAAAGACTGAACCACACTGAACAAAGAAAACAGACACTCAAAATACATCAACAAAAAAGTCAAAGGGAAAATATATCACAGTACTGTCCACACTGCCTGATTGCTAACTGATCTCTGGCAAGTACAGAGAAAAATAAAGCATCAATCAATAAATAAAAACATCAATCTTGTGGATCACCATGATCACATGCAGTGTTGTAAAATAACGTCTCTTATCCTCATTAAAAAAATGTATTTTATCTTATTGCAACTCTAAAATCTAGTCTGCATTTTTCTGTTTTCTTCTTAAAGTACAAAAACACCCAGAAGTTTTGTTCTGCTTCTTTTCTTCTTTTCTGTGTTGCTTCAGTGGGACATTGAGATTTTTACTCTTTTGCCATTTTTCCAGCATTTGACTCAATTGCACTATTTGTCTAATTTTCTTCTTCTACCTCCTGGTATAAGTGAATCATTTAGCTTTAAATTGCCAAAACCCTCTGACAAAGTGTTCAGTTCATCTTCCTTTGGATCCAATTTTCTTATATCTTTACTTTTATCATCACTTAACTGTCTTCTCAAGTTAAGCCCAAAGGTTTCTGTTTTCGTATTTATGTTGCTATTTTGAATACTACTATGAGTTGTTTGAACTTCATTTGGACGGCCTCTACCCTCCATCACATTTTCTGCCACCTTGATCCTTGTCTCAACACCAACATCTTTGTGTCCAATTTCCTTTTCCAGTTGCTCCTGTGGTTTGTCCTCCACACCCTCACTACCGTGACTCCCTGATGTTCCTCTCCTTTGTGCACATTCATTGTCTCCTCTCTTTCGCTGTCTGTCTCTGTCACTATCCCTGCTTTCTCCCTGTTTGCCCTCCTGCTCATCATTTGGTTTGTTCTGTCTAAAGTCATTAGCTGTTCTATTCTCCACGAGAGAATTTCGTCTTGATCTCTGTTCCTCTCTAACATCACCTAATTTTCTACTGTCCTGGTGTGTCATGGATGTGTCTCCCACTTGTGCATATTTACACTCTCTTGTCATTTGTTTCTTGTCTTTCTTAACATCCCTGTGCTCCTCTCTCAGTTGCTCATGTCTGGTAGGTGAAGTGTTACTGATTCCCTGATTCTTTGACATGTTCCCATTACCATAAACAAGGTCATATTTTGTGAGCTTTTGACTCACTGATGCCTTTTCTCTTTCACCAGCTCCAGTTGTGCTTTTCTTTTCTACCTTAACATCTTTTACCAGCTTCTCATCTCTCTGTCTTTCTAAACAAACAAAATCTTGCTCCTGTTTACCTTCCTGATCATCTAGTCGTCTCTTCTCCTCATTTTCCTGTTTCTCCACAGTGTTATGATGCTCTTCGGCTGCTTCCTCATCCTCCTTTCTCTTTCTGGTCTTTACATCACATTGCTCTTTGCTATGACTGGTATCAGACTGGGAGCCTCCATTGGCGGACCCCTCCTTGATGTCTTGAGAAATGTCTGTAACTTTCGCTGGAAAGTGAAACAAAGATGAAGGTAAAATTAATTCAGACAAACTACTAATGTCCTACAATCATTCAGACAACACATCAGTGAGCATAATGGAAATGGTTGCTATCTTACCAGTCTTTTTCCTGTAAAACACAAGATAAGCACTGCTGGATCTAGCAGGAAAAATATGACAAGAATGAAATGTCTGTTTCATATTCAGCAAAATGTATGTTGAGGAAAAATAGATGAAAACTTACTTCATAATGTTATCCATCTGTATTGGCTGGTTATCAGGCTGTTGATGATAAGAATAACAAGGTGTTACATGATGAATAGTTTTTTTTGTCATCTGTCACATAACTGCACAAGATGAACTACTGATACTTTGGGAACAATAACACTGGAGTGGAGGTGATCGGTCTTACCAGTCTGGTAACTATGGTATCATTAAAGTTATACCAACTCTTGTCATCCTTGATTGTTGCGGTGTAATGTCCACCTCTCAGATCACCAAAGTGATCAACAAACCCATACAGTTCATATGTCTCGTCCTGGAAACCAGTAGAAAAAGTGTCAGAAATCAGGACCAGGAATATAAAGATTACATTATAAAATTGTAAAGTATACAGTATATACCTCTGGTATCTGTAGGGTGCAGGGAACATCCACACTACATCTGACTTTGCCATAATGCATGTGAATGTCGTCGAACTTAAACCTCTTTAACAGCAGCGTCAAAACTTCTGGATGATGCTTCATCACACATTTCTAATTGAAACACAAAAACAATGACATGAAATGAAATTAAATGTGATGCAATAGAAACAGTGATTATAAGATGACGTAATGTGACAAACTTTACATGACATCATGACCTTTTTAACATATAAACTCATAATGCGACCCCTAAATCAGAGTTGATTTCACACAAACCATAGAGCATCATTTTCCATCACTTACAATAGTTGCATCAGATTTGGCATCACAGTGATCACAGTACATCTGGTTGGCTCCACTGACATCCAACGCTCTGAAATACTTGTCAATGCCGTCCACCTGAAAAATGCAGATATGTTTCTTGCTCCTGAAATTTGTTAACCAATAAACTGAACAGGTTGTTTGTACACTCTCATCTATATATACACAAGGAGAAAACTTTCAAGCAGATTTCTCTCACTGCAAACAATTATGTCACAGCAGGTGTTTTCTTCACTAGTTGAAGGCAAAACATTTGCTGTGACATCAGTGAGCACTGGGGTGCAGCATGGTTGACAGTTTTTTTTTGCATCAATCCAATTCAAATCTGTATTATAAAACATCCATTTGCAATTTTAGTGGGTTTTTCCAAACATTTTAAAGCTGAATCCATGAAGAAGTTTACTTTTTTTTGGATTGACAGCATTTACACATTTTTTCACAAACTCTACATCAATCCATGTGTTACATCAACATATACTGCAAGTCTCACTCAATACATAAAATATTTCTCATTATTTGAAATATCACAAAAGCTCATGTGAATGGTGTTTCACTCAACGGATGAGAGCTCTTACCAAATGTGTGCTGACCTGTATCTAGTCTGGATATAGTATATTTAGTCTAAATCATTTGTCCTGGCAAATATTTAATATATTAAAAATGGCAGCTTAAAAGATATGTGTCCTTACCACACTATAGCCTTTCTTGTCAGAAACGACCAACTCAAGAGGTAGACTCCAAAATGGTCCATGAGTGTCAGTCTCTGTGTCACACTTAGAGCATTTGTTCTGGTGTGTCAGCTGTCCCTGAAATATCTTAAAGAACAAGAACACAGACTGCTAGCATTGTTTTTATTTTTTAAACTTACAGATCCTTCAGTTTCAGTGATGCCTGATTGATGTAATATTATGTTGATACCTGTGATGCCTCAGGACTAGTCAGACTGGTCAGAATCTTCTCAAAGTACTCCGCAGCATCCCGATGTTCAGACACTGAGGGTGGGAAGATTAAAAATCAAATGTGTTTGTCTTTCTATAGAGGGCAAAATAACCATATTGACCATTTTGGCCAACTAAGAAATTATAGCAGAAAGAAAAGAAAAATACAAACACCAACTCTGGATTTTCTAGGAGCTGGGACTGTCCTTATATCAGATATGCTGTCTATTAATGAGGCTTAAACGCACAATATGTAATTTCAGCCGCTAGGGGTCTCTCAATCAAAACAATAACAAAAGATGGAGTGTGATGACAGTGTGAAGTAGCAAGGGATCATGGGAGTTGTTGTCTTCGTTGTTAAACAACCAGCTTCACCGGGATAGAATTGCTCCAGTATTAATCGTTTGGGATGTTTTTACCGAGAGCCGAATTACCCGCAGAGGTCTCCTCTTCTCCAAAACAAACGGAACCGGAGATTACAGGTAAAAACACTGAATAAAGCAGTTTCACCTAAAAAATCAGTGTTTCTCCGACAATGTTCGGCGAGCACCGGACATCCGGTACGGGCTGTTAGCCGAGCTGCTGCTAACATATGCTCTGTTTATTTCTCTTATAACTTTAGATCCAGACGTTCGGCCGGTTTCTCCCGGGAGCCGAATTATCCACAGAGGTCTCCTCCTCTCCAAAAACAAACATACACGCAGATTAAAATCGTTAAAAATCTAATTAAAGCTGTTTCACCTAAAAAATCAGTGTTTCTCTGACGGTGTTTGGTGACCACCGGACTTCCTGGGGAGCTGTTAGTTGAACTACTGCTAACGTTTGCCCAGTTTATTTCTCTGATAACTTAAGATCCAGACGTCCAATGACTAAAATCCTTTATCCGGCTAAAATATATAGTTAAAAATGATGAAAAATTTATCAAGAAAATGTGGTTTAAAACTGAATAAAAGTCAATTTATAACAGTTTCTGTCAAACAACCACAACACCAATGTATTATCTTGTATGTGTGTAAGTTACTCTTTGGTAGACACCATTGTAGCAGACAAACACAGCGCCGATGCAGGCATCTTGTGCACTATACTCTTTGGTAGAGGGGTATGACGCCGTTGATATGCGACCAAATGAAACGGTCCGTTTCTTTGATTAAGATTACAGATTTCTCTGGATTTGAAAATTGTTGGAAACATTTGGGATAATGTAAGTACACAACTCAACAACATATATAACATATGTCTAGTTGTTTTTAGACATTTTAATGCGGAATAATTACATATTATAGCTTTAATTTGTTGATAACTGTTAATGTGTTCTGCACACAAGATGCAGATATCTAAATCACTAGATATTATTTTAGGCTGTAATACTACATGCAGTTTTCCAAAGTAAGAGTAACTTTGGTCATGTAAGGTGTAAAGAATATACTGTACCATTGTTGATGCCCAGCTTCTTTGTGATGTTAAAGGTGTAAACTGGATTACATCTCTTTAAGTCCTCAAACAAGTTTTTAAGATGAAGCTCAAAACACTCAGTGTCAGGATTTTCACTGGTGTGCCTACAGAAAGTAAATACAGACCATGAGTGGTGCAGAACAGCACTAACCTCAGTTCAGTTCAAATAAAGACAACATTATATTACAATATAAGTTTTGTAACAAACCTTTCCACAGCTTCTCTGAACTCTTTGGTCATGAACAACACCTGCAGCACACTGTTCAAGTAACACGTAGCACCTTGGTTCATCAAGCCACGATAAACTGTAAAGCAAATATCATCAAAATGCATGTTATTGCAGAACTGTCTAAATATCATTATTGTAAATTAATGCCTTTTCTCTTTCATCAGCTCCATCTGTGCTTTTCTTTTCTACCTTAACATCTTTTACCAGCTTCTCATTTCTCTGTTTGTTCAAACAAACAGAATCTTGCTCCTGTTTACCTTCCTGATCATCTAGTCGTCTCTTCTTTTTATTTTCCTGTTTCTCCACAGTGTTATGATGCTCTTCGGCTGCTTCCTCATCCTCCTTTCTCTTTCTGGTTTCTACATCACATTGCTCTTTACTATGTCTGGTATCAGACTGGGAGCCTCCATTGGCGGACCCCTCCTTGATGTCTTGAGAAATGTCTGTAACTTTCGCTGGAAAGTGAAACAAAGATGAAGGTAAAATTAATTCAGACAAACTACTAATGTCCTACAATCATTCAGACAACACATCAGTGAGCATAATGGAAATGGTTGCTATCTTACCAGTCTTTTTCCTGTAAAACACAAGATAAGCACTGCTGGATCTAGCAGGAAAAATATGACAAGAATGAAATGTCTGTTTCATATTCAGCAAAATGTATGTTGAGGAAAAATAGATGAAAACTTACTTCATCATGTTATCCATCTGTATTGGCTGGTTATCAGGCTGTTGATGATACGAATAACAAGGTGTTACATGATGAATAGTTTTTTTTGTCATCTGTCACATAACCTCACAAGATGAACTACTGATACTTTGGGAACATTAACACTGGAGTGGAGGTGATCGGTCTTACCAGTCTGGTAACTATGGTATCATCAAACTTATACCATCTCTCGTCATCCTGGCACTTGATTGTTGCGGTGTAATGTCCACCTCTCAGATCACCAAAGTGATCAACAAACCCATACAGTTCATATGTCTCGTCCTGGAAACCAGTAGAAAAAGTGTCAGAAATCAGGACCAGGAATATAAAGATTATGTTATAAAATTGTAAAATATACAGTATATACCTCTGGTATCTGTAGGGTGCAGGGAACATCCACACTACATCTGACTTTGCCATAATGCATGTGAATGTCGTCGAACTTAAACCTCTTTAACAGCAGCGTCAAAACTTCTGGATGATGCTTCATCACACATTTCTAATTGAAACACAAAAACAATGAAATTAAATTAAATTAAATGTGATGCAATAGAAACAGTGATTATAAGATGACGTAATGTGACAAACTTTACATGACATCATGACCTTTTTAACATATAAACTCATAATGCGACCCCTAAATCAGAGTTGATTTCACACAAACCATAAAGCATCATTTTCCATCACTTACAATAGTTGCATCAGATTTGGCATCACAGTGATCACAGTACATCTGGTTGGCTCCACTGACATCCAACCCTCTGAAATACTTGTCAATGCCGTCCACCTGAAAAATGCAGATATGTTTCTTGCCCCTGAAATTTGTTAACCAATAAACTGAACAGGTTGTTTGTACACTCTCATCTATATATACACGAGGAGAAAACTTTCAAGCAGATTTCTCTCACTGCAAACAATTATGTCACAGCAGGTGTTTTCTTCACTAGTTGAAGGCAAAACATTTGCTGTGACATCAGTGAGCACTGGGGTGCAGCATGGTTGACAGTTTGAACACATACAGTAGAGGGCAGTGAAGAAACATTCCTCTGAAATACCAACAACTGTGTCATTGCTAGTTTACAATGAAAAAGTTGTTGACAAGCAACAAGAACTAAAACAAAAAATATTCTGACTTTGTAATTCAGTACAGTGCTGAAATACACTTCATGCCAGCATTCACATGAGCCATTTTTCATCAATCCAATTCAAATCTGAATCATAAAATAATATAAAACAATAATATAATAATATAAAACATCCATTTGTTATTTTTGTGGGTTTTTCCAAACACTTTAAAGCTGAATCCATGAAGCAGTTTCATGGAGCTCTAGCAAAAGTTCAGTCAGGAAGACTATCTTTTGCATGCTCACATCTGTAGTTTTATGTCTCAAACCCTCTGTCATTCCCCTCCCTATCGCATGCTCACTCATGTATTAAAAATGGCAGCTTAAAAGATGTGTCCTTACCACACTATAGCCTTTCTTGTCAGAAACGACCAACTCAAGAGGTTGACTCCAAAATGGTCCATGAGTGTCAGTCTCTGTGTCACACTTAGAGCATTTGTTCTGGTGTGTCAGCTGTCCCTGAAATATCTTAAAGAACAAGAACACAGACTGCTAGCATTGTTCTTATTTTTTAAACTTACAGATTCTTCAGTTCCAGTGATGCCTGGTTGATGTAATATTATGTTGATACCTGTGACGCCTCAGGACTAGTCAGACTGGTCAGAATCTTCTCAAAGTACTCCGCAGCATCCCGATGTTCAGACACTGAGGGTGGGAAGATTAAAAATCAAATGTGTTTGTCTTTCTATAGAGGGCAAAATAACCATATTGACCATTTTGGCCAACTAAGAAATTATAGCAGAAAGAAAAGAAAAATACAAACACCAACTCTGGATTTTCTAGGAGCTGGGACTGTCCTTATATCAGATATGCTGTCTATTAATGAGGCTTAATTTACTGATAACTGCTAATGTGTTCTGCACACAAGATGCAGATATCTAAATCACTAGATATTATTTTAGGCTGTAATACTACATGCAGTTTTCCAAAGTAACTGTAACCTGGTCATGTAAGGTGTAAAGAATATACTGTACCATTGTTGATGCCCAGCTTCTTTGTGATGTTAAAGGTGTAAACTGGATTACATCTCTTTAAGTCCTCAAACAAGTTTTTAAGATGAAGCTCAAAACACTCAGTGTCAGGATTTTCACTGGTGTGCCTACAGAAAGTAAATGCAGACCATGAGTGGTGCAGAACAGCACTAACCTCAGTTCAGTTCAAATAAAGACAACATTATATTACAATATAAGTTTTGTAACAAACCTTTCCACAGCTTCTCTGAACTCTTTGGTCATGAACAACACCCGCAGCACACTGTTCAAGGAAGACGTAGCTCCTTGGTTCACCAAGCCACGATAAACTGTAACTGTAATTGTAAAGCAAATATCATCAAAATACATGTTATTGCAGAACTGTCTTGATATCATTATTGTAAATACAAACCGGTCAAACAGCATGCATTTCTCACCTGGAGTGGTAAACATGCGGGATAAATATGATATGATGCTACTTTGCTGAGCTTTCCTGTCCATTTAAACGTCGTCTGAGCAACTGAGCTCTGCAATTTTACCAACGAAAGGGTAAACTTAAATTCTTCTGGAATAACCGTCACACTTTGACAAAATTCCCACAGATAGCTTAATTGGAAAACAAGTAAGCCTACCGTTTGCTATTTTTTAATAGCAAACGCGCAGCCGTCTATGTGTCTGTCTTCAAAATAAGGAACACTTTCTTTTTCACTGAACACCACCCCCACTGAAATGCTGCATTCCAGGTTTTCGGAATTTTAATAATTACGCACATGACCAATGTTGACGTTTTAATACACGATATATTTCGCCTTTGGAGATGTTCACGGTTTCAGATTTTTATACGTGTGAGAAAAGAGAGGGATACATTTTACTATAAAATTGAGCCTCCTTGAGCCTCGCCATCCTGAGATTATTGCCTCTAAACAAAGTAATGTGCTGATTTTATTCCAAAAACAAAACAGCCAACAAGGTGCTTATTTTTATTGAAACTTGTAAAAACTAACCAAGTTTCCTTACAACTGTTAGTTAAGGGGAGTTTAGTCAAGTAGCCAGTGAATCGTTTTCACCATCGTCAATCGTGTAAACTGGTGAATTAATCTATATTTTACCCGTAATTGACAGTTTTAACTGTCCCATCAGTTAATAAAGAGCATTGTACAGCACTACCAACCTAACAAGTAGTTTGGTTTGGGATGCAGCATTAAGTTCTTTCATAGCAAAAGACAGATACAGATGAATTCTTGATGAATATGTAATCATTAGTACTGGAGCAAATAAAGCATTAATAACACATTCACGTGTCAGCTAAACAACCACCTCCAATATCAAAACATTTCAGATGTGTTGAGACCGAAATCTAATGTTGCTTCTGTCACTGAGTGTGGTATTCTTGGAAAAGACTCATGGTTGTGTGACTTGTAATTAGCCCATTAATGGCCAATGTTAATTATTAATCACCTGATATTCCCAGCAGCTGTGATCAGGACAAGACTTTGTTTACCAGCTCATCTGTTTACTGTTTGTCTGATGCTCAGACACCACACACCAATTTGTTGCAGTCCCTTGAATTAAGCTATTTGAAGCCCTTAGTTTAACTAGACCATTATAGAGTCTATACCTTCAGCACCATTAATACAGTTTAGTGGGAAGGCATACAGCGGACTATCTGTCCTGAAAATAAAGGTCAGAATACTTTGTTTTTCACTCGATGACGCGCCTCCTGAAATGCTGCATTCAAGGTTTTCGGAAATATTGGAATTATGAACTGTCCTTTAACTTCCTTCCACAGACACAGTTAAAGGTTCTGCAAGGAAGGATTTGTTGGATAAATAAAGTAAAACAAATAAAGCTTGGTGCTGATGGGACTACACTAACACATAAATCAACAGAAAGCCTCGGTTCTATATTCTTTATGGAGTCAAAGCGATTTTAGCAATTGTTGTTAGTATAAAGCATTTAAAGCTTTTTCATGTCAGACCCTTAAATGTGAAGGCAGGGGCTACTAAACCAGATTTTACCACACTTAAAAAGATTTGCTTTGCTCATGCTGCCTGGTACGCTACTGTTTTGTTTTTTGCTTAACTAATTAGATTTGGAATTTTGACTATTTCTATTCTTTATTTAGTTCACTGTCAAAATATGCAGCTATTAGATCTTGAAATAAATGATAATATTACATATAATCAATCATCGTCTAGTTTCAGCACCATTAAACACTCAATCAAAGGAGATACAGAAGATAAAAACACATCTGACTGTCCAGAGGTCATGTGGATTCCTGTAAATGACTGTAAATGTAAATAAATGAAAGTGAAACTCGAATCTCAGAGCACAGTAACACAACACAGTCTATTAGATTGATGACAGCTTTATTTAGGACAGGGCGGAGGCCAAGTGCTTGATTCTTTCAGTAATTCTCATTTTAATACAGTACATTTTATACAGTGTACTAAGGTTTACATAGAATATCTGGATTTGGACTTTTGACTACTTTTTCATTATAAAAATATGAAGTTATTAAATCTTGAAATAAATGATCAGGCTGCATTTTAACTGTGAAGTAATCCATGCAGTGAATCTTTTTATTTTAAACAGTAAACAAGTAAACTGGTGCATCATTCTGAGTTTTGACTCTGAATACATGATTACTACATATGATTACTTACAATATAAAGTGACATGTAAACATTCAATTATAGGAGATTAGAAGAGAAACACACACCTGACTGTCCAGAAGTCAAGTGAATTCCTGTAAATGTGCAAGAGACTGAAAGTGAAAATCAAATGCAAGTGTTTTGACAGTGGCACAACACAGTCTCTCAGGGCAGGGCTCAATGTGCAGGAATTTCACAGCTGATGTTTCACTCACAGGTTTCTGAGTCAGTGGCAGAGGTATCTAGATCTAGATATATTTCCTGGTTCAAGAGTTCTATCAAAGTGTACATAACATTATCTCAGATCAGGTTAAACCAGGAGAACAACAGGAAAAACATGAGTCAGGCTGACTATGGGGAAGATGACAGTGTGAAGGAGCATGACAATAATCCTGAACACAGTCTTGCAAATTGATTCTGCCACAAAGACAAATGTGGTCAAAAGTCTTTAAATGATCAAATCTGGCTGCACCGACAGTGAGAAACAATTTGAATCAGCAAAGTGATTTGCTGTTTCCACCTCCTTGTAGTTCAGTCCACTGATCATTTGTTTTTATTTAGATAACTTGAACATTTATAGTGAAAACATTCTCAACATCTATTTAACATGTTTTCCAACTTTATTCATCTTCCATCAGTAAAATAGTTTCAAGTGTGATTCCCTCATGTCCAACACTCCCCAATAACAACAACTATTTCTGTACAGGTGACAGTCACATGATGTTCAATAGATCATGGTTTACAATCTGTAGCTGAAGTGTGTTAGAAAGAGTGCAGGGAGTGTTTGCAGTGGACACATATCAGAGAGATGATAAACAGGGAGAAGACCATGTGACTCATCAGAGACACATGTATAAAATCACACACAACTAACTTCATTAATGACTTTCCTGTAATTAGTGACTTTAACACAAACACAATGCATGCTGGTCCTTAGTTTCTAAACACCTTGATTTGATGTGATTAGTGAATGAGTGAATTTAGTCAACACATGCATTGTAAAAGTTCCAAAAGTTCATAGAAATTTGGGTAACACTTTAACTTTTACCACTTTCATTTTTAGATTATAACACTACATGTAATTGCATATTTATATATATATACACAGTTAACACTTGTGTCTCCAACTGTTCAATAAAAGTCAATAAGGCAGGGCAATCTCTCCTGCCCTATAAACTATATGACATGTGAGATGAGTCCAAGGCATTTGTTTTTTAATATTTTATATTATTAATATATCCTGTAGTACAGATTACACATATCTGCAGCCACATGTTTGATGTGTAATTTATAGAAGTGACACACAAAATTTAAACCTTTTTACACAACAATAGTCAGTGGGTTTGGTTCACAAGTGTACTCACTGAGACCAAAAGGCCGTTTCCCCTTATTAAAGTAGTTTATTACAGTGTATAACAGTAAAATAAAAAAACAAACAAAACTGAAAAAAACTTAAAATATCTATGAAATATCTACTGATGCATATATTTATATGAAATATCTATCTAAGATACATGTGAGATTGAATTTCCTCTGTTCTATCGTTAGATGGACTGCAGAAGACAATGAAAGACTTACAACAGAGCACTACAAACAGAAACTCATAATACATGAAACAAAAATCAAAAGAAAATGATTCTACAGCACTGCCAAAGTTGCCAACTGATCTCTGGCAATGAGAGTGTAAAACTGCAAAGCATCAATCAAAAACTAAACAATAAAATAATCTTATGTGTCAAGATGATAACATGCAGTGTTGTAAAATAACAATTTGCATTATCCTGGTATATCATATATCCTGTTATCCATATTATTCTGACTCTGAATGCCGGTCTCTTTTTCTTTTGCGAAGAAGACCACATGAAAAACGCTCCAGCCAACTCTTTCTTCCTTTTTTGCGTCGCTTTTTCTTACTTTCATGTTCAGCCTTTGGACTAAATTCTCCTTCACCTTTTCTTTTATCATCACTTAACTGCCCGCCTCTGTCTTCCATCACATTTTTCTTCTCTTGGTCACATGGTCTCATCTGTCCACTGTGTACTCTCTGGTTCTCTGTCAGATCTCTGCTTCCTGCTGATCCTGTTTGTCTAAAAGACTCCTTTCTGTTTTGAATATGTCTATTACATTTTTCTGCCACCTTGATCCTTGTCTCATCACCAACATCTTTATGTCCAATTTCCTTTTCCAGTTGCTCTTGTGGTTTGTCCTCCACACCCTCACTACCGTGACTCCCTGACGTCCTTTTCCTTTGTGTACATTCATTGTGTCCTCTCTTCTGCTGTCTGTCTCTGTCACTATCCCTGCTTTCTCCCTGTTTGCCCTCCTGCGCATCATTTGGTTTGTTCTGTCTAAAGTCATTAGCTGTTCTATTCTCCACGAGAGAATTTTGTCTTGATCTCTGTTCCTCTCTAACATCACCTAATTTTCTACTGTCCTGGTGTGTCATGGATGTGTCTCCCATTTGTGCATATTTACACTCTATTGTCATTTGTTTCTTGTCTTTCTTAACATCCCTGTTCTCCTCTCTCAGTTGCTCATGTCTGGTAGGTGAAGTGTTACTGATTCCCTGATTCTTTGACATGTTTTCTTCACAATCACCAACTCCTTCATTCTTCTGAAACCCATGACAGGGATCAGAGTTCCCCTTTCCACTCACTGATGCCTTTTCTCTTTCACTAGCTTCAGGTGTGATATCCTCATCTACCTTAACATCTTTTACTGGCTTCTCTTCATTTCTCTGTTTGTCCACACGAACAGAATCTTGCTCCTGTTTACCTTCCTGATCTTCAGTTTTATTCTGTCTAACATTATCTAATGTTTCTTCGCCCTGATGCTTGACATCCTTGTTGTGGTGCTGTTTTGAGGGATTTCTTCCTTTACTTCTCATAGACTGTTTGTGTCTTGTTGTCTGTTCACTGTTCTGATAATCAGCTGTACTTTCCTGACTGGTTTGATCAACATTGTCTTGTCCCTCACCATGGTTATTTTTCACTAGGATATTTTCTCTCTCTACTGCAGGCTTATCATCTCCAGTCTTTATCTCAGTGTCCCCTCTATTATCCACTATTCTCTTCTTATTTTCCTGTTTGTCCACAGTGTAACAATCCCCTCCTGCTGCTTCCTCATCCTTTTTCCTCTTTCTGGTATGACTGGAATCAGACTGGGAGCCTGCATTGGTGGACACCTCCTTGTCTGCAGCTTTCACTGGAAAATGAAACAAAGATAAAAGTAAAATTAATTCAGACAAACTACTAACGTCCTACAATCATTCAGACAACACATCAGTGAGCATAATGGAAATGGTTGCTATCTTACCAGTCTTTTTCCTGTAAAACACAAGATAAGCACTGCTGGATCTAGCGGGAGAAACATGACAAGAATGAAATGTCTGTTTCATATTCAGCAAAATGTATATTGAGGAAAAATAGATGAAAACTTACTTCATAGTGTTATTCATCTGGAATGACTGTTGATGAAAAGAATAACAAGGTGTTACATGATGAATAGTTTTTTTTGTCATCTGTCACATAACTGCACAAGATGAACTACTGATACTTTGGGAACAATAACACTGGAGTGGAGGTGATCAGTCTTACCAGTCTGGTAACCATGGTATCATTAAAGTTATACCAACTCTTGTCATCCTGGCACATGATTGTTGCGGTGTAATGTCCACCTCTCAGATCACCAAAGTGATCAACAAACCCATACAGTTCATATGTCTTGTTCTGAAAACCAATAAAGGACAGAAAAGACAGAAATCAAGTATTGAATTAAAGCTGCAAGCAGCGATGATCGGGCCCTCGCACCCTTGCGCACATCGGGGCATGGCGCAGTCGAACGGCTTCTGTCACGGACATGTAGATGTCTCCAGACCCGGGCTGTGTTCAGACAGCCCGAGATAAACGTCACTTCCTTTGTCCACTATTTTACCTGCTGCAGGAGCTGCTGCATTGAAATGTTGTAGGGGGCGCTATGGAGCCAGTTTTCATCAATGACTGAATATTGACATGTAAACGTATTCAGGCCGGGACTCTTATCAAACATGTAAAGTTTCAGGCAGATCCAGCCATGTACACTAAAGTTAAAGCAATTTCCTCTGTCATGGCGAAACATCAAAACTCAACGCCACGCCACGGCCACACGCTTCAACCATAACTAAATCCTTTGATAACTTTTGATCACATAGTAGTCTAGATGACACACATTGATAATTAAGTCATTATGATGAATTCTGTAGGAGGAGTTCGTTAAAATATAAGACATGCAAAATTGCCAAAATTGACCACTAAATTCAAAATGGCCGACTTCCTGTTGGGTTTCAGCTATGGGTCCAAGAGACTTTTTATGCGCCCTGGCATGATACATGTATGTACTGTTATTCATACATGTAGGTTTAACGTGGGGCGGGGGCTGCTTTGTTGAAATATTGTAGGGGGCTGCTGTAGAGCCATTCTGCCACACTTATGTCAGCCAGTGATATGAAATTACAGACTTTAAGAACTGCCATGTGTGTGCAAAGTTTTGAGTTTTAAAGCATGTCTTGGCCCTTAAAAACAGCTTCGTATTTTGTGGCAAACAATGTGTTGCCATGGCAACGGCTTTTGATGAAAACTCAAAAGCTTCACGAGTTATCATCATCAAGGTTTTACACCTTGGCTGACCAAATTTGATGTGTTTCTGACTAACCTGCTAGGAGTAGTTCACAAAAGAGTGGCGCTATGACTGTCACTAAATATGGGCCTTTACATGTGTTCAGACCGGGACTCTTAACAAGCATATGAAATTTGGAAAAGATCAGATCATGTGGAGTCAAGTTATAAGTTATCACCGTGCTACCCACAGGGCGTCACAGCATAAAACATGTAGCTTCATGTTGCCAGTAGGTGGCGCTATGACTCAGATCCAGTATTGACACATGAATGTGTTCAGGGTGGGACTCTTTCCAAGCTAAAAAGATTTGGGTCTCTCAGGATCATGTATGCCGGAGTTATAGCCATTTCAATTTTCATGGCGAAGGATCGAAATTAACCGCCCGGCCATGCCCCCTTGGCAATGTCGAAAACTCACCGTTTTGATAACTTTTAATCTCCAAGGCCTGTAATTGATACTGACTGAATTTGAAGTCGCTGGGGTCAAATCTCTAGGAGGAGTTGGCTAAAGTATGCGGCCTGGAAATGGCAAAATCGGCGTCAAAATCACAGATTTGATCCAAAATGGCTGACTTCCTGTTGGATTTAGGGTATGTCTCCAAGAGACTTGTTGGTGCGTCTGGTCATGATACATATGCATACCAAATTTTGTTCTTCTACGACAATCCGTGTCGAGGGGCTCAATTTTCTTAATTTTCTAGGGGGCGCTGTCGAGACATTTTGCCCCGCCTTTTTATGAGACCCATAAATATTAAATTTTTTTACCACTTCTGATGTATGTGCAAAGTTTAACAACTTTTCGTGCATGTTTAGGCCCTCAAAAATGCATTTGGTTTGGAAGAATAATAATAATTCCTTCAGATCCAATAGGGCCTTCGCACCGCTTGGTGCTCGGGCCCTAATTAAAAATGTTTTAAGAAGTAGAAAATAATCTGTATATAGTATACCTCTGGTATCTTTAGGGTGCAGGGAACATCCACACAGCGGCTGATTTTTACATATTCCATGTAACGATAGTCAAACTCGAACCTTTTCAACAGCAGCACTAAAACCTCTGGATGGTGCTTCATCACACATTTCTAATCAAAATACACAAAAACAATAAGAAGAGATGAAGATTAGTTGGTACCTAAATAAGAAGAAACTATTTGTATCACACTTTGTCCAATAAATCAATACAATGTGAAATGTGTTGCTCTAATCAGACAGATTATCAGTATAATATGACAGAGACTGAACATCTGTGTGTTCTGTCCAAAGACTCTTCAGATAACAGGCAGAGTAGGTGAAATATTCCTATCACACCCACATCACTATACATCATCTAGCTCCTCAGTGTAAAGTGCAACAGGACCGCTGGTGTTATCAGCTGTTAGCATCAGTTTACTGCCTTGACTGGTGTTCTTAGAGTTCATGTACACAATGAGTGTTTACTTATAACTCACCATAGTAGCGTCCGCTTTGTCATCACACTCATCACAGTACATCTGGTTATCTCCACTGACATCTGAAGCTTTGAAAAACTCTTTAATCCCATCCACCTGAAATACATTCATGGAAACTGAGTTTTACTTGATACATGGAATATTTCCCATCCTGTGATATATCACAAAGGCCCATGTGAATAATTTTTGATTGAACCATGAGATTTTATTTTCCTCAGTCACAGTTCTGAACTAAATGTCTGAAAACATTTAATTTAGTCTGCAAATGGCATATTTATTCCAATAAATGACTTCTGGCGAAATAAAATGTTTTAAAGCTGGCAGTTTTGTTCTTACCACTCTATAGTTCTCACTGTAAGAGTCCTTCAATGCAAGAGGTAAACTCCAAAATGGTCCATCAGTGTCAGTCTCTGTGTGACACTTAGAGCATATGTTCTTATGCGTCAACTGTCCTTGAAATATCTAAAAGAATACAGAGAAAGCTAAAGTGGTATCATCTGAATTTACTCACTAACACTTCACTTAAGACAACAATGTCTGTTAGATTTCATGTTGATAATGTCAATACCTGCGAAGCCTTTGGACTGGTGTGACTTAAAATCTTCTCAAAGTACTCAGCAGCATCACGTTGTTCATGCACTGGAGGTGTAATGAGTACAAATTAAATGTGCTTCTTTACTCAAGGGGTACAGTTATCATGTGACTTTTCAGAAAACTGGTCATTTGTTTAACTTATACTTTATCTGATGACAGCATTGGCAGAAGAAACACTATCTCTAAATCTATAAAATGTGTGTATTCTTAATGCAGACTTTAACTGAGGCTTTTCATGTTAAGAACTACTTTAAGATGTTGCTTCATGTAACCAAATGTAAAATGATCAGTGAAAGATTTTTCCATTTTGTCTTTAAACATTCATGTAAGTCTACTTGCTAACATATACTGTACCTCTACTGATGCCCAGATTCTCTGTGATCTGACAGGTTTGAGCTGTACGCTTTGTTAAATTATCAAACAAGTTTGTAAGATGAAGATCAATATGCTCAGTCTCAGGTTGTTCCCTAAACAAAATAAACACATATTGGCCATGAGTAATGCAAAAAACACTGTAGCGTCACTTAAATATACATGAATAGATAATAAAAGACAAAAATAGCATGGCATTATAAGTTTGGTAACAAACCTTTTCACAGCCTCTCTGAACTCTTTGGTCATGAACAGCACCTGCAGCACACTGTTCAAGTAACATGTAGCTCCCTGGTTCTTTAAGCCATGGTATCTATTGGCTGTTGAAAGGCGACAATCAGTAATGCACGTAAACTACACATCTATCTCCAAAACGTTGTTTTGAATGAAATACTGGACTTGCAGAGGCGTGTATTTTACCTGGAGGGATAACACTCTTTTTGCTTTCTTTCATTTTGATTCCTTCGAACTGTCGAAAATATCAGTCCACGACTGCCAAATCTTCATCGAGCTGTTAGATTAACAATTCAAAGGCACTCCTGAAGATCTTGTTCTCGCGTTTGTCGTGCATGTACACTCGTATCATACAAACCTCGGAATACTTTCTATTTCGCGTAACGCCACACCTACCGGAATGCTGCATTCATGGGTATTGGAAACATTGCATTAGAATCAGGTTTAGCACGACCCACAAGGAAGGTTTATAGTATTATGAGAACCTATTTCAAAACTAAATGATAAAAAATAGAAATGCAAGTTGGATTTGGCTAATAATGACATATCCTACAATGGTGCTTGCACATTTTGATATGTTTTTTCAAAATAGTTCAACACCCAAAAGCATTATTTGTTGTCAGCCAAAATCAGTTAGGATGTATGTACAAGACCAATTTACAGAGTGAAGTCTAGAGGAGGACTATAGTAACATCTGCCCATGCATAGGTGCAATATATTTTTTAAAGAGGTGAGAAATGGTAAATTGCGTAACTGTGTAATTATTTCATCATGAAAGAGCGTTTCAGAATAGGATATATTAAGCATCAAAGACCCCCAAGTGTCAAGTGAAATTTGATAAATGTAATTTTGTCAAAGATAGCCCATTTAAAAAAAACGTGGCTGTAAATGTAATTGTTTAATTTTCTGCAATATGTGGAAAAGGCAGGCTATTGTTGTGACAGTTGAATTAATTATTAACACGTTATTTCTTGTCCTCATGTTGTTGGGGACTTGTTAGATATTTCAGGGCCCTCAGGATCCTATCAACCAGAGAATGTACTGCTCTAGTCAAGAATATGTGCTTTGGGTCATTGGCTAGACCTCCTATATCGGCACTAATGGCTTTATGACATGACATAATAATCATTCATGTGATTTCTTGTAACTGCCTACAGGAACTGATACTAAAACCTATCAAACAGGATGTGCCTGCGCGTACCACAAACATATGCCTATGCGTTTGTGGTACGCATAGGCATACGCATAGGTAATACTGTAATACAATCGTCAGAAAATATTTAATGTCCAAATGTTCTCATACTGTTGAGTTATTTTATATTTTATGTTTACACGGTATTTGTAGTTGTCTGTACTTATCTGTAACACATGGTTCTTTACTTTGCATTTAGCATTTTTTGCCTTTATGTCATTACAAATAATATAATGGATGTGACTTATAATGTGCTTTGAAGAAAACTGTTTTGATGGCTGGTGATCATAGGCATATTATGCATAATGGGTCCTTATAAATGGCACAGACTATTATCATTGATGTCTTCTACGACATTTTTAGAAGACTTGCCTGATGTGTAACTGTGTTAGTTAATGTTATTTCTCGTATCATGTTCCTGCTGTTTTGTCCATCCTCTGTAGACCAGGAGCCTGTGTCTGCTCGCTTGCAGGTTTTCTTCAACAAACCCTGAGTTTCTCTATGTCTCCTCCCTCTTACAGAGCCAGACACTCATCCATTCAGTCCATATCAAAGCGTGTATTGAAGCACATTGATTAGTGGAGGTTAATTGTATGTCAGAATCAAAATCCTGGTTGGATATTAGTTTTTTACTTGGGACTTTCTAAAGTTACTGGTTTTATGTGCATCAGTCATTTCTTTTTTATGTCAGACCCTTAAATGTGAAGGCAGGGGCTACTAAACCAGATTTTACCACACTTAAAAAGATTTGCTTTGCTCATGCTGCCTTGTAGGCTACTGTTTTGTTTTTTGCTTAACTAATTAGATTTGGAATTTTGACTATTTCTATTCTTCATTTAGTTCACTGTCAAAATATGCAGCTATTAGATCTTGAAATAAATGATCTTAATATATTACATATAATCAATCATAGTCTAGCTTCAGCACCATTAAACACTCAATCAAAGGAGATACAGAAGATAAAAACACATCTGACTGTCCAGAGGTCATGTGGATTCCTGTAAATGACTGTAAATGTAAATAAATGAAAGTGAAACTCGAATCTCAGAGCACAGTAACACAACACAGTCTATTAGATTGATGACAGCTTTATTTAGGACAGGGCGGAGGCCAAGTGCTTGATTCTTTCAGTAATTCTCATTTTAATACAGTACATTTTATACAGTGTACTAAGGTTTACATAGAATATCTGGATTTGGACTTTTGACTACTTTTTCATTATAAAAATATGAAGTTATTAAATCTTGAAATAAATGATCAGGCTGCATTTTAACTGTGAAGTAATCCATGCAGTGAATCTTTTTATTTTAAACAGTAAACAAGTAAACTGGTGCATCATTCTGAGTTTTGACTCTGAATACATGATTACTACATATGATTACTTACAATATAAAGTGACATGTAAACATTCAATTATAGGAGATTAGAAGAGAAACACACACCTGACTGTCCAGAAGTCAAGTGAATTCCTGTAAATGTGCAAGAGACTGAAAGTGAAAATCAAATGCAAGTGTTTTGACAGTGGCACAACACAGTCTCTCAGGGCAGGGCTCGATGTGCAGGAATTTCACAGCTGATGTTTCACTCACAGGTTTCTGAGTCATTGGCAGAGGTATCTAGATCTAGATATATTTCCTGGTTCAAGAGTTCTATCAAAGTGTACATAACATTATCTCAGATCAGGTTAAACCAGGAGAACAACAGGAAAAACATGAGTCAGGCTGACTATGGGGAAGATGACAGTGTGAAGGAGCATGACAATAATCCTGAACACAGTCTTGCAAATTGATTCTGCCACAAAGACAAATGTGGTCAAAAGTCTTTAAATGATCAAATCTGGCTGCACCGACAGTGAGAAACAATTTGAATCAGCAAAGTTATTTGCTGTTTCCACCTCCTTATAGTTCAGTCCACTGATCATTTGTTTTTATTTAGATAACTTGAACATTTATAGTGAAAACATTCTCAACATCTATTAAACATGTTTTCCAACTTTATTCATCTTCCATCAGTAAAATAGTTTCAAGTGTGATTCTGGCCTTACAGAGGTGTGTATAAATTGCGTAATTGTGTAATTATTTCATTATGAAAGAGCGTTTCAGAATAGGATATATTATGTATCAAAAAAATGTAGTTGTAAATGTAATTGTTTAATTTTTGCAATATGTGGAAAAGGCAGGCTACCTGAAGATTCCCTAGTGTTTCCCTGCTTTTTCCAGTGCTCCCCTGTCTGTTTTTCTCTGTTTATGTTGTGGCCGTGTGTGTGTGTGTGTGTGTGTGTGTGTGTGTGTGTGTGTGTGTGTGTGTGTGTCTGCTCACCTGCCGGTGAGAACCTCCCGGTCGTTGTTTCTGCCCAAGTGGTAGCTTACACCTCAGGCCTCTCACTTATATTTAGTGATTTCTCAAAGTTTGGACTTATGAATTCACCTTCACATCTTTCCTTGACCTCATGACATTTTCCATCGAGGTCAAAGAAAAATGGTTAGGAAAAGACGATAGGAGGGACTTTTTGACTACAGCCAGGGTGAACATACTCAGAGTTGATTGAACGGACTGATCAGCTGTTCTTTTGTCTTCATTTTTAGAAGGCTTGCCTGATGTGTAACTGTGTCATTCTCGTGTTATGTTCCTGTTGTTTTGTCCATCCTCTGAAGACCTGGGTACTTTCCACAGTCTATATTTACTTTCCACAGTCTATAGCCCAGGTCTGAAAACATCTACATGCCTGTGACAGAAGCCCTTGGACTGCGCCACACTCCAGTTACTTAGTGTTTCTACACATCCGACAGCAGTGTTCAATCCTTACTTTTTTTCAAGGAGTACATGTGCTCCTAAATAAAAAAAGATAGGAGCACACATATAACTTAAGGAGCACACTGAAAAACGTTCAAGTTTCTAAAAGAAAACAATTCATTACATACATATTTACAATTTATCACATACATATTTAAACTCTTTGTGTGTGTGTGTGTGTGTGTGTGTGTGTGTGTGTGTGTGTGTGTGTGTGTGTGTGTGTGTAAATCAAAATTTATGTTGTTTTTAGGGGTGCTCGATTATGGCAAAAATCATAATCACAATTATTTTTGTTCAATATTGAGATCATGATTATTTAACATGATCACTTTTTGTCATTTTTGCCAGTTGCTGATGTTGATATATACACATATATTTTCCACTTGGCTGAGGAGACTATTATACATGTAATCATATATTGTATTAATGATCAAGAAAGACTATAGGGAAGAACTTTAATGCTGAGCTACTGAACTCCAGTCTTCCTAAGTCCTTCCTTCATATATTGTCTTTCTTGATCATAGTATAATCTATGCTTGCGTGCATAATAGCCTCCTCAGCCAGCTGGTAAAAATATGTGCATACATCGGCAATCGGCCACAATGAGTTGGAAATATCAGCATATCGGATATCGGCAAAAATCTAATGTTGTGCATCCCAAGTTAAAAGTCTTTACATTCCTAATAATAGACTTGATGAAAATTAGGAAATTAATTTGTTTTACACACAAACTCATCAAAGGTTTTCAATTTACTAATTGAAATTCAAGTGAATGGGCACAAAACTTGCATGATTTTTATGGCACAGGTGTGAGCAAGGCAGCCATGTCTCACCCTGCAGAAAATTCTCATCCTCACACAATTGAGATTTGATGTTTCGCCATGACAGAGGAAGTTGCTATAACTTTATTGTAAATGCTCCAATCTGCACCAAACTTTACATGTTTGATAAGACTCCCGGCCTGAACGCGTGTGCATGACAATATTCCATCAGTGATGCAAACCGGCTGAATAGCGCCCCCTACGACATTTCAGTAAATCAGCCCCAACAGCGGGCAAAATAGTGGACAAAGGAAGTGATGTTTATCTACTTCTTGCACAGTCTGAAAACAGCCTGGGTCTGAAGACATCTACATGCCCGTCACAGAAGCCCTTCGATTGCGCCGCGGCCTGACGTGCGCAAGGGCGCGAAGGCCTGTTCAACGCTGCTTGCAGCTTTAATTTTTAACGATGTTTCTATTAATCATGATCATCAATGTATTTAAGCAGAATATATTGTAGCTGTCTGTACTTATCTGTAACTCATAGACCTACTTCTCTATTTTGCATTTAGCTTTTTTGACTTTATGTCGTTACAAATAATATAATGAATGTAACTCATAATGTGGTTTGAAGAAAACTGTTTTGATGGCTGGTGATCATAGGCCTATTATGTATATCGGGTCCTCGTACATGGCACATTCAAGGCTGCAAAGATTGACAAGAATATCATAACAGTGTAACTGTGTTAGTTAATGTTATTTCTCGAGATAAGTTCCTGTTATTTTGTCCATGCTTTGTAGACCTGGGTACCTTCTATGAAAATCACGTTACTTATTAATGTGAAACCTAATGAGAAATGAAACCGAAAACGTCTTGTCTTGTAGCATAGAGACTCGCCTACCACTGCTGTTTGTCGTTATTTACAGCAGACAGCAGCGTAAAATGGAGAAGTGTTATGACCCTCGCGACACCAGTCTTAAATTTGTCGATAGAGATGATGATTTAGATTGTAAGTAGCCGAATATGTCCTCGGTCAATTTTAAATTTGCCTAAGCATGAAAAGAATACGAATTTTAAAGTATTTTGAGCTAAGATAAACATAAGCCTAATGCCCAAGCTTTTAATAACGCTTTCGTGTGTTTTTCTCAGTTCTGTGTGAAGGCTTCAAGTCTAGAAGAGCGCAGATGTCCTGTGGTCATGCTGTAACTCCGACGTCTCTCACCAACTGGTGTCGCAGATTATTAGACGAGGTAGGATGTTATGACCTGCATTTCAAAAATACTTCACGGAAGACATTTTGAAATGTCGCCGTAGCAAAAGCTCAGGTGTAATGAGGATGAATTCCTTTTAGCTGCCTGAGGTGCTGTTATTGTGCAGTTGAGGAAGTACTACCTTTAAGAAGGCTAATATGCTCCAACTTTTAAAGAAAACACTCTACACTAAAAGTAGTATGGGTACTTAGCAGCAAAATGTAGACTAAAAGTAGTATCAAACGTAAAAGTACACGTCCACAGAAAAAGCATCCTGTCACTGATCTATTACTGTAAGCTATAAAGCCTGAAAATAGCCCTATTCAATTAATTTACCCATTAATGATGATGGAATTAAGGTATTTATTGATGAGTGTTTAAGGGGATAATTCATGTATAAATTATTGGATTGAAATAAATTAAAGTAAGGTGTTTGAAAAAAAAAAAAATTTCAATCAAAGATTTTGTACCCCTTAAAATGGACCAAAACCCTGGAAAACTACCCCTGAGTTTCCCCCTTAATTAGAAAATTAAGGCATTTAAAGGTATAAATTAAGGGGTGGTTTTCATGGTTTTTGCACCATTTTTAGTTGTTTTTACCCAAAGTACACAAATTGTCTCTAAAATATTTAAATAGAAGTAGCCTTTAAAGTAGCAAAAATACTCAACAATAGCACGAGTTCCACAAAATTATAGTTAAGTACAGTTCTTTAATAAATGTATTTAATTACTTTCCACCACTGATACTGAGGATGCTTGGTTCACTGGGTAACTTAGACAGAGTATTAGTAACACCTGTGTTTTTCCTACTATAACAAATCAAAGTTAAAATCCATTAATACTTGGTCATCAGTCACAATATTGACCAACAATTGATTTGACATTGAAATTGATTACAGCAAGTTATGAAATAATCATATATTTGATGCAACCCTAGAAATACCAAGACTAGGATATTATGTTTCATTAGGTGATAGAGGGAATTAATTAACAAATGTTTAAATGCTATTTACACAATAACCCTTCACAATATGACACTTGTAGTCAAAGTTTGACCTTGACCAAAAATCAAGACTCCAAGTGAATTCAAAGTCATTCAAATTTCCAGGATGCAGATTCTTGACACTGACATTGTTGACTCATAGCAGCCGTAGAGAATGGCTGTTAGTACAGTCTTAAGATTTTGCATAGTGTTAGTGGCTTGTTTCTAACCTGCGATTCTAATGAATTAATTTACTTTTCAATTTTTCAATAAAGGGTAAAAGCCGATTTGTGTGTGGCCATTGTAGTCAAGAGTGGTCTTACGTGGAGGTTCGTAAAATGGCCCTTCTGACCCCTGAAGAAATGGAGTACTTTGAAAAGACCATGGCTGTCAATGCCATCAGGGACAACTTTCATGTCAAATTAGTAAGTGTCTCATTGAAACCACAATATTTAATAGGTGTACTTGAAAACAAAATGTGCTATTTAAATGTGTTCTTCATGCTAATAAAATGGTGAAATATAATACTATCCTTCTCTATTTTCCCTCTTCTTTCACCACCTACAATATCACAGTGTCCTGGATGCAAATCTTCTGTGGTGAGAAAGGATGAATCTAATCTGAGTGTCCGCTGCACATTTTGCACTGCTAATAAACAAAAGCCCTATGAATTCTGCTGGCAGTGTTTAAATGAATGGAAAGGTCCATCTCCAAGATCAGACCGCTGTGAAAATGATGGCTGCTGCAACGAGACACTAAAATTACTGAGAACCTGTC
This sequence comes from Thunnus maccoyii, assembly GCF_910596095.1. NCBI lineage: Eukaryota > Metazoa > Chordata > Actinopteri > Scombriformes > Scombridae > Thunnus > Thunnus maccoyii. The sequence goes on along the minus strand of NC_056554.1, from coordinate 15,109,731 downwards.
CAGACATCGTCTTTAAGGACGTTAAGGGGGTCTCTGGCTGTCCCTCCATCCGTGCCTGTCCCACCTGTGGTGCACTGGTGCAGCATGACAAAACAAAATGCAAAAACACAGTCTGTCTCCGGTGTGAGAAGGAGTTCTGCTTTGTTTGTCTGAAGCTAACTAAAGAGTGCATGATGGGAAACACAGCGTATCACGCACTCTGTTCTAGCGGTGTAGCACCTAGACAGACCTCTATACCTGTATGGCAGCAGAAATAATGTAAACAACACCAGACCATATGTGCTTTGGTTTCTGTTGATATCTGTCATAGAGGCATCTTTCTGGCAAATATAATCATCTTTGTGTTTTGTTGATGAGAAATTGGCAACTAAATGTAATCATCATAACTAGTCTCTGAAATGTGAAGCATTTATCAATTCAGAAATTTTAAACTTAGCTGGAACATACATATACATATCCTTTCATATCCACCACCATATTTTGTTATTTGTTATCCTTTCTTTGTGTGTTGCTTCTTTAATGTCAGCTAATTGTAATTTAGCCCTTGTAATCTCCACAATGTTACCCAATGTTTGTATATTTTTTGTCTTATTTTATCACTATATTACTTTGTTCCTTTGTCCTCACTGTGGGACAACTGTCAGGCCCACAGCAGACAATGTTATCCTTGTAGAATTTAACTGTTTTTCTTGTTAAATAAAAGTTAAGATACAAACATGCTATTTGTTTAACTAAATAATTTCTGTTTCACATAAAAATAGTAATTTAGACCTGGATTAGAAAATCAAACCAGAAAAGTCATATTTTATTCAAGTTTCTGTACTGATTGTTGATTGATTGATTATTGATTGATATTGTATATCACAGAAACCCTAAAGGCAAACAAATGTCAAGTGAAATTTTATAAATATAAATTTGTCCCAAATAAGCCAGAGAGAAGATGGAGAAATTGTATTGCTAATTAACTAATTATTTATCTAACATATGAGATAATGTCTAGTCCTCATATTGTTGGGGACCTGCTATAGATATTTCAGGGCCTATAGTTTCCAATGAAGATGCACCTAAACATCATCAAATTTGACAGGAACACTTTAGTTTTCATCCAAAACTCCTGAGAGAAGGTCTTCCTCTAAGCTAATTCTACAGACTGCAAAGAGTTTGCTCCTCTATTCTTAAAGACAAGTACCAAGCAAGGGGTTCCCCTTCTCAATGGATCGATTGTGCTCACAACAAGGCCAGAGAAAGACCTGGAGAATCTTTAATGAAAGAGTTCAGCTTGTTTGATAACATGATGAACAAATGTACAATGCGTTTTACGTTTCTCGTATGAATAAATTTTAAAAAAAGAAATTCATGTGCTTTTCCCGTTTTCGTCTGCAATTGGAATAGATATTTAACCAAAACCAGAAAATAACTTGTTTTTCACTTTTATTGTTATATCTGTATTATCTGCCCCTACTGAATCTCTACAAAAACACTGTCGCTGACCATGCATGCTATAAGATAGATAGATAGATAGATAGATAGATAGATAATGATCAATGAAGTTACGCTGCTGTGCCTCGTGCGTAAATGCGCACAGCGTCTGTCTTAATGGGGAAAAGCACTTATCGTTTCTGCTGCAGGGGGGTGATCACTGCAGGTATTTAATAATCCTTCCTCTGTAGCTCAACCAGGAAACACTGTCTATTAACTTTTAATTTATATTAGATCCTAACCGGTCCTGCCAGCGTATCTGGAGATTTGAATAATCAATGATGTTTCGCTGCTTTCCACTTTTTCTTTCCCTGTACAGTGTTTCCATGTCGAGCTGCAGTAGAAGTATTATAACAAAAAGAAGGAATTTCGACTGTAGCGTTGAAAGATATCTACTTGAGTTTATTAAATACTTGCAGGGATCACCCCCATTAAGAGAGACGCTGTGCACATTTACGCACGAGGCACAGCAGCGTAACTTGTATTATTTAAATCTCCAGACACGCCGTTTTACTTTACACGAAAAACGGCAACAAAATAATGCGTTGTATATTTGTTTATCCTGTTATCATACAAGTTGAACACAGCTTTGGACGGAGGGTACACGGACGCACAGCTTGTATCAACCGTAACAACTTTAAAGCACAAACAAGTCAACATTTCAAGGTGTTTGGGTTTGTATGTGGTGGTTCTTAAACTATTATATGCATTATAGGCTGTTAACAGATTATAATCGGCATATTAACCATAACACAGTAGTCTGTCTTTCAAGAAAAAGGGATATGAGATTTATTTAGTCAGATGATGCTTTTAATTCAACATGTTTGAAACTTAAGAATGAGTGATGTGTACAGTAGTAGATTTGTAGGTCTAACATGTTCTGCCTATCTTTGATACATTTCACATTACTTTTCATACTATAATTGGGATTCAGGAGGGTGAGTGTGACTAAGCATTCTCAATGTGACAATTTCGTTTCAGTTTTGTGGCTGGTAGCCTGTATTCCTTTTTTAAAAATTAAATTCTGACCATTGTAATGAAGTTACTTTTCAGCGTGTTGTCCACGTTTATGTAGCTTGCATGAAAGATGCGCTTTTTGTAGTCTATCTTCAGAGCATTGTAGTTTCACCACGGCAGACCCACGTCAATAACATCCGCCGTCTCATAATTACGTATTCGAGTGTAAATGCAGTCAGATTCTCTCAGCACGACGATTGTCCTTTCCTAAGTCCTTATGAATTCACCTTCACATCTTTCCTTGACCTCATGACGTTTTCCATCGAGGTCAAAGAAAAATGGTTAGGAAAAGACGATAGGAGGGACTTTTCGACTGCAGCCAGGGTGAACATACTCAGAGTTGATTGAACGGACTGATCAGCTGTTCTTTTGTCTTCATTTTTAGAAGGCTTGCCTGATGTGTAACTGTGCCATTCTCGTGTTATGTTCCTGTTGTTTTGTCCATCCTCTGAAGACCTGGGTACTTTCCACAGTCTATATTTCTCACGCGCATGGGCAAAGGTCACACTGGCTTCTTAACGTTTCAGTTGACGGGAAAACAAATGTGAAACCTAATCAGAAATGAAACCAGAAAAGTTTTATCTTGCATAGCATGTCATTTCACAGAAGACAGCGGCGTAAGATGGATCCAAATTTTTGATGGCTTGCACGTTTCAGATTAGGATATATCATATATCATAGATCCCCAAGTGTCAAACGAAATTTGATGAATGTCATTTTGTAATAGATAACCCATCATAGCAAAAAATGTAGTTGCAAAATGTAATTGTTTAATTTTTCTAGAATTAATGGAAAATGTAGGCTATTGTTTTAACAGTTTAATTAATCATTCATTTAAAACATTATTTCAGTCCTCATGTTGTTGGGGACCTGCTTCAGGGCCCACAGTTTTTTATACATCAACCAGAGAAAGGTTATGTGCTTTGGGTCATTGGCTAGACCTTCTATGTCTGCGATGAGGAGACGTTGTCTGCTTTACATAGAGAATCAGAGAGAAGCTGTTTTTTTTTTCTATTACAACAATTTATTTTTCAAAAATCTGTCAACAAGATGTACATATTGTAATAAAAGTCTGGGCAGTAAAGCCTTGGAATCTATTAGCATCAAGGGTCTTTAGAAGATATGACATAAATCAGCAGAAGCACGAGGAGATGATGACGATGACGATGACGATGATGATGATGATGATGATGATGATGATGATGATGGTCTCTGCCTCTCTCTAAGCTGTCAGAGCTGTCAGTCCTCCAGGAAGTCTCGCCACCAACTGGATAACTGACATGTGTTGGATTCCATATCCAGACAGCAAGGTGGCGTCTCCTTCCAGCTCCTTGTTTGTGAAGATCAGCCGTATATCTACACACACACACACACACACACACACACACACACACACACACACACACACACACACACACACACACACACAAACAAACAAAATAAATTCATCATTGATCGTTAAAATTTAATCGCAAGTTGATTTAATACTCAGCTGCATTAAATGTTATTATTGCTATTGGAAACACAGTGAATATCGCAGGTGGCAGTGAGTTATGAAATAGTTCAAAGCTACGTTTGTATTTCAAAATATACAACAATGAATTGCATTTGAAAACATTCGACATGTATGAAGTAAATACTTTGATTTTCTAGCTTAAGTGTGTCAGATGGCTAAGCTCACTCATGGCACTGTAATTTTCTATTCATCAGTTTTAAGTATAGCTATTACCTTCTCCCCAAGGAAACTTATCCGATATTTTCTTCTTCAGCATCAGCACAGTCATGCTCTTCATCTCCTCCTCTGTGGTGCACAGGTCGATCATTTTCATCTCACCTGTAATCCCGAACACCTTGACCTGGTAGATTTTACCCATTTTATTCACTATATTCGTGTGTGAGGCTCACCGGGTTTAACAGGAAAGCAGGTTGACTGTGTTGTTCTCGATAAACGGGATGCTACCTACGTCACAGAGGGCACGCCTATTTTTTTTTTAACGATATTTCTATTCATCATGATCATCAATGTATTTAAGCAGAATATATTGTAGCTGTCTGTACTTATCTGTAACTCATAGACCTACTTCACTTTTTTGCATTTAGCTTTTTTGACTTTATGTCGTTACAAATAATATAATGAATGTAACTCATAATGTGGTTTGAAGAAAACTGTTTTGATGGCTGGTGATCATAGGCCTATTATGTATATCGGGTCCTCGTACATGGCACATTCAATGCCGCAAAGATTGACAAGAATATCATAACAGTGTAACTGTGTTAGTTAATGTTATTTCTCGAGAAAAGTTCCTGTTATTTTGTCCATGCTTTGTAGACCTGGGTACTTTCTATGAAAATCACGTTACTTATTAATGTGAAACCTAATGAGAAATGAAACCGAAAACGTTTTGTCTTGTAGCATAGAGACTCGCCTACCACTGCTGTTTGTCGTTATTTACAGCAGACAGCAGCGTAAAATGGAGAAGTGTTATGACCCTCGCGACACCAGTCTTAAATTTGTCGATAGAGATGATGATTTAGATTGTAAGTAGCCGAATTTGTCCTCGGTCAATCCATGAAAAGAAAAGTAATTTGCATGAAAAGAAAAGTAATTTGAAAATCAGTTTATATTTTTTGAGCTAAGATAAACACAAGCCTAATGCTCAAGCTTTTAATAACGCTTTCGTGTGTTTTTCTCAGTTCTGTATGAAGGCTTCAAGTCTAGAAGAGCGCAGATGTCCTGTGGTCATGCTGTAACTCCGACGTCTCTCACCAACTGGTGTCGCAGATTATTAGACGAGGTAGGATGTTATGACCTGCATTTCAAAAATACTTCACGGAAGACATTTTGAAATGTCGCCGTAGCAAAAGCTCAGGTGTAATGAGGATGAATTCCTTTTAGCTGCTTGAGGTGCTGTTATTGTACAGTTGAGGAAGTACTACCTTTAAGAAGGCTAATATGCTCCAATTTTTAAAGAAAACACTCTACACTAAAAGTAGTACGGGTACTTAGCAGCAAAATGTAGACTAAAAGTAGTATCAAACGTAAAAGTACACGTCCACAGAAAAAGCATCCTGTCACTGATCTATTACTGTAGGCTATAAAGCCTGAAAATAGCCCTATTCAATTAATTTACCCATTAATGATGATGGAATTAAGGTATTTATTGATGAGTATTTAAGGGGATAATTCATGTATAAATTATTTGATTGAAATAAATTAAAGTAAGGTGTTTTAATTTTCAATCAAGGGTTTTGTGCCCCTTAAAAGGGACCAAAACCCTGGAAAACTACCCCTGAGTTTCCCCCTAAATTAGAAAATTAAGGCATTTAAAGGTATAAATTAAGGGGTGGTTTTCATGGTTTTTGCACAATTTTAAGTTGTTTTTACCCAAAGTACACAAATTGCCTCTAAAATATTTAAATAGAAGTAGCCTTTAAAGTAGCAAAAAATACTCAACAATAGCACGAGTTCCACAAAATTATAGTTAAGTACAGTTCTTTAATAAATGTATTTAATTACTTTCCACCACTGATACTGAGGATGCTGGTTCACTGGGTAACTTAGACAGAGTATTAGTAACACCTGTGTTTTTCCTACTATAACAAATCAAAGTTAAAATCCATTAATACTTGGTCATCGGTCACAATATTGACCAACAATTGATTTGACATTGAAATTGATTACAGTAAGTTATGAAATAATCATATATTTGATGCAACCCTAGAAATACCAAGACTAGGATATTATGTTTCATTAGGTGATAGAGGGAATTAATTAACAAATGTTTAAATGCTATTTACACAGTAACCCTTCACAATATGACACTTGTAGTCAAAGTTTGACCTTGACCAAAAATCAAGACTCCAAGTGAATTCAAAGTCATTCAAATTTCCAGGATGCAGATTCTTGACACTGACATTGTTGACTCATAGCAGCCGTAGAGAATGGCTGTTAGTACAGTCTTAAGATTTTGCATAGTGTTAGTGGCTTGTTTCCAACCTGCGATTCTAATGAATTAATTTACTTTTCAATTTTTCAATAAAGGGTAAAAGCAGATTTGTGTGTGGCTGTTGTCGTCAAGAGTGGTCTTACGTGGAGGTTCGTAAAATGGCCCTTCTGACCCCTGAAGAAATGGAGTACTTTGAAAAGACCATGGCTGTCAATGCCATCAGGGACAACTTTCATGCCAAATTAGTAAGTGTCTCATTGAAACCACAATATTTAATAGCTGTACTTGAAAACAAAATGTGCTATTATAAATATAGGAATATAATAATATCCTTCTCTATTTTCCCGCTTCTTTCACCACCTACAATATCACAGTGTCCTGGATGCAAATCTTCTGTGGCGAGAAAGGATGAATCTAATCTGAGTGTCCGCTGCACATTTTGCACTGCTAATAAACAAAAGACCTATGAATTCTGCTGGCAGTGTTTAAATGAATGGAAAGGTCCATTTCCACGATCAGACCGCTGTGAAAATGATGGCTGCTGCAACAGTCTACTAGAAACACTAAGAACCTGTCCAGACATCGTCTTTGACAGAGTGATGGTCTCTGGCTGTCCCTCCATCCGTGCCTGTCCCACCTGTGGTGCACTGGTGCAGCATGACAAAACAAAATGCAAAAACACAGTCTGTCTCCAGTGCAAGAAGGAGTTCTGCTTTGTTTGTCTGAAGCTAACTAAAGAGTGCATGATGGGAAACAGAGCGTATTACGCACTCTGTTCTAGCGGTGTAGCACCTAGACAGACCTCTATACCTGTATGGCAGCAGAAATAATGTAAACAACACCAGACCATATGTGCTTTGGTTTCTGTTGATATCTGTCATAGAGGCATCTTTCTGGCAAATATAATCATCTTTGTGTTTTGTTGGTGAGAAATTGGCAACTAAATGTAATCATCATAACTAGTCTCTGAAATGTGAAGCATTTATCAATTCAGAAATTTTAAACTTAGCTGGAACATACATATACATATCCTTTCATATCCACCACCACCTTTTGTTATTTGTTATCCTTTCTTTGTGTGTTGCTTCTTTAATGTCAGCTAATTGTAATTTAGCCCTTGCAATCACCACAATGTTACCCAATGTTTGTATATTTTTTGTCTTATTTTATCACTATATTACTTTGTTCCTTTGTCCTCAGTGTGGGACAACTGTCAGGCCCACAGCAGACAATGTTATCCTTGTAGAATTTAACTGTTTTTCTTGTTAAATAAAAGTTAAGATACAAACATGCTATTTGTTTAACTAAATAATTTCTGTTTCACATAAAAATAGTAATTTAGACCTGGATTAGAAAATCAAACCAGAAAAGTCATATTTTATTCAAGTTTCTGTACTGATTGTTGATTGATTGATTATTGATTGATATTGTATATCACAGAAACCCTAAAGGCAAACAAATGTCAAGTGAAATTTTATAAATATAATTTCATCCCAAATAAGCCAGAGAGAAGATAGAGAAATTGTATTGCTAATTAACTAATTATTTATCTAACATATGAGTAATAAAAGTAGAAGCATGTCGGGGGTGGGTGGGGGAGGGGAGGTCCATATTCAAACAGCAGGGTGGAGTCTCCCTGTCGCATGATGATGAAGGGTTTAGGTAATAGAGCCAAAGAAACACAGAGCCTAATAGATCTACATGTGTTGTGTAGCACAAAAAGCTCTATACTGATCTAGTCATAAAGTAAACCCTAAGTTTCGCTTTTGTAGTTCAGCAACCAAAATAGGAGTTTTGTATGACACAAGATTTGTATACTGCTGATGTAAAATTTAATTATCAAACTTTCTATAATGTGATACAAATTAAAAAGAGATTTGAAAGTTTTAGGAATTGTTGTAGGTCACTAAAACCCTTTCAGCGAGCCATGGTGAACACTGTACAACAATCAAAGAGCCTGATGCTCTAAATTACAGCTTACTGTGCTTCATTTGTCAGAAAATAGCAATGAGACTTTCTTTGCTTGGCGTAGGCCTCCTAATATCTGCATATTTAAGCAAAGATGAAGCATTAGAGAGGACTTTTACCTTTTTATTTAACAAAAAACATGAAATTTTCACCGGAATGTAGCAATAAAATGAGAGCAGAGCAGTCTCCAAACTCTCTCCTGTACACAGACACACACACACACACACACACACACACACACACACACACACACACACACACACACAAACAGAGAGAGAAATGAAACCATCAACGATTAGTCATCCAAAACCAAAAACATCATTTTTTATCCCATAAAGTGACACAGAGGTACATTTAAAAATGCAAACATTGTGGCACAAAGCTGGACTTAACAAACCTTTCCACAGCCTCTCTGAAGTATTTGGTCATGAACAGCGTCTGCAGCACACTGTTCAAATAATCTGTTGCTCCCTGGTTTATCAAACTATGGTACCTGTCTGCTGGGATGAGATTTTTAATAATGCATGTTTATATGTATATGTATTATGTTTATATGTATGATATTATATAACACTTATCTTACCTTGAGAGGTAAAAATGCCGGCCATTTTCCCAGAGATTCATTTTGACACCTTCATTTGAAGTTCATATAGGCCTATAGGTCATCAACTACAACACATTTTCTAGAAACTGATACACTGGATTACAAGAGAAATCCAAATGCAGGACAGAAGGAGGAGATATTAGCATACCCTCAGCTGGTATTTACAGATGAATCAACAGAAAGCCTCTGTTTTATATTCTTTAGTGAGTCAAAGCTGTTTTAGCAACAAGCCCATCCATTGTTGTTAATATAAGGTGTTTTAAACCTTTTATGTCAGACCCTAAATGTGAGGGCAGGGGGTACTAAACCAGAATTTACCACTCTTGGAAAGATTTGCTTTGCTCATGCAGCCTAGTACTGTTTTTTGTTGTTGTTGTTGTTGTTGTTTTTGTTTATTTGTTTGATTTTTTAGTCGTCATGTGTGGACAGATTAGGAGTGAAACTAATACGATTTGGAATTTTGACTATTTCTATTCATCATTTAGTTCACTGGAAAATATGAAGCTATTGGATCTTGAAATAAATGATCTTAATATATTACTTATAATCAGTTATACAGACTGGCTTTGTGAGGTTGTCATGTGAGGACAGATTAGGAGTAAAACTAATTAGAGTTGGACTTTTGACTATTTCTTTTCTTCATTTAGTTCACTCTAAAAATATGAAGTTATTAAATTTTGAAATAAATTGTCTTTACTATATTATGTATAATCAATTATAGTCTAGCTTCAGCACCTTTACACATTCAATTAGAGGAGATACAGAAGAGAAAAACACATCTGACTGTCCAGAACTCATGTGGATTCCTGTAAATGACTGTAAGTTTAAATAAATGAATGTGAAACTCTTATCTCAGAACACAGTGACACAACACAGTCTATTAGATTTATGATGACTTCATTTAGGACAGAGCGGAGGCCTAGTGCTTGATTCTTTCAGTAATTCTCATTTTAGTACAATACATAACACTAAAATAAGACAACACATAATGGAAATAAAATATTTACATATATAGGTTATATATATATATAGGTTTACATGTAATATTTAATTTCCGTCAAACAATCTCTTGTCATAGATCATATTATACGTTACGTTCTGTGCCGTCTATTCATGTATCTTTGAGCAATTCAACATGAAAATAAAATGTTAGCCTATAGGTCGATACATTTGACTGTAAATTTTTTTTAAAAACTTCAAAGGTTCAACAAAAGACAAAAAAAAGTATGATCACTCAGCAAGTACATGTGAAATGAATTTTACACACACAAAAAACTTATTGCTTCATACCTTGACATTTTTGACGTTAAACATTTTTACATTTGTTGCTCTATACACACACAAAACAATCCAAATAAACAAGATGATCTGCTGCATGGACTGAACCAGAATAAAAATCAAAAGAAACCCTCAAACTGCACTAACCAAAAACAAAGAAGCAAAGGAAAAATATATCATAGTTCTGCTGACACAGTGTAAATTACCAAGTAGCTTATCAATCAACAGGATGAGAGTCTACAGCTATGCTAACAGCTCTGTGAGGCTGTACTTAGTCACAGCTGTGTTTTGAGCTAAATGCTAACATTAGCATGCTTACATGTTCACAATGACAATGCTTGCATGGGTCCTTACATATTGGTATTTAGCAGGTATGTTTACCATGTTCACCTCTTAGTTCAGCATTTTATGCTCACATTAACATAGCACTACATTTACATACTCACACAGCAGTAAACACAGGAGGAACATGCCAAATTATCTCACAATCAATCCGACACTTGTTGAAACTTTTCACTAAAAGCCAAAAATGTCACCCTTGTGGTGGCACTTGAGGAAAACTCAGGGAATCACCAAAGTCAGGAGGATTCATCTTCTGGGGTAATAAATGAACAAAATTCCAATCCATCCAACATTTAAACTAAAAAATATAAGAATCTTGTGAATCACTGCTAAAATATCTGTGTTATCATGGACAAAGTTTGTATTTCATTTTTATTCCGACTCTGAGATCTGGCCTGCACAAAAACAAAAAGTAGTTTTGTTTTGTCCCTTTTTTTCTTCTTTTTTCCCATCCACATCTTTTTTCTTACTTTTATGTTTTATTTCAGCAGCTTGTGTGTCAGGCACAACTCACAATATTTTGGCATTTGAATCAGTTGCAAGTTTGTCTCATCTCCTTCTTCTACACTTCCAATAAGTCTTTTGGTAGTGTTTCTTTGACTCATTCAGGTTCAAATTGCACACACCCATTGACAGATTGTCCTGTGGCTCTGTTTTTGGATTAGATTTTCTTTAAGCATTTATTTTAATAAATCTTACATCTTACATGACTCTACTGCTGCCTCTTGGGGTTTCCATCACAGTTATTCTTATGTTCTTCGTAACACTGCTTATTTTAATCCCACTATCAGTTTTTTTTAATATTGTTCCTCAATTATCTTGACATTATATATTTTTTTCTGCTTTGTACCATCTTTAACGTCCATCATATCTTCCTTTAATCCAGATCTTGCATTTGGCTGAGAATTCACGTGTCTTGCCTTTTCGTCACTGCCAACTCTCTGGTTCTCTGTCAGTCTTCCCCTTCCTGCCAATCCTGCTTGTCGAGAAGAAGAGTCCTCCCTGTTTTGAATATTTTCATTCTGCTCTTTGGCTTGTTTCTCCATACCAACATCTTTATGTGTTGTAACACTGATTTCCTGCTTTACATTGTTTGGATACTCTACACCCTGACTGAAGTGCTGTTGTTTCTGTGATGGCCCTGCCCTTTGTTCATTATCTCCTCTCTTTTGTTCTCTCTGTTGCTGATGTCTTTTACAAAAAGTGTTACTGATTCCCTGATTATCTTTTGGCATGTTCTGTTTACCATCACTATCTCTTCTATTGTTAAAATCCTCTGATCTTAGCGCATATAATAGCGTCACACTCCCTGATGCTGATTCATCATCTCCAGTTTTTCTTTCCTTGTTACCTTTAACATTTATTTCCATCCTCTCCTCTTCTCCCTGTGTGTCCACACCAGCAGGTCCAAGGTCATAATATTGTTTCTGTTTACCCTCCTGATCTTCATATATGTTTTGACATATATGAACATTGTCTTCATACTCCTTGTCATTCTTGTTGAGGTATTTTATGGAGGATTTTCTCTTTTCTGACTGACTGTCTCCAGTCTTTCCATCCTCTTCTGTCATCTGTGTATTGCTCATGTCATCTTGTTTGTTAAAATAACCATGCCCACCACTGACATCCTGTTTAAAATCACTAATATACGGTATGTTCTGTCTGACATCTCCTTCCACATGTTCCTGTGATATTTTCTGTGTAACATCATCTAGTCCTCCACTGTAATTGCTCTGATCCCCTACATTCTGATCAGTGTGAGTTTCTACAGAGAACATGTCCTCCTCCTCAACCCTCATCATTTTCACTTGTCTAGACCCAAAACTGTCCATGTCTCTGCTCTCTTTCTCTTCATATCTGTCAAAGATTAAAGATAAAAGATTGTTTATGTTTATTATTTTGGGTATTTCCTACTGTTACCTGTTTTGTATTTGTCATCAGGGATCCTGCAATTTTTTTTTTTTGTATAATTAAGTTTAATTAATTTAACAGGTTAATTCTTCATTTCTATGCAGGTAATGTTTATAATTCAATAAACAATTAACCTTAAGCTGCTTAATCGAACCTTTTGATAATGCATTAGGAGTTTGACAGAATAGAATGACTCTGTAATCAAATACTGACATAAAAGTTAAAAGACAGTCTTCACAAAAAGGTAGTGTTCTGGGGGTAGATATTGAACATCACTGTACTTGGTCTTACATGCATTTAAAAGTGACGATTAAAAAAGGATGTCTGGCATGCCTCAGAGGCAGACTAAAGATGAGTTAGGAGGTTAGGAGTAGAGCCAGGGCCATATAAAATTGTCGTCGGCATATAAATTGATAAAGTAGTGCTTAGATAATGTAAATAGTAAATGACCTAGACCAGACCCCTGTGGCACCCCATTATTGATTGCAAGAAGTCTCGACTCAACACCATCACCAACAACAGTCTGAGTTTTCCCTGTAAGGTAAGCGTGCTACAAATTGAGTGCAACATCATCTTGACCTAAAGACTAGTTTATTAAGTAGAATTTTATAATGAACCTTAATCGGCATCATTACAGGTTTTCATCTCTTTCATCACTCAAATTAAAGGTTCTATTTCTAAGAATCAGAATTTCCCTCTCAACAGTGACACCTGTAGCTGTTAAATGAGCTGCAGTCAACATCCTGTTGCTCGTGCTCACGTGTCTGCTCTCATGTGTGCTTGCCGTGTGAGGCTATTGCAGGTGATGCCTTTTTCTTGGCTTTCACTTCTCATAATTACATAAAAGATCTCTAGCGTTGTGTTTTGCACCATGTTTCAGCAAAGCATCTCTCACTGCCAGTTAAAACACACAAACAGAGGCTCCTGCTGTGCCATTGCCACTGGCAAGTGAGAGCCAATCCGCACTGCCCAACCTGCAAAAATATGCATTAATCAACCACCCGAACTTGACCCAACCTGCAAACTGCAACTTCTTTTTACCAACCATGTTCACTAAATACCAGTAGGCTCAGTGAGCTCTGGCCGGGGAGCAACGCACTGCTCTTTTGTTATGAAATGTTTTCTTACTACCACCTTTGGTCTACCAACAGAAAAAACAAAAGGGGTAAGCTATGTTCTGTTATCGCTCTAGAGCTTGTTGTCTGCTCCTTTATTGAGGAAATAATGTTGTTTATCTGTGCTCAGGAGTAGGCGACTTGTCATTGCGGGGGTGTTTTGTTGTGAAGTGTGTTGAGGTCGACAGAGGCAGCTAGCTGTCTCATTCACTGGAGAGCTAATATCTGCAGGGTGTTTCTACTCAGATAGCACTGTTGTTTTATTTTGTTGTTTTGTTGTGTCGTTATGCTGGTTGTTTGTTGATGTTTTCCAAAAGTTGACTCTAGCTCAACTTTCCGGCCACAGGCCAGTGTGGCGCCGCTGTGGCGCCGCTGTGGCGCCGCTGCAGCCAAAATGCCCACAGGCTAAACACACTACCTCCATGTGCATGAGACAAAGGCAGGACTGCACACAGTCACAAAGCCTGATAGCAAAGAAAGGCGCCATGTCAAACAAAAGGAGTCCAAAACGGACTTAAACTCCCATTATGCTCTGCTCAACTCTCGGCTCTCATTGGAAAAGACCCACCGGAAAAGCATGGGATTTCCTCTTCCCAGCCGTGACTTCACTGTCAGAACTTTACTTCCAACTGCCTGCACAGTTAATGAAAGGAATGAACTCCGGCACGTATGTTAAACTCTAACCAGGCCGCACAATCTCAACCTCGCTAGGCAAGTAGAGATTCCTCTGTGTTCAACCAAGCACAATTACCGGATCCGAAAGAAGCCGCTGTTGCAACCCAGCACTCCCTGTTTGCCTGCAGAAGAAAGAAAAGGATTTTTTCACGAAGACTTGTGAAGACTTGCCTCGACTCCGTGTTTTCACCACACCCCCACCGAAGATCAGCTGCCTTGAAACCCGCCGATAGAGCATGAAGAACTGAGCCGGACCCGAAAGACGGACTGAAGATTAAGTCTGGGCAGAGATAGGTTACTGTGTTATTTTCAGCCTTACTGCTGTTGTTTGTTATGAGGTTAATGGACCATGAGTCCGGTTGCTGCTGCTGAGGATACTGTCAAGTATTGTTGTTGTTTGCTGCTTGCTAAATTGATTTGTGTCTGTCCGACTGCTTGTGATAACAGCTTTTTGACAGGGTCAGCGCTCAAATTCAAACCTTCACTGTTCATCCTATAATGTTAATATCTCTCGGATGTTGACATTCTCGAATCAACACCCTTTTGAGACTGTTGTAACTGTTTGGTTACTGGTCCCTGACTCTCAGGGTGGTGCCTCATTATTATTCATTCACATTAATATTTTTATTGATTTGTTATAATTAATCATTATTTTCGATAATGATTAATTATTGCTAATAACCAAACCTACTCCTAACTGAGTACCAACACCTTATTCAAATGAATGGGAGGACCAGCGTTTTCACTGTACCGCCTGATTTGGTCTGAATACAGCCTTAGTGGGAGAGAGGCAATGCACTAAGGAGCATACAAAAATATCACTTCCATTGGATTTTTGCAGAAAATCTGGCCTGGGTCCCTCACATAGAAATCAGTCCATAGGCTGTTACAGGCAACCAGGAAAGTCAGGGAAGGTCTCATTTTTTTACGTTATATTACTACCCGTTCACTAATTGACAATAAAAAACCATTAATACATGTAAATTGTTTCATAATTCTACATATAAAACCTTTAAGCCACCTGCTGTGACATCACTGAGCATTCAGCTGTCATGCTCAAAGATTTCGACACATGCATTAGAGGGCAGTGCAGCAGCATTTCTCTGTGGACCCCAGGAAGACTAGCAACGACTTTGAGGAGGCTATTGGGGATCTAAATAAAGAAATTCTCCCACCTGTATGATTCAGTGCCATGTTCACACAAGACATTTACCATTGATTATATTCAAATCTCATCAGCTCTGCACTGAAAAACCTCATGTTGTATCTTTGTGGGTGTCTCCAAAACCTGTAAGACTGTCTGTTCAAATTTCATTATATAATGAAGTCCATTGGTGGATGACTTAAGCTCCATGTTAAGTTTAACTAGCTGAGATTTTTAGATGGACTGTGACACACCCCAAAAACATATAATATATAACAATATTTCCTAGTTTTTTATATACTAGTACAATGCCCGTTGAAAATGTGCCTGTTCAGAACAGGCCAATTTCTTATTTTTTCTTGAGAACCACATATATATGTCAATTGACAAATGTCTCGATTGAAACGATACGGATTTAATAAATTAAATGGTTTTAATCCAGACAGAAACTTCACCAGTGAGACTAAACTGAGGTTGAACCGTAGAAGCAGTTTACAGCCTTCCATTGGTTGATTCTGATGCCAATAAAATCAAGCTGCATTCCTATTGGCTAGTTTTACTGCCTGTGCCTCTGTTTTTTTTCTCCTATGTATGCTCGTTCTTCTCTCTTGGGCACTTTAACTTAGAGGGGTGCGTGCCATTGTCCCACTCAGTAAGTCAGACCCCAGAAGCCCTGCCCTGCCGCTGCAGAGCGGAGCGGCTGATGGCTTGTTTATTCAGAGTTTAAGCTTATTAATATTAATCGTGCCGTGTGTCCAAACTGCACCAAATTCGACATTGTAATCCATTTGTTCCCCAGCAATGCACCAGCCAAGTGTCATCAAGAGATGTACGAAGGACATACAGACATACAGAGATTCCCTCCTTTAGTAGATAGATAGATCACAAATGTTTCACTCAGCTGACTTGATAAACTGAATATCTAGTCTGCCAATGATGCATTTAGTCTACTAAATGTCTCCTGACAAAAGAAAATGTTTAAAAGTTTGCAGGTTGTCAGATCCTCACCACACTATAGTCTTCACTGGAGGAATCAACCAATGCAAGAGGAAGATGCCAAAATGGACCATCAGTGTTTGTCTCTGTACGACATTCAGAGCATTTGATCGTATGTGTCAACTCTCCATGGAAAATCTGAAAACAGAAAAAAACTGAAATTGATATTTAAAAAAAAACAAACAGATATTGATATAAAAGTGTTATGTTTAATTTCAGCTACAGATAATTTTCCTTGAGGCCATGTCTATTTGAGTTGATATTAATGATGTATTTACCTGCGATGCCGTAGAACTCAGACTTAATATCTTCTCAAAGTATTCAGCAGCATCACGTTGTTCAAACACTGAGGGTAGAAAGATTACAAATCAGTGTTTATTTCTTCAGCTATTAACTTTTGGTATCCCTTATAACTAAAGAAAAAATAAAAACACAAACTCTGTACTACTACAGGGGATATCTCCTAACACCAGAAAATCTATTTGGCTTAAAGGTTCTATATGTAAAATTATGAAGCAATTTACATTAATTATTATATTATTATTATAATATTAATGGTTTTTTATTGCCAATGAGTGAACAGGTAGTAATATAACGTAAAAAAATGAGACCTTCCCCGACTTCCTCAGTTGCCTGTAACAGCCTGTGGACAGATTTTTATGTGAGGACCCAGGCCGGATTTTCCACAAAAACCCAGTGGATGTGATATTTTTGCATGCTCCCAAGTGCCTTGCTTCTCTCCCACTAAGGCCATATTCAGACTAAATCAGGCAGTGCGGTGAAAACGCCAGTCCTCTCATTAATTTGAATGGGGCAGTACGTTTAGCCGGCAGGCGTTTTGGCCGCAGCAGCGCTGCATCGGCCTGCGGCCAGAAAGTTGAGCCAGAGTCAAGTTTTGGAAAACATCAACAAACAACCAGCATAACAACACAACAAAAACGGTGCTATCTGAGTAGAAACACCCTGCAGATATTAGCTCTCCAGCTAACGAGACAGCTAGCTGCCTAAATTGACCACAACACATTTCACAACAAAACTCCCCTGCAATCACAAGTCGCCCTCTCCCTAACACACACAGCTAAATAACATTATTTCCTCAACAAAGGAGCAGACAACAAGCTCCAGAGTGATAACAGAACATAGGTTACCCCTTTTGTTTTTACGTTGGTACACCAAAGGTAGTAATAAGCACACATCTCACAACAAAATCGAAGCTTGTTGCTCCCCAGCCACAGCTCACTCAGCCTAGCAGTGTTTAGTAAACACCTGTGTGTGTGTTTGTTTGTTTGATTGTGTGTGAGCAAGTGAGCATGCGCACATACAACAAGGAAGGGGGCTGACTGACTGGCAGTGAGAGATGCTTTTTACCATACAATTTACTGTATGTTAAAACTTTTTGTGCATACAATGCAGATCTAAATCACAAGATATTACACTTCATGTAACCTAAATTTAAACTGAGAAAATTTCCACCAAATAAGTTTTGGTCTTCTGACATGTAGCCTATTCAAAGACTTTGTTATTCCATGTGCTAATTTACTGTATTAACTCTGGATTTTCTAGGAGCTGGGACTGTCCGTATATCAGATATGCTGTCCATTAATGAGACTTAATTTACTGATAACTGTTAAAGTGTTCTGCACACAAGATGCAGATATCTAAATCACTAGATATTATTTTAGGCTGTACTACTACATGTAATTACCCAAATTAACTGTAACTTTGGTCATGTAAGGTGTAAAGAATATACTGTACCATTCTTGATGCCCAGCTTCTTTGTGATGTTAAACTGGATTATATCTCTTTAAGTCTTCAAACATGTTTTTAAGATGAAGCTCAAAACACTCAGTGTCAGGATTTTCACTGGTGTGCCTACAGAAAGTAAATACAGACCATGAGTGGTGCAGAACAGCACTAACCTCAGTTCAGTTCAAATAAAGACAACATTATATTACAATATAAGTTTTGTAACAAACCTTTCCACAGCTTCTCTGAACTCTTTGGTCATGAACAACACCTGCAGCACACTGTTCAAGTAAGACGTAGCTCCTTGGTTCATCAAGCCATAGTACTTAATATCAGCCGCTGGGAGAACATTAATACATGTGAACTGCAGAACGGTCTTCATGCCATTACTATGGATGATAAAACACGCAACAGCACATATTGTATATCTTACCTGGAGAGGTAAAACCATGGTTGAGAAACCGTCGATCATTTTCCACCAATGTATTCATTTTGATTCCTTTTGGATATCAGTCCTCTTTTACCTCGGTGCAAAGTATTTGCAGTTGACACTCAGTTGCTGAAAATCAGTAGGCCTAGTTATTTTATGAACAAATACAAATTCATGACAAAAAAACTGAGCAGAAATACCTTCAGTTGTAAGATTCGCACTTTCAAGACATTCCCCCAGATTCCTGTAAAACAAGTTGTCCTCTCTGTTTATTCTCGATGGACACGAACAGTCCTATCTCTATATCCTGCTAAATATAACCTTCCCGAAGCTTTCTTTCGCTTGTGGAAACGCCTGCTGGAAGGCTGCATTCAGAGTGTGTCGGAAATATTGGATTTGTTTACAGACGGCTCACACGTCTAACAACGAAACTGAATATTATTCGCGAGAAAAAAAGGTAATAGATTCAAAGAAACACATAGCCTAGACCTACGTGTGTCATATAACCATAAAATGTGTCATATAATAAACCACAAGCTTCTCTACCGTAGTTCAACAACCAATATAGGAGTTTTGTATAACCTAAAATAAATAGTAACATGTAGGATCTCTTTTCAGGAAGACATCAATGCAGCATATGCAGCTGGAAATATATATATATATATAATGTAATAAAGTGAGAAATAGCAAATTGCCTACTTGTGTATGATATATTGAAGCTAATATCATTTCTATATTCAAAACGTAAGAGTTATTTTCCTTTTGCATATCACAAAATCCATATAGTCACACTAGAGGTGTTGTGATTTTGTTCATAAATTTGATCAAATGGGTTTGTACTAAATTCCCTTGAAAGATTTGTATATTGCTGATGTAGAATGTAATTATCCAACTTTCTATAATGTGATGCAACTTAAAGAGATTTGACAGTTTTAGATATTGTTGTAGGTCACTAAAACCCTTTCAGGGAGCCATGGTGGACACTGTATAACAATTAGCTTTCTTATTCGTCAGAAAATAGCGATGAGACTTTCATATTGTTGTTAACTGTCTTGTATATGTGGGTTCTTAGTGTAGGACTCCTAATATCTACATGTTGAAGTAAAGATGAAGCATTAGTGAAGACATTTTTATTTAACAACAAACATTTTAGAAATAACATGAACTTTGAACAAGAATGTTGCAATAAAATATCCTATACAGTAAAATCTTTAAAAATCTGTAAACAAATATATGACATAAAACAACAGCCAGCAGAAGGACGAGGAGTTGGAAGAACACTAGGAGATGAAGATGGTGATGGTCTCTCTGCCTCCATCAAGCTGCCAGTCCTCCAGGAACCCTTATCACCATCTGGATGACGGACTTGTGCTGGATCCCATATTCAGACAACAGTTTGGAGTCTCCCTCCAGGCTCTTGTTTGTGAAGATCAGCCGCAGAGTGTCCAAACTCTCTCCTATACACACGCACGCACGCACGCACGCACGCACGCACGCACGCACACACACACACACACACACACACACACACACACACACACACACACACACACACACACAGAAACAAAATCAGTCGTCAGTCATCCAAAACCAAAAACAACATTCCTCAGCCCTTAAAAGTTCACTTTCAAGTTCAACTTCAAATTAAAGTTCTCAGCCCTGCAACCATAGAACAGTTCTCTTAATTATGGGACTTTAATGTGACTGAAAACAGTAATGGATTGAAATCGCAGGTCAGAATCAGCTGAAGTTCAAAATAGGCTAAATCAAGGTCGTCCACTTTTCAGGGAAAACAAAACTAAAGCTTCCTCGTCTGCTGACTATATTGAACACATAATGTATCTGTATTTCTAGACATCCTGTTATATTTTAAAACATACAACAATATATTTATAGAAGAGAATTCACAATTTCACTATTCAGTGTATTGTTTTTAGTTGCATTAGCCCACCTGTGCTCCCGGGAAGCCTCTCTGCTATCTTTTCCTTCAGCTGCAGCACTGTCATGCTCTGCATCTGCTCCTCTGTGTTGCACAGGTCAATCACCATCTTCTCCCCCCTTAAACCATGAACAACGACCTGGTAGAGTTTCCCCATTCTGCGCTGCTTCTGTGTGCGAGCTGCTGCTCCTGTCAGGTTCTGTCGCTGAGAGCTAATGCCTCTTCAGGGTGTTGACTGAAATAACCAAATGATCTGACGTCAGAGAGGGGCAAGGGATACTTTCACTTTCATCTTAACAAAAATGTAACAACAGTAATACATATTTTAATCTCCTCAGCGTCAAGAACTGTTTTAAAATGTATTCAAACCTTTATTTAACCACCTTTACTTTCAATGGTGCCCTGACACACACATGAAAACTGTAAGCTGCTTAAATTGATCAAAGGGAAATAGTGTGTCTAATTTTATTTGTCTTTGTAGACTGTTCCATGTTTATGGGGCGTGATAACTAAAAGACATTTTTCTCACAGTGTTCTCAAAGTGAGATTTCCTGTCATCGAGTGTGGTACATCGATGGGTTGTACTGCAGAGGGCATGTATGCAGGTGGCTTTTTGTAGTTGTTCTCAAACATTTTCACGTCAAGGACCCCTAAACTGAGACAAATTAGACCAAAGACCCTCATGTGATAAGTAAGGTATGAAACCAATGACGAAAACAGTAATACATACTGTCATTGTGTTACTTATGGATGGAATTATAGTGAAAATAAATTATTCTCCTTTTTGCTGGGGACCCCTGGAGCCCCCTCAATGACCTATGGGGGTCCCCAAACCCCACTTTGAGAACCACTGGTTTACTGAGTAAGGCTTTATAAATCATAAATAAATAAAATACAATGATGTTTCCTTCTCAGGGTCAAAGATGGCCATCCCATTTTTCTGATAATTTCACAATGGTGAGTCCTGAAAGTGTCTCTGGTAACAAATAATCTAATGAAAGATATTGAGGCAGAGGTGTGCATATAGATAACATTGCCGTAGTCCAGTACAGATAAAAATGTTGTAAATGCAAAGTGAAAGCTAATTTCTCTGTTTTTGTGAAACACACAGGCAGGATGACATGTGATCACATCAATTCCTTTATAACTATACAGTATGTGCTTTTATTGCCTCTTCCTATTTTTCATAACAGCATCGAGTCTTGCCATAAAATCCCTTGGAAATCGCCCGATATTCCAGCAGCGCTTGTTCACCACCGTCTCCACATTCTGGATGTTTTATTAAAAGCTGCTGTGTGAAGAGGAAAAAAATAAAAGTGATCATTTTGTGTATAACCTTTGCATTTAAATGTGATTCTCTGTGGTTTACAGTTTTGTGGAAAGCAGGACTGGCTCCCTTTCTGCTGAACTTTGCTCGTACCCCTGATACTATAAATGAACTGTCTTTCTGTATACAATGCCTGATCTGTGTACCACATTTATGTATTTAATGATGTAGGGTTGAAACCCCATTAATCTGAGACAAGAGTGTGCCCTCATTAGGGGAATGCCTTAATTTAATCATTGATGTGTTTCCCCTCATTGAATGTAACTATTGACTCTTTGTTCTTATGCATATAAAAACTCTGATGACGATGCACTCGGTATTGATTCCTCGGTGGTCGCTGACTGTCACTTTGTAGGTTTCGGTCCTTTTGCGCAAAAGCTAAATACACAAAGACAAATTTCTCTTTGTTGGTCTCCTTTATTCGGTCAACTTCCACCACACTGTGAAACAACTTATTAATAACATAGTGTAAAATAATATTCATAAACAGTATCTAAATAATTATTAATATAGGAGAATGTAAATAAATACCTTTAAAGTAAAAGTAAAGTCAAATAAAGACCTTTTACCCACAAATAAGCGCATACATCAAAGCTGCCTGTAGCCTTAATAATGCTTAAAAATAAATCAAATGATATAGACAGAATCTAGAGCTACTAACTTGCATTCACGTGACTTCTTGTAACTACCAGGAAGAAATCGAAAGTGAGAATGAACCTGCATGGGTGTATTACTGATCATTGTACTACTGACAGCGACACAGCCGGCAGCCTCAGTGTTTACTGAGTGCAGACAGAGAAGCAGTTTGTCCACGGAGGAAAGAGAAGCTGATCTAAAACAAAATGTCTACACAGAATCAGGAGGAAAAAAGATACGACCCCAGAGACACGACTCTGAAATTTGTCAACAGACCAGATGATCTGGATCCACTACGTAAGTACTAAGAAGAAATGACCCAAAGTATTTATACTGTGGCACTCTGCAAGGTCTCCTAAACTCATGTTTGTTATTTGTAATGGTTTCATTACTGTGGTGCTTACATAAAGTTAACTTAATCAAGTCAATTCACGCACCCAGTGGTGCTGCTGCTGAACTGAGATTTTGGCACTGTCGTATAAATTTCACTTTGTTGACATGTAACGAAAGATGGCTATGTAAAACATTATTTTATATTTTCCTCTCTATAGGAAGGTATGTGGGATCAGTTGTGCAAATATGTGACTGTGATGCTGAGTATAATGTGTCTTGCTGTTGTGCTCTTCAGCCCCAGAGGAAGGAGACCAGGGTCTCCGAGCAGAGATGTCCTGCGGTCATGCCGTCACTCCAGAGTCGCTCACTGGGTGGTGTCGCAGTCTGCTGGATCAGGTACTTTCCACTACCTTACTGACACTAAACAGGGTGTGTTTAGCTCCATCCGTCATAAGAGTTAGTTTCCCAAATCTGTCTCCTAAGAATTACTTTCCATTTACTGTAATATGGGTCCATTCAGGGCAGTTTGAAGCCCCCACAAAGGCATTTTGACAATATATTAATTCAATTAAATTCAAAATACTTCATCCCCCAGGAGAGCTTGCAAAAACAAGTACACAACACAAAAACATAGAAGAACAGAGGAAAATAGTTGAAATGTTGTGTTAATGGCAGAGATTAATCTATAGCTCGATATCCAACACCATAAAGGCTACCATATTTTCTATTTTGATACATGTTTCCTTAAAATTGGCAACGGCACACTGACTTTTAACTACTAATTGTACATCTTTTTCATCTTCAAATTTTAAAATTTTATTTTATTCTTGGAAACTAAGACACATTTCTACAGTGTCATGTCTTCAGTTTGTAAGTGTGCGGTTTTTCCAGGTCTGATCTGAGTTTAAATGTTTTAGTCATTTAAAGTGTTGTCGATTAATTATTCTGAATTAAACCTCTCTCAAGTCTACATGTACGGGATATTCAACTGGCTGCTGTGATGGCAACCCTAGACAGGTACACCACATCTTGGAGTGGCCATATTACCTAATCTGTTCTTTAATTTCTAGGGCCAGTACAAATTTAAGTGCCCTGCTTTGAAGGATGGCACCTTACACAAGTGTGATGCTGAGTGGTCTTATCAAGAGGTGCGCAGGCTGGCAGTGCTGACAGCTGAAGAGATGCAGTACTTTGAAGAGAACATCGCTCGTCTGGCTGCTACCGAATACTGTGAATTCAAAACAGTGAGTGCTTCTACCTTCAAAAAGATACAGACTGGGTCAATTATGAGTTCAGCAGAGATTGTTTTTTTCTATAACATCCAGTAATCATGAAAAACACATAAATAACTTAATGTTTCTCACATCCTTTCCAACAGTGTCCTGGGTGCAAAACCTGTGTGGAGAGAGAGGACCTCACCAATCTCTGTGTGCATTG
Source organism: Thunnus maccoyii (assembly GCF_910596095.1). Lineage (NCBI taxonomy): Eukaryota > Metazoa > Chordata > Actinopteri > Scombriformes > Scombridae > Thunnus > Thunnus maccoyii. The sequence goes on along the minus strand of NC_056554.1, from coordinate 15,085,407 downwards.
CACAATCTGCACAGCAGATAAGCAGAAAGTCTATGAGTTCTGCTGGCAGTGTCTGAAGCAGTGGAAAGGTAAAGCTCCACGCTCTGACCGCTGTGACAACAATGGCTGTGTCAACCATGACCTCGAGCTGCTCAAGAATTGCAAGATGACCGCCCTCCCTCAGGTGGAAGGGGTCAACGAGTGTCCCTCCATCCGGGCCTGTCCCACCTGTGGTCAGAGGGTGGAGCACGACAAGACGGGCTGCAAGAATGTCCTGTGTCCTCGCTGTCAGATTGAGTTCTGCTTTGTGTGTCTGAAGCTCACTCCTGAGTGCCTGAAGACAAGTTCCTACTTCATCCCCTGCAGTGGTGGTGTGGCTCCCAGACAAACCTCCATACCCGTGTGGCACAGAAACTAAGAGGGAATATGCACACACAATCTGTACTCATAATGTGTATTTACAGCTTTCTTCTGTCACACTAAACTTTTCCTGTTAGATTTCATTGGGAGATGCTCATTGCAACAGTAACCAAACATGTAGTCTTCATTTAAATAAATATTATTACAACATATCTGCTGTATTCACTTAATTCTGTATAATTCACATTTTTTTCTTTTGCCACTCAAGGTTAATTCCAAATTAAGGTCTGCTCAATGATGGTTCATCATTAATAACTGCATCACTTAATAAAGTTTACATCCACATGAAAGCAGAATGTCTATGTTTTCTCCAAATATGGGACTGAATTTGCTGGATGTTGTACAAGATAAACAAGAGTCAAATTATAACGTTTATTCACATGCAATATAAAATTCAAAATACCAAACAGATATTTTACATGAAGCATAAAGAAGGTAAAGAAGTGTAAAAATTTGCACAACCCTATGACCTTTCATCCTAAACAAAACCTGTTGTGGAATCAATTTTGCAGCAGAGGTCCAGTAGCACCCTATAGGTCAATCATCAAATAACCCTGCACAATAATGACACTGATGACAAAAAGCGCTTTAATTTCCAATAAAATCTGAAAAATTGTCAAAAAAGATTTTTTTAAAAAAATATTTCTTAACATTTTGGGGAAAAAACAACAGACCCTTGACTTACTGACAAAATTACACTTAAAAATTTTCTTAATATCTTTGAGTGCCATGATTTTCCATGAGCATGAGCCCATAAAAATGCTTCAGTTTAATACTAAGGTCTGGAAAGCCTTGCATGTGACTACAAAGCAAAGAGAATTAAAATAAGAACTGGTACAGACTACATCATATTAAGAGTTAAGGATTTAAGGATACAATACGGATACAATTCAGAGGTTTTTAACCAGCTTTATGGTGGCTATAAACAGCTCCACAGAGTGTTTATCATTTACAGGGACAAGACAAGGTCAAAAAACTTGTTTTTAACAAGGTTAGTGCAAATAATCAGTGTGTGCTGGTCAGTATTAATCTGATTTTTGTTTGTTTTGCAGCCACATCAGTTAATTTAAAAGTACAAAGACATTTTAAAAAATCATAAGTAATACAACACAATACAACTTTATTAGAGTCCAACACTGTTATTTTAAAAGATCCCTGATTCTGTATCATCCAAAACCTGATACATAACTCAAGTAGAAAAAAGTAGACTGTATGATTTTGTCCATTGAATCCTGAAGTGACGACCAAATGGCAATAACTCTAAACTAAACAAGAAGGGTACAGGACAGAGACGGATAGCAGCAGCCTGACTTACTCCAATAATTTTGCTTGTCACTTCTTGTTTGAACTGTTGAGGTGAAACTTGTTAATGTGATGTAGAGAGCATCTTGCTGTCTGTCTGTGTGGCTTCTTTGAGTGTCTGGTAGGAAATCCTCTGCATTAATCTTTCCGGAGATGGCTTGACTGTTGCTAGTTGTGCCTCACTTTTGGCATATTCTTGGTCTGATATCACTTCCAAGTGATGTATGTGTATGTGCGCACATATTGTACATATATAATTTTCTCCCTTTTCTTCATTCAGTAGCTTTCCTCCTGTCCTCTTTGGACAATAATGCCATGCTACATGCTTTAATTTGATTTTATGTGACCAGTACCTGTTGAAAAATAACCAGGCAAATTTCTGTGGTTCATGTGAGTCAAAATGGTTGGTTACAGTGTCCCAGTCTGTCCATAGTTCAGGACTTCATGTGCACAGATAGTGGGGCCACTTGGACCACCAGAGTGCCACACTGGTGTAACATCAGTGTGAAGCATGACAGTGCAAGGCACTGATATATCCTGAATAGTTTCAGAGTTTTTCCACACTTTGGTATTTTTATTTTTTGTGTATTGTTATGTTCCTCTGGTGCCCCTTAGTGTCGCACAGGTCGATCAACATCTCTTCACTTCTAAAGCCATCCAAGACAACCTTGATAATGATTTTAGTTGCTCCTCTGCTTTTTTGTGCAGACACAAGACATAGAATGTAACAAAGTATATTTACTTAAGTACTGTATTTAAGTACAATTTTAAGATGCTTGTAGCTTACTTAACTTGAGTAGCCTATTTCCATTTTGGGCTACTTTATACCTTTTACCCCACTACATTTGACAGCTGTAGTTACTAGTTACTTTTCAGATTAAAATTTTACACAAAATCATGAGTTTAGAAGTTATGCTGCATTGTTAAAGACTAAACCCCTAGTTCCAAACGTTGTCTCTTGAGCTCCTCTATAATATCAGCATGTAGTTTTAGCTCATGTTTAAGATATTTATGAGTTGTTAGCAGTTCCACCAAAGAGACATTTTCCCTCTAGACTTCTCACATGGTTTCATGGTTCAAAGCCCAAAGAGTAAAACTCCAAATCAAAGATTAGAGAAAAGTCTGAAAATGAATCCAAATTTATAGCAAAACTTAGTTTTTTCTTCTTTCCTCTCTAATTAATCATCTCACTGTCACAGTGAGTGGAGCAGGTGGACCCAAATGCAAAGGATGGCAGGCAGGATCAAAAGCAGAATATTTATTGAATAACTCAAAAGACTGAGACACATACAGAAAGTCCTGGCAGGAAGTGACACTCATGACCCCTCAAATTTATCTAGTGACCCTTGGAAGGGGCCCCACCCCTAGGTTGGGAACCACTGAACTAGCTAATATGAAGTAGTTGAAACTAACCAGTAAAATACTGCTTACACACCGATTCATTAGTATTAATAATGTACTTTATTAAACATATTTAATGTATCAGTCACTGCTGTGGATTTTCTACAAACCTTGTACTTTTACTATTAATACTTTGAGTAAATTTAGCAGATAGTACTTCTGTACTTTTACTTAAGTAGGATTTTTCATGCTGGACTTTCACTTATAATGGAGTATTTTTACATTGAGATATTGCTACTTTTACTTAAGTAAAGGATCTGAGTACTTTTTCCACCACTTCCTATTTCTGTATGCTGTACCAAATGGTAACATTTATCAATAACAAGCAAGACATTTAATCAAAACAAACAAACAAACAAACAAAAAAATCCCTGATCACAGTCAGTTTATGTGTCACAGTTGATAGAAATACATAATAGACAGCCAACAATGTCAAAAGGTCTGCATGAGTCTTGCTACAGAAGTATTTTTTCAATGTTAATCCTGTTTCAGAGGCAGAAACATTTTTTGACTTTGGCCTCACTCTTCCTAGCTTTTCTTTTCTCTCTCAGACTTGCAGTGTTTTCTCCTTTTGTCACAGTTTGTGCAGCCTGCAGTTTGCAGCCGTCATCTACATGAATAACATCCTGCACTTTCTCCTTGTTCCTCCTTAAGTTGCTTGATTTTCTGCATAGATTGGTCTCCATCTGCTACAAAGTCTGTTTGAGGCAACATCTATTTGTGTGACCTCACGCATGCTGCTCTCTGTTTTGTCTGTTTTTTCGGTTCTCCAGAAATGTTCAGCGCTTTCTTCCTAACCGTGTCATCGTTGCTCTTCTTTACTATATCACCATTGGAGTGTCTCAAGTGTTTCCCTCCGTTGTCCTTCAGCTGATGACGAGGAACAGGAACCTCTCCTCTCTCTGCTTTGTCACGTCTTCCTTCAGATTCAACATCTGAATGTGCAAAATAAGCTTCCTGGTCACCTGGTCCTGGATTTTTGTTCACTTCGAAGAGAGAGAAGGGAGGTTATTTCTAACATACATAAACAGCAGAAGTGTACAGACCTAGCCTTGTAATAAACTATATTTCAAGCAGGCAATAGTGAAGTAATGTCTGTCTTTAATTGGCTGACAAAGGTCCTTCTCATTGGATCTAAATAAAGTCTTGGGCTAATTTAAAGAGCAAATACATTCATTTAATTAGAAATGAAAAGTCAGAACAGTGACAAACAAAAATCAATAAACCAAGAAGTTATACATTTGTGAACTTACCCTTCCTGTACATGAGCAGGTAAGCAGTGGAAGACCTGGGAAAAATTAGAAACAACAAAAGCACTATTGAATGTTACATTTTTATAAGGTTATAGATTGCAACTAAGTGTCACTGCTTAGTCTGTGGATTGTTTTCAAGTGACCCCAGAAATGTACGTGGTGATATTAGTTGTTGTAGGCAACTGCAGTGCCAATCCTTGTGTATGCATATTATTAAGTATTTATAGAGTTGGTGCACAGGTTTTATAATATTATTAATGTTGTATATGTACACAAATATGTACCCATTTGTGAACACAATGCTTCTGACTGGGTGTATGTAGAATTTATCTAATTAACTTATTAATCTAACAATATCAAATTGCTTGCCAAATTTATGTGCTCAGTTTTTTTGTTAATTTGCTTTTTAAATTGTATTTATGATTTGTATGTTCATCTTGATTTATTGTAATAGTTTAAAATATTATTCACAAAAAACAGCAAAAGACCAATCAAAGTGCATTTGAGCAAGGCACATAAACTCTAGTTGCCTCACTGCTGAATGACATCATGAACACTCCGGAAATGATGCTCATCTCTGGTTAAAATGAAGGCAACATTTACCTCAAAGAGTTCTTTCCAGCCACAAAGAGTGGTCGTTGGAGCTGTAGACATGAGAACAATATCACATTAATTGATATGATGGTAAACTTGATGTTGTATGTTTAACTGTGTGAAATTTGACTGCTTATACAATAAGAGATAGAAAAATTAACCCGCTTACGCTTTGAACAGTGTGGTCATCGAACTGATACCATGCATCAGTTTCAAAAGATTTGATTTGTGCAGTATAATGACCTCCCATTAGATTACCCAAGTGGTTCACTAAAGCGTAGAGGTCATACGTGCAACTCTGAAGAGAGAAAAATAAAACAAAGTCACCACATTTAAAAAATGTTAAGTTAAAACAATTTGCTGCTGAGAAAATAAAAACACACCTTTATGTGTAAAGTTTGGGGCACGTCAACTTCACAGTGAAGCTTGAAATAACACCTGCGCTTGAAGTCAAAGCTGAATCTCTTCAGCAGCAGGGTCAGAATCTCTGGATTTTGTGTTATCTCACATTCCTGCACCAAATAATCAAAACAACTGTGTGAATAAGAGGCAGTCGCAGAGTCAACCATCTTACTGAAGAGTTCAGAAGATCAAATTTAACACTCACAAAGTCTGCATCTTGCTTTTTACTGCAGCGGTCGCAGTACATCTTGTTGTCCCCGCAGACTTTTTCTTCCTTGAAGAATGCCTTCAACCCTTTCTCCTGTAAACATAATAAATTGATTAACTCTTCATGTTCTTCTTTTCTCCCTTAATAAAAAATTACATTTTTAACAGTATATTACCACGCTGTAGATTTGACCAAATGAACTTTCCACCGTAAGTGGCAGAGTCCAGAAAAAGCTCCTGCAATCGTTCCTCTCCTTGCATTTGAGGCATATGGTCTTGTGATTCAGCTCTCCCTTGAATATCTAGACACAAATATACAGGAAAGGTTCAGTAAGTGCTGTGTAGCCTGGTAGTTAAAGCAATACATAATATTTTTTTTTTTTTTTGTATAAAATATAAAAAGGCCAACACCACTTGGATTATTCATCCCTGCTCGCCTCCAGTACTGAGGCTCATCAACAAGGCCCGGGACCCCCACTGACATGGACTCTATCCCACCCATGGGCATTACATGTTATATTAACATAAAATCTCATAATCTTATATTTGCACACTGCTATGATTTTTGATCTAACATGGCACGTTACTTTAACGCAATTTGTAGTATTATTATTATTATTATTCATTGCACACTGCATATACTGTTTACACTATGATCATCTGCACATTCCTGGTCAATATTTTGCACATTTCATTCCATTCTCTTCAATTTAACATTTAAACTTGTAGCAATTTCTCTCACTTAGAATATGTTTTACATATTTTTTATTGTAAATTTCTTTTTTATATCATTTGCAATTACTGACATGTTCCTTTGCCCCGGAGGGTATGGACATGTTGGTTTATTAGAAATGGCTCCAAAGACTACATTCATGTTTTCAGTCTTCAGAGAGTTCTGTGTAAGGTAGATGTCACTACATATGTGTGGGAACGCTGTTCCATTTAAGGAGCTTTACTAGCTTGTTGTGCTACATCTCGCAACCTCTTGTCTTTGTACTACATTGTAAATTTCTCAAAGAACTTTGGTACAAAGTCAAGTGTAATGATGTGGCTTATTTATGTGTTTTAATAGTTTTTGGAAAACAGGTCTATGGCACAGAGGAATAAGATAAATCAGGCTCTGGATGCACACATCATACTCGTCAGTAGATTAGTTCATTGTTTGTTTGGTTCTGCACATGAGATTTGTTGACAAATAGAAAAAAATACAGAAAAACACCAGCTTTATCTTTTAATGGCATGTTCTGTGATTTGTCTCTACCTTGGATGCCTCTGGATTGGTCAGACACAGGATCTTCTCAAAATACTCAGCAGCATCACGTTGCTTATATACTGAAAGTAGAATTGATTGGACAATGAAAGGGCTTTTAATGTAAAAGAGTAGTATCATTTATATGCGTGCAGCCTCTCTGAGACCGTGCTAGGCTCAAGAGTCTGCAGGTTTTTAATCCACAAGCACCTACAGCAGCAATGTGGTGTCTAAAGTCGTGACTTACCGTCTGTAATCCCCAGCGTTTCGGTGATGCCATGTGTTTTGGCCGTACTCTGTTTTAAATCAGTAAACAATCTTTCCAGGTGTTGGTCAATGGTTGTTGGATCTTTAATGAGGCATCTGTAGCAAATACAAGAGGTAAATGTCACTTTAGTAGATGTAAAGCCAGTGAGGCAAAGTCAAGTGATTTCACATTCTAGCCTTGAGTTAATATAAAGACCTAGATAAACCTCTTTCTTTTGATTCTCATTTGATCAAATCAAAACACACTCAGAACAAAGCTGAGGTTACAAACCGTTTTATTGCCTCCCGGAAGTCTTCAGTCATGAAAAGCACCTGAAGCACGCTGTTTAAATAGCAGGTAAGACCTGGACTGTTCAGGCCGTAATAATCTAAAGACACAAGTTCAAACATGAAAAAAATTAACGTCGAAAGAATAAAAAACAAGCACATTATCATAAAACTCATCATTTTATGTCACTCACCTGAGATGCTGATGTGGTTTAGTTTCTTTCTGAACTTTTCAACACGGTTACGATTCATACTGAGGTCCTTCAAACTAGAGTGTTGACATTTTTAGATCACTGAATTTGTCTTCAGATGTGTGGATTGAACCTGTTAAAACACATGTGATACAGCAGAAGTTAAAGGACAGCAAGCAAGTTACAAAACACCTGCAGAAGGACAACCTTTAAGGCAACAGTTTGGTATTTTTGAAATGTGGCCTTTTTTTACACTCACTGCTTATGAACTAGGCAGGTAGCATTCACTTTAATAATGTCAATAGAACATTGCACTGTAAAAACAGCCAGAGTTAAGCATTAAAGAATTATACTGCAGTGGATTTATAACCAAAATAATTTAGAAATTTAAGTGTTTGGGTCGTGCTAAGCACAAAAGTGGATAATTAGGAACTTGGGTTGGGTAACATGAGTAGATACAGAAGGTTTTACATTTATTTTGATACCACTTTGTTAGCTAATAAGAAATGTTATTTTTGGTGCATTAAACTCTTGAAGGAGCCTGTTGGGTGGATGACTGAAATACTTTTTCGCATACAGTATGGAATTTATTATGATTTCAATAATACTGGCAATAATTGTCAAAATTTGATTAAAGTTTACCTATTTTTTTTTACCATTACTCTGTTGTACAGGTTTAATGCAGAAACACTTTATTTTTATGTTTAGATGTAGCTATCTATGTGTTTAGAGGTTACTGAGCAAAAATTAGTCGGTAATCTCTGAATTAGTAACTAATCAGTAACAGTGATCTCCAAATCTGTTGATTTCATGGCTGTCCTGGCTTGAAACGATTATTTGATAATCATAATAGTTCCCAATTGATTTTCTTGCGATCAACTAATTGATTAATTGATTAATAGTTGCAGCTCAGTGTAAAATAGTGATAAAATAGGGTTTCTGCGCTGCTCCTTTAAGATACAGCAGTGCAGAAACCATTTCGAGGTGACCCAAAATATTTGTACGCACACTATATGAATGACAGAAAAGCGTATGGATCTATAATTTAACAAGGAAACTACAGGATGAAACTTTAAGACTTCTTAACCAAAAGAAACTCCACAGCAGCAGATTTACTAAATAAAAAGGAACCAGTGAACGCAGCTGTTGTGTTCGGGTGTTATGGAAACCATGCAGCCTCAATCCTCCATTACCCACCGACTCCAAAAGACAGTTAAAAAATTGACACGAATACAGTAAAACCACAAAAAATAAACCTTAAAGTGCCACAAACAGACACACTATAACTCTTACGGTGTGTATACACGTGTGGTGACTTTGTGCATGTAGTGAAATGGGAGGGTAAATCACGAGAATACTCACCGTGCAGCTTATCTGGATCCAACGTCTTTCCTACATTCTTCTTTCGCTTTCGATACCAGCGTTGAAGGAGGAAGATACCGCGTCACACAGACAGAGGGAGGGTCAACACTTCAAATTAGACCCAGACCCTGAAACTTTACTCTAAAGTATCGAATTTTTGCGAAATAATCCTCCCGAGTGCAGTTTCAGGTGAGGCTGTCGTACTACCTGTTAAGCACGACACTGACGGGAAAGTCCTTAAAAACTGCGACAAGCTGTGCCACCAAGGTAAGACGTAACATTTCTCCTCATAAATCTTCTTTTATTTACCAGTTTAAGGATTGAGGAGGTTTTATCTTTCTCTATAGGCTTCAGCTCTTCTCCTAAATTAAAATCCACTTGTTTTTACTAATAGTTTCATTAATTTATTTTTAAATAGTCTACAAAAAGCTGCGCAAAATAAACATGTTCTGTAACATTCACTTAAATAAGTAACTTAAAGTGTTCATTGGTTTAACAGTTTTGTTTTTCATAGGTTTGTTTCACTGTAAATACATCTACTTCAACATGAATCAGCTGGAAGTTCACTGAGTTTATTTGATATCAGCTCAGTTACGCTCATATAAAACATGTTGACAGCCATGATGTTTGTCTTAAATACCTCAGATGCTAATCATAGTCATGACATTTAGTCTGTAAACTGGGATCTAGTGTCACTTTAAATCAACTTTTTCACTACTAAAAGTGTAAATAGTCTTTAAACTTGTAACTCTTTCCACTTAGGAACATCAAAATGAGCATTCAGGGACAGGAAGAGGTGCAGAAGAGATACGACCCACGAGACACGACCCTGAAGTTTGTCAACAGGAAGGATGACTTGGATCCACTGTGTAAGATTCATTCATTACCTCCTCCTTCTCTGTTTCCGACATTTTCATAAATTACATTTCACTAATTTACTTCTTTTGTGCACTTCAGGTTCAGATGATGAAGATGACTGTCTCAGAGCAGAGATGTCCTGTGGCCACGCTGTCACTCCTGATTCTCTGACACAATGGTGTCGTAGCCAGCTGGATGAGGTACCTCATGTCTTAAAAACACGTTTTCTATGTAGATTTTAATTAAAGCAATCTGATCCAGTTGGGAGGGAGATAGGGATCATACAAATACAGCTGTATGCTCAACTGTGCTTGTGTTTCCCCAGTCAGACTTTGATGGCATTAATGGAGTACTTTTGTACAAGAATCAGCAAAACAACATTGGGCACAGAAACCTCAATGACATGGCATGGGCTCGGTCCATAAACTGCAACTAATATTATTCTAAGCTGCTTCCACTAATGTACAACATTTAGCTTATTCTGCCACCTACTGGCAAGTTCAAGACATGTAACTCTGAAACAAGAACTGAAGACAACAACTTAAAAAGTTAAGAATCTCAGCAATGCTGAACATTTCTTAGTAAAACATTTGTAATTATGGTATGACAATCTTTCAATCAAAGATCAAGTGATAAAAACTTTGTTTTTAACAGATTCAATTGAAAACATGTTGCATGTTGACTTCAGTGTTGCTGATATTCCTTAGTTTTTATTGATGGTATGTGTCTGTCCTCTGTTCAGCACTTGAAAATAGTTTTTATTTCCCTCTCTTCCTCCCCACAGACCCAAGAGGAAAAGTTTTGTTGAGACACTACTATATTCACACCAAAAGCCTGTTTTCTGTAATCCTAAACTGATTCTTCTCTTTGTTGTTTTCAGGGCATTTATAAATTCAAATGTCCTGCATTGGTAGAAGGTACCAGACTGTGCAATAAACTGTGGTCATACCAAGAAGTGCGCAGACTGGCTGATTTGTCTGTTGAAGAAATGCAGCATTTTGAAGAGAATATTGCCCGCCTGGCTGCTGCAGAATACTGTGAAATCAAACCGGTGAGTGGTCAAATGTTTTTGATTGTTTGAATGTTGATTTTTCTGTGGATTATTTATGATTTAGACATTTTCAAAGAAATCAAGTACACTGATTGTCAAATACTGTGATGTTCTTCTTTCCTGCATTGTTTCCACATCAGTGCCCACAGTGCAAAACAACAGTGGAAAGGAAAGATCTCTCCAACCTGTGTGTTACGTGCACCATATGTACAGCTGATCAGAAGAAGACCTACGAGTTCTGCTGGCAGTGTCAGAAGCAGTGGAAAGGTCCACGCCCTCGTTCTGACCGCTGCAACAACAACGGCTGCATCAACCACGACCTCGAGCTTCTAAAGAACTGCAAGATGACCACCCTCCCTCAGGTGAATGGGGTCAACGCCTGTCCCTCCATCCGTGCCTGTCCCACCTGTGGTCAGACGGTGGAGCACGACAAGACGGGCTGCAAGAACGTCATCTGTCCTCGCTGTAAGGTTGAGTTCTGCTTTGTGTGTCTGAAGCTCACTCCTGTGTGTCTGAAGACAAGCTCCTACTTCATCCCCTGCAGTGGTGGTGTGGCTCCCAGACAAACCTCCATACCCGTGTGGCGGAGAAATTAAGAGGGAATATTCTTTTCCTGTCTGTTATCACTGGGAGATAGTTATAGATTTAGGGGTCTATTTTCACCTGTAAATCAATCAATTGAAAATATCTGTTGTATTCACTGATAAATGCTGTATTTTCTGTGTCACTGAAGTTTGCTTTTTTAGAATTGGTAACTGATGAATAAAAGTAAATTATTAATAACTGCATCAATTAAGAAGGTATTACTTTACATGGATGCAGAATGTCTAATTGATGTTTTAACCAAATTGTTGCATGTATGTGACTGAATTTGCTGCATATGATTAGGTTAAATAATGAGTGATAATAATAATAGTGATCCATCTACATTATCAAAACAGATGTTATATTTAAACACGTATTTAGTCCAGTATATAGTGTTTAGTCCTGTATAGCTTCAAATTGGTCAATCTTGCCCATTTTGGTATACAGTAGATGTGTAATCTGCATACATGTATGACTTTGCTGTAATCCCCAAATATCAATGTTACTTTCATAAATCTTTCTTTAAATATGCAGCCCTATAAATTGATATAATTTATAGCTTTATCCCTAACTAGAGTGCATCTACAGTCTTGTCAGGTTCATACTTACTGTAAATTAGATGCAGTATTTCCTCAGGTATTCAGTGATGTAAATTGTATCAAAATGCATATTGAATTAAACTTGTCCTTGGTCAATAGAGGCAATAGTGTTTTATTTCATTTTTGATTAGTCATTTTCTAATTATCCTAGTAAAATGTCACTAATATGCACTGTAATGTATGTAGTGTTCCCAATGAGTCAGTATCTATGTCTTAAAAAGATGTGTCAAAAAGTAGTAAAACATGCTGACAGCCATGATGTGGCTTTCCCCTGCCATCAGCATATGAATGTGTGTGAATGGGTGAATGAATCTATGTGAATGCAGTCCATTTATTCATTAATCATAGGTTTGGTGGTTTGATCACTGACTCCTGTCCATGTATTATGGTAAGAGTGCTGTATAAATAAAGTTTATTTAAAGCTGATCAAAAAAAAGTGCATCTTTAAGGGCGTGCTGTTTGAAGTTTGAATCTCAGTGCTGAAGCATATAGCAAATATTTACTGTATATTCCTGAAGAATTAGGCAAATAAGTATTCATGACAATATCAAAATAATTTTAATGCTTTATTTATGTTTTTTCGTTATACAAGAAAACATCATGTTCTTTTCTTTTGGTGAATACAATGCACTTCTGTAGTAATTCTTATTTCAAGCTCTTGGCCTCCTTCCTGCCCTACATGGAGCCGCCCAAAATACATTTTTCAGTTTCTTGCACATTTACAGGAATCCACATGACTTCTGGACAGTCTGGTGTGGTTTTCTCTTCAGTCTCTCCTTTAATTGTATGTTTAATGACTCTGTTTAGACTAATTGATAATAATAATTGATAAGACTAGCTTCAGGTTGATTTCAAGAGGCTGCGCAAAGGTAGTTGAATTTGTATGATTTTGCAATTTTGTATTTTTTTTAATATATATTGTTTTGAAATTAGATTTTGACATGATTTTCCATGATTGATCCATATTACAGTAATGACCATGCTACTTTTGAATACTACAAATGAACAGGTTCTTGAGGGGTTTAATAAGTAGTGCATAGACATTTTCAAAAAAGGCACACTGATTGTCAAATACTGTGGTGTTCTTCTTTCCAATATGTTCCTACATTGTTTCCACATCAGTGCCCCCAGTGCAAAACAACAGTGGAAAGGAAAGATCTCTCCAACCTGTGTGTCAAGTGCACCATATGTACAGCTGATCAGAAGAAGACCTACCAGTTCTGCTGGCAGTGTCAGAAGCAGTGGAAAGGTCCAGGCCCTCGTTCTGACCGCTGCAACAACAACGGCTGCATCAACCTCGATCTCGAGCTTCTAAAGAACTGCAAGATGATCGCCCTCCCTCAGGTGAAAGGGGTCAACGCATGTCCCTCCATCCGTGCCTGTCCCACCTGTGGTCAGACGGTGGAGCACGACAAGACGGGCTGCAAGAACGTCATCTGTCCTCGCTGTAAGGTTGAGTTCTGTTTTGTGTGCCTGAAACTAAAGCGTATATGTCACCCAACTGGTTCACCATACAAAATCTGTCCTGGTGGTGTGGCTCCTAGACAGACCTTTATCCCTGTATGGCATAAAAAATGAAAAAAAAAGCTCCGGTTTTATGTGATATATGATTCAGCCTTAGATATTTAAGAGAAATTCTAAGTAATGTGAAACAACAACAACAACAAAATTAAGGAGTTTAATTAAAGGTATTCATAAATATTACTCTTTACTCTAATATTCATAGATATTTACAAAACAATTGTTCAAATACACTTACTGCAACTCTCTCTTTTACTTGTGGCCCGACTCTTCCTCCTCCTTTAAATTAAAAAAGAGGGTTTGGTATCACTATTAGAATATAAGATATAAGAACATTGTGAATCCCAATTGTATGTATTGACCTCATTTGTTACCAAACTACACAGTGAGTTTATTTTCATATGATGTCATGTCTGGAAACTCTCCAGTTAACGGGGAAGAGATTTGTTTGCCACTTCTTTAACGCCACAGTGTTTGACATGGTGTCTGCATGTCCTCGTACTTTTAGTCAAAGACTGGTCCAGTGAGCACTTTGATGCAGTTGTTCTCCTCGTGCAGCAGCGTCCCCTGCAGGTAACTTCACACTCCTGCATGCAGACAAGAAAGAAAATATGTTATTTTGTACTGGTCTTTGCATAAATATCAGATATCATTCAGTTGTCATTGGGGTTCCTCTCTGAACTCATCTGCAGAAAAACAAACCTGAATCATCACTTTTAGTTTATCTGCACGTTTAACTAATTCACTATTCAATAATGAAAGAAACACTGTATTTTAACACTGAGTTTCAAAGGTTTTCAAAACTTCTTCATTATTTGGCACAAAAATTGTCCATTTAAAAGGAGCCATCATTAATTTCTGTGTATTATGTAATTGGCAGTGAAGTGCTGCAGAAACCAGGTGATCATAACACTCATCACTATCAACAAGTAGAGAATCCTTTAGATAAATAAAAACACAAACTAGGAGTTGCAGCACATGGATTTTCATTTAACAACTCAATTTTCATTTTTACTTTTCTCTTTTTCTCTGTTGTGTTTTATCTCCTTTCTTATGTTTTGTTTCCCTCTGTGTGTCTTGTAAGCCCATGCGGACACTTTGAAAATACCTATATGTCTTTGATTTTGTGCACCCTATTTATGATGTGAAATTCATCACATTTAATAGTATATTAATGCATTAATGTATTAATTAATGTAAATTATGTGACCTTTTTAATTTAGATTTAACACACAACAAAAATCATGCAACTGTGCTAGTGCATTTATGTCATTTAATGCAATTGTTTAATAAATGGAAGACAAATATTAAGAAGCAAAGTTGATTCATAATAAAGTATAATTATACTTTATTACTTGTGTTTGACAGCAGTAGTGGTTTGTATTTCTGAACCCATGTAGCTCACAATAAGTGCTAAAAGAAACATCTCCTCCTTTTATTAAGACTAGGAAAGAATTTAAAGGGATGTTATGACAAAAGTATCATAAAAGAATAATGAACAACCAAAAACAAACATGTTGAGCATTTGATTCTACTCCAGCTGGCTTGAGACTTATCATCTGGTGGGAGAGTAAACCAGAAATTCATTTCTTCACACTAACATGTAACGTCAACAAAAATGACGTCAGTTGATGTCTCATATCTAACAGTAATGAAGTTTGAAACTTTCTGACATTGTGCAATGTCCACTCTGGTGTCTTTATGTCTCTTTTTTCAAACCTACTCTCATCTGTCCTTCATCTTCTTCACTTTGTCCCACCTGTCTGTTTTCTTCATCATAACTTACACAGCAGTTCCTGCACTTAAATGATTGTTGCACATTATGTCAGTTTAAATTAAAAAAAATCTGCATGAAGCTTTAAACACACAAGATCAATGAATAACTGTAAATTTACGTCCTTGTGGAACTGTCTGACTTTGTACTCAGTTTGGACCTCGAAGCCTTTTCAACTGCAAATCACCAAACTCATTATTACTAACTTACAGTCATCTGTATGTGTCTGTATCTCTATGCAATATATCTTTTCTTTTTGATATATATATATATATATGCATTTTGGTCATTTTGCTAATGAGGAAGAAGGCAGTGGTGATAGACGTAGCAATTCCAAGCGACAACATCAGGAAGAAGGAACACGAGAAGCTTGAAAAATACTAAGGGCTAAGAGAGGAGCTAGAAAAGATGTGGAGAGTAAAGGCAACAGTGGTAACAGTGGTAATCGGAGCACTGGCGGCTATGACCCACAAACTGGGAGGGTGGCTCCAGCAGATTCCAGGTACAGCCTGAGGTCTCTGTCCAGAAGAGCACAGTCCTAGGAACAGCTAAGATACTGCGCAGAACCCTCAAACTCCCAGGCCTCTGGTAGAGGACCCGAGCTTGAGGAAGACACACCACCACCGCCCCCATTCCTTTTCCCCCTTTTTTAGGGGTAGCCTATTTTTTTCCCCCCTTGAACTGTTTACATTATATTGTCAGATAAACACTCAATTTGCAGCACAAAGATTTGTTTTGTTTGAAAAAGTCCATGAGTATTCAAAGGCACTTTTGCTTCAAGCTCTGTTAATTTCTGATCCAGCCTCTATCATGCTGCTACAGCACTTCCTCTTTCCCCCATCTGCTGTTGTGCACCTCTACACAGGAAAGAGACTCGCATCCACCCAAACTGGCTTCTGTGCGGTTACTTTATATTAAGACTGCAGGATTATCATATAGGCCTAGCGTAATTCTTGATATTATAATTGCAATTATTATTTTGATTTAATAGAACTGCTATTAGGCTAAATGTATAGTTTGTGTAGGCCTATTCTTTTACTGAATGTGGACATCAAGCATTTTTCTAAAGCTTATTTTTCAAAACACACCATAGCTTTAACAATATAAACTTTACTTCAAATTATGTAACTGTAGCAGTTGAGCGCAGTGAGGTCAGTGCAAGTTAATTTCCTCAGTCACATTACCTGCTCCATTCCCAGGTTACATATATATAGTAAAAACTATTTCTGTAGTCATGTCTCCCCTAAAATATTTTGGTACAGAGGTGGTTTGGTCTTGGGTTGTATTTTCAACACCACAGATGCTATTAAATGATCATAGAAATATTGTAGGAATACTATAGGCAGCAGTGTGTCTATGATCCTCTCGCTCTTCTGTGACTACATGTTGCTACTTGTCACTTTGATCATGAACGTCACACTACTCTATAGAGTATATCGGCTACAATATATTATAGAATAGAGTATTTATAGTATATAGTTTAGAGAATATTATAGATCTTAGATGAAACTGACAAAAGGGTGGGACTGAGAGAAAAAGGTGCAGTTACAAATATTGCTGTCTGCTACTTCAGCACCACAGACAGTACCATGGATTTATCAGTACACAGCACATTTAGGCTACTGATATTTCACAGCCATGGTTGAGGCCATAGATTCTAACTTGCACAAACCTCAGATAAAGGATCAATGAGTCAGGCAGACTATACTAACATATTCAACTAAATAACCCCTCTGCCCCTGCACTGTCTCTGCTACTAGGGGATAGAAAGGGGGGATGGCGGGTCACTTAAATGTCTCATTTTCATTCTACTGTCACACCATTAGTGGTCTAAGTGTCCCTGCAGGTAGCTCAAACTCTGCTCAGGTGTGTGTAAGAGAACCTGTTTACACCAAGTCCTCATCTATGAGCAGAATGGGACACTGTGCTTTCACCAACCATGTCTTGCACAGAAGCACAGAGATTTGTGTGGTTATTTTGCAGCAGCTTGGTCACACAGACTGTTTACCTGCAATGTTTCAAAGAACAAAGGACAAAAGTGGTTGAGTGCAGAAAAGTGAATTTAATATGTAACCTGCACATATCAAGCAAAATATTCTCTCACTTTTCTGCATTCAAGAGTTCTCTTCCTTTTTACACTATTACTAACCTGTTTTTATTATTTTTTATGGATTGATAATTGAATTAGAAATGTATTATTATGTTTGTACATGTTTCTATTGTTTCAAGTATAATCAAAGTGATACAGTTAAGGTAGATGGTGTGTTTTGCTCTGTGAGATTTTCAACTGGTTTACACAGATAGCATACAGTGCAAATCCCTGCCATACCAGTAACACACCACATACTGTGAAACTCTTACATTTTCACACACACTCAGCCACCAAAACACTAAATAGGTTCAGAAAAAGAAGAAGATTTCACTGTGTCGTTGAATTTCACCACATGGTACATATCGACCAGTCTTCAATATAAGTGTATAATACTAAGTAACTAACTAAGTGTAATATAAGTTATACGCTGAGGGGAATAAAACAAGCATTTTTATAATTATTGTAATTATTATCACATTTTAAACGAAAGTGAAAATGTACTTTGCTCCTCTTTGACGTCAGTTCCGGTATTTTAACTAGACAACACCCTGAAGTAGCCGATCTTGAAATGAGCAGCGGCCCGCAAACAAAAGCAGCGCAAAATTAGTTAAATCTACGAAGTCGTGGTTGAACAGTGGTGGAAGGAGAAGACGGAGGTCGACCTGTGCGACTCAGAGGAGCAGGTGCAGAGAATTCCTATGAGGCAGCTGAATAAGAAGACAGTAGAGAGGATTCCCGAGTACGCAGGTAAAGGAACTAAAAGAAAAACATGATTTGAACTTTCAACTGTTTAATGAAGCTGATGAAGTTTAAACTACTTAATTTAAATACTGTTTGGTATGATTGAGCTATAACAAACTCCCTGTGTGTATGTGTGGTGGACTGGCCACCAAGCATACCGGGACAAATCAGGTCCGGTGTTGTTTCGAACTGTTTCCCCGTCGAAATGCGGAAGAAAGTCTCGCCCCCGAGATGCTGTGCTGTCCATGACTTTAAGAGGAGCTCGTATAATACATCCATGGCTCGTACCACTGAGGTACTATGGAGAGTGTTATACGAGTGGCGTAGTCTCTTTAAGAAATAGCCCAGTGCATAGGAAGTGCGCATGACGCATGCGTGTGGTCGAGCGAGAGCGAGAGAGCGAGCGTGTGTGACTGTGTTAGGGGCGACCGGAGCAGAGAGAGAGAGTTAAGTTAGCAGTTAGCTGTGACAGTAATAGTACAGTGTATGTACAGTTCGAGCTGTTCTGACAGAGAATAAATGCTGCAACTCCTCAAGATTGAAGCTGAGTTCCCGTTTCTTGCTTGCTACCTGTTGATAAAGTGGAGGGAGTTAACCCCGAAGTTAGCGGTGACTTCGGCCCTGGAGCAGTAAACTAAGTCTCCCCTGTGCTTCCCGACCACGGTCTGGACGCTGAAGCAGGAAAGGTTAACAAGAGCATTAAGGCTCAAAACTATTTTTTTTAGCGAGTTTTATCTGTAGAATGTTGTATTCTAGAAGTGAAAGGCAAATTTCATGACTGTCTAGATATATTTTGAAAATGGGGTAACAGAACCTATATTTGTTGCGTCTTTATTAACACAGCCAGTTACTGTTATTTCTATCAATAAATAATGTTAGCCTATATTTGTGAGAGTTTCAATTTTGAATATTGTAGACTTTCGGAGGAAATGTGTACTTACTCACATAACTGTGATTTTATATGCTCTGTTGTCCACTTCAGTTCAGCTGTTTAGAGTAAACTATATCTGACGGTTTTCTGTCCCAACAAGTACACTTTCACAGCAATTTACTGAGAAAATGTCAAGAAATTGTAGATTTAAAAAAAATCCTCACGCAAGTTTTTAGGTTTTATCTTTGTCTTAAAACCACCAGCAGGGGGGACGACATCTCAGAATGTTATTGTGAGACACTGCGACGTAAGGTCAAAAGATTGGTCAGCTATTCATTAGCCAATCAGCATGCAGGAAACCAGTTGATGTACACAGTCCACTACATATGTCAGCAGAGTGATTTTGGCGTGTGTCACATCTCGCAATTTTAATATAAGAGGGGAGTCAGATTTTACTGTGGTGTAAAAATCTAAATGTAAAAGGTGTGAAAACTAACATAATATGACTCCCTCTCATTCTCTCCCCTGTTGCCACCAGTGACAAATAGGATCCAGATATGCGGCTCCGGGTGAGGATGTTAACTGGGAGGACAATTGAGATCGAATGTGAACGATCGGATACAGTGGAGAACGTGAAAGTAAAGATAGAAGATAAGGAAGCCATCCCCCCAGGTAACTCACTAAAAGAAAAACATGACTTGAACGTGCAGCTGTTACGGTGAATATGGAATCCAACACAAGTCCATGATTCAAATGCTTATCGGCACAGTGTTCAGGCGGAGATATCCAAAGCTACATGTCAGCGTAAAAGCTATAATGTGGGATTCAGATTAAAATAGTGCTTCCTATCTTTGTTTTTCTTCATGTCCGTGTCTTTGAACGGTTTGAATGAGACAGCAGGGAAGGGGTGTTCTCCACAAAAAGCAGGTCTAGTGAAAATTCTGTGTGTTAAAAAAGTGTTTTAACCCTGAGATGAAGGAAACTCTGTTTGGTTTTTTTTTAGTTCCAGAAAGAGAGGTAAAATCTGGGTGAGTTAATGCAGAAACTGTCTTGCTGATGCAGAGAAGGGTTTTCTGGCACAATTTCACCTACTTCCAAGGTGCATGGAGAAGGGAAAGAAGTCTAAAGAGGTCAAAACTCCAGCAACACTTGTAGTATATAGAACAACTTTATTGTTAGATTAAAGTGTTTCAGCTTGTGGCCTTCATCAGGGTCATCCATCACTGGCAGGTTTTCTTTAGCAAACCCTGAGTTTCAGCCTGACGTCAGACGTTCACAAACTAAATTAGCAATATTTTATTTAAACATATTCTGCTGGCTGCAGCTGTTTTCATTGCACCTTTTTGTCAGTTATATTCTTTCATTAATTAACTGATTTTAAATTGTCTATTGTGTCTTATGACAGACAGACGCTGCTATTGATCTATAGTCAAATGATAAAACATTGGAGTACTTATCAGCTGTTTTCCTTCCAGCTATTATTAAGTAACAGTTTAAAGTGTTCATTAGTTATACATGAATTTTTAGTTTAAATTTAAGTGTTTGAACTATTACTTAATAATTTCTACATATTGACAGCTGACTTCTATTTGACAGTTAAGGTGCATCATGAGTAGTTACCGTCTCCTCAAAATGATGCTGGAGTGAGTGAGAACATCCCGTTTGGTCAATTAAACTCCTTCGTCCTGAGTCACAGTCAAAATCCTGGTTGGAGATCAGTTTGTTACTCAAGGACTATCTTTAACAACGTTACCGCGTCTAGACAGTAGTCAGTCATTTATTTGAACATCGGTTTTAGTCCTCACATTCAAATATTACACAGTGTGAATTCACCCTCAGCTCAGAATAAAACCTCTTTATGTCCTTCTGTTATAACACTGTGACTCTGTGCACATCGATCAGGCAGCTGTCAGGTTATTACAGTAGTTCCTGCATTTAAATGTTTGTTGCACATCATGTTAGTTTAAATTAAAAAAAAAAAAAAAAAAAAAAAGATCTCTATCACTCATGATGTGATTGGTCGCACTGATGGAACAATCATAGGTTTCATGTCATATTTCAGATGTAAACTCAATGTAGTTTGAAAGTGAGTCCTTTAAACTTATACTTTGAATGTGCTTTAACAGCATTTCAGTTACTGTATTTAAATGTACATTTGTCGAAGTAAAGTCGCTGAATGCTGTTGGGCGAAGATCTAAATAGACGTCTAAAAATGTTCTCTTAGTCTGGACCTTGAAGCCTTTTCAACTGCGAATCACCAAACTCATTATTATTGTCTCAGACTGTGAGTTTACAATCATCTTTCTCTTGTTATATGTCATTTCTGTTGGATCTATGTATAGGCCTATATTTTTATCTCTCACCATCTATCTATATATATTTTACAATATTTTAACTGTCCTTTTAACTATATATTTTGTTGCTGCCCCCTGTGATGTGTCCCCTTCAAAGCTGAATAAATGTATTTTAAATATATTGTACAGCATAATGTGTACTTCTAATACACTATGGCTGCAGGTCCAAGAAGGACGAATTGAATCGACCTTTTAAGACTTATAAATCATATATTTTGGAATTAATTTTTTTCAGCCTTGGCAGATAGTTAATGAGCCTTTTCTTACTCCCTGTGTGTGTGTGTGTGTGTGTGTGTGTGTGTTTGTGTATGATGTGTGTTATTGTGATAGATCAGCAGAGACTGGTGCACAGAGGAGAGGAACTGCAAGATTATAGATGTGTGTCTGACTATGGATTAGGACACATGAATACAATTCACCTGATACTCAGGCTTCGGGGAGGAGGGGGGCTGTTTCCAGAGGAGGAGGGCAAAGGAGAGGAGATTTTATGGACTGATGTTTTTGACGATGATATTGACGATGATATTGACGATGATAATGACGATGATAATGACGATGATAATGACGAAGATGAAGATGATGAAGATGTTGATGATGAGGAAGATAGTGATGAAGATGGTGGGATGGGTGACAAGGAGGGCAGAAATATGAGTATGGAAAACCTCACAAACTTTAATTCTTTATCTAACTGTGCCATACAGTGATACTTGTTGGGACTACATGTGGACCACAGTTTACCACATGTTTCAAGACTCCAAGAAACCTGAGCCCTGGGGGTTCGCACCCAAAGTGTGAAGCTCCACCCATGGATCCAGGTTATCAAAACTAGAGATTCCCCTCTTATCTCTCTCTTTTCTCCACGAGCAGCTTTTCTCAAGGAGCAGCTCCTTGGTCTTTCACACCTCCAGCAGCTGCTGGAGCAGCTCTCTGCTCTCTTGTGTGGCCTGCTCACAGCAGACACACAGTTTCTTCTTTACGGCAGAAGACGCAAGAGCCTGCCTAAGACTCAGAAACTAAGTTTCCTTGTGCCAGCAGCTAACACACAAGTCTGCTGGCCAGTTTAACAAGCACAGGAGCCCAGCTTGCCACTAACTCTACACAAAGGAGTGACCTGGGCCCTCTGCACGACTGGGGTGCTGTCTCCCCAGCAATGCCTGCATCTTTCAACTTCAGAGCCAAAGCCTCCTCAGCCTGACTCACCCACGGATTCACCGGCTACAAAGCAGGACACCACAAAGCACCTCTTCCTTCATGGACTGGTAACAACTGGGCATAGCCTAGCAACACAGTGAAGCATAGTACGGCTAAGCAAGACTGTTTAACTCAAACAACGTACTGTATGTGTATTGATTTGGTTAAGGTTATACATTGAACTGTTGTTGTGATGTCCTTGTTGCCTATAGTCAGGTTACTGCATAGCCACACTGCTAGGTTAATTTTAGCATGCTTAACACATGTTACATCCAGTAACTAGGCCTTGCATGCAACTAACCTCATTTTAAGCTGGCACCTTTAGCATACACCAATTGGCCTTGAATAGAGAACCACAGTTAAGAGGTTAAACCCTAGTTTGGCGAACTTTGGTTCAGGCAGCACATGTGGTTCAAGACACCACATGGTCTGGCCTTTTATCTCTGTAGTTCCCTTTATCAGCCAAATTGTCGGCATGCCATGTGCTCAGTCACCAGGTGACTGCAGCCATCTTGCTATTGTCTTCCCTATACACACACACACACACACACTCACACTTGTATATAGGTACACTTAGCTAGATTAGTATTGTGTGTTGCTTTTACCCTTTTGTTAAATAAATGCTTTTGGATATACCTGTTGTCTGTTTTAATGTTGCACAAGAATGAGTTTTGCCAACCTCTGCTCTGTAAAGAACTCCAAATCCTTCAACCTTAACTAGCTATTGATATGGTGATTTTGTTTATAGTTATTAAATTAATTATTAATCAAAGTCCCAAATTCATAGATTAGTACACTTTGAGACTGAATTGGCTATGTTTTTCCCTGAGTCCAGGGTGGTGCCCCGTTATTATTAATTCTTATTAATAATTTTATTGATTTTAATAATTAACAATTATCTTTGATAATCATTAATTATTGCTGATAGCCAAACTTGTAGCCACGTCCCAACATACTTTAATGTCTCATTTTCACTCCACCGTCACACCATTAGTGGCCTAAGTGACCCTGCAGGTAGTTCAAGCTCTGCTCAGGTGTGTGTAAAAGAACCTGTTCACAACAAGTCCTCATCTACGGACAGACTGGGACACTAACCAGTTTGACTTGCACAGAGATTTATGTGATTATTTTGCAGCAGCTTATTATTTACATGCATTTGATGTGACAAAAAAGAAAGGACAAAAGTGGTTGAGTGCAGAAAAGTGAACTGAATATGTAACCTGCACATATCAAGCAAAATATTCTCTCACTTTTCTGCATTCAATAGTTCTCCTTTTTACACTATTATTAACCTGTTTTTATGGATTGATAATTGAATTAGACGTGTATTATTATGTTTGTACATGTTTCTATTGTTTCAAGTATAATCAAAGTGATACAGTTAAGGTAGATGGTGTGTTTTGCTCTGTGAGCTTTTCAACTGGTTTACACAGATAGCATACAGTGCAAATCACTGCCATGCCAGTAACACACCACATACTGTGAAACTCTTACATTTTCACACACACTCAGCCACCAAAACACTAAATAGGTTCAGAAAAAGAAGAAGATTTCACTGTTCTCTGAGTTTCACCACATGGGACATATCAATCCACTCCTTACCTTATAAACATGGGTTATCAGGGGTATATCATGGAAACTACTCCACATTACAGACAAATCAGTGATCACCTGGAAAGATGCCAGAAGTGAGGCGCCACCATGTACGTCTGGAGACTCAAATCTTCCATGAGACTGTTATCAGCTGGACATGAGTTATAAATGCTACAGAATGAGAATAAGTGATTTTTATATATAAAAACTAGTGTTAAGATGATCTGGTGTTGACTCTAAGTTGAATTGCGTTTTATGACTTTTTTCCCCTTTATGTTACAATAACTGATGTTTGACTAAGTGATGTGGCTGCAAACCAAGCAACAGATCAGATGAACCAGCACACACAGATTAATTGTACTAACCTCGTTAAAAACAGGTGGTTCCACCTACCAGTTTCTGTAAATAATAACAAACACTCTGTGGAATTGTTTATAGAGACACTAAAGCTGTTTAAAAACCTCTAAAAGTTATCCTTAAATCCTGAACTCCTGAAGATGTTTGTGTTAAAAATGTGAGTGAAAACATAGTTTGTTTGACGTGACTTGTTTCAGTATTCACAGTGAACATAGTCTGTACCGGTTCTTCTGTTAATCCTCTTTGCTTTGTAGTGTGAGACTGAAGCATTTTCATGCTCATGGAAAAAGAAAAGTGCATCCGTAGGTCAAGAGGTCAGTTGTTTTTATCCTAAAATGTAAAGGAATAATATGTCATTTTTGTTAAATGTTCCTGACTTTGTTGGAAATTAAAAAATGTTTTGTCACAAGTGTCATTATTGTTCAGTGTTATTTTGAGATTGATCTATAGATGATGCTACAGTTCCTCCTGGGCCTCTGCAAAATTTACTCTATCAGGTTTTGTTCAGTATGAAGGTTATAACCTACAAGTCTGCAAATGTTTGCACTTCAGTTGACCAATTTCAGCTATGTTACAAGTTACATGGTGTCATTTAGCCTATATAATATATATCATAGCAATGTTTTGATGGAAACTTAAAAAGTGTTTGGAAGATCATGTTATAATGATTGAATAGAATATAATAAATAGGTGAATGACATAAATGTTATGTATATTAATGAGAGGGCTGATGTGTATTCTTTGTCTATGGACTATAGTTCAGCATAATCTTTAAATTTGACTCAGTAGGACTGGATGCATAACATGTCAAAGATACAATCTACTGTATTTAAGTATAGTTTTGAGTTACTTTGAGGGCAAAAATGTCTGTTCAAAGAAATGACTGATACTGATGTAACTTTGTGTGACAAATTAAAATCCGACCGGGATTGATTCTGATATAAACCTCTCCAAATGACTGAATGAATGAGGAAATGGCTCTAAAGGAGAGATGAAGACAGTCTCTGGGTATTTGTTACAAAAAGTACAAGTTACATTATTATTATGGTTATATGAACCAGACAACACCCTGAAGTAGCAGAACTTGAAAGCAGCGCAGCAGCTCGCAATTAGTGATGAGAGAAATTAAGCTTTCTGAAGCACTGAATCATATGAAACAATTGTGCTGAAAATGGTTCACCGTTTTGAAGCATTTGATACAGTCAAAATGGCGACATCTGCTGGGCAACGTTGACATTGCTTTTATATGTAAAGATTCGAGACAAGACGTCATGAAACAGGCAAAATACGACTAAACTCACCGCTGTCATCTGTTTGATGTTTTCTGTCATATTTTGTTCAATAAAGGTTATTTACCAAAAACTGTCTCAGTGCATGGATGTACACACATATATATGGAGATAATTAGTCATTTTTAAGAAGGTTTATAGTTATCCCTTTCTACTTTTATAAACTCCTTGATTAATTAGGGACATTAACTTATATAATAACTGGCTTTAAGCAGTGACATGAAATAAAGGAATAAAAGTGATTGTGCTATAATGATAATACAGTGTTTAAGGATATGCTTGTGCAACTTGGAAAGTAATGAAAAAAGAAAAAAAAACTTGTGGGGGATTTTGATGTGCACGTCCTCTTGGTCACTGCCTCTCCAGTGAGACCTGTTCACATATCATCGATGTTGCTGGCATATTAAGGCACCTTTTAGCCTGTTTAAAAGGGTTTGGTTACACTATCAGCTCTTGAGCACAGATCAAACACCTGACCTTTTTAGGAATAATCAAGACAAAGTGCCCCCACACATATGAATTCCTTTTTTTCTTGCTTCCTCATTATATCAAACACTCGCACAATCTGCCTGTCAACTACACGCACATGAGCACAACACGCCCCCAATATGCACGTGTGACGTAAATTTGTTTTGCACGGTCGCATGACTTGTGTTACATCAGCCAGCAACAAGTAAGCTTACTTTTGCATCGAAGGGTCGATCCAGTGTCGAGTAGTCTGCTTCGAGCGTTACACCACTTTTTAAAGCCTTTCTGATGTGGTCCGGACCAAATTAAGGTAGAAAACTGTTTTGGGAACTTTTTTGAATTAGTTTTTGAAATAGTTTTTGTAGCTCTCGTGAGTGCAACCACGCGCAGTCTTCCGTGTTGCGTGTTTTCATTTGTTAGTACTGTAACTCCTGGACATCTGCATTAAAACAACTGCCTATACAAGGTTTTAATGTAAAATTTAACGAAGTGAATACTGTAGATTTTAAGGGAGTGAGCTTCATGTTTAGTGTATAGTTATTTAAATGTTAATAGTCGTTCATTCGAGTCAGTGCACTATGTTAATGTTGTAGGACGGTTAAATGTGATATTTTCGTAATGTTAAATGACCAAGGGTGTTGATATATTATATATGTATCAGTGTTTGTATTTTGTAGAGGTGCTCGTGTATACAGTACATCAGAAAAGGCTAAACAAAACAACCTTGAAAACAGCGTCAAAGATTCTAGTAAAGTATATCTTGCAAGCTGGTTACAGCAGCAGTAAAATAATGTGAGTTGTAGTACACAAAGAGTTTACAGCAGTATTTGATAACTATTAATGGTAAACGTAACCACTGATTGGTGTGTAGAGATCACAATAGAAGTCATACGTGACGAGGCTGAAGTTGGCATCCGATCCACAGCTTCCGATCTGTATTTCCTGGTCTAGCTAAAAAATAGCAAAATGCTTATTGATGGCGTTGTTCAATCATTTTGAAGCTAATTCATTAACTGAAAATATAACAAATAGGGGGAAGATAAAATGAGAATGAATCGTAGAATGAAATTGTCCTAAATTTTAATCATTGTAACTGTAGTATGTTTTTCTTATTGTCCTCACTCATGGTAAACTGATTTTCACTTTTATTGCTATTTCTGCCTATTTGCTACCTGCTCACTATTAAAAAGTCTTAACACTAATTCTCCAGTATGACAGGAGACATCACACAGGGTATCATAATCCTGAGTTTTAATCATTTTTACCGTAGCATTTTTTCATATTGATCTAGAATCCTTCATTATATATTTGTGAAAATTGAAAAAAAGGGCAATCTCACTGCTTTTTTTCCCCATCGAGACCACATTAGACCAGGTCCAGATCAAAAACCACTATACTTAGACCTGTTATTTCTGGAGTAGATTAACATGGAGACTCCAGACACTCATTAAAACACAGTTTCATATTTATGAAATCTTTATTCTATTTCTATTTTTAGGGTCTAGACCACATTAAACCAGGTCTGGATCAAAAACCACTATACGTAGACCTGTCAAATATGGACTAAATTATCTAAGAGAGGCTAAAGATTCTTTGCCCTTTTTCAGTTTTCACAATTAGAATAAAGGTTTCACAAATATGAAATTGTGTTTTAATGAGTGTCTTGGGTCTCATTGGTTATCTAGTCCAAATTTGACAGGTCTAAGTATAGTGGTTTTTGATCTGGACCTGGTCTAATCAGTTTACTATGAGTGAGGACAACAAAAAATACAATTTCATTCTACTATTCATTCTCATTTCATCTTCCCCCTATTTGTTAGGTTTTTCAGTTCAGTTCAATGACTCCGCCATCTACAGGCGTTATGCCACTTTTTAGGTGGACTGGGAAATTCCAATCAGAAGCTGTGAATCGGATGCCAACTTCAGCCTTGTGTTATTCTTGCAGTAACCGGTGACAGTTCATCATTGTTGTATTGAGAATAGATAAATTATGGTTTTTGTTATGTGAAGATTATTGTGAACAATAAACTTATGGTTTAAGTTTAAAAGAGAGAAGAAAGATGAAGTCTGTTTTAATAAAGACAGAGAACAGCCTGCAGAACGAACACAACTAACTTGTCCTGTCTCTGCTTTTCATGTATAAAACAGGACTCATCTGTTCACAGGTAACTCATGCCTGAGGCCAGTAACATTATGATTTTGTTTAGACAAAAGTAAAAGTGTCCTTTACCCCTCTCTCATGTCAGATCCCATTGATTAACCCAGACAACACCCTGAAGTCACACACAGAAACAGTAAAATCTACAAGGTCGTCGTTTGTGGCATGAGGGGGAAGAAGATTGCGATCCACCTGTTCAACAAAGAGGAGCTGAAGAAGAGAATGACTGCACTGCGGGTCAAGGAGAAGATAGCAGACAGGCTTTCTAAGTATAAAGGTAAAAGAACTAAAAGAAAAACACGATTTGAACTCGCAGTTGTTTATTGAAGCTGGTGAAAGTTAAACTACTTAATTTAAATACTGTTGGGTATTTTTAAGCTATAACAAATGTATGTATTCCTCTGTGTGCACCTAATTTAGATACCGACTGAATTTCACAAACAAGAAGCTGTTTGGAGACTCCACCGAGCTGTCTGAATATGGAATCCATCATTCAAATGGTTGAGCGTCTAGCGGGTGGAGGTTGGCCCAGAGGGGGCATTGGAGGGACTGGAGATGGTGGGATGGGTGACAAGGGGGGCAAAAATCGAAGTATGGACAAGCTCTCAGATCTCTAAACCTACTAAGGATATAACTGGGATACTTCAATAGAGCCCAACCGATATATCGGTCAGCCAATATGCCAATATTGGCCTATCACAGATATATTGGTATGGGGGTATATGTCTTCCGATATGCGCCGATATATATGTATATATTTTTTAAAGATATATTGGCAGCATATTATGTATATTTAATCATTTTTCTTAAAGTTTAACATATATGTACATATACTTTTTTGTTCTGTGTTTTTTTTTAATTTATGGTTACTTGTTGGGTGTGTACAGCACACTACACCAAGTTCACTGTTCAGCATGATTTTGGCACAGCAGGAAAAAAGAAAGGTAAAAAAAATAACATTTTGGTTTTTCATTTTGAAAAAATTAGACATCCAACAATGGCTCATTGACCAAAACTATTACTGAAACAGTTTAGTTGTGCTGTAGTAGAAAAGGGAAAACAACCTTTATGTTTGTTACAAGGAGTCAGGACAGCTGCTGACAGCTGTTTTATGCTGATTTATTATGTAACTGTATATAAAATAGTTGAAACTAGCTCCACCTCCAGCAGCTACAACAGTAACATGCTGCTCTAACACTAATGCTTATATATATACATATATTTCTGTATATATATTTCTGTATATATATATATATATTTCGGTATATATATTTCGGTATATATATATATTTCTGTATATATATATATATATATTTCTGTATATATATTTCTGTATATATATTTCTGTATATATATATATATATTTCTGTATATATAAGATTATCAGATTTTTTTTACTCCCTAACATCATTGGCACGGGCCCCAAAAATCCAGTATCAGTCAGGCCCTGTACTTTAATGTTTAATTTTCACTCTACCGTCATAATTTACTCTTTGTCACATTATTCAGTATTAAAGGTTACAGCCTACAGGTCTGCACATTTTTACACTTTTTTACCTATGTGAGCAAAACTGAACACTTGTCAGCTACATTACATGTAAAATATCTGTTTAATACTTTGAATTTTATATTGCATGTGAATGAATGTTAGAATTTCACTGATGTTTATCCTGTACAACAAACAGGAAGTTCAGTCACTTACATGTATGGAGAAAACATCTGATAGACATTTTATTCTCATGTCTTTTCCTATTATTAAATATTATTGTGTCATTAAACTTATTTTATGTCATAACAATGTTTTTTGATGGAGACTTAAAAAATAAAATAGCCTTGGACTACTGTTTTATGGAAGATCATCATGTTTTTTGAGATTGAAATAAATGCAAGAATGAAATAAAAGTTTATATTGTTATGAATTAATAGGTGGCTGATGTGTATTTGTGTACTTAAAGGATAGGTTGTGAATTTTTCATGTCTATCTTTTAATCATTTTAACTATAGCATTTTTTTCTTATCGTCCTCACTCATGGTAAACTGGTTTTCAGTCTTATTGCTGTTTCTGTCTATTTGCTGTGGTCCAACCTGCTCAGTATTAAACAATCTCGAGAAACCGACAATCCAATATGACAAAGAACATCACAGAGTATCATAATCCTGAATATTAATAAAATCCAAAGTGGCATTTTCTGTCTTACTGAACTTATAAATTAGCTTGAAAATGGCTGAATATCATCTACAGGTGTATAATGCCACTTTCAAGGTGGACTGGAAAATATCAACAAAAAGCTGTGAAAAAATAAGTCAGTTTCAGCATTGATTAGTAATGAGAGTTGTTTTTTATTATAAGACTCGATATAAATTTTTACTAAATAAGTGGACGCAATACGAACAGGAGAAGAAAATAGTTAAGACAAGTTAAGACAAAAGTGAATGTGTCCTTTGCCCTTTCCTGATATCAGTTCCCGTATTTTAACCAGAAATAACACTGAAGTTGCTGAACTTGAAAGGCTCGCAAACAAAAACAGCGCAAAATGAGTAAAATCTACAAAGTCGTGATTGATGACAGGAGGGAGAGGACAGAGATCGACCTGAGCGACTCAGAGGAGAAGATGCAGAGAATGACTGTGAAGCAGCTGAAGGAGAAAATACTAGAGAGGCTTCCCGAGTGTGCAGGTAAAGGAACTAAAAGATAAAACATGATTTTTTTTTCAGTATTAAAGGTTATAACCTACAAGTCTGCAAATGTTTACACTTCTATACCTGCGTGAGCGAAATTGACCTATGTTACATGTTACAAAGTGTCATTTAGCTCATCTAATATATATCATAGCAATGTTTTGATGGAAACTTAAAAAGTTTTTTGGAAGATCATGTTATGATGGTTGAATAGAATATAATAAATAGGTGAATGACATAAATGTTATGTATATAAATGGGAGAGCTGATGTGTATTCTTTGTCTATGGACTATAGTTCAGCATAATCTTTAAACTTGACTCAGTAGGACTGGATGTATAACATGTCAAAAATATATAATTTACTGTACTTTATCATTTTGAGTTACTTTTGAGAGCAAAAATGTCTGTTCAAAGAAATGACTGATACTGATGTAACTTTGTGTAACAAATTAATATCTGGACAGGATTGATTCTGATATAAACCTCTGCAAATGACTGAATGAATGATGAAATGGCTCTGCAGGAGAGAGGAGACACACCTGACAGCGAGCGTTATTGGTTCACAGATAAGTTATCTCGGTAACTGACACACAGTCAGTGTCCAAAAAAATATGTCAGTGATGAGACTTTTTTTTCATGACAAGACTCAAGGCTGTTATTAAGTTTTCAATATAAGTGTAAGTTATACGCTGAGGAGAATAAAACAAGCATTTTTTATTATCATTATTATTGTAATTATTATCACATTTTTTTAAGGCGAAAGTGAATGTGTCCCTTTGCTCCCCCCTGACGTCAGATCCCGTAGATTAACAAACAACACCTTGAAGTGGCAGAGCCTGAAAGCAGCGCAGCAGCTCGCACACAAAAACAGCGCAAAATGAGTAAAATCTACCAGGTTGTGGTTCATGGTTTGATGGGGCAGAAGAAGGAGATCGACCTGTGCGACTCAGAGGAGCAGCTGCAGACAATGACTGTGCTGCAGCTGAAGGAGAAGATAGCAGAGAGTTTTCCCGAGTACGCAGGTAAAGGAATTACAAGAAAAACATGATTTGAACATTCAACTGTTTAATGAAGCTGGTGAAGTTTAAACCATTTCATTTAAATACTGTTGGGTATGTTTGAGCTATAATAAATTCCCTGTGTATGTGGTGTACTGGCCATCAGGCATACCGGGACAAATCCGGTTGGACCGGATCAGGTTATGTTCCGAGTTTCGGCTTAAATTGGCGATATAAGCGCCGCCCTTTCGCTAACCACCTGATTTTTCTGCCAAGTTCGTTTAACACTGCTGGTACTGCAGCTATTAGAACACCAATTAGAAAACTGATTAGCCTTTTATCATACTTACCATTGATTTGATATGTCATATTGTAAATTTGTAATGGTGCAATAGGTTAGGGTTACTTGTGGGATGGGATTTTGTTACAATATATCAAACTGTATTTCAAATAAATAAATAAAAACTAATGAAAAAATACTTTGAACAAAAAAATAAAATTGATTAGTCTATTGGTATTTATCACAGATAATATTCAATCTATCAATGATTTCCACTTATCTTTCGTTATGGGACAGAGTCAAACCCTAAATTCACTTCTTGAGTATAATGTTTAAACCTGCTGCATCAAGTTTAAAGTTTAAGAGCTCTGGATTTGGGAGGCACAGAGAGTGCACTGAGTGGTAAAATAAGTATATAAACTAATTACGAATAAGTTTCTTAACAAATTTACACAATCATTCTTTCTATTTCCACTTTGGTTTTAAAACAGAGCTTCTAATAAATGGAGAGATCGTTTACGCAACTAGTATAAAGTTTATTTATCCCCGGAGTGACAAGTTACAGTGTGGATGATTTTACACTCTGATTCCATCACTGCAGCTCAGAATAACATGAGACAACTGTGTGACGATAACTAGAAATAAAAACAAAATGTTGTCTTTTATCAGAAAAATAATCCACACTGTTAATTGGCTCCATGATTATAAATGCAACATTTGGGTCAGACAGACCTCATCAGTCATTAAATACTTTTACACTCTTTGCTTCGGTAGCAGAAACAGTCTGGCATTACTTTTAAGTTTGTTTTTTTATGTGACATATTCAGAATGGTTTCTTCATCATCCAACTAAATGGCAAAAAATACTCTCTCTGTACTTAAGTCATATATTTTTTATATATTTTTAACTCACTCCTCAATCTGCCTCCTCCTCCGTCCTCCACTCTGCTCACTGCAGACACGTTTGCCTCATTTTTTACCGATAAGGTCGCTGCCATCAGTAACCAGTTCTCTGAACCTGACCAAATTAGTCTACAGCTGCCAACTAACAAGGCCACTCCTTATTCTCCCCAATGACCGAGGAGGAAGTCTCCAATATTCTGCTAGACTCTCATCCCACTACCTGTCCACTGGACCCAATACCATCCAGTTTGCTACAGAAAATTTCCCCCACACTTAACCCAGCAGTCACACACACCATCAACTCCTCACTTACAGCGGAATTCCTTTCTGAGAACAATCTGTATGACCCAAATCAGTCAGGCTTTAAGGAGGGTTACTCTACCGAGGCTGCACTCTTGTTGGTTATGGAATCACTACGCTCAGTTAGAGCTGCTGGTCAGTCCTCAGCCCTTTTTCTACTGGATCTGTCAGCTGCCTTTGATACAGTTAACCACCAACTCCTCCTCTCCACACTCACTGAGCTTGGTATCTCAGGATCCACCCTCTGCTGGTTCATGTCCTACCTGTCAGGGAGATATTTCTTGGAGTGGAGAAGTGTCCAAACTGCACAACCTATCCACAGGGGTTCCTCAAGGGTCAATGTTTGGTTCACTTCTTTTCTCATTATACATCACCTTACTTGGTGCAATCATCCACTCCCATGGTTTCTCATACCATTGCTATGCTGATGACACCCAGCTCTTCCTGTCATTCCCGCCGGAAGACCACACAGTCTCAGCTAGGATCCTGTCATGCCTTGCCGATATATCAGCATGGATGAAAGAACACCACCTTCAACTCAACCTCTCTAAGACTGAGCTCCTTGTCATTCCAGCCAGTCCCTCCATACAACAAAACATCAGCATCCAGCTCAAATCAACCCAACTCATGCCCACAAAGTCTGCCCAGAACTTGGGTGTCATGATCGATGACCAGCTAACCTTTAAGGTTCACGTGGCCTCAATCGCTCGGTCGTGTCGGTTTGCCCTGTACAACTTCAGGAAGATCAGATCCTACCTGTCTGAGCATGCAGCACAACTCCTGGTACAGGCTCTCGTAATATCATGCATTGACTACTGCAACTCCTTACTGGTAGGCCTCCCCACATGCACATACAAACCTCTGCAGATGATTCAGGACGTGGCGGCACGTGTGGTCGTCACCCTGCTATTCATATTCCTCCACTGGCTCCCAGTTGCTGCCTGCATCAAATTCAAAACCCTGACGCTTGCTTACAAAACAGCAACTAAAACAGCTCCTGCTTACCTGAACTCCATTGTTCAAGTGTACACTCCCTCCTGCTCACCACGCTCTGCCAACGAAAGGTGCCTGGTACCACCACCACAACAGGGCCCTAAGTCGCTAGCTAGACTCTTCTCCTCTGTAGTTCCCTGGTGGTGGAGCGAGTTATCTAACTCTGTTCAATCTGCAGAGTCCCTCTCAATCTGAGACTAAGACTGAAGACTAAAGACTCAGCTCTTTCGCGAACACCTCTGCAATTGATGGACTGGAGGTAAAGAGAAAAAAAGAAGAAAAAACCCTGCTTCTATGCAATCTATGCACTCTATGCATTGACTTGGTGCACTGCCTGTGGGCATCTACGTCCTATCGGACTCTATCTTCAGCTTTATGGCACTTACTCGTGTTGTTGTCTCCTGACTAGATCCCTGCTTGTGTTGTATCAGTTTTAGATGTACGTTTCTTTGGATAAAAGCGTCTGCTAAATGAAATTAAATGAAATGAAAAATAATAATAAAAATATATAATAATTCCTACATGTATTTTAAGCCATAGCCTACTTTTAATATGGCGAAATTGTTGTTAGTGTTTCTACATCTTCTTATTCTGTTGTATGATTACAGGCTGTCATTTACATTTCACTTTGTTGAATATGACTTTTTGCTGTCTCTTAAACAGAAGTTCTCCACAGGTACTTGGTATCAATGTTTCATCTCATATCATGAAGTACTTCATTCATGGGTCTGATGATGTCGCTCGTAATTAACAACCCCGCCTCTTTCACATGAATGCACTCGTAGCTGGATAGGAAAACCCTGGGTTGACTGAGCTGGTTGATAACTAGTTTCGTAGTACTGGTTATCTGGACAGCCAATGTTAGGTTCACTGAAGCCAGATAACGAAAAGATATCCAGGATATGTTGAACTTGTTTCATAGTACAGGCCTCTGGTATCGAAACCCGGCTGGAGAGTTTTTATTTTGAATATTTCTAATCCCACAGTTGCACTGAACTCCATTATGTCACGTCTGATTGTGATGGGCAGGCCCGCTTGACCATCTTCCATTGGAGCCAGGCAGAGACTCATTACGCCGCTGGCTGGGCTTACTGGCCAATCACTGGAGAGACAGAGATCATGCCTGTAGCTAGCTTAAAACATTAGGTTTAATCATGTCATGTATGTCTACCAGAGAATAAAAGGTAGTTTATAGCTTTATATGCTGAAACCCATTGCATTGTATATGCTAACTACATGCAAGGGCTGACATCACGTCTACAGTAGCGATAGCACAACTATATAGCAAACTCAACTACATAACAGGATGGCATGACACTTTTCACAGCTGATATGGGAGTACAGTTTGTAAACATAGATGGAATTATATTAAAAATTACACACACAGACATGAAATAATTTCCCATTCAGGCTCTTTTTACAGTTAGCATTTCAGCTGAATGCAGGTTATTCTGTGATTTAAACATCTAAACACTACGTACCTTTCAATTAAACAGCTGCTCTGTTTTTACTTTCATGTGTGTTCTCTGTGACTGGCAGAGGTATGTGTATGCTCAGGTATGTGTCATTTTTACGGAGGTTTT
This sequence comes from Thunnus maccoyii, assembly GCF_910596095.1. Lineage (NCBI taxonomy): Eukaryota > Metazoa > Chordata > Actinopteri > Scombriformes > Scombridae > Thunnus > Thunnus maccoyii. The sequence goes on along the minus strand of NC_056554.1, from coordinate 15,049,275 downwards.
TCAGCTGCACGCTGTCCGTGCACTTCAGGTCAAGTCTCTTCCACCACTCAGCACACAGCCCTGTAACGTTATCCTTTTCTCCTCAGTTTTTCAGTTTGGCAGCTTATAAAAACTTGGGTCTGGGTTGTTTACCCTGTTAGTAGTGTAGTGTAAGGTCAAAAGATTGGTCAGCTATTCATTAGCCAATCAGCATGCAGGAAACCAGTTGATGTACACAGTCCACTACATATGTCAGCAGTGTGATTTTTGGCGTGCGTCACATCTTGCGATTTTAATATAAGAGGGGAGTCAGATTTTGCTAGGTGTAAAAACTTACATAATATGACTCCCCCTCAGTCTCTCCCCTGTTGCCACTAGTGACAAATAGGATCCAGATATGTCAGCAAAGAGATTTTGTTTGTGTCACACCTTGAATTGTTTAATGTAGCCTAAGAGGGGACTTGAACTTCGTTTAGCGAAACTTGCGAAACGAAACTAAGTGAATCGAAATCCCTCATAAAACCATCTCCCTCCCGATTTACTATTCTTTCATTATTCATTCATCCTGCAGTGAACTGAAGATAACAAGACTGTTTTCAGTAAACAGTTTTCAGCTTGTAGCACAAAGTGTGTGCTACAAAACCATCCCAGCAGATAAGTTCAGGGCTGAATTTCTTTCCCAGTACACTCCTGCCTGTGTGTATGTGTGATTTGTGTATTTCTCTTTGTGCAGATGAATTTGGTAGGCTCACCGTAGGACTGCACCTTAGAGAGAATGTGAGAGACTCCACCCTGCTGTCTGAATGTGGAATCCAACACATGTCCGACCTTCAGCTTGAGCGCACGGTCCTGGTGAAAAATTCAAATGGGAAGATGATTAAGATCAACTACGATGAGGGGATGACAGTGGACAATCTGAGGGCAAAGATGCAATATAAGGAAGGCACCCCCACAGGTAACTCACTGAAAGAAAAACATGACTTGAACATGCAGCTGTACAACTTTATTGTTAGATCAACGTGTTTCAGCATGTGGCCTTCATCAGGGTCATCCATCCAGTAATCGATGACAGGTTTTCTTCAGCAAACCCTGAGTTTCTCTCCTCCTTCTTACACAGCAAGACCATAGACTGTATATAAAGATATATATATATATATATATATATATATATATATATAAAATACTTATATATAATGAGCCAGACTCACTGTTTCATTTCCTCATTCATTCAGTCCTCTAGAATAAGGGACCAGCAGGTTTATCCTCTGCGGAAGTGTTTCACTGGACAGCAACACCCCTTTGATCGAGTGTGTTTATTGATTGGTTATTAATTGGTCAGCTGATCTGACAGGACAGTAAACAGTCGGGCTGTTGTTGTAATACAGCAGATGAATCGTGAATCAATCATAAAAAAAACACTCTTGTAGCTTTATTATTTTTCCTCATCAGCCAAAAGGCTTCTCCTTTCTTCTTTTCTGTATCAAGTACAATTAGGGTCCTTCAGGAAAATATGACGCTGCACAGCTGCGTCTCCTATAAAATCATCTTAAGCCTGACGTCAGACGTTCACAAACTAAATAAGCAATATTTTATTTAAACATATTCTGCAGGCTGGCAGCTGTTTTTATTGCTCTTTTTCATCATTTATGTTCTTTCATTAATTAACTGATTTAAATTGTCTATTGTGTCTTATGACAGACAGACGCTGCTATAGATCTATAGTCAAATGATAACAATTGGAGTACTTATCAGCTGTTTTCCTTCCAGCTATTATTAAGTAACAGTTTAAAGTGTTAATTAGTTATTCATGAATTTTAAGGTTAAATTTAAGTGTTTGAACTATTACTTAATAATTTCAACATATTGATAGCTGACTTCTATTTGACAGTTAAGGTGCATCATGAGTAGTTACCGTCTCCTCAAAATGATGCTGGAGTGAGTGAGAACATCCCGTTTGGTCAATTAAACCCCTTCGTCCTGAGTCACAGTCAAAATCCTGGTTGGAGATCAGTTTGTTACTCAAGGACTATCTTTAACAACGTTACCGCGTCTAGACAGTAGTCAGTCATTTATTTGAACATCGGTTTTAGTCCTCACATTCAAATATCACACAGTGTGAATTCACCCTCAGCTCAGAATAAAACCTCTTTATGTCCTTCTGTTATAACACTGTGACTCTGTGCACATCGATCAGGCAGCTGTCAGGTTATTACAATAGTTCCTGCACTTAAATGTTTGTTGCACATTATGTCAGTTTAAATTAAAAAGTCTGTATGAAGCTTTAAACACACAAGATCAATGAATAAGTCAGCCTGATAATTATCTCTATAACTCATGATGTGATTGGTCGCACTGATGGAACAATCATAGGTTTCATGTCATATTTCAGATGCAAACTCAATGTAGTTTGAAAGTGAGTCCTTTAAACAGGCTGCGTATACTTTGAATGTGCTTTAACAGCATTTCAGTTTCTGTATTTAAATGTACATTTGTTGAAATAAAGTCGCTGAATGCTGTTGGGCAAAGATCTAAATAGACGTCTAAAAATGTTCTCTCAGTCTGGACCTTGAAGCCTTTTCAACTGCAAATCACCAGACTCATTATTATTGTCTCAGACTGTTGTTTTTTTTTTTTTTACAATATTTTAATAGACAATAGTCTTTTTAACTATATATTTTTTTGCTGCCCCCTGTGATTTGTCACCTTCAAAGCTGAATAAATATATTTTAAATGTATTGCACAGCAAGATGTTTACTTCTAATACACTGGTTGCAGGTCCAAGAAGGACAAATTGAATTGACCTTTTAAGAATCATAAATTATATCTTTGGAATTAATTTTTTTCATCCTTGGCAGATAGTGAATGAGCCTTTTCTTACTGTGTGTGTGTGTGTGTGTTTGTAATTATGGTAGATCAGCAGAGACTGATCTACGGAGGAAAGAAATTGCAGCATGGCAGACTGTCTGACTATGGAATCCAACACATGGATACCATTGATTTAACGCTCAAGCTTCGAGGGGGATGGCTTCCACCAGAGGAGGGCAAAGGATGTGTCATCCCAGATACTGTGGATGGTGCAATGGGTGACAAGGAGGGCAGAAATCAAAGTACGGAAAACTTCTCAAATTTTAAAACCCCTTCAGGATCTAACTGTGCCATACTTTAATGTCTCATTTTCATTCCACCGTCACACCATTAGTGGCGGAAGTGACCCTGCTTGTAGCTCAAGTTCTGCTCAGGTGTGTGTAAGAGAACCTGTTCACACCAAGTCCTCATCTATGGACAGACTGGGACACTGTGTTTTAACCATTGTTACTTGGAACAGAAGCACAGAGATTTGTTTGGTTAATTTATAGCCACTTGGTACTAGTCACGGAAAATATAACCCTGTATTTGATGTTTAAAAGAAGAAAAGATGAAAGCAGTTGAATCTGCACCAGTTCTTCTGTTAATTCTCTTTGCTTTGTTTGCTTTGACTTTCCAGACCTTAGTATGAAACTGAAGCATTTATGTGAGCTCATTGTCTGTTGTTTTTATCCTAAAATGTAAAGAAAAATTTAGAAATATGCCATTTTTGAAAAAAATTTCTAACTTTGTTGGAGATTACACCATTTTTTGTCATCAGTGTCATAATTGTTCAGTGTTATTAGAGGATTGACCTATAGATGGTGCTACAGATCTTCTGGGCCTCTGCAAAGTTTACTCTATATTAAGTTACTCAGTATGAAAGCTTATGGCCTTCAGGTCTGCACATTTTTACACTTCTTTACCTACGTGAGCAGAATTGAGCACCTTTCCACTACGCTACATGTAAAATAAATGTTTAATATTTTGAAATTTATATTGCATGTGAATAAATGTTACAATTTCACTGTCAACATGCAGGAAGTTCAGTCACATACATATATGGAGAAAACATCTAATATTCAGCATTTTATTCTCTTGGCTTTTCTTGTTATTCAACATTGTTGTGTCATTAAACTTATTTTATGTCATAAGATTTTTTGATTGATGCTAAAAAAATTAAATAAAATTATAGCCTTGGACCAATGTTTTATGCAAGATTATTATGTTTTTGAGATTGAAATAAATACATGGATGAAATAAAAGTACATATTATTAATAAATGGGGGGTGGTTGATGTGTATTCTTTGTCTATAGGCCACATTTCTGCATAAACTTTACACAGAAGGGCTGGATGGATAACATGTCTGTCTTAAAGCAACAGTCAGGTGTCCATATGAACATTGAAAGAGGTTTTCCTCGCTGTAATCATTCCTCCTGTTCATACTGGCTGTTAAAAGATCCTCTTCAAATGAGCTTTCAATATAAGTGATGGGGGACAAATTCCACAGTTTGTCCACACAGTCATTTTATGCTAAAATGCATTTAAAAGTTTATTTGAAGCTTATATGAGGCTTCAGCAGTCTGAGTTAGTCATATCAAGTAGATATTTGCCACATTTACAGTCTTTTTAGCATCAAATTCCCTCTTTGTGTTTCCCCGTTGAGCTGTGGAGGAAGTATAGTAACAAAAAAAGGGATTTTGGTACTAAAAAAGACTGTAATGTTGAAAGATATCTACTTGATTTGACTCATTTGGACAACTGAAACTTCTATTATTATTAACTTCAGATAAAGTTTTGAATACATTTTTGCACAGGAGGAGGACTGTGTATTTTGACCCCCATCACATCTGCCTGTATTGAGGCAGATGTTAGAACTCCTGTTGTTTTAAGATGTACTATATAAATAAAAGTGATTGACTTACATTTTAAGTGCATTATGAAGGGATCTTCTAATGGTCAGTATGAATAGGAAGGGTGATTATGGCAAGAAAAACCTGTTTCAATGTTCATTTGGGCGCCTAACAATATTATATAGGCTACTGTGGACAAGTATTTATAATCGTTTGAGTTTTGGCAGAAATGTGGAGAAGGGGCAGAGAGAAATCCCATTATATTTCAACAGAATGACACTACACCGCCCTATCAATAAACAAAAACAAACAACACGTCACGTCGGGCTAAGCATGCTGAGAACAGCCGAGTGAATTGACTCTTCGCGCTTTCCGTAGCAGGTTGTATTCCCTGCCAACATGGCTGCCATCAGGAGTGGGGTGACTCCGGGCTGCTTAGCGAGGTGTTTTCTGAGACAAACTGGAAAACCGAGCCGAGGCAGCCATCCTCTTTCAGACACATGGAACCACGTAGGTCTCACTTACAATTTACCGCCTGTTACTTTCCCGCTGCTTTTTAAACAAAGACACAAACAGCGGCTTTCTCTCGGCTAACTCGCTAGCCGATTAGCATCCTCACAGCGTAGTAATGTGCATGTCTTCTGTGTGACTTTGACAGCAGCAGCCTCTACAGGAGACACACATTTCACTGTTTAAGTTTTAATCACCACGGTTCATAAGCGACAACATAGATAATTTAGTTAAAAGTAACGAAATGCTTGCTGCTGATCATTAGGAGTGTTTTTATGGCATTATTGAGGTTTACCCTTCATCTCTGGGGCTCCTGCCAGCCTTGTCAACATCTACCGCAGAAATCTCTCCTAAAGTGCAGATATTACAGCTGTTGCTCTGCCCTTTGTTTAACTGATGTTTATACAGGTCTAAATCTTAAGTAACTAACCTCAGGTTTAACACAGAGTCCTGTAGAAATCACCTAAATGCCCCTAGAGGTCACTGTATACATGTGAGTAACGTCACTGTTTTCAAGCCTGTTATAAAACAGTCAGGAGCCCAAATTAACATTGACATCATAGGTTTATCTTTCTGTAATTATTCCTCCGGTTCATACTGGCCATTAGAAGATCCCTTCATATTGCACTTATGCGTACATGCACTATACACCAACCTGATGGTACACACACAGACATAAGCACATATATTTGCACATACACATATACTATACACATATAGATATTTATTCATATATCATAGGTAGGACATGTATACTGCACTTTACATACATACACTCATATATTTTTTAGACTATTCATGTTGTTTATAGTCTTGTTTATTACTGTTGCTTTCACTCTTTTAAATATTAGTTTTTTTCCTTTCTGGAAAAAAAAACAGTGACTTAAACGATTGATTATCAAAATAGTTGCAGATCAATTTCCTGATAGCCAATTAATCAGTTAATTGTTTCAGCTCTAAAATATTTCAATGCATGTAGGCTATGAATGATAAAACGTGCATTGTATATTGTTCCAGTGGTATTTCTGATTTCCTTCATGGCTGCAACAGCACCAACATGTGTCATCAGGTTGTATTTTATTGTGTGAAGTGAGCACCTGCCTGACGCTCGTTCCCTCTGGTTTACAAACAGCGGTTGCTGCAGAGGTCCCACCTGCACACAGTGTTTGAGTGCAGCAGTCCGACCACAAGGACTCTGCTGGGCCGGAGACAACATGGAAAGTTGCTGTGGGTGAACGCCGTGGCAGTCAGACACAACAGCTCACAGGTGAGTTGGCACACAAGTGATAACTGTTGTCTGAGTAGCATCAGTGACTGGCGGAGGAGTGAGATTATCCTGTTATGGCTGCTTAGATTAAAGCTCTGTCTGTGTTTTTTCATCATGTACATGACGCTATATTCAAATATACATTGTAAGAATTTGAGTTACAGGTAAACAAAAAGCATTTTTTGTTTTAAAATGACCAGAATTGGAAATATAAGCCTGTTTCACTGCCTTTTTTCAATCATTATTAATGTAAATAAATCTCTAATATGATCATAAATTACTGGTAACTTAAGTTTTTGGAGTAACAACGTGTTCCAATGCTGTGTTTGACATTTTGAAAAAACAGTCAAGGCCTTGAAAGTTTTTGAAAGTAGACGTAAATAGACTTGGGTCAATGAAAGTGCTTGAATTTATATATTTTGTTCAAGAATAGAACATTGTTTTGCTGCGTTAAAGAAGGAAAGAGACCACATAGTCTGTGAGCTTCTGTAAATCCTACCAGGTATTCTGTGTTGTAACAGTTATTAACTTTGATCCATGTCTCAAACTGTTCTGTGTTGGGTCCTTGAATTTGAGGGGATTGGGCCTGGAAAGTACTTGAATTTGATGTTTCAGAAGGTGTGGGAACCCTACTTTAATTTTTTCTCAAAAATACATTTAGTATGAAGTAAAATCTTTATCACAGTAATTTTATATTTCAATATTAATATGTATTGTCAAATATATTGAGAATATAAAACAGATAAAATAACTAGATGGATGGAAATGCCTGTTTTAGTATTATCCAGAAGAGAAATATACCTGACAAATCAAGGCAAAAACAATGTAAAAATGTAATAAAGCTTTGATTTGCAACATTACCCACAATGAACTAATATAACCACAGATATGAAAGGGATTATATCCTCACACACAAACACACAGTATATATCTTCATATTACCCTTAAGACGATTGCTTAAATTTTGTCTTGAAAATAAGTATTTTGCTTTTTGGAAGAATTGAAATGGTTCAAAGTAAACTGAATCAAATTGTGGCCACAATTGGAGATTTTGTGGTGCGCTAAATCACTGCTAAGAGTCAAATTCATATCAAATAACTGCTAAATCGATACTGATATTGCCAGATCCCACCTGAGGCTGGATCCATAGCAGCTTCTTATGAACCTCCAGTTATTGAGTCGGTACCTGTCTCCCTGCCGGCAGACCCCACCCCCATCATCGCACATCCAATCACTGAACTGGTGGCTGACATTCTCACCTGAATCATGTTTCTCCATTTGGATTCATATTTTCAGATCCCAGTCGAAACTGTTTCCGTGGCAGCACCAGTATCGGACAGCTCTGCTGCTCCTCCAGTTTTGGGGCCCGCTGACCCCACCCCAGTCATAACGCAGCCAATCATTGAGCAGGCGGCCGACGCTGCACCGACTGCGGTGGAGGTCCTGCAGGCTGCGGCTACAGATCCCACTTTAGCAGAGCTGGGACTCGCCGCCCACACACCAGTGGGACTGATCCAGAACTTGTTAGAGTTCATGCATGTGGATCTAGGTTTACCCTGGTGGGGAGCCATCGTTGTCGGTAAGCACAGATCAAGAAAAACTTAGAAAGCAACATTCGGGCATTCTGGGAAAGTAGTGAAGGCAGGTTATATCTGTATCCAAGGATGTACTTCCTGTCTCACTTCTAATCTTCTTCTTCTGTTCCTCTTTGTTTCTGTAAATCTTTCCCTCCATCGTATAGGAACAGTGATCGCTCGTATGGCTGTGTTTCCAGTCATAGTGAAGGGCCAGAGGGAGGCGGCCAAGCTAAACAACGTCATGCCCGAGATGACCAAACTCACCACCAGGATGACTGAGGCCAAACAGAGTGGAAACAAATTTGAATGTAAACTTTCTCCTCTGTCTCTTCACTGCGTTTCTCTTTTCAGTCACAATACAGATGTGTGTGTGTGTGCAATTTCAGAAATGAGCTGCTGTTTTTCATGTTGCAGTTGCCAAAGCCTACTCCGACCTGAACTTGTTCCAGAAGAAGCATGATGTGAATCCTCTCCGTGGCTTCCTGGTTCCTTTGGTGCAGGTCAGTTTATCTCTTCCAATCAAATTTAAAACATAGTATGCATCTAACCGATTAAAGCGGGATTCATTTTCATGTCTGTTTCTATATGTTGCCCTTTTGTGGTGACAAACCTGAATGAAATAAAATAATCATAATAATGGAGACAATATAAGGAGGTAAAAACTGATCAGGATCTGATTTATTAAGTAAGTTTGCATACCAACCTCATACTTAATGCCAGTTTGTGACACTATGTTGAAGATTTGTAGGGTTTTTTTTCTGTTTGGCCATTGTATCTGTTAATGATGAAGACGACTCGCTCATCTGTCCGTCTCCCCTCAGGCACCAATCTTCATCTCCTTCTTCATCGCACTGAGGAAGATGGCCTACCTGCCGGTGCCCAGCATGCAGACAGGTGGCGTGCTCTGGTTTCCAGATCTGACGATAGCAGATCCTTTATACATCCTGCCTTTTGCCGTCACTGGAACTATGTTCTTTATCCTGGAGGTGAGCCAGCTTTTACTCAACTTGTCAGACAGATAAACGGGACATTGTAACTGTAAAATACCGCATTGGCCTGAATATAGGATGATGTATTCTGGAAATTACATTTGAAAAAGTGAGGTTCTTCTTATATTACATGTTCACAAGAGAGCGTACTGGTGTAACAGCAGCTCCTACAGAGAGTGCTGCATTATAGGTGATTTGGAGTTTTAATGTCGCTAGGCTAACGAGCATATTCAAGTCCATTTGTGGTGCATCTGTCGGCGCTAAAAGTGTTTCATTAGCTCAGTTTAACTAACAGGTGTTTCTGAAGGCTCGTTTGATGTGTTTTTTCTGCCACAGAGGAAATAAATTCATGGCAAGTGAAAACAAGTCAAAAGCGTCTTCCAACGTCTTGACTGCAGAAACGTACCAGGGTCCGAACTGTCCTTTAAAGCTGCCAAGAATTACTGCTGTCACAGATGATGAAGAGGTCAAACAGACAATCTGAAATATGCTAACTTGACCGCTTCCAAGAGTGTTACTGATAGACAAGCTGTGTGTTATATCTGAAAAAAATCTTTTTCCCAAAAACAGGCGTTGGAAAAGGAGAGAACAGGGGGTCGTCTTATATTCGGGCCAATATGTTAATATGAACCCTGTTGATGTGTAGTTTTTTCAGTGCTCTTATGCCAAAAACAGTCTCCTTCCTGTTATTATCAAGCCAGACAGAATAACCAATCAGCACAAGCACTTAATTATTAGAATATTAGGACTATCATTGGACTGACTGTCACCTTAATAATCTTCACATTTGTTGCCTCCAGCTGGGTGCAGAGTCTGGTGTTGACAACCCCAATCTGAAAGCCATGAAGACTGTGTTCAGGATCATGCCCTTCATCATCCTCCCTCTCACCATTAACTTCCCCACAGTGAGTCTGCCTCTCACTCTACTCTTTTCTCCCTCATCTTACATATAAGCAGGTAGTACCAGGAAATACAGTTTAAACATTTTAAACTCTTTGCCGCATTCAGTGTCTAAAGTCTGTTTCTCCTCAAACAAACCTCAGGCTGTTTTTACATACTGGTTGACCTCCAACTGCTTCTCCTTGGGTCAAGTCGCTCTGCTCAGACACCCCTTCATCAGACAGAAACTGAGGATCCCAGATAGGATCAAACACCCGGAGTCCGCGCTGCCTCCAAATGAAGGCTTAATTGAAAGCATGAAGAAGGGTTGGTGTTTTAAACTACTTAAATCTGATAGATTAAGACATTTCATCTATTCATTGTTTGATTCACTGAAAAATAAATCAGAAAAATTGCAGCACTGATTATTTCTCTGGTTGTGTTTCCAGGCTGGAAGAATGCTCAGCTGGCCCAGCAGCTGGAAGAGAGGGAACGAAGGATCAAGAACCATCTGGACCTCGCTGCCAAAGGTCAGTCCCAACATACGCAGATCCTCTCTCCATATCTTGGTTTGGCTTGATTTTACAATTTGTGACATCAGAACAAAGAGCTGGCTGGAGTTGTTTCTAAATGAGAATATAGGATGGGTAAAAATATATAGGAAAATAAAATATCTCTCCAATACAATGTCCTAATTTTGTACATTATTTGTACTAGTATACAAATAGAGGAGGTGCTCCCCCTTGTGGCCATAGTCAGATATAGCAGCAATGACACTTGAATAATAAAAAGATAATTGTAGCAAAAAGAGAAGAGTATTAATGGGGATTGCGGATGTTTTCTTGCCTTTACTGTCGAAACTTTTACACAAGACTGAGAGCTAGAAAATAGTGTAAAAAATTATCACCGTCATTTATTACCTTCTGTATGAAAATACAAGTTTTTCAACTAACAACCAGACGACCCACCTAATAATAAAATGTTACTGACTGCAGTTTAGGGAACAGGTACACACTTAAAATTCTGGTACAGCTACTATATGTATTCAGCCCTGCAGATTTGCAGACTTCAAGTTGTGCCGCAGTTGAATCAACAAGGCCATAAAGTTTGTTTCACAGCAAAATCAGCAGGTGATAAACGGCTCTCATATGAGTATTTCGAGTTTTGCATGTAAACTTTTACCAAGTCTGAAACCTTACAGACTTTCCAGAGTGAATTTTTGCTGAATTTACAGCATCTTAACGAGTGTTTTTTGTGTTTATTGTACTAGTATTTAAACAGTTAGTCAATACATCGATAAATTAATCAACAGAATGTTAATTGGCAACTATTTTGATCATTGTTTGTTTGGCAAAAATATACTTGTTCCAGCTTCTTATATTTTTTTTAATTTTCTTGGTATAAAGTAAACATCAGCTGTAGGAACAATAATATGTATTTTGTTGTGTTTGCTGCCTTTTTATAGACCAAATGATTAAGAAAGAACATAATTGGTCAAGAAATCAAAATATTTGTTAGTTGCAGCCCCACATCAATCACACTTTTTGTGTCATTTTCCGTGTGTTTACATCTGAAAACAGACATTTATTGAGGACATTTTAGGTTTACAGATGCTGTTGCTGTAACAAAAGCAATTTATGAGGTCACAATTTTTTTATTTATTTTTTGCCTGTTGTGTGCCACTTTAATACCCTTTAACATTTTCACAAAACAGGCCAATGTTATCACCAAAGAGCCACAAAAGCTCACTCTTCAGGTTTGAAGCCACACTAATCAAGTGTTTTGTCAAATGTACTTCCACATCCTGACAACTAGATGGAGCCGTCAGCACGATTGTCTGGCTGCTGCCAAGCGTTCGACGCCTGAGACCGTTTACAACGAATACTGCAGCAAGTTTCTTTCATTTCTAAAAGTCCTTCTCTCTCTGCAGGTCCACTGAGGCAGACTTTTACCCACAATCCTCTCCAGCAGACGCCTCCCATAGGCGCCGCATCAGCTAAAGACAAGACAGCCGTTGGCAAAGCGAGGCCATGGAAGGACACTATTGGATAAATCAGAGATAAATCAGAGTGGCTGAGTGTTTGAGAGTATCATGAATTATGTACATATTTATAGATGCAGGAGAAGGAGGGAAAAGATGACAGGGTGGGTAAGAGTTGTCATTGTGTATGTGTTATTCTAATTAAAATGTAAAATCTGCCTCAAAACAACCACTTTGGTGCATGTATTGTCATTATATTTCACTACACAACATATTAATACACTCAACCAGTAATGTCCTTGTAGCAAAATGAAAGAAATAAGACATTTATGTTGTCAACAAGTAATTTTATTATAAATACATGTTTGCAGTTCAACTGTCTCATACTCTTCTACATTTAACAGCCTGTGTGTGAGAGACACTGAAGACAAAATGAGTTAATTTGAGTAAAAATAGCCCTTTGTTTCACTAGACTTTGCACCTGAAAGTACAAAACTTTTATGAACTTTTTCTCCACATGAATGAATGTGGATTTACATATTTAAATCTTTTATTGTTTGTTTTACTTTGTGCAAATAATAATATCACCAAGGCTGTTTCTATGGTCTGCAGTGCTTTTAGTTTCAAAATGTTCTCCTGTCCACTTAATTTAACCATAATAATAATAATCTGTAACCTTCCAGTAAAATCAAAAAGATATCTCTCGGGTTATATGATGTCATACATGACATATCAATTAAATAATTTTCTACTAAAACTTTCAGTTCTGTGCTAAAAAAAACAAAACAAAACAGGTGTAGTTGATTTTTTTCAGGAGTGCATTAAAAATGGTCTCTCTGAAGTCGCAGTCAGCTTGAATGAAATCTTGCCAACAAGCACCCGGGCGCCATCATGCATGCATTCGTTAACATTATCGCCGGGGTGATGATTGACAGGTCAGAGAGCTGCGTCCAGCTCAAGCCCAATGTTAGTCCATCAAGGCCTAACAGTAGTAGTTGACTGGCCAGGATGAGTTCAGGTTGAGCCTCTGTGTGTGTTTGTGCGTCGTCAGTCTCTGGCAAGGTATTAAAACCAAAATGTCTCTACTCTTCCTTGTCAATGTCCATTTCAGTCAGAACGGAGAAGCACACCTTCTGAATGAGTATGCCAGATTTAGCTGAAAGAGGAAGAAACAGGAGAAGATAAATCAACAGTTCAGTCCTGGGTCCAATTTGAATTTTTAAAACTTTAATGGGCAACTTTTGAGCCGTGATATCTGGTTTTAAAATTTAGTTTTACTTAACATGAGTGAAGAGTGTATGGTAGACACGCACATCCAAAAAACTTCAACCACAACAGGTGCTGGTCCAAAGAAAGAAGAAAGTCTGCACACTGTAGCTCCCTTTTTCTTCAAATGCAATTTAATGGGACATCCACACTTTGTGAAAAAGGGAGCTACAGTGTGCGGACTTTCTTCTTTCTATTGTACTTAACCTGAATGAGCCTTCTCTAATTATTTAATCAGTTTAGCTTTAAACAGCTAACAGTATATTGTAAATTAATATCCAAAAAGTCTGATAACTTTGTAATAATTCTTCAAATCATGCTACACCAGTTGGTAGAAATGTCCATTTATGTTAAGGTAATTTATTGCTAACATTTTAATTTTTTAATTAAAAACGTCATATTGCCTGGAACACAAAATCTACAAAATCTAATGGTATTTCAACTAAATTAGTATTAGTAGTATTAGTATTTACATGAATGACATTTTTTCTCCCTTAAAGTGAAATAAAAGATACTAAAAGTACATTAAATCATGCAGATTGAGTTTACTTTTAATGTAAGTGGACGTCTCTACCATTTGGTTGAGGCTCATATTTAAAAAAAAAGCATTCAGTTAAAAAAAAACAAAAAAAACGTTTTTGTTATTATTTTTGCCCAAAGAAACTAAGAAATAAAATTAAAAAAAAAAAAAAAAGTTTCCTTTGAAAGGTTAAAATAAATACAATTTCTTGTATTTCATCCAGCCTGCATTTAAGTAAATGCAGTTAATGCTGAATGATACAAATGGATTCAAACTACTTGAACCCCTGTTTTTTTAACTCCCATTGTTATTTTTATTTCTTTTCATTTCTTGTCTTTTTTTTTTTACAGTAAAGATTTCATTTACTAGCAAAGCTGCAAAACTGGAGCATAAAAATGTATTTCATCATTATTTCACATTTAAGATTTAAGAATGTGCACCGACATGCGTTACTTGTCGACATAAACACTTTAACTATGACCAACAGCAGTCTGATTTGCCACGATGCACCTCAAACATCTGCAAACTCCAACTCTATACGATCTCAAGCAGCATTACTCTATTAAACATGTGGAGCATTACGTTCGGTATGAGGGAGAGGTGAGAAACTCAGCTTTGTGGTGCATGTTGTTGTTATTATTATTGTTAAAAAAAGTGTCTAAGGACGTCCCTAGAACAACGAGAGCAACCCAGTCATTTACCACCAGGTAATTTGACTTTGAGACCCCTGCTTTAAAAACAAACGGACAATTTTTCAAATATGAAAACAATGAGAGAATCCTGCGGCTTTCTTACCAATCATCTTCCGTAGCAGCAGCGGCCTCTTATGGGCCGGAGTGTAGCAGCAAAGGAAGTAAACGGGCACTCCTGACAGGGCGATACCAATGCCAATGAGGGAGTTGATGGTGTCACTGTAGAGCGGCACCACCACCAGGAAGACAGTGAGCAAACAGAAAACGATGGGGTAGAACAGACTGAGCTGAGGGAGGACGAGAGAGGGAAAGATTAGACATTGTGGCCTTGAATTGTTGATGAAATAAAGCGCTGTACTTTAGATGAGTGAGCTACCTTCAGTGGTCTCTTCCTGTCCGGCTGCTTCCAGCGCAGATACAGTTGTCCCAAAATGGACAGACCCACAAAGAACCAGTAGCTGAAGCTGTAGTAGTTGATCAGCCTGAAGACGTCCTCTACGCACAGGTAAATGAGAGCCATGAGCCCCTGCAGAGTATAAAGCAAGTCAGATTGAGAAATGTGAGGATGTAGGGTTTTTTTTGCAAAGATACAACACTTTAAATAAAACAGATAAAACAGACGATGAAGGCAGACTGACGTTGAAGAGCAGAGCGGGGACGGGGGTGTAGCGGGTGACATGGATCATGCACAGGTAGTCGGGCAGGTGGCCCTCTCTGGAGCCCACGAAGAACAGCCTTTTGAGACACAAAAATGTGGATCAGAGTGGTGATGAGTGACGCCGACGGACACAAGTGACAATGAGTGGGGTTCTGATAACACACGGATGAAATGACGGCGCAAAACGTTTCCTAAAAGTGCAGAATCACTCACCTGGAGGACGCCAGGATGGAGGCGTTTAGCCCTCCGAAACAGGACAGAGCCACAGCTAAGGGAATAGTCCAGTTCATCACTCCGAACACCTGGTCTGCAAACGTCTGGAGAGAGAAGACAGAAGAGTCTTTAACAAAAGGATGACGAATACAAAGCTTAAATAAGATGATTTATTGTGGATTATAGACACTTACCACTGCTACAGCATCACTGTCTAAGATTGCATTCATGGGAAGGATGGTGTAGTACGCCACGTTGGTCAAAATGTAGATTACTGTCACTATGGGCATGGAAATAGCGATGGCCAGTGGCAGATTCCTGTAATTAACACAAATAAACAGCAGAGGGAAGCAAAAGAGAGATGAGACGTAGATTCAGGGTTCCTCATGAGTCGGCGGGACAAGAGCCAATCGACCCTATGGGTGAGGGAAGGATGAGGATTGGGATAAGGTTGGGGTGTTTATCACTTAATCTGCCTGGGAACTCGGGGAGAGGCTTGAGATCCGATCACATGTGTAGCCTTGCTTCATTTGATCAGCGTTTGGAAGTGTGAATCACAGCAATAAATTTCAAGCACACATTTGTGGTTTCAATGCGGTTTCCTTTAAAAACATCATCACAAACTCTTTCACACCTATTGTTTCACCCACTCTTTATTTTGTCTGTCACATATTGTTCACTACTCAGCAATTTGCTCCTTACTGGCTGACATTTATTTCAGAAAGAAAAAAAGCTAATTTACCTTCTTTTTTAACTCAGGACAGAAAGAATTTTCTTTGGTTCAACAATAATCTAATTATTCTGGTAAATTTGAGGTCATTGATTAACCTCTGTTAGATATAGTAAAAATATGCGAATAAAAACTCAGTAACACTTTATTTTACAGGTTCTTTTTATACTAATTACCTGGAAATTTTCTGAATAATTGTTTATCTAATACTTTTCTCATATTCTACAAAATTACATAACTCTTTCAAAGAAATGTCATTTATCAGTTAAACAGCAGCTACTTTTAGGAAGTTTTGAAAATACGTCTTGGAAATAAGTGAAAAAGTAAGAAATCTGTGAAGTGTTATCTTAATTGTTGCTAGAAGTGTTTTTAAGAAACAATCTAATACGCAAAGACAAAACTACACACTGAAAAATACTTTTTTTCTGTCTGATGAAGAATTGATAAGAGTCTAATTTTTTTAACGGGTTTTGCAAATTAACAATTACATACAAATACTGTATAATGAGTGGGCACTTTTTTTTCAAATTTTCTAATAATTTTTGCAAAATGTCCGAAAAATGGATCGTTAAATACCTGCAAATTTCTGGGAAATTAGTATAAAATTCAGGGACGTGTAAAATAAAGCGTTACCAAACACTCTCCTAACTTTAGTTTGTGTCCAAGACAAATCTGGATGATATTTGTGTCTCCACCTTTAGACTGATGATAGATTTTTTTTCTTTGAAAATGAGAACAAATTCATAAATGTGTGGACAAAATGTAAGTGTACGAAATACACAATCTTCAATTCATTAGTGGCATCAGATAATGTTCAAAATGGTAACACAGTGTTAGCAATAAGTTTCATTTAAAATCATGACATAATTAATTAATCTATGTGTCTGTCTAGGAGAGGTAGATGAAGAGAGGAGGAGCTCTTATTTAAGATTCTGCCCTGAAACACTGTGATAGATGTAAATGCACCATGGATTTAGGAAACAAGTATATTGAAACATAGTAAAAAATAGTAAAAGAATTAAATAAAAACAAAGTTGCTTAATGTTTTGGTTTTTTTTTACCATTTTTCAGGAGTCTCTTCCAGCTCTCAATGTTGACAAAAACATGTACATCCACAATAAGGATGAACATATTTTGCTTGTATTAAGTGATGGTAAATAATAATAAATGTTCTACCAAAGTGAATTATCGCTGAAATGTATTTCAAAACCTGATTGGAAGTAGAAAATGCTGAACTGGTCACAATCAAATGCCATCATCCGACAAGTGTATCATCTTTATCACCCTCCTGCCCGCCCTCCTCACCTCTCTGGGTTCTTGATCTCCTCTGTGACAAAGTTGAGGGTGTCCCATCCAGAGTAGGAGAACAGAGCCGAGTACAGAGCCAGAGCGATGCCTCCGGGGTCCTGGGATGAGCCTTCGAACATGCCCTCGAAGTTCTGTGTGTAACCTGAAACACAACACAAAGGGAAATGGTAAGTAATGGAATATAATTTCATGATTGTTACAGTATTTGGGTTAATATTCTGAATGTAAGATAAAAGACCTTGTCCGAGCTTCACCAGCCCAGTGATGATGACCGCAATGAGAGCAATGACTTTGGCGTAGGTGAAGAAGTCCTGGACCCTGGTGCCATACTTCACATAGGCACAGTTCACAAAGGTCAGCAAACCTGAGGGGAAATAACCACAGTAAGTTCATAAACACTCTATAAACATGCACGTATTACTGATACACACATCCAAACGGATTTCTTGAAATCCTTCAACGGTCTCAATGGTGACATTTGCTCTGTAAACTCAGCGCTTGTTTCCGTGTGAGTTTGCCAGGTTTAAGGAAACGGTGCTGCTGACTCAAGCAGACTGCCGTGTTGTTTTTCAGACGAGGAAACAGCTGAGTGCAGCACATACAAACTCACACACGCACACACACACACACACACACACACACACACACACACACACACACAAACACAAGGGCCCACAGGTACAGCCATAGAGATGAGAGAAAATATAAAAGCTTTTGTGAAATTAGATCTTTTCTCTGATTTTTCAGCATTTACTCTTCTCAGCTGCTTCATTTTTCCTTTACTGCCCTAGTTTCACTTGAAGCAGTATCGATGTTTTTGGAAAACATGTTTTCATGCTTCTTTCTTTCTGAGACTTATCTCTCTCTGGGCTCTTATCAGCACATGATTCCTCCAGTTTCTAAACATTAAGATAGTAAAGTGCAGGATGTCTGCTCATTTTGAATCCTCCTGTGTCCCAGCAGTGGTCAATTGCCTAAGAAGCAACAACAACTCAAAATTACTCTAATTTCCTGCTCTAAAAAGTGTTTTTTTATTGCACTATTCTTTTGTTCACAAATGTGTTTTTAATTGGATTTTGAGGGGATAATTACTGGATTAAAATTAAAAGGTATTTTTAACAGGAAATGGAATTTTTAAAAACTTAAAATTGACCAAAAACCATGTAAACCACCCCTAAGTTATACCTTAAAGCGCCCGGATTTTCAAATTACGGTGAAAATTAAGTATACAGAAAATGTATGTGTAAATCAAGGGAGTTTTCAAATTAGAGTGTTTTAAGGAGTTTAGTTTTTGCTTTAAGAACCCCTTAATTACTCCTCAAATTAATAAATAAGGGATTATGTAGCCCTTGAATAATACCTAATTTGTAAATTAAAGGTGAAATATATGACATTCAACCCCACTAGATGTCATACTAGAACACCAGCATCTCAGACCAAAACAAATGTGCAGCTCACAAAACTCAGATCAACCTATTTCTCACCTCAATGTTTTCATATTTTACTGTACTGTTTAGCTGTGATATGAGAAACTTTGTGACATGGCTGCCATGTTGGAAATGGACGTGGGGAGGACACAGAGGGACCCACATGCACTAATATGTACACAAGCCGGACCAGCTACCTAGACAAAGAACAGAGAGGCTCAGATTACAACACACACAGAGGGAGTGTGACTTCTTTCTCTGCTCAGTACGCCATTACTTCACTATATCTTTACATAGCAAATAGTTGTTTGCTTACATCTAGTGGGGCTGAATGTCGTGTATTGCACCTTTAAG
Organism: Thunnus maccoyii; assembly: GCF_910596095.1. Classification (NCBI taxonomy): domain Eukaryota; kingdom Metazoa; phylum Chordata; class Actinopteri; order Scombriformes; family Scombridae; genus Thunnus; species Thunnus maccoyii. The sequence goes on along the minus strand of NC_056554.1, from coordinate 15,030,227 downwards.
GGCTTCTCAAATTAAGGTGTTTAGAGGGGTTTGGGTTTGCCTTTTCAATTCAAAAGGATCTCTGACAGTCATACTGAACAATTAAAGGGGTTTGGTATGTTTTCAGGGGTAAATTAAGGAGCAATTAATGGTATTTTAAGAGATTCTTGTTTCATAGTCGTTATTTAAATATTTCTCCAGACTCTACAAGTCTTGTAAGCACTGATTTAACAAGTTCAGCTGCAAACCAGCTGAGTGCACATATTTTATCTACCGTTGCGTCAAGTTCTTATCACCTCTCGCTAACCTCCACATCAGCCAGACGTTTAAAGAAGACACCAAAACAGGATTACATCACTGTCCTTCTCCTCCACGCTGACCATCGAAAGGCCTCCCACTCAGGCCGCAGTAAGAGGAGGCTTCAGTGATGAATCATAACACTATCATCTTCCACCACATTGACAGGTAGAGGATCATAACAAGTCCATTATCAGCACGAGGCCCAGTCAAACACAACAAAACACAACGCTTTAGACAGAGGCGAGGGAGACTTTGCCACACAGAAGTAGAGGCGTGGTGTATTGACAGTGGAAGGTTAGAAGGGTGGGAGGTGTGAGATCGGGTGTAGGAGGATGGCTTGACTGGTAGTGGAGGTCAAATGTGGTCCAGATGTGAGATGAAATGGAGATCTTGAAAAACTCATTCATTTGTTCGCAAACTGTGAACTCATGTGCTGGTGGAACATCCAGACTCTGGATGTAAGCAGCTAAAATGCATTAAATTTCCATGTTATTTTATTGGAAAATAAGTTATTGACAACTGCGGAGCTCTTTGAAATGTTGATGTAGATTTGGCTCCTTCTTAATTGAAATGGTTAATTATGTTTTTTTTTCTCTGAAGCAAAGATGTTTTCTTACGTCTAATGGATACAAATTTAGATTTTCTGTCATTTTGGAAATGGGAAAGTCAGTGAAAGTTTCCAAATTTGTGGTTAAAGGTGTAACTAATGTGACATTAAAGGTGTCATCTTAAACCACAAAGGCATTCATGTGAAATTTCCACGTAGTACATTTTCCTCATTTCCGCCAATAAAAGAAAAAAAAAATCCATAAAAATATTGGCCTGATAAAAATGTAAAGTATTTCTTAAATTTTTAATAGTTGTTTTACTTACAAAGTCAATAATTATGAGATTCTAATTTCTACCCAGTATTCAAAAGTCTGAGATGCTAAGTTGAGTTTTTGACTTACTGAGTCAAAATTATGAGATAGTAAGTAAATTTAAAAAAAAAACTTTTTACTCATTTTACTCAGGAATTCAAAATTTCGATTCAGTATCTAATTCTCTAAAACTCAGTAAGTTGTAATATTAACTTAGTAAATTAAAACTATCTTATATTTTTAACTTTGTTTTTTTTTTTTAGTTTTTGTTTTTAATCACTAACTGTTTTTTTTTTTTTTTTTACTTGGCATAAATGAGCTTCCATATATTTGGAACAACTTCTGTTAAAGCTAGCATGTAATAGTCTGAAGATCTGCCTTGAACTAATTAAGAAGTAGGATATAAGAATTAACCTGTTAAATTAATGGTATGACCTAAACCTTAATCTCAACAGAAACAGGATAAGACTAAATTGGGGCATAGGGGAACTACAACCTCTATGCCCCGACCTGTCTGATCGCATCATTTCCGCACCATTTCTCAGTCTCAAAGAGTAAAAGTTTGTCAATGAGACTTTCACTAACAGGAAGCATGTTTAATTTGGTTTAAAGCTTGACTCCTGTGCTGAGCTGTCAGAAGCTGCTCAGGTCAGAGTCTCACTGCAATAAGGACTTTACCTCACGGCTATCAGCACTCTAAGCCCTCCTCTGAGCGCTGCTTATCGGTGCGTGGCGGGAGTGTGTAGGCTATGTGAGTGTATGTTCAGGTGAGTGGGCGGATGAATGAGTAATATTTATTGCGCCCCAGCACATTATGTGTAGTTTTTATCTTTAATATTTGCGCTTATCTGTGAACTACTGCCTACATAAGCTCTCTGTCCGTCTTTGGCTTTTTGTCTCACTGTGCGGTTGCCAGAGTGTTGGTATTTCATTGCCTCCAGAGTTGCTCTCAGTTGCTTAGCGAGCAGTTTTGTGAATTTCTTGTTAGTTTGATTAATTCAGTTTGTCGGCTTTACTCTTTCTGTGCGCCATTGTGTTCTAGTTACCTCAGCAATCTGGGCTGCATCCATCAGAAAGGCTATGTCTACATTTATGAAGAGTTTCTTGCCGTTTCCCAGAACAAAAACCCTGTGACTTGACTCCTCATGTGCAAGACGCCACGCCAGGATTTCTAAATCAGTGCTCTGAGATTGAGTAAAATGGCTTTTCCCCATACTCTTCCTAATTGGCGCAGAAGCCTTGGGGTCACTTGGTTCCTCTTTCATGTGCTGTGAGTGTGTTCTTCTGCTGACAGCAGCTGTGTTGTCACCATTTTTCAGTTCTCCTGTCTATAAACCACAAGTCACATGCTTCATTTCAAATGTGAAATTGAATGCTGCTATAACTTCGTTGACTCATATTTCACCACTTACACTGACTCATCTGTCATTCTGTCTGTGTCACACACAAGCAATAGACACACAGTCGCACACACTCCAGATTTGTAGGCTACTTACATATACAAGCAGCTGCCAGCAGCCTGTTGGCCAAGTATGGAGCGATACAGGTGGGGAAGATGGGCTGCACCATGTAGTTGGAGAACGTGATGGCTATGATGGCCTGGCTGGTCGGCTCGATGATCAGCAGCGATGTCCACAGGCGGATGAAGGCCAGGAAACCCCCGAACGCCTCCAGGATGTAGGCGTAGGAGGCGCCCGACTTGGTGATGGTGGTCCCCAGCTCGGCGTAGCAAAGGGCCCCGAACACGGAGAAGATCCCGCCGACGGTCCACACCACCAGCGACAGGCCATAGGAGGCGCTGTGGATGAGGACGCCCTTGGGTGAGACGAAGATCCCAGAGCCGATCATGTTGCCCACGATCAGGCACACCCCGTTCAGGAGGGAGATCTCCTTCTTCAGCTTCATGGACCCATCAGAGCCTTCAGACTTCACAGATGGGGGGCCGCCATTTGATACCTCTTGTGTTGGGGCAGAGCTGTAGGACGCCATTGTTCGTGTTTTTGTAGCTATTTACTATATATTAATTTTTTAAAAACTGAGAAACTGTTTTCTGAATGAGATTTCAGTCACAAAAGTATAGTTTTTCGCCTTGACGTGACACTGAAGACTTCAACTTTTCCTTCAGCTATCTTTGATCATCTCCTGTCATCTGTGGAGGGAACGCAGAAGCTCATGTCAGTGATGCTGTTACCATAGAGACTGATTTGTCATAGCACATATAAATACCTATGTTGTTTCCATCTTGTCCAAATCTAGTCAAACGAAAACATATTTATATGTCACAGGCACTAAAGTGGGAACAAACATGTAAAAATACCACACCGGTGTGCTCGCTGCTGGATTTGAGGGCAGTTTGGCGGATTGGAGAGCCATTAGGCCGCACAGCAAATGGCCTTTTAAGGTTGAGTGTATTGACAGAGAGAGAGAGAGAGGAGCAAACATGCCTGAAAACACTGGCTCTTCATTAGTAACCATACGTCTAGCTGAGGAAGAATTACCGACTGAGACACACACACACATTTTGATTATTAGCCGCCCACCCCTTCCACCTAGTACACACACACACACACACACACACACACACACACACACACACACTAGCTTGCAGAATTTGAGAGTGTCAGCACAGTGACTGGTCACATGTTTTCCAAAGTTCATTATCATCAGCATGTATGGAGATGATGATGAGTCAGACACATGTCGGGCAGCATTCACCTTTCTGCATGACAGGCTTCAACAGGTAAATGTCATTGTGTTAATGGGCTCCAATTAGCTGCAGTCTGAACAAACTCACTCATTTAATGAGGTGTTGAATGAGCTTAATAAAGGCCAACTTTGCAGTGACATTATATTAAGATTTTCAACAAAAACATGCAGATTTTCTGAATTGAAATTTAGACTCTCATCTTAAACTTTTTTTAGGGGATTTAAGGGTGAGAAGACATAAAGAGCATACAAAAAATATTTCATTTTATCGACTTTTTCTACCCTCTAGCTTTATCGTAAAGCTGTTACGGCTCCATATAGACGTCTATGAAAGGCATGTTTTCACCTTAAAATCACCCAAAATCTTTCTTGGGCTGCTTAAGCATTTTTTCACGAGCAGAGATTGATCAAACAACCAAGAACAGTGACTCATGCTGAGATGAAATGTAGCTTAGAAACACAAAAAGACCTCAGGGAGACTGGCAGAGATCGAAACAACAATTGATCCCAAGATAATAGACAGAGGACACTGCATGAGTGATACAGGCTGAGAAAGGAAGTGAGATAACTCAATCAACACGTGCAAGGACCTACTTTACCGTGTGATCAACCAGGTATTGAAAATGCAGATTAGAAGCAAAAGATGTGAGTGTGAAGCCTTTGAGGAGACTTGAAAAAAGTTCAGATACCTTGTGGCAGCGGCAGCAGATCAGCAGCACGTGGGTTCAGGAAGGAGTGACTGCAAAGGAGAAGGACAGTAGATTGAGTGTCTCTACGTGAGATCAAACGCGTGCCGGAGACACTGAGGAGGCGAGACTCGTACAGAAAGAGAGTGCAAGGTCCAAAAGCTGCTGATAAGTATAGTCCTTCATGAGTTACTCAAGGTTACATCCTGGACCGTGAAAATCCTCTCCACTGGAGGCGTATAGTGAGGTTATACAGTTCCTTATCAGAGATTAATAAAGCAATAATCACCTTTTTTTATCTTGAAGAATTCTTTGAATTAGATTTGAAAGATGCCATTAAGATATCATCTTCTACCAAACCTTTAAAATACTTATTCTGATTTATCACTTTTTCCTTATTTTAACTGATAAATGAGCTAAATCTAACACACTTAAGGATGCAGTTGTGCACACAGTGCTTAAAGTCAACAGGGAAAGGCACTATAAGTTAATAAATGATAAATAGACCTCAGCCAGTGTTTTAAACGAGTCTGTAACTATCTTGTATCACTGGAGAAGCCTTGTTGAGTAAAGACAGTGAAGTACAAGCAGCTATTCTTTTGGGGGGGGGGACTCACCTTCTCCAGACGCGTTTCAAGCTCCGTTTTGGGTCTCCTTCCTGGTGTCGAAAAACGCGCAGCAGCAGCAGCAGCAGTAAGCAGCAGCAAATCTTGATCACTTCACTGATCACAAAAAATGTACGGCTTCAAATGCGTTATCTTTCCTCACCAAATCGCCTCATGTCTCATTTTTCTGTGTTTTTCTGCCGGTGCAATGAAGCCCCAGCACAGTACGTCCTGTTTCCTCTCGTTTTTGACTCTGCGCTCCTCAGCTGATGCACTTGTGGCTTTTATGCACTTCTGGTTTCTATAGCTTTACTACCAAGGAAACGGGTAAGACGAGGGGAGGAGGAGGAGGAGGAGGAGGAGGAGGGGTGGTGTGTGTGGGGGGGGGGGGGTCTTAATTGCCTCGCATTGTGTCTCCTGAGTGAGTTTAATTTAATTATCGCGCACATCAAGCGCGCTTGATAAATGTTACAGAGAAAAGAACAGCAGAGCAATGTGATTATGAATATTATCATGCAAATACAACTAGAGTCACTTTATTGTAATAAAAATAAGAAGCACATATACACTGTAAGTCTATATATTTATTTTTCATTAGGGTCTATTTAACAGTAGTTGAATCTAACTATTTTTTATTTTTATATATTTACTCAAGTATGTAGTTGAGTATTTACATTTCCTGCAGCTTTAAACTTCTACTCTACTACATTTTAGAGGGAAATATTGTACATTTTACTCCATACAGTATGTATATGTATGTATATATATGTATATGACAGCTTTAGCTACTTTTAGGATTAAAATGTTACATGAAAATATGATATTTTTTTATAGATTTAACTATAAAACAGTAAAAAAAAAAAAAAAAAAAAAAAGGAAAGTGGTTAGAATTACTTTCACTTCGGTCAAGTACAATAAAATAATCCACCGTGCAGTAATAATAATCTAATGTTTTTATAGGGTAATATTATATCTCTTGCAGGGGCAATTTTTCTGAATTAGGAGTATATTTTTGATACATTAAGTTCATTTTCCTCACAGGCTGTGTACTTTTATTTAAAGGACAGGTTCACAATTTTTCAAGTCTGTCTTAAAACAACAGTCAGGAGCCCAAATGAGCACTGAAAGAGGTTTTCTTCCCTGTAATCATTCCTCCTGCTCATACAAGATCCCTTCATAATTCACTTACAATGTAAGGGATGGCGGCCAAAATCCACAAGCTTCCTACTGTGCAAAAATGTATTTAACGTTATCTGAAGCTGATACGAAGCTTCAGCCGTCCAAATGAGTCAAATCAAGTAGGTATCTCTCAGCATTACACTCTTTTTAGTGCCAAAGTCCCTCTTTTTGTTACTACACTGATATTATCTTGAACTTTGCAGATGACTCAGTTATAATCAGTCTCTTCCATGATGATGAATCAAGTCATGGTCCTGTGGTTGATTATTTTTTAAACTTGTGCAAAAAGTCCTCTAACTCAGTGTATCAAAGATAAAGCCGTGCATAGACTTCAGATGCTGTCCTCCTACCACTCAAAACACCATCATTGAGGGTCAAGAGGTGGAATCGTTTGTGAGCTATGAATACCTGTACCCTCTTTAATCATTGATAACACTTTTGAATGTAACACTGAAATGGTTTGCAGTAGAGGTCAATAGCGGCTTTTCTGCCCACAGAAACTCGCCAAGTTTAATCATTTTCCCTCATCTGCTGGTATGGCAGTCTACATATCAAATCCAAGAATGCACTGGCTACACTCGTGAATGCAAGCAGCAAGATTACAGGTGTCCAGCAGAGTAGACTGCCTGTTGTGTATAACAGTCAGGTGGTGAAGAGGGCAAATTCCATCCTGTCTGACTGCACTCACCCTCTTCATCAGGACTTTCAATCCCTGCCCTCTGGCACCCGCTTCAGATTCCTCTCAGTCAAGACAAACAGATACAAACACTCATTCATCCCCACAGCCGTTACGCTCCTCAACTCTCAGAAAGGGAGGTAACTTGCACATCAGGAGTATGAACGTCTACTTGTAGAATGATGTTGCCACCGGACAAATTTGTTCATGTATTTTGATTGTTATGCTATGTTGGTCATACTTTATGTAGCGGGTTGACAGGATAGTCTTCACTGTTAGTATTATTATTGCTGTTCCGATGATTATGCTTGTTAATTGATGCGGTGCTGCTGAGTCTGTGTTACTCTTACTAATTTATTTGATGTTGCATTTTATGCTGCAAAACCAACTGCCCCTCAGGGACCAATAAAGTTGAATTATTACTTCAACCGCAGCTCAACAGGGAAACACTGTCCAAGGAAACACAAAGAGGGAATTAGATGCTAAAAAGACTGTAAATGTGGCAGATATCCACTTGATATGACTATCTCAGGTTGATGAGGCTTCATATAAGCTTCAGATAAACTTTTAAATGCATTTTTGCACAAAATGACTGTGTGGACACACTGTGGATTTTGGCCCCCATCACTTATGTTGAAAACACAATTGAATGGGATCTTTTAATATCCAGTATGAACAGGAGGGATGATTACAGCGAGGAAAACATCTTTCAGTGTCCATATGGACACCTGACTGTTGTTTTAAAGCACACATGAAAAATTGTGAACCTGTCCTTTAAGTGACATTTTCAATGCATGACTTTTACTGACTTTAATGACTTTAATTTTTTGACGAATATTTATTTATTTATTCACTCACTCAGTCAACTGCTTTTTTAATCACCACAGCCTCTGTGCCTGTATGTGTTGTGTGTTTATTGTGTTTTAATGTCTTACTGGTGTTTTCATGTATTTTTGTTGTCTGTCATGGCTGCTGTGACAATGCAATTTCCCTCCGGGATTAATAAAGTTTTCTATCTATCTATCTATCTATCTATCTATCTATCTATCTATCTATCTATCTATCTATCTATCTATCTAATTATCATGTTGTATTTTTATTTTTTTGGAGTATTGTTACTTTTACTTAAAGTAAAAGATGAATATTGCATTCATGAATCTGTCTTAAATCACTATCTGGAAAGATAAAATGATAGGGTGTTATTTGCAAACATGTCATCTGTCTATATATAACATAAAAATCCTTCTAAAGTATATATGGATGTATGTGTTGGCAAATGATTTTACTTGGTTGATGGATGTAAAAACTTTGGATCATAGCTCCCTCTTGTGGATTTTTCAAAAACACTGGAGGCCTTCCAGTGTGTCTCGTAATTGGGAGTTTATGCCAACTTGAGCAGGCCCTTTTCTCAGCATTCAGCTCATATAACATTTATATAAATTGTTTAAACTGGATTCACCATGTAGCGTTTGCATGGTTAAGTTTGGTTTATTCGTGAGTTGAGATCAAGATCTATTTTACAGAGAAAGACTTGAGAAAAAATGATATATATACAACTTTAAAGTCCCTTTGTTGAGATATTTGTGCAGTTTCCTTTCAAAATATAACTAAAGTTTGCATTCTGCTTGTACAGAATGTAGATAAATACTTTTCACTAGTTTCTCCAACAAACAGAATCTATTTATACATTTCTGTGGCTAACAATTAAAACAAAAACTGTTCAGAGAGTCTTCCTGAAACAAAATGTTATCAAATATCAAATGCGTACGTAGTATTGGGATATATTCATTTAAATCTTTTATATACATTAGTGCTTAAATGTGTATTTAACATACTATCTCTTTGTCTATAACTGGTGAGGAAATGGAGTCATGTTGAGTGGCAGGTTTAATTACTAAGAGCAAATGAATGATGCCCAATGTGGAGTAAACAACCTCTTTGTCTTCCAAATTGGTGTTGATTCTTCATTAATTGCAGGCTAAATATGCATATTAGACGACCTTTAACACCTTAGAAAAAACTTTTGTCCATCCTACTGAAGATGATTGATGTCCACAGAGTGTTGATTGATGCGTATTGATGAGTGATAAATGTGTTATAGGCTATGTGATCAAAGCCTGCTGCCTTCCACATCACACCTGTGGACTTCTGTATTCACCTCTCCTTCTTTGCTATAACTATTAAAATAAATTTCTTTTCTTTCTTTCTTTCTTTCTTTCTCTCTTTCTTTCTTTTTTTTTGATTGAGACACGTCCCTTGTCGCTCACGAATGCATGTAGACAAACTTCTCACACATGGCTCCTTTCACTCCTTTTGTCCCCTGGGCATTCTTTTCCTTGGTTACCGGTTGTCATGGTTTCGGGAGCCCCTGTAGGCTAAAAACTGGAGGGATTAAAGGCGGCCATTTTGGGGACAGCTGGGCCAGGTTGGTCCCTGTTGCCCCCTGTCCCGCTCCCAGTCACTCTGGGGGGAAGAGGGGTGGCATTGTGTGAGGATTAGAGCTTCCTGTGTGTCAGCTCATTACATGGGTTGGGAGGAGGGGGGCAGAGGGGGAGTATAGGGGTGAGGGGGGTGAGGCGGTGAGGGAGGGGGGGTGTGGGGGGGGGGGGGGCAGAAAGAGTGAGGGAGAGAAATGAAAGAGAAAATGAAAGAGCGTACGTATGAAAGAGAGTATGACACAGAATGGGGGAGGGAGAGGGGGGGGGGGGCGGTGGCGGCCTCTACAGCTGCACCCTCAATCACACTCATACAGGCTCTGATTATCCTTTTCACACACACACATACGCAGACACACATACAGAGAGAGAGAGAGAGAGAGACTACTGGGGAACTGAAACATATTAAAAGACATTGAGGGCAAAAAAAGGCAGAATTAGGAGACAGCTAGCCCAGCGCCCCAGACAAAGGACCCCCCAATCCAGACACACCGAGAGCTGGAACAAACAAGAGAAAACTGACCAGCATGCAGGCACACACAGAATCAGAGTCATGCAAACAGAATGCTTAAACAGATAAATTAATTCACAGAGACGCGGGCTTAAACTGAGCCCAGACAAAAAAATACGAATCCCATGGCCCTGAAAAACCACAGACAAGCAACAAACAGGTCTCCCCTTCACATCACCATTGTTTTATTTATCTTTTATACATCACATGGGAACCATGGGAACATATTTTGTGTCATTGCTACAAAAAAGGGATACAAAGGGTAAAGAAAAGCATACAAATACTAAACTGGGATAAGCAGGAATGCAGTGAGTGCAGACAATTTCTGCAGGAGCAGAAAACTCTCAAGTGCTTTGAGAGAGGAGGGTAGGGAGAAGAGGGGGGGGAAAAGAAAGATAAAGGAGGGGGAATTTTAACGGACGGGGCTCATCCTTGTCGTTGGTTTCTGCAAGAGTCCAACATGAAACTGCAGATTGCCTCGACAATCAGGAAAACCATTTACAATCATCAATATGAGTACGGTAATTTGCCACTAGCAAAGTTTACAGCTATAAGTACAGGACTGTTCACAGAGTTACTGATAATCTAACACATTCATCGCCATCATTATCAACATCATCATCATTGCTAGCATGTGGTGTTTGTTTCAGCAGATGTTTCAGCAGCACAGGACACAGTGCAACTCATAGTGCAACTCAGCACATCAGAAACATGCATTCAGCAGCATCACATTAAAAAAAGGAAAGAAGAAAGTAACAATAAAAAGGCATAAAATGTAACCGCAGCTCATATTTACAGACGTTGGCCATTACTAATTTGGCCTGTTTTGGTATGGAGTTCATCTTGTGAGTTTCATTTTCTGGACCGTCTTCTATTTCAAATCAGCTTATACTGGTTGTTTATACAGTATGTGCTGAGAAATGTCAGCAAAAAAAGGCGCAAACAGTTAATTCTCATCATGACAATGCTGTGAAGTGTGTAAGATAAGGCCTCACTGTGGTCTTTGAAGTACAAAAATACATAGGTAAGATGACTCATGCTCTACATTCACAAATCTCTTGCAATTTTACTACATCACAAACTAGATCTATCTGCCTAATATGAAAGGTAAACATGAATTAGAATCAATAACTCTAGAAAACAAATCTTATTCTATTAAAAAAATACATTCCCTTGTCAGGACCCTTTAAAAACTGACTGCAGCCATTCAACAATACTAACTTTTTCTACACAGCAGTGTCCATAGGCTCGCCCGCCTCATCCGAACCAAAACTGATCGGTAGTGGGTCTGTGCTGCCACCTTTCTCAGGGGATTTAGCCAATCCCTGCTTTTCTTCCTGTTGTCCTGGATTCTTATTGGCTGAATGAGAACTGTGATCCTCCACAATGTCATTGTCATTGTCATTGGTTTGAGCCTTGGAGGGGGTATTGGCCAACACTCCAGGGTGGGTTTTCATGTGCCCCTGTTGTTGGGAGAAACAACAAAATAATAATTTAGTCACAAGTCCAAAAGGGTGAATTCTGACATAAAATTGCATCACCACATACATATCATCATCTTACAAGCTATAACTCAAGAGCAGTGTTAATCCTCAATATCTTAAATTCTTACCTTAAGTCCACTACGGCTGGCGTATGCCTTTCCACACTGGGAGCAACTGTAGGGTTTGTCCAGGCGAGGAGGCTGGGAATGTGGTGCTGGTGCTGGGACAGAGGGCTCTGGGTCCTCTGAAGGCTCTTCTGGCACGCTGTAACCCTCCTCAATTGGAGTGTCCTTCTCTGGATCTAATGCCGGCAAAGGCTCTCTGGGTGTGCTGGTCTCACCCTTCCCTTTACTTTGGGCAGCATCTCTCTCCTGTGGCTCCTGTGGTACACTGCCACAGGCCTCTTCTGCTTCTCCCCTGGCTTTGGGGCTGGCAGGAGGGGTGAGGGAAGGTAATGGGTTTGCACCTGGGGGTTTCGGGTTAGAATCAGGACTAGTAGTTTGCTCTTCTGTGGAGCAATCGTGATTCTCTTTAGAAGAGGTGGCATCATTATTAATCGCTCTATGCGGCATATCATTTTCTGCGCCAGGCTTTGAAACACAGAGGGAAAGAGGGGTGTCATCAGCCTCTGAATCTCCATTCACTACAGCTGAATTAAAAGTAGCTATGGGTGCTTTGCCCAGGTCAGCGTGGGTCTCCTCCTCAGAGTACATGGAGCTGTTCATGGGGCTACTATCAATTAGGGTGTTCTCTCTCACACGCAGGGGGTCCTCTGCTCCCGCTGAGGAGGGATTACGGGTCAGGGGTGGGCTGGGTGTTGAGCTCTCGGATTCCTCTGTCTTCACAGAAGATGCATCAGCAGCTGTGGGTTGCTTAGAAGTGGACCCTGAGTCAGGAACACCAATCGGAGACTTGGAGCCTGTAGTTAAGGCCAGGGGAAGGAGTTGTTGGGCTTTAGATGGGGAGCCAATGGAGTCATTCTCACCATCATCAAAGACAGCATTCTCAGTTTCTGCGCCATCTTCAGGTGGCATGTCTTCATCAGGTGGTATTTGCCCTCCTAGGTGCAAGCGGATGTGGTGCTGAAGAACCAAGGCATTTGTGAACTTGCGTGGGCACAGTGGGCAGGAGTTCAAGGCACGGGCATTGGGTGGTCTTGCACGGTGAGTGGCTTGGTGGGCCCTGAGGCTACCCTTGGTGGAGAAGGAACGACCGCACAGCTTACAAGGGAATGGCCGCTCTCCCAGATGTGTGGCCTGGTGCAAACGCAGAGCTCTAGGGCAACTGAGGACACGCAGGCACACGCCACACTGGTTAGCCTGAACAGTAGGCAGAGAAGGGGTAGTGGTGGTGGTGGTTGTGGTACTAGAACCTGAGACTCCCTGGCTGGTCACTAGTCCTGCAGCATTGGCACTTGGGCTCAGGCCGAGAGCAGCCAACATTTCCCTGCGATAGGCACTAGAGGTGGTGGTCAGGTCATGGCCATGTGTGTCCCCATTGGCTTCAGCAGGGGTTAGTGAGGAGGTGGAGGCAGAAGAAGAACCTCCCTGTGGTTGCTTTTCAAGCTTCTGAACCAGGCGCTGCAACTTGGAGGTGTCTGAGGTCTGGGTAGAGGTGTTGGGAGATGATGAAGAGGGAGAAGAGGTTGATGGTTTGGGGAAAGGTGGAAAGGGGAAGGGTAGCTGATGAGGTGAGGTGAGGTGAGAAGTGGATGGGTGGCCTGGAGGTCGGAGAAGTGCAAGGTGGTGAGGGGAGGTACCTCCAGGGAAGAGAATCTTGGGAAGGTGGGCCAGCTGGGAGTATGGGGAGGTTGCATGGAGGGCTGAGTGAGGAGGTGTATTCTCATCAAATCGCTGCTGCTTTGCTCCTTTGAACTGACTGCCCATGGAGGAGGATGAAGATGAGGATGAAGAGGAAGGCATTACAGTGCTGGATACACTGGCAGCAGCTGCAGCTGAAGCTCTGTTCAGCTGTAGAAGTGAATGGGCTGTGGACAGCAGCGCCATGTCCACTGAGGGGGGCAGAGGTAGAGAGGAAGGCGAGGGGCGAGAGGACGTACCAGACAGGAATCCTAAAGCCATGTTCTCTGTCATCCCGGGAATGCTTCCTTTCACTCCATTAAATGGCTCATCGTCATCAGCTCGCCTTTTTCTCCTTCTCTGGATGGCACCAGGAGCAGAGCCACTCTGTGTCTGCTCTGACAGTGCTGGGGGCAGCAATGAGAGAGACAGCTCTGGGTTCTGCTCTCTGTGTCGCAGGAAATGGGCTTTGAGGTTCCCTCTGGTTGTAAAACGGCTCAAGCAGACCGGACACTGGTAGGGCCTTTCACCTGTGTGTGACCTCAGATGGATCTGGAGTGATGAATCACTGCTAAGCACCTTGCCGCAAAAACGGCAGACATGCTGAGGGCGTCCCGATGAGGAGGCAGAGCCGAGGGAGGAGCTGGGTTGGAGGTCCTGGGAATGGCTGGTGGTAGGAAGGGGAGGAGTGGGGAAACTGATACCATTACTGTGACCAAATGAAGAGGTGTTAGATGACTTCTCATGGAGGTAGCGTGGCGGTAACCCCAATGACAAAGACAGTGGGTGTAGGGAGGCAACAGAGGAGCTGATAGTGGATGAAAGAGATGAGGAAGACGAGGACGATAACGAGGAGGAGGATGGAGCCCTGCTGCCATTAACATGTGAAGCACCTGATTTGGAGACGGATGGCTGAGGAAAGAGGGAAGAGGGGAGGCCGGTCAAAAGCGATGAAGCCGTAGTTACTGGAGTGGCAGTAGAGGGGTGTGTTGGTGATGGTGAAGACACTGCTCCTGCAGTTTTCTGGCTGCTGTCAGCACCACTAGCCTGTGTGTTATTATCTTGGCCAAAGACAGCCCCTCCAAGCCTTAGAACATGCCTACAGATTTCCTCTGTTATCTGCATCTGGTGGATTTGCCTCTGCTGTAAAACTCTAAGCTCCTCCAAGAGTACTGCCAGGGTGGGAGGCACCTGGATCTGTCCCTGCTGCCCTGGAGAGCTGGAGGCCTGCTGCTGACCTGGGCTGGAGCTGTCACGGTGGGGTGGCACACAAGATGAGGAGATGGAAGAGGAGGAGGAGGTAGTGGTGGTGGCCGAACTGCCCATCGGTGGGGAGGTCATGGTGGAGTGAGAGTTTCCTTGGTGGGACAGGGTGTGGGAGCCTGAGGTTTGACCCAGGGGAGGAGGTGAGTGAGTCTGGGAAGACAGCGAGGGGTGAGGAAAGTCTGGGGAGAGGGAAGAGTGGGTGTTAGGGAGGGAGGTGGTGAAGGGGGCAATGTGGCTTGGCCAGTGGGGAGGAGGCGAGCTCTCGCTGGGTAAGGAGGGCGCGTGGAGCCCACCGGGGGATGGGCGAGGGGCCAGAGGCGGCTGGCAGTCTTGGAGAGAGGTGGGGGATGAGGAGGAGGACCCTGATGAGGTCACTTCTGAGCCAAGAGATGTGGATGGTGACTTCATGCCCAGGTGGTCATCTGCGAATTGAGAGAAAACAGAAGAAAGAGGTTTTTTAAAACTGAACAGTCACAGTGAGTGTGTATCTTTGCAGTGTTTATTATTATGCAATACACAATCTCCAATATCAGCCCAAATGTCCAGGTATGTAAATTCATTAAAACTTTCTGCTTCACTTACAAAGTGTTTTTATTTCATTGCTTCCAGTTATTGTTTACAATTTTGTTTGCAAATTTGTGTGTATGCCAAAAGATCCTGTTACAACTTCAAAAGAAATGCCTGCTAGGAAATGGACTTGAACAAGCAAATAAACAAGTGGGAGAAACTCCGCAGTCTATGAGTCTTTGTAATGTCTTGCCTCAATCTGTGCTCTCCAGTGCAAAACTCCTCAAACATCTTGCACACACAAAAAAGCTTACAGACCACCTTGCTGCTATGGCAACACATTTTAGAGGACAATGGGCATCACCAAGACAACCCATAACCCCTCTTAACCCACCCCCTCCCTTCAGGAGTTACGTCTTTCATCTCCCTATTCACCCTTCCCCCCTTACGTCACAGTGGAGGTCAAGGGTCAGGCCATGCTAAGGGTTCTGGGCACTGTCCAGACACTCTGATTGGTCAACTAATCTGACCTCTGCCGCTCAGGGGTCAAATTCTTTCAGAATCTTGAGCACAGAGTGAGAAAGAGTAAAAAGAAAGAGAAGGGGGGAGGGTAACAACAATGGAGAGACAAACTAACTATTCCCTCCTGGAGAGATATAGTGATGGAATGAAAGACTGTACCTCAGTGAAATTCCTTCTCTGTGACTTATAAACAGACCCGAACCTGCAGGGAGAATATAAATAATTCCCAATCTGAACTCTTACTTTCATGTAGAAGTTTACCTGCAGAGTTTCTAAGGTGCATGCACTTGAAGCTATCACCCAGTACAACTGTGAGAACAATCTCTCTATCACCCCTCAATCTTTTTTTTTTTCTCATCCATCTGAACCCCCCCAACTGTGTAGGAGTATACAGTCAATAGGGCTGGGGTGTGTGTGTGTGTGTGTGTGTGTGTGTGGGGGGGGGGGGGGGGGGGGGGGGGGGGGGGGGGTGAGAAAGAGGGAGAAAGAAAGGGGAGGGAAGTAATGAGAAAGTGGAAAATGGGGGAAGAGGGGAGCATAAGGAAGAATAGCATGGATGAAGAGCGAAAGAAGGAGAGAATAGAAGGGTGGAAGATTAATCTTTACCAAAAACACTGCTTTCCCTTCCCCCCAACCCATGCACCTTATTGTTAACAAATAAGAGAGTGCTCTATACTAATCAAAGACCTCCAGCAGTCAGCACTGAGCAGCCTGTTGGTTTCCTAGAGGATGAACAGCACATGAAAATGGCCACAGATGTATGTTAGTTAATCCTTCTCTATTCACTTCACAGGGACAAGTTTATTGGCCCCGACCAAAGTGCCTAAGGCCTCCATTTAGTGGGGCCCATAACAGTGAATGACTAAGCAGGAGGGGTTTCTACAGTTGACAAACTCAGACCTTAAACTTTTTTTAGTCTGTTAAATCAGGTGTGTTTGATGGAATGTGGCCATGCATGCATAAACGTCTGATAAATGACAGAAATCAAAGAGAAACCACACAATACACATGAAACATATCCCTCTAAATCCAAACTTTTGCTTTTGTTAAGTGTTTTTTTTAAGTTTTCAAACTCTGAAAGTAAATTCTACATGCAATGATGAGCACCATTTGCCTATGAGTTGCAGGGTGGATGCTCTCTCTCTCTCTCTCTCTATCTTTCTCTTTGACTCAAGAAATTCAAAGACAAAAACGCATGCCATGCACACTCATAAAGATGTTTTCTCACCGTGAGATAGCAGCCTTGGGCCCCCCGGATCCGCATTAACGAGATGCTGGGGTCGCTTCTGCTTCCGGCGTGACATGATTCACGGCGAGTCAGACAGAAAGGGGGGCATCAGTCGATTGAATGGCACCAGGCACGTTTTTGCGCACTTGGACGCGCTCCTGAAACCATCCAACCATCAACAATTTAAAAAAAGTCGCGCAAATCCCGCAAGCTCTGAGATGAAAGGGGAATTTAAAAATAACAAAACAGCGTAGAACCAGTTTTAAATGTTGAAAGAGACGTTTTTTCGTGGAAGAAGGTCAAAAAAAGGAGGGCAGTGGTGTTTTGGAAATCCGCAGGTCTGCGCCGTGTCATATGAAGCTGCCGTGAGTGCGTGTGTGTGGCTGTTTTCTAAAGTCTCTTCTCCCCCAAAAAACTTGTCCAATTTGCGCCCCTCCTCTCCCACTGCTGCCCCGCTGCATGCACATACAGGGAACACACACACACACACACACATGCAAACACACACCATACACACACACACACACACACACACACAGACACACAGAACCACTCCTTGTTCTTCAATGATATTTGCATTTCAATGGCGTGTAACACACAGCCTCCCTGGTTCTCTCTTTCTCTTTCTCCCCAGCTTTATTTTTCTTTACACACTCACACAGCAGCCATAAACTTTCAATAAAACATGACAATGAGGTGTCAGAGCCGTTGGTTGCTTAAAAAACATTGAAAATGGGCGTTAGAGTTGGCTATTTGTTAAAGATAAATGTTTCAACCGTTGCTGGAAGATAAATTAAACCATCATGGGGCAAATTAAGATACAATAATAGATCTGAAATAAGTCTTACAGGTTACTGATGAATCAGGTGACATCTGTTTATGACCCGCCTGGTGTACCACTGTCTAAGCAAGGTGGATAATGAAATCATAGCAGTAATAATTGAGTGGCAGGTGGTCTGCATCAGTAAGAGTCAAAAATCCGTCTTCCCAGCGGTTATTGTGCCAGATGAGGGGTGCACCAGGCAATATCTCTACCCTTTGATTTCCATAGGGCCAATTATCAACAACAGTGCCCGTGAGTCGCTGTTGTGTGCAAGTGGGGCCACACAGCCATTCCACATGCATGCATGTATTTCGTGTGTTATCACCAAGCGCATAATACCCCCCCTCCACACCCCACCCCACCCCAAAAAAGCATCTTACACTGGAGCTCTATTTAAAAGGCAGAGAATAGATGGGAATCTTTGACAATGGCGTGCTGGCCACAGTTGAGTGAGCATCTCCCCTCTCTCACTATGAATCCCCGGATCCACTGCTGCACAGCACAATGCCCCTCTTTCACCCCCCGCCTTTACTCCTGTACCACGTGGAGAAATGGATAAAAGAGAGAAAGAGAAAAAAGTGGGTGGAGGAGGAGGTGGAGGAGGAGGGGGGGCCATATTTAAGTAGGTGTCTCACATTATAGGGTACATATATATCCACTTAGAGACCGTATAAGAAAATAGGGGAATTGTTTGATCTGGAGGAAATTACGGACTCCTATATTTGTACAAAAGGTTACAATGTGGGCTGTTCAAGAAATGTTTGACTTCATTCCAGATCATTAGCATCACCTGGAAAATAAATAGGAAAATGGTGCCAGAGTCAAAGTCCAAAATGCTGTTTGAAGCGCCCAATTTCTCCTTGATGATCTTCTTATCAGTATTGAATAAAGTCTATTCAGAACTTTTACTGAAGAATGAAAAGTGCAGTACAAATTAAATGTATTATTATTTATTATCATTGAAGTAAAAATAATAACATTTATATAGGAGTTACAAACAGCCAATTAGATTACAGGGCTGATTAAGCGTCACCTGCTGCCACCTGCGGAAAGAAGAATCAACTGGTAAGTTGTGTAGCTGCTGAAATTTACTGTTAATAACGACATATATTCGCTCTCCCATTATGGTTAAAGTGTCCATTTCGAGTTTAACAGAAAAAAAATAGTTTTAGTTGTTGAAAACGTTTTTTTAAACAGCAGTTGAAGAAAAGAGAGGTGATATTAACGTACAATTAGCATGAGTAGACTGTAAGCTAACGTAAGTAGCCCGCTAATGCTAGTTAGCAGTTAATGGCAGTTGACAGTTAATAACTAACAACGTCATTTAACAAAGTTATGATATTTGGAATATATAACTGAACCTAACAAGTATTTATTATCTAGTATTTTCTTAAATGATACTTTGAAACGGATTAAAATTAAATTAAACATTGAAAATGAGTTAAAGTTATATCAAATTGCTGTTTTAGAGGATTTCACATTACAACCAGATTCACTCTGCAGTCGCAACACTTTATTTATTCATTATTGAAGAGCTGCTAGTACAAACACAGGAGTTTTACTGTTTGTTGCAACTAGCTAAACAAGCAAACACACCTCCTGAAAACATGTTCATAGATAAATAGATCCAGTGGGCCTTAATTATCCATGGAAGTTGTAGATTTTAGTAAAAATAAAACCTTCAAACACCTTAGGTGAAAATAAAACTAAACACCTTTGACATTTCTCAGCTTTTTGCAGCTCTTCATGTTACATTTAAATAAGACTCAACTTTAAATTTGAATGGCTAAAGTAGTATTTATTCCTTATTTCTCTACTTGACAAGATAAGGAGTCTAAATTAAAGTATTCATGATATCTACCTATGATCGATATCATACTGTAATATGGGTAAAATCCTCTTATCATCTTCAGTTTATGATGTGCCTATTGCACTCATCTTCATTACTCAACTGTTTCTGTACTTTTTGCAGTCAGGATCATGTCTCTCTGCGATGATACGCTCCTGTGTAACTTCCCAAAGTGTCGGACCAAGTTGAGCGGCTTCGCCTGGGTCACGGCTTGCTCACACGTTTTCTGTGATCAGCACGGATCCGGTGAGTTCAGCCGCTCTCCTGCCATCTGCCCGGCCTGCTCATCCGCTCTGTCTGGGAAACTGGACATTGTGAGGACAGAACTGTCGCCCTCTGAGGACTACAAAGCCATGGTGTTGGCAGGTCTGCGACCAGATGTAGTTCTGGACATCAGTGCCCGCGCTCTGGCCTTCTGGAGCTATCAGGTCAAATATCTTTCTTTCAGTTAAAACCTAGAAAACTCATACACCACATACTCCTAGAATAAAGGTGTGTTGACATCTGTGTTACATCTGTTTGTCTGTGTCAGTCTGGTTGTCTTCTCTTTTCCTATAAAACACCAAGCTCATCAGTTTGTTTGTATACAGGTCCATCAGGAGCATCTGTATCAAGAGTACAGTCTGTCACGGTCCGAGGCACAGCTGAAGCAGATGGAGAAGGTGTTGACCCAGCAGAACCAGAGCAGAGAACTGGAGCTCACTTCCATGAGAGGGGAAATTGCCTCCCTGAAGAAAGTAAACAGCAACTCTTGAACTCAAGTGCATATTCATAATCTCATGTTTGAAATGAAGCCCTAAGACTGTTATCAATTGTCAAATTTAATTTTTAGTTGTAATTTGGATAAAAATGGCTTCAGCTGGCCCTCTGACCTGCTAAGGGATACTTTTGAGGATAAAGAAATAAAAATAGGAGCAGTAAACCTCATGTTTTCAATCTTCATCTCTGCTTATGATCCACAAATAAGTTAGAATTTGGCCAGTGATCTATTAAAAACACATCAGACCATTGAGATAAGGAACAGGATATTATTTAATCTTTGGGCTCGATTTAGAAAACTTCAAATTCAGAAGAGTAATGTTAGATGAAATATTTAGAAATCAAGGAAATCTTTTTTCCATCAGGTGATGGAGGAGTACAAGAGGAAGTACAGCGAGGTGTCTGAGAGGCTGATGGAGAGGAACAGGCAGTACCAGAAACTACAGGGGCTGTACGACTCTCTGAGGCTGCGCAATATGGTGGTGGGTGTGGGGGACAGAGACACCCTGACACATCCAGGACATCACGACTTCAACACTGGTAAGAACAATAATTTGATCTCAGATTAATGCCTTTCTACGTTTAAATGTGCACTCATGAAAGGGTAGATTGGATAGGTTTAAATTCATGTAAAACATAATTTTATAGGAGTTTATGAATCAGCTTTTTAAGATGTAAAATAAGGAAATGAGCTGTAATATTTTAATATATTTTTCCGTTTTCAAATATTGTTTTTTCTTATTATATATATTATTTTGTTATAGGGATAAACTTTTCAAAACTGACTCGTCACAGAACTTAACACAGAAAACTTAATGTTTTCAGGGTATCAAAGGACAATTTTTTTTCATATCTATTTAAGTATGAACAATTTAAGAAAATAAATAAACTGATGGTTACAACAGGAGATCCACAGGCCAGCTTGTGCTTTAGAATGGCAGCTTCTGATAAAAATATTATAGCTGAAACAATTAGTCAATTAATTAGGCAAAAATCAATTGCTACAATTTTGATAAGTCAAACAAAAATGTCCACATTTACTTGGGTCCGCCCTCTCAAATGTGAATATTTGCTGGTTTTCTAAGTCTTCTATGATAGTAAATTGAATATTTTGGGGTTTTTTTGGCTGCTGGTCAGACAAAATTAACTTTAAAAAAAAAATCACCTTTGGGAAATTTGGCATTTTCACTAATAGGAGAAAATAATTGGCAGATTGATTGATAATGAAAATAACGGTGAGTTGCAATAAAACAGTCATCTTTAATATGGGCTTAAGTATCACTTTCATTTAGTTGAGATGAAATAACATAATAATGTGAGCTGTTCTGCCCTTGCTGTAGAATTTGATGCTTTTATAAAATCAGTTGTCACATTTGAGTTGTGCCCACGGTGATTAACGAGTAAAGGAAGGAAACAGCAAGGATAATGTTAAGTGGCACAAAAGGCGACACAGCTGTAGGTGTTTTGTCAAGAAGAGGTGGTCATCCAGAAAGAACACTGGGAGTAATGAGCTGATTGTCTATGTAAGGGAATTTTACTCAGTGTAACAATGAGGGACATCCGTCAACCTCCCGTGTGTCACCCAGGGGTGGCCCGGCAGGCGACTCCCCAGAGGAGCCCTCAGTTCCTCTCAGTGAGCCACGACGGGGACAGCCGGTTCTTCTCCTGCCTGGAGGCTGACGGAGCAAAGACCTTCTTCCAGTTCAGCTCCCCTGCCAGGGACAAAGGCCGGGCCTTCATCAAGAAGCACTGAGACAGGCACAGGTTTCACAGTGGATGTGGGGCATCAGCTTAACCGCATTTATTCATATATGTTAACAAAGTTCTGTTATTATTTAAGTTGAAGTTGTTGCTTGGGTGCATTTTCATAGTGTTATTTGTCATTTTGAGACATAAATGTGGCCAAAAAAAGCAAACACTGGGCTACAACTGGCAGTGAAAGCCAATATGAATTTTCAGTCCTGCTCTCTGTTCAAGCATTAGACAATGTAAATACAACATAAACTGTTTGTTTACGCAGAACAGGCTTCCCTGTTCATGTAAATTGTGTCAGATTGACCGTAAATGAGTAAGCTTCACCTGCTCCTTGTCAAAAAACAGACAGATTTTACGAAATAAAACATTTGAGAAGACATCGCTGTAGAATTCAGCCCTTAGTTTTTCCCGTCAGTAATTTCATGTGTGATTAACATCTGAAATGTACAAAAAAGTTTTGCTAGTCATGGATAGTCTAACCCTAACTGGAGTGAAGAAAACTGAGGGAGAATACAGTGTAACATCAAAAGGTCAGTGGTGTTATTGCCACATCAGATCGGCATAAAAAAAAATCACATTTTCCTTTACCTTATACAGTACATAAATGTTACTGGATGACTAAGGGTAGGTTGTAATTTGATTTGCAGTGTTGCACAGAGCAGAAAACAAGTTAATTTGTATGAATTGCAGCAATCTGGGTTGTTGATTGGAGAACCAGTGGAGTCTGGATTGGATATCTTGTGTAATGTGAATTGTGTCTTTTGTACAGATATTTTTTTTTAACTAGAGTAACATCAGACAGACAATGTCATTAGGCCTTTTTCACAGAGGACATTTTAACATGCCACAGTAGGAAAAGCACAGGTGTAAATAGTAAAATGAACAATGGCTGAATTCCATTTACTTGGCATTGTTCATTCAGATACTTTAATACAACAAGACGTTGTTAATGTTATTAGTAACACCTGCACTTTTCCTAATATGACACGTCAACATGTCTGCTGTGTAAAAGGCCTATAAAGTCATTCATGTCTCTGGACCTGATCAGGAATTGTTGCGTTAAGACAGGCGTACTGACAGGAAATCATAAATACTGTACAATGTTTTTAAAAACATAGCATAACAGTTGTAGCTTTGACATCTGAGGCTACAAACATCTGACAAGATCTTTCACATCAGTTAAGGAAAAGAGATATTTGATAAAAATAGTCTTTAAACATTTCTTCCATTTTGCTTATTGTTGAATGAATTTAACACCAAAACAGTAAATTTAAACAACATTTTTTCTCCAACCTCACTTTGAGAATTGCTCTTTTATGACGCTGCACCATTTGAGGTATAAGAGGATTTGTTTTTTCCAGGGTAAACTGAAGTTTAAATTATTCTGACATCACACAGTCATCATCACAGGTTCATTCATTTACAAAAGAACTCATTTTGCTCACATAACAACAGAATACAAAAAAAAAAAAAGGAATTATTTATAAATATAAACAACCTGTCTCTCTAAAGACAATGTAACAGGGAGACCACTATGTACAAAACAACATAAAACAGGCACAAACTTTGGAATCTTCACACTCCCATAATTATCCAAACTCTTCATCCATGTCCAGCATCTGACTTGGTCCTATTTGCTTCTCGCTCGGCTCATTCGCTCTGAGGCTTGTAGCTGACGGAGGCAGCGATCTGACTTTGGATATTTTGTTTCTTGCCATTGACAATAGTGAGCAGAGGAGAGTCCACTCGTATACTTTTGAAGTCAAACGACTGGAAAAGGAAGAAATAGAAAAAAAAACATTATTATATTATGAACTAATTAAAGAAGGACAATGAAATTTTTACAGACTCACAAACACTGACCTTATCTTTATGTGTTATACTGTGTCGTTTGACCTGAGGTTCAGGAATGACTACAGTGTCTCCTATCAGGACGCCCCAGCTGTCTGCCGTGTTGTAAACCATCACCACTATGCACGTCTCCTCGCTGTCCACCATGCCGAACGTACTGGAGAAAAGCGAGTGCAAGATTTTAAAATTCAAGAAATCGCTCTCCGTTATCACAACAAGACCGAAGCATGCGGATAAGTGCACTTACAAGGCCATGCGACCCTCAGAGGCCAGACTGAACACCACCTTGCCCAGGGCGGCCACCCCGGCGTTGTGGCCGTGCGTGAGGGAGGACAGAGTTCGAGGCTCCAGGCTGCCCACGCGCCCTGTCGGAGCGCGAAACTGAGGGGAAGAGCAGGGACCCAATGCCAACGTGTTGAGGTTAGAGAGCATCGTCCGTAACCGACGCGCCTTCACCTTCCCCTGCAGAGATGCACAGACTGGATGTAAGAGGCAAAACAAGGAACATGGCAGGACTTTGCTGCCACCTTGTGGTGAAAAACAGAATATTATAGCCTTGACAATTGTTAAGGCTAAGAGATTAAATTTTTATGAATACAAATGTATTAATTCTATAATATTGACATAAAAAATAATGACAAAAACCAAAAGGAGATGATAAAAGCGTATAACAAACATTCACTTTTTACAACACAATATTTCTGTCTTAATAAACGAGTTCAGGAATGTATCTATTTTTTATAATGACAACATTTAATCTATCTTCTTTATATAATTGCATGTTCCCTCTTTCCTGAAATGCAATTTGCTCTATTGAATTTTCCCATAATTTTGTTCCAGATTTGACTGCAAGGACTACATTATTTCTGTAACCATAATTTAGTTTAAAGTTTGTGACGACCCTCTCCAGACAGACTCTTTGGCGTCTCGCTGCAGGAGCCTGGAGAGCAGAGTTAGGTCATCGGGGAGATTAGCCACTTGCCCTTTTTTCCCCTGACTTCCACCCTGTTGGTTTGGTTTTGTTGTGTTTAGTTGGTCTTTCATTTCTATTTTAGTTATGCACAACAAACCTATTTTTACTTACAACTCATGTGTGGTCTCCCCTAATTTGTCCAGCTTTGAGTCAGGTTGTGACAAGTTTCAAAGTGGAGAGCTTTCAATTTTTCAGGAAATGTGTATTTTTTTAAATTCGAGTTCTGCTGTTATTCTGCCAAGTGATAAAGATTCTACTCGAGCTAAAACAATCAGTTGATAAATCAAAGTCTTAGTTGATCGACTGAAAATTAATCAGCAACATAGTTGATGAGATAGTTGATTAATTGTTTAATCCTGCAAAAATTCACTCGTTCTGGCTTCTGAAATGTGAATATTTCCTAGTTTTCTCTGTCTTCTATCACAGTTAACTACAGATCTTTGAGTTTGGACTGTTTGTCTGACAAAACAAGACATTTGAAGACGTCACCTTGAGCTCTGGGATCTTGTGATGGGCATTTTTCTCTATTTGCTGACATTTTTTAGACCAAACAATCAATCAATTGAGAAAATAATCTAAAGATTGAAAAGAATCCTTAGTTTTAGCCTACTAGAGAAGCTCTCTAATGATTTTATCAATTTCTCTATTTATTTACTCCCAAAATGGGGAAAAACCAAAAAATTATATTAAATGAATTTTATTAAAAACATTTTTTTTATCACATTTTGTCCAAAATTCTGTAAACACTGATGAATTCTATCTATTTTTCTTAATGAATCAGTGCGGTAACAAATGAATTTGTATTTTCTGTGCATATCCTGACCAGAAACTGGAGGCATTAGTTGTGTGTTTTGTTTCAAGGAACTCCCACCTTGTTCTGTATGAGTTCTGTGACTTTCCCCAGGTACTCCAGCAGCTGCCTCTCCCTCTCTGGAGGCTCCTCCCAGCTCGGGTCAAGCGCGGCCGCTCGGCTGTAGCCGCCGAGCGCAGACCCGAACATCTCCTCGTACTGGAACAGCGTGGCTCGGTTAAAATGCAGCTCCGGGTAACAAGACGCAGTTCTGTCGACTTTCTCCTACAAAAGGGGAGAGAAAGAGAAAACATTTGTACAATAATGAAATTAGGGATTTTATTATTGGATTTTTATAAACATGTTCAGCTCAAGTCAGCATGCGTATACTCACAGACTGTGCATAGGCACTTAGAGCTTGTTGAGACAACTGTGGATTCTGTCCACAGGTGAAAAACAGGGACACATAGGCATTTCCCAGAATATCTGTGAAAAGAACAACATGAAAAAAACATTTTAACATAATCTGCAGTATCACCGTTACAACTCCCATCTAACTCTAGGTCTGTATAACAAAGAGCTCCTTCATTACAGAGAGCAACACTACCCACTGCCCCCACAAAGAAGCAGGTACCCTGAGGCTCTACTCACACCAGGACGTCCCATCCGTGACATCCAGCTGGACGGCTTGTCGGGCCATGTCCACACTCTCCAGCACCTGCTTGCCGTGTGCGTCGCTGTCCGCTGCTGGCAGCTGCCTCAGCACCATGGACAGGTTGCGCAGAGACACTTTGTTCTTGCTCTAAAGAGGAGTAAGATAAAGCAAGATGAAGCACAGACAGGTGAATCAATAAGTAAAACCCAGTGATTAGCATAGTCCCAGATTATTTGTTATTTCACAGTTTTTAATGGAAAATCAATTTGAAAGGATGAAAACAAATTGTGCCTGTTTGCAACAGCTCAGGCTGCATTTTCAATCCTTCACAATGAAAACTTGACAATAAATGGTGAAAAAGAAACTTTTTAATAGAGCCACAATATAAAACAACACCTTGTGAGTGAACTGAACATCTAGAAACGCAATGCTTGAATTACGGATTATGTGTAAAGCCAAGGGGACCAAATGGAAACAGACCGAGTGAAATACATATCCCCCTCTTTCTGTCCTTAATGTACCTGTTGCATGGCTCCAGTAAAGCAGTTCTTGGCACCAGTTAAGTCTCCTTTTTTCCAGTACTGCTCCCCCAACGTGTTCCAGCCCTCGACCAGGCCGGGCTCCAGCTTGACAGCCCGGGAAAGGCACTCTTCTGCCGCAGCGCTGAAATCAGGAGCTACGTTCAGACACCTGCCCTTCTGCAGCAGAAACTCTGCTTTGTGTTTAAAGCGCTCTGTGGGAAATCAGAAACACAGTGTAAATTATATTCCGCAAATAAGCCATATAAATATGCTCTTTGTCTAATTACGACACCTTCTTTCTCCTCCAGCTTCTTCAACGTCTTTTCCATCTCCTCCGCGACATCGGGCTGTTTCCTTCCGGCATCCTCCACACTGTGAGTCTCAAAGTAACAGTCTCTGTAATTATACAGCTCATCCACAAGTTCCTGTAACAGAGGGGGCATAGAGAGGGAGGGTAGATGTTGAAATTTTAACAGCAGTTAAAAATAGACCAAAGGCACATTTCTCTCTGGCAAATCTGCCTGATGTGCAATTCTGAGTTGGTGAAAAACTAGGGCATCATGCGCCGCTAGAGATGGTCCAATATAACAGCACACTATTAGGACTGGATGATATCTACATTTTTGTGATTCATGTTTTAAGTAAGCCACTTAATTACTACTATCAAATCTGAGACAGTAAAATTGTCATGGTTGTTTTAGGTTTGCTTTGGCTTGGTTTATTGATAACATCCCGATATGTTATAAAATAGAGAAATAATAATGAAGTCCTGGACTTATCATATTACATTTATCAAGATGGAGACTCCATGTTTGGCCAAGTACATATGGGAAACTAAGAGCTAAATACTAGAAAGATGAACTACAAAAACACAATACATAGGCTAAATAAACATTTAAGCCTTTAGCAGCTCTTCACACTTACAATATATTTTAATTTTCATGTAAATTTCCATCTTCTTTTTTATTATTCACGATGCTTTAATTTTGTGTATATTTTATTTACATTATACATGTTTTTGGCTGTTATGCACCACAACACAAAGGCTTGTATGTGCAAACCTACTTGGCTATAAATCTGATTCTGATTCTTAAAAAGTATCACAATTGACTTGCAACAAATATGCACAGATTTACCTTTATGATAGGCATTTCTGAAAGGTTTAAACCGTCTACACACCTGCAGGAAACATGCACTGGCTTCAGAAAAGACATGAGAGCATCTCTGGTGCATTAAATGTCCTCAAGCTAACTGACAATCTGGTGACTCAGCAAGAAGGATGAATGCAAGCAAAGAGTGCACATTTAAGGCCATTTTAAGGCAGTTTAATGAGGCAAAAATTAAAGCGCTGAAGCCATTCTTCACAAAAATGGTGTGAGCCACAAACACATTAGTAAATTGGATTAATAGAAATGAATAAAATTAAAAGCATGGCAGTTGCAGGCAGTTGTTATAGTAACGAGTGGCTCAGGAGATGATAAGGGAGCAAACTAAAGAGGCGACACACCTCACCGACCGCATGAGAAGCCAACGAAAAACAAACACTGAGAAAATAAACACAACAGGTTGTATTTTAGTAGTGGTGTGAATCAGCTGGGAGGAATTACCTTCATAATGTGCAGTTCGTTTTTGTCTTTCACAGGCTCGCTGCTCTTCTCTTCCTCCGCCATCTTTACGTCGCTTAGAGGAGCAACAGTCTGAGCTGAGACGCCGCCGTAGAGGAGCAAAATGCTCTAAGTTACGAGATGAGTATTAAACCCAAGACTCTAGTGTCTCTGTGCTGACAGAAAAAAGTCATTTCTTTCAGGAAAATATCACGAAGGCGATAACTTTTAGCACCTAGGAAACAGGTTATTAATTTCAGTGGCGCCGGAAGTCGGAGTTGTCCGTACGCAAAATGCTTCCGGGAAAAGACATCTAAACAAATTAATTGGGGGACTATCATCTGTGGCGTGTAGTGTTTCTGTTCCCTAAATACGGCTTTCAGTTTAGGCTAATTATACGATTATAGATCATTTCACAACCGGGTCTTTTTTTTCTCGTAGCAGCAATTAGCCGGAACCTTTCAGTCAAGATTCTCGTCCGACACTTTTTCGCTGTGTACCATACATTCTTTGCTCCTCGCAGGGCCGGCGGGACAACTTTTGTCCAAAGAGTGGCTTGTGTTTGTGTTTGTGTCGGCGCTGAGCCCGGCTCGTCATGTCGGATACATGGAGCAACATCCAGGCGCACAAGAAGCAGTTGGACTCTCTGCGGGAGAGGCTGCAGCGGCGGCGGAAAGACCCAACACAGCTGTCGGCGGGTACGTGCAGACAACACAGCGGGGGTGGAAACTAACGAGTGTTTTAATGTCAAGTACTCAATGTAGTATTCGTCCAATTAATTAGTTGGCCACGTAGTGTATACACTAAAAAGTACATGTCATTTTACAATTGCAAGAGGCCATCGTGAAATTTCCCACTGACTGTGGAAAATCACAACAATTCAGTCAAACTTTCAGCTTCAGGTTTAAGTATGAAATTGCATGCACTGTGAACCTGTCGGTCTGTTGATTATTTCTTGATTAATCATTGTTTAGTCAATTTATAGTCGTTTTGATCTATAAAGTGTTTAAAAAAATAGGGCTGCAACTAAAGATTATCTTCATTATTGATTAATCCGTCGATTATTTTCTCTATTGGTCGTTTGGTCTATAAAATGTCGAAGAATTGTGAACAATATTGATCACTGGAACCAGAGAATTTAACATTTTTTCTTAAAAAATGACTCAAAACTATTAATTGAGTATCATAATAGTTGGGGACAAATTTTCTGTTGGTTGACTAATTGTTGCAGCTCCAGTGAAAAATGTCGATCACTGTTTCCATGATGCAAGCTCAGATGTTTTGTTTTGTCCAGACTAACAGTCCACAACCTAAAGATACTCAGTTTACTGTCTCAGAGGACAAAAAAACACAGAAAATATTCACATTTATGAAGCTGGAATCAGAAAATTTTGGCATTTTTTCATAAAAAATGATTATTCAGTTATCAAAAAGAGTTGGCAATTAATTCTCTGTCAATTGACTAATCGATTAATGGACTAATTGTTGCAGCTCTAAATTAATTCATAGCTTGAGCCACTTTCTAAGCAAAATGCCAAATATGCGGTGATACCTGTTGTGGATTTTCGGAGCTGATGCACTGGCAGTTGTCAGTTTGAAGAAGAGAAGACCAAACCAAACTTCGTATGATGATTCTGGGAAAACTTTAATGAAGAACCTTGCAAGGGAGAGCGACTCAAGGGACACCTCCTGTTCGTACGGTGTCCCCAAACTCGTCTGCCCCACACAGTCCAAAACCAGCCTTTAAGCCAATCATAGAAACTAGTTCGTCAGTTCCGAATCATAAACCTATGACCTAAATCTGTATCTTTGGTTTGTCTTGTTGCGTCTGATGATGACCTGCATTCTGGCCTTGGTTCGCCTGTGAGGCTCCTGGTTTATTAAACAACATGTGTTATCTTCTGTTTGAGAGAACAGAGGAGTACAGCTTGACATTCTGTTGTCCTGGTCAGTTATGGAATATCCATAACAATACCAAGCTCTTAAATTCTTTCTCCTTTCTTTCTGTTTTTTTTTTTTTTTTTTAAGTGGGGTAAGTTTTCTCTTAACTTAACCTCTCTTGTCTCCTCTCGGTCAGACGGTGGAGGCAGCACAGATGGTTCCACAGCTAGGAGCGACAGCCCGGCTCCATCAGCTCCACCACCCGCTCAGGAGGAGACTGAAAAACCACCAGATCCTGAACTAGAGAAGAGGCTGCTGGGATATTTGTCTGATCTGAGTCTTTCAATGCCGACAGACTCCCTTGCCATCACAAATGAGCTAAACAGTGTAAGTCTCTGTATCCAAAAAACATAAATACTTGGGGCAAATAATATGATTAAAGATTTTCTACTCCTTCTTCTTCTTCTTCTTCCTCTAATGCGCATGTCTCGTTCACAGTCTGAATCAACCATCACTCATGGATGCATCCAGAGTCTTCTGTTGAAATTCTCAGCTCAGGAGCTCATTGAGGTCCGGCAGCCTAATTTAGCCTCTTCTTCTACAACTTCTTCCGCCACAGTCGTCGTAGCAGTGGATCATACAAAACTATGGGCTATGATCGGGTCTGGGGCTGGAGCTCAGCGGACTGGAGTCAAGAGGAAAGCTGAAGACCAAACACAGCACAAAAGAGCTCCAGGCTTCTCACCCTCGTTACAGAGCTCTGCTTCTCCTCCGCGCTCTACCACCACCTCCCTGACGCCAGCATTGTCCTTGCAGATGGCGGGGCCATCGGCGTCAGGGAGCGGAGCAGAGAAGAAGGGCAGGAGCAGTAAAAGCCAGTCGTCTCACGTGGACATGGAGATTGAGAGCCTCCTGAACCAGCAGT
The DNA here is from genome assembly GCF_910596095.1 of Thunnus maccoyii. Taxonomy (NCBI): domain Eukaryota; kingdom Metazoa; phylum Chordata; class Actinopteri; order Scombriformes; family Scombridae; genus Thunnus; species Thunnus maccoyii. The sequence continues at coordinate 14,999,098 of NC_056554.1, read as the reverse complement.
CCACAAAAGAGCAGCAGAGCAAGAAGGTAGGATGGTCAAGGAGGAGAGTTGAGGAGAGGTTAGTTTCGAGTGTGATTACTAATGCAGGGTTATGTGGACGTTATTCATGTGCAGGTGAGCAGAGAGATCCTGGAGCTGCTGAACACCAGCACAGCCAAGGAGCAGTCCATCGTGGAGAAGTTCCGGTCTCGCGGCCGCGCTCAGGTCCAGGAGTTCTGCGATCACGGGACCAAAGAGGAGTGTGTGCGTTCTGGGGACACACCTCAGCCGTGCACAAAGTTACACTTCCGGTCAGTGTTCATCAGCATACTTGTGTTTTTTCAAACTTTTTCTGTCTTTATTTATGTCACCTGGCATGATGAAATCTTCACAGCAGCTAAATCTGACAGCACAGGTCTGACTTTTACATAAATTAAATAAATAGGGCATCTTTGCACTGTTCTTCAGAGTTATATTCTGTTTGTCCTTTACATGGTGCTATAATTAAGGTTAAAAAAACATGCCAAATTCATATTAGAAACACCACATTTTGACACAGTTTTGGCTAAACACTTGGGTTTCATGTAAATACAAGTACAAATTTTAAACTCAGAAAGGCCTTACTGCTAAATCAGTTTCATTTTGATCAAATTGAGAAGAACAGTGTATTTTCATATTTGTTTTTTGTCTCAAAATATATAATTTGTGGAGCTTTTTCTCATCCAGAAGAGCAGCAGTTGCTAACCTCTGGTCGGGACTTTCTAAATGGGTTGCAAGATAAATCTGAGGGTTCATAAGATGAATAATAGAATATGAATGAATCAAAAACTTTTTCTACTACAATGAATTGTGTTTATATTGTGTTTTCTGTAACCATTGCTAATTTTCTAGTGAAGTGCTAGATAGTTTTATCCCCAAAATTTAAAAGATTGGGAACCATTGCTCAAAGAAAGGTGGGTGTTTCTGTGCAGTCAACATATTTATATTAGCCTCCCTGCATTTTAACTTATAACTTTTGTGTTAAAATAGAGGAGGCTCTGTGTGTTACTTTACACAAACATGTTTATGCAGCTGCTTCACTTTGTGATTTATTATATATTTCTCTTTAGTCGCATCATCAACAAGCACACAGACGAGAGCCTCGGCGACTGCTCCTTCCTCAACACTTGTTTCCACATGGACACCTGTAAATACGTCCACTATGAGATCGACAGTCCTCCGGAAGCTGAGGGGAGCCTGCTGGGGCCCCAGGCCGGGACCACAGAGCTTGGCCTGCACGAGGGGGACGCGGACAGCAACGTTGGCAAACTATTCCCTTCACAGGTGAGGAAGAGAGAGAACGGATGAAGAAAGAAAATGAAGACAGATGGATAGATATTTTAAATGGAGGAGTAAAAAATGATCAGATTAAGTGGATATTTAAGTAGAGGGCTTGAAAACTGTGTTTATATATATTTTTTAGCAGGTTATAAAAGTGTCTGTTGTGTTTTTATTCACAGTGGATCTGCTGTGATATCCGCTACTTGGATGTTTCCATCCTGGGTAAGTTCGCCGTGGTGATGGCCGACCCGCCATGGGACATCCACATGGAGCTGCCCTATGGCACGCTGACTGACGACGAGATGAGAAAACTCAACATCCCCATCTTGCAGGATGACGGCTTCCTTTTCCTCTGGGTCACCGGCAGGTAACCGCAGCAACACAAACAGTCTCAACAGCACAGATGAGAGTGATGTGAATGGTTTCTCTGTCCTACAATGTCAGCGTGTCCTTGAACTAAGCACTGAAAATTCCTTCAGCTTCTTGCTTTTTAGTACAACTATAAAAACTGCAGGAACACAATTTAAATATATTTTAATACACTTGTTTATCCAGTAACATGTTCAGAAGTGATACCTTGACAAGAAGGTTATGTTATTTAACAACTAAATGTTTTGGTTCAGAAGTTTTGTGAATTAAATCAAGTGGTCTAGAGAATGATATGATTCCTTTTGCTTACTTTATAATATCTAACAATATTTAGTCTATAATCAGTCTTAATGGGTTGAATCAGCAGTGTATGGTTTTTACAGGGCTATGGAGCTGGGCAGAGAGTGTCTCAGTCTTTGGGGGTAAGTCTCTCTGTCTGTGCATCTACCACCATCAAGTTATCATTTTGTTAGGACACCATTTGATTCATGTATTTTCTGCCTTTTTTTTGTTCTTGCTTTATTTTCCTCTTCTCTCAGGTACGAGCGTGTCGATGAAATCATTTGGGTAAAAACCAACCAGCTTCAGAGAATCATCCGCACAGGGAGGACGGGCCATTGGCTGAACCACGGGAAGGAGCACTGCCTGGTGTGTTTACATGCCTCTGTGTTCTTGTATATCTTCTTGCATACTGTATTTAAATCTGTCGTATGTTTCTGTAAAAGTGTGTCTGACTAATGTTGACAATGTGCCTTGTGATTCGTGTTCAGGTGGGTGTGAAAGGAAACCCTCAGGGATTCAACAGAGGTTTGGACTGCGATGTCATCGTAGCCGAGGTAAATAACTGCTGTCAGACGTGCTGTAGTTACTCATATGATCCCTACAGCCTGAAAGGAAAGCTTCTGTAGTATCAAACAGAGTATATCTCTTCATTTAATTCCACTCACTCCCTCCCAGGTCCGCTCCACCAGTCACAAACCAGATGAGATCTACGGCATGATAGAGAGACTCTCACCCGGCACCAGGAAGATCGAGCTGTTCGGTCGACCCCACAACGTCCAGCCCAACTGGTAACACATCATCATCATGTTTAACAGGCCAGCTAACTGTCCTACATATTTTACACGTACTGATCGGCCCGCGCTGTATGTTTCACTTTCCTGTCCAGGGTCACTCTCGGAAACCAGCTCGATGGCATTCACCTCTTGGATCCTGAAGTCGTGGCTCGCTTCAAGAAGCGCTACCCAGACGGCGTCATCTCCAAACCCAAGAACATGCAGTGACGACGTCATCAGTGGACACAGGTCTGGAGAAGTTTGCTGTGATCATCTATAGACAGGTTTTTTTGTTTATTTTTTTTTTATACTAAGGAGCTAATTTTTAAATAAATATTGTTATGATACATTGTCTGTGTCTTTGTTCAGATACTGTGAGCGAATAAAACCACACGTGGAAATAATGTGAATTACATTTGGTGTTTTGTAGTGATTTTTTCCATGTACATGTAATCAACATACAGTAAATACTGCAAAACTTGACATTCAGCATCAATAAAAACACAGGAGACAGTGTTTAGTGTAACTTTTGTTATTATTTGTTAGTAAAGATGAAGACGCTGGTCTTTTGACTCACTGTAGATTTGAATAACTGACAGTTAGTTTTACATGAAAAGGACAAACATTGACATTTTCACCAGGTTTTTCACACTCATTTTGGATCAGTGCTTACATTCACATCTGTTGTGTTTTATGCACATACAGAACCCTGTTCGTCCTAAAAAAAAATCTTCTGCTTCTGTCGGTTAAAAATAAATGCATTTTAACATGAAATGCAACCAGGAGTTTTTTTTAATTATAAAAATATTAAAGAAGAAATTAACCAGAATGAGTCAAACATGATTGATGAAATAAACAGAAAAAATATTGTGCAACTCGGTTTACTTTTCCAAAAAAAAAAGAACTAGGTAGAGGCAAAAACAGCTGCTGAAATGTGATCTGTAAATGTACATAATGTGTCAATATGACGCTTATGCACTTAGTTACAGTCAGTGCTTTTTGTAAAAGAGGAAAGTGTTTTTCTGTTTTGTACAATGCAATGCTTCACTGTCAGTGTAGAGGGTTTTTGTCACAGAGCAGGATCAGAAAGTTTAGGAATATGATTCATTCACACATGATGATGATGATGACTGATAATAGTAAACTCTCACAAGATACTGACCATCTGTTAACTGACTCGTCCTACTTTGTGAAACACCCATATTTCACACGGACCATGACCTAATCAGTAAATTTATTCCACAATAGGTAGTTAAAAAAAAAAAAAGAAAGAAAGAAAGAAAAACAAACAGTAAAAAAAACAAGAAAACAATGCACTTGTTGGTGGTGAATGCTGTAAACAAGTCTTCTCTCGTCAGTAAAAGGTGCGTTTGGGCAGTGGATCCACTCTGTTCAGGATTTAGTCTTATATTCTCGCTCCAGAGGAGATATTAATGCACTGAGACCGAAAACAAAGTCTGTTTTAGTCCGTTTTATCCGCTTCATTCCCGTGTTGAAACTGATGAATGTCTGAGCACAAGAGTTCTTCGTGGGCAACGTGGAAGAAGATGTTAAAATCCTAATTGTGGCGGCGCACAACTAACTTCAAATTTCATCTATCATGAATGGGCAGCTGGTTGAATACTAAAAAACTTCAAATACTGGAGTCAATTTTTTTTTTTCTCCTGTGCAGCCTCTCGTCCTCTTCAGTAGGTGGCATCCACTGCGTTGATGTTGCTGTCCAGCTGGTGTCTAAAAGACAGCCTGGCCTTGGTGGAGAAATAGATTTGGGAGCCCCGACTGAGGCTTCCCGCTCCTTCGCTGTCACTGCCCCAGGATGTCGTGGAGGCCAAGCGCGGCTTCATCTCCTCTATGGGCACTGAAGGATGAATGATAGGAGCAGGAAGTCAGATTTAATTGGGTGTGACATGAAATAAAAAAAATGGTATTTTGCCAGACTGTAAGTGCTGCTCACCTGCCGCTGGGGGGCACTGCCGGCCCTTGCAGCGCTCTTTACAGCGTCTGTAGAAAGGAAAACACTGAAGCATCTTCACACCCATGACAGCAACGTCTGCGTAGAGAGGACAGTGAACAGAAACATGAATACTCAAGGTTACATTTGAGACAAAGCTCTCACTTCCCATTTAAGCTGTTCTATCACAGCAGAACTGAGTGTTCAGGCCTCACTGACAGCTCCTTGTCTTCTCCTCAGGTCACACTTTAATGGAATTATGATCCCGCGCCTCACTGACATGATAGCCTAATGTAATCTGACAATATCACTGAATGGCACGGCGGCCCAGCAGCCAACCAATTAGCCTGCAACTCCAGCGCCATCATCATCATCATCACCCTCCCTCCTGCTGTCTAATCTTGGAAAAGGACGTCAATGAGCTACGGCAGCCAGATTAATTGATAAGCCCTCTTCTGACACACACACACAATCAAACACAGATTACACAGAGGTCATCCAACCTATGGCGGTCCTGATTAACAGGCAGACACAGGTGCATATCTTAACTCCGACGACAAGCTTTTGTTTCCATTTCAAGAAAAGTTTTTTTTTTAACTTTTCCCTTTCAGCCAGCTATCGTAGGGTTTCACTCAACCTGCACAAACAGTATGTGCTTTACGCCGCTCAACCTTGAACTATCCGACTGCAGATTGAGACTTAAATCTGTTCTGAGCACACACGCCCGATCTTTGATCCAACTTCTTGAAAGTAGATCAGATTCACAGAGCAACAAGTCGGTCAAATTCCTCATTTTCCGAAGGATTGTAAGTTTATGTGTGGCACCGCTGAACGATAAGATAAAGCCGAGGGGGCCACACACCCCACCTGTTTGCTTAGAGTGAAAAAAAGGTATTTATTTTAGTCTAATCAGGTTAAGAAATAGGTCAGGTTAAATGGAAAGGGGTGGAGGGGGAGGGCAGCCTGTATTGTAACTGTGCAGAGAAGTAAAAGAATTATTGTTCTTCTTCTCCCGGGTGAACAAGGGCGAAACACTGAAGCATTTCACGCATCTTTTCATCATTAAAAAAACTAAAATAGCTCTTTGGGAGACTAAACGACAGAGGATGATTTCCTGCAAAGCACACAGCAACGTTTCAGCATTTCCACAACGAGATCTTTACCTCTTTTCTAATGGTCTTTTAAGCAGGAGACATGATCAAACTTTCAGGCCTCCAAGCTGTGTCAAAATCACACCAATGTATCAGAGTTCAATTAAAAAAAAAGTGGCATTTTCATAACAGCACCCCCTTCAGCCAATCAGTCTGATTTTTTAAAATATCTTTGCAGACTTCCAACATGCTTCCTGCGGTGCCTGAAACGAACCTCTTACCTCTGTTTGATGGGAAAACCCAATTGTGTGTGATAATCCACTGAGCCCCATTGTTCATTAATGACAGAGGGGAAAGATTTGGATATCCGATGTCAGATAGTAAACTGTGATTGCAACATACACACACAGTAGTTCAGTGTTCAGCTAACATCTTTCTCCTCTTTTTTTTTTTTTTTTTTTTTTTCCCTTTCGCTGTTTACTGCTGATTCCTCATGCGGCTTGACTCAGTGAGGCAATTTGGTGGAGACGTGACAGCTCACACACACAGTCGCAGATCTGCTGTGGCACGTTAAACAGAAGACAGAGAGGACTTGTAAGTGAAAAAAAAAACTCTCTGTATCTAATTTCATGGGCTCTTTTTTGGGGGGGATAAATTCACACAGAAAAACCATTTCTTCTAGCTTCTCTTTAATGCACCTTCCTTCTCTCTTTCACACAGGTGTGGCTCTGAAATCCTATCCCGTTTACAGACACAGTGAATCCATTATATTTAGGTCAATGCAGACGTTCTGCCTTTGAGATGAGAACTCACAGTACAGAACAAAACGGGAACAGACTGACGACGTTTCCTCCCCCACCTACTATAGTTTCGTTATACTTGCACGGTGATTATAAATTCTTTCTGTATTAACCAAGAACTCGCACACTCACTCACTGACAGACACAATATTAAGGCCTTGGTCAGTGGTGTGGAATTTTGGGCCCAGATCATGACTGGCTGAGGGGGTCTGGCAGCACACAGCAGCCTGCTAGTTTAGAAAGAGAAAAACAACCCAGATGGTAAACACACACACTTAGAAAGTAGAGAGACAGTAACCACATTGACCACAGAGAGCCGAGAGGGGGGGTGGCGGGGGGTAGGCTGAAGAAGGAAAAGCAGGAGAACCACAAGATGAGAGGTAGATGTGATGGGAAAGAGCAGGAGGATAAAAAAAAACAAAGCTAAAAAGGGAGGAAATAATATCATGAGAGGGGGTTTGAGCTTGTGCATTGACCTCTTTTTCTCCTGTTTGTTTTTTTGTGTCAAACTGGAGGCTCCGGCCTGCAGGCAGCCGATGTGAGCGACATGCAGCCCTGAATAATGCCGTTTTACTCGTTTCAATCAGAGGTGGGTCCACTTACGGAGCTGAAAATTGTGCAATCACCCCCACCGGAGAAGCATTAGTTGGCTGATGATTTATCGTCTCAGATGTGGCACGTGTCGCCGCAGCTTCTCATCATTTTGAGTGCATGTTTGTGCATGTGTGTTTACAGGGAAATTAGAGTCAAGCTACTCAGACATGATTGCCAACTGTGATCGTCACATATTTCTAGACATCAGTCAAACTTTTCTCCCAAGAAAACCACCTCACTAGTCCCCTCTGTCCCCACTCAGCTCCTTATCTGCTCTGTAAACAACATTACAGCGTGTAAAGCTTGCAGTAACATGATAATAATCTTCCCACAGCCTTGTAGCTCCACATGTCCACCTTTATTTTTTATCCAAATCAGACCCCAGAGCTTTACGGAGAAAGTGCAGTCCTGTGGCAGCATGCAGCTCTTAACACAAGAGCCTCACACAGGCCTGCCAGGCTGGATGACGCACGCACACACACACACACACTCACACTGTGCATGTATGAGTGTTTGTGTGTCCACTAATAGCAACATACAATCCTCTTTCATTAATATTCATTATAACCACAGTGGATAAATCAGCTTTCAAAGTGTTTCTGCAGAAGTCTAATACAATAGAAACATCAAACAATGGCCATAATGTTATCAGTGGTGGAAAGTAACTCAAGTACTGTGTTTAAGTACTTGAGTAATTCCATGTTATGCTACTCTATACTTCTTCTTCTCTACATTTCAGAAGCAAATATACTTTTTATACTCCACTACATTTATTTGACAGCTATTAAGAGTTACTGATAAAGATTTTACAAACAAAATGCAAAGAGCTCATAAAATATGGTGCGTTTTTATAGATTGAACCACCCAGCAACATATAAAGTACCAATTGCAGCTTACGTATTAATGTAATAGTACAGAAACAGTACAGTAATGTAATATATAAGCTGCAAGCATTAAAATACAATAAAAAAGAGACAGTTCTGCAAAATAACTAGTTTTATGTTTGCCACTCAAAGTACAATTTGTTGATAATACTTGCACGCTTTTTTTATAATGCAGGACTTTACTTGTAATTGAGTGTTTTGTTCATGGTGGGATTTGACCCATTTTAACTTTTGAGAGCAGTAAAAACACCAAGAACACTTTTCTTTTAGCCTAAAGTTGATGAGTTGAGTGTTTGACCCACATTCATTCAAAAATACTGTTGCATTCTTCACATTTAATATAATCCATTGAAATCGTTATGTTCTCCTGTTTTATGTAACATCGGACCATTATATACAGTAGTGTGATTATAAATGTTTTTTCCTCCATAAACAAAAAGCATAAAAACTAAAGAATGCACTCTGTTTGCTCTCTGAAAGCTTCATTAAGGATTAATCCTCCATTTATCTGTGGCTAATGAGCTGTCCATGAATGATTTATTGTTCGGAAATGTGGTAAAGAGATATATTATGAGGGGATACATTGAAGAGTCAGAATCTGAGAGGTATGTAAGGGCTTATTGCTTCCAGGTATGTTATGGTGGACGTGCGCAGGCGCTCGTGCGAGGGGGCGGAAGCCCGGCTCTGCGCGCGTGCAGGTAGAAGGTTGAATGAAAAGCTGCGCCAGACAGGCTAATCCGAGTTTTCACCTGATGTACTATGCATCACTTATCTCTCTGTCTGAGAGAATAAACCCTTAAAGACCCGTCAGGAAGTGAACGCTGACATTATTCGCTTATTTAAGTGACAAGTCGAGCCTGAACTTGTTGATAAACCCCCGTTATTCGCACTAATCAGTGACGCCAATTAAGATGACCGACCGGATAGCTTGTTAACGAGAAGAATGGGTGAATTACTGGGGCGTGCAGAATGAAGTTTGACAAGTGGTTTTCACAAACAGTAGCACAAACACACACACAAAAAGCTCTCAGCATACCAGACAGACTTATTTATGATCAGCAACCCTCCTGCAGACACACCCCCTGCTCCAGAACCAAAAAAGCAACCCTTACACTTAAGCTGTTTTGATAACAGAGGCTTAAATGTCAAGTATATTATATTTATCCACTTGTCTCACTGCTTTGTTTTGCCTCAGTAGAGACCCTGCGCAAATCCAGAAACTAGTGGTCTTTTCATTTGAGGCTCAAATAGGTAAAGTGACGTTACCTACCTGGTGAAATGAACTGTAGGCTTGGAGATAGGCAATGAAAGCTGGGTATTCTTGGTAATTTTCCACCTGCGACACGACTATTCTCTCTTCATTTGCGTGTTTCTTGGCGCTTTCCCTCACTGAAATGTGTCCTCGGAGCGCTGCCCGGTTCAGCGCGTCCTGGAAAAAGCTGCGTCCTAGTGCGTCCTTATTGGCAATACGGAAAGGTCTCTGTGGCGCGGAGCGACTGAACTTTAAATAGCTAATCCCTGGAGCATGGTGAGTGAGTGGACACGCCTGCTGTCTCTCTCGCCCTCCCCTCCTTCTGTCCTCCTCTCCCTCCCTCTGAGCTCCCAACTCCCCTTTTCCTCATTTGCTGCTTCTCACCCATCCCACATAAACCCACACAAACCCACACACACTTCCTTCAGCATGCTCTGCTTTGTTTTGCCTCCATCTTATGTACATTTTCGTTCATAAATGATCAAAAATAGCCTATAGTGTATAAATAGCTGCTCTTCCTTGTAATGTAAGTCACGTAGGATGAAGTCATAGGCGCAACTCACAGGTCAAATGACAATAAAATCATGAATCAAGGTGATTTGACCTTTTGTGCTATGGTTTAGATGAGGTAATTACAATCTATCAAGAGACTCATTAGTTATTGTGAGCTGTAGATGTGATCTTTTCACCTCATTCTCTTTAGTGATTCATGTAGGGAGTTTATTTCTCCTTCCCAGCCCACTTTAGAGGCAGATTGTTGATGGTATCAGTTAAGGAAATGGAAAAATAACTGGAAATTTACAATAGTAGTGAGCATGTTGTCTCTAAAATGCAGCTCCAGACACAGCAAACACAAAAAACGAAAACGAAACAGAACCAAACAGAAATTATACCATCAAAAAAGGTGAAATATAAGTTAAGAAAAGTGCAGGAATACAGTAAATGCTATTTTATGTTATGTTACGAGACAAAAACTGACATAATTTAACAGGCTGGGATGGCGGATGGGCGTACACATTAACCTTCAGTTAACGTGAACACCAATCCTACAAGTTGTTTAACCACAAACAAAACCTCAGCATGGCCTTCACCAAATTTCTTTGCTTGCTTATTGCCCAGACTTGAACTGTTTGTGTTCGAAACACATGCACAACAGTTATGTTTTTGTGCTTAACTGTCAATTTGTATTTGAGGAAAGAGATATGCGAAGGAAATCCCCACCTATCCTATTAGAGTGAGAGGGTTTTAGTCTCCAGTGGATCAAACCTACTGCGAAGAATTAACAAGTCATACGTGCTTCAGGTGATAGTGGACATTTTTATGTCCATCTCTGCCTCTCCCCCTTTATCTTTTTGACAAAAAGCCACCTTACAGACTACAAGGACTCAGAAAGCACTTCGTTTGAATAGATGCAAATGTAACATCAGTATACAAGATAGATTCTCATCCTCTGATAGTCTAAAAATACACTCTAATGGCTGGAATCAAAGATTTAAATCAGCACCAACATGTTATCACTTGTTTCTTGACTCTCGTCCACCAAATTTCATGGAAATCTGCTCATTGTTATGAGGCAGCAAACTAAGAGCAATACAAAGTAACTGGCAAGGGCTTAGACATAACTTTCTTAGTAAAAGTCAATTATGCTTTCAAGGAATAAACATGTGGCGACTTGTCACTTCTTTGTCACCAGCATTCATCCGGTAAAAATGAATCACGCCAAGCTGCTGTTTTACCCTCATGTTCATATGAAATGTACAGTACAGTGGGGATGTTCTAGGTTTACCTCAAAATGTCCCAAATTATATGAACTCAAAGCATCAACTAACACTGAAGTCACACCCAAAAGCAGCGATATGCAGGAAAATAGCCCACATGAAGCTGGAAAGCAAATCATTTGTCATGTTATCAAGAGGAAACACCTGAGCCAGCACTGAAAATAAATTAAAAATCTGACAGTTTGAAACACGAATATGCACACATACATGAAGCGCTATTATAGTTTCTAATATTAAGCACTTCACATTCTAAAAACAGTTGTAATAATCGTAATTCATCTTGCTTGGCTGAACTCGTCTACGTGTCCATTTATAACATGCTAATGGATGCAGCATTGTGATCTTGGCCACTTGGCCCATGAGATGTTTTACTGCTGTTTATTAGCTCTCTGGCCTGAACTCACTGAAGCTTATTGAGGGCGGTTCACTGGTTGGAGGGATTTGTCCTGGTGGAAATTTACCCAGATGAGTTCTCAGAGTGAGTCTGAGCCCGTTGGTCAGAAATCACCCAGGAAACAGTCTGTGTAACAGCAGGCACGTTTCTAAAGCCGATCCCGTACTGTGAACTGCAGCAGGGACTTACCCGCATGTAGATGAGCTGTTTATGGCGTTGATAACTCATGTAAATGACATTTAAAGTGGATGCACATGCACAAGTTGTAATTATGAGTAAAAAGATGACATCTTCCATATATTTTGCGTCATTGCACTGTTCAGCAGATGCTACTTAATCATATTGCATGCATATTGCAGCATGTTATAGCATAAGCATATAGCATAAGTCACAATATTACATAATTCAGTTCTTATGCAACAAAAGCTTTCCAGTTAAAATCCGCAGAGGTTCTCTGAAGTGGAATTACAACATACCATCGGTATTTTCCCACATTCATTACCATAGTTTGACCCTAAAGGCACGAACAGACATCCTGTTTGTTCCTCCAAATCTACATGATATCAAACCAAATAAATTAATATGAACAACCTTTTTAAACACAGAGTAAGATAAGATGCTTATTAATTTCACATCCTGCATTTTTCTGGCACTAATTTTAGGTGTCCTGTGTGCCAAATTTGAGGTGAAAACTCTCTTAAGTGCTGCTAATCTAGTTACCGTTAGCAGCCTGTTTAGCTGGGTTTTCTCCATCATGATTGGGTGTAACTTCTGCCTCGTTTAGTTATGTGGAATAACTAACTGAATTAAAGTGTTAGTTGAAAATTGGTATTTCTCATTTACTTGTAATAGCTAAATCAATAAGTAAATTTAGTTTTAGCTTAAGCTAAGGCTAGCTGTGGCTATCTCACCAGCTAGCTACAGCTCCCTCTGTTGCAAAAAAGTACAAAATCAACATTTAAATATTGGTTCCAACTTGAATATTTGCAAAATCTGTTATTTAGACTGACATTGAAATGTACTGAAGCTGATCTTTAACAGCTTTCAGTGTTAAAAGGTTATAACCCTAACTGTTGCACATATATTCAAAATGTCTGCCTTCTCTTTCACGCTACAAGAGCGTGTGAATGTCCAGTCTTTCCTACAAAGACATGCATTTGTATTCATGCAGTGCATGTTCACAGTCACTCATACAGATTTATACCTGCAGATGTGGGTGAAAGGCAGACATACTTCAGTGGGACATTGTCTCTAATTTTAAATCAACCCCATGTGGATGATTAACAGCAGGGCAACAGATTTTTTTTCTTTTACTTGGTCCTAAACTGGTGCATAGAGTTAAGACATTTCATGAGGAAAGAGGAAATATTAGATTTTATTTCAAAGTATATACTAATTCTTTTTTACTTTCTATAACAAATAGTCTCATATAATAAAGACTTTTTAGACCTTTTTTTAGTTATTTCCAACTTTTTTCCTTATTTCGCTCTTTGTTTTCATAAACTGAAAACTGGGACAAATTGCAAACTTGAGCAGTCGGAAAAAATAAGAATAATTTTGGGTGGCAGAAATGTTTTTTCTTCTTCTTCCCTATCTTGAAAATCTTTATGCAACACTTCAAATTGGTCTTACAACCCCCTTATGTTGTCCCGACTCAGGCTGGAAACCACTGCTTTAAATCAGAGGATGATTTGTCTTTCCCAGTCAACTTATTTCATGTGAACGGTCTAGAGCTTACTGCTTTTTATAATGAACAGTCTCGTATAATTCTGACTTTTACTCTATTTTTTGGGGTATTTCCAACTTTTTTCCCCTCTTTGTTTGTTATTTCATAAACTGAAAACTGGGAATTACGTAAGCGTATTAAGCAATAACTCTTTTTTCCAAACTTGCTCTGAGGTAATTGTCATGCCTTCACAGAGTCAACTGATTCCCTCTGTGCGTTCAGACACTTGTTCCTCTCCATGTAAGGTGTCCCTGCTAGTCTGCTGGTGGCTCAAGTATGATTATGAGCCAACACATTAGCTTCCTGTGAACCCATGAAGAGGCTCAGATATCAGGGACTGAATGACACTTCAAGTGCCACCGTGATATCAGACACTTTCAGCCAGGGGTACAAACTGGATGGCGACTGGAAAGCTGCATTGTCATAATACTTACATCATCCCTTGTGGATTTTTTGCCCCTCTGGTAATGTAATCCCTCAGTACTTCTGCTCCACTGGCCCAGAGACAGGAATAGCAGGGCTGTGACTGTGCAGCAAGATCGAAGACAGAAAAAGAAAGAGACAGGACAAGGTCACAAGGGTGACCTAAAGTCAAATTAGGTCTTCAATAATCAAAAAATAATCAATCTGAGGTAAGATATCCATTTAAATGTTTTGTAAAATTATAGATGTATATGTCTTACAAATGTAGTGGAGCAAAGTCTGCTGTACAGAGCAGATTAGCCATTTATTATATTGGGTTGGTGGTTTGATTCCAGGCTCCTCCTGGCTACATGTTGAAGTGTCCTCGAGCAAGACACTGAACCCCAAATTGCTCCTATTGTAAGTATGGGAGAAAACAAAACAATGCTTCTTGGGAGGGTGTGTATGTGGCAGAAAATGTAAGTTGTTTAGGACAAATGATCAAAAAAAAAATGTGATGTAGTCTCACAAAATGGAAATAATCAAGTTAAATGTCAAAATCTCAAAACTGTAATTAAATAAAGATAGTCAAATGCACAAACACTGGTGTTTTGAGGAAGAAAGGGTTCAAATTTCCAACCAAAGAAGCTGGAGAAGTGCGCAAGTTAAACTAACTTTTAATTTAACTATTAATCACTTGGCTTATTCATGAGTACCATTTAAAAAGTCTTCATCAGGGTTCAAAGCAAGAGAAAACACCTCACAATGACCATTTTACACACTCAGTGAATAAGGGATGTGTTTTGATTGGAGGACTGGGACAACAGGTGGTGACCATGAGTTTCATTCAAACCCTGAACTCATCAAAAATGAAAACAAAAAGTAATCAAAGGTCTGAGGTCCTGAAGGTATCAATATGTATCATGTAGGAATTGTTCTGACACTGTTGCATCAAGTTTAAATATCCAAAAACTTTTCTCTTTGGAAATGTGAGCAATTGCATTTGGTTAAGGAAAACTATTTGGTGAGTTTACAGCTTGAATCACAGGTTTCTGATCTTTGCGGGTTGTAACCCTTAATAAGCAACCTTCCTCACAGGCTGCAGATGTCTATGTGCGTAACAGTTTTTAGCCGAAAAGGTAAAACCCCCTTATGTTTTCCCGACTCAAGCTGGAAACCACTGGTTTAAATCAGAGGACGATGTCTCTTTCCCAATCAACTTATTTTATGTGAACGGTTGAGAGCTTGCATTGCATCAGAAAAAACATTATTTACAGTCCACAGGGGGGTTTATGAGTTCTAGTAGCTCAAAACTGTAGTCTCACATCCATCTAATGACATCTAAATCGAGGTTTATTTGATTTTTAATTGCTTCCATACCTTTGAGACAAATATATGAATGCAGGAACTTTTAAAAGTGGCAGGGAAGGTCACCATGCAGGGTCGTCGACCTGTAAAAGCTGTTAGACTTCAGTTCATACTAAAAGCATTACAATCAGAGACCTATTATAATAATGTATATAAATACCTTGAAATCAAGTTATTGCAGGATCAAGCCAGCCTGAGCCTCTGTGTGAATGTTTACTGCTCCCCACCCAGATTCCCTGTTTCCCCCTCTTGTCCCCTCCCGCCTCTCTCAGACCTCCAGACATTCCCACACCCAGGGTTTGTTGATTTTCTGTTGATGTTGGCATGCTTGTGTGGAGCCGGGACCGGGACTGACTGGCTGAGGTCGCTTCGGCTGGTTCCAGCCTCTGTCACTCCCCTTGTTCTGCTCCTCTCTCTGTGCGCTAATGTCACTTATCTCGTGCTTCTTTACCGTGCCCTGCTTGGATTGCAGCCTCTTTTTGTACGTCATCAAGAGAAATTCTTGTATAATTATTGTTCTTAGTGATTACATTAAAGTGCACAGTGGAAGGGGGCGTAATCACTGTTGTTTCCTACATACCATGCAAATGAGCTGATAAAGCTGGATGTAGTAAATAGACAATCAGAGGACAAAGAGCAGCAGACTGTCTTTACTTCTCTGCCTTTTCGCTCAAATTGTTTTTCAAACTCTCAAAGTCTCTTACATACGAAACAGTCCTTAAAAATATCAGAAAGAGAGTATTTTCAACATAATATTACAGAGGCAAATAAGGAAGCAGTGAAGTTGAGAAAATAGTGTTTAAAGCTTTAAGGCTGGCAAGGAAACTGCATACCAGATGGAAAAGTTATGATTCATATGCCTTTTAAGGCTAATTATTTCACTCCCAAAAATCATAACTCCCAAAAAATGCAGATATTGAACTCTGGCTTTGGATATTCTTCAGTAGTATTTGCCAACAACATGTGTTTTTCTTAGCTCAGTTCTCTCTTTTGACTAGTTTGTTTAAGAAAATACATTTTATCTTGATTGTAGCTGGGAATTAAATGCATCATTCCTGCTACGTGTCTGTCAGTCCATCTACAATAAATGTGTATTATGAAATGTACAGTTTAACATATTAAAATGTGTGATTTAAAGTTGGCTTAACCAAATCAAATACTATGAATTCAAAAGCCGTGATGGCACTTACTGAAATCTGCTAAGCTAGTTACCGTTAGCATAAAGTTTAGCTGGGGTTTCTCCATCGGGACTCGATTTAGTTATCAATCAATCAGACTTTATTTGTATAGCACTTTTCATACAAATATGTTGTAACACAAAGTGCTTTACACAATTAAATAAAAAATAAAATTATAATACAAAATTGAAGTGTGAAAAAGATAATAAAATACTAAAAAAAAAAAAGAAGAGACGTATTAAAGTGAGTAAAACGTAGGGTATAAAAAGGAAAACAATCAAGAGAATAAAAATAGAATAAAAGGATATACCAAGAAATAAAACAGGTTAAAACATATAGATAAAAGACGGATAAATGTATAAAATAAATAAAATTCAATTAAAAGCCAGGCTAAAAAGGTAGGTCTTGAGTTTGCTTTTAACAATATCAACATTCTCTGCTGCCTTCAGGTCTTCAGGAAGGCTGTTCCAGAGATGTGGACCACAGTAATAAAAGGATGCCTCATTGTGGGTTTTTGTTCTAACTTTAGGGTTCATTAAAAGGCCACTACCAGAAGACCTGAGTGTTCTAAAAGGTTCATAGGATAAAAGCAAATCTTAGAACAGGTAGGACCAAGACCATTAAGAGCTTTATAAACCAATAAAAAGATCTTGAAATCAATTCTGAAGCAGACAGACAGCCAGTGCAGAGACTTTAAAATTGGTGTAATGTGTGCTCTCTTTCTGGTTTTCATCAACACACGAGCAGCTGAGTTCTGAAGTAATTGTAATTGTAATATATTCTTCTTAGGGAGACCAGAAAACAGAGCATTACAGTGGTCAATCCTGCAGGTAATAAAGGCGTGCAGTAGTGTGTCTGTATTGGCTTGAAAGACGAACGGTTGCGCTGATGAAATGCATTCTTAGTTATGTTTATAATGTGTGGTTCAAAACTGAGATCTGAGTCAAAGATGACTCCTAAGTTTTTCACCTGTTGACAGGGGTTTAATGACAGTGCTCGCAGTTTCACATTGAGTTTCTCTCTCTGAGCTTCAGTACCAATGACCAAGACTTTAGTAAGTTCTCTGCCATCCATAATTTGATATCTAAAATACAGTTAAAAAGGGCATTGACTGGCCCTGAGTCAACAGGAGATTCGGCAATGTAAAGTTGTGTGTCATCAGCATAGCTGTGGGAATTGATGCTGTGCCTACTGATGATGTTTCCAAGTGGCAGCGTATAAAGTTTAAAAAGAGTAGGACCTAAAATTGAACCTTGAGGAACACCACAATTCATTTTATAGCTTTTAGATGAACATTCATCAGTGCTTACAAAAATTTCTCTATCGTTATGTGGAATAAGATGTTAGTTCATCATTCACTTACATATAAATAACAGATAAGGAAAAGTACATTTCATGTTAGCTTAAGTTAAGGCTAGCAGATCTCACCATAGACAGGTCTTAGCTCAATTTTGACCAAATATGTAGTTACTGTGTTTTTCCTTTCACACGCATGACTTGATTTAACCTATTGGACTTAAACCCCTCAGCTTCATGCATGCAAAGCAGAACTAGTGGATTTTTAACTCAGTTCTGTTGCACTTTGCCTGTTTCATGTGCAAGCTGCCATTAAGCAATGATGTAAAACGAAAATTGTGACATTATGTCTTGTTGGTAATGTGTGGTTTGAGCGTTGAATGTCATGTCTCAGTGCAAGTAAGGCAGGTACTGTCAGCATTTTTAAGCAATTGTTACAACAGAAATTGTTCTTCCAACCAGCTCAACTCATATCACGAACTGACAGAGAAGCAACGTCTTCATCTGATGATACTTTATGTTTTTGTTTGTTTGATCCAACTGAAATGATGCTGATAATCAGTTTTGGTGTTGGAAGCATAGACTGTATATAAAGAAATTTATAAAGATGGAAGCAATTAAAGGAATGTGGTCAACATTTTGGGACATACACTTATTTGATTGGAAACAGGGGGAAACAGCGAGCCTGGCTCTGATCAACTCTGTCCAACTTTTTCCAACTTCCCCTGTTGCTAAGGTAAGGTAACTGGCTGCCAGCTATAGACCTATATTTAGCGAGATTTATATTTAGACAGATATGAAAGTGGATTGATCTTCTCATCTGACTCTTGATATTTCCCAAAATGTAATTCCTTTAAGTCAAGTCAATGTACTTAGGGATCATATATAAAAGTAACACATGTTGACCAAAGAGGTTAAAAGTACAGCTAAGTAAGTAGAAAGGTAAAAAGGTACAAATTTAGCTTGAAAAATTAATTGATTTTGGACTTGTTGGCTCACACACTTGTAGACAAACTGCTCGCAGACCTGCTGAATGTGCCTGACTGTCTACTTTGTGGCGTGGCTTGGGCCATTCGTAGTGTGGTTGATGTAATGACAGGGTGGTGGACACTGCTGACTTATCAGTTACGTGTGTCTGGGTTGAAATTTGTGTTTGGCCGTCGGTTAAAGCATGACTGTTGCTTTTGAATGAGGCTGCGGTTGTGTTTGTGCTGAGGAGATCTCATCCAGAGATGAGACGAGAAAAGTAAAAAGGGAGCACAGTCATGCTATTGTACGAGCAGCAGGTTAATTAAAAACATAATAACATTATCATCATCATCAGCTGTGCTGTACCGTCGTCCTTCTCCGTCTAAATTCTGTTTAAACTATTCCAGTCCATACCGGCCAGTTCTGCCTCAGTGTCCTGTGTTTCTCTTTCGCCTCCAGTCTGTTTTGTTAGTCAAGCCTGAAAAGGGGGGATAAAACAGAGAGGAGGGGCTCGTTTTTGGGAAAGGGGTACATTTCTAAATAATGGCCTCACCACAGGGTCTAAACGAATTTCACAAGGCAAATAACAAGAATTTTGTGCTGAAATGACTGTCCTTTTGACCTGTTGTCATTCTTTCTTCGTCCTCTCCTCTCTGTTTTCGGGGAACCTCCTTCAAGTCTCAGCGCATGTGTGCACTTATATCAGTGTTTGTCCACCACGCCATTAAACCGCACTTTCTTTGCCTCTCTCCAGATTCTTTCAGAGTGGCTACGATTTGCATGAGAAGTGGCTGAGAATGGGCCCCCTTCCCATTTTCCTCCCTTTGTCCTACTATTCTTTTATTCCAAATTCTTCTCACTTATGCTCCTTCCTCGCTTTGTGCTGTGCATTATATAAGAGAGCTGCACCGGCCAATCAGTCAGCTAAGGTGGTCACAGTGTCGTGCACAGGCTTTTTTTTTTGTTGTTGTTTTTACTCAGCAACATAATTTTCCTTCCTGTCCTGGAATAATGTGAACACAGACATCATTCTCACTTAAGATCTGTGAGGAACTTTTGAATTTTAAAGCCAAACGGGGAACAGATGATTTCCTCTAAAAGAACATTTGTATGTTCACCAACCTGATTCACCTGGCTGCACACACAAAGCTCCTTCTTGCTGAGTCTGTTACTGAAAAAGGGTAAAAAATGAGGCCACTCAAGCAGTATTAATCTGTATTCCTGGGGAGGTTAGGCTTTAGCTTTGAGCCACAGCTTTGGGCTATTTGGTGTCTCTCATCTCACACTGTGTCTATATTTACCTGGGTGCAGCTCCGCAACAGGCGTTTAACTTGAAAGTTAGGTAACAATTACCACGAAGTCGCTCCATGGCAACAAAAGATTATGGGCTTAACCTGGACCTATGCTAACAGGCGCTTGTCCAGATTGTGTACTGTTTATGCAGCTGCAATGTTCTCGGTGTCCACAGGGGGCGTTCTGACCTTTGACCCTGTCTGGACGTGCAACAATCCTGTTAGATCTGGCTGTCTGGCTGCATGGGCACAGCATGAGGTGATTAATTTACAAAGAGCCTGATTCTGCAGAAGTTCTTCAACTAGATAATCAGAGTTAATGAGTGTGTGTGAAGGCAAATAACAATGGCAAAGTTCACATCTTGAAACAGTTTTTTAACTTGAACGACTAATTTGTTGAGATCAAGTTGTCAAATAAATGCAAACCATCATGTAAAAGAACTGGTCAGAAAGGTTTTTAAGGTTGACAGTTACACAGAATTGAAATAACTTGACTCCCCATGAGAAATCTCACTAGTCGTCCACAAATCCAGATGTTAAAACTTGGAAAATACTAAATAATGTCTTTTTATGTATCAGCTTTTATTGTATTGTTATATTCACCTGACATACAATAACTCAAGTTGGAAAGTGTATAAAAGAAACATAAAGGATTATTTACATCTACAGTTTAGTTCACCTTTGGTCCCATTGGACACTTTCAGAATGGAAATTATTTATTAATCCAGTGATTATTTAAGCAACACATTCAACCAAAACAAACAAAATCAGGCAATACACACAAACCTTCAGCCACAGTAAATACACACAATAATGGAGTAAGTAGTAAGGTAAGTAAGATCTCTAAGACACAATTAATGTGCGACAAATACATCAAAAAGTATCATGGAGAGGTTTCCCTGAATGTGAATGTTGGAGAATGAATGAAGTGCTGAAATGCGTCCTGGTCTTCGTGAAAGTACAGCAAAGTGATCCTCTCCAATTTCACAATCCACCGTCATCCTGCAACAGGTCAGAAGTCACGTGTTTATTTCATGTTTTGGACAGGAAGCAAGCTCTTGGATGACTGACAGAGCTGATAATAAATGTGAGCCGCGTGTTAATGTGTAGACATTTGTTGATACAATACACATGTGGATGTGTCTGTTCAATATTGTAGTTATACACAGAAGCCTGTACTGTAACTGCCATGTCCTTCAAATCAACATATGTCTGTTTAATTATATTTATCTCCATGATTCCTTTACTAGAGTGCATATATGTGTTGAAATCTATTTTGCAATTCTGCAAATGAAAAATTAGCAATCCACGTCACTATATGTTCAACCATGTGTTAAATCTCAGCTTAATCTTCAACCTGTATGTGCAGATATTACAGTTCAAAAGTACATGTATACAGTTCTAATGTAGGCATTTTTCACTATGCCAGTTTACTTATTGTTCCTGTAAGAAGGGTTGAGGTTAAAATTGGTCACCATATTGTGTCCTGTTTATCTTTAGCAAATCATCAGATTTGTTATAGTGTATGGGAAGGAATTTGAAAATATGATAAAGTTTAATGTGAGAAGCAAAGTTTCTTGGAGGTAGAAGAAAGCATAAAGCATCTCAAATACTATATCTTGGTGGTTCTAGCTTAAGATCTGTGTCTGACATCCAATAAGTAATTTTACTATGGTAGAGGTAAAATGGTACAAGTACTATGGTACTATGATACAGATACCATGGTATTTTTGCAAGTTCCACGGTACATTACTTAGGTACCACTTTCCGTACATACCATAGCAAACAGTATGGTATGTACTATAGTTACCATAATATGTACCATGGAAACATTTCTTTTGGGGTTTATGTGTGTACAGTCACTGATTGAAATAAAATGTGAATTCTTTAAAGTAATAATACAGCATTTTGGGAAATACTCTTTTTCGCTTTCTTGCCAAGAGTTAGATGAGAAGATTGATACCACTCTCATATCTGTATGCTAAATTTGAGGCAACACCAGCAGCTGGTTAGCTTAGCTTAGTACAAAGACTGAAAACGGTGGGAAACAGCTAGCCAGGCTCTGTCCGAAGCTAACAAAATCCACCTTCCAGCAGCTCTAAACTCACTTAAGTCTTGTTTGTTTAACCCATATAAAAAGAAAAATGTAAAAATGACAATGCTATGGTTTTAAAAATTTCCCAAAACACCAAACTATTTCTTTAAATGAGTGCAATTCCTTTCACAAGTAACCTTCCTGTTTAGTGTTGCTACTCTGTTTGCAACAGTCCCATTTAAACACTTCCTTGCATGCTTTATCAACATGCGATCAAAACTACACAGAGCAAACTTTTCCCTTTTCCTGTTTCCATCAGTGGGAGACCTGACAGAATCCCAGGATTGCAATCAAAACAGCAGTAAAGAAACACTCATCTTAGGAAGCTACTGTAAGGCCAAGTCACATATTGAGCTACAGAGTATTTGGCTCACTCCCAGCAGCCAAACCAGTTACTACAGAACATGTTGGTTCATGTTGGCTTGGTGCAGTTCTAATGAAATAGTTTATTGTAAAGTTGTATTGTTTCACCCTTTCATTAACTCTCCAGTTAAGGTTTCATGACCTCCAGGGCTCAGAAACACCATTCATATCTCCTTGTGTGCATGCATTCTCTCATCCTCTCCTATCTCAGTTTACTTTTTTAGAGTTTTTCAGATTTTTTTAGGGTATGTTCACTTACATCCTTGCTGTCCCGACAGTCCCCACACACGCATCCCAAGCAGCCATTGACCACCTGGATGCCACAGAGCACCATCTGCACCAAACCCATAGCCAGCAGTATGGAGAACAAAACGACGTGCCACTTCACTGCATTCTTGGGGAACACACAGATGTCCCACTGATCTTGGTTTACAAGGTAGCTGCCGTTACCCCTGCGAGGGAAGACAGAAGTAGAGCATAAGCTTATACAGGACAGCATTAATAAAGGTTTCGGGGCGAAGCAGGCCTAGTTTGGAGTGAAGGAAGACGATGTGTGATGACTGAGTTGAGGAAAAAAGGAGGTAAATGTAAGGAGGTAAGGAGGTAAATGGAACAAGTGAGGAGTGGAGAAAGAAAGCATGTGGAAAGTAGAAAGGAGAGGAAGTGATGGAAAAAAAAGAGTTTTGTTGGACATTTTGGGAAATATGCTGATTCTGTCCAAAGGTAACTCCTTTGTTATAATATTGTAATCCATGCAGAAACTGTTGAGATTTCTGTTAAGCACACATGGTAGATAAGTCATTAAAGTAGCCAAAAAATAGAAAAAATTTTCAACATCTACAATTGCACTACAAGACAACATTACAACTCCATTGGCTGATGAATCATGTGATCATGTGGTATGATTGGAAGCTCCAGACACCTTGTGGTGGGAATATTTTGTTGTATTATTGATAGTTTAACTAACAAGACCCAAGTTCAATATTTTGCAAACTGATATCATTGATAGATATGATCCTTGGTTTGAGATTAGGGCTACAACCAACAAATATTTTCATTAGCAACATCTCTCTCAAGCTCTAGATTTCATTTTTTTGTCTATAAAATGCCAGAAAATAATGAAACATGCCCATCACAATGTCTTAGAAGCCAAGGTGACATCTTCAAAATGCTTGTTTTTGTCCAATAAACAGGCCAAAACGTAAAGATATTCAGTCAACAATGATATAAAGCAACAAATCCTCATTCTTGAGAAGCTGAAACAAGCAAAGGTTTTGCAATTTTTCTTGATAAATGACTCAAAACCACTGACAGTAGAAAAGGAGATCAACATAGCAGAGGACTACATAGAAAAACAGAAACAGAAAAAGGGGAAACTGAGGTTTAATATAGGAAGGATAAGCTGAGGTTCAATATTAATATACCACCATGTATTGTGTAACCAAACTTGTTTCCCTTCCTGTAAACACCGGTGCCCTTTAAACTGCTGTCATCATGGACTTCAGTAGCCTACATATTAACAACATGTATTAACAAATCTCCCAATCAAATGTTGGCCCACTATCAGGTGATTCACTTTTTCCTGCCATCACATGCAACAAGGTTTACCTCAGTAAGCATATCTTAATGTTTTGGAGCCAGCAGCAAAGTCACAAAGTATTTACAACATCAACTGTCCCTCAACTTAAAGCTGTAGAATAATGACCTCTAAGCAAGCTAGAAGAGGGTCAAGGTTTTAAAGCTGAAGTTTTAAAAACAGAAGAAGACTTTAAAAGAACAGTAGTAGCTTGTTCTGAGCTGCCAGGCTCATTGGAACAGATTTTTTCTATAAGAAGCTGCCGAATGCCACTAAATGAGACAGAGCGGGTTCAGTCTGCCACCTACTGGAACTTTATGCTATTACATTATTCTGTTTGATAATGAAGAACTGAACCTGTTGTGCAGCTCTAACAAAGATAAGAGAGGTAAATATGACTGAATAGAAGATAGCACAGATAACAGGGAAGTGTGGGTACACGGCAAACCTCAAAGAACAAGGAAGGACTGCAGTGAGAGATCAGAGATTTTTAGTCTGGTTAATATAAGGTTGCATGCCTAGAAAAAGCACATTTAAATGACTCGTGCTGGGAGAAACACTCACGTCCCAGAGTTTTCAAAGGGGTATGTCCATTCGCCACCCTCGATCTGACACTTGGGTCCAATAGCCAGACCAGCTGAGGAAACACTGTTGCAGTAGATCGCTCCGACCAGGCCGAAAGCAGAGGAGAACACTGAGTTCAGCATCTGGGGGAGAGATGGGAACACATTGTGACATTAATACATTATTTATATTATTTGGATTCTCTCTTCTGGGATGTTTTTCTAGATATTTTTCTGTTTTACCATTATGTTGTTTTCTTTTGAGGATTATTTGCCTCACCTGTCAATATTTTCTTGTCTAATGTGGGCCTATGATGCCCTTTAAGGCTGTTATTGTGATAAAAGTCAATTTTTTTTTATTTTTTCTTGACTTGACGTGATTAAGCACAGACATAAACACTCTTACATGCAGCCTGGTTTCATTAGTAGAAAGATCTGAAATCACAACTGAATTAAATACACTTTTAGTGTGTTGATACTGTAAATACAGTGGTGGAAAGAAAAGAAGTACTGGTGAGATAGAGGTAACTTTTGATCCATCTCCCTGACAACGAATCAAACTCGGTTGAAAGCTCCAGAAAAAGCTAATAAGTGGATGATGAGTTAATGTTTTAATTTTTTCGTGGTCGAGAATGAATTTTCATGCTCAACAAGAATGTAGAAAAATGTAGAAAATTAAAGAGATAACAGAGTTCAAACTATATTTCGTTCAGAAAAACTTGAACATTTCAAAATGCAAAGTAGTAATGCAAGTAGTAAAGGCACATTACACTGTTTTTTTTCTTTGCTGACTGTCCATTCACTGTTAATGGCTTAACAACCCGCAAATTAGCAGCCCGGTAGTTCCTGATAATTCAACAGACGTAAGTAATTTTTCACTCTATAACTGATGTGATTTATTATTGAAGTGAATTTGCACTGTACAGCAATAATCCATATGTTTTATTGCCAATAAAACATACATGACGCTAGTTTGTCCTCGCCTTTGCCTTCTTTCACCCATCATTATCTAAACTGTGCATACACCCTGTCCAGTCCCTACAGCGACAAGTACAGTGATTGTAAATCTTTCAAATGACTTTACTCACCCGGCAACGGTTGCCACAGCAACCTGTTCCGCAGCAACCCTTGCCCCCGGCCCTGATAGCTGAGCAGCTCGGGCACAGCATCTGAAAAAAATTGCAACAAGGAAGTGGTGACTCATTTATCAAGGGAGAAAGTTTGGAGTATCACAAGTAAAGTCCAACTTTTAAGTATTTTAAATGTAAGTTTGAGCCTCTCAAAAGCATTTAATATGTAAGTATAGTGTGTGTGTTTCGCTCTCATACATCTGTGAGTGTCTGTTCTCTTATCTCTTTAGCCAAATATTTGTGAATCCTGCATCGAATTTTACTGTCTTGTCCCAGAAGGCAATGACATCCACACATAGTTGGACCAGGGAAAGGTGAGTAATTAATCTTCCTGGTGACTGTTCCTAACTGTGATAACATGGTCATAAAAATGTACCACTCAGACAAACAAAGGTCACTTTGACGCATTTATGAGCTTATATATTTATGAATTATTTATAGTCGTTGTTAAACTTTCAAAAGTTGATGTAATGTTGGTGCAAGCCCAGATGATCATATCTGTGTGGGAGGAACACAGATATTAATGTTTTAATAGTCAGTGGTTTCAAAATTTCCCAAAAATTTCTCACACACAGATCCTTTACTAGAGTAAAAGCAGAAATAAAATAGTTTAAAAATACTCCTGTACTAGTAAAAGACTTGTAAATGTAAGTAAAAGTATGTAAGTATTATCAGCAACATGTACCAAAAGTAGCAAAACTAAAATGTACTCCATTAAGAGAAATGGCCATCTGTGAGTGTTACTGTATATTACATTATTTAGTCATTCTAACCATTAATGTGTCAGTTGCATTTTACTGGTGTAGTTGGTTGAGGTGGTGCCAATTTGATCTGTTTTATATACAGTATGTTGGATAGTTTAATCTAACACTCTGACAATGCAACATATTTTCAAGGTTTCATTATATGTTTTGTATGTAAAAGCTTATTTTGTAATGCGAATAGTAACTATAGTCGACATATGAATGTATTGAGGAGTAAAAAGGACTCACTATTACAGTAAATGTACTTAGTGTCAATTTTCTTGTTTCAAGTATGTCACAGAAGCAAAATCTTGCTTTTGTTAAGTTTAATATTCATTTTTCAAGAGGGCTTTTTGTATGACAGCATCATTATATGAAATGGAAAATCCTCAATACCAAATTTGAAATAAAGTTTTCTTAGTGTGGACTTTGCTTGACTGCTCAAAACGTCTTTTTTAAAAAATATGTAGTTTAAGTTTAAGAGTTATATAAATGAAGAATGTGGCAGTGAAATATTTATACTCCACATGAAGTCAAAACCAAGATAAGGCAACGGTTGTTCCCCCAGAAATTACAATACTCAATAAAAAAGCACTTAGACTTTACAGGTTTACACAGAGCCGAGTTAATGGCTTAAAAACTCAATAAAAAACACAATAAACCATCAAACCGGACTTTGTAGATGTACACAGAATCAGAATTACTCACAAAGAGGCCTCCTCCGATGAGCCCCCCCATGAGCCAGGCCTGGAGGGAGATCTGGTCATTGTCCAGTTGCTCCCCGTTAGGGAAGAACAACAGCAGGTTGCAGATCATGCAGACGAACGCTGAAGGCAGCAGGATCAGGCCCACCAGGCGGGCACACTTCCCCGTACAACACATGGTTTTTATCTTTCTTTTCTTTCTTTTTATTTGAGAGCTTTTTCTGTCTTTCTCCTCTCCTTTGGACTATCTTCCCCTTCACTCAAAGTCAAAAGGAAATCAGTGAAAAGCAGGTGAAACAACAAAAAGGAGGCGAACAAGAAGGAGTCCGCTCACCACTGTCAAGCTCACCCTTTTACACTGCGAAAGTTAAATACAACCAGTGACAGTCACAGCAGGGAGGAGAGAAGGAACAAAGGCCACGTGTTGGTGTGGCTGCCTGCAATCTGATTTCAGACCTGCGTATCTTCTTATAGGTTTCAGATAAGGATGAAAAACTTGGTTGGACAAAAATTGCCTCCCTCAGCAGTGTCAAAGTTAAACGTAGGACATATACAAAACCTAAACAAACTAAAGACCATAGAAATGAGAGCGGTACATGTGTGTGTTTGTGTTTCAGGGCTCTACTATTCATCTGGACGCCCTTTGTTACCTGTAGATGATGATACCAGTCTGTTTGTTCTATTTGTGGCCTACTGCAAACACGAGAGAGACCTTGGTTTATACAGGGCGGCTTAATATGAACTAAAAATACAGAAAACGACTATCTGGTTTGGTATATGAGCTCATGTGTGTATATGGTTGATTTTAAGCATCAGTGGTGCGAGAAACGTGCAAACATTTACTTTATCTGCGATCAATACACTAAATTAATGTCATAAATGTCTCCTCCCCTGGGAGAAGTTAGTAATCAGCTCTTTCAGTGTGTTAAGGGCTGGGCAGGGGATGCAATATAATCATGTATAAACATCAATATTGTGATGACATGACACATCATTTTGTCATTATATAAATAAATACTGTCCAAGAAAGCTAGACTGTAATTATAAACTGACAAAATGAGTTATTTCACTTTTTGTTTTGCACATATTAACGGATCGGTCTTGTGTAATACATAACAGAGGAACATGGTTTTTTTATTGAGGTTTGGTACTTCACTAAAGCACAATATAAACTAAAAGGATACAGGCCTTGAGATGGCTGTTGTATCTTAATACTTTCATTATTTCAGGTGATCTTACTGTTACTTACTGCTCACTGTGCCTTCTCCTCAATAAATCTGTGTTTACCACAAACTAACTGGGCAGGTAGTCGTCCAGCTAAGGAGTGCTGGTTGAGGAAAATACAACAAGGCTGCCATGTGTACTGCTGCCACCACGATAAACACATATTTGCTCAGTTTCTCGTTATAACGAGAAACTTTCCTTGTCTTAACACAATCCTTTTCATGTTATAACAAGTTAATTTCATGTTATAATGACATAATTTTCTGGTTTTTACTAGATACTAGACATAAGAAACTTTTCTTGTAGTAACAACATACCACTTTATCTTCTTATATAGCAAAACGTTCTTGTTATTTCACAAAATTAACGTATCTCATTATGGAAAACTTTTCTCTTTATGACATGATAAGTTGTTAACTTATCGTTAACATTAAAACAAGAAAAAAATCCACTCAGTGTCTATAGAGGTGATATTATAGCCTACATCAGCTAGAAAAAGTGAAAATCATGAAAACGACCGTGTTAAAATGAGAAAAGTGTCTAATTATATAAGAAACTGAGGAAGGGGCCCGCTGCTTATTTTTGCACTTAGCAGGTTATTCCAGCACTACTCAGTACTTCAGAGACGTAAACTGGTGAAACATTGATAATACATACATTAATGATACTCATACCTGATCATCAAAAGCAACACTGACTGTGTCTTTTGCCATAAGAACCCTGTAGTTGCACTCTGAAATCAGGTCTGTTTTCTTATTTTGTTATGTTTTAATAACACTATTTGATGAAGAATTCATCTTTTCTCAAGGTTAATGGAAATGCATACAACAACCACTCAGCCTCTTCTACTTGAAGCCTGTTTTTGACATGCTGGTTACGTTACAGCCTAAAATAAACAAATGCTATTTTAATCAATTTGAAGTAAAAAAAATCTGCTTTTGGTCTCTTACACAACGCTCTCCAGCTGCAATTCTTAACTTTGGGGAATTTAAGAGGGAAAACAAACTTCTTTTTTTAGCTTTACTTGAATTAAGAAAATGAATTTATGCACTATTACTTGGATCATGTTTGACTCAGTATTGTATTTTTCATTCTCTAAAGCAGCTCTATATTCTGACTAATTCACTCTCTGACTCTGCTTTCTTAATAATCTCAACCCGAACACATTTAATTGTAATGATTCTAAATGTTCTTGATTTTGGTTGAGATCCAGTACATATAAAATCCCTTTAAAGGAATCATTTTACTTTCACTTTAATCGCAGTGTTGACGTGAAAGGCACCATGTAAACACGCTCGTCCTGTTCAGTGGCAAACCCTGTATCAAAACATCATGTGTTAGAAATCCCCACTTGTTCCCGTAAGTCTCTTTTTAGCTTAGTCATTTGACAAATTGTTCAGGAGGAGGAAAGTTCGTCAGCTGCAGCAGCAATGGCAGGTAAATGAGTGTTTCTACGATTGTAAATATATCTTTGATATCAATATTCACTGTTACTACTTGAGTAGTTATCTAATAATACACAATATTCAGATTAGGAGCAGTGCACTAAGTCAATGATTCGTTCTTTTCATTTGTCATTTCATTTGCATATATTTGAGTCTTAAATGAGCCATGCACAGTCCCTCTGTTTAACCTTTAAGAGAGATCTACAGAGATCAATGATGTCTCATCTGACAATAAATCATCCAAGATAATTTTACTCTCCAGTGAGAAAAGTCATATCATAGTTAATAAACAGCTCACACTCGCTTTCACTTTTAGATTGAGCGTGAATGTTATAAGAGGATATAAGATAAGATATAAGAGGATATAATAAAGACATTGTAGTTGGTTATATAACGATGGTAGTGATTGTGATAACAATACTGTACCTGTCATCTCATTAATGATTAATAGAAAAAAAAGACAATGCTGTGTTTCTATGTCCCTCCCTCTTCTCTTTTTTTTCCCTTTCAGTTTCTGGCTTCTAACATGAATTTCAATCTATTAACGAACTGTCTCTGTTGTTTGTTTTCCCTCACAGTTAAAGCAGATTCTCACATTTCTTATTCTTTAATCTAACTCTTCTGGTTCCATTTAGATGTTTTTATTATGAACTCTTAATACATGTCAATCAATCAATCAGTATTATTTAAAGTGCAGAATCACCATGCAGCATGGTCCCCAATACATTTTACAGTTAAAAAGAACACATACGACAACATACAGCAATCAATTTACAATAATGAAAATTAAAAGTTAAACAATTAATGTTAAATAGGTGTTAAAAGGTGATAGGTCTGGCTTAGTTTTAGGGGAGGTTGTAATGTAGTGAATAAATATAGGTTGATTATAGGTTTTCAGTGCTTCTTTAACATGTAATGGAAGGCCATACCAGAGAAAAGGGGGCACGGTAGGCAAATACTCCGAAGCGAACTGAAGGAATGACCAGGAGACCAGCATCGAGAGAGCGATGAGGGCGTGCTGGTGTATATGGTGTAATAAGCTCAGATACGCAAGGTGGTGCATGCAAGACCTTATAAATTAAAAGAACCTTAAAATCTGTTTTTTGTCATGTGAAAACATTATGAAGAATGAAAGAGGAGCCATGCTTAAAATCGAATGAAATTGAATCATTTTATCTGTTTATTTTGCACCTTCATGCATTTTGACCATATTATGTTCATGTGTAACATGTCTACAGTGCAGCAGCTGTGGGAGGAGAATTTAAACTAATCTGAGTTTTGCTCTCTAGCCCCCTCTGCACGCCGCCCCATGACAGTAACTACTGGTATCGTATGGAAGTTTCAACTGGACCCCCCACCACCAAAACCCCCGACATTAACAGGCAAGTATCTGAGGGTGTAAATCTGTAACATACTTAAGTTACAAAATGTTTTAACTATTTACATGAAAATAAAAAGTAGTGAGATATGGAGTCAAACACATCTCATAATATGTCATAAATACCAATTACTCAACTTAAAGTATCTGCTGCCTGTTTGAGTTATATTACAATTAACTGGCCGTCTATTTAAAGGTGAAATTCCCTGTAATTAGGCTGAAGTTGCTGATTTAAATCTGAAGTTTTGTTTTATCTCACTCTATTAGTTGCTGCCACAGTATGTGCTGCCGTCGTGATTCTGACTCGAACCATCTTCGGTCAGTATGCTCTTCCTCAAATACATGTTTGACTTTCAACAACCCTCATCTGTTCTGAAACTAAACATTTCCTGTCACTGCAGGTGTGGTGTATTTCAACGACTGCCCCCAGCAGCCGAACATCCCCAACTACCTGTTAGGGATGGCTTTAATACCTCTGATAATGGTCCAATTTGTGACCTTCCCCTGTGAGAGAGATGCACCTCAGCCACACCAGCGTCCTGGTGTTCTCAAAGCCTGTCTGCATTTTTTAGCAGTCGTGTCTATCCCTATGTGGATCCTGGCAGGTAAAAATGAAAAAATGCTAAAAGAGTTTTTCTAAAACACACAAAATCCTGATTACTCTTTTATAGCCTGGATGCTTTATTTGTATGAAAATGCTGACATTTTTCTTTCCAAAAAAGGACAACAGATTACAACTAAATGTTTTTGCCCCCCCCCCCCCCCCCCCCCGTCCCTCATCTGCACCCACATACAGGTGACATCTGGATCTTTTCGATCTACCAGCCCAACTATGATCCTGCAGCTGCTGATGGTCTTTACTGCAATAAGACCCTGTACACCTTCGCTTTCTGGAACGCAGTGTGGGAGACGTTTGTAATGTTCGCCTTCCTGGTTAAACTCTGCAAAGGGCTGCTGTGTTACGTGATAATGAGTCCTGCACCAACGCACAGAGAGTTTTATGGGAATGTGTAAGGCATGGACAGAGTAGGAGTGTTTAATGATCTACACGATTATCTGCGAGCTTTAAAAAAGATAAAATACTATGCACTTTGAATGTGAAAATCAGTGGTTAATCTACAGTTTTATTTGGGACTGTTATTTTCTATACATGGATCTCAGGTTTGATCTAAAGTAGGTGCATCACTGTTTCCTTCTTTCTTTGCGTTAAAGGGTAAAGCTGCTATTATTCTGTATTTTTCATATTGTCAACAAATCCCATGAAAAGACCGACAATGTGTTGTCTGTCTCTCAATGCTTACCAAATTTCCTTCAGCCTTTTTGTCACAAATCAGGTCACAAATATACGGTTTCATCCTTTAAATGAAGCAGTTTCTTAAAACAGCAGGGTACTATGTCTTTATCAAATGTTACTCAAACAGGAGTAAACTGTGCATTTGTAGGGACTATTTTCAGCTGTGGAGTTTTCATTCCTGGGTAGTAAGTATTATTTCCTGAATGCTTATGCTTGAAAAGTATAAAAAATGACTGTTATTCCCTTCAAACTTTGCTTTTGTGACCTGGAGAGTGATATTTTGAAGTTCACTTATTTCCAATGGGAAAACAGGCAAATTTGCACATTTCCATTCACATAAAGTCAGAAAAACAACATATGAATCAAAATTAACATGTATTTAGACTAAAGTTATATAAAAAAAAAGTCACCACAGAAGATTTAGGAGTGAGTGGTTTTTTTAGATTTATGATTATACTGTAAATCACTTTCACTTTCACAAATAAGGCCCCAAATTTAGTCTCACATCATCGTATTCAGTGATTCATGTTGTTTTTTCTGAATGAAAATGTGCAAAGTGACCAATTTTCCCATTGGAATTAGGTACATTTTTAAAATATCACTGTCCTGGTCACAAAAGTTAAGTTTGAACAGTCATTTTCTATACTTTTTAGACTTAAGCAATATAACACTTACTACCCAAGAACAAAAAAAAGTAAAAATGTGTTACACAGGTTTATTGTAACACACATTTGGTGCTGGTGAGTCTTTATGGTAGCAGGATGTTTATGTGGGAATAACTCAAATTATCTGGTTTTGGCCATACAGACAATATTTGTTAGTGTGATCAATTCACTGCTGGTTTTGGTCTTTTGTTGTTGTTTTGGATTTGTTGACATTAAGAAAAATAATAAGAAAAACTACTTGTTTGTTTTTTCCCCCAACCCTTTCTTTTTCAAAACAACTGTAATTATTTTTTTTATTATTTTCATGTAGGTGTTGACTGTTTTGACCTCAGGAAGTTGTGCAAATCTGTAAAAAAAAAAAAAAAAAATTGCTGTATATTGATATAAAATTGTCTATTGCTTGTCTTATTATTTATTTTACATTTGCTTGAAAATTTCTTGTTATTTTAAATAAAATTGTGCATTAATGTAAATGGGACAAGATTGTGGTACCGGAAGCCTTCTGATTTCCGTTTGCCCCCTTACCCGGTTGCTCGAAAATTTCCTGTAACATGTCACAACTTGTAACTTGTAAGTTGTGTCCTACGTTAGTGCAATTTTGTCTTAGTAGTGCAGTTATTTTTTGTCAATATATGACGTTATATTGTCATAATATAGCTCCCTCGTGTTGCAACCAAGTGATTTTCAAATTTTTTTGACTGCATAGTGGTTTTGTCATCGTTACCGTTAGTTCAACAACCGTTTTTCTCGCGAGAAACTTTGATAAAACACAGCTGGTCCCATCTGATACGGTCACAGTTCAGTCCCAAACTGGTCGATGACGCTGCGTCCAGCCGGCCAATACCGTGAAGGTAAACAATGCGCGGCCAGCTGGTCTCGCTCCGGTCAGCAAACTTGGCTGACTGAGTCCACATCAGTTTTAAAACATTAACCATTAGCCTGTCATCCATTTGTCCATCACATGACGCTCCAGTTTGTCAAGGTGACATTAGTCCAAAAACTATCCACCGTCTTCTTCTGCAATGACAGGCAAGTCCACTTCTCTCCACCTCAACCTTGTTTATGATTGCAGACTTTTCGTTTCATTTGACACATGATGTACTAACTGTTAGCAAACCTTGACTTGTTAACTCATGGTGGTTTATTTAATGCGTAGATAAAGTAAAAGAGCTCGTTTCCAAGTGCCTGCAGGCCCGGGATATGGCATACTGCCCCTACAGTCGTTTTCCTGTCGGTGCTGCCATATTAACAGCAGATGGCGCTATAATCACAGGTAATAACCCAACTGGTGACTTCTTGCTTCCTATGGTTTAAAGGACAGGTTCACAGATTTCAAGTCTGTCTTAAGACAACAGTCAGGAGCCCAAATGAACATTGAAATAGTTTTTCTTGTCATAATCATTCCTCCTGTTCATGCTGACCATTAGAAGATCCCTTTATAATGCACTTACAATGTAAGTGATGGGGGCCAAAATCCACAGTCCTCCTTCTGTGCAGAAATGTATTTTAAAGTTTATCTGAAGCTAATGTGAAGCTTCAAATAAGTCAAGTCAAGTAGATATCTTTCAATGTTACAGTCTTCTTAGTGCCAAAGTCCCTCTTTTTGTTACTATACTTCCACCACAGCTCAACAGGGAAACACAAAGAGGGAATTTGATGCTAAAAAGACTGTAAATGTGGCAAATATCCACTTGATATGACTAACTCAGACTGCTGAAGCATCATATAAGCTTCAGATAAACCTTTAGATGCAATTTTGTGGACACACTGTGGATTTTGGCCCCCATCACTTACCTTGAAAGCACATTTGAAGGGGATCTTTTAATAGCCAGTATGAACAGGAGGAATGATTACAGTGAGGAAAACTTTTCAGTGTTCATATGGACACCTGACCGTTGTTTTAAAACAGACTTGAAAAAATTGTGAACCTATTTTTTAAGTACACTAATGGCGGAATCTAACTATGTACATTTACTCAAGTACTGTACTTACTTTTTACTCTACTACATTTATTTGATTGCATACTACTCTACATATTAAAATATAATGCATGGTTATAGATTAAACTGCCAATAATACAAGTTAACTCAACTAGCTGCAGCAGTTGAATGCTGCACAAACATGAATGCCTCAGTATTAACCATCCACTAATAATATTTACAATAATATTACACTGACAATCTTCTGCACTTTTACACTTTAAATAAATGTTGCTACTGATAATATGTTTACTTTAGTACAATTTTTATTGCAGTACTTGTTATGGAGTCATTTTAAATTGTAGTTTTAGTACTTTTATTCAAAGAAAAGTAAACGTCTTTCACCACTGAAGTACACCCATCAAGTATATTAATTTGCTCAAGTACTATACTATTGTACTATAATAGTAACTGTATTTCTCATTACTATTAATGTTGGTGTACATAGTAATTACTATCGTATTTTTGTGTTTTTTATGCTTCATTTTGTGTATAGTAAATCCTCATAAAGTCCATCCAGTTACTTATTCATATCAAGTTACTTATCCTCACTATGCATCTGTTCTGTGGGATCAATAAAGTTTATTCTATCTCATTCCATCTTATTGTATCAGTAAAAATTTTGAGGTGAACGATGTGTTGTCACACAGTAAATTCAACTACTCAAAAGTATAAAAAATAGTTCAAATTAGCTCCATCTCAACCAGCTATAGTATTAAAACCCTGTGTACACATTAATGCTTCAGTATTAATAATTCAACAATGTATATTAACAATTTTTACTTTTGATGCTTGCTGATGATGCGTCTGTGCTTTATTTATTTTTCTTTTACATGGTAGTATTTTTTTAAAGAGTCTGAATTGTGAAAGAGTCCAGTGTCTTAAGTATTTCTGTATTTTCAGGCTGTAATGTGGAAAACGCCTCCTACGGTCTGACAGTGTGCGCCGAGCGAACGGCCATCCAGAGAGCCGTGGTGGAGGGACACAGGCAGTTCACCGCCATCGCTGTGACATGGTGAGTAATGACATGATGAGACATTAACATTAAAAGTTTCACGCAGCACGTTTTCTTATCTGTTCCCTCTGTCCTCTCCTGTCTGTAGTGATATCAAAGACCGCTTTGTCGGGCCGTGTGGAGCATGTCGACAGGTTCTTTTGGAGGTGAGACGCCTCTTTTATGACCAGTGCAGACAATCATTATCTCATGATAAGTATGATACACTGTAAAAATGTCACAGCTTATCAAGACATTCTGTTGATAATTGCATCCTAAAAATCTTATTAAGGATGCAGAATCTTGATTTTACAAAATACTTGACAGAAGATTTGCTTTTGAAACAGGCTGAAATATTATTTCTGGACTTTTTACACTTTTTTAAAAGAGAAATAAACTTTACGAACTGAATTACAAATAAAAATGATTTCATAAAAGTAGATTTTGTAGAGTTTATAAACAAGAAACACTTACTCGTCCATATCAAACACATCTTTGGATATTGCAGCAGGCAGTGGTTGGGCTGTGTGTACAGCAGGAGCCATTGTATTTTACAGGCATGTTAAACATTGACATAACTAATAACCAAGCACAGTAAAATCTGATAACTCTCCTATAAAGAAGGGCTGCTTTGGTCAGTAAATTAAATTATCATTTGAGGCAATATATCAAAAATTAATATGAGTATTGTCTTTTTCCTCCTATCATAATTAAGTTAACTTCAATAGGCCAACAAAAAAGTCAATTTTTTCAATCATGACTAAGCAAAACTATATAGAAGGAGGCTGAACACCATTCAGAGAGATTTTTAACATGTTAGCCCCCAAATTGTTCTTGTTATGGAATTATAACTGATCAGTAAAGCAAAATGAATCCATTAGTTACAACTTATTTTAAAGAAGTGGTACCCATAGCTCAGTTTGTTGGGGAAAAAAATGTACATGTACTTATTCTATATAGCTTTCATGTCTGTATTCACAATTGTGCATCACTCTCTCTTCTTCACTAGTTTGGAACAGACTGGATTGTATACTTGACCAAGCCAGATGGATCTTACAAAGAAACCAGCCTCAGTGAACTGTTGCCGCTAGCCTTTTCACCAGCCCACCTGGCAAAGAACTGATGAAGCCACAACAGCCACATTAGGGTTTTTTTTAGTATTTTTAGTGTTGTACTGTAATGTTTTACCTGCAATGTCTCTGGAACTGTAGTTATAGCAACATTGAAAATTTGGTAAACAATAAAACATTTTTTCCCAAAAACATATGTGAGTGTTTATGTGTATTATTATTATTATTATTATTATTATTATTATTATTATTATTATTATTATTATTATTATTATGAAGAAGAAGAAGAAGAAGAAGAAGAAGAAGAAGAAGAAGAAGAAGACAGACGTTACTAGAAAGCTCTAAAGCGACGTCACGTATCGTATGTCACGTGGTAGGAGTGGGCGGCTCCGAAGCCTGTTTCCGGAAACATGGAGGCTGTGCTAAGTGATGTGGTGGCCCCTGAAGACCTTTTAGTAAGTTTTCACGTTATTAAACCTCTTCTTCCTTACATAAAACATACATATCAGCTCCCGAGCGACTCACATTGAGTCGCTCACAGTATCTATTTCACTTAATAATTGCGGAAAGTTTGATTAAAACGCGACGTAACGGAGCGTACTGTGACGCGTCACTTAGCCAGCTAATGCTAACGATCATGTTTTTGATCAATAACTGATCACAGTGTCGTCGTTATTAACTTTGACAGAATTACTCACGTTTCGTGGTGACAACAGCGTCGGAATAATGTGTAATTATGTGAGATTGATAGTAAAAAAGAGTCCGAGATTACACAATTAATGTCACATTTACGAAACCACACGCACTTAGTATAATGTAATGTTACCCAAAGCAACATGTTTCTGTTTTACTTTCATGCCCTGATATTGTTATTAACTATTACACAAATTCAGTTCTGCGGTCGCTTCATGCTTTGTTTTGACAGAAATTTGAGAAGAAGTACAACAGTGAGCTGGCGAAGGGAGCTGTCTCCAAAGAAACAAAGTTTGAATATGCTTGGTGTCTGATCAGGAGCAAATACACAGATGACATCAAGAAGGGGACTGTACTCCTGGGGGGTAAGTTAATTTTAAAAAATGCATGTTTTATTGGAGTATATTATTAGTGCTCGAAATGGCTAAATTCCTACTTGTAAACTCCAAAGACTGCTGTCCCATAAAAAGTAAAACACTAAAATCATAATCTGTAATCACCTCCATAACTGTGGTTTTCTGTAGGGTTGCAACTAATGATTATTTTCATTATAGATTAATCTGTTGATTATTTATCCAATTAATCTATAAGTTGTTGTTGAGTTGTTGTTGGTCTATAAAATGTATTCGCTATTTCCCAAAGCCCAAGGTGACGTCCTCAAATGTCATCTTTTGACACAAAGATGTTCAGTTTATTACCAAAGAAGACTGAATAAACCAGAAAACATTCACATTTGAGGAACTGGAATCAGGGAATTTGAACATTTTACTTTGAATAAAATGATTTGAGATGATTAATCAGTTATCAAAATAGTTGGCAATTTCATTTTCTTTTGATTGACTTATCGTTGCAGCCCTAGTTTTCACTTTAAAGGGGACTTATTATGCTTTCCCTTGTTTTCAGTTATATATATGTTCAGTTCAATTCAATTCAGATTTTATTAAGGACACAACTCATGGGGGGTCCATAGCACAATAAAATACAAAGTGTAAAACAAAACAAAAACAATAAATTAATAAACAATCTCTTAAAAAAAAACAAAAAACAACAAAAGGCATTCCACAATGATCAGGTATTTGTATTTAGGTTAGAATGTCAGTGGTTCCACGTTCAGATAACCTCCACATACATCTACATATATGATTTCATATTACAGCAGAGCAGGTAGGTATTCCAACATTAATGAACATTTAGCTTGCACTGCAGCGTCTTAGAGCTTTTAGCAGCAGCCTCATACTGTCATTATAAGCCACTGTGAGTCTCTGCATGCTGCCTTTTCTGTAGCAACGCCACAGGTGGGCAGCATACACTGTAGTGGGGTACAAAAAGCTTTAAAAAGAGAGATCTTCACAGTTACTGAACACACACTAAATTTGCGAGCCAACATGTTTGCTTGTGCGTACAACTTTCCACACTGTCTGTAAATGTCCCTATCATCATCATCATCATCATCATCATCATCTGATAAATCTTTAGTTATATAATCGCCCAAATATTTAGCCTCATTATACTCCTCAAGGGCAATGCCAGACAGGAAGAAACCAGGAAATACTAATTTTCTGTCTTCTCTACTTCTGACTATCATAATATTACTCTTATTTTCATTATATCTGATGTTAAAATCTATACCATATTGTGAGCATATCCTCAATAACTGTTGAAGACCAGCACTACATGGACAGAAAATCACCAAATCATCTGCGTACATGAGGTGGTTAATGATAGAATTGCCAACTATAGACCCTGTTCCACATCTTTTCAGCTGCAGTGACAGATCATGCATATAGATGTTAAAAAGAAAGAGACAGAATACTGCCTTGTCGAACTCCATTATTCACATGGAACTGAGC
Source organism: Thunnus maccoyii (assembly GCF_910596095.1). Lineage (NCBI taxonomy): Eukaryota > Metazoa > Chordata > Actinopteri > Scombriformes > Scombridae > Thunnus > Thunnus maccoyii. Next base: position 14,959,634 of record NC_056554.1, on the reverse strand, counting down.
AGATACAGATATATAATGTTACAATGTCAGATGTTCATATTAAACGTGGCCAAAGTGTCAAATAATGAGGTAAATGTATGTAGAAATAATCCCTGTGAGCAAAGAGGACCAGCTTCAGACTATCTCTGAACACTCGGTTTCCAACTGTTTTTTCTACTTTCAGCCCGAGCCAATGTCGGCTCGTGATGGATTTCTTTATATGGTCATCTGCTCCACGCACAGCGTGCGAATGCACTGCTTTGCTCCACTAACATTATAGCATTTTTCTATTGTTTTGGGGGTAGTCATGCCGAGCCATGACTGGAGTCAAGCTGCCACGCTGTGAGTGTTTTTCCATTACACAGCAGGGTACAGTAAAATAAGTTGTTTACCTGTTGGAGGTGTGCTGGTCGTCTGCAACTTTTCATCAAACATCTCACTGTGGCTGTTTCTGCTTGTACTATTCCTCCCTGTATTATTTCCAACTGATTGACTGAACAAAGTAAAGGTCAGACACTAGACATCTATAGATGTACAGTGTATATATATATATATATATATATACTGATTGTTTTGTCCTAACAATAGTCCAAAACCTAAAGATATTCACTTTACTATCACAGACTACCAAAATAAAACAAAAAATATTTACATTTACAAACATTTAGCATTTTTCTTAAAAATTAACTAAATGATGATCATTTATTGTTGTTCATTCATTTTTCTGTCAATTAACAAATCAACAAACAAATCAAATCATCTTGTCGTTTCAGCGTTACTTGGTTGATGTATTTAATAGTGATTATATTTATTTTTGATGTTGTATATTTGGTCTACTGGATGCTGTTTCAGAAGGATTTGAATTGAAATATTTGGAATAACAATTTCTGTACAAACAGTTTAATGCATAGAACAGTAGAAACTTGAATTTTGTGAATGGTTTTACTGGTAAATATCACACAATGTACGTAGCAGCTCCACTGTTTGTAAAGTGATGACTGCTGTAACATATTAACTTGTATTTTTTCATAACTCTCTGTTGTTGTTGTTGTCGTTGTTTTGTCTTTTAGAGCTTGTTCAGAAAGCATCAAAGGACGACTCCCGCGACTTCTTGTTCTACCTTGCAGTGGCCAACTACAGACTCAAAGTGAGTAGCATTTCTGAAGCCATTACAGATGATTACATCTACATTGTTACATTGTAGGGTTTTTTAACTAATGTAGGGTTTTTGTTAACTAATTTAGCATTTACAGCCATAACATCAGTTCATATTAAACCGTGCACACATCTGAGAGTATTTTCTATTTTTGTTTGAATTACTCCTTTTTTGTCTCCCTCTCCCCTTGTTCTTCTTCCAGGAATATGAAAAAGCTCTGAAATACATCCGGACTCTTCTAAGGAACGAGCCGGGGAACAAGCAGGCTCTGGAGATGGAGAAACTCATCGACAAGGCTTTGAAAAAAGGTAAGACAGAATAAACTGCTCGCTCAGGTCAGGTTATTTAACTCTGCTGTTTGAGCGAATAAATCCAGACTGCTGACCCTCACATGTTGTCATCTAGATGGCTTGGTCGGCATGGCGATCGTCGGGGGAATCGGTCTCGGTGTGGCCGGCTTAGCGGGCCTCATCGGCTTGGCGGTGTCGAAGGGAGCTGCCAAATCCTAACCTGGACATGAGACGGCGTGTCTTCATTTTGCTGGACTGATACACTGATACACCCTCTCCCCGCATAATACATTTAAACGCTGTGGAGAAAGCTTGAAGGATGGAACATTTTGAAGTTTAATAAGTACTGCTACACATTAAAGGGTTTGAATAATGCCAGTGAATAACCTGTTTGCATATTTTAACAGGGTTGAGATTCACCATACATACGACATTACTCTGTTGTCTAGTCACAAACTAAAGCATGGCACTTTCTCTGTATTTGTGTAAATAATAACAATAGACAAGGTGCAGCCGACTTTTATGTAATTTCTTAGTTATTATGCACCTCAGCCTAAACTTTCTAAGTTGACATTTACATTTTGTAAAAAAAAATATCTTTCTGAAAGTGCAGTTGTGGTTCTGTAAATGTCTGTTTAATTATTTTTGCCATTAAGAAAACACATTGTTGAGGAAAGTGTTATTGGTGCAGTGGGACGTGTAGCTTGTAACGCCAGAAAGCAACAGTGTGTAGTTTGTTTGCTGGTGAAGTTGGAGTGACTCTGCTGTAAGAAGTACTGTACGTCCAGCTGTGAAGGCCACAACCACGCAGAGAAATTTAATTTTGGACACGAGGTTTCTTTGTATTTGTGCTGATTGTAAGTTGAAAGTAAGGAAGGGAACACACTTATTGGGAATTAATACATTCACATGTCATGTGAGGCGCATTTCTGAACACTTACCTGTGCTACATTTAATGGGCTGTGTTTTCCATATTGTTAAATAAAATGATTTTGAGCTGACAGGAAATGATTGTGGAGCTGTTGAATGACGACCGCCTCAGTGTTTTTAGTGTCACACGCTCAGGTACGTTTCTCTCCACAGATCTCTGAGTGCCGCAGAAGAAACAATCAGACATAATCATAAATAGGTGTGACGTAAGTTAAAAGTTTTAAATCTCCCAGTTCAATGAGACGATCAAGTTTTAAAATCCCTTTTTGGCTCATGCGGTTTATGTGGTGTAAATACTGAGAAGCTATATTCCCAAGTTCAGTATTTACTCCTGAGGTATCAAAAGTTCTTCTGTATCAGCTTTATCAACAAAACACTGGTTCTCTTTTTGCTCTTGTCTTGTGAGGACCAGCTCAACTTTTTTCATAAAATACAGTGATGAAAACAATCTTTACCTGTTGTAATTAAACACAAAGCGCAGTGGTGAACTGCATCTAGTTGTTTTAAAGTGGGATGTGCCGCTTGTGAGTACAAGACGTATCTATAGTTTATTTGAATATGTAGGATAGACGGTGTCTCTCTACTCAGAGAACACCATCCTTCCATGTTTGAGTGTCACACGCTCAGGTACGTTTCTCTCCACAGATCTCTGAGTGACGCAGAAGAAACAATCAGACATAATCATAAATAGGTGTGACGTAAGTTAAAAGTTTAAAATCTCCCAGTTCAATGAGACGATCAAGTTTTAAAATCCCTTTTTGGCTCATGCAGTTCATGTGGTATAAATACTGGGAAGCTATATTCTCAAGTTCAGTATTTACTCATGAGGTAAATACTGAACTTTTTTCATAAAATACAGTGATGAAAACAATCTGTACCTGTTGTAATTAAACACAAAGCGCAGTAGTGAACCGCTTCTAGTTGTTTTAAAGTGGAATGAGCAGCTTGTGAGTACAAGACGTATCTATAGTTAAAGCAACGATATGTTCTCTATCATATCTCTTCATTTGAAAATGTAGGATAGATGGTGTCTCTCTACTCAGAGAACACCATCCTTCCATGTTCAACAAAACACAAATAAATAAGCATTATGAAATAAATCATATGAATAAATACAGACAAATATATAATATGGACGTGGAATTGTGAAATAATCCTGCTTCTCTTTGCAACACTATTTTTCCTCACTTGTCCTTACTGACAGACAAAGCTTTTGTAATAAAAATTACCCAATGAATAAACTTGACCCAATAATAAGCTGAGTTTTAAATAAAATATTGGATAATTTCACAATTTCATGGTTATATATTTTGTCTGTATGTATTCCTAGAATTATTAATTTCATAACATCTTATTTATTTAACTGATATTGAACATTTTGGGTCTCTATATTCTGATAAAACAAACCCATCTTTCATCTCGTTCTGAGTCGCTGCAAATGATGATAATGTTTTATTGTAAGACTGTGATGGATGAATTCACAGAGAACAAGTTTTATTGTTTTATTGAGTTTTATTGTCAATATCCAGAAGACACATTTGCAAGTGCAGATGTTCCAGTTCGCTATGCGGAAGAGATACTGTATGAAGTTCGCTGTTGGTATTTGTACATACAACCACATAGGTCACGTCACCCTAATATGTTTCTTTTAATTAATCTACCTTCTCTTTGGGGAGTTTCTCTTGGTCTTCTGCCTTATCTGCCTGTCCTCCCTAATACCTTTCTCTCTCTGCCTCTTTTCTAATGAACAGTAAGGTTGCAGTGACCGAGAGCTCGCTTTTAATGGTACCTGTTAGGAACATCTTCATACAGGAAGCAGAGATCATAAACTCATATAATGTGCTCTTGACTTTAAGGCAATAAAACATAATTAAAAGACATTAACACAAGGGTATAAGTTTCCATTTCAAAGACAATATAAACTAATTCTCTGATTTTTCAACAAATTAAATTTCCCTCCAGACATGACAAGATATATAAAAATACTCTGTTTTGAATAGTAATTTGTGTCTAATAAGGTTTTTTTTCGCATACTGGACCACTATTAGCTTCCAGACTAGTTGTGACATTGCAAATCCTGCTTGTAGTTTCACCCCTTTAACTCAGATTTACGTCGAGCGCAGAGAAACTTTCTACCTTTAGCAGATGAACGTGAAAACAGCTTTTTAGTGTCAAACTGAGCACAGTGAAGCTCAAACATCCAGCTGTAAGTAACAATAACTAAAACTACATGTATAAATGTCTATATTGACTTTTCGGTACACGTTCGGTACAAGGCGGACTGTAATCTTGGTAATCTTGAGGACAAGAGAGAGTTATCAGTCTCATAAAATAACGCTGAGTCATCCACATATAATATAGATAAGTACGTCTTGTGTTTTCGCTTCTCATGAATGACCAGGAAACTGTGATTTTCCATTCGTGTAAACGTCGATTTATCAAAGTAATTTTCCTACGAAAGTTTTATTGATGGAGCAAAGTCCAGTATACTGTAATCCCATTCTTATCACTATCATTTATTGACTATTAAGTTTACAATTAGGTTTTAATGGACACTGTGTAGGAGGATGTATTATAATCATTATCTATGTTTGAGTCTTTCACACAAATACGTTTGTTTGAACAGAAAAAAAAAGTGCCCGGCCTAGTTCACTCCCTGCCGGTCATCCTCTCATCTTGACTCAAGATTCAGACACCTTTTTTTTTTTACAACAGGAAGACTTATGGAGGCTATCAGTTGTGTTTGGTGTTATCAGCCTTGTGGGATGTTACTCATTAACTCACCTGACAGGACCGAAACTTTGCTGGGAACGTATCAGTGAAAACAATAATCTTCTTTGGTGTGAAAGAGGTGAACAAAGAGAGAAAAACCAACAGATATCAGGGCTGGTAAACACCCCCCAGATAATTTATCTAATATCCAGACAGAGGAGCAGAATATGAATTTAATATCTAACCAATGCCGCAGTTGTCTTAAGACTTGTCTCTTGCACAATTTAAACACCCTCTTAACAGCTGCGTAATTCAGATCAGCTTCAGTGAGTTTCAGTTAAGAGGGCCAATGTTCATTGAGTATCAACTGGCTTGCACACGCATGGCTGAGGGATATTAATGTGTAATCACCGAGAAAGTCTGGGAACACCGTGTATTGGTTGAGTTACACCCTGTATACATGTCATAACACAGTAATTGGAAGTTATTGTATAATCCAGGAGAACAGAAGTTTATTGTCTGTCACCTTAATGTTTCTGCTCACCGCCTGTCACGTTCTCATACGCAAGCTTTGATTGTTTAGTTCCATCTTATCATTGTACTGTCCTGACGTTCGAGTTTATTTGCAGAGCGTCAAGGCTTAAAGAGGAAAACAACTTTAAAAGGTTCTGTATGCATTCAGTGGATTAATATCCATTCACTTGTTAGACTTCTGGATCTGACTGTACACAAAAAGGATCTTTTAGGAAACACGAATTTTGTGATCTTTATGAGCACAAAAAAAGATCTTTTGAACGGTTGATGTGCTTTTGCAGGGTCCAAATTCTCTCAGACATCTCATGAAGAAAACTGTAAAAGAAAACTTTAAAGATCCCATGAAATCAAGTTTAAACTGTTTGCTCATAGGTTTGTGGGAAACAGCAATTTCCCTGCATTTGTCTGCATGTTTAAGCCCCCTGATTTGACTAAATGAGCAAGAGTCAAAGTTAAAGTTTGAGGAAAAAACATCCTTATTTATTGTTTATTAAGAGTTTAACACTAAATTTAGTCAATTATATGCACAGTCACTTTATTACTCTATTAATTGAAACTGGTCCCATTCTATAGTGTTCATAATAACACGTTATTTTCCTTTTTGGAGAGAAAATCCATTAATTTTGTTGTCTCTCTAAAAATGTGTACTCTAACTAATTTGAAGCCTTGCTAAAATAAACTAGCAGTCCAAACGGTTCCGAACCAGCGTCTGGATTGTCAACTAATCAGCTTGATCACATTGTGTGGGTGTTGTTTGATCAGATCTGATTGACATTGACCTGACAATATACTTAAACAACCCCACAGCTGTCATCAGATTATCATTCGAATGTTGCTAAAGCCTGATTGGTGCATGGGACTTTGTGACATCATGTTTTTCAGCTGAGCCCCACCAGCTTTAAACTAGTGAGAGAGGCATAGAGGAAAAACACAAATAGAGAAATCTCTCAAATGAAATAATCAAAATTGTTCCAACTTTGGCTGAAAATTGTGTGTTTGTTTGGGACGTCATCACTCACGGTAACACTCCTGTTGAGAAAATATGTTTTCAGGGTCTTTAAGGATGTTTTCGGGAGAGGAGAAAGACATTACATGTAGAAAATATCCAGAATATGGTCAGAAATTTATGATGATTCATGTATGCAGTTGTAAGTCTATTGAATTAGCTTTTAAAATGTCAAATTCAGGGTTACATCTTAAATGTTTTCCTACAACAAACACCTGAACACAAAGTTTCTAAACCATGAATATTTTATGAGTTGCATTATTATAGTTGCAGAACAATAAAATCAACCTTTGCGCAGACCTGGACTACAAGATGGTTTCTACATTAAGCAAAAACTGTTCCCATCTCTGAAAACAGCTGTTTCAATTTCAGTTTTTTACATCAGTTCTTCATATCTCCTCTGTAAATAAACCAGAATACACAGACATCCTTTTTCTAATCTATTCTGTGCCATCTTCCGTGTTGTCTCTCCTCGTCACATGTCCATCCAGCGTCTCTTTAATGAGTTTTTCCTGGAAAGCACATGAAAAACTTCTTTTCAGGTAACACGTTAAAAAAAATCACATAAAAGTTTTGTTTTCACAGACTGTGACATTTACATCTAATAACACAAACACATCAGGGACCGAAGCAAATGCTCAGTAAAATGGGTTTTGCAAACAGTTTGGCCATAAAATGAGACATTTATAGTGGGGCAGGGTCCACTTTTCATAGGACCTCAGGTGGAAGTGAAGCAGATGAAGCAGGGCACTGAGTTTAGATTCATCTGTGAGTTCGGATTTCTGCTTTTCTCTCACTGATCAAGTGGCAAAAGAAGGCTGACCTTCAAAATGACACCTGACATAGATCCCACCGATCTATATTCGTGAACATGGATCATTTTTTCTCCAGGTACTCTCATGGCGTCCATAGTGTCTGATTGCTGAAACTGATCAATTTTCATGTCACTGATATGTTAAAAATATCAAAACAACAAAATCTTTTTCTTATTGTCAACAAATCTCATGTGCAGAGCCAAACCAACAATGAATTGATTAAGTATTGTGTGAATATCCAAAGCCTGATATATCTAATTTATCTGTGTAGACTGTAGACCTCTGATGTCCAAAAGCTATTTAAAAACATGTGAGTGAGCCACACCGCTGCACTGGGTGACATGTTCCTTCACCACAAAGAGTTTGAGCACGGTAGTTTGTTTAGAAACGGCTCCAAAGACAGCAATCACGTTTTCAGTCTCTGGAGAGTAGTTCAGTGTTTGTACAGTTCTTTACAATTTAGCACAAAGTTTTGATTTTTAGCATAACAAGCTAGCAGCATTATAAACACAACCGCATTCCTGCACATGCACAGTGAACTGCATTTTTTGGAATGGACTGCATTTATAAAGCGTCTTTCTAGTCTTCTGACCACTCAAAGCTCTTTACAATACATGTCACATTTACGCATTCGCGCACACATTAATACGCTGATGGCGGAGGCTGCCATGCAAGGTGCCAACCTGCTCATCATCTAATCATTCATACACACACTCACACATTGATGGCGCAACCTTAGGGAGCAATTTGGGGTTTAATATTTAGCCCACTTACTCAAGGGCACTTCGACATGCGGACTGGAGGAGCAAGGGATTGAACCACCAATCTTCCGATTAGTGGACGACCCACGCTACCTCCTGTGCCACAGCTGCCCTGTAGTTGTCCCGTAGATGCCCCATAAATGCCCCGTAGACACTCCTTTTAGATGCCCCAGTGGCATCTACAAGGAACTACTCTCCTGAGACTGAAAACATGATTGCTGCTTTTACTTTTTTGAACTGTTTGTAAACAAACCATCATCTGGGTGGCGAAGGAACATGTGACCCAGTGAAACAGTGTGGCTCATTGACGTGTTTTTACTACTTTTTGGACAATAACAGAGGTCTACAGCCGAGAGGAATAGATAGGATATATTGAGATTTGGATACACATACAATACTTGTAAGTATGATGACTTCCTTGTTGGTTTGGCTCTGCACATAAGATTTGCTGACGGGAAAAATATAGTAAATCACCAGCCAAATACCTTTAAGGATGAATCAATTTTTTAACGTTCTGAATACTTGATTCAAACATTTCCATTAACAGTTTTACAATTTCAAACAATGATAGAGACAAAAGAAACCTGACGTTTACTAAATCAAAAACGTTTGTGAACTCTGTTTTTTTGTTTTTCCAATATATCTTTAAGAGACATATTGAATAGATTTTTTAAATTAATGCATATTTGGGATTTAGGGATGATAAACATACTCCAAGACCAAAAAAGAAGAAAGAAAGAAATCAAAGAAGATAAAAATTTTAAATATCTTGTGTGCAATCATGTATACAAGGTACTTTATAGTGTATAAGAGGTATGACTTGTCTGTCAGTTATTTGAAAAATTTAATTAAATTTTACAAGACAATCAACAAAGACATCAGAGACAATTACAATCAACAAACTTCCTTTGCTCCCACTTCCTTCCAGAAAGCTGATGAACAGCTCGGGTCAAGTTTACCTTTAATGAATTGAGTCTATTTTTGGAGCCTCGGTCTTCACCTTTATACAAATGAGTTTTGCCAGTTTACAAATCTCTTCACCTTTAAACCCAAAGGCTTTGTCTGACATGCAGGCTAATATTTATCTTAATATTATCAGTTTGGCGAACCCAGTGTGACCTGGATTTTGCAACGCTACCCAGCTATCAGGAGGATTATTAATCAAGACACACAAACACAGAAACTACGGGATGAACTGCCTAACTTTAGACCATTGTCATTTGCTTGTAGCTGTGACTTTAGGTCCTTGAATTAAACCACATGTCGACAGTTCTCCAAAAACGTTATAAAATGCTGGGTGTGACGCTCAGTGATTGTGACCTTGAGTCTCATGGCCTTGAGATCATTTAAAACAATAAAACTTACATGTTGCAGCTGGCTATATTACAATGACTTCAACACAAACTTTATGAAATTTAGGTTTTAAGACACAAATACCAACATTTTCATGATGCAAAAACACAAAAAAACATTTCATAGACAGCTTATAATGTTCGATTGTTCTTCCAATTGCATCAATTGTCAAAATCTGCTCATATTTCTGATCAAACCTTTGTGATCGAATGCATTTTAAAAGAAGGTACATGCACTGCTAAACATGACTGAAAACATACACAGCACAGTGTCATTAAGAGCAACAGATGACCATTGGACCTTGGGTAAGCCGATAAACACCTGTTCAGTTTCAGGGGTGTAAAATGAAAAAAAAAAAAAAAAAAAGTGTGAGGCGAGAGGGGTGGAGAGAAAGCAAGTCATATAAATCATTATAGATAACTGTTGAGCTGGACACATCTCACAGTTGCAGACCAGACACCAAACTTCTCAGACACCCACAGACTTTCTGTCACAACAAAATCAAATATTCTGGCTTATATAAAAAAGCTTTATTGAATTATAAAAACCGAGATCTGGATACATTTTTGTTTGGCTGCTGGACTGAGGGGGGGTCATGGATCCGGTTGTGGAAGTAGTGGCTTTGTTGCTGGGGTTCATTTCTTGGGTGATGGTAGGGATCGCCCTGCCGAACCGTTACTGGAAGACCTCCACCGTTGATGGGAATGTCATCACCACCTCCACCATCTATGAAAACTTGTGGATGTCCTGTGCGACGGATTCGACGGGGGTACATAACTGCAGAGAGTTCCCCTCGTTGCTCGCTCTGAATGGTATGTTGACCCATCAGTGACAAAAAAAAATCTTATAAGTATGCTGAAAGGTTTTTAATTTCTGACCCATCAATTGTAGATCATTTTAAGTTTAAAAAAAAGTTGAAAGTAGCTAAATTACATGAAATGCTGATGTTGTTTGTAAAGAAAAAATGCTTATGCAATGATAAGTGATTGTTAAAGGAACATTTCAAAATTTTAAAAGTTTAAATATTCTACTTTAATTGCTATTAAATTGATTGCCAGGCATGTTTATGGGCAAAAATCTAATCTTTCAAACTGGAAATTATCTGATGACCCTTGTGATTATGTACTGACAGTGAATTGGATGGTTTATTTCCTTCCTGTGTCCAGGTTACATCCAGGCATCTCGTGCCTTGATGATCACATCGATAGTGCTGGGCACCTTTGGACTGCTGGCGGCCATGATAGGAGTACAATGCTCCAAGGCTGGAGGAGAAAACTTAGTCCTCAAGGGGAGGATTGCTGGCACTGCTGGAGTCCTTTTCATACTTCAAGGTAACAAAAAGACAAATAAAGTGCATAAATAAAAGTCCAAAAAGTGTATTTTTGGAGTAGTTGAATCAGTGAAGTGGAGTCAAAATGGAGAGAAACATATTTTTGATATAGAAATGTACCTGCTTTTAGCTTGTAGCCTTTCTGTCTGAATTATAATGACTCTCTAATATTTTACCCTATAAATACCTAAAGGAAAATATAACTAAATTATGATTTTTATTACACGGTCAAATAAATCCTTCATGATTTTTTACTGGCTTCTTGCATCACTGAATCTGTATCTGGCAGCTTCCCCACTGCAATGATTAAAGAATATTTGTTTTTCTTTTTTCTTCCTCCATCAAAAGGTGTGTGCACAATGGTTGCAGTGTCCTGGTACGCCTTCAACATCACACAGGAATTCTTTGACCCTTTCTATCCTGGCATAAGGTAAGATGGTGGAGGTGGTGGTGGTGGTGGGACTGGAAATTACCCAAAAGGCGAGTGTGTCACTGATCACACTGTGCTGTGTGTCGCAGGTATGAAATAGGAGAGGGACTTTACATCGGCTGGTGCTCTGCTGTGCTCGCCCTCGCTGGAGGAGCTGTTCTCACCTGTTCCTGCAAACTGGGCACACAGGAAAAATAGTAAGTTCATACTAACATAATCTGACCAAAATACAAAACAATGTGCACTTAGCAGTTTTTGTGCATGAAGAGTGTCATTGAATGAAACATGATATATTCTCTGATATGATTAAAGAGACGCATTAATATTAGACTTAATGAATTAATCAATCTGTCAATAAATACGTCATATAAAAAGGGATCTATATATAAATAACTAACACAAGATGGATTAATACATAAACAGTGTAATTTGTAAATCAATATGCAGTTTTAAAAATAAATATAGAAGGTGCGTGCATAAATAAATGTAGGACAAATAATTTACAAGTGAAGTTTACATGAAGGAAATCAAAAGGAGGATTACTTTTTTCAGTTTTCATGGTTTTTACTCAAAGTTTATTTAACATTTAACAAATCTTTTAGGATTTACATACACACACTGAACACCTGTCATGACTGTTTTGCAATGATATACCTTGTGAAACTGGTAGGAAAGCTTGTCATGGCTCTTTGGTGCCTCGTCGTGGTAAAACTGTGTTAACCCACCAGTGGGATGTAACATGAGCTCTTGTCAGATATGATCACCTGAGCTTGTGTGTGTCCGCCCATCTGAGTTCCTCTGTTTCTGACGTGTTGGATGTTTTATTGGAGCTCTATTTTAATGGTACAAAATATCAGCTTTAAGTGTCAAATGCAAAATGAATGAGAACATAAGAAACCAGTCAGATGACCTGTCTCTTACATTTTAAAGAGCTGTGCCACAGACACATCCTGTTTAAAGCCACTATGTGTAGGATATACAGGATTTGAACATTTCTGACTTTGGCGCCCCACAGTGGAAAAATCAAAAAAGACACTTTTCACTGGAATTGAACAGACTTCTTATACTTTTATAAAGAGATAGGCCTTTTTCACAGAAGGCATGTCCCACTATGAAAAAGCACAGGTTTAAATAATAAAATGAATGATGGCTGAATCCCATTTAGCTGCTTCAGTTTCAGGACCCTGTTACTGTGCATGCTGGATCACTGTCACATGGTCAGGACTTACTGGGACACCTAACTGGGATGAGACATTATTAATGTTATTAGGAGCACCTGTGCTTTTGTAAAAATGTCTGTTAAGTAACAGACCAATCAATTAAATGTTGTCAGGATTGTTGATTTGACAACATAAAGCCTGTCTGAGGAACTGAGAGCAGCTAAAAGTTTAGAATATTTTATAGGCGTTATTTATTTTATTTAATCATTATTTTATTGTAGTGTTTTAAAATGTTTTATTCCCTCTTATGTATTGTATTGGTTGTTGTCTTTTATATGTTTTATCTAGTTCTTGTTTTATTTTAATCCATTTTATTGGTTTTTATTACATTTTTATCTCTTTTGTGTGCATTAGTCTGAGATTGTTTTTATTGTTTACATTGCTTCTGTCTTATTATTAGTTTGTCAGTAATCTGTAAAGCACTCTGAATTTTACTAACCTGTACAAACCGTACCATACAAATGAAGTTTGATTGATTGATTAATTGAAATGCATCCTATGTGACTAATGTTTTTGTTTTACCGTCTTGTTTTGCAGCCCTATGCCTTATCAAGCCAGGGGAACCGTATATTCTGCAGCTGCCCCGACTAGAAGCGTTGCAGCCAGTACTTACGGACGAAACGCCTACGTTTGAGCAGGGAAGGAAAAACGAACTTTATCGATTAGAACAGGCATCTAACACCTTTACACTTATACTAATGGGGCTTTTTATCCACAACTATGTATGAGGAGAAAGTCCATCACACTGTATGTCCAGTGATGAAGGTAACATAGCACCACTGTATTGTATATAACTACAATCAATCAAATGTGAATCCTGTACAAATGATTAACCAGTACTCTGCTGCTTATTCAAAACATTAGGGACATCGACTCAATTAGTGCAGGTGATCCATTATTGATTTGTTATTTGCCTGACTGGACAAAAGAGGAGATGTAAAGACATTAAAGAGCTGGAGAAGGATTTTTAAAATTGTCCCTGATATTTTAGCATTGAAGCTGTACAAACATACTGTTTGCTTGCAATGATTTTTTTTTATTTATGTTCCCCTTGTGATGTCAGCACTAAATACATTTATAGTCACTTGTTTTCAAAGAAATCTATAAATCTAATGATCTGCGTAGGCTTACATTTTTGTAGACATTTTTTACGGGGAAGGTCAAAGTGGGGTGATCCAGATGTTTGTATGTGTTGTTTCATACAGTTTTATAGTTGTATAAGAAGACGATGGACAAGCTTGTTTTGATGTTTTTTTGGGGTTTTTTCTACAATTGCGCACAATAGAATGTTTTATGCTTAACATCCCAGTTTGGTTTCTTGTTCCTCTTTTCAGTAAAGTTGTGACTATGTTCTGTTGCAGAAATGTCTTGATGATGGGGATGTTATATGAATGTATGTATTTTCATCTGATAAGTTTTCACTGTTAAAATTTGCTACAAAAAAAAGGGTTTTTGTCTTTTTCTATGTATAAAATTTTGTGATTAAAAAATGTCATGATGAGATAAAATGTCATTGGAAAAATGGTGTTGTGAAACAAAAAAAGACTTTGGAAAAAAGAATGTTTTTAAATAAAAAAAACTGTTGGAATGAAATAAAAATGTGTTGCAACAAAATCTGTTATTGTAAAAAGAAGCAGGATTAAATAATATTTCATAAAAAATCATCCAGGGCCAAAATCCACAGTGTGTCTGCACAGTCGTTTTGTGCAAAAATGCATTTAAAAGTTGATCTGAAGCTTATATGAGGCTTCAGCAGTCTGAGTTAGTCATATCAAGTGGATATCTGCCACATTTAAAGTCTTTTTAGCATCAAATTCCCTCTTTGTGTTTCCCTGTTGAGCTGCGGTGGAAGTATAATAACAAAAAGAGGAACTTTGGCACTAAAAAGACTGTAATATTGAAAGATGTCTACTTGATTTGACTCATGTGAGACTTCATATTAGCCTCATCATCATCCATCACTTCGATTGTAAGTGGATTATGAAAGGATCTTGTAATGGTCAGTATGAACAGGAGGAATGATCACAGCAAGAAAAACCTGTTTCAATCATCATTTGGGCTCCTGACCGTTGTTTTAAGACAGACTTTAAAAATTGTGAACCTGCCCTTTAAGAGGATGTTTTGATGGCGTAATTTGGCTTCCGTACAAAACCACACTGACAACATAAACTTTTGACTTCTCTCCTGCAAAGACTTGACGTGCAGCTTGTTCTGCTTGTTCAAAAGCAATAAACAGTAAATACCTCTTAATATTCAAGGCACATTAAGATAAGAAAAATAAATTACATTATATAAAATAATAATATAACAACATAAATAATTAAAAAACAAATTACTACTATTAAAAATAACAATAACAAGTCTGCAGTCTTTCATAGCTTCTCTAGACCACTGGTTCTCAAACTTTGTCACATCAAGGACCCCTAAACTGACACAAATTAGACCACAGACCCTCATCTGATAAGATTTTTGCTTTTATATGTTTTATTATAGAAAATATATTAAACCCTGTCATTTTGTTATTTATGGATGGAATTATAGTGAAAACAAATGATTCCCCTTTCAAAGACCCCTGGGGGTCCCCAGACCCCACTATGAGAAACACTGCTCTAGAGGTCATCAGATATTTTCAGTTCTTAAATATTAAGCTCCGAGGGGAGACACTGCCTGTTTTCTTTTCATTAGTTTAGTGAATTTATTAGTCAGTCAAAACACTGAGATGAATGTCCACAAGATCCCTTTTAAAAACAGTGAAAAGGGGGTTTCATTCTCCTCCACTTGGATGTTTGGATGAAAAAATTACACCAGCAGTATCAGGTTGTTCAATATCAAGTCACTCTTAATTAGAGATTCATCAATACTGACTCAAATAGCTCGTATGAGCGCATCCCTACTCCTCATGTCTTTCATGTTACTACCAAACACAATATTTTCTCTAGTGAGAGGAGCAAGTATTTGTATTTTGGTTGACATCCAGTCCTGTAAACCCTCCCAGAATGTCACAGAGTCCATACAATGGAAAAAGCTTTAGTGACAGTGCATGCTGTGTGTCCATGCAGGGACATGTGGGAGTGCCACTAGTGTTAAAATAGTCTCTCCAATGAGAGCAGCACACGTCTCTAGACCAACACGGATGTGCGCTGCGTGGACCAACCACGGAAATGTAGGACAGAAAGAGACACCAGACAGGAAGGTTTCATTTTACAAAGTGTTTAAGCGAGTCAGCTGTTCGACTGCTCCATCATCATGTTGAGTGGAGGTGTTTTAACTACAAGTAAAGCCCAAGTGATCCTCGGCTCAGGAGGGAAAGCGCGCCTTTAAGGGGGTGGGAACCTCTGAGCTGAGTGTCGCCTTTTCCACACGGAACACAGTCAGACCAGGACCGTAAATACACCGTCGTAGCTGTCCCTGCGGTCTGGCAGAAGGAAACGATGAGGATTTAACAGATATTATCGCCGTTTCAATGAAACAAACCGGCGTTTTTCGCCCGACGTGAAAGCAGAAGAGAGTTAACGCTTGCTAGGTGTCAAAAGTGTGAATCGTTTTAACCATGGAGACGTGCCGGCGGGGCGGAGTCAGCGGGGTCCTGTGCTCCCTGTCACTGCTGTGTGTCATTTTGGACCTCCAGCTGGATGGTGAGACTGTGTTTAAAGTCAGAAATGCTCTTTTAGAAACACCTCTCCAACATAAGTATTGTTTTGAGACGTTTCTAGCTCGTTTCTCTCTGTCTAATCGTTAAAAAAACGCCCATGAAAGCTGATGTCCCGCCCTTTCTCAGACTTCACAAAAATGAAACTGAATTTGCATCTGGTCGCATTATTGCACTTATATGCAATAATTATAAGTTAAATAACTACCTGTAGCTGCTTTATAATGTGTTTAAGAGTTGAGGAAGTAGTTGTGTGCATTGACAGAGGCGTAGCCAGGAATGACAGTCTCTGGGCCCCCACCCCCCTCTCCTGTCATCACCTTTATTACCTCTGTAAATATGGTTTATATACAGAAGTTTAGACACGAATATCACGTGTTTCATGCTTAAATTAATCAGTTTTGTTAATCAGTTAATTTCAGTTGTGGAAGAAGTATTCAAATCCTTTACTGAGGTGAAAGTACCAATACAACAATGTAAAAAATACTTTATTACAAGTAAAAGTATTGCAGTAAAAGTAGTGTTTTAGTCCCTCTGACTGATATATTATTATATATGACATCATTAGATTATTAATACTGAAGCATCAGTGTTAGATCAGCATGTTACTGTTGTAGCTGCTGGAGGTGGAGCTAGTTTGAACTACTTTATATACAGTTAACTAGTTTAGTCCAGTGGTTCCCAACCTAGGGGTCGGGCCCCTCCAAAGGGTGACCAGATAAATCTGAGGGGTCGTGAGATGATTAATGGGAGAGAAAAGAAGAAAAAACAAAGTTCTGATACACAAATCTGTTTTCAGTTATTTGGAATTTTTCTCTAATCTTTGATTTTTGGTGAAATATAGGATCATTTGATCATTTATTAAAATGAAAGCATGTGAGAAGTTTAGAGGGAAAAGTCACTATTTGTTGGAGCTGTTATCAACTCATAGACATCTGAAATGTGACCCTGACTACACACTGCTTCTTGTAAGACGTCAAAATCCAAAAAGGTTGGAAACAACTGGTTTCATCTTTAACAATGTGTTGTATTTTAAAAGCTTGTTATATTATCCATTGTGTCAAACCTTCATCTGAAAAGTAACTAAAGTTGTTAATGTATTGAGTTACTTTCCACAACTGGTTAATCGTTTAAGAAATGCTGCTTTTCTTTGTGTTATATTTACTATAAATTTAATATCTTTTAAGTTTGGGCTGTTTTTTTCAGACAAAACAAGCAATCTGAATATGTCACCCTGGGCTCCAGGAAGGGTGATATTTATTAGAGCTGCAGCAATTAGTTGATTAGTCAATCAGCAGAAAATGAATCTGCAGTCATTTTGATAATTGATCAATTGTTTTTAGTCATTTTATTCAATAGAAAACGTCCAAACTCTCTGATTCCAACTTCTCAAACGTGAATATTTTTTGGTTTCTTTATTTTCTGTGATAATAAACTGAATCTCTTTTGGGTTGTAGACTGATGGTTGAGACAAAACAAGACATTTGAGGATGTCACTTTGGGCACTTTGGACATTTTTCACTATTTTAACTATTGATTTAAGAATATAATGTAATAAGGAATGAAGCGTCATCATGATCTGCTTTAATCATTATGCTGCTGATCCGTTGACAGCGACGTGTTTCCGTCGTGGCTGAATTAACACTTGTTTCATGCTTCAGGTGTCTTGGGGGCAACTCACGTGGAGATCGAGCACCACTTGGAGATGGGCCGCAAACTTCTGGCAGCCGGTCAGCTGGCTGAAGCCTTGTCCCACTATCACTCCGCTGTGGGTAAGGTTACACACACACACATACACACACACACATTTATATTCTCGCTGCTGGCTGACATTTTCAGTCTTGTATCTCTGCTGAGTTCTTCCTCGTGAGTGTATTCACACTCTGTAAGACAAAATAAGTATTCTTTGACATTTTCCAGAGGGAGACTCTAAGAATTACCTGACGTACTACAAGCGAGCCGCGGTGTTCCTTGCTATGGGAAAATCCAAATCTGCCCTGCCAGACCTGACCAGAGCCATCCAGCTGAAGCCGGACTTCCTCGCTGTGAGTTCACCTGATCGCAAGTAGAAAGAATATTGTTTATTAAGTCTTTATTTTGTGTCCATGTGCATCTCCTGGGTACTCTCATCTGTTCTCCTACACCTCTTCCTCCTCCTCATGTCATCTCATCTCTTCATTTCCAGGCCAGACTCCAGAGAGGGAATATCCTTTTAAAGCAGGGCAACACACAGGAGGCCAGGGAGGACTTTGTAGCAGTGGTAGGTTCACTAATACTGTATGCCGCTACTTTTGCAATCAATGTTTTCCCTGCCTGACTAGTTGTTTCCTTTATAGACTTGAATCACATAGAGGTTAATAAAACTGTCTTATTCTCCAGCTGCAGCGCTCTCCAGACCACGAAGAGGCTCAGGACCAGCTGATGAGAGCTAACGAGCTGGAGGAGCTGCAGGAGGAGGCCCACGCTGCGTACCACCAGGGGGACTACAGCGCTACCATCTCCGTGCTGGAGCGAGTCATTGAGGTACAGTTCATCAGCTCCACAGTGGGGCCTGTTTTTGGGGTCAAGCTGCCTCACTGCAGAATCTTGCGTGTAATTTTGGAAGCTTACTTTTGCATTAAAAGGTTTTCCAGAGATTTAAAAAAAGCCTTTTCCATGTTGTTACCCTGTCTGCCTAGCTGTATCGTTCCATTATTTATCATTACGGCTCAAATGTATGTTAAAAAGTTGTTTTTTGTACATCTCCTCCATCATGTAGTTAAAAATGTCCGCCAGTAATGCGTATTAAGGATTATGGAGGAATTCCTTACTGTCTTTTCAGTCAAATTAGCATCTTGTGAACATTAAAAAGGATATTTTTTAAGACAGATAATTATTGTCTGAGAGTTACTGCTGTTGTCTGTTCATTCTTTTATAAAAGTCGCCATCTTCCCTCAGATCTCTCCTTGGGATCCGGAGTCTCGGGAGCTTCGTGCGGAATGTTACATCCGGATGGGAGATCCTCAGAAAGCCATCCAGGATCTGACGCCGACCACGAGGCTACGTAACGACAACCGCGCCGCCTTCCTGAAGCTCAGCCTGCTACACTACGGCCTGGGAGAACACCACGAGTCACTCAAGTGAGCCGGCACTTACTGCTGGAATAAACAAACTACTCCTCAGCGTCATGCAAATTCAGCATGATTTTACATCTCGAGAGCAGTCTTGCTGGCCGCCGTTGTTGATTTAGTCTCTATCCTTTCCTGTGCAGTCACATCCGAGAGTGTCTGAAGCTGGACCAGGACGACAAGGAGTGTTTCAGCCACTACAAGCAGGTGAAGAAGCTCAGCAAGCAGCTGGACGCGGCAGAAGAGCTCATTCAGGAAGAGAGGTCAGTGTCTGCGCCTCTGTAACTGACCGTCCTCCTGGGACATCTTGTGTTTTTACGAGAATGTGCGCTTCAAAACATGCAGCAGAAAACAAAAAATGATTTTGTAGATGCCTGTGCAGCCTCAATAGTGGAATCTAGGCACATACTGCACCTTATTACCCATTCAAATCTTATTCACAACATGCATGCTTTCCTGGCTTTTAGTATCTTGTTTCCTGACTCTCCAAAAGAACAAGGAGAAGTTTTCTCTTTATTCATCTATTGTGTTTTCTTCTTGCAATCAGGTATCAGGAAGCTATTGATAAGTATGAATCAGTGATGAAGACAGAGCCTAACGTCCCGCATTACACCAACCTGGCCAAAGAGAGGATCTGCTTCTGCCTCGTCAAGGTGAGAGCGATGATCATCTCTGTGTATTTGAAGCTCTGGAGCAGGAATTCTAGCCAAGTTTGATTAACAGATTTACTAGACCGTTAATAGTTCAGCTGGCATCAAACTTGCCGGTCCCAGTGCTCCGCTGGTTCATATTTAAAGTGCTTTTTCTCCTCGCGATCCTTGCCAATTCTAGGTTAGGCTGGCTCAGGAGGCGATCGACGTGTGCTCAGAGGCCCACCAGAGAGACCCGCGCAACACCAACGTCCTCCGAGACCGAGCGGAGGCTTACATCCTCAACCAGGACTACGAGAAAGGTAGAAGCACTCATCTTCAACAGCAATAAACTGCATGAAGATATTATATTTGCATGCACACACCTTTATATTTATGTTATCTTTTTCATTTCACCCGTCCTCAGCTGTGGCAGACTACCAGGAGGCCAAAGAGTTCGACAGCGAGAGTAATGAAATTAGAGAAGGGCTGGACCGAGCGCAGAAGCTGCTCAAGCTCTCTCGCAAGCGGGACTACTATAAGATCCTCGGTGTGGGCAGGTAACCGGTCCAGCTAGTTTTGTTTTTATCACAAACAATGTCATCTTCTCTTTACTTGACTGACCTCCAACACTAAATCCATCCATTGTGGATCACTTTAAAGAGTAGAACACGTTTTGATTGTTCTCCTCAGGAGCGCCAACAAGCAGGAGATCATCAAGGCGTACAGGAAGCTGGCACAGCAGTGGCATCCTGACAATTTCCAATCAGAGGCTGAGAAGAAGGAGGCGGAAAAGAGGTTTATCGACATCGCGTCGGCTAAAGAGGTCCTCACCGACCCAGGTCAGGAGCTCAGATGGTTACATGTGACACCACTGACGTTATTTGAGAGAAACATATTCAGAGAAAACTTTAATTCACAGTGAAAACACTCAGCATGGCAGAAGTATCAGAAAGCTATAGCACGACTTGTAGATAACCAATTGCTAACGGATAATTTGATGAATAGAGAATAGTTTGATGTTTTGGGAAGTAAATATGAAAGCAGCCGTTAGCATAGCTTAGCACAAAGACTGGAAACTGCTAGCGTGTGAGCTTCACAGATGCTTTTAGGTGGATTTTAATAGCTTCACACAAAGCCAGGCTCACTGTTTCCCTGTTTACAGTCTTTATGCTAAGCTAAGCTAAGCTAGCCGGCTACTGGCTGTAGTGTCATGTTAAACAGACAGACATGAGAGTGGTGTCAATCTTCTTGTCTAACTGTCGGCAGGAAAGTGAATAAGCGTTTGTAAGAGGAAACTTATTAATGTTCCTCCAACTGTCTTTCCAGAAATGAGGCAGAAGTTTGACGCGGGCGAGGATCCCCTGGACCCGGAGAGCCAGCAGGGCGGAGGCGGAGGACAGGGCCGAAACTGGCCTTTTCACTTCAACCCCTTCGAGTCTGGCGGCAGCTTCCACTTCAAGTTCCAGTACAACTAGAGAGGAGGACTTTAAGAACACGGCGGGGGGAGGGAGGGAAGGAGGGAGGGTACGGGGACGTTGGGGGAAGATCGATGAAGGAACGCTGGAGTCTTCCTCACAATTTGTGCTTCAGCTTGGACGCAGTTTTGTGGGTTATTTGATAATTTCACTTTTAATGCAGTGAAGGCACGGCCGAGGTTTGTGCCGTACCGTGAAAAAAAAAACTTGGGACTTCTGACCACAATAACTAAGGACTTAACTGCAGCTACTGTTTGAAAAACTTCTCGCTGCGGTTGAAGAAAACGAAGTCTTCACTTCCTTTAGGAATGAGAAGGTGGTGGTTGAAAGCAGTCAGTGTGGGACAGTTTCTCTCATTTCATTCTTTGTGCCATTCTTTGAAACTTTACCAGGGGGACTCTTCTTCTTCTTCTTCTTCTTCTTCTTTTTTTTCTTAAATGCAGTAACGTTTCCTTGGAACATTACATTTGGAGGACTTTCAATTGGTTTCTGCTCACAGTATTCTCTAAAGTGGGAATCTAAAACAAAAAAAGGAATCACGTTTACTGATCTTCTTCTATTTTTGACCATGTCGAATATTCTCCATACTAGAGAACAAAGATTTTTTATATTCGATGACCATCAAGAGACGCGTTTTGTTGAGCTTCTACATCGACGGTAAGTAGGTGAGACTTGAGCACTATTACATGAAACTTGTGGGTGTCTTAAATCAACGTAGCCGCTCTCTGTGATCGGTTTTCTACAGCTGTATAATTGGAATAACGTGTGAATCCTGTATTTGCGTGGATATATTATATTTTCAACTGGCTGTATATTCAGCCGCAAACATGGATGTAATTTAATTTGAAGGCTTGTGGAGTCTATAAGAACATAACGAGGGGAAAAAAAGCACCTAATATTCTGGACAAAAGCATAGTAACCGATGACTGAACCAAGAGTTTGTAGCTTTTTTCGCTCGTTTCCCTTTTCACTCATTTCAAAGCACGTCTTTGAAAACTTGCACTTTTACCCTTGTTTGTTTTTGAAAGAACCACTCCTCTCTCTTGTTTCTCTCCACTCCTGAAATGTTACTGCAAAGACTCTTTACAAACCAAGTGTGTCTTCAACAGCTATCCAAGAGCCTCATTTCTGAAAAGGTCTGACAGACACGTGTACTTGAATATTATAAAACCACACAGAAAGAAGTGTGTGTACGCAAAAATGTTACTGTAGTATTTAAAGTAGCGGCACTGTACATGAGTGCGGGTCTGTATACAAATCAATTGGGTAGAAAAATACTTGATTACTCCACCAATTCCTGATGCATATTGTATGAAACTCATAAACAATTGTGTATATATATATATTTGTTGAACAGGTGACACTGAGGTACAAATTCAAACCATTAAATCACTGATTTAAAAAAAGTGCAACTCAAATTTAAGCTAAACAACAGTATAACCATAAATAAAAATGATATTCTTTGAAAGGTTTTACTTTTTCCAGCACAAACTAAGTTATTTTGTCAGTGACGACTGAATCTTAAATCCTGCTCGACTGTGTGAACCGAATGTGACAGGCTCTTTGTTCTTAAATCGACTGTTTCCGGGTTTCTTTTTTTTTTTTTTCTTTGTCGTTAGTGGCATCAATTCTTCCGTTGCCAAACTGAATCAGCTGACATGCTCAAATGTATTAAAATATTGAAACAATGCCAATTTGTCTGATTTTTTTTGCTTGGTAATGCATAATAATCATAATAATGAAGGGAAACAGCTACAGAGGAAGCGTTTTAGTGGTTTTCTCATGACACTAAACTGCCCTCAATTCACCAACTTTCTTCACTTTACATATTAATATTTACACTTAGAAATAAATCAAAATATAAGAAATATCAATCTACTTTTAGTCAATAACAAACACTAAGTCTCAAATACAGGGATTTATTTCAAAATGTCCAAGAAAGACGTTTACTGTACACGACACTGAAACACCATTTCACACATCGAGCAAGCTTGCTCACGCACACACACACACACACAAACACACACACACATCACATGTGCTGTATTGTACAGCTGTTACTGCAAAAAGGAGACTTCCTCACATATGAAGGGAATGGCTAAAATCCAGAACACTGACGCAGGATTTCTGCATCTGTAGCGGAGAAGTGACTTGATTAAAATCCACACAGTCAAGACGTCCGTTGTCCTTTGAGCTCTGCCGCAGCCGTTACATCAGGCTGAGTGGGAGTCAGTCATGCTGAACACTGCTGCTGCTCCTCCGGGCAGGCGGGGTGTCGTCAGTGGTTAGCCCCGAACCCTTGCGTGTCTTCCAGACTGTCGGCCTCCACCTCGATGGATACCACATGGTGACCGGGGATCATAGCCAGGCCCAGGACTCTGGGTTCACCCTGGGAGAATGTGTCTGTGGAAAAAATGAGATAAATAAAAAAAAGAGTTCATTTTCTTTGGTCACACGCAAGAGTGTTGAGGGATTTACCTTCTTTTATCCTCTGCTGGTGATTCACACAATGTCACGAGCAACGACAATAAACACAGCTACTCAGATTCTTCTATTTTAGATCAGATTTCGCAACTAAAAGTGCAAACTAATGAAAAGCCCTGAAATGACTGAGCCTTTTCCATAGCTGCCCCCTCCCTCTGGAACTGTCCCCAAACACATCCGTCACTGCACTGACCTGTCTGTGTTCAAAACTAAAACTTGTCTTTGAGTACCTGAAAAGCGCTCTATAAATAAAAATGTCTTGTTATTATTTAACACTTTGTTTGTGTTTCCATCAGTATTTAACTTTAAAGGATACTAGCTGGCATTCAAAAGTACTTTTTGACACCTACATGTATGTGTTTCCTCTGAAAAAGGCTTCCAAGCTACAGTAACTCATTTACTGTCCTACAGTGGTGGAACAGCTGGCACAGTGGCAGCAAAAAAAACCCAAAAAAACAACATTTTAATGGTCACAAAGGAAGGAAGAAGGGAGGGAAGGAAGAGAAACATAAAACATACCAGGGCCGTTTTCACAAACATTCTGCGAACCCCTTTCACAGAGCTCCTGACTTAGCCTAAAAAAGTTCTAGCGAGGAGTCCGAGCTCAGGAGTGATTTAGGAAAAATTCTCCGAGCAACTCTGAGCGAAGAAGGGACAGAAACTTTTACCTTAGTGAGAAGGTGTGGTTGACCCCGTTGCTAGGTATGACTCATTGTTTTAAAAGGTGTGATTGGTTGATCATTAAAGAAATAAAAATACACTCTTAGTGATAATGGACATAACACAGACAGTGAACCTGATAGGCCTAATAATAGAATTTAGGCTCTGTAGCCTATGAAATGTTTGACATGTTGTTATATTTATTTGCTTATGTTTATTTACCATGCTGGTCATTTTAGTACTTAATCTATGTGATATTAACGGGGGAAAAATGGCTCAGCTTTCATCAGTTTCTGTGATTGCTGGCCAATCTATGTAAGTAGCAGCGTTGGTTAGCATGTATATCTTTTTTTTCCAGCTGCCAAATATCTCAGTGTTGTGATCACTTTCATTTCTGGCATTATAGTGTTATTGTGTCGAGTTGGAGATGTGAGCGTATGTCTAATAAGATCGACCACAAACATCCCTGCACGATCTGATCTGTAGCGTTTTATTAACTCACTGTCATTCAGCGTTTGGAGAATATTTCTCCTACTTACCTTTGTCTTTCCGCCACTTTCTCTTCCGCTTAAGGATCTCTAAAGCCTCTTAAAAGTCTGTTTTTCACCTTAAGAGCTCTCTTTAGGGGCTAAGATGCTTTGTGAATAACTTTTATCTTTACCAGGATCTTGTTTTAACTGTAAGGAGGAAATTCTTAACGTCATCATTCATAATAATAATTTTCTTAGAATTTCATCAGTAGGAGCAACTCTGTGTACCAGGAAGCTTTATTAATACAGCCCCAGGATGCTTATAGTATGTTCTCTCAAACGGTTATAGTCATTTTCTCATCAACATCATCATTATCGTACATGTGCTGCAAGGCTGCTTGATCCTCTCTGGTCTTCACCTACCTGTGGATTTGAGGAATTCCTGAGCTGAGCCGAGGATGACGTTGCAGTCCCGGTCTGTGCAAAGAAAAAGCCCCACCAGAGTCCGTCCGTCTGTCATGCGGATCCTCATGTTCTTGTTCAGGAGCCCCTCTAGTTTCTGCCTGGCCTGGGATGATGAGGACACATCAGACTGCTCCTGGGTGTGGACAGAAAGACAACAGATTAAACTTAAACTGATTTTAATGCTGAAACAATCAGTCTCATTTTTGATTAGCTGATAGACAACAAATATATTTGATTCTAACAGTCAATTACTTCATTTTCAGGATGCAAATATACCAAAACAATTGCTGCTCACAACACAGATTTGAAGAGTTGTTTGATATTTCTCGTTTTATATCATTATGAATTCAACACATTAGGTACTTGCCTGCTGGTCAGATCAGATGAGCAACATTGAGATAATATTGGGACTCTGGTAAAGACATTAATCGATAGTGAAAATATTTTTAGATGCAACTTGCAGCCTAAACACATCAGGCTATCTGGCTTATGATAACATTATCATTTGAGAAATATATTGCTATGTTAGAGGATTTTAATTAATGAATACACGTATTAAAATGTATGTTGCTTTGACCAAGATAGTTATATATTCAGATGCTTAACTTAGATAATAGTATGTCTGTAAATATTGTCTGATAGCTCTAATATTTCTTTACTTTTAACAGGTGACAGATGAGCCGCAGCAGCTAATTCAACGTAAAGCTAGCACTGAAGCCTTGATAAAAATGAAATAAAGCGAGCTTTAGAAACCTGACGAGCTTTTCTTCATCACTATTACACGTCAAACAACATGAGTAACGAATAAAACACTACAAGTTAAAAGAAAGAAATACATACACGAATCGAAGGACCATTTTCCGCGATCATTGTTGCCATACCTCTCCCTTCTTCTTCTTCTACTACTACATTTGCTGTCGGAGGACTTTCTCGGACGGACCAGCTGAACCGGAAACGGTGATTTTTGTTTTGTTTGTTTGCTTTTTTTTTTTTTTTTTTTAAAGGGAACGGCATCATCGAAGATAGAAAGATAAAAAAAAAAACAAGTAAATTATTACACTGGCAGCACAAGTGGTTAACAGAGGAGGCAACAAACAGCGGAAAGGAACACTATTAAATGTAAGACTCTATTGTTAAAGCTGATATTTTTACACCTGACCTGTTGTGTTGTTTCAGCGAAATTTATTACAGCCACATGCTGACTCTAACCCTGCTATTAAATGTATTATTTTAATGGACTTTTTGAAAAATTGTATGATATTTTAACTATGTAACTGTTGCTGAACAGCGGCCTCTGTGGCCACAAGTAACAATTACAAGTCATAACATAGAATAATGTTATATGTATATATTTCCTTAAATTTTCTTGAGACAGTTGCATCAAAGGACTGGTTCAGAATTTTTCAAGTCTGTCTTAAAACAACAGTCAGAAGCCCAAATGAACATTGAATTATGTTTTTCATGCTGTAATCATTTATTCTGTTCATACTGACTATTAGAAGATCCCTATACTGTGTTTTTTTTTTAAATCTGTGTTTTTAACGGTATCATGCTCGTAATTTCGTTCTGCTTTGCATCACTGATGTTTTGCTGAATGACAATAAAAGGATCTTGAATCTTGACCAAATCCACAGTCCTCCTTCTGTGCAAAAAATGTATTTAAAGGAATATTTGAAGCTAACATGAAGCTTCAGCTGTCCAAATTAGTCAAATCAAGTATATATCTTTCAACGTTAGCCTTTTTAGAGCCAAAGTCCCTCTTTTTTATTACCATACTCCCAGCGTAGCTCAACATGGAAACACTGTCCAAGGACACACAAATAGGGAATTTGATGCTAAAAAGACTATAAATGTGTCAGATATCTACTTGACATGACTAAGTCAGACAGCTGAAGCCTCATATAAGCTTCAGATAAACTTTTAGATGCATTTTTGCACTAAATGACTGTGATGAAACACTGTGGATTTTGGCTTCCATCACTTAAAGCATATTTGAAGGGGATCTTTTAACGGCCAGTATGAAGAGGAGGAATTATTACAGTGAGGAAAACCTTTTTCACTGTTCATATGGGCACCTGACTGTTGTTTTAAAACAGGCTTGGAAAATTGTGAACCTATCCTTTAAAGGCGTCAACATATATTCTTTAAAAAATAAAACCATCAGAATTGTTATCTGGCAGCGGTGTGTGTATTCTAATTGTTTTTTACACATGCCCACACACCAGCTGACAGACTCAGTAATGTCAGTTAACACAGAAATATCTGTCCAAATTTAGTGGCTAACTATAGCCACTAAAAGCAACTGGTGATACCAAACCAAGTATAAGACTGTAGCAGCAACACCCCTGAGTTTATTGAGTAAGGTGTTTTATTGCTTATGAATGCAACTTTTAATTTGTATGATAAACATTTTATTTCTTCTTTCAAAAGTAACATAGTGTTGCTTTAATGAACTCTCAGACAAGATTTTACCCAAAACAATGGTGAAATAATGGAAAAGACCTCAAATGTCCCCATTATGATGTGTTTATTTACTCACTCTTCCAGCTGTTATGTCTTTGTTTCTGTGTCTTGATAAATAAAATTAAAATAAATATAGTACTTTAGTTTTAGATGTCGCCATTTGAATGTAGAAAATGATATGTTAAAATATAATTACACCTTGATTTGTGAAATTACACCATGATTTTGTACGTGTCATTCCTGGAAAAGATAAGATAAGAATTTCTGGAGTGGGACTCTCAAGTCTAAAATGCTAAGTGAGCATGAAAGGTTGGTTGGTTTGACCCTTGAACTAAAGTTGTCAGTGTTAATCGGCCAAATCAATCAATTAGCCTAACATTTTTATCTGTATTCCTGATTCAGATTTACACCCTCTCACTACAGGCTCTGACCCATGTGATCCACTGACTGTGTGAAGTGTACGTGCCCCCTCCTGGCTCTGTCACGTGCCAGGCCGATGACTTCGGAGAAGCCTGCTGGAAAGATAAACAGCACGAGGGAGGAACTGCTTTGGATACAAACTCACACCTTGACGTTACGAGAGCTACAGATGGGGGTGAGCGGTATATGCTGGTTTGCATCCCTTTTTTTGTGTTGTTGTTTTGTTATCTGGACTCCTGTTGACCCCTTCAAATGAAGCAATGTCTACTTGCAACACCTTAGTTGCACATGTTTTTCATTTGTCAATGTCAGTTCTTTCTATTACATATTTGAATCATTTTTAGATGCCTGAAGAAGCAAAATTATCCAATTTTACAAGAAGAAAGCAAATGTTAGAGGAAAGTCAGATTATTGAGTCAGAGAAATATGTCTTTTCTGCATTTGTATCATTTTAATCAACTTGCGATCCCTTGTGGGGGTCCAGATCCTCAGGTTGGGAAACACATGAAAGCACTGTTACTATTTTAGCTCTTCATGTGCCAGTTAAAAGCCTTTAAGACATCAGAGCTCTTGAGGCCAGTCTGGTGGCGCTGTCTTGTATCTCGCCTCAGGTGTGGACAGATCAGCTGTGTTTGGGAGGTTTGTTATGCAATCAGCAGAGTTGACTTGAGTTCCTGCAATTGTACATGTACTCTACACATCATATTAAAGTGGAAATGTAAGAGACTCCCTCCTTTGTTGTTCTCAAATTAAACGCTGATGCAACTCCTCCAGAAACTGTAAATCTCAAGGGAAGACAATTGGAATCCATTAAATGACTCACGCACGCCTAAACACAAAAAAGAATAAGTCATACTTGCATTTAAAACACTGTCAGGACGTGTGAAGTGTGAAAGGACGAGCGGACACAGATCAACGTAAGGCGACTTCCTCTTTTCTCCACAGGCCCCCTGCTGCATTATCAGCTCTCTGGGTTGCCTCAGTTCAGACAGCTGAGCTCTGAATGGAGAACAGGAGCTGGTGTCTTCCTCTGTGTGTTGTGTCACACTGCATAAAATCTGGGTTAGCTAGAGCGCAGCACCCAGGGGAAGCGCTTCTCCCTCTCATCCTCGGTGTATCTGGGGTGGGGGCATGGAGGGGAGGGGGGTGGTGGTGGTGGTATTCTCAGCACAGACAGTAGTGCAGTGTGTCAGGGCCTGCAGCATATGAGAGTCCTGGCTAGTTTCACCCTTTTTTTTTTTTTGCACAGTCATGGCTGTAAATACCTCACACACACATGGATGCTGTGGGTGAGGGTATGTGAACTACACACACACACACACACACACACACACACATAGACACACTGCAGCCATCCAATCTGGCAACAGCAGTCTCCTCAGTGGCCAGAGGCTTAGTAGGGGGCTCCAGTCGCACACTCAGATGCACTTTCCCTGCACACACACACACACACACACACACATCTCCTCCTCCTGTGTGTCTTGCATTGCCGCCGTGTCTCTCTTGGCAGATGTGTCCATTGGATCAGGCACTAACAAATTCCTCTCGCCTCATTTGTGGGCGCGGGGGGGAAGCTGAGCCGGAGCGGCTCAGACACCTGTTGCAGGCAGGGAAAGAGAGAGTGAGAGAGAGAGAGAGAGAGAGAGAGAGAGAGAGAGAGAGAGAGAGAGAGAGAGAGAGAGAGAGAGAGAGAGAGGAGTGGTGCACGGGAGACGAGGCGTAATTGAAATGCTTGTTTACGTACATGATATCCGGTTATTGGTGTGAAAGCCGCAGATGTCAGGGTTCACACATACAGACAGAACGTGGGGAGGGATAAAAAAACAAAACGGATGCGTTGCGGCTGCGTGCCACGCGCTCAGGATGGCTCAATCTTCGAGCTCTCACCTTCTGTCACATCACTGCTCTCTTCACTGTTTCTAGTCATATCAGGCGGCAAAATTAAAACCTAAATCCAACATGCTCCCTCTACAAATGTATAGTGTAGTTAAAAGTACTTTTGAGGGGGTTCAGTTATTGTGCCAAAGGTCTGCCTGTTTGCAAAAGTATGAATAACTCACAAATTAGGGCACAGAACTTATGATAATTACACTTACAGTGAGTTCAGGCTCGTTAAGTCACTCGTTAAGTGTTCCTCCAGCCAATAAACTGATTGTGTCAGATACAATAGCTCCCTTAACTCTGTACAGATATAGGAGTAATAAGAATTTAAAAACATCTAATTTATTCGACTTTTACATGAGTTAATAGACAATATTCAACGGACAGATTCGTGAATGAGGCACCTCGGCTTTTGTCTGACTGCACGTATTTTCTGCTTTAGAAATTCGGAGCGAAGATTGTGAGTTTATTTGTTAGAGTGGAAACTAGATGAAATCCTCCAGTTGCTTCTTTGTTGTGCTCTCAGGTGTAGCCGGAGCCGTAATGGAGTTATGACCCTGAGAGCATCCCGGACAAGGACGAGGACCCTGAGCTTTTCAAACCTGCTCTTCCTTCTCCACTTCTACAAAAGGCCCCTTTTTGCACAACAGACTTTTTGACTCGTCACGGTAGGAAAAGCACAGGTGTTATTTATAACATTAAGCCGTGACAGTGTGACAGTGAGCCAGCACGCACAATACCGCGACCCCTGAACCCGAAGCAGCTCCGAGGAATTCATTCATTGTCAATTTTTATGATTTACACCTGCAATTTTTCCTACTGTGACATATCAAAAGGTATTCTGTGAAAAAAGGTCTGTTGACATTGGTGCTAACCTCTAAGGTCACCTCAGGCTGCTTGGACATGATCCTAACACAAGAGACTAGATTTCTTTTTGAGGTTTCAGCCGCATCTCACAGTCTTCTGCTTTGCTCTGAGGGCCAAAAACCTCACCTTGTGTTCAGATTTTTTACTATTTACTGTTTCCAACATCAGTAATTTATTAAAAAAACAGAAAAGCTGTCACCTTTTCCCCCAAAAATCCTGACATCTCTTTGTCATTCAGCCTCTCTGTTGCTGCTTTTATCTGACTTTTTAAACAGTTTTGAATGAATGCAATAAAATAAGTTCAAACTGTGGAAAAAAAAAAAAAAAATAGCCCCTGGAGATTTATTTAACTACATACTGCACATTTTTAACATATTCTTTTCTTTGTGCCGAGAAGCTCATTCGGATGCAGATGTTTTAATACAATCCGGCTCTTTCTTTTTTTTTTCTCCCTTCCTATTTTTACCTACAGCCGAGCCACCGGTTTCTCCTGTCTGACCCCTGTTTCATCGTGAGGTTTAAATGCGAAAGGCAAATCAAAATTCCTTTTGTCAAAACAAAAGTGCCCCTGAGCAGCCACTGAGGGCTGGCTGGGGTCTAGGGATTCCCATGGCCTTACTGCCATCCAGTTGACACAGCACCGCTGCTCCTGAGAGGACTGATATTACAGTAAAGTGTTGAGAAAAAAGCTCATGTTTGTATTGAAACGTTTGCACCGCAGACGGATTGTATGCCTCGAGCTGTTTAATAAGGTGATTTCAAAGTGGGGAAGTGTAGTTTGCATATTCTGAATTGTTTTCATCCCCACCACAAGTAGTTAATTTTTAAGCAATACAATCTGATGTAAGTCTGGGCATGGCTGCGGCAGATTTTCCCAACCCCCCTCTCTCTCAATCCCTCCCCAGCTCTCTGACACTCTCTCTCTCACACACACACACACACACACACACACACACACACACAAACACACACACACACACACATACACACACACACACAACCCTGCTGCTGCTGCTGCTGCTGCTGCTCCAAAATATTTTTTATACAACGGTGGGGGCTCTGGAGAATATAAGGTGGCCATATTTGATAGATTTGTGTCGGGCTCTGCAATGCAGAAAGCGAGAGTTGTTGCGTGTGATCTTGCAAGTGACAGTGACACCAGGCGAGTGTGTCGGATTCGTGACTGATCCGGACTTGGGGAGAGAGAGAGAAAGAGAGAGAAAGAGAGAGAGAGAGAGAAAAGAGAGAGAGAGAGAGAGAGGGAGAGAGAGAGAGAGAGAGAGGGAGAGAAAAGAGGGGGGGGGGGCAGACAGAAAAGAAACAAACAAGTAACAATGTAACTTACATGCAGTCACACACCCCTTTTTCTTGTAACAATGTGTACGTTTTTAAGGAGGGAGGGGGCGCGCAGAGGGAGAAAGAGAGACGGAGAGAGACTGAGAAAGGAGGAGGGGGGTGCGTTCTGAAATAATATAGTCAGCCATTTTTTATGTAAGGGGATTTTTTCTTATTGGGGGGGTTGTTAAAAAATAAATATAAGAGGGCGGCCATCTTTGTTGCTCTGCCTAGTGTAAAATATTCCAAAACGCCCCCCACTTTTTTCTGTGCCGATTTGAATATTAAATAAATATCATATATTCGGGCAAGAATACGCTTTTTTGAATACAAGGACGGATCCAATGACAGGAGTATAATGTCCTCTCCTCTCCGGTCCTGTGAGGAAGACGAGGGCATGGTGGTTAATTCCGAGGGAGGAGATTTTGATGAAGAAGACGACGACGGAGACCTAGACGAGAACGCAAGCGACATAAACTCGCCGGCGGCGCCTCGGGAAACTGCAACACCAGCCGCGCCAGGTACAGTAAAAAACTGGCGGACAAAGTCGGGAGCGCGCACACCAAATAAAAACACTCTTTTAGACGCACTAAAAATGTGGAGAAATGGCATGCTGGAAGTAGCCGAAACCCGCAGTTTGTGCCCCCCATATCTGGGCTTCTCCAGGTCCTGTACGGTACAGTAGAGAGCTGAGGACTCGGGTGCGCGCTTACAAAAGAGAAACATACTTACTAGTCCAGATTTTTTTTTTTTAAAAGGAGGTTTAACCATCTAAAACCCCTATTCATCAGGTATATGTTGCACATATATGTCTCTCATCATAGTCCCGTATTT
The DNA here is from genome assembly GCF_910596095.1 of Thunnus maccoyii. Lineage (NCBI taxonomy): Eukaryota > Metazoa > Chordata > Actinopteri > Scombriformes > Scombridae > Thunnus > Thunnus maccoyii. The sequence goes on along the minus strand of NC_056554.1, from coordinate 14,926,376 downwards.
GCAGCTATATGAGCGGCTGAGGGGGGAGAGAAAAAAGACGAGAGCGCGCTTGCAAAAACAGAAACTCCAGTCCAGTTTGTAACAAAATGCACAAAACCCCCAGCCTGCCAGATGTGTTTCTGTGTTGTTTCACATGCTCAGTCTCCCTACTCCACTTCCTCTTCGCCTCCAGCGCATCCCGACAAAGTTTAAACTAACTTGGCACAGCTGATTTTTCGTTGCGCTTCACCACAAAAAGTTGCAGCTCGCGTTTTATCTCTTAAATCCCTCTGACAGGTCCTAGACATGCATGATCATGTAAATGAGCTCGCTCTGCGGGGTAATAAGGTCACCCTGAAGGGTAAAAAAAAAAAAGGCTCACGGCAAAGAAACACTGGCATAAATATGGACTCCTCTGGCCGGAGGCTACATTTGATACCCATGTCGAGGAGGAGATGCTGCGCTGTGCCGTGCAGACATGAAAGCCGGGTGATGGTGTGAAAATTGTGGGAGACAGAAACTTGCCCCTCTACCCCTCATTGTCGCTATGACAGGTCAATATAGGACACTGCTGCAGCTGCATGCTGCTCACTTATTACGGGACAGAAAGGTGTGACTGTTTTCCTCATTTTTAGCCCCCTCTGGTAGCTTTGCATACCTGCTCCATAATTAGCTGAATAACATTTTCATGACGTGTTTACTCTCTGGGTTTGACTCCACAGAACTGGACGTTTTTGGGTTTTTTTTTGCTGCAGCATATGCAGCATTAGTTGTCAGTATTGATCATTTATAAAAAAAAATAAAAAAAAAAGGTGAAAGATTGAGTGCATTTGGCATTCTGGATGTTTCTGTGACAGTGAAGTTGTTGCAGTGAAACTAAAGGGTGCAGAAAGTGGTGGTTGGTTAACCACATTGCTACATTAGACATCAAAAATAAGTGCTGCAGCCTTAAGGTTGCAGTTTATTCATAACAGGAGTATAATAACTAGTGATATGTGGTTTGGATGCGATGCAGATGTGACAGAAAAACTTAAAAGTCACAGTGCAGATGTCACAAGGGAGATAATTATGCGTAATTTCCCTGTGTGAATATCATCCTATGCTTTTACACTTTTATTAGCTCGACTCCGGAGCTGCCGCTATGCCGTGTCAGACAGATAAATTAGTGTCGGGCTTCCCGTCGAGGACCTTAACCCCCTCACGACCTCTAGCAGCGGTCACAGCGGTGGTCGAGGTCCCGGTGTGGGAATTGCAGGGCGGGAAGGAGTCGTTCCAGTTCATCGCACCGTCCCGCTGGCGGCCTTTGAATCACCGAGTCCTGCGTGCGTGCTGCTGCCGCCCCCGGCGTGCCTTCGGCGGCTGCACGCTGCACGGATACGCGGGAAGCGGGGTTGGCTGGTTGGTTGGAAGGGGGTGGGAGTGAGGAGGTGGAGGTGGAGGTGGTGAGGGGGGGGGCTGTTTCTGCTGCTGGTGGGAGCGCGCACCAACAAAGGCAGGCAGACAATAAAAATCGGACAAAACGTAGCCGATCAAACAGACTGTTTGCATGGTGGAGACCGCAGCCCATATTTTGGTTATGCTTTAATGCTTTGCTGCATTTTCTCTTAAGCTGAGGCTGCAGCTGTCTCCCTTGTGTGTGTGTGTGTGTGTGTGTGTGTGTGTCTCTTTTTCTACTCCTAAGCCAGGTCAGGTTGCAGGTTAAATTGCTTTCCCCGTGGCTGTGATATTACCCAGGTACCATGGGGAATAACTGGCCTGATATTTTCACATCATTTGTTCCCTGAAAGCAGTCATGTATTTTAGATGTACCGAGGCTGAGAGTCTTCTATGATGTAAGAAAAGTGAAGGGTTTAAACTCATTGTGTTTCCCTTAAATCAAAAGCTTTTTAAAATGAATAAACACTAGATTTTTATTGTTATTACACATCAGGACTTTGGGATAAACCAATTATCCTCCATGCTATTGAGCCACCAACACCAGCTGTCAAATCTACTTAGAGCACACTGACAAACTGTATCTAATTCAGCATGTGTCACAATTCAGACAAGGTCAGAGGTCACTGAAGCCACCTTGGGTATCATGCAGCTTTTGTTGTGTGTAATTATGTTCAGCGGGGATTAGCTGGAAGCGTTTTGAGAAGATTATTGTTCATCTGATTCTGATAGCTGTCTCTCTTTTAATGCTCTCTTTGACCTGTCTCTCCTCTGCGCTTCCCTCCGAAGACGAAGAGGCGGAAATATCTGACAGGGAAGTCCCGTGCAGGAAGAAAGGACGGCCGAAGAAAAAGAAGGACACAAAGAAGAAAGACAAAGAGGGGAAACCCGTCAAAGCAAAGAAGCGCAAGAAGATTGTAAGTCTGTTCAGCTGTCACGCTCTTGATTTCTCACTTTGCTGACTATCAGTGTCTTCATAATCAAACATCTTCCTCTCTCCTCTTCTGTTCAGGACAGTGATGTAGAGAGAGACTCAGACAGAGAAAGAGACTACGGTGACAACTCAGACAGTGTAGCCAGCGACTATGGATCTGGTGAGAAAAAGAAAAAGAGGAAACATAAAGAAAGGAAGGAGAAGAAAACCAAGAAGAAGAAAAAAGACGATGGGGACCGAGACAGCAGTCAGGAGGAAACAACAAAGGTAAAGACTGAAATCTTGTTGTTTCTTTAAAGCACTAAAGTCACATTTGTCCATGAACATATAAAAATTGCTCTGACAAGCGGTTGATGATCTTTCTCATCTCATTGGTGGTTTCTACTCAGCAACCGATAGAGCAGAAGACCTCAGCCCAGCTGGCAAAGGAGTGGGGTCTGGAGGATGTTGATCATACCTTCACTGAGGAAGACTACAGGGAACTCACCAACTACAAAGCCTTCAGCCAGTTCATGAGGTATGGCTGTCGAATTGTCAGATTGTGTTGATGTGGACTGCTGGCTGTTGCTGTTTAAAGATTTTGATGAGGTAATTGAACTTAAAAAAACACATCAAACACAAATAATATTTCTTAAAACATGTCTGGACGGGATCATTAAGCTACAATTTTCAATTGTAAATAGCTCAAGAAATATCTTAAAGCCTTGTTAAGTCTTGATTCAAATGAAACCTCTTTAAATGCCCCGTAGTGCTTTCAAAACTTGTTAAATATACTATAGCTCAAGACATGATTAGGTTGGTGAGTTGTCAGAGACTTTGCAAACTGATTGGAAAGATTTCAAGAATCAAAGGAAGGTTTTGCTGCAGACCATGTGGATGTGGAGTCTGCGCTCGAGGCCTCGGCAGTCCTTCAGATCTAAAATTTAAAATTCATACTAACAGAGAAACCAGTGTTCTCCTGCTGAGAGATCATATCCCGCAGTGTCTTTGTGCACTACTGTACATTGCATGCAAGGTTAACGTCGATGTCCAACTCACAAGGCAAATGTAGTTTGGAGAGTGAGCATGTTGATGTGAATACTTGTCACGTCTGCTGATTGAAAGCAAGCACGCGTGCATACCTGACTAATGTGAAAACACAGACATTACATGTACTTTTGCAGTACACAGCAGCTCTGCTCTGCTTGGTCACCAAATGTAGCAATCACATCACTGTATATATGATTTCTTTGCTGGTTATAACAGTATTAGCCATGAAGATGAAAATAACTTTTAAGTATGCTATTTCAGACAAAGAGACGTCAGCACAAAACTTTGAAAATAATCATACAAACTTTTGCTATGTTCTGTTCTCACTGATAGGAGGCCCAGTGTAACAATTCTCTAAATATTAATAATCGAGTGTTGTCTCGTAGCCACTTCCCTCCCCACCATGTTTTCATTTCTTCAACATTAGGTACAGGTGCTTTCCTGTTTCTGTTTAAGTTTGTATAAAGTTTCAAGCCCAGGGCTGCCAATTTTTGACTTGAGTTTGGAGTGGGATTTGTTCCCGTTGGGGGTTGGGTGGGGAGGTTTACGTTTAGGGGAGGGGGATATTTTAGTAGTACTTCTTTTTGTTCATGATAAAATGAGCATTATTCGTGGTAAACTGACCCACTCAACCTCTCTCTGGCCTTGTTTAGAGCTGCAGTGCTGCAATAACTTTACTAACCTTGCTCTACATAGACCAGCTCTACAACTTTACACCAACAGATCCTGAGTAACACCCGACGAATTCATAAACTTAGACAAATGGCCAAATGAACTGTCAAGTTAACATGACTAAAATCTGGTCAGGTCAGTGATTGAAATACATGAGCCATCCTACAGCCCACACACACACACACATATGAAAAAGACAACACGTGCAAGTATGGGTGCCTGGATATGTTTTAAAATAGGGGAGCAAACTTGGAAAGATACATAATTGGCAGAGGGTCTGGGGGTCCTCACCCAGAAAAAAAAAGTAATTTAAAACAAATTTCCTGCATGTCTACACAACCGAGCCTCTCGGATTAAGTCAAGAAACAGCCACCTGCACTAGTCTAGATTAGTCAGATTGAGGGTGCTATGAAAACCAAGAATGCATCAAGAACAGTGTATAATTGAGTGGATCAGGACAGGAAATGATTATTAGAAGATTGACTAGTTTATATTTTAAATTATATTGATAAAATGTTATGTAGAAACCTATTGCTGGGAATCGCAAGAAAGTTTCAGAGCGACAGAGACACAGAGCGTCTCTGTAATCATAGTAACTCACTTTCACTCCTGCAGGCGTGCACACAGTGCAAGAGGAGAGTGAGAGACACTGTGCTGCTGCCAGAAGAGCCACTGACAGAGATTACTCTGAGCAGCACGCATGGGAATAAATTACAATATAATAGATGTGTGTATATTTCTGGCTTTCCCACCCAATGGTCTGAATAACTCACTGCTGCACGGCGCTGTTGTAGCGCTGTGCTGCTCTGTCTGGTCCGTCTGTGCACTGTCAATGTCCTCTTTTCCCGCCATGACATTATCAGTTATAAATTTGTTTTTCACCGCGTGAGAACATGGATTTGTGGCATGAAAGCGTGTGAAAAGTGTCACAGTCTCACGGTCAATGTGTGAGAGTTGGCAGCCCTGCAAGCCTCTTATTCTCACACACACCAATCTTCTTCTACTACATTGGCATCACCATTCAAAACACAAAGCCTCAATGGTGAAACTTTCCACAGCATATTAACAAAGATACAGATGGCATGGGTTGGGCATAACAGAAGTACTATTACTTGCATTTGTCTTCTCCTGGCATCCCAGACAGCCATGCTAGCCATGTAGCAGTCAGTTTGTCAGTGTCAGCCTGAGCCTCTGCCTCTGTGGCTGACTCACCTGCTTTGACTCTGATAACATGAAGTAATCCATAACATCCAACGCCTGTATCTGTTGGGACATTATTTAGCCGTCTCAATACCGTCAGTGCCCGTAGAAGAAAACTAAACTCTTCTCAGCCAAGTCAACCATGTAGTGTTTCTACCAAATAACTGTAGTTACTACAAACAGTTATAGACAAACAATTCCTATGACTAATACATGGAAGTATGATTAATGCTCACACACGTTTAAGTTGACTGAAAAAGTGTTATGTCACAGCTGTTTCTTCAGGGCCTTTGTCAGATTTCTGCATGTCGCCTACATAGTCTTTCTCTCCGAAACATTTCAGTGATCCTAACCTCTCGCTCCCAGGCCCATGATAGCCAAGAAGAACCCTAAGATCCCCATGTCAAAGATGATGACCATCCTGGGGGCTAAATGGAGGGAGTTCAGCTCCAACAACCCCTTTAAGGGCAACGCAGCCGCTGTTGCTGCGGCTGCTGCAGCCGCCGCCATTGCTGTCGCCGAGCAGGTCTCTGCAGCAACCGCCTCGCCTGAGCCGCCACCTCAACCGCCGCCGATCCGAAAGGCCAAGACTAAAGAGGGCAAAGGTCAGTGGGGTCAGCTGTAGTCCGTGCTTTGGTTAAATGTCCACCTGAAGTGTTATTTATCCTATACCCCTCAGGGCATACAATCCAGCAGGATTAAAAGGATTGTTTCTAGTTGTGATTGCTGACCTCAGACTTTATCTTAAACACATGCTGTTGTCTTGTGACCAGCTGATGTTTGCCTGTATTGTAGTTTATATGCAATATAAGACAATAAACCAAGTGTACTATTTGTCAAAATCATCCTATTTACTTTTACTTTTTTGCTTATACAGTACACTCACCATCTTTTCTTTCTTTTATGTCAAATGTTGCATGCTCTTGCTATCTGTTCAGGCCCAGGCTACAAGAAACGCAGTAAAAGTCCTCGAGTCCCAGACAAGAAAAAGGCTTCGGCTGTAGCCAAGGCTAAAAAGATGGCACCCATTCGTATTAAACTATCGCCCATAGGCGCCAAGAGGAAGAAGAGCTGCTCAGTGAGTATAAAAAGTTTGTAGGGTGCTGAAAACAGTGGGGTCTCTCGATGTATCTCACTGAGCACCCACTCTCTATCTCAGTCTCAGATTCTCTTTTTTCCTGTTTCTTTCACTCACCCACTCGACTCTTTCTCGTTCTCCGTCAGAGCGAGGACATGGACGAGGATGAGTCTGAGCAGGAGGACTCCAGCGTGCACAGCTCCTCAGTTCGATCTGACAGCTCTGGCCGTGTGAAGAAGAGCAAACGAGGACGGCCGGCCAAGAAGAAGAAGAAAAGTAAGGACAACCTGCTCGTTAAGTGTACTATACAGGACTTAATTATAGATGATATAAAGTATTCTCAATTTGAAACATTTTTACCTGTGTACATGTTTCCGTCCTTTGTCTCCTATCTTTTTTACACGCGTTGTTCTCATACCTTCCAGTTCCAGGTGGTGAAGAGGAAGGTGATGGCTATGAGACCGACCATCAGGACTACTGCGAAGTGTGTCAGCAGGGTGGCGAGATCATACTGTGCGACACTTGTCCCCGAGCTTACCACCTCGTCTGCCTTGAGCCTGAGCTGGACAAGGCCCCCGAGGGCAAATGGAGCTGCCCGCACTGCGTGAGTCCAACTACACGAGAATGCATCTGTTCCAGCTTCATTTGAATATTTATCTCAGAGCTACACGGCTAAACCTGAGTGAAAAAAATAACAGTTAAAAGTGGTTTGTTTTTACATGCTTGGAGGACCAGATGAATAGAGGCTTTGTATTACAGTTGCATTACAGATTTCAGCAGAACTGCTCTCACAGACAAACACAATCCTGCCCAGACAAAGACAGACACCTGAAGCGTATGCGTGGGTGTAAATGCATTCGGTAATGTCACAAATATGAATGCTCATTTTTTTGGTTACCATGACACAGTTGTTTTTATGCTGGGTCTGTGATGCAAAACAACTTAGATTAGTCAGCACAATTAGGCCGAACTGGATCAGCACTTCAGCACAGCAGGCCTGAAACTGCTGAATAGCAGGCTAATTTAACAAAGTAGCCAATGCAAAGTTTAACATTTGCTTGCTTGCCGTGACTAATGCCAACTTCTACCAGATCAGATTTGTTCATTGTTGATTTTTATACCCACTAATGTCCATCACTGGTTAGTAGCTGTTGTTGCAAAAATGGTAGGCCACAAATATGACTTTTTTTTGCTTGAAAGGTGTTACCGAATGGTGTTACATAAATCAGGTTGTTTTTTAACCCCTATTCTAAAGCCGAAACAATTAGTCGATCAACAGAAAAATAATCGGCAACTATTCTGATAATTTATTAATCATTTCAGTCATTTTTAAAGCAAAAATGTCAAACATTCCCCAGATACAGCCAGTCATTTGTGAGCATTTGCTGCTTTTTTTAGGTTTATGTGATAGTAAACTGAATATCTTTTCGGTTTTTGACTGTTTGTCTAATAAACCAGGCAGTTTGAAGACACCACCTTGGATTTAAGGAAACTCTGGCAGACATTTTTTACTTGTTTTTAGATGTTTATAGACCAAACGATTCACTGATGAATTGAGAAAATAATTGCCAGATTAATTGATAATGAAAATAATCATTAATTACAGCTCTACTTTATTCAGTCCGGGTTGTGTCACACTCACAAGGGCACCTCAGCAGTGATTACAAAGGAAGAGCAACTACCGCTCTTTCACTTTCCCCTCTAAATTTATCCTCCTGGTCTGGGGGATCGAACTCATGACCTTTCAATCACAAGCTGGCCCTGAGTTTTCCTCCCCTTTATCTATTTCTCTCAGTCCTAGTTAATCAACGCCAACAAGAAATCATAGTTATCACCTGGTTTCACCTTGACAGTTAAAGTCATCAAAGAAGAAGTTATAAAACTCCTGTATTCATGTATTCAGGATTCTAATGTTTCCCTTCCCATCCCCAGGAAAAAGAGGGAATCCAGTGGGAAGCAAAAGACGAGGACTTTGAGGATTTCGAGGAGGACAGTGAGGACAGAGTGATTTCAGAGGTCGGGGTGGGGGTGCCCACCGGCGCGGAGGAGGAAGACGACGACCACATGGAGTTCTGCCGGGTGTGTAAAGATGGAGGTGAACTGTTGTGCTGTGACACCTGCACATCCTCCTACCACATCCACTGTCTAAACCCTCCGCTACCAGAGATCCCCAATGGAGAGTGGTTGTGTCCGCGATGCACGGTTAGTCACTCTTGTGTTCTTTGTTTTACTTCGTCACTGTTTGAAAGAGCCTGTACTTTGTTTATTGTCAGTTTTCTGATTTGTTCATTGACTGTTTCTGTTGCTTTACTAAACTGTTAGGTCTTAAAAATAGCAAATAAGTATAAATAAGTTTAAATTATGCCCCTAGATGGTGGATATTGTTTGGTGAAACCTTGAAATACATCACATCACTTTGGGAAGCTTTTACGTTCATAAGTTTTACCAGGATAATACAGTCAGTCACATACATTAGAGGGCAGTTTCACCTAATTTAAGTAAGTATATTACAATTAAAACTGTCTATTTCTCCTTTATGCAGTAACTATAGCAAGGTCTGATTAGTCACTATATTCCTCCTCTAGTGTCCGCCAATCAAAGGACGTGTCCAGAAGATCCTCCACTGGCGGTGGGGTGAGCCTCCGCCTCCCATTCCCGTGCCCCCGGCTCCTGACGCCCCACCCGACGCCCCCCTGCCACCTCCCATGAAGGGCAGAGCCGAGAGGGAGTTCTTTGTCAAGTTGGCCGGGCAGTCATACTGGCACTGCACATGGATCACTGAGCTGCAGGTGAGATGATGAATGCAAAGTGACGGTCAAATCCAAGAATTATATGAGGAGAGAGTTCAAGAACAAACTCAAGAATACAAGGATGAAGTATGGCGGTTTAATTTTCTCGGTACTGCCGTTTGGACATAATAATGGATTCTTGCATTGAATCTTAGAATTCAATGCAAGAACCATCTGGTGCACCAAATAATTTGCATTTTTTTCCAATTTCTCTCTAATTTAGTTTATTTCTTAAAATACTGGATACCTCTCAGGTCTCTAAAAATCAAATGAAACAATCTAAGAAAGAATAGTGCTCATATCTTATGTCCATGCTAAAGCCATAACCTGCAATTAGGTGTATATATATATATATAGGTGTGTATATTTATTTTGCTTAATTTTAAGGGGTCACAAGCCAGAAACTTCTGCAGAAAAGTCTGCAAAAGAGGAAAGGAAAAGGAGGAAAGTAAATGTGCAGTACTTTAGCCATTAGATGTTGTATTTATCTTACAAACGTTCAAGAATATATAATGCAAAAGATCGAGAATTGCTTTGAATTTTGGCAGAAACGTTCAGTCTCCTTCTTCTCCTTCTATATATTTCTTCCCTCCAGCTGGAGATCTTCCACTCGGTGATGTACAGAAACTACCAGAGGAAGACAGACATGGACGAACCTCCAAGCCTGGATTACGGGTCGGGCGGAGAGGATGAGAACGGAGTGGGAAAGAGCGAGAAGAGGAGGGCCAAAGACCCCCAGTACGCCATCCTGGAGGACAAGTACTACAGATATGGCATCAAGCCTGAGTGGATGATGATCCACCGCATCATCAACCACAGGTATGGGCCCTAAAGTTGTAATTGATTTATCCTGAGTCAGCCAATGTGATGTATTTACAGTATATTTATAAACTTGCAGATTACAGATGTTTATTTTTTGTCTGTTAAAAAAGTAAAAAAATGATGGATGACAAAGATTGAAAAACATGACATCACCACTCACTGTACTGTATGTGTCTACCTGTAAGTGTGGACAAGAAGGGGATGTACCACTACCTGGTCAAGTGGAGAGACCTGACCTATGACCAGTGCACCTGGGAGAGAGACGACATGGAGATCCCTGACTTTGTCATTTACAAGGCAAACTACTGGAGACACAGGTAGGACGAGCAGTGAATGCATCAACCCTCACCGACTTGAGTATAGAAAAAAAACACTCCAGTTTTGATTGTAAGATGAAAGCAGTGCTCCCAATGTATTTTAAAAAAAAGTTTCAATTATGGCCAAAATATTTCTAGAAAAAGCATATATATGAAAACTGTGCATATACTGTATTTATTGTTTTTTCGTTTATTGCAAAAAAAGTGAATAATTGTATAAGATGTTTGAGCATCTTAGAGTGTGGAAGCTAAGTTTAATGTAAAGGTGTAATTAAAATATTATTGGTTAATTAGTAGTTTTTCTGGACCTGTGTGTAAATTCATGTACTGTAAAATACTCTGCTCATACAAACCTATTTATTACTTTTTTGTTTACTTTCTTGATCGCCTGATTAATTCCTTGACTGAGTAACATCCGTGTTGCTGTTTAACAGAGACGCTATAATGAAGGACGACCCAGACAAACCCAGGAAGATGAGGAGCAAGAGCCAGGAGGGTGATGACGACTCTCCTGCCTCTCCGGTCACTGATGTGAGTTTGATTTGTAGCCGCTACCAATCTGCGTTTCTATTTCCTGTTAAAACACACCGGATCTTTGTCAAAAGATTGTTTGGGATTTTGAATGAAATCACTGTTTTTCTTTGCTTTAATTCCCTCATTTACTACTTTTATTTTGTGGCTGTGGAGGAGGCCTTGCTGTAATTTTCAAAAATCTGACCCCAGTAAATTAGCCTCATTATATAACCGCCTACATGATATAAAAAGCTGGATGTCCCAAAACTTATTAAAACTTAACTCTGATAAGATGGAAGTTGTCATCATTGGCCTTGAATACCTCTCAAAATAAATACAGCCACTCCTCGGCTCCCTCACTCCTAACATTAAGTCAGCCACAAAAAATCTGGGTGTTATCCTCGATAATGACTTTAGCCTGGAGCTACATGGGAAGAAAGTAGTCCAGTCGTGTTATTATCAACTGAGGAATATTTCCAAAATTAGATGAGTTCTAGATAAGATTACTGTAATGCCTTGTTTACTTGCCTGACCAATCAAGCTATGGAGCAGCTCCAAATTCACATCACACCATCACACCAATCTTGGCTTCACTGCACACGCTTACAGTCTCTTTTAGAATCCATTTTAAAGTGCTCTTAATCACATACAAGGCTCTGAATGATGTGGCGCCGGAGTAGATTACTGAGCTCCTTACACTGTACTGTCCAAACAGGACCCTCAGGTCTGCCAATCTGGTTCTTCTAACTTTTCCAGAGTCCAGGTTAAAATCAAAGGGCGATCAAGTCTTTGCAGTACCACATATTTTTATAGAATGGCTTTTCCCAACAGCTGATAGACTGCATTTCTCTGGTCATGAGCTGTTTGATTTTTTCTTTCATTGAGAGTTTTTGTCTTTTATTTGTGTAGATATATGCATATATGTGTTCCTAATGTTGTTATGTTTTGAATTTCCTCTCCTTTGGAAAGCACTTTGTGCTCATTGCTTGAAAAAAGCTCTATAAATGAAATTATTCTTATTATTTTCTTCTTCTTCTTATTATTATTATTTTGCATAAAACTCAAAAAGATACATGTTCCCATAAGTATGTTTTTTTTATATGTATCTCATCATTTTTGTGTCATGTGTGTATTTTGTGCATATTCCTTTTATGTGCACATTAAATTTTATATAATTTATAACTTTTTAAAACTATACTTTAGGGAATTTACACTGTTTTGCAGGAAAAAAACTATTTTTACTTTACAATTTCAGTAATAGTAGTTTATCATTTGTGTAAATTCTTCACATCTCTCCTCTTTGCTCTCTACTTTGGTTTTTCCAGCCTACGATAAAATACGAGGAGCAGCCAGACTTCGTCACATCGACAGGCGGTACGCTGCACCTGTACCAGCTGGAGGGTCTGAACTGGCTCCGGTTTTCTTGGGCACAGGGCACTGACACCATCCTGGCAGATGAGATGGGGCTGGGCAAGACCATCCAGACCATCGTCTTTCTTTATTCCCTCTTTAAAGAGGTGATGGTTCTTGTTAGTGTCTTGTTCCACCTCCTTACGGAAGTTGAGGTTGAAACGTTAATGTGAATTTTCCTTCCCTCTGTCCCATCAGGGCCACACTAAAGGTCCGTTCCTGGTCAGCGCCCCGCTCTCAACCATCATCAACTGGGAGAGGGAGTTTGAGATGTGGGCGCCCGACTTCTACGTGGTGACATACACAGGAGACAAGGACAGCAGAGCCATCATCAGAGAGAACGAGTTCTCCTTCGACGACACGGCTGTCAAACAAGGAAAAAAGACCTTCAAGCTGAGGGTGAGGAGGGAAGACAACTAAATGAAATTTAAAAAAAAACAAAAGGAGTCGTCAGAGTTTTGTTTTACAGAGTGATTTGATTGGAAAGTGGATCAAACCTTTGTTTGCAGTTGTAAAATGATTTAGACACAAACACTCTCTCCTTCCTGCAGAGGGAAGCTCCTATTAAATTCCACGTGCTGCTGACCTCCTACGAGTTGGTGACCATCGACCAGACGGCGCTGAAGTCTATCGACTGGGCCTGTCTGGTGGTGGACGAGGCTCACCGCCTTAAGAATAACCAGTCCAAGGTACAGTAGTTAGTGTGTGTGTGTGTGTAAATGTTAGTATAATTATAGAGCCTGATTGAAACTGGATTTTTTAGGCTGATTATCAATATTTAATAGTGTAAAAATCCTGTAACAGTTTAAAAGATGAAAACTTGTCAGTGCTCTCTGGTGGACAAACTATGTAAAAGCATCATTGTTTCCAAATTAACGATCTTTAACATATATTTGCCATTTCTCTACTGCAAATTCTTTTTACTTCCACTAAATTTACTTTATTCTACCAGAATGATTTTAGATTTTATCATTCATTTTAATTATGAGAGCTATTTAAATACTGTCCCTAACTGGACTTATTTATGCTGCTTTTATCTGTTTTTGACTGATTTGCTTGTTTGAATTGAATTTGAATAATCTGCTCAGTATCAGTAATGCCTTCAAGATAGTCTACGTACACTATAAACAAACAATAAACCTATAAGACAATTAAAACATATCAGACTCTAGTAACAGTCTGCACAGTCTGTTGATCAATTGTACTAATTGTACTACACACAGATAGATCAATATATATCAGCATTTAGATAAGATTAGCCAATAATATTGGCTTTACAGATGTATCAGTTAGGCTACAATATAGCTTTTATCAATGTGATTTTATATGAATGTCATATAATTTATAGAAATACGTCTTTGTTTCCAGTTTTTCAGGCGTCTGAACGATTATAAGATCGACCACAAGCTGCTGCTGACAGGAACTCCACTACAGAACAACCTGGAGGAGCTGTTTCACCTGCTCAACTTCCTCACCCCCAACCGCTTCAAGTAGGACTCCTCTCTCTCTCACTCTCACACACACACACACTTTTCTTATTTCCTTCAGTCATCACTGAGTCCCTCTCTCTTTCTCTGTACAGTAATCTTGAGGGCTTCCTGGAAGAGTTCGCCGACATCTCCAAGGAGGACCAGATCAAGAAGCTCCACGACCTGCTGGGGCCTCACATGCTGCGGAGGCTGAAGGCCGATGTCTTCAAGAACATGCCCGCCAAGACGGAGCTGATTGTCAGAGTGGAGCTGAGCCCGATGCAGAAGTACGATACTGGGGAGGGTTGACGGGGGGAAATGTGGATGTCATGTAAATTAACATGAGCTAGCTGGGAGGAACTGGACAGTGAACGGTCTCCTCTCCATTAACACCTGTGGATACCAGTCGTTCTCTTGAGCAAAATATTTGTCAACCAGTCAGTTGTTACTGTGAAGATGCTTAGTGGAGGACTCTGGCACTTCCTAGTCCCCAGTAAGCATGATTTAGGTGATTTGTAGGTGAAAAAACATCTAAGCTAAAAAGTGAAAGGGTTTTGGTTTTTTTTAGATTTCCAGGTTACATATAACCATTGTTTCGACTGTATTTTAATGACCATATAATCAGTAGATTTGCCCTGTTACTTATTGAAACATGGTCATTGTCATGTGTTACTTAGGCATCTAAAAAACGTCAACTTTTCAACCTAATCTAGGCCAGTTGATTACCTAGATGTCCAGATATTTTTTGACCTGCTAATCACCTGAATCATACTTAATCGGTTGTGATTGTTTGTATTTGGATGAGCATAATAGATGTCTACTTTGGAATAGAAAATAATTATCACAAACAATGGAAATAGCATTGAGATATAACTTGTAACATGTAACTTAGTTATTCCATCACAAAACTTTATTTTCCTTTTTTAAGCTGATTAATGTGGTTTAAAGGGACCCACACCAACCTTTATACTTCCAACAACCAGTACAATTGTGAGTACGATTGCAAATGTTGGCCTGTGAATTTCATTATATTGTATATTGTAAATGTAACTTATTATACTGAAATAGAAAGTGAAAATTCTTAACCAACAGTAAGAAAATAACCAAAACTTTTCTAGTTGTTTGATGTGTTTAAATATTGAACAATGTAGGGAAGAGAGTAGAGAGATTGAAGAATTTTCTTTGCACTGAACTCAAAAATTGTGACATTACTCAATGATTTATACACCAGAAGACAGGCAAGCAAAGCAGAAAAAATGTGTTACACATTTGCATTTAGATGATCTTTTTTTCATGTCTTTGTGTTTGAAAATAGGAAATACTACAAGCTTATTCTGACCAAGAACTTCGAGGCTCTGAACTCGAAAGGCGGAGGAAACCAGGTCTCCCTGCTCAACATTATGATGGACCTAAAGAAGTGCTGCAACCATCCCTACCTCTTCCCGGTCGCCTCCATGGTGAGAAAAGACAAACACACGCTTTTGTCCTTGACAATAAAATATAGCCAAGCCAAGTTTTACAGAAATGTAAGGGGAAGAAATATCAGTAAACAATTTCTTGTGT
Source organism: Thunnus maccoyii (assembly GCF_910596095.1). Lineage (NCBI taxonomy): Eukaryota > Metazoa > Chordata > Actinopteri > Scombriformes > Scombridae > Thunnus > Thunnus maccoyii. The sequence continues at coordinate 14,911,167 of NC_056554.1, read as the reverse complement.
TAAATTCAAATAATTTGCAGCTTTTTTTAGTTTAGATCCTCCATACATCGCTGGAATTTCACTTCTTTTTTAACAATTTTCTTTGAATTACTCCTTAATTGCACAACAGTGACACCTTGTGGTGATGTAAGGTAGTGTTCTTGTATTATATTTGTACTTTTAACAGGTATTGCAAGGTTCAAATAAAAGTTGAGATGCACAGTCATTATTATAAGACACTACATCATTTTTTTAATCAATTTATCATCAGTGCAGCCAGTTAAAGTTTGTTTGCTGTGTGGTATTGTTTGTGTGTTTGTAGGAAGCCCAAAAAACACCGAGCGGTGCTTACGAGGGGTCGGCCCTAACCAAGGCTTCTGGGAAACTGATGCTGTTGCAGAAGATGCTGAGGAAACTGAAAGAGCAGGGGCACCGAGTACTGGTCTTCTCACAGGTACACACTCACATGGACACACACAACAGATGGTCACCTCTCTTCACAGATGTTAAATTAGTCCCATGCTACCTCCAGAAGGCTCAATGACAGCAGGCTGTCATTCCAGCTGTGTGTGGGCAGTGAAGTATAGATGGAAATATACACACATGAGCAGCTTTCTCTCTCTTTTCTTTTTGTAGATGACTAAAATGTTGGACTTACTAGAAGATTTCCTGGACTATGAAGGTTATAAGTATGAAAGGATCGATGGCGGCATCACGGGAGCGCTAAGACAGGAGGCCATCGACCGCTTCAACGGTGAGGTGCTGGATGTGCAGCTGGATGTCCCTGTCCTCTATCGACCTCTATTGGTGACGCAGACAGTCTGGCATAAATTATATACTCCTCATGTTGCCTTTAATCAAAGTTGCAATGAATTGACAGAACTAAAAAAGAAAACAGAAACAGCCAGCTAAATAAGGCAGAAATCCAAAAGAAATTTCCAATGAAGAGCTAATAAATCACTGTAGCGATACTGCATTGCTGCATGTTTTTCTTGCTTGATAGTGAGACATTAAGAAGAATCCGTGATGTTTTCATGTGAAACTTACCCACTAATATGCTTAAACTCACAGTGAAATGGAAATTAGAGCGTCCCTAGCTTCCGTAATGTGACATATTTCCGAGAGAATATGTGGGTGGAGTGTAGTTATGAAAGGGATTTGATCTGATTAAATTGATTAAATTGAATAACAGCGTGATGCTGTTGAGAGATATAGAGCAGTCGACTGTTCGCCTCCGCTCATACCTCCCTACCGGCGTTGTTAGATTAAGAGTTGGGGGACGAGGGAGAAATCAATGAATTAGACCTCAACCGCATGTAAACAAAGTTTATTGAAACTGACATCAGAACAAACAGAACGTATGTGTAGTTCAAGAGGAGCCTTCGGAAGATTTTCACATTTTACAGGACAAGAAAAGGGAGATTTTGTTATAAAGACACGTGATTCAGTTCATACTTGGAAAATGTATTTTTTATTCCAGTGTATCTTTGTGAATTTGTTGGCAATTAGTGACATTAAATTATACATTATTAAATATAGATTACAGTGTTACCTCAGGTGAACTTGAATATTGAAATGTAATGAACCATAAGAAAACTTTTTTTCTATTTCAGATCACCTTAATTTGGTTTAGAGTACTGGTGGTTTATTGGTTTATTACTGGTGGTTTTCTGTGCAGAAGTGATTAGTAAATGTTTCAGTAGGATGTTTAAGCTTTTTGCTCAACAGAAATTGTGCAAAAAATCTACATTAACACCATAAAACCTGCATTTGTTCTTCGCCTTTATCAAAAAAGGATTGATAATGAAATTGTTAAAGAATTAGATCAGATGTAAATATAACAGAGGTTCTGATTGAATTTTGAATTGTATAAATTGTATTATTCACTAAGTGAGGTACTTGTTACAGCTATTTTGTGTTACTGGACATAAAAATATAAGTTTATCTTATATAAGCTTATCACCCAAAGTGAAAACCATATTGCTACCATAAGAATATCACATTTTATGAATTAAGTTACTGATATCAATAGAATTCTGTCATTAAGGACAAATTGTTTTCATTATTGTCTATATGTCTCTCTCTCACATTCTCTATCTCTTTGTTTCCAGCTCCTGGCGCTTGTCAGTTTTGTTTCCTGCTCTCCACCAGGGCCGGAGGTTTAGGCATCAACTTGGCCACAGCAGACACCGTCGTCATCTTCGACTCTGACTGGAACCCTCACAACGACATACAGGTACTGTAGACCGGCGGGTTGTGGAAGACGATTCACAAAACTTCAATCTTTCTGTGTTTAAAATGAGTTCCTTGTCTTTGTCCCTCTCTGTTCAGGCATTCAGTCGAGCTCACCGCATCGGGCAGGCCAACAAGGTAATGATCTACCGCTTTGTGACGCGAGCCAGCGTGGAGGAGCGCATCACTCAGGTGGCCAAAAGGAAGATGATGCTGACCCACTTGGTGGTCCGGCCGGGCCTGGGTTCCAAGGCTGGCTCCATGACCAAGCAGGAACTGGACGACATCCTCAAGTTTGGAACAGAAGAGCTCTTCAAGGATGAAATAGAAGGTAACAACATTCATTGTTCAATGTCAAAATTAAAAGTCAAATGAAATTTGGATTTTCAGTAAAATATAATAATTTGGAGCTTTGGATGTTTCATGTTTGGGTCAAAGTTTCGAGCGTTTGGCAGGCTGCTTCCCCTGAATGAAATTATTTTGTCAAACACACTCACTCTAATGTCCTTTCATCTTGACAAATCTGGCCGAAGGACACAGTTGGCTTACTCTTGTTTTATTGATGATATAAATGATGATGATACAACAGAACAGGACAAATCATTTTCACTTTTCGTCCCCACACATGGCAGGTATGAAGAATTCTTCAGGGGATAAAGTTGAGGATGAGGGCAACGTGATCCACTATGACAGCACCGCCATCGAGAGGCTGCTCGACCGAAGCCAAGACGCAACGGACGACACCGACGTCCAGAACATGAACGAGTACCTCAGCTCCTTTAAAGTGGCCCAGTACATGGTCCGAGAGGAGGATAAGGTGAGAGATGGAGGGGAGAAAAGAGGAAGGACATGAGGAGATGTGGTGGAGAACAGAATTGCACCAATAATACAAAAGATTTCATATTTTTTATATGACCTTTTTTAGACATTTTTTAAAATAGCTGTTCATGTCCCGACACCCGTGGTCATCCCGTTCTAGCGTGCAAGAAATCCAGTTTCTGGATAAAGCAAGTAGAGGAAGGTGATTATTTGGGAGATGGTGAGAATTAAAGAATTAAAAATGTTGCTCTTGGGTTGTAGTTCATTATTCATGTGAAGGAACATGTTGTGAATGCATGTTCATCATAGGGTTGAGTGATACGAAGATGCCGTATTGTATTAGGCCGCCCTGCTTTATGACAGTATTGCAGTAGTTACAGGATTTTTGCACCAAAGTGATGAAATACCTTGATTTGCCAGGTATTTCAGTGTCTGGATTAGCCAAAAACAGACATTCCCATCTGGTTATTTTATCTGTAATTTTATAAACTGTTTCTCAGTTGAGTTTCCAAAAAAAAGGAACTGTATCAGCATACTTTCTATATCTTTATGGTGCAAGCTAAAAATACATATGCCTTATCTACTGGCCTATTATCAACCTAAGAAGTTGATATGACTAACGCATTAGCAAACAGTAGCTTATTTACACATTCAACAACATTAACATTTATTTGGAATCTTTTTTCTGGTCACCTGACAAATATAAGTCCAGTATTTATCTTTCTTTCAGCTCTGTTTTTGGTCTCTACTCACTTGTGAGAAAAATATCTGTCTCTTTAGCTGCTCTGCTATGTTCACCAGCTAGTCGCTAACTTCGTTTGTCTGCTGTTTGATGCTGTGCAGGTAGCGTACAGCAGGTGTATCATATTTTTCACTTAAAACAGCTGATTGCTGCTGCAGCTGGAAACAAGGTTAATGAGAGTGATAAGAGTATAATAAATAAAATAAAAATAAAAATATAAAAATGTTGATTAGTGCAGCTTTAATTCATACTAAATCAAGAGCCCTGATTTGGATATCTTGGTATGATATTTTATGAAGAAGTGTCTTATCCATATATCAAAATTTCAATAACAATGTATATTGTAGTATCCTAACTGGTAACGACAGATCATCAGATTCATCTAAAAAACCCTGGAGACATGTGATCCTTGCACAGAAATCTGAAAATAGCTTATTACAACATCAGAAGTGTGATCATTGCAACATCTTTCATCTTTGTTCCATGGCCAAGCACTTTTTGCAAATGTGCACTTTCTGCACTGATGCTTTCCTTGTTCTCCAACCTGTTAAGAATATAATTGCGTCCACTTGTGTATGTGTCTGAGAAAAGACACATAAAAAGACATCATTTCTAACCTTTGTGTACTTATCTGACACTCCAGATCGAGGAGATCGAGCGGGAGATCATCAAACAGGAGGAGAACGTGGATCCAGATTATTGGGAGAAACTGTTGCGGCATCACTACGAGCAGCAACAAGAGGACCTGGCGAGCAAACTGGGCAAAGGCAAGAGGAACCGCAAGCCCGTCAACTACAACGACGCCGCACAGGAAGACCAAGGTAGGGACTGGGTTTGGACCTGGTTGACCCTTGGGTACAAAACCCAAGTAAGCTGTGTAAACTCATCTGAGTTTTACGCCTCTTACACCTCAGTGTTACAATCATATTAGAAATAAAGGAGCAGTTTAAGATTATTTTGGGTAATCCAGGATTTAAAAGTGAAGCCTTACTTTTTCCTAAGATGATGATGATTTCTAGCATGAAAGTAAGTATTTATTGAAAAGATTTATTATTTTAATCTTATGATCTTACTAGAAAAATGATGTCTTCTGTTTTGAGTTATTGCTTGCACAGTGGAAGTGAATGGGCCTGGCCTATTGACAAACCACCATGTGCTGTTTCAGAGTGGCATGCTGACATTTCAGATAACCAGTCCGAGTACTCAGTGGGCTCCGAGGAGGAGGACGAAGACTTTGACGATCGGCCAGAGGGTAAGGAGAGATTTAAAAAAAGAGACATCAAACAGAGCTGCTCATGAACAATGAAAGACGGCTGCTGTACTGTAACACACGAACACATATTCAGGTCTGTGTTGAATTACAGGTCGAAATTGATTTAGTTGTTACAGTTGCCTGGCACAGCCGAACGAATCCGGTTGCCAAAAATTGCGAACCGCCATCCACCTTCAGACAGTTGGAACTCCAAGTAACTATAAATTTCAAGGGAAAGATAGAGTTGTACTTTCTGTTCTATTTTTTTTTTTATAATCTTACTTTCATGAAATTAGAAAATCTGGAAATGCGAGAAATTATTGCTACCTCTTTTCTGTTGCCTCCTTTTACCTGCAGGTCGAAGGCAGTCACGTCGCCAGTTGAGGAATGAGAAGGACAAACCTCTGCCTCCCCTTCTGGCCAGAGTCGGAGGCAACCTTGAGGTCTGTACATCTCGCTGGAACCAGTCCTCCTTTCATTTTTGGTGTTTTTTTTAAAATTACGATATTACTGGAATCTGTCAGCTTTATTTTAAGTAGAACTTGCACTCTTAGATATTTTTATAACAATCTACTAATCTTTGATTTGAGATGGCAGCAAGGCTATTACATCCCCGACAACTCCAAACCTCCCAAGCTCATCTATCATCCTGATAATAGTGGACATGATTATAATGGCCTGCATTGTTCATGCTAGTTTATTTTAGCATTAAGCAGTTAAACCTATTCACAAAGGCCTTGGGAAGTTTGAGAAACGCAGGGATGTCTGCAGGAAAATGAAAAATGAACCTTAAGTTTTCTCATCCTGACGTTTTCATTAAAGGTCTTCCAGAATTATAATAATACAGAGATACATTTTAACAGACAAGGAGTTTTTCCACTTTCCAGACAGTGCCACTTTCACTCTGTAATACCTAAAATATACTGTAATTTCCATCGATAGGTGCTGGGCTTTAACACACGCCAGCGAAAGGCTTTCCTGAACGCAGTGATGCGCTGGGGGATGCCATCTCAGGACGCTTTCTCCTCTCAGTGGCTGGTCAGAGACCTCAGGGGCAAGACTGAGAAAGAATTCAAGTAAGTGACAAATAAAAGGAAAAATATTCAAGCATAAGCTACCTGCAGTTATGTCTGTCCTTTAACCACAGTTCCTATCTTCTTCCTCTCTAACAGAGCTTACGTGTCTCTTTTTATGCGTCACTTATGCGAGCCGGTGGCCGACGGGGCCGAGACGTTCGCCGACGGCGTACCGAGGGAGGGCTTGTGTCGGCAGCCGGTCCTCACTCGAATCGGCGTCATGTCACTCGTCAAGAAGAAGGTAAGGGTGACAAATGCGCAGAATCAAACAAGTATTGTCTAAACAGAGCATCTACAAATCTTAAATTCAACAAACTACAAAGACAGTAGTCTTTGTAGGCTTTAGGTCTCAAATAAAATGTCAGAGCTCTTTGAATTATGTTTTTCTAGTGAAGAAATCAGCCATGACATCTTGAAAGATTGAATTGCCCTACTACTTTCAGTTTGCCGGCTTATTTTAGTTTATCCAAACATCTTAAATCCAGTCTCCACTCCAACTTGTTGAAACCTGCTGACATCCTGATCTGCTATCTATGCCAGGGGGGACATATGATATACTGCCAGGCAAAAAGGGCATGTGGGTGGTGAGTTGAAGTAAGGTGGTATTAGGTAAACTGAGTGTGTGCCAAGCTTTTTTTTTTTCTTTTGCTGAGTGCTCGCTGTTTTGTGTCTCTAGATCCAGGAATTTGAGCACATCAACGGGCGGTGGAGTCTTCCAGAGCTCAAGCCTGAGGTCAGCATAGACAAAACCTCTTCCAGGGCCTCCTCTCCAGCCGTGAAGACCGCCACACCCACCCCCGACGCCAGCTATAACACCACGCCATGCACCTCCAAGCCAGGTAACCAAATATACACAATCACACAGCCCCAAATCCAGCAGGGGGCACTCCATGTACTGTACAGGGCACCAGATGTTCATTTGGATGTGATCTAGTGTCACGTGCGTGTGCGTTTTGATGTGTCTGATTTGTCTGTGCATGTGCAGCGACCCCTGCTCCAGCAGACAAGCTAGAAAAGAACGGGAAAGAGGGAGAGAAAGAGGACAAAGAGGAAGGCGAGGCCTCGTCGGAGAAAGAGAAAGCGAAGGAGAAAGACAAAGATGAAGGGAAAGAGGTGGACGGCAACAAGGCCACTGACCCCGAAGAGGTTGGATGTGTTTCTGCAGTCTTGAGTGGCCAGTTACAGTTTCTCCTTAATCAGAGAATTGTTTAAATACAAGTTTCTGTTTTTGCAGCTCTTTTTTTTGCATGTTTTAACCCATTTGCCATGAAGGAGCCATTGGTTTCCACTCACTTTCATGCAGCATCAATGAAATGTAGAAAAACCTGCTTTAGCAAATGGTCATCCATGATTTAAAGTATATGAAACGAATAGCAAACAATATGCAAAAACTGTGGTGTGATGTGTCCTGTTATAATCACCTGAAATGCACTTTAAAGCTGACGAAACAGAGCAAAACACAGCTCACTGACTGATAACATATTTGGCTGCTTCCCTTTAGCTTTCCTCATCACAAAATGCATCTCCCGGTCAAAAAACTGAAGGCAAAGACGAGAGCGACGTGAAAGAGGAGGAGAAGAAAGAGACAAGTGACGCTCCAGCCGCCACAACAGAGGAGAAAAAAGTACAGGAGGAGGGCAAAGAGGAGACAAAACAAACAACAAAGCAAGACACGGAGGTCAAAGAAGAGAAATCAGGTGAAAACAAAAAAAGGAAACTTGATAAGGCAGAGCTTCACCTTTGCTTCTCAATGAGACAGAAACAGATGGTTTATGGTGTGTATGTGTAACATTCATCGTGATTTTTTTTTTCTCCCTGCAGACGCAGAAAAGTCAGGAGAGGAGAAGGACAAAGAAAAAGAAAAGCGAGAGGAGACGCCCACCGCAACGGAAACAACAGACGCCAAGGATAAGAGCGAGGCTGCTGACATGAAGAAAGGTACGTCTCACAGTTGAAAGACTCTCATGAAACAAAAAAGCGCTAATTTTTGCGAAACAATACCTTTGCTGTCTTTCTCAATAACAGAGGAGGTCAAAGGTGAAAAGGATGCTGGGAAAGAACTCAAAGTAGCTAAGGAGGAGGTGCCCAAAGGTAACGGGAGACCTCCCATTGAGCGACCCCGCTTCATGTTCAACATCGCTGATGGAGGCTTCACTGGTTAGTACCGACGTACCTTCATTCATCTCTTTAACCATCTATGTTTATTTCCTCAACATTCATTCTGGGACTTTTTAGGTGATCAGCTAGTAATAAGTAGGATAATCAAAAACAGAATTCTCCAGTGCACGTGCACAAAAATATTCAGGTACATCTCCATCTGTAAAAAAAAAAAAAGAAAAATGAAGTACAATATTGACAGGAGCCTTAAAAAGTCTACAGTTTACAAGTCCAAATCTAGTAGGTAGGTTGAATGCTTGAATGCTTTATGCATTGTATGCTTGACAGATCCATTTACAGATGAGGCAGGACTCCAAGTTACGAAACTTCCTCTGATCTCATGGTTCTTCAACAAGAGCCCCGAGGAAGATCCCTGACAGATCAAAACATTGTGTGCTAATAAAAGTTCCAAATGCAAGATCCAGACAGATAAAGGTAGCTTAGTTGTATTTTGTACTTTAATATTTCAAACAAAGACTCCAGCCCTAAATATTTAATATAAACTGTGCAGCAAATTGTATAAATGATTTAAAAACATTACTGTAATTGTATCAGAGACATTGAGATTAAGAAGATTAGCTTTTTTTTTTCTTAAATAACAAAACAGTTTCCATGAAAGGTGAGGAGAGAGATGAGGTGAAAAAGTAAGTCGTCTAAATAACAAATTCACTGCTAAAACCAAAAAAAAAAAAAAAAGAAAAAAGAAAAACATTCTCTTTGCTTTTCAGGGCTTCCGTACAAAGTCAGCACTGAGCCGAAATTATCCTCACCTTGATCACAAAACCAGAAAAGCTCTGCGCTCTGTGGAAACACCTGCAGCCAGGTTTCAGCTAGCTAAGCACTTTTAGACCGACTTCATTTTTACCTTGTGCTGGCTTCACTCTGCAGAGCTGCACACTCTCTGGCAGAACGAGGAGCGGGCTGCCATCTCCTCAGGGAAGATGAACGAGATCTGGCACCGTCGACACGACTTCTGGCTGCTGGCGGGAATCGTGATGTATCCTTGACAGCAGTTGCCCGGGCGATGACCCCAGTGTGTTTATTTTTCTGCCGGCCGGCAGAAGCCCAGCGTAATAAGTCAACAAGTCAGCCAGCGCTCAGTAAACAGCAAACTGTGTCTGCTGGAAGCTGATGTAGTAGGTCATTTAGTTCATGTTGTTCCCTCTATTATGTTAATTAAGGGTGTGTAGTATTCACATAAAACTGTGTTTTCATTACTCTGCAAGTTAATGCTCAGGCTCAGTTACTCTAAAATAAAAAGGATACATTTGTCATTTCACAAACTGCCTGAAAACTATTTTCTGCCCAAAAAAAACACCCATTTTGAATTTAAAGAGGATGAAGATGAAAGATATCACCCTTAAATAGCAGTTTTCAACTAATGTTAATTCTAATGTGGGTTAACGTTTTTGCACCAAAAAAAAAATGCAGAAACCCTCAATGTTTAGATTCACTGTAATGGTTACAAGGCAGGAAGACAGCTTCAGTGTGTCACTTGAAGGACATTTTTTTGATATTTTGGGAAATACTGTGATGAAAAGTTCAATACCACTTGCATTTTTTGTGTTTAGTATGAAGCTACAGCCAGGAGCTGATTAGCTTAGCTTAGCTTAGCATAAAGACTGGAAACAGGGCAGCTAGCTTGCCTGAAGCTCAAAAATACACCCGCCAGCACATCTAAAGCTCACTGATTATCGAGTTGTATCTCGAAATGTAAATGTAAGAACAACAATTTCTGGTTTTATGCAGAGTTATGTGCTATTTTGCTATGCTACATGTGCTTCTAAATATCTCATGCAGGCTTAGTAACTTGGATTATTGTCAGAACCACAAATTGTCAGTTTTACTTGTCAGTTCATGTATGGATGAAACAAACAAGGTATGTGTTAATTGTTAAGCTTGAGAGATGTGTTTAAGGCTAGGCTTGCTAGACTAATTGCGTCCTGGCTCCAACCTCAGATTTTACAAGAGAGTGGTATCAAACTTCTCACCTAATTCTCAGCAAGAAAGCGAATAATATTTCCCAAAATGTTGAACTATTCCTCTAAGTTCATGTGTTTCATAACTTTTTCATTGCACAAAAAAATCTGAAAACCCTCCCTGTTATGCTTCATTGTCACACGATGATGTTTGGTTTGGAAGGATGACCCACAGAGTGCTGTTTCACACTGTTTCTGTGTTTCATGACCCTTGACCCCTGCGTAGGAAGACGGCTTCCATGTGTCTCTTGAAGGACTTTTGTTTTTTTGACATTTAGAGCAATACTGTGATGAAAAGTTCAATACCACTTGCATTTTTTGTGTTAAGTATGGAGCAAGAGCCATGAACTGACTAGCTTAGCTTATTTTAGCTTAGCTTAGCTTAGCATAAAGACTGGAAACAGGGCAGCTAGCTTGCCTGAAGCTCAAAAATACACCTACCAGCACATCTACAGCTCACTAATTAACGAGTGGTATCTCGAAATGTAAATGTAAGAACAACAATTTCTGGTTTTATGCAGAATTATGTGCTATTTTGCTATGCTACATGTGCTATTAAATATCTCTTGCAGGCTTAGTAACTTCTTGGATTATTGTCAGAACCACAAATTGTTAGTTTTACTTGTCAGTTCATGTACGGATGAAACAAACGAGGTATGTGTTAATTGTTGACCTTTAGAGACGTATTTAAGGCTAAGCTAGCTAGACTAATTGCGTCCTGGCGTGGTATCAAACTTCTCATCTAATTCTCAGCAAGAAAACGAATAATGTTTTCTAAAATGTTGAACTATTCCTCTAAGTTCATGTGTTTCATAACTTTTTCAGTGCACGAAAAAAATCTGAAAACCCTCCCTGTTTAGCTTCATTGTCACATGATGATGTTTGGTTTGGAAAGATGACCCACAGAGTGCTGTTTCACACTGTTTCTCGACTGGTGTTTTATGACCCTTGACCCCTTGCGTCAGTCACGGCTACGCTCGGTGGCAGGACATCCAAAATGATCCCCAGTTCGCCATCGTCAACGAGCCTTTCAAGTCGCAGGCGAATAAAGGCAACTTCCTGGAAATGAAGAACAAGTTCCTGGCTCGGCGCTTCAAGGTAGGACAAGCCGTAGCTACAGCTTCAACTTGACTCTTAAATAGTAAAGACACACATGAATAATCTGTTTGTTTTTATTTTAGGGGAAGGCCTCTTATATAGGGCTGGAAATCAACGATGTGCTTGATTCTTCTTCTTCAATATTTCACTTTGACAAAAGGAAACATGTTTTTTTTAATGCAAAATCTATTTTTAGTGGATTAGTCTTAGTAAGCAAACGTTCTCAAATGTTATAGTCTAAACTAAATACAATAAATCTGGCAACATTTTCATTTAACTGTCTGACCACGTGATATGGAAACAGCATTATAAATATCACCAGACATTCGAAGTTGCAACTTTTGGTACTTCACAGTGTCTTCGATCACCTGACTTGTTTGATGGGTCGGATGACAGATGCCCCTAGACCCACATATAGGGTGGATGGTATTGCTGACCGCTGCATTTCTGGAACAGCTCTCATCCTGTTTTTGACCGGCTCACATGTTTCAGATCCTGCCCTCAACATCCTCATTTACTGTATCCCTTTCTGTCTCGCTCTCTTGATTCCTCGTTATCTCTCTGGCTAAAAATCGCCTGCCGTCTCTGTCAATTTGCTGTCAGCCAAAACAGCACAAAAATATTCTTTCACCAAATTACAAGTCGTAATCAGTTGTGCAACTCGATAACCTCTTTTGCAACACATTTACAACAAATAACCCTGTTTTTCCGAGAAACACACACACACACACACAACACACACACACAACTGAATCACTGTTTGACGCTTGATTTCCCTTGCTTGAAACGCTTGCTTTACTGTCGCCATGCCAACAAAGCCATTGATATTACTTAAAAACATCAGAAAGAGATGATGAGAGATGACTGGAGCAGTTCCCAAACAGAAAAGAATCAAAGTAGGGGGCAAAAACTATAAAAAACTATAAAAAATTTATAGTTTTTACAAGAAAAAAGGAGATTACTTTTCTGCATATGTGTTTAAATGTAACGTAAGAAACAAATTTATCAGTTTTCCTTTGATGAGAGATGCGGTTGAGCTCCATCTAAAATTCCTTTATGATATATATTGAACATGAGCTGTTTTTGAAGCAGATTTTTTTTTAAAGAATATACCAAGTAGCTCATGTTAGGTTTTTTATTACGAGTGTAATTTGTTTATTGGTTGTTTGATTCCCTGCGATGTACGGCTTCTCATCTTTTGCTTTGTTTTCACTCGAATGCCTCTGAATGCAATCAGTAGCTTCAGCTGCACGCTATAACACCTATCAGTGAAATCAGCTGTGCAAAGGCGGGGCTTAAGTTATATATAGCCTCTAGAAATCATTATCTGATGAAGGTTTGAACGGGTCAAAATGGTAGTTTGGTGGACTGATTTGATAAATGTTAGCCTCTTTTCTGAAGCACCTGCATAAGAACTATTGTGAAAGTCTTCGCAGTATTCGCACCCGCTATAAATACACCTATTGTACATATCAAAAATAAATCACAGCAGCAATACTTTATACTTGCCCTTTTTTGCCCAAATGAAACAAGAGAGTATAGAAATCTCTCTCTCTTCATACAAAGCAATGTTTTAAATCTTAAGACAGCAGCTGAGTCCCAATTCCATATTCTGCACTAATTCTAAGCAGATTTTAAGTGTGTAGTGTGGTGACACTGGGGGGAAAAAAGACAAAGTTTTTTGAGTGCGCTGTTGATGGAAACTAGCATCCCACAATGCAATGCACGAGAGGAATAGAGGAGCTTCTCACAGCTGCTAAACATTAACTTGTTGATGGTGGTGAGACAGCTTTGAACGAAAAACATTTTAGTTTCTGTCTCTTTTGGTTTCTTTTTTGATTTTTTTTTTTTTTAAATCAAACTAAATTGATCATGACATATTTCCATTTATCATAAAAAATCTAATAGAGCTGGAAGGTTCAATCATAGCTTTTATATATAAAAATAAAAGAGGAAAAAAGAAATCAAGAAAAAAGCAGTGTGGTGTATTTTTTCAGTTGTGTAGATTCTTCCTTTATTTCTTTTAGTTTTAGTTTAGTTTAGCACACGTAAGTTAAAGAAGGTATTCTTCTAGTAAATGGACATTTATCAGTGAAACATAATAACATTTACAATGAAACTTATCTGTGGGATCTTATATTCAAATCACATTAATAATCTTCTCTACACACAGATGTATATTGTGCTCATATTGTAGGAAATAACACAAAAAGCTGACAAAAAAATGCAATTCAGAAAGAGACAAATAAAAACCTCAGTAGAGAATCTTATCACAGCACAGGTAAAATGATTTTTTTGTTGAGTCTCTCTCTACAAAAACACTTCATCAGCTGCGCACCACTCTCGTGTGTTGTTCCTGTCTCTGCTCTTTGTCTGTCTGGCAAATAACAACATGTGACCATGACAGTTATGTTTTTAATCTAAAGCTGAAATTTGATGATAAGGGCAATTTCCTGCAAGTGCAGAATGATTTTAACAGCAAAAACAGAATATGACAAATGGCAAATTGACAAATATGTAGTACGGTATCAGGACACAGTATCAGGCTCAAGTAGTAAGCAAGCCCTCAGGGAAATGTGGACTCACAAATGTAATATCTTGCAACTCCCTTTTAATAAGTGTTGATGTCAAGTATTGCAGATTAACTGGGTTGATAAATATGTGTGTTGTAATGTCTTACAACATGATTTCTTGTGTTGAAGGACAAATCTCTTCTATTTTTGGAGTCCAAAGTGTGTAAAAAAATACTCACATTGCGCAGTAGATAAACATATATTAATTTCATTGACATTAATACATTTATTTTTGTATTTTCTCCTGTTTTTCTGTGAATCCACCTCCTCCCCCCCTTCCCCCTCGCCGTCCAGCTGTTGGAGCAGGCGCTGGTGATCGAGGAGCAACTGCGACGGGCGGCGTACCTGAACATGACTCAGGACCCCAGCCACCCGGCCATGGCGCTCAACGCACGCTTCACCGAGGTGGAGTGCCTGGCGGAGTCGCACCAGCACCTCAGCAAAGAGTCGCTGGCGGGCAACAAACCAGCCAACGCTGTCCTCCACAAAGGTCAGCTGAGATGGGGGTGATGCCTGCACAAAAAAAAAAAAAAAAAAAAGTGTCTGTTCAGTTAACAACAAAAACAAATGTAGTGTAACTGAAAGAAGTAAACAGACAAAAGGACACAAACACAATTAGAAAGGGGGGGAGATTGGCAGTCAGATAATCACGAGCACACACAATGAAAAAGAGAGAAACATTTCACCAGCAGCGTTGTGCAATCGCAGTCTTTTCCTGCTGCAGCGACAGTATCGCTCTGCCTGGAGCTGACTTTAGTAAAGCCGAGCAGATAAGCTTACACGATGTTAAGTGATAGCTCCAAACATTTCCTCACTGGCTCGCTGGCAAGTCTGTCCATGTTTATATAGTTTTGTCGAAAGGAAAACATGCACAGCACACTACTGTTCTTGTTCCCGTCTCGAATTTCCACATGTAACGGCACTGAACTTAACGAGCGCTCTAAAACTTTTTTTTTTTTTTTTTTATCAAACTTGCAAAGTGACTCTGATAGTCTGATAGTCTGAAATCAGCGGTTAATTCCATGTAGGGATGTGATAAGAGAGGCGAGATAATAAAGGAGAGGAACAGTAATCTTTTGTAAAAATAGAAAGACATGCGCTATTTAAACATGTAACATTTTTTGGAAGACCCAGAAATCTATCTAGATGGGACCTTTTTAAACAGACTTCACATTGAATTTGAAAGTATTACTGTATTTATTTTCCAGTGTTGACACTGCTTTGCTGAATCCCTGCCATGACCTTTTGGAGAGACACAGACACATTTTTGTGAATTACGTAAAACATAAAGCATCCAGAAGTTTTAAAAAAGAAGCCAAAAGAAGCTAGGATAAAAGCTAACAGAATAAAATATGGGGCAAGTTTTGTCCAATAATTGCAATAATAGTTGTAATACATTTTAGAGAATGTGTCAGTTGTAGTAGATGTTTGTTGTTGTCATTGCAGTGCTGAACCAGTTGGAGGAGCTCCTGAGTGACATGAAGGCCGACGTGACCCGGCTACCGGCCACGCTGTCCAGAGTCCCACCCATCGCCGCCCGCCTGCAAATGTCCGAGAGGAGCATCCTCAGCAGACTGGCCAGCAAGGGCACCGAGACGCACACACCCCCGGTCAGCAGCCTTTTTTTTTTTCTTTTTTTTTTTAAACACACACACACACAAACAGCCACATTCACAAGTTGAAACCTGCTCTAGCTGCCTGCGCTTACTGGAAAAATAATAGATGGAGGATGGCCAATGAAAATAAAGAGCACATTATCTTGTCACCCACCTGCGCTTTTTCCACTCCACAACTGCTTAGTCAGCAGATTTTTTTTGTCAGCTTACATAACTTCAAAGTGGTTCATTGTTTTCTTTTTATATGTCCTTTTTTTTTTTTTTTTTTTTAATAAATCCCATATCACATGTACATCTTTCCTGAAAAAAAAAAAACTTCTCCTCCTCCTCCTCCTCCTCTGTGCAGCCCATCCCTCCAGGACCCTACGCCACCCCTCAGAACTACGGAGCACCCTTCACCCCCGCCCCCCCGAGCGCCCTACACATGGGAGGGGCCAACTACAGTCAGATGCCGCCTGGATCCTTCATATCAGGTCAGTGTACGCAGCTGCATTGACATCTTCTATTACATGAAATAATGGAGCGGTCAGCAGATGGAGCCTGTGGTAGGTCCATCATTACAATACAAGACATTATTCTGATCTCAAGTTAAGATCTCAGCAGGGAACATTACAGGAAATATGTGTAAAATTATGCCCTAGACATCTGGAATTATCCGTTTTTGTGTAAAAGCACAGCCTTGGCCTTTTTTTTAGCTTTTAACATTTCAATCAATATTTTTTTTATTTGAAGTGTGTTGTCTGACTTTGAAACTACTTAAAGGGAAATTTAAGAGGGGTTTTTGCAACATTATGGTTCAAACACAAGTCCAAAGTGTGTCTGTCTGTAAATCTGTGAGAAGCCTGTGTATGTGTGAGTGTGTGTGAGAGAGAGAAATGCATGTGTTTGCAGTCAATAATAATAAAGGTTAAAATGCATTACGGCATCAATAATCACAGTGTTCAGGGTGATTTACAGAATAAGAAGAATACAAATTTGTTTGATTTGTTTGACACTTGGCAAGTGGATGATTAAAGCCAGATTTATGCTTCTTCATTGAGGTGTTTTTATGGTCTTACTGAAGATGCCTCTGGCGCAGGAACTGATTTATAGTCCACCGAAGAATTTAACCCGTTGATTGTCACAGAGCTGCTGCAAAGTTAGATTTTCCACATTGTTGTGCATTCCTCATATAACCGAAGGAATCCTGTGCACTTTCTTTGATTTATTTGAGGATTGTGGTGAAGGTTTTGCAATAAATAAGTCAACATATTCATGTTTAAAGGGGCATTACACCATTTTTACAGGTGAAGTTCAGTTTATTTGTCATGAAGCGTACTAGTTAGCCTGTTAAAACTGTTATATAGACAGTATGCTGTCTTCTGTGGCTCTAGAGGAGCTTTATCAAGCCTGAGAAAATAACCTTGATGATGGCATAGTGACGTCATCGGCAGGATGCAACATTTTGTGGAGCTTGACTCCTACTAGGGACAAAAAATTAGGATATCTCGGCCTCTGATGCAGAGATTTTGACCATTTTTAGCATGTTTCTTGCAAGTCTCCTAACTTTTGTAAGTGTGATATCAAATCTTTTAAGTCTACTTTGTGATTTGCACCCAAAATGAGTTTACTACATCACAGAAACTTTTTTTTGCACGGCTGAAAAAGAGAGTATCATCGAGCCTTTCTTCGAGTCGCTCCGTATTTTCTTTACCATCAATAATCTCGACCAGCATCAGAAACCTGGTCTGTATGTTGCATTCCTGTAGCTCCAGCGCAGTTAAGTGCACGTCACCCCGAGAGAGGACACCCTGACAGAAAAGCACAAATCGGGCTTTAGAGATCTGGACTTGATTACTTGGCAACCTGCACCGATGGGCAAACCCGGTCCAAAATATTGCACTCTATTTAAAGATAACATCTGAGGAATTCCATCTTTATATGGTTATGCTGTTGTGGGAAAAAACATTTAGCAATGAAAATATTAAAAAAAAAAAAAAAATGTTCAGGCTTCATCAAAACAGAGTGCTGACTCTGGGAATTTCAGGAACATTTTTATGCACTAATGTTAGCTTTGTAATAAAATACAGAACCATTTAACTCTTAAATTTCACTATAATCCTTAAATGTGAGGAGTAAAGAACTACCTGATTGCTTCTAAAGCAGCACTGTTATAAGCACTTTGAATAGATACTTCAGCTCCCCAAGTAGCTTAGTTGTGAAACCCAAAATCCAGAAAGGAGTCCATATCGGAAAAAAAACATCTGTGGCAGAGTTTCTGATGTGGCTGCCAGATAGACACCTGAAATAGACATTACCAAAATCAAATACAAACGTGCTGCACTGCTATATTAAGGCATTTTCTCTTAACATGTCCGACCTCAAAACCTCAATACTCAATGCTCAGCAGTAACGCATTGTGCAACAGTGAAGCATAGTCTGGAGTGCTATCAAACCTGTCTGAGGAGTATTTTTCTATTTCAAGTATGTTTATTTTCTCGTGTGAAGTCCTATTGTGGCTCTTATTATTTATTGAGTTAAAAGCTTTAAAATTAAAATCGTAAAGAAAAAATGTTTGGGTCTCTTGTCCAACTCTCCTCGTCTGCAGTCTGTCAGAGCATACTGGCAGTTTGTGAATTTATTTTCTCATAATTAGATTGGTAACAGCATATGCTCACCAGACGCACACTCTCCGCTCTGCGTGTGCATTCGTGTTCGGAGATGTTTAGATAGCAGAGATGTGGCAGAGATAACTGGTAAAACCTGATATTTCCCAATAGCTCTACCCTAAAAAACCACAACACCCAGCTCTCTCAGTGCTGCGTCTGACTCTCACTCAGTGTATCTTGATTTATGTAATTGTAGACTGAGACATCTGTCAAAGGCATTGCATTTCAGAGAGCCAGGGCCTATCTCTGAAAATGTCATTATGCTCAGCCTGTCTGAATCTGGTCATGCCAAGAAAACATTCGGACTTTGTACCAAGGTATTTTGAGAGGGGCAGAAACCGCAGAAGCAGTTTGGTTGTGTAAACGTTGTGTTGTGACTTGTGAACCGGCGGGAGGGCTGGGCCGAAACGCTGGCTGTTCAGAAATAGTCGCGCACGAGTTGTGTTGCCCCGTGGGTGCGCTTGCGGGGGCCTCGAAGCGAGCAGCTGAGGTGAACACAGGCCGAGCCGCTCCGAGTGCAGTCTGAACACCCTGAACTCTGGCAGGGCACAAGCATGCAGCAAATGAGGCCACATTTGTGGTCTTGATTGGGGTCGCGCTGGTTCCTGACCTTTTTAGACTCAGCCATAGAGGGGAAAAAGTGAGCAGGAGGAATGGACGGAGTTAAAACAACAAAATCCTCTGATTTGGCGACCTTCGAGCTCCCCTCGTTTTTAATAGCCCTCTCCTGAGAGAAGCTCCAATCTCACCGCCTCACTTGAGTACACAAAACATGTCCAAAAATATGCATGTCTGCCGTGGCACTTTTTAACTACACATCTACTACTTTAGCTGCACTCTGTGAACCTCAAAACAAAATGCGATGATGCACCAAAGGCTCCAGTGAAGGACTGTTTTGTGCTGCAACACATGGTGATTTCTCAGCATTTGCTCAATACCTTGAATTGCATTTTGGAAAACCTGTTTCATCCATCATTACAGGCATGAGGAAGCTACACATCTGCACTAAAAGGAGTCCCACACTCTAGACAGTACTTCATCTTTTAGTGGCATAAAAGTAGGGAGATTCCCTTCACGTGGAGCACATGGGCTCAAGCCCTCATGTCTGCAAGCACCTGCCCTGCTGAAGTGTCCTTGAGCAGGACGCTGAACCCCCCCCATTCCCCCCCCCCACCCACCAGCTCCAGTAGCTCCCCCCTGACCTCTGACCTCCTTGCAGAGGAGGGAGGCAGACTTAAAGAGAATTCCCTACAGGGATCAGTAAACTGTCACATTATCCTGCTCCCCCTCTCCAAGTCTCCACTACAGTCTGCCGCTTGTCTGCCCCCACAGAAGCCGCCGCCGCTGCTGGGGCCACCGGGGGAGCTGCTGGGGGAGCTGCTGGAGGGCCAACCGCTGCCGGCGTTTGCCAGAAGACCAAGGAGCACGATGTGGGGCAGAGACAGAGAGTGGTGGACCTCTGGAAGGACGGCAAGTCAGAGGGGGCCATCGGCCTGGAGCTGAGGATGCCCAAGTCCACGGTGCACAGCATCATCGTCAAGTACCGGCTCAGCAACACCGTGGAGAACCTGCCGCGCAATGGGCGACCAAAGAAACCCTGAAGTGGGGGGGTGGAGACTCACCGGACATTTGGATAAAACATGCACAATCCTGGAATGTAACAAAAATAGAGACTGAAAAAAAAAAGACAGTGAAAGCTGAAAAGGAGAGACGAAGTAAAGTCCAAGAAGGACCGAAGGAGAGAGCACTTTGACACTGCTGGAATGTGAGGAATATAAAGGGAGACAGAAACCCAAGCAGAGCAGAGAGGAGAGTGGAGAATGCCGAAGTAAAACTCACTGGATAGATCGAACAAAGACGGGAGGCAAGAAAGATGTGGCAAGCACTTTGATCCATAAAAGAAAACAAGCAATCAACTGCAGAAAGAGAGAGAGAGAAGGGGGGAGAAATGTCCAAAATAAGTAGGGAGAGGTGAAAAACTGGCCTTGAGATCAAGCACTAATGATGCGTGGGGGGGGAAATGAGGCAAAAGACAGAAATAAGAGAGATGACCTGTCTGGAACAAAGAAATCCTCAAGCAAAACGAAAAAAAGGGGGGGGGAGTATGTTAATGCAATCACAGGTTTTCAGGAATTCAGAGAGAAATTCAACAAAAGAGGATTTTTTTCTTTATTCCTCAGACAGATTTCTTTCTTTTTCTGTTTCTCCTTCTGTGCCAAGAAGATTTCCCTCCGGATCAATTCTTCATCCGCTGACTGCCTGAACAAGCCTGTCGCCTCACTCTGACCCTGTACTCCCTCATTCCTCCACAGTCCTCCACTCCTCCGTCTCGCTTTCTCAGTCTCACACACACATACATATATATACATATATATATATGTATGTATATATATACACACACACACACACACTGTGGACCTCACACACAACCTGAAAACCTGCAAAGAACTTAATTTATCTGCTGAGCACAAGCAGACGAAATGCCAACTGAAAATAGAAAGGGACGTACTCACAAAAAAGGAAAAGAGAATGAAGAAAAGAGTTTCCTGAGTTTAAAACACTACTTCCCTTGGACTCTGTTGCCCTGGCATTCCTAAGCCCAGCCACGCGTAGAAGCAAGAACCATAGACATAAAAACCTGAGACGTTGCCTTTGTCCAACTTTCAATCAGTAGCAACATTGCTCTGACCCAATCTCACGGGCTGGCATTGAGATATGTACTGTATTACAAAGCATATTTACTAGTGCACCTTTTTTTTTGTGGGGGGTTACTTAAAGGGGAAAATCCATCCATTGAAGAATTTTTACATTTCCTGTTTTTTTTTTTTATGCCTCCTCACAGCAAAAATCAGTATTTATGAGCAGCTCTTCTCCAAAGTTAAAAACTGTAATCTGTCATCGAAAGAAAAAAAAAAAAAAAAGGGAGACTCACTTTGAAGCCTAAGGAGAAATTTTCTCGTTCGTCGAGCTTCTTTATTGTGACAGCGTGATGGACTCCACGCTGGAAAATGTCCCCTGATCCCCCAGAAAATAAAACACTCTGGACTCTGTCATCGTTTTTCCAGCTCAGTGTGTGTGTATGTGTGCAGTAGAGCTGTACATCAGTGTGACATCCCTGAGTACTGTAGGGAGCAGGATGAACTCTACTGCCTGTCGTTTGTGGAACAAAAGAAAAGTGGACCATCCGTTACAGTCCGTACTTTTCTTTCTGAGTATTTTTAAGCTAATATACTGACTGGGATATAAAGGCAGTGAAGTGCAGCAGTAGTGTGGCCTGCAATGAGAATATACTGTATGTGTGTAGACTGAAAAATACTGTGTACAGGTGTGTTTTTGTTCTGTATGTGTGTTCTTTTGTACATGTGTTTGTGTGTGTGTATGTGCGCGTGCGTGTGTGGTAGCACTGCCATTTTTATCAAAACTAGGGCTCGGTATCGTTAAAAACATTTCGATATTGGCACCAATACAATAACTGAGGGTTTTTTTTACTGATTCCAAAACAATACTTTTTTTGGATAACTTACTTTCAGGAATATGAAAACAGTTTTTCTACAAAACCAGTTTTTCTATTTAACAAATAAGCTAAACTTCCCAAATGCATCAGTGTTTTTAATTTTGTTTTAATGCAGCCAGACAAGAATTTACCTTAAATAGTCTAAAAAATAGCAGAATTAAAGCTGCACATATCAATATTTTGATGTTAACAATAGATCAAATCATTATGTGTAATATCAAAAATGTCACTCTAGGTGACGAACCAACAGAAAATAATCCTCCGACTCTGCAGTTTCCCTCAGCTCTACAGAGCGTGTTAGCGTCTTTCAGCTCATTGTTTTGGTTTTGCGCCCCATCACTTTACTTTGTTAATTAATTTTCACTGCTTTCATCAACCTTCCAGCTGCAGGCAGCTGTTTTCAGTGAAAAAGCTCAAATAAACCCACTGTACGCTACCTTCCTAGCAAAGTTAGCGACTAGCCGGTGAACATAGTTGAGCATTTAGCAGCTAAAGAGCCACACATTTCCTCAGGAGTTGGTGTAGACCAAAACTGGACTGAATATCAGACTTACATTGGTCAGCTAGCCAGAGACACAATTAAAAATGAATGTTAGTGTTGCTCCGTGTCTGCTGGATATGTATAGATGTGTAAATAGGCAACTGTTTGCCTCAGTGTTGTGTTTACTGCTTGATGTGCCAAAAAAAACACATTTAAATGCACATTTAAATCAGGAAATACCTGATCAAAGAATACATAATTAAGACTGAAAATATGAAGTATTTCCATGTCAACTTCCAATAGTTGACAGTTTTCAGTACTATGTACTTTAAGCACATTATGATCAGAATCCAAAAATAAAGTATTGTGGTATGATAAACAGCCCTTAATAGAAAATATAACAAACATGTGCATGCACACAGAGGAGCGTAGACATGCATGCAAGTCACTTGAACCTGATGATTTTACCTCCAGTTGAAGGATTTTCTGCTCCTCCGACCGACTGAAAAACTCCTGCAACACATGGATTTATGAAAGCACTTTTCAAGTCCCAGTTGGACCGACTCTTAATTCTAAAATCAAGCCTGTGCTTTTTAAGTTCCTGCACAGTTGACAGTTCAGAGACACAAGGTTGTTCCTGATGAAAGGTTTTGGCATCAACACACTCACGCAAAGCTTTTCAGCAAGCAAATATGCTGCCTTTTCTGCCAAGATGGCAGTGCTTGCTTCTATCGGATAGTAGGCAGGACCCACAGGGGAGAGACTCGGGCTGACATGTTGGCCGGGAATGTTTTTTATTGCTTTGTTGGACTTGAAATGCCTCATCTAGAGCAACCCCAGAGTTTTAAGTCTTGTAGAGGAGTTTAAAGAATTCTTAGAGATATGTCCAAGTGTGTGCTCTTGGATTTATCATATTACTGTAAGTACAAATAACTCACTGCCAATATGATTTTGGACTAGAAAACGTTTATGTCTAACAATGTCTCCTGCTACTGTGAGGGTGCAGGCAGGCTGGCGAAAGAAAGAGATTTGCATGAAGAAGAGACAGAGGAGGATTTGGACAGAGGTGAAGTATCACAGAGTAAATCTGGCAGCAGAGTGAAATGTACAATGTTGGACGTCACAGAGGGAATCTTTTATCTGGTATAATAACAAGCTATTTGTTTCATTCCTCCTCCCGTTTTATCTTCATAGCTCTTTTTTTACCTTATATGCCTTTTTTAGAGTCCGCTGCAGGGCTGTTGTGAGGCCAGTGCAGATGTCAATATTTAAAGATATAATCTTTAAGATTTCAGTCCCGGTTGATTTGGCGACACCTGTGAACAGCTGGCAACAAACGGCTTGTGCTTCAAAACACTAAAGCAAACATTTACTGAGCAGGTATTTTATCAGAAATGCAACAAAAGAACAAACCATTTATCTGCCAATTTTATAATCTGCATTAACCACGGACATAAATACATTACATTTCATGTAAATTAATACACATCTGACACAGTTTTAAGAAAGTAAACAGTAATACAGTTACAGTAATGCTGGATTAAATGCATGCATCATTTACTGTGGTTAAGCAGGCAATTTGAATGCAGTGCAGAAAAGGCGGACTCCACCACTTAAAGTAAAATCTAATCTATATATTACTGAATAGATTAGCTATTGCTGAAAATTTCAGACCATAAATACTATTTAAAAAAACGGGTTTGATTTGATGAAAAAGATAAAGGATTTAAGAAAAATCAATACATATATATAATAGCTTATTTTTTGATTATAAATGCATAAGAATCTCTTAAATTAGTGCAAAGAATTATGACCAAGAAATGCGCTGATCGGGACATTTTTACAGTTGGTGCCCTCTGGTGGACAAACTATGTAATGATGAAACTTTAAACGAACTCAAACACATTTTTTTGGCATTTCTGTACTGTAATTTCTTGCAGTTATATTTGCCATGTTGACATATCGGTCAGGCCTTTTCTTTTTTTCGCCTTCCTTTCCAGAATACTCTATCCCCCCCCCCCCTTCTCTCTCTCTCTCTCTCTTCTGGTTCTTTTATTTTTTTTTGGTTGTTTTTTTGGCCATGCACCCATATTTCTTTTGCTCTTTCACCCAGTCTTTACCTCGATTTGTTTTGCTTCTTATCAGATTTTGTCTGCCCCACTACACTCGCATACACACTTACTGACTCTGTCTCTCTTCTTTCCCTGCATCCCTTGTGTTGGCCTCCATTGGCAAAATGCCATATGTTTTCCCATAAGTGGTCCCCCCTTCTGATTCTAGACACATACACACAGTCGTACCCCCCTCCGCCCCCCCCTCCCCACCCTCCACGAAACTCTTCAGCTCAATATGCTCCTTATCACATCTTTGATCTACACAGGGGTGTTATGACAGTTTATCTTTCCCCGTGGCGCGAGTGAGAGAAGAGCGCTGTTGGTCTATTCCTGGCTTTGTTTTGAAAGGAGCGCTAAACTCGCCGTTCCACTCCCCGAGCAGATTCATGATAGTGCTCAAATGTGGGAAGCTCAGATCCCTTTGCTGGCCAGCTGTGCAGTCGTGTAGAAAGAAGTTAATTTTCATGCATGTGTGCAGTCGTGTGTGTGTGTGTGTGAGAGAGAGAGAGAGAGAGAGTGAGAGAGAGAGAGAGAGAATGGATGTGTGCTTATACTCATTGCCAGCCTCACTTTCTCCAGGTCAAACAGTTATGCATTCTGGGGTTTTATCATTATTGTAAACATGATACTGTATATGTAATATGATATATTGATGTACTGTATTATGCAAGTTTGCTCATTAAAAAGATTATCGAAGCATTATCAAGCACATCTTGTTTACTCGTAGAAAGTCAGTGTGTTCACCATGATTTAAAGGTGTAATTTTGAATGTTATAATGTATTGTAAAATTAATGATGATACTTTGGTCGACCTGATCATAAACAGAGATGATTGGCAGGCTTCTTATCAGCAGTAGTTTTTCTTGGTGTTGTTGTTTCTTCAAACTAAACCCAAATTTCCTATAAATAATATTGTTTCACGTCACAAAGAGGACTTTACTACTTGTTACCCCAGTCTGAACCTCCGTAAAAGATTGCTCTTTTGCTTTCAGGAAGAGGATAAACACACATGAAGTGTTTTTCCATTGATAATAAATCATTTACATGACTTACACATTGTCATTTTCAAAACATTCCCACAGTTGTTTAAAAAAAGCAGATTGGTTGTGAAGAAGAGGTAGTGGTGTGCTCAAGGACTGTCATCATATCTATCTATCTATCATATAAAACTCAAGAAAAACGCAGGTGGTTGAAGGAAAGGGTCATCACATAGAAGGAAAAACAAACTTCAGGCACTCATGCGTGGAGCAGGAATAAAAAAAACTCAAGGATTAAGTTAAAAAGCGTTTATTCAACATGGCTACTGACAATAAAGACCTACTGGTTTCGACCATCATCGGGGTACAAGGGTGAACAAACATCAAGCAGACGTTCTATAAACTTGGCAGGGGCTTGGCAATTTTACCTGGATTTTATGTCAACAAGTATCTAAAAAGTGTTAATGCCTTCAAGAAGACACCCGTCACAAAAACCTACACATTTTGGGGTATTTTACGTGTTAAATTGTTATTTTATACTGAGTTTATTCCAATGTGATAACTTTAACCGTCTGAACTGAACCCGAACTCTCTGTTTTCCCCCCCTGCAGTTCTGAACGGGCCTCCCATGTCTGTAAAGAAAGAGCGGGAAGTCGAGCTGCTAGTCAACCGACGGGAGCAGCGCAGCGGAGAGGTCATCTGTATCGACGACTAGACTACATGCACACACACACGCACACACACACGCACAAATACACACTCACACACACTGAAACCCATCTGCTGCAAAAGGTATCTCCAATTCCTCTCTAAGAAAGTTGAGTTTCGGTGGTAAAAGCTCGTCAAAATGCCACCTTTTTTTGAACCACACATCCAGTATTAAAAATTACTGACTGACTGAGGGTGTACTTATTGACTTATTATTGACTAGTGATTGTAGTAGCTTCAGTTGACACACACAGACACACACACACAGAAAGAAATGTACATGTCTCCACTACACAAGTCTTCTAAACTTTTACTCCGCTGACTGGTACTCCCCAACCACACATGCACATGTGCACTTACTGTCCACGGACACACACACACATAAACGCACTTACGCACTCACACACACATACATCTAAACACAGTCCATATTGTCTCATAACTTCTTGTGACCTTTTCTTGTCTGCCTCAAACCATTATACTCCTCATAAACGGCCTCTTCACACAGGCCGCCTCCTCCTCTAGGGATGCTTCTAACCTCTACACACACATAGATACTTACTTTAAACACACACACACACACACATACAACACTCACTTCACCTCAATCCTACAACCTTTAGATCTCAATATATCCCTCCTCCTCCTCCTCCTTTCCCGGATCCTTAAACTCTTGACAGGAAGCTGCATGTGAAATTAAACTCATTTCTACCGCCACACTCCGCCCCCTGAAGCATGCTCTAATCACAATAATGCTGTCTCGTGGAAAGGATAAAAAAAAAAGAGAGAAGAAGAAAGAAAAACTTGGTATCAAGCTGTGCCTACAGTCATTTCTAATTCTCAGAGAGGCTGAAACCCCAATTTTGTCAGTCCGAGCAGCTCCAAGCACAGCTCCAGCTTTTGTTTCGCTTATTTCAATGGTACATGTTCATATAAACACACGCAGCGGGATGTGAGACTCATATTCAGGACTTGTTTGACCACATAAAGTATTTGCCGCCATCCTATCCCTCCTGTCCCGATGACGGTTGGTTAACGTTTGTGTACAGCTTTGAGGTATTTTTTTGGGAGGGGCGTTTGTTCCAGAAAAGGTCTCGCGACAACGCTATTTTTCAGAAACCTCCTATGAATGTTTATAACCTTTCATAAGCAAGTCAGTGTTATTAAAACCTATCGATCACCCTGAACACCCCTCTCCCTTTTCCCCCTTCCTCTCAATCAATCTTTTCTCCTGTTTTATGTTTTCCAAGTTTCTATTTCTTTCTACAAAACTCCTGTGATATACTTTGCATATTTAAACAGCTCATTCGTGTTCTCTTGTGTTTTTACTCTCTCGCGACTTATGAGTATTGTTGTCGTCGATGTTGCTGTTGTTCTCGCTGTTGCTATTCGAGAAAGAGCTTCTACCAAAAGAGACATTTTTTTGTAACAAGGAACTATGAAAAATGATACCGTATGTGCGACACACGATGCACCTCTTTGCAATGTTTGTCCTATAATTACAAGAGAACGAAGAAGTTGAGCTAACTTCAGAAGTAGATATATTACAAGAAAACTCATTCTTCTTGCTTACATTTTAGATTTGGGGCTTGCAAATGATATATACATATATAGATCATAGGCCATATGTAACCCTAAATGCTTCCACGAGCAAAAAGATAATGTATACTATCTAACCCCAGTAAAAGTACTCGGTTAATATCTGGAAAATCAGAGGCTGGAAGTCCATTTTATACACTGCATCATTAAAAAACGCCTTAATTAACATAGCTGAACAAATGTAAAGTCATCAAAGTGAATTAAGAACCTGATGTCAACCTGTAAATCCTCGTCAGATTAGTCCGTTTTAAGTTAAGAATTTAAAAAAAAACAACAAAACAAGATAGCTAGGAGTTAATTTAGCTCATAAACCCTGGATATTTTACACTGATCTACCCAGGAAATAGTCCGTTTTTAAAAATTATGTTTCATACAAAAGTTTTGCAACCCCCGAACTAAAATGTTTTGCGTCAAAAACAAGCACTTAGTTCTTTTTCCACTTTTAGTTTCGTCCTCTTTCCAGAATTTTGTGTTGATTTCTGGGTATCTTGTGTCACTGTGTATGTAGTGGTGCCGATCAAATGATGAGTGGCAGTGAAAACATGTCAAGGATGACGCATCTCCTTTTTTTCTTTCTTTTGTTTTGTTTGTAATAAAACTGAATGAAATTATAAAAAAAAAAAAAGAACTGTGTGGATTTTTTTGAGATGGTGTTTGTTTGTTAGCGCTGGGTATCGACACTCATTTCCCAATTCGATTTAATTTCGGATTTGATGCAATATGGATTCGGTTTGGGCTATTTCAGTTACAATACCAATTTTGCTTGTATATGAAAGAGATTCTCAAATATTTAATGCTGTAAATTGTGCAAGGAACCCTCTAATCTGGTGCATTATTAAAAATATTAATGTTTACAGTAAGAATTGACCCCAAAGCAGTTACATTAATGTACTTTTTATTTAATATGACCAACAATATATTTATTCAATGTTTATTAATATTAAATCAAATTCGACACTGCACTCCCTTTGGTCCCCAGCCACACACCCACCAAGTGTGGAGTCCATCGGATTAACGGTTCAAGAGATATGCGAGGGACATACATACATATACATTCATGCATACATACAGAGATTCCTTTAGTAGAGAGATGACCAACACACGACAGCAGTCAACACAATATAGTGCAACTCTACAGACTCTACAGTCAGCGAGTATTGAGTGACCAGACAAAATTAGTACAAGTGCTTTCTTTAGTGCAGAGGGTGCGGTGCAGAGACGGTTCGCGTCATGTGGACACAAGTGTGTTATGACGTTTAGTTCATGTCAGGATTATATCTGTATATTATGTCTGATACGCAACCGTACATCTGCCTTTTAGGCACAGCGGTGCCTTCAGTGGAGAAGCTCCTGCCATGTTTTTTTGAGGTTCACTAGTCTCTCACGTGGCTAGATGTCGTTGAACCAAAGTCTGGCTGTGACTAACGGGGTTAAAGCTTCACACATCCACAGGAAAAGGCGAATATTAAAAGATTGATCCTGGGATTTTATGAATTGATATTGTATCACTCAAATGACGATCGATTTGAATCGGAAGATCGATTTGAATCGGAAGATCGATTTTTTTTTTTTTTTTTTTTTTTTTTAAATCCAGCCCTTCTGTTTTATTAGCCATGTTATAAATTGAATTTTCATTTTATCTTATTTATAATAAAATTAATAATATGATTTAATTTTTAATTTAAATTCTTAATTACATTTTTTAAATTTTATATTATAATTAAATTAATTTGATTTTTAATTAAATTCTTGATTACATTTTTAATTTAATTTAACTTATTTATTATTATTATTATTTAAATCATATTAATGAATTTAATTCTAAAAAAAATTGAATTCATTTGAAATTTAATTTGAATTAAACTAATTTAATGTAATTCAATCTAACATTTAATTTAATTGACTTTCATTTAAATGAATCTAGTTCAATATTATTCATATTTAATTCAATTTATTTCATAATTTGATTTAAATATTAATTAAAATCAGTTTAGATTTTTTTAACCTAATCTCATTTAATCTAATTTTATATAATCCAGTGTAGTTCCTTTTCACACTCTTGTGTATTGATGAATATTATTTCACATTTACTGACAGACAATCCATTACTGTAGACACAGTGCATAGTAAATAATAGCGAGCAACTTATTTTGATGAAACATGAAATAAATATGTTGTCACCATAGGAACAGGGTAAACCTGTTGCTGCGGTGACAGCTTGGTAATTCCGAGTTGCTCAGCTCCCAGCAGCTTTGTGAAAGGCTTTTAAGAGGAAACTCTTTGCTTGAAACTTTGCTATGTACCTCATTTGGTTGGACTCCTGATGGAGATAAAATAAGACACTTCAGCAACTAAATACTGCAGTTTGTCTGCTGTCATGGTTACGCAAAAGCAGAAAGATGTAAATGTGGGAGGCTGTGATAACGACAGTGATTCAGTTTCCCCTTTTCACAGGCCTTTATCCCACTTTTCTCTGTCTCCCACACACACACTCACACATACTCACTCACATGCGCTACACCCAACAACAACCTTGAGAAGCAGATGGTTAGTGATTCATGATGACTAAAGGTGAGGAGTCCTCCTGTCACACAGTTTACTATTTACTGTTATCTCAGCTTTATGATTCCTTATGGAAGAGTGGAGATTATGTCAACTCCCTTTAAGCGCATACTGACAGTCTCATTATTCGTAATATATTCACTGTCTTGGGTGAATGCTCTTCTGTACTGTACATTAATTTTACTTTTAAATCTCAAGCACGTAGCTGATGTTTTTATGAGGAGAAACTTGAGTGCTTTAGTTTCTTACTTTGGGTCACTGCAGAAACTGATAATGTACTTAAATGTCAAAATAGAGGAAAAAATGAAGCTTATATTGTTGAAAATGTGATTAAAGTTCACAAATTCAGCCACATTCTGTAACAGTCTCTCTTCAGAGACTATCAATCGGTAATTTTTGCAATATAAGAGGTATAACATCTACATTATCTATATATTATTGCAATAAATAAACATTACACTTGCAGACTTAACAGATTCTGGAGTAAAATCTCATTATATTACTTTACAGTAAGGCTTAATATATACTGTATATTCCAATAAATCATAGTCATGTTTATCTCAATAACAATAAATATAACAATAAGTAGTGCGTGACATGTTTGCCAGAATTAATTACATTGGTGATTCTTAAACTGGGGCTCTGAACCCCTCCAAGGGGTCCCAAGGTCAATCTGAGGGTCACAAGAAAATAAAGGGATAAGATAGAAAAACATTTATTTCTGTTTTTTTGGGGTTTTTTTTAAATACCTGTTACTTTTAGCTCTTTGGGGCCTCTAAAAACCCTCCAAATGCAACAATCAGAGTAGCAAAAATCAATCCTTGGTTGAACTGCTCACAACTCATGCCCGCCCTGAGGACATGACCTGTGATGAGGCATCAAAAGCCAAAAAAGTTAGGAACCCATGAATTATAGTATGACCAGTTCAAGTATTTGGTTAGATTTTATTGGTTGTTGTATTCCCAGTTTAGATGTCACAAAGTCACAAAATATATTTATTGA
Source organism: Thunnus maccoyii (assembly GCF_910596095.1). Taxonomy (NCBI): domain Eukaryota; kingdom Metazoa; phylum Chordata; class Actinopteri; order Scombriformes; family Scombridae; genus Thunnus; species Thunnus maccoyii. Next base: position 14,880,039 of record NC_056554.1, on the reverse strand, counting down.
AAACTGCAATGAGTTTATTTATGATAAATAACAAAAGTTTACAGCCATACCTTACACTATGTCTACTACTATTTTTAATTGACATATTGTTCAGTATAAGGGTTACATATTATTGTCTGCTATTAAAAGATTTCTTAAAGCAATATTAATTACCTTTTTGGCCACTTGGGGACAGCGAAACAAGCTGTAAACACAGTTGACATATTATCATCTTATAAAGTTGTTATGCTAACTTGTTAGCGAAGAGTTGCTATTTAGACATCCAGCAGACATGAAGTGACATTAATGGTGCATTCCATTTGAACTGGGAAGTCTGAATTTCTGAGTTCCCAGTTGGAAATGTCAACTAGAACACCCCCCTGAAGTCAGATTTCCAGCTCGGAAAGTCGGAAGAACCTCACCAACCCCGACCTCAAAATCCAAGATGGCTGCTCTGTGCAACAACAGTGTGAAAAATGTAGTAATATACTGTGTATTAGCACCTTTGCCTTATTTGTGTATCCATTAAATCAGTCGTACACACAGTATTGTCCAACTTCTATCTGTGGACGTGTTGATACGCTGTTTGTATGTGCAAAACACTGCATAATGCCTTAACAACCGGTATTGCTAACAATGGCTAACAACGGCTAACCCGGCCAGAGCTGGAAATGAAATGCAGCATAACATCCATTTGGATTCATGTTTCTGTCTAACTGATGAATGAAAGTCCAATATTTAGTCTGTTTCTAGCTCTATTTTGGCTCCAACTAACTCCTGAGGGAAATAGCTGGCTCTTTAGTGCTTCACTATCTTTATTGGCTAACGCTAATTGCTAATTTTGTCACTCTGATATTTGGCGCTGGTCCGGTAGTTTACAGCAGGTTTATTACATCTCGTGTTCACTAAGGCAGATGAAAAGCTGATGAGAGCGGCAAAAGTGAGTCAAACAGTAAAGTTGCGTGCCATAAATCCAAAACAAATGGGCTATAAAACGCTAAAATGCTCCACAGAGCTGAGGGGAACCGCTGAGTAATAAATACCTGTGGGTTTGTCATTACGAGTGACGTCTTTCACATTACACATAATTATTTGACCCATTGTCAATATAAAAATATTGAAAAGTGCAGCTTTAAATTTACTCTATATCCCATCCAATTTATCCCAGAGAGACATTTTTATCACATGACGACTTACGACTTTACATTTTCTGCTCACCTTCCTTTTCATTTTTGTAGACACACGAGATGTTTCATGAAACAAAATTTATGGTATGGTTTTTAAAGTATAGCTTTTCAAAAACAACAACAAAAAGTTTATTCAACATTTATGATGAGTGAGTTGAGAAATTAAAAAAAAAAACAAAAAAAAAAACTTTCAGGCAATGCATACATCATCATTTTACAGAGAACTTCTTCACAAGATTTTCCGTGGTGGTGATAAACTTTGACATTTAGAAAAATAGGAATTGGGGCAGGGAAGTGTGTGAGACCATGTGAATGTGTGCGTGGTAAGGTTGGCGCGGGAGGAACGAGGCATGTTTTTCCTCAAAGACTTTCAGCTATGTGGTTCAGGTTCAGATTCAGGAAGTGAAAATTTAGACGCTGCTTATGTGTGTGTATGTGTGTAGTTGTGTGTGTGTGTACGACACTCAGGGGATTCAGTATGTGTGTGTGTGCGGTCTGATAGCTGCTGACAGGGAAATATGAGGTGCACAGGGTGGTGGGCACTAGGTGCATGAGTGAGACACTAAAGGGAAGAGGAAAACGATGAGGAAATCAAACAGGATGTAATGTCTACACTTCAAATTCTGATATTTTCCATTTGAAACATGAATGTTTGGCTCCAATTAAAAACACTAGGTTCGCTACAGTAAAGTGCTGAGGACAAACCAATGTGGTCTGTCCACAAAAACTACTTATAAACAAGAGTGGGAGTGCTGAAACCCACTGCTAGAAATACACACTGTTTGTATTGTAGCAGGGAATATTACAGAAAGCAGCAGTGCCATATGAGAAAATGGAAGGAGTTTCATTTCCATAGAGATTAAAATAAAGAAGTCACAGTTTTACACAATAATGTGACTGAGAAACCTGTCGGAACAAATACAGAAGCTTGAATAATATAATTTTTTTAAATGGATGTATATCTTTTTGAATTTGAAACTATTAACTCTTAAATATAAGGTGGGTGGAATATTGTGATTTTTCTATCTCAGTCAGAACCGCCTAGTTAATATCTGTTAGTTTATCAAGATGTAGCTATATACAGTTTAACCTGGGACTTCTCCATTTACAATGATTCACAAAGTATCTTCTTCTTAACCCTTTTCCAGAGCTGTGCTTTGGTGTCATTCAACTGATTTGGACTTTGGATAAACGCTTCTGGCTTTTAGAATAAGAAAAATTCAAAGTTGAGCCACAATAGGGTCTTCAGCCATGCTGGCAGCTCTACAAGGCTAAACTAAAGGTAATAATGCTAACATTAGCAAACTACCATGCAATGACATGTACACCATCTTAATTTAGCATGTTAGCATGCTAATATTTGCTAATTAGCACTGTAAACCAAAAGTACAGCTGGGGCTGTAACAGACCATGTTAACTTAATGTGTAAAACAGCAACATAAAAAAGGCAATTATGTTTAACTAAAATTGTCGACTCACTGTGTGACTTTTGCTTATTGAACAAGTCTACAGCTAGCAGCTCTGTGAAGCTGTACTTTGGCACAGTGGTGCTAAATGCCAACATGCTCACAATGACAATGCTTACATGATGTTTAGCACAGAATGTTTGCAATATTTACCATCATGGCTTAATATGTTAGCATGCTAACATTTGCCAATTAGCTCAAAACACAAAGTAAAAAGATTTTTTAAAGATTTACCTGCTGGTGAAGCTAGATGAAAAGTCAGAGGGTCACCACAGTTATTACAGTTCATCCTGATGGGGGCGTGATTGTCTGTACCAACTTTTAATTGCAATCCAACCAATAGTTAGCAAGATTTTTCACTCAAAACCACAAATATTGACCTCATGGTGGTGCTCAAGGAAACATCAGGGGATCACCAAAGCCATTAGGGTTCATCTTCTGGGGACCATGAATGTCTGCACAAAATTTCATTAATCCATCCAGTAGTTGTGGAGATATTTCAATTTGGACCATATAGTGGTGGACTGACCAGCCAAATGACACTTAGTGTGGCTAAAAACATGCTAAATATATTCAATTATTACTTTTTAAAATGTTTACAGTGTTATTGGTGAGTAAATCATTTATGTAAATATACATAAATACACTCCTTTCCTCTTGTTTTGCAACAGTCGGATTTAAAAATGATCTGATTATCTATAAGTCACAGAATCAGAAAATCCCAATGCTCCTTTATAGTACAAAACGTGTGTAATATTTAATAGCAACTTCTTAATAGCAACACTTTGGATGTACTGTATGAGGGCCTCAAACACAATTATGTGATGATTTACAAAAAAGATTTGAGTGTTAATGTGTCACCGCAACAAAAATGACAAAAGCAGAAAAGAGAGAAGAGGCTATATTCAAAGCTCCATGCTTTCCTATAACTTGCCACCTACTTTTCACAAGTAAAGCCAAGCAGACTACAAATGAGGCCTCATTCATAAAAATATCTTATGATCAATTTTGACCTTTAGAAAAGAGTAAAAATTCACTTCCATGTTATTTAAAAATCTTAAATGTTCCCCGTTGTATGCCAGCTCCTAATAAAATATGTGTGAAGTAGATACACGGTATTTAAAGAAGATGCTTACTTAAATGTTACTTCACGCACACACACTCACATAGACGGTACAGTATAAAAAATATCAATGACAACTCATTTAGGCTGTTTATCTGTTTGCTCGCTGATGTGCTCTCAGCTTCTTGAGGCACTGGTGATATAAAAGTGGAAGGTGCATGCACAGCTTTATAGACAGTCTTATAAAGAGAGTGTAAGCACAATTTATTACATGAAACCAAGGCTAAGAGGAACATCCAAGTATTTTTTTTCTTTTATACGAAGCCCTTTATCTACAGGACAGCTTCCATCACATCTGTTCTCTCGGCAGACATTCTTAGAGGCATTTCGTCCACTTCAAGTCTTGGTTTTAATCCAAAGTCTGTGTTTCTGCGTTCCAAAACAGCACCGCTTTCCAGAGAAAGATTCCACAACAACTTCCACAAATGTCAGGTTTGTCTTTCAAATTAACGTCTTTGGGAAGAGGCGGTAGCAGGATGTGATGCCCCCACTGCTTATGACTGTTATACCGTGTAGAAAAAAAATCTCATCCATACAAAAAACAAGTGAATTTTGTTGCATTCGGATGAGTTAATGTACTTTTAAAAAGTTTCCATCCCAGATCAGATCAGCGCCAAGGTTCAGTTGACTTTAAAGATGCTGAAGACGTGAGGCGAGGCTGAGGGATTGCCCACACTGTGCAGTCTGAAGGACGGGCCTGTGATGGCGTGCAGCTCCGTGCCTTTGTCCAGTCGCAGGAGTCCGGACACTTGGCAGGGCTTCAGGAAGTGGAAGGGGTGCGGCCCTGCGGAGGGAGTCGTCCCGTAACCCTCCAAGCACTGCAGCCTCTGCGGCCTCTGGTCGCTGGTCACAACGTCCAGCTTCACATACTGAGACTCCTGCTCATTGAACAACACCTGACAGAGACAGAGAGGAGATGAAGAGACTTCCATCTTGTCAAGAGAGGTCAGCGGAGGCACCAGCAGAACGTGTTTATTCTGAACTATTCAAACAGAAAACTAACCAGACTGCCTCAGGGTTTCCAAGGTCCCACTATTGTCTTTTTTTCTTTCCTGGCTAGATTTTCTCCAGACCTCTGTCAACTTGACAAGACCGAGGTCTGGCTACATGAGATTATCCGAAACCTGATATCCACTTCTCCAAAAAACATGATACATACTTCTACAGTATGACTGATGCTTGCAGAAAATAAAGGCTGCTTTTTTAGAAACTCAGAAGTAGGGCTGAAATTAATCTTACCACTTACCCAATTCCCTATTTTCATTAAGTCTGTAATGTTTAAAAATCCAAGTGAAAACTGCACATGACTAAAAAAAAAAAACACTTCACATACACAATTTCACCAGATTTTGGGTTTTCTTTTCAAATGTAATATTTGAAATTCAATACCAGTGCCAAGAGAATACCTAATACATCTTCAGTACCAATACCAGAAAAGTACTTTTTGTTCCAACGCCTCACACAAAAGCCTTTTCTCTATTTCACAGAAAATATGGGCAAAATTATTATTTAAATCTGGAAATATTGTAAACAAGACCAAGAATAACTGTATTGCAGTCTGATATCTCGGCCTAGTTGGATTTTTTTTTCAATCAAAATGGACAGAATAGCAGTCTGGATATTAATGAAATAACAAAATGTTACTTTTCAAAAGACATTGAGTCCTTTTGTCCTGGAGTTACCAAAACAGAAACTATTTTACAGAATCCATCTGCTAAATCTTACAGATACCTTATGTACTGTTCTGCTGTAACTAATCTTTTGGCCACTTGGGGGCAGCAGAAAAATCTTGACATATTATCACCATGGATATATTATAAGAGCTGGATACCGCACCGAAAATGGCGCCTATTCAGTCCAATAAGAATTGCTTGGCCGGCGCATACGCCAAAAAAGTTTCTAGCTTCTGGGTATACTTCCGGGGGTATGCGTCTCACTGAATAGTGTTTCTCCCACTTGTCCAGCCCACAAGTTCCAGCTCGGACCATAGACTCTGAATTATGGCGACATCATGGATTTTTAAATTGCTTTTCTCGGCTCAAGGGGAAAAAAATTCATAATAGAGTCATAATTTACCTCAGTTCAAGTTGTTCTGTCAACGGTTTTACAGACAGTGGTGATATATGGGGAAAAGGCTTTTTGGGCCGCGGGGGGATTTTTTGCTGCAATACCACCTGTGGCCACTGGGAAAAATTGGCTGCATGGCAGAGTGGAAGTGCTGTGTTCAGCTCTTATAATATATCTATGATTATCACCCCATAAATTTGATACAAACCTGTTAGCCAACAGTTGCCTAGTAATGCTATTGTGTAAAGACACATTTCCACGTTTCCACCAACTCCTGAAGGAAATATCTGGCTATTTAGCTGCTAAATGTTTGACTGTGTTCACCAGCTAGTAGCTAACTTTGGCTATTTGATGTTGGCTCTTGGAAAGGTAGCATACAGTCAGGTTATTAGAGCGTTCTTCCTGAAAATGAGTGGTGTGACTGAACAAAACTGTAAAGACGCTAAAAACCTTGGTGGATTTGTCACTACAAGTGACAATTTTCACATACAAGTAGTCTTTTGATGTCTTCTTAATATAAAGTTTAGAGTCCACTTTGTAGTTCCTTACTGTTAACAAACTAGCAACAGAGACGTACCTGGCAGAACAGGAAGTAGACGCCTGCCTTCTCCACAGTAAAGGTACCTTGCTCCTTGTTGTACCTCACCGCTTTGGTCATATTCAACATCCTCTCTTCCCAGCCCTTTATCACACCACCTTCTCCCACTAACACACACAAACACATCCAAGGTTATTCATCTCTTAAACGAAATATTCGCAGATCATCCTCCGTCTTCCAGTTTTATGAGTCTTACCTTGCTGAGAGGAGACTTTGGTTACTGGTGGAAAGTGAAAGGGACATAGAAAGAGAAAGGAAAGGGAAAGTCAATTAAGATTTTATGAGTGCAATTGTATAGGGGTATATGATTGAAACCACTTCAGCAGATGCTACATGAGACGGCTATAAGGGATCTGCCAAGCCACTTACTCTCAAAATGAGACGCCGCTTTCTTTCCGTTTCCATTCCTCCCTCGCGACGTCCCCCCTTCGGAAGGCAAGGAAGAGACAGAATATGAGTTTAAACGGCAAAAAAAACCATGTCTGTGGTTTTTTTTGATAAAACAATCATTCCCATCTGTATCTGTCAAATAACATGGTGTGTTAATTTGCGGCCATTTAGATTCAACCTGGCTGGTTTTAACGCGGTTAGCAGATGGGCAAAGGATTTCCTTTCACATGCTTCAATATATTTCCTCAAACTTATTTTCAGTCAGAAGCGTGTGCCTCTTTTAGTTTTTTTTTTTTTCTTTCCTGTGGGGGCTAATCTTACTGCCAGCTGGTTGCAGTCATCTAGAAAATACAGAGAAAGAAGAGGAGAGAGATGTGTTTGAGAGTTGTGTGTTTGTGTGTTTGTGTGTGTGTGTGTGTGTGTTTGGAGGAGATAAAGAGAAGATGGACAGGGCAAAAGCATTAAGCGTAGCCTGAGAGACACGAGCTAAAATGCTAGAAAGCTAAATAAGAGAAATGAAGCGCCGGAAAAAGAGAGTCAAAAAGGTCTTTTGGCTGCTCTGTGACCCAAAAGAGTTGATTAAGACCAGAGTGAAGCAACAGATATGGCCCCTGCTCAGATAAATACAATAAATAAAACACAACGCTAAAAGGCCAGAGCTGAAGAATGCCTGCTCTTGTTACTTACTAGAGGTTTATTTTAGCTTTGCAATCTGGCCTAGGGGGAGCGATTTCAAACACAGATACAACTGGAATACTGTATGTCTGAACTGTGAAATACATACTTTATGTTTCAGGATGGAGCAGCCAAACACCGGGCCCCCGCCATCATACAGGAATATTAAGTCCCTGCTAAAATAACTCACAGGTGGGTGACCCTGTAGATTTTGGATTTGCTATGGGCGAGCGTAAAGCCCTCAGGCTGGCCAGATTTTCCTGACTTAAGCTGTCAGTCATCATGAGAGAACATAACAGCAGTGTCCTGCTGGCGGTCAACTTTCCACAAACTAGAAAAAGCTGGGGGTTTTTTTTTTTCTCCATTGGTAGTTATGAATTTCTGAACACTGTTTAATGCGTTTTGGAAGACAAAGCAAGCTATCAGTTACTAGAGAAAAAAAAAAGGCTAATACCTGCAGGATATCAATATAGAATTGTTTTGGCGAGACATGCGGCTCCCTAAACGAATCCTTTTGTCAAATTTGGACACTCGTCTCCTCCACTGAAATCCAGCATAAAAGCGTGTGAGGGTTCACTCTCGGACAAAATGTGAACAATCAAGCAACCCTGTGACGGTGACGCAAGCATGTGGCTATAAATACCGCAATGATAGGTCATCAAATATCACCGCTTTCACAACAAATCATAGCTGTGTCAGTCGTGTGCTCACGGGGGGGAAAAAATCAATTTCATTGCCCAAAAGCGTGCAACAAGGCCTCGCTCCCGCGCCAGCTGGTTTTCTGGGCTCCGAGGCCGTTCTGGTCAGACCTGTAATTTCTGAAACAGTCATCCAGCTGCCTACTTTTTCCTGTGTCAACTTTTAGCAGCGGTATAGTGCCTGCGGGCCCGCTAGACCCGACCAAAGTGGCATGTGGGCCAAGACTGGCCAGCATTTGTGTTAAATGTTCTTCCCAAAAAAACAACAGAGTGCAGTGGGTAAGTATATTGTGTCTGTGGTGATCTGGACGGCTAAAAAGCACACATTTCTACTGTATATGTTGTCAGTGTTGGGAGTTCTGATTTGCAATACCATCTCTCTTCACTCTCTGGCCCACCAGCAGCTCTCTCTTCTCCAGAATGAGCTGAACAATGGCCTTCCTCTGTGTATTGACCTGTTGAAAGAGAGAGAAAAATACCACATGATTAACAAATGTCCAATAAGTTTATTAGGACTCTGCTCTGGCAGATCCCACACAGCCACAGACTCTGTGCCTCTTCCAGCCAGCCAGCCACATAAACAGGCTTGTCTTTTCCAGTATCCTGCCGCTGCTGCCATGCTAGCTTTAGCATAGGTCTACCACTTCCTCAGAGACTGGTTGCGACACCTAATGCGTGTTTTTAGTGCTTTGCATTCCTCTCGTCTTTACTCCCTTTCTGAGTAAGAAATGAATTTTGTCAAGCCAGCAAACTTTTAAATCCTTGGCTGGGGGCCCACCAAATGACCGAAGGAGGCCTATATGAAGTAAGAAGAGAAGTGGTGCAGGAAAAGAGTGTTTAAATTTAGTGCTACTGTGGAAATAGAGGCACTGAGTTGCTCTTCACTCTCCAGACGTTCACTCACTGGCTCTCATCAGGAGTTGGCTAACGGTCAAATGGACAGAACGGGGCCCCTTGGGAAAGTCTCCAGCATCAACACTCCACGTGTCCAATTTTGAGGTGTTTGTGTGTATGTGTGAGTGAGGGAGAAACTGTGTGTGTGTGTATGTGTGTGTGTATATGTGTGTGCAAGTCTGTCAACATGATACACAGCCAACCTGTTCCCTGATCTCAAATCCAGTGCAACCTGGTTTTGTAAACTTGAAACCAGAGGAATTTCCATCAGGTCCTTTTGGCTGCTCGTCGAAAAAGAATTTGCTTCGTGATGCAACCTCATGCTGCAAGTGCAAGAAGTTTAAAAACTCAGGACTGCATTTCTGCAAATGTAACTCCTGACCTGTGCATGAGAAGTGGCTGTGGCATGTTGCAAATGATTTACACTTGCCACACTTTATCATCCAGCCCGGTTCACGCCTCAAGCCTCAGTTGCAGACAAGTTGGGTGCTCACATGCCAAATAGTTGAGCCTTTCCAGTAAATTGAGATAAAACTGGAACACAACTGGCACCAGAGTAATTAAACATGGCGGGTGAAACAGAGGGGGGGGGTGGATACGAAAATAAGCAGTAACTGTACAACTTGACTGCGCTTATTGGTAAGCAATAAAAGTGCCAAGCAGAGAAATGGTGCAAACAGAATAGAGTACGTGCAAAGGGGGGGAAGACAGAAGGAGGAGGGGGTGTTGGGGGTTAAATGTGGACTTGCATTTTTTCATATACCCCCCGCGAAGATCCCAGTAACCGCAGGCACAAAAGTAGTTACATAACAAACACTTCTTTAAAACGTACAGGCGAGTAAATATTATTGTTGGTAGGGATATGCATGCCATTCAGAGGGGGAGGAGGGGGGGGGGGGGGGGGGGGGGGGGGGGAGGAGGGGGGGGGTGGGGGGGGAGGGGGGGTGTTTGCAGGCTTGATTGGTTTTTAATACAAACCTGCTCCAGTCGGTCCTGCAGGATCTTAAAGGACTGCGACAGGTCGCGCGTCTGTCGCCAAGTCCACGCCGTGAACAGCGCGCTGCATGCGGCCAGAGACAGAGCCACCAGAGCCAGAGAAGCCCAGACGACCCGCAGCTTGCGCACTCGCCTCCTCTGCAGAATCCGATGCATGTTGGTGCAGACTGCACTGCTACTCACCGCCGCAGACCATCCGAAATCCGCACTTCAACTCCATTCCAGCAGAGCATGAAGTCCCTCCAAATGCATTTCTGTCCGATTGTCCATTTTGGTGAGACGCGCAAGCGGACAGCCTACAACTAAAACACCCACTGCTTTTCTTTTTTTTTTTTTTTTTTTTTTTTTTTTTTACACGGGCTGTCTTAATTTTCGGTTTATCTGACAGATTTTTAAATCGGTAAAAACATCAGATCCTTCCTCCACATAGATCAGATCAAAGCCACCATCCTCCGTGTGTGTCTCCAAATCCAAGAGAAGTGTGCACGGTGCAAGTCGCGCACATCAACTGTTGCATCCTTCTCCTTGCGATTCGTTGACTCAGCTCTCTTGTCTTCCCTTTAAACTGCTTGCTGGGGGGTCACTGTATTAGACAGACAGACAGACTGCACACACACACACACACACACACACACACACAAATACACACACACTCACACACATAGACTTTGGCTTGAACTTTCCGTGCGCTCCAGCTCTGATGCTGTGATACCAGCTGGCATCCGCCATGAAAAATCCACGAGGTATGCGCGAGAAAAAACACCTCACGAGGCGCATCGGAGCTTCCTCTGCTTCTCAAATCACTTTCATCAACTTGCATGCCTTGAAAATATGTGCCATTGACGCGTGTAACAGTTCCCGGTGTGACCACACGGTGGCTGTAGTGTATCGGTAAAGATGCAGCAGGCTGCTCTGCTTATAGTTACCGTATAGCCACTGTGCCATCAACAGGTGAGCGCCAAGATGATGCCCTTAGTCCCATTTACCAGCCAATCAAAAGTCAAAAAACTTAATTTATTGGGTAATGAACCCCTCCATAATCTGTGTGGACATGTGGAGGATACAGTTCTCTGTTGACAAAAACAAAAACAAGTTAATCTAAAAGTTTAAAATGCTTTTCACTGTTTTATGAACCAAATTAAATACATTTTAAAGTCAAACTATTTCAAAAAGGGACATTTTTTTTGCCTTACTGTTTCTAAAACAATGTTTCCCAACCAAGAGCTTTAGTGATTTTTCCCTCTCAGATTGTTTCATTCGAATACATTTTTATAGAGCCAAGGAAGTAAAAGTAATTTAACAAGAATCGAGCAGAATGCGGTGTAAAGTCTGAAAAATAAACAGTTTTGTGTAGCAGAATTTAGTTTTTAACAATCCTGTAAATAGTAGCAGGGGCGCAACACATCTTTCAGGGGCACTGGTGCGTTTGTGGGGCCCCACGCACTGATCATTTGAAGCCAGGTGTCCTATAAATCATATACTGTATATCAGTGTATAATGACAAGTTTTTTATAGTAATATTGCTATTTTGTTACATATATGCAAGTTTGTTTTTCATTGTTTATCATTTTTAAAATTGTTTTCCAATTTTAATTCATTTTACTGTGTATGTATGTATAGTATGTTTATAACTACTTAAGTTTTTTTATTGTATTATGTATACTGAGCACAAAAAATGTCATTTGGATTGAAGACATGTAGTGTTAGCGTGCCCCCTAGAGGTCAAATGCAATTGCAGACTGCCGGTGCTTTTTATCCTTAACAGGCGTAATTTCGTTTCTTATGTTTGTACTTTTTTTCAATTCAAGTAGTCATTTTTATTCACATTTTGGTTACATTTCTGAAAAACTGATAAACCGTTAAACTGGATAAAACCACACACAGACTGAAGAAACTTAAAATACACATTCACACGTCACTTTATTCAATTGCAGTCTTACAAGTTTTATTCCTCTGATCAACTACGTTGTAGATTCACAGTAAAAGAAACTTATTTTTTTCAAGAAAGGGTGACAATGACAAAAAACTGCACCTTTTATGAAACCGAACTTTATACCAACATACAAGGTCTAAATGTAACATGGCTTTTGGTATTTCTACTGTATCGGTAACCCCAGAAGGTACTATTTGTGGCCGCTTGAGGAAAATCACAGCATCAAATTTCTCGCTGATTCATCATGTGAAAAACTTATGAATCCATTTTTGCTGATTTTGCTGTTTTAACTTCAGCTGATGGCTTTTCCGCTCCCATTTGGGTAGAGAGAACTGATTTGATCTTAATGAAGCCCTTTCTGAACTCAATGGATGAATTCTGCAATGCTTACCTATTTACTTTCTGGATTCACAAGCTTTTCACACAAACTGTATTTTTTTTAACCATTTCAGAACCTGACAAAGTTTGACACTAGATCACAATATCACACATGAAAACTTATGCTTATACTGGCGGAAAACATCAATGACTGTTCATGACTTTTGACATCAAATGGATATCGGTATAGCACACACTGGAAACACCCCACCATATGAATAAGAACTTCTATGATACAATGGGAAACACACACTTCAGCTCTTCCTGACGACTAAGCTAAACTAAAAACAGCACCAAATATGTGGAAGTGAGCCTAAAACATCATCATCATACTTCTCTTGTCTACTTATATTGACTGTTACACTGTGTAGTGATTACATACACATCCTGTACAATAGAATCTGAATAACCATCTGAAATATTCGACAGGTTTTTTTTTCAAAGTTGTCTGATTTATTGTAGAGATCTCAGCTGGGACTGACAGGAATCAGGTTTGAACTTTGATGTGATCCATGTTAGGAACGGAGTTACAAGTCGTATAATTTATAGCTCTGGCTCTGGCATTCTGATGGGAAGTTGCAGACAAGGGAGGATATAAATATCTCTCCATGTTCCCTTGGACACTATATTGACTTTTTGGGCGTTCAAATGTATTTTTCCACATCGATGTTCCAAAAAAATAAAAACTACATTTTTCACAAAATCATTTTGTAAACAAAGTATAAACCGAAACTCAAACTGCATAAGTTACAAAGAAAGGTCAGTGGTTCTTTCTTGTTTAGAGTGAGAGAAAACAAACTAAATATAACCCACAACTCAAGGCTGTTTTCATTAAATTGCTGGAAATGATACAAAAGCCCCCTTTTTTAAAATCAGACTGGATATAAAACAGAAGTGCAGACCAGAATTGTGCCACTCTCATTTTAGCAGGACAGGTTCAAAGACACAGGCTGAGCCTGATCCAAGATTTTCTTTTCTTTTTTTTCAAATTCCACCAGATGGATTGTTTTTGTCTGATTCTAGGCTTCATCCACTTCTTTGAAACCAGCCCCAAGAGTTTCTGTTTGGCTGCACGGAAGGAGGTTTCTGGTTGAGTCCAACTGATTCATTTAGTGCACAATTTTATGAGGAGAACTCTCTACAGACATACACAGCATAAAAAGAAGAAAATAGTGCAAATGCAACATTGTGCTTCACAACAGCTCCTCATCTGGAAGACAAGGGAAGAGGTGACTGACTCTTTGGTCGCTGTTGCCATAGTCATCTTCTTCATCTTTAAAGGGATACAGTACCAGAAACTCACTTTTTTATATTGTATGTTAAGACTAATTTCCTTCAAAATCCCAACCACCACCACCACCACCACACAAAAATCCAAAAAACACCTTTCTCATGTCCATATCTTCTACATTTTTGTCACACTTTAGGCAGAGGGGTTAGGTTTCTGATCTAATCACACAAAAAAAGGTGCTCTGGTCATAACAAATCACAAGGGAAAATCACAAAACACTCACAATATTTCAGTGCCTCAGTTATGTACTAATTAAATGTATTGCACCGGCCCCATTCCAATACTTAAAACTGCATCCTCGACTCTCTAAATTATAAGGCAATTGACCATTTGCTAACCCCCTCCCCAAACAGCGATTGTCCAGTGATAGCTTACTAGCTTTGGATTTCTCCACATGTTGACGCAGTGTGCATGCTAACAAGAGCGATACTCCGTACATTAAGAGTGTGGAAGGTCATGTCTTTTATTTTAGCCTTCGCAAAACCAAAAAAATACAAACAACACACAAAATAAGAAACAGATTAAACACTGCGTTTATCTGCTCTTATGTAAGCCGCAAGCTTACAGCTAACTAGCTTACTACCCAGCGCTAATCTAGCTAGGGAAAGTTACTCCTTACCTGCAAAGGATGCTAACTTTTGCCTGGGTGCAGTTTTTTAGCATTATATTATTTATGTAGCCATGATGTGCATTTTACAGTGTTCTCATTATAAGCAAGAGCTGGAAATATCAAAATATCGTAGACTCAGTTTTCAGCCAACTCACCAATAAGCTAACACTAGCTAACTAGAAATGAGAAGCCTGCTTTTGTTAACTTCTGTGTGAAATAAAACCCCTTTTGTTTTCAGAATTTTGAGCGGTAAATCTGCCACCATTATCAATGTAAACTGCGTGTGTGCCATTTCAGAATGGAAAGCTTGACAGCAATAGCAACAGCAACTAAGGAAGGTGGGGCTTAGCGAACGGTCATATTATATTATATTATAATACATTAGCTTTTTGAGTAATCAGCACGACGTTTGAGATTGTCAAGTTTTGGAACGGGGCCTCTGAGTGGCGCTCTATCCCCGCATTGTGTGAGTTGACCTCATGGTTACAAAAGTCAAGAGGTCATGAGCCCGGTGTTGGGTTAAGGTTGGGCCAGGCGCTCCAAAGCCTCTCCACTGCAGCTCATATACTGGTAGCCCAAGTCAGCTGTGATGTTGGAGCAGCCCTGCCTGAGGTAAAAGTCCACAGATGATTTGTTCCAGTCAAGAACGGTGAAGTTGAGCAGGTTGCAGCCAGCGGCGAGACCCAGCTACGAGACAACAGGAGGACATTTCCAGTGATGTACAGGATCTCCAAGGCATAATATACATTATTTTGCATGTTTAACTGACAAAAATGACCTCATTTGCATAAAGAGAGAACAGGTTAAACAAACAGGTCGCAGTTAAATGATGGACTCATGTTTTACCCACCTGCGCTACCTTGCTCATGAGTGCTTTACCAATGCCCTTCCCTGAAAGACAAATCATGCATTATTTGATATTTTATGTGCTTTTTTTAAATATTAAAGCTTATATTCTCCAGGTTATTATCACAAATTATATCTATCGCAGAAAAACAATGACAATTATGTGAATATCATCAGTCCTAATGCATGTCTGAAATGGTGTACTGTACCTCTGAACTCAGGCATCACGTACAAGTCCTCCATATACACAGCCCTGCCCTTCCATGAGCTGTAGGAATAGAAGTAAAGTGCATATCCTATCTTCGTATGGCCTGAAAGGAAACAGTCGAAAATGTCAAGTCTGTGCAACAGTTTTACAGTAATGTTTTCAGTATTCATAAATTATTCATTCTACTAAATTGGCAACTCTGTACTTTCTGATATATTTTATACCATGTTCTCATACCTGCACATCATCTCCTAAATGTATCTGTATCTTTAAGAACTGATCTCATGTATCCATTAAACAGTCACTCCTGATTGATTTTTTTGCACAGAGGAAAACAGTAATCTGTCTCCTGGCAGATATAGACGCCTGCTAGTCTGGAAATAACCACACATGCCTCCAAAGAAAGTCATCGGGCACAGATAGTTAAAAATGCAACCTGGCTGGTTTGGATAAATGTGAGCTTTAGTGAAAGTACAGTCAGAAAAACTATCTTTTGCATGCTCAGGTCTGTAGTTTTATTTCTCAAACCATCTGTCATTCCCATCCCTCATGAATGCTCACTCATAATTTCCTCGCTGTCATTGCCCAGGCGTCAATTGAGACGTCAGCTGTTCACATCAGCAGGTCACTTCTAACCAATAGCACGGTGACACACCTTCATTGTCAGCCTATCGTCTTGCAGCTGTCTTTTTGAATATGTTTTCTTCCTCTCTGCCTTAATGCTGCCGTTATGTGTGCCCCACCACTTCCACATCATCACTCAGTCTTCACAGATTCATTAGTTCATCACTTCATCAACCTTCATCAGCCTCAGCAGAGGTCATCAGCCACCTACACCACCAGTGTCTGGACTCCATGAGGGGCTTTATCTCTCTGCTGTTCAGGACTGATGTCCCTAAATTACAAAATCTCCCTATAGAGCCCTAAACGCCAAAAACTTTTGACAAGACTTAATCATCAATACAATAGGGTGTCACGCAACATCTATAAATGAAGGTTACATGTTTATTCATTAAACAAAAGTGGATTACTTCATCTTTTTTTAACGCCTCCAGTTTGGTCAGATTATAATTGATATTGATAAGGTTGCAGTAACAACAAAGACTGTAATATTAAACAAAGCTAGCTGTTATCTCAATCATGGGATATGTAGGTGTTATACACACACAGCCACTCGTCAGTACGGAGTCCGATATCAAAGTCCAGTGAGCAGCGAGAGACGGTGACTGTATGGAAAAAAGGGCTGTGTCATGGAGGAAAAAGGCCGAGCTGGGCAACAGAGCGTATGTTAATGTTCTCATTACTGTATTCTGAGGAGAAGCGGTGCTTTAGCTTTGTTATGTAAGTGGTGTGTAAGGAGAGAGGCCACATCAGCACTGTGTGAGAACATTAGGTAACAGAACTAATAAATATATGTTTTATGGACCAGGTGACTGGCTGACAAGTGTTAAGCGCAGCCACTGGGAAGCTGGAAGTGTTGCACGGTTGCATGTTTCCAAACTGTTATAAAGTGGTTAATATGAGAAAAAGAGAAAAAAAACATGTTGAAATAATTAAATCAGCTCTTCAATCAATAATTCTGTAGTCCTAATGGTTTTGTAATTAGTGACGGAAGTACCTGATTTACTGACCATCTTTATTAATGTAATTAATTAACTTACTTTGCTCCATAACGACCATGATAACAATGAACAGCACCCCTGTGTAACAACGGTCTCAATCTACATGAACCCTGATCTAATAAATCAAATAATCTAAAGCGTGACTGACCTTTATTACAGCAGGAATTTCGACTTGTCATAGTAGGAGAAGCACAGGTGTTACTAATAACATTAACTCTGTTTCTGTTCCAGTAAGCCCCTTAATTAGTCCCTTATTCCCTAACGTCACATCTTGCTCCCTTGTACGTAGCAGTAGATGTAGTAGATGCAGCCTAGACGGGCCTAGAGTCGGCCGTTCCCCCCTCACCTTCTTTGGTTCTGTGCTGTTCAGGAACCTCAGCGATGATCCCATGGAAGAACGGGTTCTTGGAGAAGCCGTCTTGCTCCAAGTCTGCGTGTGAAATACAAAGACAACTTACATGCTATCTGTTAGGAGTCTCTATGATTTAGGTTCATGATTAAAATGACTTTTGCTCTCTACCCTTTCAGTCATGTCATCTGACTTGAAACATGGATTTTCTGAAGGTCAAGTACATCTAAAAGTAAGGTCAAGGCAGAGGAAGAGACTACAGTAACTGAACTTTTATGGTGTATGTTAGTTTTGTTGATATACATTACCTTTCTGTGTGATTTTCACATGGTCTGTGACTTTCTCATGTTCAGCCAATTCCTGGGAAGAAATAAAAATAAATAACATTAAGCCAATCCCTAATTCAACATCTCAAATATTATAATAGTATAGTAATCTTTAAAATGTCAGTGATCCATCATCAATCATACACTTCCGGTGCGTCTGCGTTCAAATATACACACATTTCATCCAATAACATCTCAATAATACAATAACAACAACATTGTGTATGCAGAGTGATCTACTGACGTAAGCCTGTGAGTCATTTAGGCTACTAAACGTCTTCAGAGTCACATACAGCTGCTCTACACGCCTGGACGCACACACGTGTCTGCTCACCATGATCATCCGCGTTATGTCCTTGCAGTCCTCCACGTTGGCTGCGCGAATAGTGTAATCCATGTCTATACAGTGTGGTGTGATGCTCACAGTGCTGTGGTGTCCTGGTCTGTTGTGGATCCGGAAAGATACAACGTGAAACTGTCTTGCTGAGTTCCTGGACCCGAACAGTAGACTCTAACCTTTCTAAACTGGATGAAAACTGAGCTGAGAGCGCCCTCCTCCAGGAAGAAGGTGACCCGGGGTATCAGCTCCCCATGTGGATTTTAGAGGCGCATTAAATCAATATAAGACATCTGTTATGATGTGTTTACTAGCTGCATCTGATGGCTTTATCGCTGATTCACAAATCATTTACTTATTCTTTAGAGAGAGACTAATTCTTTACAGACAGGTTGTAATTTATCTCTGTCTGTGTGCATTCTGTTCCAGCAGAGGCTATAATAATCCTCTAGAGGGCTCCATTGGCAAAAATGAGCTGTGGGCTTTATACATTTTCCTTTTTATCCCTATAAAGTTCACATTTTCCCAGACAGCAACCAGTATGTTGGAATACAACCCCTCCTAAGTTTCTTTTGTGTCTGTTAGTTTGTGATAAAGTGATTAAAAACACATTTATTTCAGAATGTGCACCGTCAAAGGAATGAACAAAATGGATACTAAAACTAGATTTTCCCTCCACGATACATGGCCTCAAGATTAGGTATAAAAAAAAAAAGAAAAAGCAAGACCAGTTACAGCACTTAGTCATGCAAATTTATTACAACAAAGGAATTGAAACAAGCTGCAGAGCTTCTGGACCAAAACACACTGATCAATTTTAACAACTGCAGACTGTGTAGATTACTCACTAATATTTATGGCTGCAAATGACCCACTTCATTTGGCTGACTTCTTATTAGAAAGTAAGTTACTCTTTAATGACTTGCCAACATTTATAACCACAGACTCCTCAAGGAGGAGAGTGCTTGTGCTGTAAGAGGATATAAACCATCTACAACCTCTACTGTTTAACGGCTTATAACTGACATAACATTATGTTTAATCACAATGTTTAAACTCTTCATAAAGGATGTGTTATTACACAGTGGTCCTTAATATTTCTAAGTGGCTGGGGTCTGTGCAGTCTACAATAAAGAA
The DNA here is from genome assembly GCF_910596095.1 of Thunnus maccoyii. Taxonomy (NCBI): domain Eukaryota; kingdom Metazoa; phylum Chordata; class Actinopteri; order Scombriformes; family Scombridae; genus Thunnus; species Thunnus maccoyii. The sequence continues at coordinate 14,860,929 of NC_056554.1, read as the reverse complement.
ATATTGTGGACTATTTTCCTTACAAACTCAAGGATGCATCGGGGTCTTAGGATGGCGCTGTCAGTCACTTCTTCAGTCAGTTGGTTTGTCATTTTCATAATGAGAAATGCGTGAAATTTGATGAGAATGGATTCATGATGTCCAGAGAATGATTTTGCTACACAAGGGCACCGGCAGTAGGGGGTTCAAGGGGGCATTGGCCCACTTTACCCTCCTCCCACATTCTTTTTAAGTCGTGAGTCACTGTATCCCTCCAAATGCCCCTATTTTGCAACACTTACGGTACAAAGACCTTTCACTCATTCCCGTCAACCCCAAGACATTAGGGTACTTTTTTTTTTCAATAATGTGTTGTTAACTAATGTTATAGGCTATAGACCAATTCATAATCCCTGTGAGTAAATTGAGCCAAAGTCTTGAGGTTTCATGCCAGCACATTTGGGAAATAAACAGAGCTATTTCTGTTTGCTTGTTTTTTCCAAGATACAGTTTGTTGTTAAATATGTTAGCTGAATCTTTTTTTCTTTCTTCACCATCTTCTTTTACGAGAGATGATCAGCTGACATGCTGCTGCAACTTCATTACAAAGTGGAATGACCGTTTCTTAATTGGACGCTTGCGCTCATAGGCGAAACCTATTCGTGCCAAGGTCAAAGCAAGGTGGAGTTTAGAAAATAAGCTCCACATTAGGAGGGGTTATGTGAGGTATATGATTTATTGTTTTATGATTTTGCATTAGGTTTTTTATTCCGGGATCAAGGCCTCAGTTTGCTTTGTATTGCTCTTTATGCAGAGTAAACCTATTCACATTGAACTCTACCACCTTCCAGTGTATTTCTTCGAGTCTGTCTCTTAGAAGTTTTGAGTTTAATGCTAAGTTGTGGGTGACCTGAAGATTTATTGGCCCATTTGAAGATTTTCCTACAACACGCTGCACGCAAGATAAATCATAATTTCCATGCCAGATTACTGTCAAAGCAGCTGAAAGGTCAGCCAGTCTAAGAAGTAGGTGAGAGAGTTAATCAAATACCAAAGACACAGCACCTGCAGTCAAACTGCCTTTAATGAATCATGCAAAACATACATGTATGGGCCACACACCCACTATAGCAATGAGAGTGAGGATTAAATTCATACCAAAGAGGTGGTCACACAAGAATGCTTATTTGGTAAGATGTGATAAGGAAGGCTGTGTTCAGCTATGGCTAGTCACGCAGGCAACAGGTTCTGAAATCTTCAAGGACAAGTTTTCCAGCGTCATATATCACTGACACTGACTGAAGAATCTCCATATTGGTTAAAATAATGCTACAGTGGTTACCAGTATGTTCTGTTCTCATGTACTTAGAGTGAAGTGATATTGTTTCAATCAAAGTTATGTGCACGTTATGTTCATGCTCTTTGTCTTAGCTTTCCTCAGATGGATGTCTGTCCATGACCTTTCCAAAAAAACCAAACTGTTGATCATTAAGTTTCTTTCCTAATGGGTACATGTCCTTTTACAGCCATTCACTGTCAAGGCTTTCACACACAGCTGAACTCAGCCTCCATACATAGATTAAACACACAGTTTATATGATTACACATACATAGGTGATCACACAGTCATATGATTAATGCAATTATTTCCCTAACATTACCATGAAATTTGCTGAACACCTTCAAAGGAATTAAACTGAAGTATGATTGTATTAAACAACACACAAAATGTTATCCTACATCTCAAAAAGAGCAAAATCATCAGTATGTTTGTTCCATCCAACATTTTAATGTTGTAGTGTGTAATAAATATTGCAGCCTGTAGAGGCCCCTGGTGAGACTTTAGACTTCTTGCTATGTCTCTGGGTGCAGTTTGAAGTTCTGCTGACCAGCTTTGTTTAGATCAATTTTCAGATGTATGTGGGAGCCGCAGAAATACAGTAGTACAGCATCTCCATGGATTCATTTAGTTCACAGTTTATCACGAGAACTCTCTTTGTACGTACACAGCATAAAAAGAAGAAAATAGTGCAAATGCAACATTGTGCTTCACAAGAGCTCCTCAGCTGGAAGACAAGGGGATCATAACTTTAAAGTGATGTAATACCAGAAACTCTTTTCTTTTAATCAACAGTCCTACAATGGCTTTAGGGTGCAAAAGCTTTTTCTGAATTTTTGTGCACAGAAAAAAAATCATTTAATTTCTGAATGATGATGTGTTGGTGGTGCAGAACTGTTTCAGAATGGAAAGCTTGACAGTAGCGTAGCAACAGTAACTAAGGAGGGTGGGGCTTAGCGAACGGTCATATTCAAATATATTAGATTTTTGAGAAATCAGCATGATAATTATGATTGTCAAGATTTGGAACAGGGCTTCTGAGTGGCGCTCACTCAATGCCCCGCATTGTGTGAATCGACCTCATGGTTACAAAAGTCAAGAGGTCATGAGCCCGGTGTCGGGTTAAGGTTGGGCCAGGCACTCCAAAGCCTCTCCACTGCAGCTCATATAGTGGTAGCCCAAGTCAGCCGTGACGTCGGAGCAGCCCTGCCTGAAGTAGAAGTCCAGAGACGATTTGTTGCCGTTAAGAACAATAAAGTTGAGCTTGGTGCAGCCGGCAGCGAGGCCCAGCTACGAGACAACAGGAGAACAGACATGAGTACTGCTGTTCTGGAAATTTCCAGTAATGTACATGATCTCCAAGGCATATTATACATTATTTTGCATGTTTAACTAACAAAAATTACCTACTTTGCATTAAGAGAGAACAGATTTAAAGTACATTTCCATTTCTGAACTGTCACAGTTAAATGATGGACTCATGTTTTACTCACCTGCGCTACCTCGCTCATGAGTGCTTTACCAATGCCCTTCCCTGAAAGACAAATCATGTATTATTTGATATTTTATGTGCTTTTTTTAAATATTAAAGCTTATTTTCTCCAGGCTATTATCACAAATTATATCTATCACACAAAAACAATGATAATTATGGAAATATCATCGGTTCTACTGTATGTTTGAATCAGCATACTGTACCTCTGAACTCAGGCATCACGTACAAGTCCACCATATACACAGCCCTGCCCTTCCATGTGCTGTAGGAATAGAAGTAAAGTGCGTATCCTATCTTCGTATGGCCTGAAAGCAAACAGTTGAAAATGTCAAGTCTGTGCAACAGTTTTACAGTAATCAAATTTGAACAGCAGCGTTAATGGTTCAGTATTTGTAAAACTGGTATATTCATTCCACTAAATTGGCAACTCTATACTTTTAGCCATGTTTTATACCATGTTATCATACCTGCAAATCATCTCCTAAACATTTTCTGTTTGTATCTTTATGATCTGATCTCATGTATCGATTAAACAGTTACTCTTGATTGATTTGCAAAGAAAGTCATCGGCCACAGATAGTTAAAAAATTGGTGGAACACAACATCCATAAATTAAAGTTACTGGTTTATTCGTTAAGCACAAGTGGATTACTTCAAGGAGTAATCATTAACCTATCTTTTTTTTTTTTTTTTTACTTTCAGTTAAACTTCTCTAGGTTTGTTGGTTATTGATAAGGTTGACAATTTAAGAAAAAAAAATCCTCTATTGCAGTAATAACAAAGACTATAATATTAAACAAAACTGGCAGTTATCTCAGTCATGGGATATGTAGGTGTAGTGAGTCACACAAACACAGACAGCTACTCATCAGTATGTTGTCTGATATCAAAGTCCAGTGAGCAGCGAGAGACGGTGACTGTATGGAAAAAAGGACTGAGTCATAGAGGAAAAAAGGCCGAGCTGGACAGCAGAGTTATGTTAATGTTCTCATTACTGTATTCTGAGGAGAGGCAGTGCTTTAGCTTTGTTATGTAAGTGGTGTGTAAGGAGAGGGTGTTGGTTCACTATCAGCCACTATCGCTTTACCTACTATGACAAGTCAAATTGTCTGCTATGAGAAAGGTCTGTAACAGTTTATTACTGTTAGTAAATGTAATAGATATGAGAACTTTTTTTAACATGTACCTGTTCTAATGTTATGAGGTACAGTATAACCATATTTACTGTAGAAATCTCATCATAATAAGCTTTTTACTTACTGTGCTCCATAACAGCAATGAACAACAGTCTCAATCTACACGAACCTCATACAACCTCAGACTTCTGAAGTCCCCTGTTAAGTATAATATTGTACCCCATAAGTAGGCATACTATGTAGTTTTCCTATCCAACGTTAGCAGCTAAAGCTGAAGCGGACAGGTTTGTGGACTGGTGTGATTCTGAAGAAGTTGTGTTAGATCCCAGATCAACTGGAGCTCATACGTAGTTCTGTTTCCATACATACTATTGAGCCCCACTATGCATGGTAGAACTCTAGAGTTGAAATTAGACAATTAATCAATTTGCAACAATTTTGATAATTGATTGTTTTATTATTTTTTAAGCAAAAATGCCAAGAAGTTAATGTTACCAAAAGGTCTATTGACGCTGTTCAAATGCAGGGCCAGATTCACAAAAGTACTTAAAAGATACTGTAGCTCTTAAATAAGTAGTACATGCAGCAAGTTAGCTATTAAGTGAGTGACATCAGAGTGATACATGCCTAAAAGTGGCGGTTCCCCCTCACCTTCTTTGCTTCTGTGCTGTTCAGGAACCTCAGCAATGATTCCATGGAAGAACGGGTTCTTGGAGAAGCCGTCTTGCTCCAAGTCTGCATGCGAAATACAGAGACACTGCTAACTTAAATGCAATATACCATGATAGTCTCTCTGTCTCAAATAATCTTGATTTTTGGTTTGACATGCTTACATTGTTGATTTCTGGTTGACATTGTGGGTGTATGTGATGTGTTGTTGTGTGTAGCTTTGTCTTTTGTATAATGCGACCTGTGTGTTTTTTGCTTTGTAGTGTTTGTTATTGTGCTGTTATATGTAAGGCACTACAGATGAAAATTAGCTTGAAGCTAAATCTGGTACAGTGCATCATTTATGCTGTACACTGTCCCAATAGATAAATATAATACAATCTGTTAGGAGTGTTTATCTCACCCCACTGTTAGTGAGTGTTACTGTGTGTGTGATAGGTTCATGTTGAAAGTGATTTTTGCTGTCTACCCTTTCAGTCATGTCATCCGACTTGAAACACGTGTGGCCTCCCTTGGGTTTTGTGAAGGTCAAATAAATCTAAAAGTAAGGTCAAGGCAGAGAAAGAGACTACAGTAACTGGACTTTTAACAGATCATTTTACAGTGTTTATTTGCAGTCTGACGTAAGTCGTGACGTATCAACCATTTTTGGGTCCAAGCCAGTCCCCAACTCTCGTCTTTTCAACAGTGCCCCTTGTTGTTTGAATGGATCTGAGTCAAAAAAACTTTCTTTATGGTAAGTTCTTCAATACATTGGCGTTATGTCAGATAAGCTATAATCATTTTAGCAGGCTGGAAACATATTTGGCAGTTAACCAGCAACGCTGCAGTCACTGGTCAAAGTGACCTGGCACAATAAGCTGGTCACTCTGAAGACACCTCATAACTTCTTCTTGAGATAGCAGCTGTGTTTGATGATGCAAATAATGAAACACAGTGTTTAATACCTTTTTGTTATGTGTTGCCAAATCAGGTTTAGTGATCCTTATATATTCATTTTTTCTTTTTGACTCAAATCCATTCAAACAATAAGGGACACTGAAGAAAAGACAAGAAGCTTGGACCCAGAAACTGTTGATACATCATGATTTACATCGGACTTAACAACCAGATTGCAGCGAAAAAAACCCCTGCAGCCCAAAAAAGCATTTTCCCCCACTTCAAACTGCAAACAATGTCAATTATGACTCTTTCTATTATGAATTTTTGATCCTTTTGACTTTTGATTTATTACCTCAGTAAATAGTTTCCGAATGAGTTTATGGTCTCATTGTCTAGTTTCAGATCTTCTTCAATACAGCATGATGTTCATTTTGTAAATCATGGTCCCATTTAGAGTAAAATAGATGATAAAGCAGGGCTTCACGGTGTGGCTACCTTGCAATTAACAAGTTGGCACCACAGTGACAACGTTGATTACATAACGTAACCATTGTGTAACCCCAGATTCACAGAGTATAGGTGTAGCGGCCGCTATTTCAGTTCATGAAAGTTAATTGTAATATTTTGATCGCCTAAAAAAGTCTTGTTAAGTGTTTGGTTGAACTAAAAGACCCTCTAAGGAGTCAACTGTTCAGTTTTTCCAGTAAGTACATTTTGCTTTTATGGTTTTACGCCTGTTTTTTGCTAGCGACAGTTAGCATTAGCATGATTACAGTTAACCATAGACTAAAAAAGAAGAGTTGGTAAAAATGCTTAAAATTGACTGTTTAGTTTTACTCAGTTTAATCAGATTTAATTCATATGTTGGCTTACAAGTTTGTTGAACTCAATTTCCTCTATTTTTCACTTAGTCTTTACTCAGCTTACTTGTTAACATTTTAGATTAGGGGGATACAAAAGCACAAGCGTAGGTTATCCCACTCCCACAGACCCACAAACTACTAATGATTTATTCATCAATACCTTACCTTTCTGTGTGATTTTCACATGGTCTGTGACTTTCTCATGTTCAGCCAATTCCTGGGAAGAAATAAAAAATACCATTTAGCCAATCTCTAACACAATATGTCAAATATCATAATAGTATAGCTCTTTAAAGTGTCATGAGATTCTATGGCAACAATCTAGCAAAACAAAGAAAACGTGAAGAAGATTGGCTGATGTCTCAAACTGCATCTTTATCTAACAAGGCTAATGAAATCCTCTCTGAGGAGGAGTTGCCGCAGCTTAGCGGATGTCAGAACGAGTTAGATGATATCTATAGACAGAAGGCCCAAGGTCAAGAGTGAGGTGGATGGGGGAAGGTGAGCGAAACTCATCTTATTTCTTTTGTTTAGAAAAATCCAAACTGAAAAAAATCATCCATATATGTTTTAAAAATTAAAGATAACTTTATTAATAATCACAAAGTGATTGCTTCCTTTTGTTCAGAGTTTTACAGTAAACTTTACACTTTTTTCAGAAGAAAAAACATGTCAACTTCTAAACTCCATTAAAAATTGCAAAGTAATTTCTTAAGATTATAAAGCACTTTGTGATGGCAAAACAACTCATGATGAAGTTCTGAACGGTATCCTAAACCTTAAAAACAACAAATTTCCAGGCAATGATGGACTCACTACAGAAGTCTATAAGAAATTTTCAAATGAACTGACCCCCTTTCTTTTTAATGTATTTTCTGAAAGTACTGAACTTGGAGGACAACCAATACAAGGCATCATCACCCTCATTTCAAAATCCAAAAATGATTTGCATTTTTGCATTTAACTTGGTCTCTTATTTACAAGCACTGTTCCTCTCCACATAAATATCTCATTTGGAATAATCGTGACATAATATTTAAAAACAAAATTTTTCCCAAATTGGTTTAACAATAATATTCTATTTGTAGAACAGTTATTTAATTCAGAGGGTCCTCTAATGAGTTATTCTGATTTTTTTTATCAGAATAAAATTATTATAATATTCCTGTCACCCCAAAAGATTTTGCCACAGATTTTGGATTGGATTATTTTATTTCAAACATGTTAAATAACAAAATAAAATATATTGGCAACGAAACAAACAAAACATGCTATTCAGAAAAACATTACTTACATAAGATAAGAAATGACATTGATATTAGTTGTTCTTTCTGTGGACTTGATAATGAAATAATTATACGCTTGTTTTGGAGCTGCCTTTACACTGCTGGTTTTTGGAAATAATATATTTGTTGTAACATTTCTGTTCAATTTTCATTATTATACAAAGATGTACTGCTTGTTTTTTTATGAAGTCTGCAGTGCAGAACAAAAATCTTTTCATCATCTTAACAAAATTTCATATTCACAAAGGTACATTTTCTAATAGACAATCTTTATTTAAAAATTTTTTTATAAATGAAATGCAGCAATACACTCTATAAACCAAAAAGCTGTTAAAACTCTTGATATGTGTAAATTATGGTTGTCTGGATTACTCTCTTTTTTTCTTTTTGCTTTCATTATTTAGTTTATTTGCCCTTTGACCCTTGCTATATATGTCTATTTGTATTTGTTATTTTTCAATTCAGCAAATAAAATTAAAAAAAAAAAAAGTCACTTCTCTGCTCACCATGATCATCCGTGTTAAGTCTTTGCAGTCCTCCACGTTGGCTGCGCGAATAATGTAATCCATGTCTATTCGGTGTGATGTGATGCTCACAGCACTGTGGAATCCTGGTCTGTTGTGGATCTGGAACAAGAGGCCTTTTTTTTTTTTTTCCTAGGATGGCGAAGTCATGACCCGCCCTACTCCGCCTCTGATTGGCTAGTCCTCGTTGCCTTTTTTGGTTGGGTTGGTTTGGTTTAGGCATGAGGAGTGAGATTGGTTAGGATTAGGGTAAAAAAAAATCAGGGTAAGCCAATCAGAGGCAAAGTAGGGCGGATCATGTCTTCGCCATCCTAGGAATAAAAATATCGTAAACAGGACTGAAGGAAGACGGCAGCAGTCCCTGGACTCGATCAGTAGACTCTAACCTTTCTAAACTGGATGAAAAGTGAGCTGAGAGCGCCCTCCTCCTGGAAGAAGGTGACCCAGGGTATCAGCTCCCCATGTGGATTTAGAGGCACGTTAAATGATTTTAAGACATCCGTCATGATGTGTTCACTAGCTGCATCTGATGGCTTTATTACTGTTTCACAAATCATTTACTTATTCTTTATAGACTGACTAATTCTTTACAGACAGGTTGTAACTTATCTCTGTCTGTGTGCATTCTGTTCCAGCAGAGGCTATAATAATCCTCTAGAGGGCTCCATTGGCAAAAAATGAGCTGTGGGCTTTATACATTTACCTTTTTATCCCTATAAAATTCACATTTTCACAACTTGCCAACATTTATAACTACAGACTATTGTGGCTTATTAGAAAGTGAGAGTACTTTTTATTAGTGTCTTACTAACATTTGTGGATTTCAGTTCAGATCCTCTGTAGCTCTTTTCAAGGAGGAGAGTGCTCGTGCTGTAAGAGGATATAAACCATCCACGACCTCTACTGTTTAATGGCTTATAACTGATATATTATGTTTAATCACAACGTATAAACTCTTCATAAAGGATGTGTTATTACACATAAGTGGCTGGGGTCTGTGCAGACTACAATAAAGACATATTGTGGACTATTTTCCTTACAAACTCAAGAATGCATCGGGGTCTTAGGATGGCGCTGTCAGTCACTTCTTCAGTCATCAATCTCAATAAACCATGGCATTTGATAAGAATGGATTCATGATGCCCTGACGATGATTTTGCAGAGTCAGATCTTTTGACCTTTCATGCAGTGTCAAAGTCCGGTCAGTTTCATCTATTGCTTTGATCCAAATGTCAGATTTATTGACCCACAGATCTTTCAGATCCATTTGGTTAAGAGAAATATCTAAATCTGATGGACAGATTAGTGACATTTAATGAACACATTCATGCTCCCCAGAGGACAAACCTTTAGTATTTAATCACTTTATAATCTTTTCTATACTGCTGCATGCAAGATAAATCATAATTTATGTGGTAGATTACTGTCGAAGCAGCTGAAATGCCAGTCAGTTTAGGAAGTAGGTGAGAGAGGTAATTAAATACCAAAGACACAGTACCTGCAGTTCAATTGCCTTTAATGAATCATGCAAAATGTACATGTACAGGCCACACACCCACTATAGCACTGAGAGGCCCCGAGTTAAATTACAGGATCAAATTTATACCAAAGAGGTGGTCACACAAGAATGCTTATTTGTAAAAGATTTAAATCTCAATGAGAATTTTCCTGGTTAAATGAATATGTTGATGCAGTGTGCATGCTAACAAGAGCAATACTTTGTATATAAAGGTTTGGAAGGTCATGTCTTGTTTTAGCCTTTCCAAAAAAAAACCCAAAATGTCTAAGAAATGGATTAAACACTGTGTTTTCCGCTCTAACATAAGCTGCAAGCTTTCGCATCCCGGGCAAACTAGCTTACTACCCAGAGCTAGCCTAGCATATTTTCAAAGACCACAGAACATACAGGATTTGGGAAAGTCTACACTCCCGCAAGTCTGGCTAAACTTGTTCCCTGAGTTTAGATTGATATTTGCCAAACACCTCGGTGTAGTCCTCATCCTCAACCTTTCCTTTTGTAAAACTGAAACCTATGTTTCCAACCATAAAACATACATCCAACCTCTGCTTGTACAAGTATGTCTTTTCCAAACAAATAAATTATTATATTTTTTTTATTTATCCAATCTAAATTTACTTTATCTAATTAGTTCTACACTGCAAGACAAACCCTGCTGTAGTATGTAGCCATCATGTGCATTTTACAACATTCTCATTTTAAAATAAGAGCTGAAAATATCAAAATATTGACTGGAGACTCAGTTTTCAGCCAACTCAATAAGCTAACACTAGCTAACTAGAAATGAGAAGCCTGCTTTTGTTTACTTGTATGTGAAATAAAAACCCTTTTGTTTGAGTATTTTGAGCGATTAATCTACCACCATTATCATGTATAATATGATTGTCAAGTTTTGGAACGGTGCCTCTGAGTGGCGCTCTATCCCCGCATTGTGTGAGTCGACCTCATGGTTACAAAGATCAAGAGGTTGTGAGCCCGGTGTTGGGTTAAGGTTGGGCCAGGTGCTCAAAATCCTCTCCACTGCAGATCATACAGTGGTAGCCCAAGTCAGTCGTGGCGTTGATGCAGCCCTGCTTAAAGTAAAAGTCCAGAGATGATTTGTGCCAGTCAAGAACGATAAAGTTGAGCACGGTGCAGCCGGCAGCCAGGGCCAGCTACGAGACAACAGGACAGACATGAGTACTGCTGTTCTGGAAATTTTCATTATTTACAGGACCTCCAAGGCATATTATTCATTATTTTGCATGTTAAACGAACAAAAGTGCAAATAACCCAATTTGCATAAAGAGACAACAGGTTTAAAGTACATTTCCATTTCTTAACTGTCACAGTTAAATGATGGACTCATGTTTTACTCACCTGCGCTACCTTGCTCATGAGTGCTTTACCGATGCCCTTCCCTTAAAGACAAAACATGCATTATTTGATATTTGATGTGCTTTTTTAAATATTAAAGCTTATTTTCTCCAGGCTATTATCACAAATTATAGCTATCACACAAAAACAATGACAATTATGTGAATATCATCAGTTCTACTGCATGTTTGAATCAGCGCACTGTACCTCTGAACTCAGGCATCACATACAGCTCCATCATAAACACAGACCTGCGCCCCAGTGTGCTGTAGGAATAGTGGTAAAGCGCATAGCCTATCTTCGTATGGCCTGAAGGAAAACAGTCGAAAATGTCAAGTCGAAGAGACAGTTTTACAGTAATCAACTTAAAAGATACTGTAGCTCTTAAGTGAGTAGTACATGCAGCGAGTTAGCTGTGACATCAGAGTGATACAGGCCTAGAGTTGGCGGTTCCCCCCTCACCTTCTTTGGTTCTGTGCTGTTCAGGAACCTCAGCAATGATTCCATGGAAGAACGGGTTCTTGGAGAAGCCGTCTTGCTCCAAGTCTGCGTGTGAAATACAAAGACAACTTACATGCTATCTGTTAGGAGTCTAACATGGCCCCCACCGACTCATGATGACAATGACAATAACTGAACTCTTATGGTGTATGTTAGTTTTGTTGATATTCATTACCTTTCTCTGTGATTGTCATTTCGTCTGAGACTTTATCATATTCAGCCAATTCCTTGGAAGAAATAAAAAAATACCATTTAGCCAATCTCTAATACAATATCTCAAATATTATTAAATAATAGTATAGCTCTTTAAAATGTCAGTGATGCATCATCAATCATACACTTCCGGTGCGTCTGCGTTCAAATATACACACATTTCATCCAATAACATCTCAATAATATAATAACAGCAACATCGTGTATGCAGAGTGATCTACTGACGTAAGCCTGTGAGTCATTTAGGCTACTAAACATCTTCAGAGTCACATACAGCTGCTCTACACACCTGGACGCGCACACGTGTCTGCTCACCATGATCATCCGTGTTAAGTCCTTGCAGTCCTCCACGTTGGCTGCGCGAATAGTGTAATCCATGTCTATTCAGTGTGGTGTGATGCTGACAGTGCTGTGATGTCCTGGTCTTTTGTGGATCCGGAAAGATACAACGTGAAAGTATATAACTATATAGGACTATAGGAAGACGGCAGCTGTCCTGCTGTCCTGAGTCCCAGCCTAGCTATGAGACAGCAGGAGGACAGACATGAGTACTGCTTTTCTGGAAATTTCCATTATTTACAGGACCTCCAAGGCATATTGTGCACTAGCTTTCATGTTAAACTAACAAAACTGCAAACAACCTCATTTGCATAAAGAGACAACAGGTTTAAAGTACATTTCTGTCTCTTAACTGTCGCAGTTAAATGATCGACTCATGTTTTATTAACCTGCGCTATCTTGCTCATGAGTGCAAGGTAGCGTTTTACAGTAATCAACTTAAAAGATACTGTAGCTCTTAAATGAGTATTAGATGCAGCAAGTTAGCTTATTAAGTGTAATATCAGAGCGATACAGCCCTAGGAGTGGCAGTTCTTTGGTTCTGTGCCATGGAAGAACGGGATCTTGGAGAAGCCATCTTGCTCCAAGTCTGCATGTGAAACACAGAGACAATGTCAACTTACAAGCCATCTGTTAGGAGTCTTTATCTCACCCGACTGTTAGCGAGCGCTGCTGTCTGTGTGATAGGTTCAAGCTGAAAGTGACTTTTGCTTTCTGACCTTTCTGTCATGTCATCTGACTTGAAACATATGTGGCTTCCCTTGGATTTTGTGAAGGTCAAATGAATCTAAAAGTAAGGTCAAAGGCAGAGAAAGAAACTACAGAAACTGAACTTTTAACAGATCATTTGCTGGCAGACAGATTACCATAAATCAGGTGGTCCAACTGATTATTAACACTGAACCACCTCTTTTTCCTTGTCCATTAACTTTGAATGACACCATAGTAGGAAAATATGTTTTTTATCCAGCCCTATCCAGATCCCTCTTTCAGAAAGACACTGTCTATTTTTCTTACAAACTCAAAGATGCATCGAGGTCTTAGGATGGTGCTGTCAGTCACTTCTTCAGTCAGTGGGTTTGACATTTCCGTCCATAATGAGAAATCTCAAAGAAGCCATGAAATTTGATGCCCAGAGGATGATTTTGCAGACCTCCTTTTGACCTTTCACACAGTGTCACAGTCTGGTCAGTTTCATCTTGACTTATTGCTTTGATCCAAAATTCCATAAATTATTTTTAGAAGCTATTGGCCATGTAAATTCAATAACATGTACTGTGGATATTCATGATCCCCAGAGGATTGATCCAAATGTCAGATTTGTTGACCCATAGATCTTTCATCTAAGGCCAGTTAGGCCATATTGTCCCTTTGGTTAAGAGAAATATCTAAATCTGATGGACAGATTACAGGGACATTTACTGAGCACATTCATGCTCCCCAGAGGACAAATCATTACCATTTAAGCACTTTATAAGCTTTCCTACACCACTGCATGTAAGATTGTTCTATGCAACACTTTAATGTTGTAGTGTGTAATAAATATTGCAGCCTGTAGAGGCCCCTGGTGAGACTTTAGACTTCTTGCTATGTCTCTGGGTGCAGTTTGAAGTTCTGCTGACCAGCTTTGTTTAGATCAATCTACAGATGTATGTGGGAGCCGCAGAAATACAGTAGCACAGCATTAGTCTGGTGTAAGTTTGATTATGAAGTAGTGTAGTAATTATATTTAGGCTGTTTGGTTGTTCTACTGAAATCTCAAGTTATTCTATTTAACACCGTAACTTCTGCTTCAGAGCACAAGCTGAGGATTATTTTTATTCATAATGAGGCTGATACAGTACACTCTGTTGGCCTCGTGTGTGTCTGTGTGGGTTATTGTGCATGTGGGTGGAGGGTTGTTTCATCATACTTTATAAGATTTATGCTTTTTTTCCCCCAGCAATAGTTTAAAAAAAAAAAAATTCACAGAAGGTGTCAGTGCCAGAGAGGTTATATTTAGTTCTAATAGCCTGTGATGACGCACATTGTGGACATGTCATCAAACTGTGAACTTCAGAGCCAGAAATAATAATGATCTTATGAATTTTCACTGTTTCATACAGGAAATGGCAAATCCCCCAAAAAATATAGAGCCAAGTTAGAGGAAGTGAGAAAGCTTTGGTGAGAGATGTAAGGCACCACGCAAAAATGATCAAATGATCAAATGACTGCAAATGAATCAATCCCAACTGTCTTTAAAGAACTATATGGACTGAATGGAAATGATAAGAAGATTTAAGATGGATTAAGCAAACAAAGAAGCCCGTTTGATACATTTCCCTGCCAGCATACAGTTTATGGGATTGAAAAAGGACATTACTCATACAAGAGGAGTGGTTCTTTCAGCAGGTTACATCATTCTCAAATACTAGCTGCTGAACAATGAGCTTCAACAGGCCTGTCAGTCCCTGCCAACAGCTCGAGGGCAAAGGGAACGCAAATGCAGCCCGTCTAAGCATCATTTTACCACAGATATATGTAAGAAACTCAGCAACATTCAAGTCTCGGAGAAAGATAAAGATAGCACAAGGACACAACCGTGTCACTGCAGAAAAAAACCTCAAGGAATAATATTAAGTGGTGAAAGTACATGTACTCAAGTGCTGTAGTTATTTGTACTTAACATTTCTTGAGTATTTCCATGTTCTGCTAGTTCATACCTCTACACAGCGTTTATTTGAGGCTTATCTATTTATTTATTTATTTATGTGAGAGCAGTTTTTCAGATTCCAGGAAAATAAAAATTATACTTGTCCACAATGTGCGTCATCACAAGCTATTTGAACTAAATATAACCTCTCCGGCACTAACAGCTATACAGTACGATGAAACAACCCTACACACACACACACAACATGAACATAGACTCAGAGGCCAGAGTATGTATATATACACTATATATATATATATATATATATATATATATATCCATAACTTACACAAATAATGCATCCAGTGCACAGTCAACTGGAGAAAATCACTGCTATCACATACAGACAACATGCTGCAACAGACTAATGAAGAGACTGAGCAGGACCTGAGTCAGGTCTCTTATCAGCTCAGGTGTGGCCTGTTTGGTTGAGGCTAAGTCTGATCCACCTAGGACTGGGCAGGAAGGAGGCTTTTCAACATATATATATATATATATATATATATATATATATATATATATATATGGTATATACAGTTTATTTATATAACATAACATTCTGATACAGATCCTTTCTACATACTTTTACTTTTTATACTTGTAGTGTATTTTATCTGTAAAATTTTGAATGCAGGAGTCTTGTACTTTATATATGGTTTTGTTACTTAAGTAAAAGTTGTGAGTTCTTCTTCCACCACTGAGTATCCTGTTATTATGTAACGCTAGTCAATGATGGAAAAGTTAGGCTTACTGGTTGACCAGCAGGAGAAACAATCTGTTAAAAGAAACAAGCAATAAGATAACACACGAATATGTTATCTGATTAAATATCTTTGAAAAGTTGTATTTTAAAAGCAGATATATTCAATATTTTTTATGATAACAATGTATCAAACGACAACATGTAATGTGGGAGTCGTCACTCGCAGTGATGACCCAACAGAGAATTATCAGCGACTACTATGCAGCTCCTCTCGGCTTTACAGAGCTTTATAGTGAGTTTCAGCTCATTGTTTAGTTGTCCAGCTGCAACTTTACTGTTTTGGTTCACTTTCACCGCTTTCATAGCATCGTTTTCAGCCACACTAGGAAGCTGATTTCAGTGAAAAAGCTCTAAAAGCCCACTGTACGTTACCTGCTCAGCACCAAACAGCTAACAAGCACGTAGTAAGTGACTAGCTGGTGAACATAGTCGAGCATTTAGCAGTTAAAGAGCCAGATATTTCCCTCAGGAGTTGGTAGAGACCAAAAGAAGAGCTAAAACAGAGTGAATACTGGACTTATATTCACCAGTACAGAAAAATGACTCAGTATTCTTCTATGTTGGATTTGTGGGAGCAAACGCCAAGACACATTCTCTGTATGCTTGCATATCTGGCTAATTAAACAGATTCTGTGTAAATAAGCAACTGTTTGCGAACAAGTTCAACATATCAACTTAAAAAAGTTATGATATGTCAGTGTTGTGTTTACAACTTGTTTCCGTTGCCCTTAAATGGCCAAAAAGTCAGTTAATACAGATTTAAGGAATTGTTTGTCTTAAATGCGTCAACTCTCCTTATTTTCTGAGAGTGAGATGAGAAGGTTGTTACCACTTTCCTCTAATTCTCGACAAGAAAATAGATAAGCATATTCCCCTAAATGTCGAACTGTTCCTTTAACTTTAAACTATGTTGTTCTAGTCAAACTCCAGTGCTTGCTCACACAAAAACAAACACCTTTAGGATTTGCATCGTCAAGTTTACCTTAAGTGTAATTATGTGT
The DNA here is from genome assembly GCF_910596095.1 of Thunnus maccoyii. Classification (NCBI taxonomy): domain Eukaryota; kingdom Metazoa; phylum Chordata; class Actinopteri; order Scombriformes; family Scombridae; genus Thunnus; species Thunnus maccoyii. The sequence goes on along the minus strand of NC_056554.1, from coordinate 14,844,372 downwards.
CAGAATATAGCTTATAAACAGGAAAAAGCCAAACCTAAAACTAAACTCAGTTACCAACTGATTTTTTAATGTAACAACAGTGTTTATGAACTAAATATTCTCTTTTCAATGCTTCTAATTCAAGTTAATCCTCTCTGTGAGATCCTTTGGTTGAAGAACAGCGTAATGATTCTCAGCGAAATCAGACTTCACAAAAACTACAGCTGGTTTAGCCATGTGTGAAGTCTGGTTTGAACTAATAAATGATGAATGACTCAGCGGACAACTATCTCTGAGATGGTCACTGTAAATTTTTTAACCTGAAGCCTTCTTGCAATAGTTTAGTGTACTAACAGGCTCGTAATGAAGTTTACCTCACTGCCTTTAGTTATTTGTGTGTTAAATCTACACTTAGACCGCCGTATAAATAGGAGGAGGTGGTTGCTCAGGGCTAAAAATAAATTTGTGAGAGATTTGTCACAGTACATGGTATTCTGCAGAGCACAGGGTGGGGAGGAAATGAGCAGGGAAAGGGGGATTTTGTGTGAGGCTGGTTTCAAATGCGCCGTAGACAGCTTTCTCCTGAACATAAGGTCTATGTGGCTATTAATAGCTCCAGCAAGACGGTGTGGCTCTTTAAGGGTGAGTAATGGCTGCTTTCATTGGACGCAAGCAGAAAAAACCAGAGCATTGCCACCGTTTTCATCAGCAGCCTCTCTGGCCTTGCTGATGACGTGCGCGAGACGTCCCTGACCGTTTTTACAGACGCATTTGAGGACTCATAAGCAGCTAGAAGCTGAGACATTGTATTAGTCAGTGGGTTGTGAGTAGGAGAGGAGAGGGGCCTCTCACCAGGCTTTATGCATCTGATAAATGTTAGAAAAACCCTGAGAAAGTATGATTGGTATGCAAGGAAAATGCAATTTTTTGTTTTTTTGGACGTCATATTTTAGAGAGTATTGTAGCAGAGGAAGTCAAAAAACCATTTAATGGATCTATTCTGACTCTGAGAACTTCATCTTATAATAATAGTTTGACATGTTGTGAAATATTTGCTTTATTTCTGAGACTTAGATGAGAATACTGATATCACTCTGTTTTGTCCATTCAATATGTAGCTGGAACCAGCAGCCGGTTCGCTTCGCATAAAGACTTGAGACAGAGGAAAACAGCTAGTCTGGCTCCGTCCAAAGCTACCAGCATCTCTAAACCTCACTAATTAACATGTTACATCTCATTTGTCTAATTCATAATCAGATTTTCCCTTGTTTTCAGTCTTTATGCTTAGCTAAACTAATTAGCTGCTGGCTCCAGCATCAAGAAAGCAGCTAAACGTATTTGCCAACACGTTGATGTATTCCTTTAATAATATTGTTGTTGCAGGGGAGGTTATATGTTTAACATTATCTTTTTAAAAAGTTAAAATAAACAGAATATACTTAAAATATTTACTTTCCCCATATCCCTTCCATAAGAACATGTTGGACCAGTTCAGCCAGACAATAAGAGAGGCAGATGACAGTAAATAAACATCATAATTTTGATCTTTTTTGATTTATTACAAATAAGTAAGATAAGAAAAGGTAATGTAAAGTGTAAAGCAGGAAATAGGCAGAGACAAATAGGAAAAAAGATACATTTTGACTTCAGGTTATCAGCTTTATTTTTTAAAAATGGATGTGATTTTTGACCTCTTTAACCCAGTGTTATGCAAGGAGGAGAGATATGAACAGATATGATTTTTTTTTTTTTTTTTTTTTTTACCAGCTGCTCAAAAAAGCAGTTGTTGTCGGTATCACAATTATACACTGGCAATCTTTACTAAGGTTCTCCAACATGATTGTATCTTTTCAAATGAATATCTTTAAATAACTAATTTCATATAACAACAGCAAACTCACATATTTCATTTGTCACTTCAGGACATAATAATTACATTTGTTAGTGCAAATATTAAGTCTAACATGCAGGCTGATTACAAGCTTGGAAATTGCTTGGAAAAGTGCAACACTTGTAAATCCAAGGGTGTGCTACTTCAATTCAGCACTAATGAATAGAGTGCGTATTACATAACAGTGACATTATTCACACCTCCAAATAAATAAAAAAATATGGGATTCTGTGTGCCAACTCTAGAGGGTCAGTTTGGAAAAAGATTTACGGCCAAGTTCTGTTAGCGTCATTAAAACGTACTGTACATATTGTACTGGCGTTCTAACACAGAGGTTAACGTTTAAACCTGGTACCCTCAGATCATCTAACATGTTGTCTTGATCTGCTCTGATATCGATATGATCGTAGACTTCCACAAATCTAGAAAAACAGGCCTTTGAGAGAAAAAGATGCTTGACTGATGGTAAATATTAGAGATATAGAGTTTGAGTACTTGAAATGTTTGACCCTTTACATTGACATAACCTGTATTTTAGTCAGCAGATACTGTACAAACCAGATCATATGCAAGAAACTGTTATTTTTAAGGACAAAAGTCACTCAATTTTCAAGTCATACTGATCTAGTCTTAATTATCCCCAGTTATTTTGCATACTGGACCTGAAAACTATCTAAGACAAAAAGATTTCAAATTTGTGAAATATGAATTCTGGCCTAATTTTCATCCCCCTCCTGACCACAAACTCATTCTGTTATTCACCCTCATTTTTTGGCGCTTCTATGAACTGTCTCTTTTGTTTTTATCACTGTCTGAATCTCTAAGAAAGTGCTGCCGGGGTCCAGTACACATAACGGCGGCAGCTCCTTCAGGCCTGTACAGGAATCCGCCTCCTCTTCCTGTTTAGTCTACCTTCTGATTGGTCCCTGAGCTGTGGAGCATTTCCACAACAAGGCAGTCATCACCGCATTTATCAATTTCTTTAAATAAAGGGGCAAAAAAGGCAATGCAAGCAAGTGTAATACAGTCAAAACAAAAGAGGAATCAATCCTGAGTCCTTCCTGTGTCCCTCCTTCAGCTTCCATAAATGCCATTTTTGGACATTACTTGCTTTCAAAGTAAGCGCCCTCCATAATTAGCTTTTGCACCACCAGATTAGTGTGTTTTTGTACATGAATACAAAGAGCAACAAAGCGCAGCTCAGCGCAGCATTGTGATAAGAGCTATTTAAGTGGCTGGATGCCTTCAATTCTGCTTATCGTGAGCTGACTCTGGGGATGCAGCAGCCACAATTACAAAGTTTTTGATGTATTTGAGGATGTTACATAACTGGTCTCCCCCCTGCAATAACAGCAATGGTGCTAGCCAGTGGTTGTAGTCATCAAGATATTCTTAATCAGAATGACATTGCACAAAACATAAAGACAAAACAAGAGGCAAATAAGTCTCATGATTTGAGGAATTCCCCCAGACAAACCCTTCCTCCTGTCTGGCTTAGTTGTGTTTTTACTTAAACCCAACTCAGTCTGACAAAGGGACAAAAAGGAAATTAGCTCATCAGCAGACTGACGCAACCGTCACTTTAAGATAACTAGATGAGAAAAAAGCAGACACCGTGTCATTCCCTCTGCTGCTTAACATTCCTTATTAGGACATCTGCAGCCAGTTGTGTGTGTGTGTAGAAGCACGGCTGGCAGATGTTGCTTTTTGTTTTCTGTGTGGTTTTTTTAACGGTCAGCCTGCCTCTCATAACCTCCCTCACACAGTCTGAGTCATGTGATCCCTGCTCAGGTCACTTGGCCACTAGCTCACCATGGGACTCTGGCTAAGTGGGACATGCAGTAGAAGATTAAACAATAACACTGCAGGTACATTTTCAGTGAAGATAAACAGACAACTCACTTTCCCGTAAGGAAAAGGCAGAAGCCTCTGATTCTGGCGCAGCTCCATGTCTGCACCCAGTTCTTGGTACATTTATCGCTCCAGGTTCATTGTCTGTAAGCCAGTGGCAAACATCCAATCTTTGCTATCAGTCTGGAATAAATTACTCCTTTTCACTCACTACTCATACAAAAAAGCGTCATTTACGAGCCCCATATTTCTATTTCACTGATAACCAACAGGGAGTGACTCCTCCGCTAACCCTCCAGCTTCCCTTTTCTATCCCAGATGCAGTATGTATGTATGAATGCAGTAGAAAGATTTCCTGACGCATTTTTAGCCTTAAAGGTATACTATGCAGGATTTGTCGGTTGGTGTTTGTAAACAAACAGCATCCAAAGTTGACCTCTCTTCCCTGGCTTGATACTGGAGAGAAAGAGAGAGAGAGAGAGAGAGAGCAATGGTGGTCGAGCGAGCTAGAGAGTGAATGAAGAAAGCGAGAGGAACTGGCGAGAACAAAGCCGTGAATAAGATAAATAAAATGTTATTTTCTGATTGTTTCATGGCGGTTACGTTCTAAAGCACAAATAAACTCGCCCATACCTCTGCACACCTCCGCACAACCCTGTGGTAAGGTGTTGCATCGCCAGATTTTGTGTGAATGCAGAGCTTCAGCCTGTCCGCTGTGGCCTCTCTGCTCTGCGTGTGTGTGTAGCTCAGCCCCGCCCTCGGTCAAGCAGACACACAGACCTGCAGCTCTTTACACATCCATGACACAGAGACAGAGAGCAGAGGAGAGAGACAGAGACAGTGATGTAAACTGGTCACTACGTTACGAGTCCCGACCTAACACCCTGCGCTCTGTTATTGGCTGGGGGCTACACACCCACTGCCCAAAGTCTATACATTGTTTTTTAGGAAAATCCTGCATAGTCTACCTTTAAGGGCAGGTCAAAACTGAGGTTAACTAAATTTACAGACAACAGCAACTACGTGTAAATCTGTTGTCACTGTACACAAGCATCACTTTTGAACTGTTTTAAAGCTACTACTCCCACTTTAGCCTCAGGGGTACTGCGAAAATGTAGTGCTGTCTTGCATATTTGCACACAGGTAAGCACACAGATGAGCACTTCCTGATATAGACCGTATTAAACTTTGAAATATAAACTTTCTAAAAGTGTCCTTGTTTGTTTGTTGTAGCTGATATCAGAAGCTGACGGGAAGTAAAATTGGAGCTGGGCTGTTCCCAAGCAAAACTGGAAAGGGTCAATAAATAGAAACAAGACTAAAAATCTACAGCAATTCTGTTAATTCAATTCAGTTCAGTCAGGCTCAGCAGTGCCTTGAGCTAAATGCTAACATTAGCATGCGCACTATGACAATGCTAACATGCTGATGTTTAGTAGGTATAATGTTTACCATGTTTGCCACCTTATTTGAGTATATTAGCATGCTAACGTTTGCTTGTAGGGACGAGTATATAGAATGAACTAATGCCACATACCACAGCATTTATAGATAGTTTGGAATGCCCGTCCCTAGATGGGCCTTTAAAACACATAAATCTCAACAATAAAATACATATGAAACTGCACAAAACTCAACGACAGGGAGCCCTGTTTAAGTCACATAGGAGCGAGGGAGATGGGAAGGATTCCCAAGTCAACAACTTGTGAGCATTCACATCATCTGACAAATCAGGATGGTTTCTACAGTTACAGAATTGGTTGTGGACTGAAAATAATGAGCTATATAACACTTAATCCTCTAAATTTCAGTTGAACGATGGGCTTTGGTTGTGAGGTATCCACTTCTGTTGGGTTTTCAGGCACTTCCGTATTATTAAGTGGTTATATGACTTAGATGTTGGATATAATCACAGCTTAGATGAGACATGAACACTATTTACAAGTCAGAAACTTGAAATTATGATAATTCAGATATAACATGAATGTGGCATAAACACAAAGTACAGCTGAGGCTGATGGGAATGTCATTAGTTTTGTAGGTATTGGTCATAAACCCAAAATATCGGACAAATTAAAATCTTGACGTGGATAAAATTAAGGTGTCACCATTTCAATTTATCCTGTGGGCAACATTAATGTCTGAACCAAACTTCATAGCAATCCATCCAACATCTTATCTTCTGGTTCTCTTTTTAGATTCCCAAAAGCAAAAGCTCACAGATATAAAAACTCTTTCATCCCTTCAGCCATCTTTCAACTTAACTCTGTGAGGAAAAGGTGACTTTACCACACAAACTTACTCAAGACCCAAATGCTAGATACCTTGAAAATTTACATCATTTATGTATTTACATTGAAACCATTTGTTTTAATTTGTGTCCTCCTCTGCTTTATGTTGTATTTATTAGATGTTTTTATGTTGCGCAACCAATTGTCACTTGGGGACAAATAATGTAATTGATGGATTGAACAGTTGTAGCAGTTTCACTCAAAACCACAAATGTCAATCTCTTGGTGGCGCTAGAGGGAAAGTCAGTAGGATTCATCCTCTGGGGACCATGGATGTCAATGTGACATTTCAGTCTGGAACAATATGATGGACCAATTGACTGACATCAGCATCTCCAAAATAACAAAAAGAAATGAAATCATGACAAATAGAAAAATAAAGTGTAACTCCAGGATTTATTTAGAATTATTATTATTATTACCTGATGATAAAACACTTTTACAAAAGAATTTGACATTTTTAATACCTATTGTCTCTGCAGTGTTTGCCTAGCCAACACCCACCTATATTTACAGACAGCAAACAATAAACAAACAGAGAGCTGTACATCAGTCCACAGCTCCACACATGAAAACACCCTGCAGCTTGTGATATGCACGTAGTGTATCTAAACTCCAAACACACAGAAGCAGGGAGCACATAAGCTTCTGTAGCAACATCCTGAGGAAATCGCCTCTCCCTTAAAGATTTCTGAAACGAGGCATCAAAGCTTGGGCTGCAGCCAGTCAGATTAAGTAACTTTTTAAGTGGCAATAAACCCCCCGTGAAGATGTCAAACCATTTAAAAGTGATGAATTCACTATTCATTCAAGTTTGTTGGAACTTCTAAATGATAAACTCTGTTTCTTTAGTAACTTCCTTTAGATTCGATTCTTGTAAATTTAGGCGAATAACAGGAAAACCTGACTAGGAGGCCAACAGATACAATGAACCCCCACTGACGACTTCTCCTCTGAGTAACTGAGCCATTTCCTTCTATGAAACCAGAGTCCTGTTGTACTGGTTCAGGAAGGCGTGACCAGGGGAGTGGATGAAGCCTTGGCTTTTCAACTAATGATTTAATCCGGTCACTTTCACTGGAAGAGTTGCCATTGTCACTTGATTGATAACATGCAAATAGGCAGCGACATGCTCATTTTCTCTTTCCCATCAGACTGTATTGTTTATATTCCCTTATAAGACCAGCTATGTCACAAACTTCTGAGTCAAATGATAAATACAAACTTCTGTGCAAGTTGTGTAACCCACTAACTCACTGGAACTGCTGCATGTATTTTTAAGATCAACAGATTCAAGAGATCAACAGAGGTATTTGTTTTCCATCACACTCCACACTGAAAAATTAAAGTCAAGCTGACAATCAAAACGCGTGGGAGCGACTGACAAGTTATTATGAGACTTCACTCTGGACCAGATCTGAATTGGATGACACACTTCTCATACCATACGTGGACAGAATAAGGACTCCTCCTATCCTGTTCTCTCCCGTAGTAAATATTTGAGAACAGAACACTGACCTGTAAACCTACAGTTACCAGTCCTGTTTTCATATCTCCACGCCTCATCCGACTTCCCCTTACAGGCCAATGCTCCACCAGCACATACTGGTGTGTTGATGTGTTTGGTATTCAGGTAAATAACAACTAAAAAACTGGTATGACTAGAAATGATGAGGTTGGCAAGATGACATTACAGTAACACACAGTTCTTATGCTGGTGGCAGATTTTAAAAGAGACAATTTAACAATGATTTTCTGAACTACTGTTTAAATGTTTATTCATACATGCCATTTCTTTCACTATTAGTTAATATGTTGCAGGATTGTCTGTAGAAAAAGGCCTGAATCTGGCAACTCCTGACTGTAATTTTATTTCTCTTTACTTTTCATTCATTTTTACAAAGAAATGTCATTATAAAATCATGAAACAACCTCAATGGCACCTTGAAACAGCCCTGAAGCTGTCTAAAACCATATAATTTATATTTTGTTTTATCCCTCTATGTTTGACCCCTCCTTGACATTCCTGTTTTTATTGTATTTTCTAAATCTTGTTTTATTTCTCTACGTTCTCTATGTTGAAATATGTATGCTGAAATTGCACCTATGTTTTATGGTATTGCATTTTGTGAGGCACATTGTAACTCTGGTTTTGAAAGGTGTTATAGAAATAAAGTTTACTGACTCATTAATTGAATGAGACCAATAGCATCATGACGCTAACACATCAAGATTAAAAAATACCCTAAAACATCAACAGCCACTTAGTAAGGCAATGATACTTTGTGCACTGTAAACATTTCAGTGTCATTTTTTATCTTCTTGATATATGGGCAACCCACATTTGACCCAATTTGTTTGCTGTTGTAGTGTTTGCTGATATAAATAGCTGACGGGAAGAAAAAGTGAATGCAGGCTGTTCCCAAGCATGAAACTACACCAAAAGGGTCAATAGTAAATGCTAACATCAGCATGCTAATATGCTAACATGCTGATATTTAGCAGGTATAATGTATACCACTGTGACCATCTTAGTTTAATGTGTTAGCATTCCAATAATTGCTAATTAGCACTAATCACGCAGAAAAGCTAGATGAAAGCTTAAAGGCAAGTCATTATATTTCATCTTGAGGGGGACATGAATGTCTGTACCACATTTAATGACAATCTATCCAATATTTGTTGGGATATATCAGTCTGGACCAAAGTGGTGGACCTGCTAGCTTAGTAAAAAAATGATTGGCAGCTCTGACGAATCAAAAGTAGGTTCAAGGTTGTTTTTATAGCGTTGGTTGTAATGGTGCCATGGACAGACTGTAATGTCCTCTTTGCCTCAATAGGACTCGGAGATAGCAAAACTGGAATGCTGCCTTCATTGTTGACAAGCCTAGCTGCTGTACTGTAGATACACATCAGTAAATGCCTATGACATTTGATTTAGAGCAGTTTAGAAAAGGGAACCAGGCATAAAAAACTTCTGCTATGAATGGATGGATGCTTATAGTGTCAATTTACTTCCCAAGACACTGTATGACAATCAGAGCAGAGGTCATGGCCCTATAAATATGATTTTGACATTTCCATGAAGTAAAGTGTCCCAGTTAGCTCAGTAAACCTGCTTCTTGGAACAGGCCCTTATTCTCATAGGCTCTTTGCTTCTCCAGAGTTGGAATAACCTTCCAGTGCGTGTCAATTATTGCCTCTCTTAAGAGACAATTGAAAGCTATTCCCATCATGTTTTTGGTACACTGTGTTTTTGTTCCTCCAATTCCCCAAATTTCTCCCTGACTCATTCATGCTTCATTGTGTTGTGAAGTGTTGTAACATGCTTTCTTGGACCGCCCATTTTCCTTCAATCTGTCTCTTCTAGTTTTAGAGATTGTCTTTGATTCCCCACAATGACCTGTTATAACCTCCTGTAAGTGTTGAACACTTGTTGGTTTCAGTCACAGGTAGTAGTAATTTAAATTAATAGAGGGCCAATTAGTTTCTGAACTATTGGGTGTGTCTGCAGTAGCGGCCACACCTCTTACTGAGGTGTCTGTTGCAACTGTTTTTTTGTAAGCTAACTGGGGGATCTAAAAAAACACTTTGCTCTTTTATACTTAGAGAATGACATTTAATTATTGATGATTTACAGAGCTGCAAATTCTCCTGCAGCAGGAATATTAAAAATACAATATTTTCCAAACCAACCAAATGGGGCCAGAAATGCAAGGTACACTGCCAATTGCTTTTCATAAACTGAAAATATGTTTTTCATGTGGATTAAACATGTAAAAAATCAAATAAGCAAGGAGCTTATTCTATGTTTGCACTCCAGGAATGGTATTCTCAGTAGCAGCCAAACATTTTTGATCTGGCAAGGATCTGAGTAAGATCAAAACATTGGCCTCTCTGATTAAATTTTGTGGCTTGTAAGTATGCAGCTGTTGCTACTTTTTTATATTTATGCTGCTTTCTAATAGCCTTGCACCTATGTGGTGTGCTTATTATTAGTTTCCCCCATCTCTCACTAGTAGCACCATCTGAATAACTCCAATACAACATGCCAGATGCTCTCACATGACCAAGAACCGCAGCTGCACCCCTGCCTCTGCCACGGTTTGGATGCTGACTCTGTTCTCGCTGCTCGTTGTGAGATACGTAGGGAGGGTGGGTGCCTGTCTGAGATGGTCCATTATGTCACCGGTGCCCCAAGAATAGTTTCAGTGTGTCTTGTGAGGCACTGAGGCAGTTGTGACGTCCAGAACTTTAACTTGTTGGGCCAAACCCAGAAGAAACAGGGGCCCTACTGTTTCCCCATGTCAGGCACACCCAGCTCCACACACACACACATATACACACACACAGACGCATACACACATGGAAGCGTTTAAGGTTTTCCTCTGCCACTGTTAAAAATGCCCCCAGAATAAACAGTTGAAGCAGATCTTAACCAGTGAGGCCAATGATCCCCATTAGAGACAGGCTGTGACGCAATGTGATGCTAGTGAAATGTAGTGGGTTTCAGATGTTTGTGTCTTGTGAAATCATGCTGACGGCTGTTTTCATTCACTTCAAATATATTTTTTACTTACTAAAAATTTTTATTGTAAAATTATATTTATATTATTTATGATCACCTGTCTTTTGTGGTACTTGTGTTTTCTCTTTCCTTTTTTTGTGGACACATCTCTTTGGAGGTGTTCTAGGCAAGTCCAACTGGTAGGAGACCCGGGGCAGAACCAGAACACGCTGGAGTGACTACATATCTCCTCTTGTCCGGGAACGCCTTGGGATCTCCCAGGAGGAGCTGGAGGGCGTTGCCGGGGTGAAGGATGTCTGGGTTTACTCAGTCTGATGCTACCACGACCTGTTCCTGGATAAGTGTGGGCCATTCATTACAATTACATTACATTTTTCAAATAAACTTAACTATATTTTAAACTCCCCAAAAAATTACAAAGAAATTTGAGGAAATGTATTTAAAATACTATATCTTATTAAGATATAAAATATGAGGTTTCCATTTGAGGTAAGGATGCAGCTGGGTTTGAATGAGTAACCATCATATATGCTACTTTTGATGAAAAGTGAATACAGAATGTATAGGCTACAGGCAGTTTAGAATAAGATGATTTTACCAAACTTACATGAGTCTACTTGAAGATAAAAGAAGGAAAAGGGGGTTAAATATGTACAGTGTGTAAATAAATGTGTAAGTAAGTGTGTAAATCCCCTTCTCTTCTGATTCTCCTTGACCTGAGTGCTGTGGATCACACTATCCTCTTAGAGTGCCTCCACACCACCATTGGACTGTCAGACTAGGAGTGAGTATGTGTCACTGGGAGGATGCAGGTCTAGATCACTCCCTGTCCCCTGTGGTGTTCTGCAAGGATCAGTTCTTGGCCCCATCCTGTTTACCCTCTACATACCTTTCCTTGGACATGTCATCAGCAGATGTCTTTTCATTGCTATGCTGATGATACCCAGCTGTACATCAAAACTGCTCCAAGCCCTTCTGTCACACCTCAACACCTGTCTTGAGGTGATAAAGGCCTGGATGAGCACAAATATCTTCCAGTTAAACAGCAGCAAAACTGACACTCCACACCAGATTCAGTCATCTCACCTTTGACAGCCAGGACATCCCCCTTTCTTCCTCAATCACTAATCTGGGTGTTAGGTTTGACCCTCAGCTGACTTTTGATGACCATATAAGACATCTATGCAAAACCATCTCAAAAACATCTCTAAACTCCGTCCCTCTCTAACTCTGTCAGATGTAGAGAAACTTGTCCAATCCTTTATCTCCTCAAGACTGGACTACTGCAGTGCGCTATTCACAGGGATCCCTGGCAGGAGCATCCAGAAGCTCCAGTACATACGTGTGAAAACACAAACATATAACACCAATTCTGTTTTCATCGCACTGGCTCCCTGTCTCCTTCAGGACTATCTACAAAATCCTGTTACTGATAGACAAATCCATCAACTACCCACAGGAACTGATCATACCACAAACCTCTAACCACACCCCCAGATCTACCAGCAGCTTGCTCCTCTAGTCCTCCTCCTCCTCCAGTACTAATCTCTGCACCATCGGGGATCGCGCCTGCTGCTCTGTTGCACCGAGCTTGTGAAACAGCCTTCCTAACCATCTGAGGGCAGTACAGACCCTAGTCTCTTAAAAAAGGCCTAAAAACCTTTCTGTTAAAGTCCAGATGAAACAGCCTTTTGAGAGTATTTAACATCTGTATTGTGATGTATTTCTGAGCGAAACAGGACAGACAGGTGGTACATAAAGTTGGGAGGAATCTGATTTGAACGTTAAAAAGTGGGCATGTCAAAGTGAATCTTAGCTCTGTGACGCTAAAAGTTAAAGATTGCTTGATGGGTGGATGTCATGATATTGTTGGTTGGTTCAAGCTTACATAAGCACATATCATATTTTATCAGTCATATTTTGTTTTACAGGAAGAAAACATGATTGGATTTTGATATAAGAATACAAAGAAACTGATTTTTTTGCATTTCTTTTGGTATATATTGTTAAATATGCACACAGTATGACCAGGGATGTGATCTAAAAGGGTTAAATAGGCTTTTTTCATTTCATCTTAACTTTAAGAAAGGCTTTTTCATCTTAACTCTTAATACTATTTTCTTTATGTTGTGTGTTCTGTTATAAATATTAGAGCACTTTCGGTTTCTCTATGATTGAAAAGACAGCTTAACCATGCATTTCTAGTAAAAGACTACTGCCAGTAAAATGAGACAAAGCTAGGTTAATTGTTGTCCATCCTACCATATACAGTAAGTCCCTCTCCTCTTATAAATCATTAATTTCGCCCTCAGACCTCCCTCTGCTTACTAACACCAGCCAGCCTCCTCTCTGCCCAGACGCAAGCGCTCGTCCACGTGCGTGACGGGCACGCGCCTACGCTGTTTAAAACGTGTGTCCTCGGGGCTGTCTGATTCACTCAACTCATACACGTCCACCGGATAAAGCAGAGCATGATTCAGTCTGTACACACGCTGTTTCACTGTCGTATATATGCGCCAGACGGACACTGAGCTCAGAGAAAAATCAAACAGAGAACTGGATGAACTGACTGCGAGTTTGTCAACACCGACGGAGCGGTTAACCGATTTATTTGTCACATTTACCGACAGTCAAACTGTTGGGGTTTTTTTTGTCAGCGTGCATGGTATTAGACTCTCACCTGACGGGACTCTGCGGTTCACCTGAGGCGCACGAGGACATCGTTTGCATGAATCTGTGGCCAGGTAAGACCGATTTTTAAAAAGGATAATTTAAATACGCATTTTATAATTTAAAGGCAGTTGTAAAAACATTATTTAATGCTTTATTCATGTTGGTGAGCTGTTAAGAAATGTAACTTTTTGCAGTTTCCTGCCACGAACTTCTCTACGAGACCCGAACTACCTTCTAAAAACTGTCAACTTAATGTTTTCTCGCTTATTCCCGAGATATACGTTGCATATCACAACTATTTCAAATAACCAGGCTCTGCTGCTTAATCCGGCAGAAAAGGAAAGAGCTCAGGATTTGAAGGAACTCAAGTTTTTTTTTTTTACAAATAGTTTGCTTTTGCTCCATCAGTTGCTTTTTATTGGAGCTGCAAGTCAGAAGACTGAGTGTTAAGTCTCAGCATTGTAGCATATACTCTTAATATATAACTCTTAATTGACAATCCTCTTACTCTATTGGTATTTTTGCTATATATTTAGAATAAAGTTTGGAGTAAGAATCTCTCTATATTGTGCAATGGTTTTACAGAAGTGATTAAGCAAGCATCTCCTATCCATTTCCAAAAGCTGCAACACCAGGATACTGCTGTGATTTGACAGCTCTTTGCACCAATCATATAGACGTTCACTCAGATCTCATGAAAGTTACTGTGATGCAGGCAATGTTTTTGTTTTTTTTTAATACCCGGATGCAAATTTGGAATGTTTGATTACTGTGTTTATCCAGTGATAGAGAAAAGCAGTGTTGTATAGTGGCCTTGGTTTTATTCCAAAAACGTGTTTGTGTGTGTATCCAAGAGGTGAAAGTTATCAGTATTTCTGCATGTCTGTGGCCCACACATGTAATTGCACGTGTGCATGTCCTAGGTCAACCTAGGCTCTAGGTCAACTTGCATTTTGTGATGTGACATACTCACAGAAGCATGCCATTGTTTGAAAGAGAAATATTTAGGGGGGGAATGCAAAGCTGTTTCCTGCACAGGGGGTTGACTAACAATGGCCGCCACTTTGGAACAGTCGGCGGTTTTCTCTGCCGCTCACTTCTGAGGAGGGAGCTCGGATGTTGAAAGAATGGCAAAGAAAAGAGAAAGGGGAAAAAATAAAGTGTAACACAATGGAGAACAGGCAGTTCTGTGGGTTTGTAGGGTGGGAGACAAATGGGAGGCCAGATGTCTTGGTTGCATAAGACTTGAGTTGGCAAGGTCACAGAAGTCTTTAAGTCCGCCTAGAAGTAATGGTATGGCAATATGTGGGTGGTGTTGATAATACTTGGCACGGGGTAAAGTTTAAAGGCCATGTACCTTTTGTGTGTTACAATAATCTTCCATTTATTTCATCAGTGTGTTTGTACATTTCTTAAGGGTTCACTACTGTGAGGACAAAGCCCAGACCAAACCTGACTGTAAATATTTAATGGATAGTGTCTGTGGTAAATGAATATTCCTCACTGAATGCGTCACTTTCGTAACTGATCCTGTTTGGTGGCCTTTTGTTTTTCCACACTGTGGTACAAGATGTGCTGACTGCATGCCTTTTTTTTTTTTTTTTTTTTCCTCATCAAGGAGACTTGCGGAGTTAAAAGCCACAGATTGAATGTAGCAAATGAAGAGCTGCTTCATACATAAAAAAATCCTCAGTGTCCTGGATGTACTCTTTCCTTCACTTTATTTAACTCTGAAAAAAAGCTTTATCCTCTGTCTTCCTCAATTATTCATGCCTCTTTTGAAAGGGATCCGCTAACGTCACTCTCTTTATCTGCCTCATTTCAGATAAAAGCAGTGGATGCAACTACGCTCCATTTATAGAAGAAAGGTGGAAGAGCGGGAGAAGTTCTGAAGAGGACCAGCTGACCATCAGCACCTCAGCAAAAACTTCCCCAAAGCCCAGCCTGAAACGCAACATGTCCCTCAGCACTTTCCACCTCATGCAAACCCTTAAGAACTCTCCTGCTGCACTGCGGCGCCGCTTCCGCCGTGACCGCACGGAGTCTTTGTCCCACGGTGACCCTCTCTTCAAGGTCCACTACTTGGGAACAGAGAAAATCTTCTCTCTAGATAGAGAGCAGGCCCAGGATGCTATTAACCATTTGCTGGAGGGTATTGCTAACGGGAAGAAGCTGAGCAAAGATCACGCCCTGGTGGTGCGCCCGAGATACGTCGAGGTCAAGGAACTGAGTACGGGTCGGCAGCTCACAAAAACATACCTTCAGGACATTGCATACTGTGCCGCAGATGCCAACCGACCCAATGTCTTCCTGTACATCTGCAAGCATCATGGGCAGCAGCTGCAGTGTCGGGTGTTCTGGTGCAGCCGGGCCGAGAGAGCACGAGACATGACCGCTTGTCTGGCACACTCATTCCAACGGGCGTTGAGTGACTGGCAGCAGGACGGCTCGGCCACGCTGCTGCCAGGAGAGGTGAAGGGGAAACGTGTAGACGAGTCGTCCAACTGTCCTGGCAACACGAAGAGCTCCACGCTTCCTGCTGGTCTGGGAAAAGGTGAGCTATGAGTAGCTATCTTAAACCAAAAAGGAAAGGCTGTAAGTCTAGAAAGCCTTTTTATGGCTATTGAACCTTTATCATGATTTGTTATTCTTATCACTCTCTCCTCTCTTGGTAAAATTGTTGAGAAAGATAAGATTTCTAAAGCTGCTGACCTCAAGCACATTTAGTGAAAGTAATGACAACCAAGAGCTGAAGTAGGTGTTAGTAAATGAATAACCTCACTAGAACACTTTAAAGTCAAGGTTGACAAACTACTCGGGCTGGTTGGATGTTCATAATTAACATTTAAAACACCAATGTGAGCTTTTCATCTGCAGCAGCCAAGCTAACATGACTGACCCTAGTATCTCTTTTGCTTTTCAGTTCACTGGAAGAAGAGAGGCTCAATGTCACGCAGCCCCCTCAGGGCCATCACCAGAAGAGGATCTGCCTCTGACAGCTGGAACTGAGCCCCTGCTTTAACCCTTCGAACACGGGCCCACGTTAACCTAACGACAACCTCAAGGATGACCGCACTGATGGGAGGGAGGGAACAATTACAATGCAGACGAAAGGACAATGGGGATGTGGGGGAGTTGGTTAAGTCCATATTTGGACACACGAGGATTCTGCTTTTGAAAGGATGTTGCCATAATCGGTGAGTCAGTGTATGGACTTGAAGGTTTTTTGACGCAGCAAAGTCGTCCTTTGACTTTTGCAAGAGTAGCGTCCAACACGGCGCAAGATGTTGTTGACAGCTGCCTTTGTTCACATGTCAACAGCTATGTAAGGACTTGTGACTGGCTGCAAGCCATTTGAAGACCGGATTGGTTCATTTCTATGGCTTTTGTTTGTTTAAGTAGTTGTTACATGAAGCCACCAAAGGTTTAGTCAGTTGGAGAGACAATTAAACCAACAATCTTTTGGCTGTTGGCCAAAACTGGAAAAAGACGACAAGTCTTTATTTTTGAAGACTTTTTAAAAGTGTTTTATTTACTGACATTTGTGACAGGTCATGATTTTATTGTAATTTTTTTTTTTTTTAACCCTGTGGCACTAGCAAGCATTTTTCTCTTTTATTTTTGAATACGATGGAGAAAACCATACTTGTGACCCATGATGTGACAGTTTTTTTTTCAAGATTTTGTCGAGATTCAGAGGGAAAAGCAAACATGGCATACAGAAGTAAAAGTGATTATAGTCTGTGTTGCACATAAATGCAGCTACTTACAGTTAGTAATTTCTGAGCACTTTTGAGTTTCCAGCTGTTAAATTCTACATCTGAACACATCAAAGTTCCTTTTTCATCATAAATCAAACGTTTTATCATGTCTTACTACATTTTAAGAGGTCATTAGTTTCCATTAGTTTAGTAGGCCCAGCTGCATTATAAATGAAAAAAAAAATAGACCTTTTGCAGAACATGCAAGGTCAACAAAATCCTCCCCTTAAGCACACAGCAGCATTCTGCAAGAAAAAACCTCAAACAGATCCTGACTGTCCACAGCGATAAATCATTTGCATTTATGTGGAAAAAAAAAAAAAAAAACCCACTCAGTCACGACTTGCGGGTTTGTTTGTGTCCGAACACTGGGAACGCTGTGTTCCCTTTGCGGAGCCTCTGTGTGTGTGTGGAATGCGCCGGCCATGCACCTGCATTCCAATTTGGGGGAAATTCGAGATAGAGAGTTTTCTCAAAATCCCCCAAATTCTTCCCCCCTCATCCGACCATGACTTTGCATATTGAGCGGCCTCATCAGTAGATGCTACAATGTGCTTTTAACTCTGAGCCCTCGACTTATTCACATTACCAAAGCCATAAAAGGTTCCCTAACTGCTTAAGTCCGTTTTTAAAGTGACGGTTACAAGGCATTGATATGTGCAGTATTGCATAAGTTGCTCTGATTCATGTCTTAAGGTTTACAAATGTTACACAGAGATGTGAGAATTAGCAGTGCACCCCTGAGGCTACCATCCATTTTTCATTTTTGTGTTTCCGGACCAAAACTAAGCTAGAGATGTTGCCTTTTTTTTTTTTTTTTTTAAATCAGGAATGGTGCCTGTGTTTTTGACTGATGTGCCACTAGGTTTTTCTCAGTTAATTTTGAAAGTTTTGTACTCGTGATGTATCTCTCCAATTACAAACGGCACAGCCCCGATCTCAGAAAAGGGGCTCAAGTGCCTGCTTTAAGATTTATTTTATCAATGTACTGTTTTTATGTCAGTATGTACATATTTAATTAATATGTATTTTATGAAATATTAAAACTTTTTTATACTGCATTTTCTGTTTGTTTTTTCAAGTGTCCTCTACATGTTGTTCTCATACCGCTGTAACGTTCAACAAGACAAATATTTAAGCTTTTAACTTCTGCAGCTTTGACCCTGACGGTGAATGAGATGCATGATAAACGAGCCTGTTTCCAGGATTGAACACTCGAGTTTTAAAAATGTTATATTTGGCCCGAGAAAAACAGAATTCCTGTGTGGGAGAGGGAGAGAGTGGGATTGAAGGGTTCGGGGTGGCAGGGCAAGACATTCAGAGAGGTCCTGGGATTTTTAATCTCAGTCATGTGACTGATTTCCCAGGGTCTGATACATGGGAATACCTTCCCAACTGTAGTAAAGATGCAGCTACAGCTACATTTGGATACTGCTGCAATAGGTTTGTGCACTGTGTGTGTGTAGCGTGAGTGGTGTCACAAGAGCTCCATTCAGACATTTTGTTTGTACGTGTTACATAAACACATATGATAAGTCAGATTTTGCACGCAGGTATACTCATTCAATCTCTTTGCAACGTGTGATTTTTACAAAACCAGGAAATGTACCACAACACAAAAAAATCTGTTAAACAAAACAGAGTTCTGATGAGTTTATACATATCTGAACCTATTTTCTGTCTCTTTTTTTTTCTACAATACATCCATAAAAATGCACCATGAAGATAACAGAAGGATATTTATGGTCACTCCTCTCCGGAAGAGTCCTGCTGCTTGGGACTGTTGAGCAACCCGGAGCTCTCTCTGTGCCGTTGTAACTCCAGCAGGGAGTGAACGTGGAGACGCCTCAGAGGCTTCACCTCTTCTACCACTGAAAGGAGAAAAGTATCATCAAATATGTTCACTGAGGCCTGTAAACAAAGTGTAAAGTGAGGAGAAAGGCAGCAGGTCTGAACCCTTCATAATGTGGCTAAACAGCACCACCTGCTGGCCTGGATAATAATAACAGTGTATTAATATGCAGTGATAATGTAATATATACTGAACTTTAATTCACCAGAAATTATAGCATTTCAAGTAAGTGATCATCTAATTCTTCTCTCTTAGTGTCCCTGAAGCTAAAGTGAAACTGAAATGACACATCCTCTTGCTATCATGCACAATTTCCTGAGATTAAATCACACCTTTGTCATAGTGCAACTCATCCCGATTCCCGTAAACCACATACATCTCCAGGAAGTTGAGGAGAGCTCCTGTGACGAGGAAGCGGTCTGGGAGGGGAAGGCTTTTGATGTAACGCATGTCCAGGGCAAAGGGGTTAGAGGGAGAGGGGACGGTACACAGACACACCAGCTCACTGACAACATCCCACACACGAATACCTGGAGGAGTGGAAAAAAAGGACAGAAAAGCTTTTTTTTTTTTATTTTTTTTTTTTAAATTCTAATCCAACAAAAAGCACATAAAGCTTTTTTCCACAAACCAAATCCACGCTAAACATTAGAAGGTTAAACTCAAGCGAGGACATCTGCATCTGATTTAGCTCATGGAAAATGGTGTAATTATTGAATCTGTGCAGTGAAACAATAACTTTCTCCTTTTTGGATTCCACACATTGTTTCCATACCTCGTGTTTGCCAGTCAGCGATGGACTTCAGTTTCATAGGCGTGTCCTTGACCATTGAATCAGTCCCTCCGATGTTGACCAGGCGCTCGTGATTGGAGCGTATCCAAGCGTGTGGACGTCCGTATTTGACATAACCAGCCACTAAAAACAGAGTGCAGTTCACCTCCTGTAGAGGGACAAAGTTGAGGCTGTGAAACTGAGTGTGCAAGTGAAACTCACAGGGGTTAGTCTGTATTAATGTGTCCTACACTTTACAAGCATCTTTCAAATATTAACTGGTTCAGAGGTTTCCCTCTTAGAAAGCACTTACAGGCACTGCTATCTCTCTTTCACTGGGAGATGCTGGAAGAAGATGCTCCTCACTGCTGGCGTCCCTGAGGGCACAGAAAGAGGTCAACCAATGTGTGTTTATGTGTCTTAAGTCTGCTGGCAAAGCAGGTTTATTTATTTTTCTTGCGCTGTATGAGCTTATTTCATGAGATTGAGATGGCCAGAGAGATCTGTCACAAGTCATTTAGAGAGTTATACATGTACATCCATACCTGGGAGCTTTTAAGTGCTTTGCTCGAGGCCTCAACAGTGATATTTGCTTTATAAGAAGAGTGCAACAGTGTGTCCCATAGAAAAAAATGTATAGAATGGATATTAAAAAACCCTTCTTCCATGTACAACACTGAGGAGGAAGTAATCAAACAATGTATAGATACTTTCGTTATCTGATATTTAGTTCATAAATCGCTTAATCTAGATTAGAAAATGAGCATTATCATTCAGTGAGAGTCAACAGTGGGAAAATAAGTTCCAGGAGCCCAAAGTGACATCTTAAAATTCACTGTTTTTTCTAATCAAATGTCTAAAATCCTGAAAAAAGCAGCAAATCTCACCTTAGAGAAGCCGTGATCAGAGAATGCTTGGCTTTTTTGCTTAATAAATGACATAAATCACGTTATTGATT
Organism: Thunnus maccoyii; assembly: GCF_910596095.1. NCBI lineage: Eukaryota > Metazoa > Chordata > Actinopteri > Scombriformes > Scombridae > Thunnus > Thunnus maccoyii. The sequence goes on along the minus strand of NC_056554.1, from coordinate 14,823,816 downwards.
AACGTTCCTCCAGTCAATTCGTTGATTTTCGACATTAGCAACATGTTTGTTCGATGCGGAACCATTCTGCTCGTCCTGCAAGCCCCTGCACCTTCTGACGAGACCATAAATGTCCACTACAGCTTTGTCTAGGCTACATAATTATCAAAGTATCATTATAGCTGCCTCTTCATCATTTTTATTGTACTGAAACAAGCATCATCATCATCATCTGTATCAATGACGAACATATTTCTGTACTGTTTTGTTTTGTGCGCACCGACGGATGATACTTCCTAAATCTGTTTCCCAATTTTCACAACATCAGACACACAAACACACCAAAGTAGCATTAATCACCTGGCGGTTTGTGGCTGCGTCTTGGTGTGTGTGTGCGGCTGAGAGGTTCGCGGGCCCGGAGGTTCCCCAGGCAGGGGAGAGCTGCTCCGGCTGGCCAGACTGGGGGAGCTGCTGCTGGGGGAGACATCACTGCTGTTACAGCTGCTGGTGGAGGAGTAGGAGGAGGCTCTGGACACCACGAAGCCCGGAGAGCGCCAACCCTAGTAGTAGTAGTAATGATGATGATATGATGAGAAATGCAAGACGACAGGGACCGAACTACATTCAGTTTATCCCATATTGTCATTTTGTGCACCATCGTAGTCCAAAAATATGAAAAATTACAGCATTTACTCAATTTATTTTCTTTTTTTCAAGGTGTACAAGCTGTGTGTTTATTGAGATGAGTGCATTTGAGTCTTCTCACCAGATCCTCATTAACCACTGTCAGCAGCAACTCCTCTTTCCCTCTGAGCCAAGGCTGGAAGTACTTAAAACCCTGTCAGAGGAGGAAGAAAAAAAAGAGTGTTTGCAAGAGTTTGTTTTAACCATGAGTAACTGTGTGTTTAATCTCTTCTGCAAATGCATTCAGTGTGTTTATCTTTTCGAACCTGTAACGATCCAAGTAAAGCCAGGTCACTCAGAAAGTGCTGCAGTTTCCTCCTCTGCTCCCTCTCTCTCTTCTGTTCACACACATAAACACAGAGAGGAAATATAGAGGAAACATATCAGCAAAGGCCTGACCTAAAAGTCCTCCAGCACCTTAGGGAGCCCTGTAGGTGATGCAAACCATCAGCCCCCCTCCCAGTCTAGTATCCTAGCAACGCGTATAACGCCTCCTCACAGCATCCAGCATTTCTATGGACAATAAAACCGTCATGCATAGCTTTGCTAAATAGGAGACACTGACATTAAACACCATTCTGACTCGCTTCAAATATGATTAGTCGGTTGCAATGTTCATTCAAAATCCTGCAGCTGATGAAAGAAAGAAACAGGACTCACACTGACACTGCTCATCTTGGAAAATTGCAGACAACGTCCTCTATTTCCAATTCGGTCATGGCGTAATATGCTACTGAAGGCCAACACTAACACGTCATAACATGCATTTTAATACTATTTCCTTTCTGGTTAGCTGCCACAGCGATACACAGACCACCAAAGGTTTTTTGTTCTCTTCGGGTGTTTCCTTTTGGAGACTCACTGCTGCTTTGGTAATAATGGGTGTATGAAGCCCCTAGCGGCCATACTAGCAGATTACCTCTGAAAACTGTCATCTGTCATATGTTTTTACACTTATGTGGCAATGCAGCACCGACAACAACAACAAAAAGCCATGAAGATGTTATGTGCTGGATGGCTAAAAGCTTTCTGAACAGGATTCCTCATATTTAGCCCCAGAGATTGTATTTAAAGGATTAGTTCAACATTTTTGGGCTTTTTTTTTTTTGCCTTATATCTGTCAGTTAGGTGCCAGGCCAGGAGATGATGATGATGATAAGGGTTAGTTTAGCATAAAGACAAGCATATGTGTTGATGACACGCTAGAGCCTACCTTGTCAAGTTTCATAATTTGTCATTACATTCAGATTTGTGAGCTTTAGAGCTGCTATAGATGCATTTTTTTATCATTTGGACAAAGCCAGGCTGCCAGTTTTAATGCTCGTAGCAAGAGAGCAAATAAATATATTTCCCAAAATATCAAACTATTTTTTTAAAGCACATACACATGTAAGAAACAGGCATCATTTTTTACTTGCTGTAAAATTTGCCAAGCTGTAGACTATAACAGGAACTCTCTGAAGCGATTTTATTTCTACTTGTCTTAATTATTGTAACTTTCTTTTGTTGGTGGCAGTCAGGCAGCTGCGTTTTGCCTGCAGCAACTTTAAAAATGCATCAAGGATGACCACATACATCTCCCCCAATACCAGAAGTTTTCACTGGCTACGAGTGAAACACAAGCGTGAAACATTTGAGCACTTTTCACTGGAATGAACAGATGTTCGGTTTTCTCGCCCATAATCCCCCAATATCAGACACGCTTTACTGTGATGTTTGTTAGCCAGTGAGAGTGCGGACACAGACATTTGAACAAAACATGACAAAAATAATAATCACTTTATTCAGTGAGTGGGAACGTTCACACTTAATCAACACATCAGTGCTTCAAAAAAAAATCAACAGTGTGCAAAATGAGCATTAATTAACAGTATAACAAAAGAAACAGTATTTTAAAAGCATATTTGTTGTAAAGTCTAAAGACGGGTTATCTTCACAGAAGACAAAAGACAGTTCAACCTAATAAAGGTTGTTGGAGCTGAAGTGAAGGAAGAAGGTCCTGATCTCTTTGGGTGAGATGGTCACAGTGAAAGCTTCGTCTCCACACGTCCAACAGCTTCTGCTCTCTGAGAAGAAAGCACAAAAAAATACTATATGTAAAGGGATGAGATCATTTCAGCTAATGTACATATCAGTGCGAGTCTATTCTAAGACCTTTTTCAAACAATAGAAGTAGAAGTAGAAGATAAATCAAGTATTCTCTGTTCTCCTGTTTACCACCGTTGTCTCACTTTGTTCAAAGTTATCTGCAGTCTTCCACTTCCACCTCTGCAGACTGCCGATATCCCAGGTTCCTGTGAGAGAACGCTCCTCCATCACTCTCACTTCCCCTATGCCCCGCAGAACATCCTGTGCACACAGGAAATGACAATCGAAAGAGAAAAAGGTCATGTAAACTCTATTTTAAAATGATGAGAATCCAAGAGTTTCCTCTGTGACACTAATATGAAGAAATTAAGTTGTTTTTTTCACCTTCAAGTTTATGGTGACTGGCTTTGAAAGCTCGGGGTCTTCTCCCTCCTCGAAGAGATGCATGATTCTCAACAGGACCCGATCGTAGTCCGGCTCCGAGTGTAAATCCTTACCTACAGTAGATGTATGTCATGCAAAAAATACATTACACAGCTGACAAACAAAAAGTCTATGAGCTTCCTGATGGTTCCTTCTGGGAACAATCAGCAAGAACCTTAAAATGTGAAGGGACAGCTGACCTGAGTGTATGTGGCTGAGGTGAACATCGTGATTAGAGCTGTAGTTCCATCCAGAGATACTGAGGCTGAGCAGGTGGAGGTTGGGCGGCAGCACCACTGAACGTATAGGAGAACTTTCTCTAGGCTCCTTCTCCAGCCAGGGCTTCTCTATGTGTACAGGAGATTGGGAAGTTGGGTCAACTAACACAACTGAGGCAGTCAAAATGCAGCATGAGTGCTAAAAAAACAGCTATTTGTTGCAGTTTAAGAGAGAGTAAAAGGGGCCTGTACATAACTGAGATGACTGTGGTTCATGACCTTGTCTCGGCCAGCAATCACCCAGCTGAGGAGTCTTTAACAAGTCTCTAAATCTCTACAAGTTCCAGAAAAGTTCCAGAAAGTTGGATGGATTACATTATTCAGGTGTAGCCTTTCCATTCAGAACAACTGCTGTGACAGTTTTCATCTTAATGCAAATGCTGGTTCAGAAAATATATAACTGTTAAAAAAAAAAAAAAATCAGTTTTTGATGTCATGCAGCCTTATAATAAGCACTCACGAGGTTGGTCGATGGGCATGACGACAGGTCTGTGCTGCAGCTCTATCGCCTCCCTCTGATAAAGCTTGGAGGTGGCACTTTTAGAGCCCAGCATCATCCACAGGGTGGGCTGCACGACCGAGCTGTCGTTGAGGGTCAGGTTGTAGCCGAGGTTCCAGGGTAAGTTGTTCCAAAGACGTCGATGGAGCATGACCTGGGACAAACACGCAGAATGTATTTCAGCACTAACTGAAGCAGGGGGGTGTATTTGTTCTCCACAGCTTTTTTTTCTTTACCTCTAGTTGTCCGCTGGCTTGGCTGGACACACCGTGGGCTCTGTCGCTGACAAGCACCAGTCTGCTGAGCTCATCCTCTATGTATGCGGCGCGAACCATGGGGAAGTAGTTCTGCAAAGTGAATAGCATATCATATCACCTGGGCTACTTATTTGGAAAATTCCCTTGCAGTCCAAAGCCAAAGAGTCCAGTTTATCCTGAGCCTTACTTTTGCTAAAGTGTTGTTGGTGAACTTCTTGTATGGCCGCTTCATCATCTGATATCCATTGTCGTCTGTGTACAGGGTCCTGTTGTTCTTCACAGAGGAGCTGGTCCTGAGGACGACCTCTGTGTTGATGTGGAGGGGGCCCAGTGCGTAGGTCTGCTCCAGCCTATGACACTGCACTTTGCTCCCAAGGCATTCTGGGACACGGGTGGTGATAGAGAAGGCGTAGTCCTTATCGCCTTCCTCTCTAAAAGACAGACGGGAAGTGTGATGAGGTGAGCGGCAAAAATACCAATAAAACCTGAATGGATCCAAAAGTACAACATTTAGGTTACTTTTACCCACCTGTAGAAGTATTGTCTGATCTCAGTTACTATCTTCCCAGGGATGATCTCCATCTTCACAGCCTTGTAGGCCCGAACTGCTGAACCATTGGCGCTGAAGATGTAGTTATCAGATATAGGCCCTGCTTTTACATCTCCATTTGCGTGATACTCCCAGAAATCCTGCGTCATCCTTACTGTCCTTTTCTCTTGTCTACAAAGGATGTCAGAGAGGTCAAAGGTTTACATGAGCACAAGAGAAGATCATCAAACCGGGATTGTAGGTACGACTGGTAGATGCAACTAGTAAGTAAAAGCATCAGAATGTAACATAAGCTGTAGTAGACTTAAAATCTTACAGATAAGTGATGCTGTGCAGCAGATTTGTATCCTGGTCAAACATGAGCTTGTAACATTCATTCAGAACTGGCAGAAGCCTCCTCCCTGTTTTTGTCCAGTCCTGGATGCTGCGTCTCTCAAACACAACCCCTTTGGCTTTATAAGTCCGGCCACATTTGGACCTCCCATTGCACTGTTTCTCGGAAAACTTAATCAGGTATTTCCTATGCTGAAGACCTCCCACGTTCACCATAATGAAAAGGTCGTAGGTCACATTGGATAACGCTGACCTCTGGATCTGTATCAGACAGAGGAAGATATTGTTACAGTATATATTATATCAATTTTCTGCTTCTGACTTCTTGTCACTAAAGAACAGATATAAATGTTTGCATTTTGCTTAATTCTCTGTAATTTCTTAATGACGAATAGCACATAATGATGCTGTAAGAATTTGATATTTCAAACATTTTTGCAGTCAAAATGAACAAAATTAACACACTACCTGTGCGAGTACAGGCTGTCCGTCATCATCAAAGACGGCTGCGACGGGGAACGCTACAGTGGTGTTGATGATAGTGGTGATGTTCCATGCTAACGGGTTGTAAACGATGACGTGTTGCTCCAAAGCCTGATGACCACCTGGCGTGAAAAGATTAATGACCAATTTATTTAAAAAGCAACTTCAAAGTCCTTTTTGACCACTCTTGATGCTAGTGCTTAGCTAAAAAACAATAATAAGTCTTCAAAATCTGCCTACTAACAGTCTACTAACTGCCTACAGTCTTCTTGCAAAACACCTTTTCTGTGGTAGCGGCTGCCGATGATGCTGGGTATGTCAAGGTTGTGGGGCAGCAGAAAGAGTGCAGCCAGAAGCTCCTCCACCCCCATCATGGCCTGTGTGAGATGCTGCAGGTACATGTCCGCCACCTTGGGAGACTCAGTGCCAGTGATGCCATCATGGTGCTGGACCTAAAAAAAAACACAAACATCTTCTCATCTTTAATCATACATTTCAAATTTTACCATGAACAATATGTCATTTACTATATTTCAAGACACCCCTTTCTGATAAAGGAGTCAAATATCTTGACACATTACCTCAGAGACGGCCCAGCGCAGAGCTCTCAGTTTGTCCAGGGCCCAGTCTTTAGCTACAGGTCCATCAGGGAAGCTGATCCGGTACCGTGTGAAAAGAGCCTCCGCTGCATGTAGCTGGGAACTGGCTCGTCGTGCCACCCCTTTCAGGACGTTTCTGGAGGCGTAAAACCCTGTCCATGCCTGGTAGGGTTCTGGGAGATAAAACATGTTAGCCATAGTAGATGAAAGGGACACGAATATCAGTGTGAGTGTGAAGTAAACTCAGGTTTCTCACCAGTGGAATAAGGTAGAAAATCTTCACTCTCGCGGACCTCCCAGACAAGATTTGATTGGTAGATGGCTTGGAAGTATTCACTAAGAGTGGCATACTGGACTGTCACCCCAAACTCTTTGCTGTTCTGGTTGATGTACTTGATTAAAGGGTCCATGTTGTTGAACTGCACTGATGAGTTGTAGAACTGTTTGTCACAACCCTGATAAACAAGGACCACATTTACTTAAAAGAACATTTCTGAATAATTGTACTTTATGTAAACATGTGCCCCTTGGAAATCAAATTTTACACGTTACCTCCCACATTTTTCTTAACTTCTCATTTCAAAATTAACCTTTGCTCCATGTAAAACACATCAAACAAGAGCTGCAACAATTAGTCAATCAACAGAAAATGACTATTTTGATAAAAGATTACTCGTTTAGGTCATTTTTTTAAATAAAATGCCAAATACTGGATGGTTTCTGGTTCTCAAATTTGAAATTTTGCTTTTTTCCTCGTCTTAAAATGTCCAAAATGTTACATTCATTGGCGTCACCTTGAGCTCTAGGAAATTGTGATGGACATGTTTCAGTTTTATCATGTTTTACAGACCAAAACAATTAATCGTTTAATCTAAAAAAAAAATGTCGGAAGGTTAATATATAATGAAAATAATCGTTTTTTGCAGCTCTACATCTCACAAGGACACAGCAAAAAAAAAACTCCATTGACATTGAATAAAAGGATCACTTTTTTGTATTTGCTTACCCATGGCCAGAGCACATGATTCGTCCTAAACCATGCAGCCCTCTGCTTGATGTTCTCCACCATGGTCTTGGCGTAGGCGTGTACTGTCTCCTTTGTGACGGGCAGGCTCATGTTGGGGTAGACTCCATCTTTAGGGGGGTCAGGGAACAAGGCAACTCCATTCCAATAGAAACCAGAGCTGAGAAGTAAGAATATATTTCCTTTTAATGAAAAATCTGCCATTTGTCTATTTAATAATACCAATTTAATAAATATGGATATAGAATTTTTTGCACAATAATAGGTCAAGAAGGCACTAGTCATTTACAGTGGAATTCAATTCTACCCATGGCTGCATACTACCTGTTGGAGAATGGCAGGTAAGATGGGGTGCAATAGCTAAACTGGTCCATGGTGTGAGTGAAGATCTGCTGCTGCCCCTTCAGAGAGGGAGAACCTCTCCACACAAATTGTAGTTTCTGTTCCAAAAAATGAATACACATACATGTGGTGGCAATTCACAACCATATCAAAGTTTTGATATATAGATTACATGAAAATTCCAACTGTTTTCTGATCAAGCTCTATTAAATCGGCTCCAAAAGTAACCTAATATTTGGAATGAGGCATCACATTATACCTTCTGTTTCTGCATGTTGTCCTTGAGGTCGTAGTCAATGCGGGAGATGAGGTGAGCATTGAACCCCGCCAAAGCAAAGAGGACCGGCGTGGTGGCCGAGGCTCCAAATGGATCCACGTGCCACGAGAACTGAGGACGCACCCCGAACGTCTCATAGAGGAAACCGTGGCCCTCTGGAACAACAGGGAGGCTGTTTTACTTTACATAACTCATCACTAAGATTGAGGATTAAAAAAGAGGGCAGGAAATGTGCACAGCGCTACCTGTCATTTGCAATATCTCATCATCTAGATCAGTCACAGCCTCATCGTGCATTACTTGGCCCCCGATGATGAACTCAAGTCGACCCTCTTTCACAAGCTGCCGTACCTAGAAGGCAACCAAGCAATAACATGTTCAATATTTACTATGCATGTAAAGAGGTACTACTCAGCCTCTAAAAACAGATATAGTGTTAGGGCTGCAACTAACAATTATTTTCATTATCAATTAATCTGTTGATTATTTTCCCAGTTAATCAATTAGTTGTTTGGTCCATAAAATGTTGATCACTGTTTGCCAAAGCCCAAGGAGATGTCCTCAAATGTCTTCTTTTTTCCGACCAACACTCCAAAACTCATAGATATTCAATTTACTATGATGTAAGACAAGAGAAAGCAGCAAATTCTCAAATTTGACAGTCTACAACTAAAAGATATTCAGTTTACTGTCATAGAAGACTAAAAAAAAACAGAAAATATTCACATTTGAGAAGCTGGAACCAGAAAATTTGGACATTTTTTCTTTAAGAAATGACTCAAAACGATTAATTGATTATCGAAAGTGTTGCTGATTAAGTTAATAGCTGTCAACTAATTGACTACTTGAATAATTGTTGCAGCTCTATATAATGTCTTATGAGGCTCTAAAGGAGCTTTATAAAGTCTGACAGAACTATGATGTTATCATCAGGGTTATCTTGGGCTTTAATATTCATTCATTCACTCATTTGAATTTTTGGATTTGAAAGACACATTTACATTTACCAGGCAGAGAAGATCTAATGAAGGATATCGATGTGCATAATGTTAAAGGTAGCATTCTGCATTTTTGGAGCTTCAATCAGGATATTCCAGCTTGAAGTTAATTTATTGGCACTGCTTTGCAGTATTCATGTCAGTACAGAGTTCAGACCCATCACATGTCCTTACTTGTCTCTTATGGGAGTCTGAGGCCACAGTATCCCACCACAGTCGGAAGAACTCCTGCTCCACAGCAATGAACCTGCGGTCTTTAGCCTTTGACAGCTCCTCAGTCACACTGGTGTACACATTGGCTGCATAGGCGTGCATACTCTCCTGTGGAAGATACACACTCATATTCAGATTTATAATGAAAAATACTTATTTACAATATACAAATATATATTTATCCACATTATACGAGTAACAGTCCCTTGGTAAAAGGAAACTGTTAAACTATGAGCTATACGCTACATACTTGTCAGGTTTAAAGGATGGGTTCACGGTTTCTCAAGTCTATTTTAAAACACCAGTCAGGTGTCAAAATGAACATTGAAACATGTTTTTTCTTGCCATAATCATTCCTCCTGTTCATACTGGCCATTAGAAATTAGAAGATCCCTTCATAATGCACTGACAATATAAGTGATGGGGGCCAAAATCAACAGTCCTTCTTCTGTGCAAAACGATTTAAAAGTTTATCTCAAGTTAATATGAAGTTTTAAATGAGTCAAATCAAGTAGATATCATCCAACGTAACAGTCTTTTTAGTGCCAAAGTTCCTCTTTTTGTCACTATACTTCCACCTGCAGCTCAACAGGGAAACACTGTCCGAAGAAACACGAAGGGAATTTGATGCTAAAAAGACTGTAAATATCCACTTGACAGGACTAACTCAGACTGCTGAAGCCTCATATCAGCTTCAGATAAACTGGATTTTGGCCCCCATTACCTACATTGAAAGCACATTTGAAGAGGATCTTTTAACAGCCAGTATGAACAGGAGGAATTATTACAATGAGGTAAACCTCTTTCACTGTTCATATTTTAAGGCACACTTGAAAAATTGTGAACCTATCCTTTAACACCTTAATTACAAAAAAACCTGGTCACAGAAACCCACCTGAATAGTGTACACCCAGCCAACATCCATGTGACTGTGAGGAATTACAAATGTCTGAATTGGCTCGTTTTCTTCTGTCACTCCATACGAGTAAAAGTAACAAAGAAAATGCACTATAACGGCTAAAAACCTCATTTTTTATCCTATAAGAGAGGATAAAGTCGCCAAACAGCACACAGACTTCCTTATTATTGTTGTGCTGCAGCATGTGACTCTTAAGAAACTCTCGCGAGATTTGTACGTGTTGTTCCTTCGTTGTGCGCGTTGTCTGTCATTGTAATTGTTTGTCAATAGTTATGTTTTGTGACGTGACAACGCTGTGGTTAAGGTCTAGTTAGGTTTAGGCACAAAAACACTGGGTTAAGGTTAGAGAAAGATCATGGTTTGGGTTAAAATGAGCGCTTGAAACAAATCTCGCGAGAGTTTTCACAACTCTAGGGTCACCGTCTAGACACGCGTGGTTTTGGTGACCTTTACGCCGGAAGCTATTTTTGTAAACATTGTGTGCACTTGGAGGTGAGAGTTAGTCCTCCGATGAAGCGGTAAAAATGTCAAAAAATAGGAGAATAGCGTTGGTATTTGGAGGCTTTATAACGGCTGTTGCCGCTGCGTTTTACCCGATATTCTTCTACCCTCTGACGCACAAAAATGAGTACAGTAAGTACCAGCTTTCCTGACGTTGTAGCCTCAGTTATACAATCAGGAGTTCACAGTGAAACTAAACGTAATGTCAGGAGGTATTTTGCAGCGCTAAAAGCATCTACTGTACACGTTCAATACGCAACACAAAGCCTTTGGTTAGCTAAGTGTTTTTTCTTACAGTTATAGTTAATACTTTAGCTAACGTTAGCCGTTAGCTGGTGTTATATGTCTAAAACATGTGTCTAAAACATTCATCAAAAGCTTTTCAAAACAGCTAAAAGGAAAGAAACTGCCATTCAAAGACTAAATAAACAAGTGTTGCGTGTGTTGCAAGCAAGCTTTTTAGGTTTGTTTATTTGTTTGTTTACCCTAAATGTTCCCTTTCCACTTCTTCTGAAACCATAAACATGTAGTTAAAGCAACTAAGACAAAGACAAGTGATGCCAGGAAAATTCATTTAAAGAGTTGGACTTTTACCATATGTCTTGTACAACCACTCCTCTTATTGTTCAGATGTGGAAACCTTTCCTTATTCTTGGTTAGAGTTACTGTTATAGGTACTTTAACTTAAGTAAAATTAGTATCACTATAACTTAAATAAACTCCATTACAAGTAAAAGACCTGCATTCAAAGACGTACTTTAGTAAAAGTACAAGAAATGAATGAAATGTACCTTGAACCTTTGAGTACCCCAAAATTGCACTTAAATTCTGTACTTGTGTAAACACACTTGGTTACTTTCCACCACCACAAAAAACAACAAACTGATTGTGTTACGTGAAAATCTTGCTTATGACATTGATTTTTTTGACCACAAGCATCTTCAACTGAATACACTGTATTCTTTTCTTTGTCTTAGGAGAAGTCCAAAAGACGAACCGGGCAGGAATCAACCAGGCAGATGTGCAGCCCGTGGGTAAGAGCTGACACTAGATTTGTACACGGGGCAATTTAAAATAACTTAAAATATATATTATTCTAAATTCTACAAACAAAAAACACACAAAAAACACATACACGTTACTTCTGTGAAATGTTTGTCTTGTGGCACTGGGCATTTTCTTTTTTCTTTTTTAATTACCTAAAAATATACACAAATTAATTTTAATTTAAGACACCCACTGTAATGTCCTATATGACGAGTTATACACAAACACAGTAAGTAAAGTAGACTGTTGAACGGGTCTGATGAGAACTTAGTGACCATTCTTTTATGTACAACTTAATGCTGTAATAGTAGTTTAACATTACAGTTACATACGGTACATAACTGACATGATTTCTTCTTTTTTTGGCTCAAGGTGTAAAGATATGGTCTGATCCGTTCAAGCCTGCAGACAAATGATGACCAGCTGACCCTCCACGGACTCCAGACGCTGATTGAGATTTTGAGCCTTTTTTTGATGAGTGTGTGGTGTGTGTATGAGTGAATGACTGCAAGAATGGGGTTTATTTTGCTTGTTGAGTGTTTAATCCTGTGAATAAAGTGTGAAAATCTCAGAACAAAAACAGGATTCTTAAATAATTTATTATGCACTGTGATGAGAGATAGAAAAACATGTCTGCAAAGAGTGATGGACAAGAGACAAGGGATCTATATTATTTTCTGCCCCTCTTCTTCCTTCTATATTTCCAAAAAAAAAAGTGAGATGCTTGTTCTTCTTTGTCCACAAGGTGGCACTCTATTCCTGTCTGTTGACACTAAAGGCCCTGGAGTGTGTGTAAGGTCTTGTTTGTGCATCTTGGATATTTTGGAAAAACTTTTGTATGTCCAAAAATCTTTCTCTGGTATGCAAGCTGTAGGAAATTATAATAAAATACAGTGGTTTGTTTACCCTTCCTAGTCACAATGAATCTCTTTTGACATTTTATTTTGATTTAGTTGATGCGAGAGTCTTAAAAACGGTTCAGCAGATGAGGGACAATGTCCAGTAATGTGCGGTATTATCTTCCAAAATGGAAACAGTAGAGGCCGAGTTATTCCAGGACACATCACTCTGTATTATCATTTCCCTGTCACGGACACAGGGTTTAACTGTTGAAATGGCATGTGACTCTTAGCTCTCTAGTGTTTTGCCCATAGGCTTAAAAGGACGGGGCAGAGCTCCATGGCCGTCTTGTTCAAAATCCTAGCCGATGTGATCCAGACTCCCTTTACGAGTCCATGGGTGCCGTAAAAGCAGAGAATTCCAAACTACCATTTTTTTCCCTGTACTTTTGTGGTTTCCTGACATTCACCAGCATCCCCTTTCAGAGTTTGGTCCATCAAAGTCCTTTTGGAGGAAAGATAGATTAAGAAAGAGATTAAGGAAGAACTAAAGCATGTGTTTATGGTCCTTCAGAGATGGTGCATTTTTAAAGTTGCCCTTAAATCTTTCACAGTCCTCGATGTAGCCTGTACTTTCGGACTTTTAGGACCGTTCGGGAGGCCCACTGCCAGCAAAACCGACTGCACGGGCCAGCAACGGCCACTCTCCTTCTCAACCCCCCAATCAACAAGCCCCATTGTTTATGAGAGGTTGTTATTGTTGGGCTGCATTCAGAAACAAGAGAAAACTCAAGAGCCCGGCTGTGCAGAGGCGTCCAAAGTAAAGAGAGCAAGGGGTGAGGGGGTGGTTAAGGAAAAACGAAAAGCAGAAATTCCTCTCATTCCCCGCTGGTGTTTTCCAGATTCCTCAAGCGACAGCTTCTCGGCTGTGTGAGTGAAGTAAGCGAGCAGAGGGGAAATTGAAGCGAACGGCGAGAGGAAGAGAACCACATTCTTGAGGGGACGCGTCACCTACACACAGAATAGAAAGACACTCAATCTCTGTTACTTTGCCTGGCAAAGTATGTAACAGGTTGTGCAGCATGGCCCTCAGCTTTTAAAGTCTTCCCCTTGCCATGAGTTAGTGTTTGAGTCACTGTGACGCTTTGACTTCTCATTTCAAACACGTACTTGCTTCTTTCATCTGTTTTTTTTTTTTGTTGTTTTTTTTTTTTTTTTTTCTGAAGCGGGCCTCAAGTCTGCACCACGCTTTTATGGTTCTGTGTTGTCTGGTCCCCTTTATGTGGCTCTTGTCCCATTCATCTGGATATGTAGACAGACACCCATCACTATAAAACATTGAATAGGGTCACAGCGCACTATAAACCAACATGAACTCAACAATGTCGCCTCCGCACCACTTTTACTATCCTACTATTAACCCATCACACAAATCTCTCCCCTCCATTGAGGAAGTTTTGGGAGAGCGGTGGCACATTGTCGCTCGGAACAGTTTTTCAGGCGTGTGTTCAAGAGCAGCGGATAATTGGCCAAGGTTTTCTAACTAATTGCCATGGGAACAAGGGGTTGACAGACAATCCACAGGGTTGGAGAAACAGCCGAGCGCATTTGCGAAGGGATGGGATGTAAAATACGAGTGAGCTCCTACGTCATGTGGGGGGAATAGAAACAAAAAATAACAAGTGAACAAAAACAAGAAGTTTGGAGAGCTCTAAGAGCCTCTTGCTGACACAATTGGTAACTGAAGACAAGGAACTGTGGCATTCATTTCTGTTTGAAGGGAGATTTCTTTTTTTCTTAATGTGTATTTTTTAGCAGATAATTATTATAGGAAATCACACATATTACACTGGAGTGCTGGCTCGTAGGCAAACATCAAAATAAAGTGGAGAAAGCCTCACATTCATAACCGATGCAATCTTTTTCATATTAGTCTGATGAATCCGTGTTTCAGCACATAATGTCTTTCAGGATAAAAGGCTGTAATCATCTGACTGACATATAGTGTGCAGCACAGGTGATTCAAAGCAATGAACTCACCATCCTTCCATCCATCGGGAGGTCTTCCAACATTAATATGTCAACATTATAATAAACAGTGAATACAAGAAAAGCAGTAAAAAAAAAAAAAAAAAATCACAAATTTGAAAAACATCTGGATGCTGACATACACACTAAGCTATGGGTCTATGAAAAAAAGATGAGGACGAAAAGAGGAAGAAATAAAGACAAAAGAAGGGAAAAGAAAATGAAACTCTACAGCAAACGACAATCCTATGAATTTCCTGTGCGGTTGGTTTATTTTAATATTTACAAAATATATAAAAAGAGAAGGAAGATCCTTGAGTCATGAGGAAAAAATGAGCAGAATTGGGGCTCCTCCAGTGCAGCACTGAGATAAAGTTCTAATGTAAAATGTTTATTAAAAAAAGGTCCATTTTGCTCATCTATAAAGAATTTGTAAGTGCTTTTTTCTCATGATGTGTCTGGATTTAATATGCAAGGGTACAAGATATATAAGATGCTATGGTCCACATTCTGCGTCTTCATTATTGCTGTATGTTTAGTGTAGAACACTGAAGCAATTACCTTTTTTCTCCAAAGATGTCGCCAAATTTGAGAAACAAGAACCTCACATTATCGGTTAAAACAAATTCAGATCATATTCACACAAGCGCAAACACACACGGTTGGGTTTTTCTCCCACAAAACAAGCAGAGTCTACATTTCACATCTCAAATACGCTGCTTAGCCTTGTAAAACAATGTACCGGAGTGCTGTCCGCATTCTTGGGTCAGCAGGCGCACGGCTGTGGAAACAGATAGTATGAGTCTGAAGCAATGTCTAGGAAAAAAGGCACCGGCCAGGCTCGCAGCAGGCAGGCGAGGCAAACTGCCCCAGTGACAGTGTGGTCTGGACTGAGCTAGTGTTACATTTAATGCGTGCGTGAGCGTGTGTGCATGTGTCATTCAGGAAAGAAAGCGAAGAAGTTCAGCTAAGAGGAACCCAGTATCCCCTGGAGACTAAACTGTGGTTGCAGAACTTACTGGAACTCCAAACATCGTGTGTGTGTGTGCTTTTGTATTATGTTCATATTTGCCTGAAGCAGGACCACAAATAGATAATTATGGTTTGTTTTAGGTTGCATCTCCGTTGCCCAGTCGTGAAGGCATTGCAGTTCATTGCTGTGGTGTCAGTTCTTAGTTGAAGCCGTGCACATGGAGAGACAATGTTAAAGGGCAGATGATGCAATGACGGTTTGTCTGCTCTCTTGTCCTTGTTGGCCGGTGTAATTTAGACTCTGACAGGAACTCTCAGGTATAAACAGTCTTTGTTGCCATTTGGCCACCCAGCAATGCACATGTGAAAATATACCGTGCGGTTTTTGCCTCTTAAGGTCTGTTTTTAGCTTAACTCTATAAACATTTGTCTAATAATTTAGAATTAACATTCTTTAACATACAGTAATATATACATAGCACAATTCTTGCTTTTAGCCATGCTAACGGTGTGGCTCTAGAGATGCTGATGTCAACCTGTTGGCCCACCACTCTGGTCCAGATTGAAATATCTCAACAACTATTGGACACATTCCTATTACATTTTGTAAAGAAACTCAAGCTCTCTAGCGGATGAATCCCACTGACATTGGCTGACATATTTTGGTTCAGAGTGAAATTCCCCAACTATCTAAGTATCGGATGGATTGCCATGACTTTTGGCAAACAGATTCATGCAGCCCTCAGGATGAATTACTTTAGTGATCAGATTTTGGGTCCAAATTGCAATTCGGTTCAATGTCAGCTGTACTCTGTGATACTAATCTGCTAATTAGCAAATGCTAGCATGCTAACAGACTAATAATACATGGTAAACATAGTTAATAATATTACCTGCTACACATTTTACACATTGTATTAATCACCTTGATAAAGGCCGAGTGCTGAAGTGGTTTTTCACATTTTTTTATACATGAGCACCTAATGAGCTGGTGAAGTAGCAACAGCACACTCTTCCTAATATTACCTGCTAACTAGCATCGCCATGCCTAAGTACAACCATAGAGATGCTAGCATGGCTGTAGACTCTAAGTCTAATGGAAAAAATGAACAACAGCATTTTATTTGTCTGAGCACTTCAGTTAAATGAAGTAAAAAAAAAAAAATCGTTGATACACTGACTTAAAAGTGTCTGTTGCACTTCTGACAAAGTTATTGCAAAAGCAGGATGTTAGCCCTGTTTTTCATCACTTTTAGAAGACGTTTTTAGGTTCCAAATGGAAAATGGTGGCCAGCAGAGAGAAATAAACCCGTATCCACTCAACAATTATGACAAAGATCTCACAAAAACATGCTAAGTGCAACAAAATTAAAGGAACATCAAGCGGTCTCCACAGGCCAATCTCAATGAGGCCGTCTTTCGTCACGTTCTTCAGGCAGCCGGTGAATGTGATTAAGCAACACCTCTGAATGAGTAGGAAATTCTCAAATGTGGCTTGAAGAGTGCCAAAAGCCTGTCGCTTGGCTCAGGTTCACATATGGATCTGTAGAGGAAATGTTTAAGCAATTAAGTTGGAGTTAAAGGTTGGAAAAGAGTTATTATTTCCTCCTTTTTTCTTTCAATAGAGAGGAAAATCTTTGTTATGGACAGACCTCATCACGCAGACCATCTTTCCTCTTTTAACGTGTTATACCCTGTTCCACTGATTCTATGGAACCCAAATTTTGAAAACCACAATTGCATTTAATTCCGAATTGTTTGATTAACGGAGTCTTACGAAACCACACACACGCACGCACACACGTTGATTGAAATATTATTGTCACCCATCCTAAACACACACCATTACGGCAGCACTGTCTGAGCTTGTGCGAGGCTTGGCCGTCAATCACATTATATAGCAGGTTTCCGTTTTACGGTCCCATTATAATCTTAAAAATTTCTTATGCACTAAAACAGCAGGGCGACTGTTGATTTAGGCAACGTTACTGACAAAAAGGGCCAGAGCTGTAAGCAATCACGGTGCTCCTCCAAACCTCTCAGAAAGGCTAAGAAAAGAGGGGAGAGGGAGAGTGATTTATAAGGCACCTTAATACTTGACACATTCATTTGTGAATATAAGTCTGCGGCCTATCAAAGCCATCGCTTACATTAAAAACCATGGAAAGCTCTTTTAAACAGCTTTTTTATCCTCGGTGGGCCAGTTTTCATTCATATTTTCTGGCACTGCGCTTCACTCCCCCCCACCCCCCCTCAGTCTGATGGACTATATCAAAATAAACAGCTTAACCCCAAGACAGCATTTAAAATTATATTGTAGTGAACAATACAGCAGGAATGCAATTTCAGAGAGCTGCTTAACAACATGTAATGCAATAAAGATTGATAAAAATGTGTAATATTATGATCTAATGTGACGTACTGAGTCTTATTTTAGTTGGATTGGGTGTGCAAGTGGACTGAATGATTCACAGTGTTGAAAATACTCACAATACCCTGCTATTTTCATGCAACTAGATGAACTGTATCCTGTTATTAGTGGTTTACACGCGGAGCAAATTAATTCAATAAGTCAGACCTGTATCCTATAGCACACCGGCAGCTGTTTAGAATGAAACCGTTTTAACGCATATCTAGCATTCGCAGTGGTGCGTGATGAGTCATATTTGGTGTATATTTTCATTATGGTGTAAATGGCGTGTGGGTGCGCAGACACGATCAGCCTCTGTTCCCCGTGGGTTTTCATTAGAGTCTTGAGGATGACAACAGAATATATGACTTGGCTCCGGACGGGAATTCTGGGAAAGTCATGGAATTTTGGACGCCTTGACGGAACACAGGCTGTCCGCTCTTGGCCTGTTCCCCACCGAGAAAGAGGAGGAGGAGGAGGAGGAGGAGGAGGAATCCTGCTGCAGTGTGTGTTTGTGTGAGTGTGTGTGTGTGTGTGTGTGTGTGTGTGTGTGTGTGGTGGGCCTTAAGGACATCCTAAGGGAGCTGACCCAGAACAATGACAGGTTTACAGCACAGCACCAGGCAGGCGGGCTCACATGTGGCTAATATCAAACAGGGACCAGGATCCCTCTGAGTGCTACAGCAGATTTGTCAAAACTGGATTGTCTTAATGATTAGTATAAAGCCAGTTATCTGTATTTCTGCCTAGGCAAGGGTTTTATCTGTTCATTGCATTTACTTTCCTGACGTAGTCAAAAAATCCTTAGGGCTCTTAAGAAGAAAATCCATTTGGAGTCACTCAGTCTTTTGTATTTTGGAACAAATGTTTTTTAGATTTTTTACTGATGAGAAACATCCAAAGTTGTTCCAATAACGTCTTTAGAATTTTTCATTAAAAAACCTACAGGTATGTTTTACATTATTTCTTGCAGAATTGTAGACTTGAGACTCAAGACAGTCACAAAAATGAAGACTTGGACTTGACTGGAATAAGATTCGACTTACTAAAGACTTGTCCCCTAAGACTTGACTTGAAACCTGAAAGCAAAAGCATTCCAAGTCTCAAGTTTTGACCGGGTAAAATCCCAGAACAATAAAAAAATAACAGGATAGCAATAGGCCAAAAAAAACAAAACAAAACAAAACACAGCTTTGAAGTCCACACTAAATTGACATAAAGAGACTTCAACAGACTTGCAATTTGTCGATGAAGATTTATGACTTGCTTGACTTGGACTTGTGCCTTGATTTGAACTTGTTCTTGAGGACTTCAGACTTAACTGAAGATTTGACTTGGACATGTCTATGAGGCCTTGAGACGTGTTGAGGCTCACTGTTAGAAAACTTGAGGCTTATCTTGCACTTGTATCAAATGACTTGGACGTGTCCGCAAGGAAATTAGACCTGACATGAGATTTGCTATTGCAGGACTTAACTTGGACTTGTCCTTGAGATTTGAGCTGAGATTTCTAATGACAAGACTTGAATCAGACTTGTCTAAAATGACTTGGACTTGTCACAAATTGACTTAGACTCGTTATTATAAGACTTGAGACATAACTTGGACTTGTGTCGAATACCTTAAACTTGACTTGGACTTATTTTGAATTACTTGTGACTTGACTTGGACTTGTTTTGAATTACCTTGACTTGACTTGTCTTAAATGACTCAAGACTTGACTTTAACTTGTACTTAAGGATTTGAGACTTCTCTTGAGGGTCCCAGACTAACAAGACTTGAGACTAGACTTGAGTCTTGTTTCTACAAAACTCGAGACTGCAGTCGTACCTGTTTTTAATGACATGAGATTTGACTCAGACTTGTCTAAAAAGACTCAAAATTAGCTCTGATTTCTTGTCAGGTTTTCAGAATATTTAAGCTTGCCGAGGACAGCGTCATAAATTTCAAGTAAAGAAATTGTATTATATCCTTTTGGATAGCTTTAAAGCCTTGGAAAGGATTTTCTTTCCACAACTGCTCAAGAACTTCATTATTTCCTACATTTGTTCGCTTCAGCTGTACGTGCAATGGAGGGTCAAAAATAAACCTTGGTCATGTCATGTGCATAACCCTAAACCTAACCACAGGATTAAATAGCGCCCATATGCACTGATGTCAGTAGGAAATTTGCAAAAGCGATTGAATTGCATGCGTGAACCTCATCCTCATATTCTGTCCAAAGGGTATACTTCTGCTATTTAATGCCATCCACAGAAGAAAGCCACCCCAAGATGAAAGCCGACTCACATCCCACCTGAGCTCCAAATGATCTCTCCCTTTGGGCCATGAGCTTACTTTGTGGTCTCCCTTTTCCCTGCTCCCTGCTCTCCTCATCCATCCATTTCTCCGTTCTTGCTCCATTCAGAGAGAGAGAACAAACCACATGTTTCAGGGAGGAATCCTGAGCGGGCAGCATCCCAGACCAAAGTACCTCCAGCGCTCCTGCCCCCTGGCATCACTTAGCTCTACCCTGTCATTAAGGACAGGGTTGGATGATTTGTGTTGGAACGCAGCCCTTTGTTAGACTAGGATGGGTGCAGAGAGGGGGGGGGGTATAGGAATGATGTCATCTCAGGTCTGCGCTGGAAGTGGGCCGGGACCTGCGGTGGCAGGAATGGTGTTGCCTCGGGGCTGCAGGAAAAGAGGATGCATGTGAGTGTGTGGATGGAATGATGGTGAACAAGAGTGTGTGTAACTTGGTATGTGTGTATATCTGGGTGAGTAAATATGTCTTCTTTTTTTTTTTTTTTGTTTTGTGCTGTGGGTATGCACGCTGGTGCACAAATTTTACAGTTTGTGTGTGTGTGGGTGTGCTAGTCTGTGTGCAAAGGCATGTGGTTGGAAAAGTATAGGCTGTTTTATGTTGCGTTCGCTCTTTGTTTCAGTGTTTCTTTAGTGGGTGGATGGTTGAATGAATCATTTGGACAGAGGCTGAGGTATCAGAAAGAGTGGTTTGGCTTGGGGGCAAGCGGGGGAAGACAAGAGAGAAGGAAAACCAACTTGTACTTGTGGCTTCTGGATTCCTAATGCACACTACTGCACAGTGATGTCTGCCTTCCTTCCGCTACCTACAGTATGTAGTGTGGAACATATCACATGCACCACAGACAGCAAGGGCTGAAAGTAATTAGCCAAAGCATTTCTATCCAATACTTCATTTTTACCTCATCTTAAAGAATAATTCCAGTTTACTGAGTCATATTTTTGTAATTCTGAACATTTTTTCTATCGCTGATAATGACATCGTACTGGTTAATTTCTGAGATGTTGAAACACGGCACCATCGCTTAAAAGAAACCTGACAGGATTTGGTTGTTGAGGCTTTAGGAACTGTAGCTGATGAGCTAAGTGCTAAAACGCTAGCTAGCCAGGTCAGTCACAATATCTCCTCCGATTTTCTCTGTACAAGGCCGTTTACTCCCCCCTGGCATTTTGTTCTTGGGATTGTTCACCATTTCAATCAATGAAATATGCGACATTCTTGCTAACTGTCAGCTAGCTTGGATGCTAACAGGACAATAAGTTCAAACATTATCGTATTTGTACGATCAACTCCTGTCTCATAACCGTCTTCAGACTGTTTTTGTGGAGCAGTTAATACTCCAACAGAGGAGGTTCAATACCAGTGGATGGTACAATACAGCTATAATTAACTTAATAGTTTTCACCATTTTGGATTCCCTTAAAGTTCAGCACTATCAAAAAGGCTTGCCAACTGGTCTGTGGTTGAAAATTCACCAAAGTTGAACTTGATGTGAAAATTTTGTGTGGAACAGTCACTAATCGCGGCCAAATGATGGAATGACCTTGTCGCGAAACGTTGCCGTTTTAAATGCTGATGCACCAGGCCTTAAGAGTGCCACGTCCTTTTGGTCCCACCTGAACTTCAGTTGCACCAATGGTGGACCAGACCTTTTGATTTTCAGCCATCTTTTAGAGCTGGCAATCAGATGCAGCCACAAATAAACCACAGACAATTTAAACTTGATGGCCAACTAACATGATGGATCTTTAATAGCTTTGAGATGAAACACGTCATTGAACTATAAGGTCCTTTTATTGACCGTGCATTTTCCAATGTCAGTCACATTAAACTTTGACTTACATTCAATTTTTCAGGGAGAATTTTATTTTATAAGCTTACAAATTTTTAAAAAAACATACATTTGTTAAGATGTTCCATTGAGCCAGTGGTTATATGCACACTTCACATATTAACACATTCATTTCAGATGTAAACTGCCAAGGAAGTGGGCTTGCTGTGCACTCGCAATGTTATTTCACATATTTATTGCAACTTTTATTATCTCTGCCTCCAATAATATTTAGATGGAAGGCGACTGATAGCACCAGAGTTCCAATAACAGAGATTAAGTGCTCTGGGGGTGATTGTGCAGCGTTTTTGAGGAGAGAGGCATCTGCCTAAGTAAACTCAGCCCAACACTGAGGAATTGCGCTCTGGAACGTGGTGGTGTAACCAGAGCATGGGTTTGGGAATAGCCCAAGGGAACTGGGCTCAGTTTTCCAAAAGCCTCTATCTCCCGCGATATGTAGTGTGATTTGAGGAGAGGCAAGGGTTTTGTGTGTGTGTGTCTGTGTGTGTGTCTGTGTGTGTGTGTGTATGTGTGTGTGTAACAGGGGAAGTGGATGGAGGGCTTACAGAACGGCTAAGTCAGGAAAACAAGTCTCAGGAAACCCTATACCTCACTCTGGCACCAACACAGACGTTCTTTCTTTCTCTTCCTCTGTCTCACTCTTTCTTTCTGTCTGTCTGTCTCTCTCTCTCTCTCTCTCTCTCTCTCTCTCTCTCTCTCTCTCAGCACTCCTGTCTTGCTGTATCTGTCTTCCCACTCTCCCTGCCTGCCTGTACTGGAGAAAAGAGGAGTGAAAGCAACAGCAGTCAGAGCAACAACAGAACAAAAGCTGCGCTTGACACTTGGTGCTGTTAAGGAAACAGCGATGACCTTGTTGGGAGTTCAAACCTCCTCATGCCAAGCATCTCTCTTGAGATTTTTTTTTTTCTTTCTTTGCAGATTTTTAGTGCTTTTTTTGAGACATATTTTTAATGTAATTTTCAAAAACAACAAAATTATCAAGGACGCTCAGACAATAATGAAAACATGACATTGAAATATGACAATTAAATTACTGCTTGGCCTGTGAGAAAAATAAAGAAAATAAACATGAGATGCAAGATGAGGGAAAAAAAAGGTGCAGTGTATCATAAATTACAATGATGAAAAGCTTCTCAATTTCCTAATAAAGTACATTCAAGCATCAACCAGTTTTCTCTACAGTATCAGATATCGTGTAATACGTGCGTCACTGTTCATTCTTAGGAAAATTGTAGAAAGTGTGCCAAGTATTTCAAAACTTATCAAGCTTGACGAATCAATATCAACTCATGGTCTCCTTACTTGCTTGTTCTGGAGCTATTAGCCATATCACACATTCCTCATCTTCATTATCAAGCCTGTTTCTTGTAAAGTAGCTGATGTTTGCTGAAGCAAGAGAGGAAGTTATCACTTTCAGTTGCCAGGGCATTTATGGGCTATGCTGTATATCATATATCTCAAAGTAGAGAGATGTTGTCAAAGTCCTCTGTTATCTAGGCTCATTGAACAGACCGACAACACTACAGAGATATCCGCTTCTCAAGTTTTTAAGCGAGTCTCCCCTTTCTAGCCAATCAGAGAAGGCTAGCTTTAGCTGTTACAAAGGCGTTGCTATGCCTTATTTACAGGCTAGCAAGCCCCTGATACCTACGTTAGCTGAGACAGCACAAACTGCAAAGAAGGGCAAGAAAAGAAGAAGAAAATTATTCTATTTTAGTCTCTCTGTTCTTCAAATATTTCTTAATTTCTCTTTCACTTTGTTCATTGGGTGTCTCTGTACAGCACGCTCTTTCTTTATCTAATTTCTTGCCTCATATGTTTTCCTGTCTTGCATACGAGTTCTCTCCTCTCTCTCTCTCTATGAGTTCAATTAAGACGCTTTGTATGCTCTCACACTGCTAATTTAGATCACACTGGCTATCTCTCTTTCCCTCTCTTTGTCCTCCTAAAGCACATACTCACACACTTCCCCTGTCTGCACTCCTTTATCTTATCCCTTTTCCACCATCCCTGAAGCCCTTGTCTGTGTCTGTCACCCCTCTTTCCTTTCTCAAAAACACTCTCCTCATCCTTTTCCACTGTTTTCCCACTCCTTTCTCTATCTTTTCTCCTCGTCCTGTCCCCCCCCCCCCTCTCTTTCCATGTCTCTGGACCCCCTCACCTAAACTCCCACAACAAACACACCTACTTAAAACCCAACCCAATCATCTTTCTTCCCTTTTTTTTTCTATTTTGATTACTGCCATCTTTTTTTCCCTTTCCTGATTTTTCTTTCTATCCCGGCACCTCATTCGCTCCTTCTTTCTCTTTCTGTTTTCCTACATCTATCATTATCAGCCTCTGTTTCCGTGTCTCTCTCCGTCTCTCCGCCTTATCAGCTTGTCCTCTCTCTGCTCTCCCCCACAGTTCTTCCCTCTGCTTCCCCTCTCTTCTCCTCTTGCCTCTATCCTTTCCGTTCCTGCTCTCTCTGTCCTCGGCGTGTCTGCGGGGGCAGCGAGTGGTCAGGCTTGCCTGCAGGCATCAACAGCACAGGGCCACTGCCTCAGGCTCTGTGTGTGTGTGTGTGTGTGTGTGTGTTAGGCTGATTGGCACAGTGCCCAGACCCACCTCCTGTGGTGAAACTCACTCCTTTTCTTCTTAGCAGTCTGGACTGATGCCCAGACTGACCCTCACAAATACACACATGCGGATACTGGCGTGCAAACACATTCACAGATAGGCTGACTGGCACACAGATGTTGGCCGTTAATACACACAGACACACAGAGGAAGAAGTCTCATGAATATCCAGAAAGCAGAAAATCACATATTCCGCATTCGTGTCTATATGAATGCATTTATAGATGTTTTCTTGACTTTTTGCCTGTTGCTGTAGGCATGTATTATGCCCACAGTGTGTGTGTGTGTGTGTGTGTGTGTGTGTGTGTGTGTGTGTGTGTGTGTGTGTGTGTGTGTGTGTGAGTTGCCTTGGCAGCCACTGTGTGTGCATGTCACACACAATAGGCCTGACTTCCACTAACTCTCCTTCCACAAACCGATTTGTATATCATTCAATTTAGGATGTTTGCATTAGATTAAAATGTGTATACAAGAAACTGTTCTCCTTTACAATAAAGGAAATTCCTCCCTCAAATACAAAACACCAGTCTGTGCTGTTCAAAGGTTTCCAGGTGTTGCTTTCTGATTAAGTGTTTTTTTACTTTCTTTTTGCTGACCGGCCTCATCTACTTTAATTTAACTGAGATTAAAGTTCATTCTTGACCTTAGAAACAGCAGTAGGGGAAAAAAAAATCTCATCACAAGGTCCATTTAGTAGCTATTCTGGAGCTCTCCATCATATCACATTTTTCTCTGAGCACTTTAAAGACTTGTCTATGTTCATATGAGGTTAAAAGCTGAGGTTCAAAGTTCACTGACTGTGGAAACAGTTAACTTTAACTTATTTTTGTGATTTCCTACATTTCCCAGAATGCCATTGACAACCCACAGAGAACAGCCATATGAAGTGCAAGTGTAGGTAGAGTGGTGAGAGTTTAAAGTTTCCCAGTTTCCCAAAGTTTTTTTTTTTCCAATTTTGTGGCTACACTGAAGGTATTGTCAGTTGATAAAATTATATATATGATTCTTCTTCAACAAAAACTACCTAAATGAAATTCTTTACACTGTGAGATCAAATGGAAATAATGCTGTTAATGCTGTTCACTGACACCAAAGCATGACAGTTAGGGACTGCTGAAAAATTATTATGGGCAGGATAGGTGAGAAAATGGGGAGGGCTACTGATTTTTTCTTTTTCATGGAGGGTGTGTAGTCTTTCTTTTTTTGGGGGGGGGGGGGGCAGGGAAGGGTCTTTTAGCCTTTATTTGACCCCTGATGTATATTTTATTGTATTCTGCCTGTGTGAGATTAATTGTAGAATAAAATAAAACAAAAAAGATCAAATTGTTACATCCAAAAGATGTCTTTTGTGTGCGCCAAAGGTCATAAACGTGTGTTTTGACATTGGTTTTCTCTTCAAACTACTAGTAAAAGGACCACCATGTGAGTTTTGAGAAACAGAATAGATGTGGATCTTTATAGTTATTAGTGCTTGAACGTTATCCAGAGAACGCATCTATTTTTACCACCAGCTGTGTTTTGTATCATAACAGAAAGTAAAACTATCACTTTAGTTAAATCATTTTTTTGAGGTAGTCTATAATTTAATTAAATTTCAACATCGCATTTATTTAACTCCTCTTACTTTAAAAAATGTCTGGAATGGTTTCCATTTTGTTATGTTTTCCATAAATATATAAACTATGTAAGTCAGACGGAGTGTCCAAAATATATATAAATAATACTGGGGAAGATTTTGCTTTTTTATCAAATGAAATATAAAATTTTGCCCCCCTCCCCACCCCAATAATTTTCATACAGTCCCTGAGCATTTAGGATTTAGCATAGAAAAGTTTTCTATCAAACTTCATCATCTAGAAATACTGTGATATGACAAACTGTTGACATATTGGATCACTGCGCAAAGAACCATCACTTTTCTAAAAGTGTGTAAGGTGGATTTTTCGTTATAAATTCCTGTGAAAGTCAACAGGAAATGGTACGGCGATGACTTTAATGGAAGCATCGGAGGAGCAGTTTGTGTTTTATCAGTCATCTGGCACAACTTGCACAGCTGTGTCACTCTTTCCATGTCACGGTCAACTAGCGTGTGGCTGCTGGCCTCCGCACTCCCATATCGACTCCTTGAGGCCTCTGAGCCAGACTCTAAAATTTGAAAAACTGTGTTATTTATTCTTGCTGTCTGTTGTGGTCTCAGTGTCCCCAAGTTTTAATTATGTTTCTTTCTCTTAATGACTCCCTACTCATTTATAACTCCTCCATGTAATAGACACAAGTGTGACAGATTAATAAACAGAGTAATAGATATAGATTGAGAGCTAGCACAACTTGTCCTAGATCCTTTCCCCAGATGTAATACAAACGAAGCCAATAGCAACCCCGGCTGCTCGTTCTCTGACACTTGGATGCCAGCTCCTCTGTGGTTTCAGCCAATGAGCTCACCCTTTTTGAAAATAACAGCAGTGACATCACTGTTTTGGCCCATCACTGCTCCCACCCAGTCAGGAATCAGAGGTAACCCGCAACGGAGAGAGGAAGAGTGACTAAAAATGGACGGAAAGAAAAAGAGAAATTGGAAAAGACAGGAAGGTGGTTTTTATTTAAAGGTAATAAGGTTGGTTTATAGGCAGAAGAAGGGGAAAGAGAGGGTGAGGCCGGATTGAGCACAGACAACGGAGACACATACACATGGTATATAAATAGATACACGTTTCTCTGTTGGCCTCAAACTGTGTTTTGGCTCGCTCGTCGTCTTTCGTTGCGGCGGGCTTATTTCTAGATTTTTTTTTTTTATATATATATTCTTTGCACTCAACTTTCTGTTTCTCACCCTCTTACTTTTTCCCCTCGAGGTCGTCAGCTGACGTACCAGCTGCTGTTAATGACACTGCCTCGTGTTGATCTCCCGACCTTTCAACTTTGACCTCTGCACGAACATCCCCCCGCACACACAAACACTTTCAATTTAATGGCCAGTAACCCTCATTCAGACCACCTGACACACATTTATGGACGACATAAGAACGCGTGTGCACAAGAAAAGATGCCTAACAAGCTTACAAGCCTTAATATCGTGATTGATGTCTGGTTTCTTTTATTACAGAAGCGACTGAACTACACAGTGTTGTCTCACCTGGCTTTGTGGGTAATATTTGACCACTTTGCAGGCTTGTGAGGATGCTTCCGAGTCATACGTGATTTGAATCTCTGGTCCCCACGGTCACAACACTTCATTAACCTTGAGAGGGTTAATGTCACCCTTTCCTTCCAGTGATGTCATGTTCGGTGATGGAGCTTGGGGGGGGGGGGCCTCAGGGGGATCTATGTGTGTGTGTGTGTGTGTGTGTGGAGTCGGTGGTGGAACGGAGGAGGAGGACGAGGGGGATCCTATTTGTTTGTTTTGCCCTCCAGACGTGTCCGAGAGCAGATTAAGGGATTTAGCTCAGGGGGGGTGGCATAGGAGGGGCTTAAACTCCTCACCCATCTATATGCCTGGTTGATGAACGCACACACAAACACGCCAAGGAGGTCAAAGAAATCAAGAAAGTTCTTCTTTAGTTTCATATAAAAGCGATGGCAGCGAGGGGACGGGGAGGGATGGAGGGAGGGATAGGTTAGACAAAGTAAAGAAGACAGGAAGTCATTTGTTGACACAGTGATACCTCTTACAGCCGTCTGATCTTCTCTTGTTTTAGTGCTAATCCCAACCTTAAGCACCAACAGAATTAGGGACCCAAAATCTTGTAGCTTTGCCAGCTCCTGCACGCAATGGCTTTCCTAAGAAACAGGGGCGTCTCTGTAGCGAGTAGAGACATTATTATCACTAAACTCAACAGTAATGCAATTTTTGGTTGTATTTATTATGATATGATTTGAAATCCTTATGCGTTTAGGTTCCTTTTTTTTAGGTGCAATTTCATCATCATGTTTGAGAAACTGGAAGCAGAGAATGTTTCAATTTTTGCTTGATAAATCACTCAAATTATTAATCCGTTGTCAAAATTGTCAGTTGCTTTTCTGTAAATCGTTTCAGCACTGAAAGCCGACAAACTTCATGTAACACCAGCCTGCCACGCGCACGTGTGTGTGTGTGTGTATGTGTGTATGTAATTTTGGTGGAGTTAAGAGCAAGGAGGTGGGATTGGGTTGGGATGGGGGGGGACAGTGGGGGTGAAAACTACAAACAAACGAATGAACGCCAAGCTCAAATTCAACCGCAGGTCGCCGAGGCTGGGCCCGGGGCCTACCGTGGTGTGGCTCTTTTGTAATGTATATCAAGTTCACCAAGGGCCTTTTCATCTGACAGGCCATTGTTAAGGGAGGCTAGCCGGCGTCCACTCCCCTCTTAACCCCACCCACCCGACACGGGAGCAGGTTGGCTCGCAATTGTTTTATGGAAATGCACGCGGGCCTGGCCGGGTGTCTGCCAGGCGAGGATAGAAGGGAGGGGGGGGTGATTCAGTCGGTGTATGCGTGTGTATGATTTTGTGTGTGTGTGTGTGTGTAGGTGGGTGGGTTGGTGGTGGGTGGTGGGGGTGGTGGTGGTGGTGAGGGGGGGGGGAGATGTGACGCCGACCTCAGCGAACGCCCCTGACCCTGAGCAGATGGTGAGGCAGGGTCTCTCCGCTGAGCCAGAATTAATAGCGTGTGCCATGTCACATTGTCTGAGACAGCCCTGCCTAAAACTGCCCCCCCCCACCCCCCTTCCCAACACCACCACCCCCTACTCTCCATTTCTATCCTGATTTTTGCACCCCACCCCTCTCCCCCCTCCCTCCATCTCTCTCTCTCTCTTACCCACCTTCCCTCTATCGTGTCTTCGCCATCTCTCTCTGCTTCTTTCCTTGTCTCCTTCTCCTCTAATTCTGGGCTTTTTTTTTTTTACCTCCCATACATCACATCACTTGTCCCCCCTTACCCCCCCTCAACCCCACCCTCCAGTCCTTCACTATATCCACAATCTCCTCCTGCTACCCCACAGAGTGCTTACTCTTCCAGGCACTCGTTTGCTCATTCATTCACTCATTCATTTATTCACGTGTGCCTCATTCATCCCTCTCTTTATCAGACACTCATTCACAGGTTTGCCCACTCGCCGAGGCTTTATTGGAGGACAATTAAGGCACCTGCGTTTCTAAAGCTCCCCCGCTGAATGCCTGCCACCCCATTTCCTCACCCGTCTGTTCACACTACTACTACCGTTCACTCACTCACTTGTTCTCGCATCCGGCCTCGCTCACTCGCTCACGTAGAGAGAGTTGCTGGCTCAGCCCAATCACTCGGCGTCACGTGGTCGAGCCACATTAATGCGGATAAATTTGAAAACACTTTTTTTTTTTCCTCTCTCCCCCCCAGTTTTGGTCTTTCATTTAAACTAAGCCGCCGCTTTCGACCACTGAGCTTTTTCGAGAACGCTCCCTCAAAGTGGATACATCTGAAAAAGCTTGTCTCGCTTGTCTCATTTTTAAGGATCTTTACTTGCTTGTGCACAGACTTGCACAAGAAAACATTTCCACAGAAATGATGAAAAGCCATTTGGGGATATGGTGCAAAACTGCAGGTGCAGGCTCAAGTGGACTGTACATGGCCAAAAAAGGGATTTGCTGATGACAAAGTTTTATTAAACCATCTTGTCTAATATCAGTCACACTTGTTTTAAACACTATTTTTATTGTTTGACCGAAAAAATGGTTCAGTTGTCATGAAGATGTATTACTTGTTATCATGTGAGCTAATATGGAATTGCAGTCACGTGATAACAATGTTTTAAGTTTTTCATATGTAAGAACACAGAAACCACAAATCTATGGGGTTGTATGTATGTGAAATACAAAATCGTGATACACAATCCAGAATTACACAATGCAATTAAACGCAACATAGGAAAAAGTCAACCCAAGTACTATTTCCAAGCTCAAGAATGAGCATTCATGCTTGACGTAGGTAAAGGTTTTAACCCACACAGTCAAGTAAATAAGTAAATAAATGAGTAAATCTTTCATTTGAAGAGAAGAGGGAAAAAAGGGAGGTTAAGTATGTCGAAAAACCTTCAAAAAGCAGATTGTTTAACTGTAGAGTATCAGAAAAACTTAGCAGGTATATTGTTCATGTTCAACATCTTATGTTAGCATGTTGGAATGCTAACATTTGCTAATCAGCACTAAACAGACAGTACAGTTGAGTTTTACAGCAACATCATTCGTTTTGAAGGTATTTTTTGTAAACCAAAGTTTTGACAAATTACGATTTTGACCTGATGCGGGTGGGAAAAGAAAAGGGATCACCAAAATGATTTTAAGTCATCCTGCGGAGGACACGAATGGCAACCAAATTTGATTGCGATCCATCCAATAGTTGTGGAGACATTTCACTGAAAACTACAGATGAGAACCTGATCTGTAGCACTAGAGGAGAAGTCAGCGGATCACCAAAGTCAATAGGATTCATCCACCGGGGATCACGAATGTCAGTACAAAGTCTCACAGCAATCCCTCCATTAGTTGTCAATTCAATTTATTTATTTATTTATATAACGCCAAATCATCAAGTCATCTCAGGGCACTTTTTTACGAAGAGCAGGTCTAGACGGTACTCTTTGTTGAGATAATAATATTATAATAAATAATAATGACACTTAAAGTTGACCATATTCTATAAAATTACACTTTTTTTAAACAAATACTCACTGCTACTGACACTAAAGCATGTCATCTAACTGTATTTGTTTCTGTGTGCACAAAAACACATGGCTCAACACATCTCAAAAACCTCCCAGCTCTGTGTGTGTGTGTGTGTGTGTGTGTGTGTCTGTGTGTGTGTGTTTGTGTGTGTTTGTGCACGTCCGCTATCTAGTCTGTGGGTGTGGATCCATCACAAATATTTGTAGGGCCTCCCTCTCTCCCTCTTTCTCTCTCTTGGAGTATCAGTGTAGTTGCCCGGAATGGGACAGAGGGTCAGAGGTATATTCAACCCACACCCCACCCCCCCTCCTCCCTCCGCCCCACTTGGCACCCCCCCCTCCCATTCCACCTCCCATCCTAATCACCAGTCCTCTTCCTGCTCCGCTATCCCCCCACCCCTCCGCCCCTCACCTCCCTATCGGCCCACAGACAGACAGCCTGAGAGATGGAGAAGGAGGAGGGGAGGGCGGGGGCACAGGGGGTCATGGCCTCAGCGATGCAGTCACTTGGCCAAAGAGTGTACGTGTGTGTGTGTGTGTGTGTGTGACAGAGACATGCTCAATATGTGGGCGTGTATGTTTGTGTCTTGCACTGTATCACAGATTTTTTTCTTATTTTTGCATATGAGGCTTCAAAATCTTTCTCAGCATGTGTCCGTATGTAAATATATTCACGTTGTGTGTGTGTGTGTGGGGAGAGAGCGAGTGGGCGTTAAAAGAGGCAAAGGTCAAGGTTTGAGAGGTTCACTTGGCCGAGGTTCGTTTCCTCCAAATCCCGACCACCACCAGCCAAATATGCCGCGGTTGACAAACTGAAGCTGTCTATCTAAACACTATCTCCTAAACAATTGCAATAGCAGCCCAAAGAAGAAAAAAAAAACTTATATAAATACACAATATATCATGTTTTACGAGTTCATGAGTGCACGAGGTGCCGGAAAACTGAGAGCAAACTTACATGAATATTAGTTTAATAATCAGAGGGACATTTTCTATTTTTCATTTCAGTAAAACAATTCACTGGAGATGAAGAAACAAAAATGTATTTCTTTGGGTTTGGCTTCAGCTGACCAGAGTGCTTTGTACCCATTAATAACTGTCCATCAATCTTTTTGTCATGATATAATATAGCCTGTCACTCGCTCTTGTTAAAAAAACATTAACATTCTGTGTTGTAACATTATCAGGCTGCTTCTGCTATGAGCCTTCACCAGCTTTGGCTTACAAGTCTTAACTGACAAGGGCGGCAGGCCAAACTAAACGAGTTATGCTCTTAGTTTACTGGATGTGAATATCCCAGAAGGGTTTTCACAAAGTGGAGAGCTTTACTTTTGTTGGAAGGTTCCATTGTTATGACATTTTTGACCCTGTTCCTGATTAGTCTCTTAAGGGTTTGAATTTTGGAGGAGGTTTCACTCTTTTCTGGGACAAAACCTCTCTGAAAATGCTGGCCCGTCGCCTAGCCGACCGCGATACTGAATCTTCAAGCTCAGGAGATGATGTTTCAACCATATCCTGACAACAAACAAAATAACTCATGTTGAGGTTAGATTATTCTTGCAGCCTATAGCTTCCATAAATCATAGTTTGGATTTGCAAAAAGGGGTCAAGAGGAGACGCTGTTTTGGGGCTGTGCAGATCTCATGGGCTGCATGCGTCGACTCAGATTTTCCGAGGTGGAACATAGATGTCACTCACAGTAACACGCATCCAATGAAGCACTCCAGAAACGAAAGTGACTGGATGCATCACAGCTGAGTCACCAAAGAAAGCACTGATGGAGTGAAAAAAAAAAATACCAAAGACAAATCAACTCAGATTTCCTCTTTGCATGCTTCATGATTAACTTGCCTCTTTGGTATCGTGCTCACTTGTCTGATGTCGTTAAACTTTGCGAGATGATTCCGCAAACTGCCCGCAACAGCTCCCACTGACATATAAAATGATTGATTTCGATCATCGGGGATTTCTAACTAGATTTTTTGTGCTGATTCAACCGGGGGGGGGGTTCGATGAGTGTATGTTTATTACAAAACCGTGTTAGAAAAAAAATAAATCATGTTTTCTGACTTCCTGTGCCTGTCCTCTCCTCAATGACTGGCTACACTTGAGCAACAGAGGTTTATTCTCAATACACTTCTTAAGTGGTCGCTGCTGAGGGATTGGAGAGCATTACACATATGCTTTCCCCCAGCTGGACCGAGAATTGGAACCAGCAACCTTAATGAAGCCCGTTTGGCTGTTCTTATAGGTTCCCAATGCTCCAAAAGTTCCTAATAGAGCAACTAAACTATCAGATTTTACCGCATTTTATTAGGACACTGTATAAGAGGCTTAGTTCAATATTTTGGGAAATAGGCTCATTTGCTTCCTTTATGAGAGTGAGACAAGAAGTTTGATATCAATCTAATATGTGTGCAGAGCTGGAGGGACTGGAAGGGAGGAAACAGCTAGCTTGGCTCAGTCTAAAGTTTATAAAATACACATACAGCTACATCACATAATGCTTCTAAATCCCACTAATTAATACACTGTATATAATTTGTTTAATTTCTACATAAACAGCAAGGTAATAATGACAATTTGTACTTTTAAGATGGGTTGGGTGCTATAACTGATTCTTCTTCAAACAAGAGCTTATTAATTTTTTAAGCGCTTGTGCAATATGGGCGGATATAGCATGGGTTGCCAGATACAGTCATAGGCTTAGGTATAGGTCTCCGACACAAAGACGCCAAATCTAGCAACCTCATCGCTGATAAAACGCTCTGGGAAACTGCGGTCATCACTGCGCCCAGCTGTTGCTCACCAAGAAATAGTTACACCACATACAGTGACTCCCTCTTAAAACACTAAATGTTTTATTTGCATCTAGCACCCTCGCTAGCTGTTTCCCACTGCTTCCAGTCTGTATGCTAAGCTAGGCTAAAGGTTAGGCTTTAAGCTTCTTAAAGGAAAAGTTAGATGTTTAAGGAAATATGCTTTGTTGCTTTCTTTCTGAGAGTTAGCTTAAAAGATTGATATTGTCATGTCTGTGGGGTAAATATGAAGCTAAAGCCAGCAGCATAAAGACAGAAACAAGTCCTGACTTCACAGTGACAACATGACCTCAACAAAATGGTCTGGCACTCAACCCTTTGTAAAAGCACAACATGTAATTTGTACAATTAAATTTTCATTCAATGGATTGAACTAACGAGATACAACGTGTTATTTAGAGCTTTAGAGAAAAAGCATTGGAGGCGCTGCCTTGGAGCTGTTTCCCCGTTTCCAGTCTTCATGCTAAGCTAAGCTAACTGGCTGCTGGCTGTAGCTTCATATTTAGCGCACAGACATGAGAGTGGTGTCAATCTCCTCATCTAACTCTCAGCAAAAAAAGGGAGTAAACGTACAGTATTTCCCAAAATGTTGAGCTATTCCTATAATGATCTGAGATCGATTTTCTCATCTTACCCCCAGGAAAGAAAGCAAAAATGTAGCTCTAAAATTGTGGCCTTTTAGGGCTTTAGTACAATTTAACATGATTCTCTTCCAGTAAATGTTTGTTATACAATGTGTTTCATATTCAGGATGTCAAAATATATGGTTGTATGCCCACAAATGTGGGATTTCACTTCATTTAAGCCCATTGACATATTTCAATTCCAAAATTCCCCTCTGACAATGTCACATGTTTTTCAGGGGACAGTCTACTTGCATAAATAAAGGCATCAAGCTGTTTTTATGCTTTCCATAACATAATGCATTCAACACATTTTAAGAGCTCGTGATCAGCTCTGCTTTTTTAATCAAACTAAAATACCCTGAGGCAAACTCTGACTCAAAAAGACGGCGACGAGAAACAGAGCCAATGTCAAGCCCAGACAGCCACTCATAACTTTTTATGAAAAGGTTTCCCTCAAGTGAAAACTAGAACCAAATCTGCCGTGCACAATCCCCAGCAGGATGATTTGAAAAGTGCTACGGTTGCAAAAGCTGACATCCCTCCCTTGGTAACAGAGGAACACGCTGATTTTTGGGTTTTGTATCTATGCGTGCTTGTTGTTTCTGCTGATAACCATCGCGCTAATGGATTTATGGGTCCTTGTGATTGTGTCATGCTTTGGAAGGCTTATAATCTAGCTGTGTTACAACAGTATGAACGGCTGTAAAAACGTACGTGAAGATGGATTGCTCTTCATTGTAAAGTGGGAGTGTTATCAGTTATCAGACAACCTGAGCGGATCATAAAGGCTCTCAGGAAAGCCATAAACTGACGGATTCTGTTTCTAAAGGTACACTCTACACAGCCACTGTGGTATAAGTCAATCATATCATATTGCTTATTTTCCAGTGTTGTGCACAGGCTCAGAGCTGCCAAATAGTGTGCCTTTGCGGGTTCTCACCCCACATACATTCTGGCAGCTTGAACTCACTGTGAACCGAACAGGTCCAGGAAAGGGGAAACGTCTCTTTCCTCATGCCCCTGATTCGCCTCTCTTTCAAAAGAGTAGGCTTGCAAAACAGGGGCTTAGTTCCCTTGACTGTCTGCAAACTTATCACCCTGTCATTTTTTTTTTTTTTTTTCCGTTTCTGTGATGTCTTTGGGATCTAATTGTAATGGCAGTCATGTGATAAAAGTTGGAGGCTTTGAGCAGA
Source organism: Thunnus maccoyii (assembly GCF_910596095.1). Taxonomy (NCBI): domain Eukaryota; kingdom Metazoa; phylum Chordata; class Actinopteri; order Scombriformes; family Scombridae; genus Thunnus; species Thunnus maccoyii. The sequence goes on along the minus strand of NC_056554.1, from coordinate 14,787,980 downwards.
GGGCAAGAGGGGAGTAAAGGCGTGCCCCTCAGGGACCCGTCGTCCTCTCCATTTGTCAAACTGTCTGCCCTCTTCCACCCCTGGGTTTTCCCGTGTGGCCGGAGAGCAAGACAGACGGATATAACGGACAGACAGGGACGCCCTTCCCTCTGCTGTGAACTCAGACTCACACGAGCCAGATTTGATGAATTTGTGACTTTTAGTCTTGTGATGTTCAGCGATTTGGGGAGTGTGATATTATCAAGTTGCTGCGATTGATGCTTAGCTTCAGAGGCTGAGTTTGTGTACGCGCGAGTCGTACAAGGTGCCAGATTCTGATTTCCGGTCTATATCTATCTGGCACCCAACCGATCATGAACAAGTTTATCAGTCTGCCTGTTTAACATTTGACCCAGCGTCTCTCGACCTACCTTTCTCTGTCTGTCACTGGTTCTCACTTTGACTGTGCCTTAGTGCGTCTGCTCATTTCAGGAAGTTTCACCACCCTCGAGCTGTATCAAATGACTTTGAGTCAAAGAGCTGCTAATCAGGAAACTCGCACTGCACTTCCTTAATTGGCTCGCTTTCTCCTCGTTCTGTCTTCTCTCTTCAAATCTGCAGATAAAAATAATTTCCCCTCCCTTTTTTTTTTTTTTGTCTTTATAATTATAAGTGCTAGTAGTGCTTCAGCTTAGCGGGATAAGCTGGATGTGAAAATTGCCTGGACTACGGAACAAAACTTGTTAATTTCAGTGTCAGTTTTGCACTCAAATGAAAGAAATTATGAGACAGCGGTCAAAAAGTTGCTGCATTCGCTGACCCTTTTTTGTGTGGGATGACAAACAATACATGTGACAAATTGACACACGTATAGTTGACAGTATGTAGGGCAAAACCACAGATAACAGATGGGATGATCTACTGGTGAGTGGCGCTTCCACTGGGGATCTTTCTTTCTTTTCTATCTCAAATCTCTCTTTCCTTCTGAGCCATGAGCTTAAGCAGTCAAGTGAGTGGATTTATAGACCTGAGGCTTATGGCTTAGTCATGATTGCTTGAATTGGCTCGCTCTCTATCGAAATAAATGGCCTTACTCCTAATGAGAGAACAGGACATGGTGAAGGATTGAGAGAGCTTCAGAAACTCACTACACTGATTTAAATAAAAATGTTTTAACATTGTGTGTGTGTGTGTGGGTCTATTTTTTAATTGCTGATGAGCACATTTAAAAAAAAAAAATTTAGGGAAAAAGTGTGCGTTTTCAGAAGCAAGAGGCCTAAAAATGACAAAGTGAGCAACAACCTTGCAGTATGTGTATGAGTGACCTTTAAAGCATTTTATGGTTTCAACATCAGCAAAAAAAGTTCAAAGTTCAAATCCTGTTGTTGTTAAATTGCAAATACAGCTCCTCTAAATTTAAAAGTTAACATATCCTCAAAAACGTCTTCTTCTGCTTTTCTATTTCGCTCCCATTTTCTCTGAAAAGTACTTGCACTTGTGTCATCTCTACTCTCTCTCTCGCTCTCTTTTTTTTTTTTTGTGTTCAGCTGTAAAGTGATCTAAGTGTGCGGAAATCTCTTCTATCAGTTTGTGTTCAGCTGTAAAACATTTAAGGACGCTTTATGTTTCCCCATTCAACTCCGAATGTAACTGGAGGTTCTCCGCCGACTGTAAAAAAAACGAGAGAGAGAAAGGAAAAATGGTTGAGGGCAGGATGAGGTCCTCGTCTCTGTGTCTTCACAGTGCGGGCGGTGAGCCAGGCACACTCTCATGCAAAACCTCATCCCAGCAACTCTTTTCTCTTCCTTTTTTTTTTTTTCCTCCTCCCCATTTCTCTTTGGCAGAACAGTGAAGCTCCATAAAAATGAATTATGCATCTGAAAAATATGAAATTTATACAGATTTATACAATGTACACTGGGGGAGATTGCATCTGCTACTTTAAACAGAAAAGTGGTTTGATGTGGTTGTGCACTGACACTGATAGGTCATCTGTTGTGGACAGAGGTGGGTAAAAATGTTATTTGAAGCAGTTGAATTGCTTGATTTGTTCTTGATTTATATTTCCAGAAACTTTGGGGAAATATGCTTGTTTGCTTTCTTGCTGAGAGTTAGATGAGAAAAGTGATACCACTCTCATGTCTGTAAGCTAAATATGAAGCTGGAGCCAGCAGCCAGTTAGCTTAGCTTAGCGCAAATAGTGGAAACAGGGGGAAATAGCTAGCATGGCTCTATCCAAAGGTGACAAAATCCACCTATCAACAACTCTAATGCTCACTAATAAACACGTTATATCCTGTTTGTTTAATCCGTCCAAAAACCTAAGTGTAAAAACAACAATTTTCTTATGTGCTAGATTATTTCTTGGCCAGAACCAGCAACTTCCTGGAGGCAAGAGAGCGAAGAAGCATATTTCTTAAAAAATTTCAAACAATTTCTTAAACCAGTAAGTTCTACATATTTCAAGACAAAATGAAGGAATTAAGCTAGTCGTCAAAACTGCAAAACGTTCATTTTGTAGCAGTTATTTTTGGTCTTTTACATCCAGCCAACAGCCTGTTTTGTTCCTTACAAAACAGCCACAGGCGGATCACACACACACACACACACACAACATCTAACAAATGAGAGCATTGACTTACCATCAGTGTGGTCTCAAAGCCTTCACTTTTTCTTTGAAGTCGGGAAAAAAACTCCCACTAGAAGTCACTTGTAAGGTGAACAAAGATGCCAAACAGATTTAAATGAAAGCTGTAAGAGACAACAACACACAGGAGTTTGGAGACCTACATGAAGGTTTACGGCTCTCTGACCCCTCCCAGATGAATAAGAATGACCTGACCTGTTTGTTGGGGGGGTGGTGGTGGTGGTCTGGGGGGGGGGGGGGGGATATAACACGCAAACCTTTGGAAATGCACTTTAGCTGGGGGAGAAACCAAAAGAGACGCAAACAGAAAAAGCTAATAAAGCCTATGCCACAATTCCAAGCATGATCATTTTAAATAATGGCCTCCCTTGTACTTTCACTGAGATTTGGGCTGTGAGGAGGGTGGTCATGGGACTCCCCAATGTGATGGCAATGCACTAATCTGCCCTGTATGGGTCATTCACATGTGTTCACACCATTGTTTCCACATTCTAAACAGGAACTGCAATGTTACCCAAGGGAATAGTAGATTTGGTGTGCAAAAAACCCTCCATTTATTCCTCATCTTACTTAAAGGATAGGTTCACAATTTTTCAAGTCTGTCTTAAAACTGCCATAATCATTCCTCTTGTTCATACTGGCCATTAAACGATCCCTTCATAATGCATTTACAGTGTAAGTGATTAGGGACAAAATCCACAAGCACCACAAGCTTCAGTCGTCCAAATTAGTCAAATCTTCAGCATTACAGTCTCATATAAGCTTCAGATAAACTTTTAAGCACAAAATGACACAAAATGGCTTTTGGTCCCCATCATTTTACATTGAAAGTGCATTTGAAGGGGATTTTTTTAATAGCCAGTATGAACAGAGGGAAAGTTTATAGAGAGGAAAGTGTTTAGTGTTCATATTAGCAACGGATATGAGATTAAATTTGTGTCAAAATAATTGCACAAAATCTCCTAAGAATCAAACAAATAAAAAGTGATTTCTTACTTGCTTTCACTTTTCAGTTTTGTTGCTGAATTTTTCAGTTTCTGATACAAAGCTCTTATGTGGGCGGGTGTTACAGGGCTGCATCTGCATTGACAAATTACTTTTGAGGAGACAGGTCAATGGTTCAAAGTGTAACAAGTGGTGCTACTTAAATTATTTCCCCCCACCAACATGTTTCTGGCAAATGGCACTCTTAATAGAAGAAACTGAAAAATTTTGAACTGAAACTGAAAAATGCAGTAGCAAAACTGAGAAAAGTAAACTGCAAAAGAGAAACCCTGATCAGTGACAGAAAAGTGAGAATACTGTAAGCAAATGTAGTGCTCTAGTATAGTTTTGTAGTAAGTTTTGCCTTTGATATCTTTTTTTTTTGGTTTCAATTCATTTTTTAATTACTTTCAATTAAACTGTTCTTGTTTGATCCTTATGAGACTTTGTCCAAACTATTATGACACAAATCTAATCCCATAACCGGACTATTGTTTTAAGACAGACTTGAAAAACTTGTGAACCTATTCTTTAAAGTCAGCGTGGCCTTGCAGTCTCATCACTTCTCACGCTTGCTGTCTGTATACTGGGGCTTATTATGACATTAAAATGATATTTTGGCTGTAAGTACATGCAGCTGTTCATGTTAAATGCTGCAGACTCTACTACAAAATCTGTGTGAGCCTGGGAAAACTAGCGCTTTTTTCTCCCCCCACCCAAACCGATCGCTGCTGTAATTTATTACCCGGTAAACACGTGGGAATAGTATTTCAGTGCCACAAGATAAACAACTACTCCACTTCACGCATGTCTCGCGAGAGGGGACGCTCCCTCTGTGCTCGCCTATTGTGAGAGTTTTCCAATCCTCGCGTGATTTCGGAAGTTTCCCACGCCTGTTGTTGTGGCGTCTGCCCTTTTTCGCTCACTCTCTCTCTCTCTCTCTCTGTGTGTGTGTATGTGTATGTGTGTGTGTTGCTGCTACCCTCCGCCTCCCCCCCTTTTTTTTCTCTCTCTCTCTCTCTCTCTCTCTCTTTCTTCCTCACCCACCCCCTTTCTCTCCGTCTCCCTCGTCCCTTAACTTACACCTCCAGTCTGCTTCTGTTGTCTCGGCGGATTGTTGGGGCTTGTGGGGGAAGAAGAGAAAGGATATCGCGAGTATTGGAGTTTTGGTGAGAGTTTGTGGAAGATGGCGCCTGTTGTGACAGGGTGAGTCTGAGATTCAGGGGGGTGCTGGCGGTTGGGGAGCGGAGTTCAAGAGAATACAAGTTATTACTATGAAAATGCTTCATTTTAGTCCGTGTGCTTTTGCTTGGGCACACTGCGCTGTTGTGGTTTAGTCGCTAGAAGTCGCTTCTTTGTTCAAATGTGTTTGCGTGCGAGTGTTTTTTTTCCCCTTTGCCCAGTAAACGTTACTTGCCTGAGCTGACTGTTGCTGCGGTGTTTGGTGAGCTAGCTCCGGCTAAGCGATACTTCACCCTCGGTGGTCTTTTTTTTCCCCCAGACAACGGCTAGCTGTTAGCGAGCACAGTGCTAAACATAACAATGTACTGTTGATATCCAGCGTGTTTTTCTCCGGCTGGAAGCACTCATATAAATTCCTGGTGCTCCCCATCTAGCCGGGAAGCACGTTTACGAATTGGGATTCACGACTTAACACAGCTAGCTGTCCGATAATGGACGCCAGCTAACGTTAGCGATATCTGACTCAAACACGTTGCGGCTTTGTATCATTTTGCCAGTGTTTTTAAAGAAAAAAACCTTCCCCGCATTTGCTGACGCCGGGAGTGCTCGGTGTAAATATTTAAGAGTAACGTTATAGCCACCACATACAGCGAATAGCGTGTACGTTTATGACTACAGCTCTCTAAAGTAGACGACAGAGCAGTTATAGTAGTATTTACTACACGAAGTGTTATCTGAAGCTAAACCCTATAAGCAGATTGCTAATGAGAAACCTCATCCTAACACTGGTTATCCATAGATGTGGAGTGCCCTAAATTCACCGATAAACACCCACAGCCATGTGTGCTTTAACCCTATCATCACTGAAAAAAAATGATATAAGTTAAATCTTAAAATCTGCCCGAGTCATTGATTTAGTTTCTCATTCTCCACCTAATGACTGTGACATTTTCCCCTCTGAAAAACTTGAACAAGTCTTCCCTCATGAGCTCTAAATATGAGATAACTAGCTGCAGAAATACTTTTTTCTCCCAGTGAGTCAAATTTAATGTTTTTTTTTTTTATTATCTGTGAGATCGTTACATTTTCTCAATTTAAAAAGAGTTCATTATGCTCTGAGCTTGTTCAGTAATTGCCACTAGATAATGCATCTGTGATAACTATGTCAGCCAGGGCTTTTAATGGGAAATTGGGCTTTGTTAACATTTCCAAGCTGTCTGTTGAATTGATAGGTAGAAAATGTCTAGAATATATTTCCTCATGAAGCAGAGCAGTGCTGCTTTGTTTTGTTAGTCAATGGCATGTGTAATGTGATCATATTTTTCAACATAAATAGGCTACATCTGGGCACATTGCTGCGTTTGTGTGAGCCGATTGTCTTTTCTGCTAGGGTCTGTCCGAGGAGTAAAATCTGATTAAAGTTATTTCCCTGCACATTAGCTAGACACAAACCTATTTTTTGCACTGCTGAGGCAATAATCCCCACAGACAGCTCAGTGGGTGACAGACATTTGCTGGGCTTGTTGGAGGTGTGTGTGTGTGTGGTGGATTGGGAGGGGAGGGGGAGGGAGGGAGGAGGGGGTGCATGTTCATTTGGGGCTTTCCAGCAGACCTGAACTGATTTCAGTTGGGGGGGTGTAGGGGGAGGAGGCAGAGGGAGGGAGCAAGCAAGAGGGCATGCGGGTCAGGTCTGGGTGGCTGGCCACCTGTCCAGATGATATCTCTAGATGTGTGTGTGTGTGTGTGTGTTTCTGTGAGCTGGGAGTGGGGGTCAGAGTGTAAGAGGAAGATGGGGTGGGTGCGTGACTTGTGTGAGAGAGGTTTAACAGAAAATTAAAGTGCCATAAGGGGTCTCTTTTAGCTGATGGCCATGTTCACAGTAACGGTCGGAGGCATCACAGAGCCTGACCACAGCCCGCTGCCCCCACATACTGTTTGAATGGTTCTGGCTTTACACAGGGAGGGGCTCCACCACCACGGGCTTGTTAATGGTATTATGACTCTTCTAACAGAATTACAGAGAGGCTGTAGTTGGCTGCGTCTGTCTTTTTGAATTGAAAGTTGTCGCGTATATTGAAACTTAACTGTCAGCGTCACTAAAGTTGTATTTTCCTAGATTTTTAGGGTTTTGCTGTAGGCCATATTTTTAGTCTGGGTCGCATCTTGTCATTTGTCTTCTTCCTAAATTAGTTTTTCTGCTTGAAAGCTACTTATTATCAAACATTAGACGATCATTTAAGTGTGTGTTCTGTGTCTGTAGTGTTTGATATTGGACGTGCGTGCTTGCGGGTTGCAGTTACTAATTAATCTGACAATTCATAATAAACGTTTGCTTTTGTGAAGCGCTGTATTCAAGTGTGTAGACCTTTCCGTTCAGTGTATAACTCCTGTTATTGCCAAAGAGCTACAGCTCTGTAGCACGGACCAGAAAAGACGTCACGGCTGTGATACACAATCCAAAATCAATATTTTAAATATAAAACACTCACTCCCTGTAAACTGTTAAGGTGGCTGTGAAGAGTTTGTAGTTTGCTCAGTCGCGAGGAAGGGCAGCTGCAGTTAGATTGGATTCATGTTAGTTCGAGCTGATATCATGGCATATTAAGATGTAAATATTAAAGCGGCCTTTGCTTAGGTTTCCTTGCAACACACTGCTAGCAGCCTGGCCTTGCTTCAGTAATGTTAACCCTGTCAAGTGCAGCAGATCACAAGCGAGCATTTTCTTTTCCAGCTGCAATATTGTAGAAACTCTGCACGGTGAATAGACGATTTTAAAGGGTATTTGTTTGCTTTTAACGCCTACTTTAGGTCCATGAATAAATGATGTATTGACTATAAATGATCACAACTAAATTAGCATGCAAAATAAAAATGGATGGTATATATTAGCCACAAAACACACAGCTACCTCTTCTGATATAGCACGGTCTTATACGGAAATGTAGGTTGCCACAATAACACAAATCCTCCTGTCCTTAATGTAGGTTAGGAGTAAAAAAAACTGGTGTTGCTTTCATAATCTTCCCTGTCAGAGAAACGGGGTGTGATAGCTGAAAGAGCAGCACTGTTCACCTAAGATGATAAAAGCATGAATCACTTATTTCAACACTGCTCTGCCTTTGCTGTGCCCCTGGGGGACGGGATTCCATTTAGCTCACCCCCCTCCGTCCCACTGCCAAAAAAAAAAAAAAAAAAAAAAGAATGATCGAGTCTTTCAGGCCAAAAGCCAAACGTCTCTGTGCTGGTGTAATGATAGCACTGAGCCTTTCTTTGAGTCACAAACCGTGCGTTCTTGTGTTTGTTAGCATGAGCGTGCGGTTCGAGCTCCGAGGCAGCGCTGATGCGAGCACCTTGACATAACAGTGTGTTTATATGTGTGTGTGTGTATGTGTGTGCACGTGCATCCACTCCCCAGGGTCCTCTCCTCTTCCCTGCTTCCCTTTATGAAAGGAGAGGTTCAGAGAGAGCAGCAGATGTCGAAGCGCTGACCTTTATGGTGGCAGAGGCTCGGGCTAGAGTTAAAAGACATGCCGGGTCGCCCCCCCCTTCACTCCCTCCTCCACCCCCCCACCCCCCTCCTCTGCCCCACAAAGCAGCAGCCCCATGTCCACCCACATACACACACTCTGCTACCTTTGCCGCAGCACTGACGGATAGGTTAACGACGGAGAGGATACAAGCTACCTGATCTGTGTGTCACCTCAGGATCCTGCAGCTTCCAAAGCTGCCCTATATCCACCCAGAGCTGTGAAAATCTTCAAAGTGTGTGGTGTGCGTGGGGGGTTACACGCCAGGGGGGGAGCTGTACAGAAGTCACAGGCAAAACACCAAGGCAAATGTGCCACCGCCAGACATCTTGAGGGGGATTTATTCTCATGCGTACAGTAGCCTATTGTTTTGGAAGTTCATGCATATCCATTACTTCACATGATTGAAATATCCCCCGAAGCCTATAGTTTCATTCAGGGTTCAGATTCAACTTGTTTGGTCGAGCAATGATGGGCCTCTTAAAGTACCACACGCCCTCGTTGACTCAGTGTCTTCATTCTCTTGTTTCCTTACCCAGTCTGTTTGTGTCTGTCTGTCTCAGGGGAACAACCACAGGAGACACCCAGGGGGATAGAAATGCATATTTTTGCGTAATTTGGCCCTGGACTGCCGCCAGCTTGGCGCTCCTTGTTCTTGGTCCTCTGCCACGTGCTAAAATGTGCACAAACCAGATATACCATCATAATATGTCCCTGTATTTGTACTTTTCATCCTGCCTTGTTCATAGCAAGTGGCACCCTGTAGCGCATTAGAGGGACCTTTTTTTTTTCATGTAGGTGTGAGGTTGGGGAGGGGGCTCGCAATGGCTAATTTCTCCCAGCCCTGGGGCCTGATAAGGGGGTTAGATTTCTCACACAAAAGTCACGACAAGGGGGGGCATTTATTTACTTGTGCAAGGCTTGGAATGCATTAGTCTGAGCTCATACTTTTTTTTTTTTTTTTTTTTTTTTTTTTTTTTTAAATCTCTGGTTCTTCCAAAAATCTTGCTGCTGTTTGCTCGGAGAGGATGGGACGGAACATTCTGATGTAAATCTAAAGCCAGTGTGGTTTTGAAAACAGCCCTGGCGTCATGTTTGATAGAGGCCCAAGTCCTCTTGGTGTTGTTGTTGGCTTTGCTGCTTCGCTAAGGCAGGCGAGCAGACAGCAGAGACAGAAAGCTAACATGAGGCATAATGCGACAGGCGGGTGGAAGTACGTACCTCTCCGCTGACTCTTGTTTTGGAGCGGCTCGTTGTCTTCCTCACATTCACTCTCCTCTTCCAAGAGAATTTCCTCAACCCCAGCGTTCGCCTTTCCCTGCCCCCTGTTCTTTTGCTGTTTTTAGTGATTACAGTTTCGCCAAGGGAACGGTGGCTTCTACTGTGTCAGCAGTTTTTGCCCCCGCTGTCCCTTCACATTCAGGATGTTTCATTCAGAAAACATGAACTGAATCCCCCTATATGACTCCTGTTTGTTTTCATTCAGCTTTTATTGAGCAAAATCTTACCTCCCGGGACAGAGCAATTGAAATTTAGAGGAAGAAAATATCAAACTGAAAAGTACTGACATTTGTGTGTTTGTTCCTTTCCTCTTTTGTTTTTTGTCATGGGGAAAAAAAATTTTTTTACTCCATAGAGATTTCAAAGTTGTCTTTTTAATAGGACAGGAACGTGTCATGCCAAGGCCTTTGATAAGACAAAAATATGCTGCTCTAAGCTTCCAGGAGAATACACCAGGCTTAGAGAGAAAAAGCTTTATATTTTCTTATCCTATTGGCCTAGATAATTGCTTGTTATTCTCAGCCGTGCTCGTGAAGGTTCAGAAGCATTGTTTAAGTGCCTCGCTGTTGTCAGAACGCTCTGTCTGTTCTCCAACAACCACACTAGGCAGGCTCATCCAATCTGAGGAAGGTTACAAATATACACAGGATCTCCCCGTGTCGGGAAAGCCCCTAACGACGCCGCCTCCCACCGCTGTAAGCAACTGCCACTATTACTGTGTTAGATAAGAAGGGTGTGGCAAGCGGTAAAGCCAGCCTGTAGTACCCTTCCTGAAAGAGCTGTTGTTGTAGCCTTGGGACTGTTAGTGTCATCATATAAAATCTGCTGATAGCCAGAGAGCAGTAAATGGCTCACGGCTCTGATGAAAACTCTGCTGTTGATTGATCCTTTTCTTTTAAGCCTTTGAATTGACATTTTTACAGAGATATCCGATTGACTTTGCAAGAACTAAGAATATCAGAGCAGGTTTAGATATAAGACTCTCGTTTTTTTGATTTTATATCTGCCAGATTTTGTGTAATTGGACTTATTTTGGAGCCAAGTTGTACCATTATTGTAACAATATGCTCAAAACCAACCAGTGCATTACATCCAGCGTGTAACTGTCACATTTCTTAAGCCCAAGAGCCTTATTTCAGCCTGTGATTTCTGCAAGCCAGCCTTCAGGGACACCACTGCTGGTGTTAGCTTAGGCAAGTGATGGCAGCTCGGGGAGATGAGCAACCTGCATTCCCCTACTGCAAGAGAAGGGAAAGAGCAAGAAGGGCACAAAAAGGAGTTATCAAGTGTCAAGGAAAATACTCAAGGAGAGAGAGAGTTATATATAGGGATATAGTGTGAAAAACGCCTGCAGTTGTTCCCGATGTTCTCTGTGTCTCTGGGGTGCAGCTACAAAATCCCGGCACCAGCGCCATCATTTGACGTGTATAGTGACGTAAAGAAAAACTACAGGCTATGGCAGCTTGGATTTCTAGTCTCCACCTCTGGGTAGCCAGGGGGCACGCGCTACATGCTGCTAAAAAAAAAACTTCCTGGTTCTCTTTGCTTGTATTGTAAACTAGCTAACATCGAAAATGGCATCCCAAAATACGAGTGCAGAGGATGTTATGGACGAGGATACGTTTACAGTGTTCCGGCCGACTTGGATATTCAACCGTATTGATTCGAGCCACAGTGGGTTCGGGCGTCAGAAGCTCACGCACAATGCATCCTGGTACATGTAGGCACCGCCTGCACGGCTCAGCGAGCAGGACAACTCTGCTTTTCTCGGTCAATATAGCACACACCGATGGAATTTATTGCTTCAATTGACTATATTTACCATCAACACCGATTGGACATCCACATAAAATGTGGGCGAAACTTCCCTTTAACTAAGGCTGCTGGAGAGTTTTAGCAAAGAATCCGCTTGGTGGCATTCCTGTGGCCGTTGACGTCAGGAGGTTTTGGCCTTTGCTTAGAATCACAATGAAGTAATAGACGTGTCATTTTGTGGAACCATCTATTGATTGTGGTCGAAGAAACAATGCTCTTTTTTTTTTTTCTCGAAGAGAGGGTTGTCCGTGTTGTGGTCGATCGTCTTGCACTTGTGGCTACAGTTTGATGTTCTCTACCGTTGCCATCATTTTGGAAGCACTGCTGAGGAATGTTTGTGAGGTTTCACATGAGCTCATGGAAGGAAAATAACTTGTTTTTTTTTTTTTTTCTTTAATATATCCACTGGTTTATCCTAAAAAAGTCACTAGCGAAGTTACTCTATTTATCACCCTACTGAAATTTATTAGAATTGGACCTCAAATATTCTAACCTCAACCCCAACTTGCCAAAGTGTCTGGGAGACAAATAAACCAGGCTTTGCTTACATTTACCAGCAGTCAACTAGGGTTTATTATTCACCACTGTGCTAGAGAAATTGACATGTTCCACTTTATTTTAAAACATAATTGTATGAATAAAACAGTTCCCCCTAGCTTTTTTTTGCGTTTCAAGACAAATCAGTGCAAGAGTGGGTAAGATTTAGGAAACCGCCTGTTGCCGTTCATCACGTTAATAACTGAGTAGACTATTTTAGAAGGATGGCATGTTTTGAAGAGGAACAAGTAGCAGGAACAACAGTCCCCTTCCCCATCACGACAACACCACTGAAACCAGACAGCAGTCTTGAGCTGACAAAGTCATTGCTAAACTGCACGCATGCACACACACACACACACACACACACACATACATACACAAGCGTGCCGCGGTCTCTACATTTGGTTTGGTTTGCTGAGGATCATCTCACAGCATGTGGGCTAAAGGTCATGTCTCACTCTCTCTCTCCCTTTCTGCCAGGAATTCTATTTTTTTCTCTTGTTGCAGCACAGTCAGTCCTTTGGGTGGTTTTGAGGCAAGGGCAGGGCAAGATGGTGGTTAGTTTTTTTGCCCGAGCTGATGGATGTCCAGAGAGTGCTGTGCTTAATTTTGGAGAGCCTCATTTTACAATTAAGGCATGTACGCTGGATCAATACGACCGCATTGTTGTGGAGTTGAAACGATTATTCGGTCAGCAGAAATTTTTACTGGCAACTGTTTTTGATGATTGACCAATTGTTTCAATATCGTTTTCCAAACACTGTGACACAATGTGAGGATTTGCTGCTTTTTCTTTTGTTTTAGATGTAAACTGAACATCCTCGGGTTTTGGACTATTAATCGGACAAAACAAGACAGTTAAAGTAGGGCTGTAACAAACAGTTATTTTCATTAATCTGTCGATTCTGTCAATACAGTGGTGAAAAATGTCAATCACTGTTTCCTAAAGCTCAAGGTGACGTCCTCAAATGTCGTCTTTTGTCCTGAACAGCAGTCCACAACTCAAAGATATTTAGTTTACTATCACAGAAGACTAAATAAACAAGAAAATATTCACATTTTAGAAGCTGGAATCAGAGAATTTTGATTTTCAAAATAGTTGGCAGTTCATTTTCTGTCAATCTACTAATCAATTATCATTGCAGCTCTAAATTTGAAGATGAGCTCTGAAAAAGTGCATGTACGTTTTTCATAGGCTACATGACAAGTCAATTAATCAAGAAAATAATCAGCAGATAAACGTATAATGAAAATAATCCTTAATTGCGGCCCTACATTGTTAATCAGCGTATGTATTACAACCAGGCAAGATATTAAAATTTCATGTCACAATTTCCTTGGCAAACTGAACTTCTATATACATTTGTAATTCAACCCCTCGGTGTTACCGGATTTGCTGATGTGCAGACCGAGCCTGTGATGTTTGAGGAAAGTAACTTCAACCACAAGGCCAACCCCCTCTGTTTATATTATGAGGGGAAATCTCAAAAAGACTCGCGTAATATTCAACCGGCTGTATGTTATGAAGCACCTGGCTGCTCAGGTTGTCAACTGGCTTCAGAGAGGAAGGCGGACACTTCAGGGTTGTGTTTAGTTTTGGGGTAATCAAGGCTCGAATAATACAAGAACTGTTTGTCTGGTAGTGTGATAAATGCCCGGTGAGATAAATGAGAATGAAATCCAGTAAGGAGCTACAGGGTGGCATAGTTAGTAGAGAAGACCGGCTTTCAACAAGAAGACCCGTGATGGTAAGCATCTGCCTCGCTGAAACACTGGAACGATAAAACCCTTACAATGTTAAATAGTGTCTAAAATACATTTCTCAAGGCAACATATCTCTTTTTAACTTGTGCATACTGGTTTTACTACACAGATAGTTCAGAATGTCCCACAAAAGACTCGTGTGTTATACCAAACCTAACATAGTCCAATAGGAATTATCTGTAATCTACCCTCAACTGTGCAGACACGGTATGTTTTTTTTTTTTATGAATCTTGAACGTTGCGTTGACTCGCACTACACGCTTTAATTGCCCGTTTCTGCCGGCCAAATTGTACAACTTCCATGTTCACACTGTGCGGATTCACTGGTAAGGACATGCCAGATGTCCATCTGATCATCCATCAGCTAGATTTTGGCAATTAATCAGGAGTCAAGATCCCCTCCACCCCACCCCCCCCCACACTCTGCTCAAACTGCAGCTGATTTGGCAGAAATTGGTTCTAAAAAGAGTCAGGGGATAAAATTTGGGGCTAAAATCAGGCTCAGTCTGCACAGTGTCTGCCCAGTATTACGAGCATTTGTGGCTAAAATGCACTGCAGGCCAAAGTGTTCAATCAAGCTGCATTTAGTTTGAGTTTGAGCCATGATTGGCTAGTAATTCAACAGAGAATAAAAGGAATACAACGCTATTCTTGCAGCAACACGAGTCAAATCATCTGAATTGAACTTCAGAAGACAAAAGCTTTTTTGTTTCTTTCAAATCGGAGTCAAAGGTGGCCGACGCTTCGACTCGTCGTCTCTGCAACGTGTTTGAGAATGTCTGCACATAAAGTTTAAAGCCTCAAGTTTTGCAGTCAGAGGTTTTTATCATATCCTACATCACAACCACTACCTGCCCCATCGTCGTTCTGCACGAGAGCACGAGCTACAGTAGTGTTGCTTGCGGTCGATCTCGACTCCTCGCAATCCTTTTCCCCCTGGGTTCCTTCTCGTTCCAACAGTGAGTCATCAGCTCAGCAGAGAGTGAGAAAGGGGGGGAGAGGGGGGGAGCGGGAAAGGGTGGTTTATTCAGGGTTCAAGGCTCCCATGCCTCGTCCCCCTCTCTTTTCTTTCCTGACAGTTTCCCCCAAGCACATGACCCGTCTCAACCCCAAAAACCCAGCTGTTCTATGTGGGTCTTTGGCTGCAGTCACACTTGTCACTTCGGTGCAGTTTTTTGGATCATGAATGTCTAATTTTGTTGCGTGTCCGCGCATTTGGCCTGAAAATTTTCTGCTCTGCGTCTCCTGCGGCTGTATTTACTTGAAATCACTTTGTCCTGTTCTTTATTCCCGTCTTTCAAGTGCGAGTGAGCAGACATGCAATCAGTGAACTTGTCATGACAGAGTTGTTCAAAAGCTTTGTCTTTTCCACCAGGTTCTTCCGCACCCATTATTTTGTCTGATTTGTCCCAAATTAAATGTTGTGGTTGGATTGTGACCTGATTATATACACTTTCAGTCGAACACAAACTTACCATTTCCATTTCTTTGTTTGAACAGATGTGTTTTAACTGCACCCGTTACAAGACTGGATAGCGAAAGTAATGTTGAATTTATTCTAGCTGAATAAGAGAGAAAGTAGAAAGCAAAATCCAAACATTCGTTGTAGGCTTTTAATTTTACTTTTATTGAAGAATAAATTGAACAGGACATCAAAAAAGGTTGTTTTTTTTCCTCTTTTACTCGCCATAGTTGCAGGTGAAGAAGACAAATTAAAGTGGAAAATTTCACTCACACTTAAACCAGACAGCTGGGGGGGGTTTTTTGGGCTATATTTGGTATTTGACTATCTTCGGGAAGAGGTTTTGCTGTCTGTCTCTATTGCTTGCCTGAGGTGTGATATTGCAGAGTTGCACAGCTCTTGTGTTTCCTCTATCACCCGTCTGCTTGAACAGAAAACAGCAAGCCCACTCATGTTTTTTTGTCTGAAAATGCACTTCTAGAAAAAACCTCTCCAGCTTTATCAGTTTTATTTATTTATTTATTTTTCATTCACAAGCCAGAGCTCGATTTCTATCACACCACGGTGAAGAGATTTCACCTCGTGTTGAGTAACACCAGCTTCAATTTTTGAAAAAATTGAGGCTGAATTAGTTCAGTTACGACCTCCATTGTAGCTCCACTGAGACTGGTTAGAGGTGTCAGACTGTATCAGTTCAGGACACCTGTTATCTGAGGACTGGATGGAGCCAGGTGGCAGGCCAGTATAGAGAAAACAGAGTGAGAGCTGCGGGATTCACAAAGCAGACTTCATTAAAGATAGAACAAGCATCAAGAGAGTGTGTATGTGTGTGTGTGTGTGTGTGTGTGTGGGATGTCAGACAGTCCAGAGCTCTGTTTCCCAAAAGCACTTTAAGGCTAAGATGATCTTAGTCCCATTGTAAGTCCATGGGCTAAGATCATCTTAGCCTTAAGATGCTTTTGGAGAAACAGAGCCCAGGTTGGCTCCACAGCACGCACTGGAAATTTCATTACTTTGTGTTCACTAAATTTCAGGACATATTATATGTGCACGAGTAATGGAGTATGTATTTGCTCAGTATGTTCCAGCCTCTGCGCCAGATTAGACTCGTTAATGTGTACAGTTGGTGTGCAAGCGAGTGTACGTCTAGATGTCTTATTGATTGTGTGCCAGGCCAAGACGAGTTTTAAAAAGTCTGTCCAGAGTGCACCATATGGAGCATTGATGTTGGAGAGTGCGGTCAAGAGGGAGAGAGATGGAGGGAAGGAAAATGAAGGAAAGGAGGGAGGGAGGACGAGGAGGCCTTTTCTTTGGCTTTTCTGCCTCTGTCATTAAGCTCTCCCATGTCAAAGACAGATGGAGCTGGTGCCTTGTGTGCATGTGTGTGCGTGTGTGTGTGTGTGTGTGTGTATATATACGCGTATGCAAGCACTTGCAAGTGCAGACTGATGTGACCCACCCAGCTCAACACACATACACACACACACACATGCACACTATTGAGCCCTGCCCTTGATTCTGCCCCCAGCGGGGCATCTCAGGGCAGCTACCAGACTTCTGCCATCTGCAGTCAGTCAGCCTCGAGGGTCGGACGTAGCACTGAGTATCACCACTGATTTCCTGAGTCGTTTTGATTATGATTCATAAGGTCCCGATTTCATTTTTGATTCGATTTGATGCGATATGGATTCGGTTTGGGCTGTTTCAGTTACAATACCAATTTTGCTTGCATATGAAAGAGATTCTCAGATAACTAATGCTGTAAGTTATATAAGGAACCCTCTAACCTGGTGCATTATTGAAAATATTAACGCTTACATTAAGAATTGACCCCAAAGCAGTTACATTAATGTACATGACCAACAAACGACAGCAGTCAACACAATATAGTGCAACTCTACAGACTCTACAGTCAGCGAGTATTGAGTGACCAGATTAAAAATAGTACAAGTGCTTTCTTTAGTGCAGAGGGTGCGGTGCAGAGACGGTTCGCGTCATGTGGACACAAGTGTGTTATTACGTTTAGTTCATGTCAGGATTATATCTGTATATTATATCTGAAATGCAACCGGGCATCTGCTTTTTAGGCTCGGCGGTGCTTTCAGTGGAGAAGCTCCCGCCATGTTTTTTTTTTTTGAGGTTCACGAGTCTCTCACCAGGCCAGATCTCGTTGCGCGAAGAACCAAAGGCTGGCCACGCGAGATTTAACGGGGTTAAAGCTTCACACATCCACAGGAAAAGGCGTATATGAAAAGATTGATAGATATCGGATCATTCAAATGAAGATCAGTTTGAATCAGAGATTTGTTTCGTTTTTTTTTTTTTTTTAAACTCAGCCCGACAGCTCATCTGCAGTCGGTTAACTTAGTCAACTAAGTCCTCTCTCTTCTGTCTGCTCATGCAACTTTAAACTCCCCATTTTATTTCTTAGAAAAGATAATCTTGCCTTTTGTGCTTCTGATCACACCGTCCTTAACTGTTTTCTTTGATCTCGCCCTTCTCTTCAATCCAATTTTTAGGTTGGCAGCCACAGTCTAAATGTGTCGGAAATGTAGGAAGAAAAAAAAACAAACTTAATACACCTTTTGGCTTATTTTGGTTACCAGTTTGCCACGCCCGCCTCAAAACAGAGAAATATGAATTATCACATACAGGAGTTGAGCAACGTCAAGCAACACAGTAACAAAGAAGGAACTGCATGTGAGTTTTGACACAGATGAGGCTGAAAACACCAGTCTGTAGGTCACCATTGCTTACTTCCGAGCCAGGAAAAAATGCTGTAAGAATGCAGATGAGCCATGCAAGACATAAGAATACTTTTGGGAAACCCATTCCTTTTCTTGTGGACAATATTTGGCCCACAGATACATCAGGAGAACTCACTACTGCCAGTTCCAAGTCCAGGTAAATCCAACTGAAACCACAAACTACAGCCTCCAAAATGGCCGTAAGGTTGAGTGAGCACCTTTAGAAAAGTGCTTCCCCTAAGGTGGGGGGGAAGGTTGAGCAAAACTCAGGCGATACTTAGCAGGCAGACATTCCTCTGTCCTCTGTTTAGCTGGTCCACCCTTGAAGGTCAGTCCACCTTAAGTGAACTGGTCAGGTAAGGCTAATCCATTGTTGCTAACTTCAGGGCTAAACCCCCTTGGCTTGGGTCTTGAGGAGTTGTAGCATTTATCCATTGACAAATAGCCTAAACTGTACACACATTGCACTGCTACGTTCACAATTAAACTTCATACTCTTTGCTCTAGCTGCTAGCCTCACTGTCACACACACACACACACACACACACACACACACACACACACACACACACACACAGTCACTTTCACTCTCTTGACCGCAAGCTCACTACTTTCCGCCTTAATGGCAGACTAATGCTCGCTATTTTGGCCTGAATTTCAGCTGTTTGGGGTTGTCGTCTGTCCATCTTTTGCACGGATTACGTTAATAAATGACTTTTGTTGGCTTTTTACTGGCAGAGCTTTTTATTGCACTTACAGTTACATGTGCATATAAATTAGGTAAATAACATAAATAAACATATTTTGTTTCTTTCTGAACTGTATTTTATTTTCAAATTATCACTTTAACAAGCCACATAGTGTAAATTTAGTTAAAAAAAAACAACAAAAAAACTCACAGCCTGCACATTGTTCTTTTAACTGATCTTCCTCTCTTTCTCAACATCCTCATCCACTCTTCTTTTCACCGCTCTTAGCTGGCTGCCGCAATCGTTGCATGCACGGCGGCACATGCCAGGCGGCAGTGCCAAGCACAGAGCGAGCCTCCAACTCGAGCCACGTCTCTCTGTTGTCTTGCTTGCCGTCTAGGAGACTTTTTGTCCGCCGTTCTTCCTCTATTTACGTATTTCTCATTGTCTTACTTTCCTCTACCCACTCTTTGAAACACTTGTCCAGGGTTGACTTAGGATACAAGTTTAGTGCCCAAACTTGGCCGCCTCCGCTGCGACTGTTTTTTCTCAATGATTAAATATGTGCCTGAAAGATGTGTGCGTAATAGCCACGCTGCAGGCCACACACGGATGCTGCTGAGGAAATGAGTGTATGCTCGGTGTGTGTTATGTAGCAAGAGTAACTTTGTGTGTTAGAGCTGTGACATCAGTATGCAGGTATTTTTCAATGGGCTGCCAGGGCTAATGTTGCCAGCGGGCTTGAATTTCCAAATTTCTCTCACTTAGCCCCAAGTCCCAGCCACACAAACACATTCACTTGCTTGGTGAGACATGTTATTTCCACCCATTTTTCTCTGTCCGGTCTTGAAAGTGTTGAATACACGTCTTACGCAGGTAACTGTAACAAGGAGCTCAGTGTCTCAATCTCACCTGTGCTGATCTTTTTTGGCAGCGCTTCAATAAGTAAGGCTTGCAAGCCCGAGTTTGTATTCCTCAGAAATCTTTTTAAGCCCTATAACATGTTTGCCTGGCAACACTAGGCTCCACTTCACTTGTGTCTGGCAAAGAACAATAAGCATTTTGACAGATGTCAGTTCACAATAGCTGTGCAGTAGATGGTTGTCAGTTCCCTCATTTACTTAAACATGAACACCCTATTTCACCTAACCTGACCTGATGCACGCACAATCTGCTGGATTGTCACATGCCTTTTAGTGATGAAGAATAGTCCGTACAGTTGCAGATGCATGCTTTGATGCAGTTTCTTCATCATCTCTATAATGTCATAAAACTTTGTTACGTTAAGTCAAGGCAGGCCTCGGCAATCCTGAGCCTCCTTTTACCTTAGATAAAAGATTAATCCCAGCAAAGACATAGTCTGTGCACATCCCATACTGTATTTAAGTCGGATGCAAGACAATAAATAAAATCAAAGAAACAAATGTGAAAAAAGTAGTGTGTCCGCACACTAGATTATAGCTCCCGAAGTCTTTTTATTATGGACTGAAACGTTGCCTTTTTCAGTCAATAATAAAAAAGACGTTGGGAGCTATAATGCAGTGTGCGGACGGTCTCCTTTTTTACATGCAATGTTTCACAGATGTTAAATATGTAAAAAAAAAAAAAAGAGAGAGCACTGATATCAGCACATACTCTGAGTTGAGGTATCAGAATCTGTTTCAGGAAAGAAGAGGTCAGATAACTGAATCCCTACTTAAATCCGGTAGGGATACTGACTCTGCCAGGTGTTGTCTGGCTTTGCAAAGCTACTAACAGATTCTAGTGAATGTTGTGACTTAATTGTAATTGTTCCATGTGGATTCAGTATAATTACCGTGTATTAGTAGGGGTGTGTATCTCTCTCTCTCAGACGATTTGATGCGCATCTAGATACATCGTCCATGATCTGATATAGAAATGATGCAGATAAATTTGCAACGATACAAAGTCAATTTGATATGTTTCCATTTAGCTGCAGTCATTTTTGTTAAGTTCAGATACTAAAGCATAAATACTCCAGAAATGTATGTCTTCTGCCACACTAACAGTAGTTAACATGGGAAGTGAAACCACTAAAAAGCTGTGGACTATGTATTGTTTACATCAGTGTCTGGGTCAATGTCGTCCCTCTTAATTTGGTATTTTGAATAACGCCTTGATCTGTGGTTGTTTATTGATGTAGCCGAATCTCTGACTCTTGTATCGCTTAATCTTTACACTCCTATGTATTAGGAATAAATATTTAAAGCATCAGGAAACAGGAGTGCAACAATCTGCTTATATTGAAAAACTAAAAACATTAACAGTTGAAATATTGTATCTAAATTTAAAACTTCTCTCGATTATCCTCTTTCCTGTGTCTCATGTTTTTCCACTGTAGAAAATGGGGGGGGGGAGTTTGCAGCTGTGTGTTAAGAACATGAAAGTTGTATCATATCTTAAAACTTCTCTGTCATCACACCCCTGCAAGACACAAAACAATCATTAGGGAACATCATAATGACAAAATCTTCAACTATTTACTACATTTCTTCATAGCCAAACTCCTTTTTTTGAGACTTACTGCTCATGTTGAACGCTCGTTTGTCACTATTATTTCAGCAACCAATGTTAGTACACTTGTAGACAAACTACAACTAAGGAAACAAATGAATTTGCTCCTGAAAATAACATTTTCCCCTTTAAACTCTGTGCACAAGCAGCTTGTTTTCAGCTACGGTTGGAGCAGGGTTCATATATTTGTTGACACTGAATCAGCCCATGGCTATGCAGGCCAGTGGAAGCTGTGAAGGGAGCACGGTGTTGTTAATGAGGTGCACAGCCACTCCGAGGAGTTGTGATATCTGCTATCAACCCTCAGGCAGGGAAACCAGACACCTTTTTATAGGCCTAATCCCTCATCCCATCCCTCCTCTTTCCCTCACTCTGCTGTTTGTGTGCTTGGTCCCGGAGCTGTGCGTGTAAAGCGCGGAGATGTAAATCCATACATGCAGTCAGATATACGGTCTCACAGTCGCACAGGGCCGTCACAAGAGAGCACTTGGCCCACCCTGGTGGTTAAGTGTGACAGATGTGCGAAAAATGGTTTAATTAGGTGCAGATTGAAGCTTACACAGAATAAATCTGTCATGTTTTTATAGTGGGTCATCTTATTACAAGTATATTTTAAGCATGCTGTAAATAATAAAAAAAAAAGATGTGCTTTGGGTGGTTTTTATGATGAAGAGATGATGATGACGAAGCAGTCTACTTTACTGTTATTGAAGTTAAAATGTGTAAAGTTAAAACTGCTGTTGTTGTACCATGTTTGCCTTATTTTGAGCCCCCAAAAATACCCAGTTTTCATTCTCCGACTAGCCTCAGCTCTGTTGTTTGCATTTATACGGTAGTTTAATCTGTTTCAGGCCACATCCACGCACACACACACACTGCCTGCCAGTTGGCCTCCAGAGGTCACACCCCGACCCTTGACCTTGAGCATATGAATGATGGCGTCTGGCGTCTGTGTGTTGTGTTTTGGTCCCCCCGGGGAACGCTGGGTCCACAAAAGATAGATATGTGTGTCCACGTATGTGTGTGTGTCCATGTGTGCTTATCTGTCTGAATCGTGAACAAAACATGAAAGCGCTCAACCAAAAGTGTCACTTACTGTCATTTTCACAGCATCAGAGTTCAAGTTTAAAATGCCAAAAAAAACCAAAAAACCCCACAAATGATGTAAAAATTGGAGGGGAAATTCATCAGGTTATCGTATGAAACAAATTTCTCTGCAACTACATCAAATGAACTCTGAACCTTTTCGTAATACTCCACAGAAAAAATGTCAAGTTTTTGATTCTTGTCATCTCGGGTTGTGCAGAGATTGTCATCTAGCTCTGACCAGAATTTCCTTTGATCTCTCACGTATGTTGTAATCAAACGAATATAGAGAGAATATACTGTGGCTGCTGAGGCACGGCAGCGTTTTTTTTGCAAACAGGTTTATGGTATAACTGACTATGGGTGTGTTCATTAGACGGTCGCATGATCTTGAGCGACATAGAAAGCCCAGTCACTGCGCATTATCATCAAGTATTTCTAGAGCAGAACAGACATAAAACACAAACGTAAGAAGAGAGAAAACACCTAAAAACATAAATAAATAACAACAGAAAGTCATAAATAATTGCTGCTTTTAAAGGTGTCTATCTGCCCATAGTGTTACAGTAAATGTCTTCATATAAATGTCATCTGTAGTGAAGATAAATTAGGTTCTGTTATGATTGATCAATCCCTGTTCTTTACATTCACTGAGCTTGTAAACTTAAAGCAAAAACATGCAATAAAATACCTCTAGAAATGAATAAGTGGCCTGTAATTAGAGCCTACGTTTATATATAACTTGTCAAAATTCCAATATGTATCTATGCTTATGTTGTCGGTGCTGTTCTCAATTCCTGTCAGGGGAGAAATCGTTTCCTGTATTGTCTTACAGATCCCTTAAAGAGGAGCGCTTCCTGTAGTGTTTTGTACAGTGTTTGGTTGTATTTAGTATAATCTTCATGTTTATGTTCCTCCATCAGGGTAACTCCACACAAGCGGCTCTATGCTTTTGTCAGATTTCCCGGCATCGGTGACGTGCACCTTCTCCAAAATGAAAAAAACATGTCGAACTGCAAGAACTGTGATTGATCAGCCTGTGCTGCTTCGTGTTTTCCTCCCCCTCCCCCTTGTTTCTGATGCTGCTAGCGTTGATAGTAAAGCAAACATGGAGCAAGATGAAGAAAGTCTCAGTAATGATCTTTATTTTCAGTTATGCAGGACGAATTTTTAGTTTTTGCGATCGAGCAAAGTCATTAATGGAGCGCAGTGTGTCGATAACGTTCACCACATCCATCCAGTGTTGCAATACTTCGATGACAATCAATCAATCTTCTGCTGAACTTTTGCCCAGTTCCTATTAGGGAGGCAAGTTTATGCAGTTTCTTAAGCTGATGGTTGACTCAGTGTATGATCCACCAGCTGGCCAAATATTGGCAATAAAAATGATCTTTCCTGCAGGATATTGCCTCTCAAAACTGATACTGTCTGATAAGAGCAATCTACCCATATTGTTGCATCCTGACTACCTTATGTTGCCCCTCAGGTACTGCGTCATGGAAAAGTTCGGGAGACATGTTCAACTTTGATTCGCTCCCCCTTTTGATTTAGTATCAGACACATGCCTGAGCAACAGAGCAAAAAAAAAAAGCGTATGTGCACTCCCGCATTAACGTATGTGTCTTTTCAAAAGAGTCTGGCACACGGGGCTGAGGACGTGTCGGGAGTGTGTATTTCGGTCTCTTCTCAGCCTTCGGGGGTGTTGATGTGTGTGTGTTTTTTTTTTTCCCCCCCCTCAGCAGTGTTTGGACTGTCAGTCACAGCTGTCAAACACATCCCTGAATGAACGGCAGGCTGGGTTCACACTCTCTCAATCAACCCCCGTGTCGCACGCCCATGTGTTGACGTGTATTAACGTGCGTTAGTATGTGTGTTAGCATGTGGAGGTGGGTGGTCGCCGCGCTATTCATAGCAACTGCCACCCTTCTCTGTCACCAATACCTCATATGTCATACTACCTGTCAGAGGACGATGAGAGAACCCTGCATGCCTCATCCAGGGGTTAATTTTTATTCTGTTACCACTGTGTCAGTAGTTGCAGGTTTGCATTGTATATTTAATTGGAAAATACATCTGGAAAGTGATTTTTACCGACCAAAGTACATGGAAGACGGGAGTTATGTGTGAGATTAAACCATGAGAGTTTAAATTGGCAGACTTCGCTAATTCTTCTATAATTTAATCAAGAAAATTGAGATAGTTTTACACATTTGATGTAGTTTGAACAGTCACACATGTGCCAAGGTACAAGCTGATGTTAGTGCCACACAAGTAGGCGTCTAGTAGTATCCAACTTTTTTGTTTTTGTTAATATTTTTGAACAGATTGTGACATTTCAGTCTGAAGTCAACATAATTTAGCGAAATACAGAAAGCAAATGGTTTTCAAAAGTTATAAAGCTGAGCGAGCAATGTTATATTTAAATGACATTTGTTATGAAGTGAAATCTTTAAAGTAATTGTGGTTGTCATATTGCTGGCCACTATTACCGTGCGTAACCATTGACCAAAACCTTCAGATCAAATAAAGATTCAAGACCTCAGACATATATATATATTCAAAAAGGAAGAATGTTTAAGTGCTGTGTCACTGCAAGAATTCCTGTCTGATTTCTAGATGACTGAGTATCTGAGTCTGTCTGCCAACTTTGCTCCGGACATGAGAGATTATTTTTTTATTTTTTTAAATTTCTAAGGGATGCTCAATATGACTTAAGTGTTTGTGGTTATGTGTGTGTGTGACTGTGAGTGTGTGTGTTTTTTTTGCAAGTGGGCCTGGGGGGAGGTTTTGGTGTGGAGTTTCAGTCTCTGTCTTAGAGTTGTAACTGCTGTTGGTTAGAGGTGTTGGGTTTTAATAAGCTACCACAAAAATACGTGCTGTCACCCTCTGGCTGCTCTTGTGATCAACCTCTGAGAAATTAAATTGTCACTCTCTGCATATTTGTGGCTATCTTTTGTGTGTAGTGTGAAGCAGCCAAAATAATAGAGAATGTATTTTTTGGGGGGAATTAAGTTGTGAAAAAATATAAACATATGTTATAATGATCGGTGATAATTTTGGACTAGTATGCTGGTCGAACAGTCATAACTGTATGTTTCAGTCTTAACCTTTTTAACGCTCTCACACTTCCAATAGCAAATGAGGTCGTCAGCACTCGCTAAAATAACTTAATAATGCACAGCAGCAGAAGGAAACGGACGCATTTCAGCTCTTGGCTTTGCTCATCATTTCTGACACACTTCCAATAACATTACAAGCATTTTATTTTTCCCTCAGTATGTTGTCATTGGCAGGACGGAGGAGCTTTTATCAATTTTCCCATGGCTCTCAGGCTACTATTTTGTTCCAAACAGCGTAGAGAACAATTCGGTCAGCGAACGTAATCCATCACTGTAAAAGAGAAGCTGACAATTGTGGTTTTTGCGAGGTTGCATCAGAATGGAAAAAATCAGGCTTTAAACTTTTACACTATAAAGGATTTTCCCCGTCACTGTCTCTGATTAATGTGCGTGTGTTCAGGCAAACAAACAGGTGACCTGACAGGAGTGACTTCAACGTTCTACTTCTCTGATTTTTTTTTTTTTTTTTTCTTTCCCTCCCCTGTGTCTGAAACTTTAAGCCAATAGTTAAAGCTCACTGCGGTCATGTTAGGACCCCCATTCTGTCAGTCACAAGGCAGCCAAGCCAACAGATTCACCAAAGCAAGGTGCATCTGCCAGCCATAGTCCGTAAAATGAAATGGAAAAGAAATGCTGACTTCACACACATGCAATTTAATTTTTTTTTTTTTTTTTTTTGTACTGGGAGTGTCTAGTTCTATTTAGCCTGCTCTTATTTTGAGACAAAACATGTGAACTTCACTCCTGAATATCTGCCCGGTGACAAGATTTTTGGACTCCACAGATATTCACAATGATTGTTTTCTGACTAGATCATTATTTTAAGTCATTTTTAGATCGATTTGTTAGAGCTGCAGTGATTAGTCGACAATCAATCCACTGGAAATTAATCAGCAACTAATTTGATAAACATGTCTGTCATTTTTCAAGCACAAATCTCTGGTTTCAGCTTTTCATGAGATGAGGATATTTCGTAGTCCATATACGACAGTAAGATCTTTAAATTTATATCTCTTTAATTTAGTTTCTTTCGTACTGTTGGTCAGACAAAACAAGCCAATTTAAAGACGTCATAGCTGACTCTGAGAAACTGAATACCTTGTGTTTTTCTGGCTGTCAGCTTTTCTCGCATTGAAACACCTTTATCCTGCTTCGACCAAATTGCGTGACCTCAAAGTATCAGGACCCAAGCGCTCATAGTTTTGATTGACAGACACAGCCCCCCCCCCCCCCCCCCCACCCCCCCTCCGGTGCAGCAGCCACCATCGGCGCACCTCTGTAAGCCAACCGTGACATCACTCTCACTTCCCAGTTGAAAGCCCGGAGTCATGACATCCTCTTCCACTCCTCCCATCTCATACCAGTCCACTGGCCTTGGCACGCTTACCCGCCAGGCTGAGCTATGACTTGGCTTTGCAGCTTCATGGACGTATCAGGTTCCTAATAGGAGAAAGTAAAGTAAAAATACCCCGTTTCAGGTTTCATAAACAGACCCGCAGAGGATGAGAAAAGTATTGGGTATTAGTTTTATACTTTACAAGTCATGAAAGCACAAGGGACTCCACAGACATAGGATTAGTAGAGAGGAAGGTGGTACTTTTCAGTACTTTTCCCTGAATTCAAATGCTTTATCTTATGGTGTTGATGTTAATTCTACTCTTGTGTTAATTGGAGGCAGTTTATATTGGCATCTGAAATATTTACTAGTAATGCAGTACTGTTTAAAAAAAGCTCAAGATGATAAGTTTAAATATAAGATCGCCACCAAATATTCATTTTTGATGCATCTGAATTTGACAGTTTGACTGGAAAGATGAAGTAGAAGGAGATGGGATGATGTGATGGTCTGTTTGCAAGCTGCGCTTTATACGAAACCAACAACATGCCCCCAATATAAAGTTTAACTTTGACAATAGACATTATTTACTTTTGAAAATTGTTAATTATTAGAATATTTCCCTATTCTTAGTTTTTGGAATGAGTTTAGTAGCAGAAATTCAGACCGTTTTGCAGCATATACATGTTATATTGTACGCTATGTTAATTGTTTTTTGAATAACGCTTATTTATTTTAGTCTTTTACTCAGAGTCATCCCAAGTGACTTGGAGCGAGAGAGCAAACAGACTCAAGGACACCTTGACAGAACATATTGCCGTTGAGGGCAGAGATAACGGAGTGGGAATTTCTTAACTGAACTGTTGTCTAAATGTGTACTAAAAAGTCACACAAAGATGAGTTTTGGTACTTTATTGGTGGCTTTATTTGGAAAAAAAAACCCCACACTGGTTCGAAAACAAGGCCATTTCTGTGGAGAGATAACAGAGATCCCACAATTATTTAAAACTGTGTCACCTGCTCCGGTGTTGTTGCCTGGATGTGCCCTACTTTGATACCTGACGGCTGCACGTTTCTCCTACGTGTATAACTGCAGCGATATACGCACGTCTCTTACCTTAATGCATATGTCTGTGTTTTTTTTTCCTGCTGGAATTACCCCTTTTTGCCATCTGTGTCTCATCATACCGAATCCTGCCCTGTTGCTTCATTATTCACCAGTGTTATTTGACATCAATGTTTCTCTCTGTCTCACCCTCATTGTATCCAGCGGAATTAGTGATAGTAAGCAGGAGGTGAGGAGAAGGAAGGAAGGAAGGAGGGAAGGGAGAGTAGTGATAACGGATGGAGAGCAAATCAGACCAAGCTCCTCTTCTTACAGAGCTTCCTTTTTCCCTCCACTGACCTCCGGCCTGAATTATGAGTGTCTTTTTTTATGTGGTTAAAGGACCAGTGTGTAGAATTTAGTGGCATCTAGTTGAACGCACTTGGCAGAAATGGAGTATAATATTTATAATTATGTGTATAATTACCTGAAAATAAGAATCCTTATGTTTTTATTACCTAATGAGCCCTTTATATCTACATAGGGGGCGGGTCCTCTTCCAACGAAGCTGCCATGTTTCTACAGTAGCCCAGAGCGGACAAACCAAACACTGGGTCTTTTTTTTTTTCGCAAGTTGCACGGCCACACACGGCAAGACACCACTAAATCCTACACACTGGTCGGTTAAGGCTAAAAATGACAACATTAAAAAGTAACCTTAAAACAGTAAAGCTTTTGTGCAACTCATAGCAATTTAAATAACTTGGACATCACACATTTTTAGCGAATTAAAAAAAGGAGTCAAAATTCTTTATGTGAATGTTTTTTTGATCTTGCCATTTCAGAGAGTCAAGCTTATAACCAGAAAAACTACAGATGCACCAGTCACTGCACCTCCTCTTTTTGTCTTTGCAACTCAACTTTTTGCGGTTTCCTGTATTTGGTTCTTTTCTTGTTTGTGTGTGTGCGCGCGTGTGTGTGTGTGTGTGTGTGTGTGTGTGTGTGTGTGTGTGTGTGTGTGTGTGTGTGTGTGTGTGTGTGTGTGTGTGTGTGCGTGCGTGTGCGTGTGTGTGTGTGTGTGTTTAAAGCGAGTTCTTGGAGGTGATAGGAGATGTGGACGGTGGTTTTTCACAGAACTTGCAAACCCAAGTCTTCAACACTTTTGACCACGATCACCTCCTTTTTTATACAGTGGTAATTCACGTTAAAATCTGTCTTACTACCCACCAGCGTTTTCATACAAATGTTGAAACGTCATGGGCATGCTTTTGTTAATACACACTCACAAAAGAGGAACTAGTCGTGATCTACCCTCACCCCCTATTTCACCCTCCTTTCCTCTCTCTATATCCGCCTGTAAATCCTTACACTACGTCTTCGCGTGCAGCGCGTTCTCCCTCTTCCCAAAACGCACCATCCACCTCTTCTTCCCTCTCCTTTTAAGCTAACCCTACACTTTCCCCCGCAGTATCCCTTCCTCCATCACTCCCTGTGTGCAGTGGAGGGGGTGAGGTTTAGGAGGAGGAAGAGGAGGAGGAGGAGGGGGGGAGAGAGAGCCGTCTGGAATCCATTAGCCAGTTGAGGCATCAGTGTTTCACTGTGGGAACCTTATTGATTGCCCTCCTTTATAATTATTCCACCTCCACTCCCTCCTTCTGGCTCTTGCACCAATCATGCTTTCAGCTTCTCTCGCTCTCTCCTGCCCTTTATCCCCCCCTCCTTTGCCTTTTTTTTTCTTCGCTTTTTTTTTTTGTGGTGATTTTCATCCCTCTTATTTGTGTTTGTGTGCCAAAAGCAATCGAGTGACACGCTATCTGTGTTTATCGACAGCACGTATGTAAGATGTATTGACATACTTATCAGCAGCATGCAAAGCTGCCACATCCTACACAAGGAGAAAATCTGACTCAGTCTTGTACACACACCCTCCATACAGTCACCTCCACGTGCTGCATACACATACCTCCTCATTAGGAGTGTTGTCTTAAAGGATAAGCTCATAATTTTTGTCTTAAAACAGCAGCCCATATATATGTTATATGTAGCATACATACTGGCACATTAATAAATCCATTCTCATTGCCCTTCCAATAAGTGATGGAGGACAAATTACAGTCCTCGTTCTGTGCAAAAAATATATCCCAGAGTTTATCTGAAGTTCATTTGAGGCTTCAGCAGTTTGTTAGCCAAATCAAGTGGCTGTCTTCCAAAGTTTGTCTTTTTGGTGCAAAATTCCCTTGTTGTGTTACTTATCTTTCCACTGCAGCTCAGAACAGAAACACTGTCTGGGGAAACAGAAAGAGGGAATTTTTTTTTTTTTTTTTTTACTGTAAGCACGGTCACATATCCACATTGATATTCACTCCTATTGCATTCATTATTTCTGGCTGATTGAAAGCTGTGGGGAAGAATTTTACCCCAGTTGTTGTTTTTAGCAAGCTAAAAGGGAACATATCATGCTTTTTGTGACTTTGTCATTTTTGGACTGTTATGATGTGAGATGTCTATGTTAAAGGATAGTAATTATATACACATCACATATAGGTACGAGGCTATTAGAAAGCGGTTTCACAGCCGTCCTTGTTGCTAAGGTTGTGCCACGTGTTGTTAGCGTTGTCCACTTGCATATTTCACACCGAAGTTCAGCTCGGACATGTGCGGATGTATATGAGAAGTAACATTGTGCGTAAAGAACGAGAAAAATAAGTGAAATCCTACCACTGCTTTTTGTTTATGTGGCCTCTAGAGCTCCCAGAAGTCTGCTGAGGAGCAGCTAACCAATCAGAACAGAGTATGCTCAATGGGAGGGAGGCCTTAAAGAGACAGGAGCTAAATAAAGGACCAGTATAAGATAAATAAGGAGTTCTTTGAACTTTTAATTATGCTAAAATATTCCAGTAAAACCCCAGAATAGAAATATAGACCCCTTTATGTCCCCTTTAGTACACACATAGGTGGGAATGAGTTGGCATGTTTGAGGTACTAACTGGGTTCCCAGATGCATAATGTTGCCTGACTTGGGTTGGACAATGTCAACACACAACTTCCATCTGATACACTTCTCTTGATCTCATGTTTTTAATATATTTTTACTGGGAATCCATAAAAACTCCCACCAAAGAGGGGGTGGGGATCTCTGGGACATCTCATAGCTCCGTATCTCCGCGTTTTGTTCTCACCATACGGATGATGACAGCTATAAGAGCTGAGCTAACCTGGGTAGCGTGTCAGTAACAGATGCAGAGTGTAATTTGACAGTATGATACTGATGAGACTGTAATTGTCTGCTCCACATGGCACACTGAACCGAGAGAGTCATGTTCTGAATGATTCATGACAAACACACATACTGTTAACAACCTGCAGGAGGGAGTTCCCTTTTTTACTTTCACGCTTCTTCTCTCCAGTCTTTTGCTCCTGTCAGTGATTCAGGTCCGGGCAGCCCCAGATTTTCCCTAGGGGCTTTTGTGAGCATTTGTCAGCACTTAATTTTTAGTGTAGCTTATAAATGAAACAAAAGAAGCAAAGTGGTTTAGAATTCAGCGATATTATGAGGGAGCAACGTGAAAAACAACCTCTAATTTGTTGACATAAATTGATTGTAAGCGACAACATTAAAAAGAATAATGAACTCTGTAGAAATTTCACACTTTTCTTCAAAGCAGATGCTATCAGCGGTTTCGGTCTTGCTTTTCTGTCCCGTTCGGGGCGTGTTTCAGCGATTTTTGGTTAAATTTTGATATGACGTTTTGCGTATTTCCATTTTTGCAGATCCTGAACCGAACATCTGTCGTCATTTCTGACAAAACTTCAAAGAGTGCTCACTGTTGCTTGTAACATGTCACACACGTCATTGTGGTTTGTTTTTTTTTGTGTGTGTGTTCATAAAAGAAAGAAGCTGATCAGAAAATGTTATCATCAGCTGTGATATGTCAAACGTGTACATCTTATTTCTTTACATGTGGTGCTGGCAGAGCGCTCTATGACTAAGAGTTTTTCAGGTATGACTCTCATCTATCAGGCTTCCGGCAGGCTGAATTTGAATTGAAGTCAGCAGTCATGTCTTCGGGGCAGAATATTACAGTAACTGAAAGTATCTGATGTTGTCATGACAGTAGAGTAATAATCCATGGAGAAAAAGTGAAATGAGCTTAAATTTATGCGTTCTCCTACTAGTTTCAGAAGTTATGACGTCGATCATGCCTTGTATTTCCTTTTTTTTTTTTTTTTTTTGCGGAGGACATAGTTTAAAGAGTGTCACCCTGCAACATTGCAAATGCTTTAAGTTTCATAAGGGACAATTTTAAAATGTACTTCCCGGAAAGTTGAAATGTGTTTCCTGTGTGTCAAGTGCTGTAGCTATGCACCACGGACAGGCAGCGGACTCGATAAGAAAACAGTTGAATCATTTGTTTCCAAAATGTCGAGAGGAAACCGCAAGTTCCCATCTGCGAATGCTTTATCAAACACCTTCATTAATTTGATTAGTATTGAGCCTTAATATAGCTCTGTGCTGTCAGTGATGTTGAGAGAGGCGTCTCTTGCTTCTCAGGGAGGAAATTTGAGGTGTTTGTCATGTCTGTTTCCTGGATTATATGTTCTGTTGAAGAGCTGAGCACTTTTATTTATCATTTTCAGACCTTTTCAGTTTGTATTTTTGCTACACTGCTGTCAACTTGTATGAAAGGTATAGGTCATCATTATCTTTTTAGATGAGATCACCACCACACACTCTTCCTTTTTAAGTCAATTTTATTTAAATAGCACCAAATCACAACAAAATCTCACAGCACTTTTAACATAGAGCAGGTCAACACCACGCTCACACATAAGCACTTGGCGATGGCGGCAAGGACAAACTCCCCCTTTTTTCAAGGGAAGAAACCTCGAGCAGAACCTGGTTGTAGGTCGGCGGTCATCTGCCTTGACCTTTTTTAAAGCACAACACCTGCCAGCCGTTAATCCCAGCAATATCTAGCTTTCCAAATGGTGAATGTCGCCTCAAGTGAAATCTGCATCACCGAACTAGAAGCAGCGTCAGGAAATTATCAAGTCAGTTACACTTGTTCCATTTTTACAATACATGTCAAATAGTCACTGTACTGTTTGTTACAGTTTAATTATTGTTTTACCCTTAATAGAACATTGTAGTCACACTGTAAGGTCTGTATCACCACCACATCTACAACTAATTAGTCGTTCAAAGCTGTCAGTTGTAAAAACCTAGATAACCAAGATAAGTGTGCATAGTTCCTCTCTAAGCAGTTAAACGATCTCAAGACGTCCGCGGCTTTGCCATCGAGGAATAACAAATAACGTCATTAACTATAATGATTAGTTTATCCTTTTTACAAGAGCAGCTGTCTGTGTTGATTCACAACCTGTTTTGACATGTTGTTGACAGGGATTAGTTTGAATAAAGTTCAGTGTCTGTGCTTTAACCTGCCGGAAAGCACAAAAATACAATAACACTTCACTACACACTACCAAGGCCACAGTGACAAGTGTGTGTTCTCTGTGTGTGTGTGTGTGTGTGTGTGTGTTAGTGCCCTATGGTGTAACGCAGTGTTTACTCTGTGTGTGTTTGTGGTTGATAACCAGCCCACTCATGTTTTCTTCTCACTTTGTGTCTTTTTCAGGAAGTTCAGGGAGCGCCCTCAGCCACAGCGCCTAACAAGGTGAGTGAGCACGCACGTACACACACACGCACGTGCACTCATCATAATCTTCCCAGAAGACCTCGTTTTGATGTCATAGGGGAAATTGTGTGTTCACTTGTATGTACAGTAGACATATTGATTTGAATACAGTATTTTTAGAACAAACCCTTTAAAGTAATTGTCATGAGATGTTGAGAAACTCGCAGAAGCAGTTGAATATTCAGAAGGAAAAAATTTAGCGTCACTGCATGATGTTCATATCGATAGCACCCATGCGTGTATTGAAGACATTCACGCTGACATATGCTGTATTATTTTTTATTTTTCTAGCTGTCTAGATGTCCCAAAACACAACTTTGTTGAAAGGGAGATGATGAGGGGGGTGGGAAAAAAAGTGCATATTTTTTCACACCAGTCCAGTAAAGCACACATGGCCCCTTTTTATAAAAGCCGTATGATTTAAAATTCATTCAACACATCAAAACATATGTACTCAAACAAACAAACAAGCTCATTACTGGTTTAGATATGAGCTCCGTGCCAATATTGAAACTGGTGATGCGGATTTAGTTGGAAATACATTTGTAATGACCACAGAATAAATATAGCGCTGATTGGCTGCACGTTGTTGCCACAACAACAAGTTGTTACTCACTAAACAAACCGAACTTCTCTCATAGTTTCTCTGTGCAAACACTGTTCATACAATTGAACCTAGACAGCTGTTGCCTGTTGACCTCTGCTGCTATACATCATCTGTTCTGCTATTTATTGTTAATTAAGTACATCATGGTAGATGCTCGTTCTTTGAAGTCCTTCGAGACTCGCTTGTGGTATGTATATAAATTAACGTAACGTCTTGCCGTAGTTTTTAGAGAAATAAGCCAGAATTCACCTAGAGTGTAGTTTATATATTTATGCACTCTATACACTGAACCGTGCGCAGTATTTAGTATAGTATAGCAGCGCTGCAAGTTTTTGATTATTCTGTTCCTCTTATGTTTGTTCCAAGATGTTTGGAGCAACATTTGGGTGAACACAGAACATTGATGGATGTTGTGGCTTGCTGGTGGAGGTTTGTGTGTGTGTGTGTGTGTGTGCGTTTTTGTTACCTCTTGGGGACCTTTTTCCTTGTCGAGACCAAAGCCGACAAGCTCGGCAGAACGTCATTTCTGAAGTCCTGGTTAAGGTTAAGGTGTGAATTGAGGTTAGGTTAAGGTTTGGGTTAGGTTGTCCTCAAAGAATGGTAGTCAATGCAATGCCCTAACAAGGATGTCTTTGCAAACTTGTGTGTGTGTGTGCGCGCGCGCGTGTGTGTGCGTACACTTGTTTGCTTATTGGTGTTTCTCTTTGTTACTGGGCACGGGTTTGCCTGTGTGTGTGTGTGCGCATGTGCTCGTCTTTGCGCGTGGCACTCAGCAGGGAAAATGAGGGGTTGCATATTGCCTGGAACAGCCAAGCATGGTTTTGGAAAAAAGGGGCCCCAGCACCTTTTGATGTGTCCCCCTCTTCATTCATGTGCTGCCAGTCCGCTGGCTTGCACTGGCCCCTCCATTTGTCTGATGGTTTCGATGGCTAGAAATATGACGGACACAAAACACTCTTCAACCAGCAGCCGAAAGGCACAAAACAGAACTCTTCTATTGAGCGTGTGTCTTTGTACCGTAGTGTATCATGGTGTTCTGTTCTTTGTATTTGTCTCTATGAATCTGCCTCAGTGTCCTCATGTCTTGCATGTTCGCTCACACGCACTTGTCCCCCTTTTTCCCCCCGCAGCTTACAGCCCCCATGATTTTCTGTTCAGGCAGCAGCACAGACAGCTAAAATAGTGCGCCGTCCTGCAGGGGCTTTTTAGGGCAGCTAAAGCTCCGGGTCCTGCAGGGCCGCCCTGTCAGGAAGGCTACTCGACTGGAAATACAATACATGACACACATTGACTGGAATTGAGCATGCACGCGCATACACACACACAGATCTTAAGTTCAGACAGACGCACATGCACAAGTCGACACAGAAACAGACACAAGACATGAACATACAGGCTGGATAAGATGCTTTCTCTGTTAGGGGAGCCGCCCCTTCAAGGGCTTTTTCCTCCCAAACAACAGAGCGAGGGCGAGCTCTGCAGAATCCATCGCCTCCGATGGAAAAGCTCCATAGAAACCGCCTTTTACTTATCTGCTTTTTTTGTCTAAATAAAATCTTGACTACCATTAATTCGGCCCAGGCTGTTTATAGGTTTGGCAATGCATGTGTGCATTTTTACATTGGTTTACTTGAATTATTTTCTTGTGCATTTTTTTTCCATCTTAATGTGTGATAAGAAGCATGTGGTTTGTTAAGATGTGTGTTTCCTGTCTCTGTCAAAAATCAGCCCAGTCTCTTAGTCGGTTTATAGATTATAAATATCATTTTTTTTCCCCCTCCATAGACTGTTGATGCTGTAGGCTGATGAGCAACAATCACTTGTGTCACAAAGTGAACATATCCTACTCGTAGTTTTCATGCCGCTTATCATGTAGTAAAATAGTACAAGCTGTTACAAGATCATGTTGTTCTAGGTCACCTCCTTTCTGTCAGTGTTTTAGAGGCTCACAAGGGCCTTCAGGAGGTCAGACTTGAAGCGTCGGACAGGCACTTGTGTTGCGGCCGCTTCTGCTAGATCCACAAATGAAGAGAACATCTAAAAGGAAGCTCAAGTGGCTGATTGTTAATGTTTTAACCCGGGCCTGACACTACGGATATGTATAATCTACCTTTTGTGATGCACAAGGGCGCAAACTAATTGCAGTCTGATCATCTTAATTGAGCTATTTCACACTGCACGTGTGTATTAGTATGCCCCTCCACTCTGTGTGTGTGTGTGTGTGTGTGTGTGTGTGTGTGTGTGTGTGTGTGTGTGTGTGTGTGTGTGTGTGTGTGTGTTCACAGGGGGTCTTGTGACAGCCCCACTCTGCTGTAGACGCTGTGGCAGATGCACGGGACAGATGCCTGTCTGCTCTGCTGCATCTGTAGCCTGGCTTAACCTAGCCCCTCCACACACACACACACACACACACACACACACACACACACACACACACACACACACACACACACACACACGCTCGCCTGACCCCCGTAGCGCCTGCTGTAGAATCTGTGTCTCTTTTTGCAAATCTGTCTGGCACATTTTTTGTCTCACTTGTCAAGCATTTCCCCTTTTTTTTTAGTTTTCTCGGTTATCTTTGTCTAACACTTAATCTCCCTGCACTCCTTCTTCTTCTTCTTCTTCTTCTTCTTCCTTTCTCTTTTACACACATTTACAAGATGCCCTTTCGCAAATTTATTTCAATCTAAATATAGTCAACAAAAATTCAACCTGCTGCTTAGCTGCAACTTCCGTCTTGTCCACCACATTGTGTGACACTTGCTTTGCTCGTTTCTTCCTCTCCTCTTGTCCTCTTCTTCACCTGTGTGTTGCATATATGGAGGCGAATTAACACCAACCTCCAACCAAATACTGAATAACAGCGTCTGGTTAGCTCACAGTTACAGGCAGGTAACCAGCCAACGTCTATCTGCATCAAAAATCTGCTTGGATTGCAGTGGCTGCTTAACCGCTAGCTTTGCAGATTTTTTTTAAAAAAAAGTGTTTTTTCTCCTTTGATGCATGGCTGCATTGTCATTGCTTGTCCCTGGTTGCGTGCTACTTTTTACATTACATGTGGATGTGGCTTTGTGCGTGTGTGTGTGTGTGTGTGTTACCCTGTTTCAGTTAAGACTGAAATACCCGTTCCCCTCGCTTACTGTCACTGATGAAATATGATGAAATAGGGCATTGATTTTCCAGCTTGCACAATTTTCTTTCCTCCCTCCAGATATATTTGTATTTGAGTGTGTGTGTGTTTTTTTTTTAATTCATCCTGTCATTTATAGCATATATAATGCATATTTATATGTATTTAGATGGGGGGTTTTTCTTGTCATTTTGTGTGTCTGCATAGGAAGTTAAGCTATGCACTGGTCACTGTCTGTCTCACTTCTTCTTCCTGTCTTCAGCTCTCAGGAAGACACCTAATCTCTATCTAGTGTGTGTGTGTGTGTGCGCGCGCTTGTGTTTCAGTATGTGTAAGAGAGTGATTACTCAGACGTCCCTCCTATCCCCTTCAGCATCACCGATCCCTGCTATCATCACATGTTTTAGAGCCGCTTTCCAGAAGGTTACCTCTACGCGTTACATCATTGTCTTAACAAACGCTCCGTATATAATCTTAAAATTACGGACAGCTTTTTCGAGGGGCAACAAAATCATCCTCTTTCTGTCGCTCAGTCTCATAAAATGTTTCCTGAAATCATTTTTGACTTTGTCGCTCACCGCTACAATCGTTTCCCCCCTCAACCGTTCTCAGTTGATTCATTGAGCTTTTGCTACTCTGCTACAACTCAAGCACACAGTAGCTGCTAATTGTGCATAAAATGCTGGTGAGACAGTGCGGTATGTCATGTGCCTGGCACAAGTATATGCGTATGAGTGAATGGGCAATTCTGCTTGGATGATGAATGGGCTGCTTTACATATTTTTCAGTTTTATTAGCTTAGTTGTTTTGACTATGCTTTGTTTGCCTACATTGTTCTTATCAGCACTTTATACACTGGTGTCACTGCTATTAAACCCTCGTTTTGCATACATCAACCTCTTAAAGTCTTGATTTCTACCCACATTTTCCCTCCTTTCTTTATTATTATTTTTTTTTTTTTTTTTAGAAAAGACAACTTTTTCCACTCTGTTTAACATGGTCACGTACACTGTATATTTTATGTCTACTTGGTCCATCACATACTTGTGGTTTTATGATTCTTACACTGAAACCAAGATGCCAAGACTTTTACGACTGCACCATTAGGCTACATCAGATGAAAATATTTTATCCACATTTCCCCCAAAATTCAGCCCGACATATTTGGGTATCTTTGTAAATCTTGGGTTCCCCACTAGAATTTGATATAAAATTCTGCGGGTTTGAACAATGCTTGGCTGCACAACACGAGTTTGTAAAGATGGACCCACCAGCGGGTTTATTCTATTCATTTGATCACAGGATATTCCGTTTCAGTTGATTGTTGCCACATGTGGGGCATTTTTTTTTTTTTTTTTTTTTTTTTTATCTATTCAAAGGTTATTGTAGCGAGCGGTGAAGCGGGTATCAGCACGGAAGATGGCATTGCAAATGACTTTACATAAAGAGTGAGTGAAAGCTTAATGTTATGGTGAAGCAATTCTGTCTTTGACGGGGAATGGTCTCTTTCCCCCAACCTAGCCGCAGTGGTCTGGAATGGTTTGGTGAGCACTGAAACAGGGCTGACCACAGGCCAGGGCTGTCTCTCACAACTTACCCCAGCACCAGTGTGAGATTCTTGTGTCATAAAATAACTATGTGACGGGTTATTTGAATATTTGATGACTGTATGAAATGTGGCTGATTCAGATTGAAGCCTTTTGTGGGTGTAGGTGATATTTAGAGTATAGTCTGACAGATGCTGGATTTTTTTTTTTTTTTTTTTTTTTAGGGCGATACTGATATGAATATCTGAGAGGAGAAAAACAAATCTGATAACTATATATGTGCTGATATTTGTTAAGAAAAGTCCACACCAAACATGTCTGATAAAGATCCCTTAAATGTGTTTTTTTTTTTAAAGAATTGTGACCAAGATATGCACCGAGCGGAACATTTTATTTTACAGATGAAAGATAAACTTGTCTCCTGTGGACAGATGAGGTAATGGAGACTGTCCAAAATCATGATCTTGTTCACTCATTCATTTCTTGATATATAATCTCTAAATAATTTCCTCTATCGTTGTTTTTTGTGTCATCACTGACAATAATTTTTGCATTAAAAAAAAATGCACAAATTTGCATTCTGGATCTTGGTGCACATGTCATGGACGCTACTTTTTTGTTCCATCGTGGAGAATTTTTGAGGTTACTGTATAGTGCATGATTTTCATGCAAATGTGCTGCAACATATTGTAAATAGGAAGTGATTTTGGACCATTGTTGCATTGAATACATCTGTACTGACACTTCTTGTCAGTTAAACACCGTTTACACCTGGTGTTAAAATGCCATCTGTATCTGGATACCTTGATAAGGAAGAACTCATGTTAATGCAAGTTGTCAAAAGCACATTGTGATCAGAACGCGACCGGCTCTGCACATTCGGGGGTGATCGGGCTTCGCGTTGTGATCGGATCTCAGCCAGATGTAAATGCAATGTGTGCAGTGTAACCACATTCATAAGAAGAAGAAGAAAAAAACTGGCCCGGTAAGCTGAAAGATCACCTAGTTCCATCTATTCCTGCCAGCTAAAAGCGAGCCCTGCAAAAAAAAAAAAAGCTACAAGTAGCAGCAGTAGCTGGAAGTCTTCCCTCACTCACAAAAACTAATTTAGGAATGAATGATGTCCGTTCATAGCAGCAGTTTAACTTGACCTTGACAAGTCCGCCAGCTCCACTGAGCACATTTGCATATTGAGATTCAGTGACTGTGACAATCGAGAAAACAAGGGCGTATTTTAATACTAGGTGCAAATGCAAAGACTCACGGATCAGATGTCATTATCCAGATAATACATCCAGATACAGATCACATGTTAACACCAGATGTAAATGAGGCCTTA
Source organism: Thunnus maccoyii (assembly GCF_910596095.1). Taxonomy (NCBI): domain Eukaryota; kingdom Metazoa; phylum Chordata; class Actinopteri; order Scombriformes; family Scombridae; genus Thunnus; species Thunnus maccoyii. The sequence goes on along the minus strand of NC_056554.1, from coordinate 14,747,917 downwards.
TACATGCATACTATATACACTGATAGATACAGATATCTGCAATATGATATTATTGACTAGTATGCTGGTAAGTGATATAAAAACACAGATACAGACTCTTTCGAAGACTGTGTGTGAGTGTGCTGCATGTCGGCCTATCTGTGACGTCACCCTTTCCTGCAAGTGTAGCTGATCAGAGGCATTGTCAGAGGTGTCCAGTGACACGTGCCCTGCAGGCCTGAACTGTGTGTTCTCCATATAATCAATCAATCAGAGCCTTGTGTGTGTGTCAGGAGTCTTCCTGGGGTTTGTGTGTGTGTATGTGTGTGTGTGTGTGTGTCTGACATCGGCGTGTGTATCGTTCACTTAAGCCCCAGAGGAAGGTTATGTCATTTAATGTAAACAAAAGAAGTCACTTAACCACTTCAATGCAGTTCCAGTTAGAAATGTTTTAATCAAGTTTGGCTCGAGCTGTGTGCACCTTCCTCTTGATATAATTTCCTCCATGTGGCGTGTAAATGGTATCAGATTGCATCGCATCAGTTAAACAGCCTCAAATGATTGGAATTCTAGGATTGTACCTCCAGTTGTTTTGTTTTTTTAAAGTTATAAAGTAGCTTAGAAAATATTGAATTAACAACAGTATAATTCAGAGTTGCCGTGAGACTCAAATACCAGCTTTTATCCTTTAAAATTTATTGTCTCGTCACCGAGGGAAGGGAGAAATAAAACATTTCCCACTCCATTATGAAATGGATAAACCAAAATCCCTCTCAAGCTTCCTCCTCTGTGTCCCCCCCCCCCCCCTTCTTTACACACACACACACACACACACACACACACACACACACTGCAAGGGGCCCCTTGCTTTTCATAACAAAGGCCCTGTCTAACCCGAGCGTGCGGCTCACTATTGCGTGGCAGAGTGGGAAGCCCTCCGAGCACCCCGGCGTGTCAGGTGTCACTGACATCTGTGCATGTGCGTGGATCGGGAAAAGGGTGCGCTCACGTCCGTGTGTGTGTGTGTGTGTGTGTGTGTGTGTGTGTGTGATGCGTCTTAATTTTGATCTTTAACCCCCCCCCCCCGGTGCATAAGCTCGAACCGGTCTCCCAAAAAATATTAAAAATAATTCCGCTGCTTCGGGCTTGTTTGTATAGAGGAGGTGTGTGAGGGTTTGGGATAGCTGACAGAAGTAATTGGAGCATAGACCTTGCAACATTTTGACACGATATGAGGAATCTTTGCTGGTGAGCTCAGTGCCTTTTTTTTTTTTTTTTTGGTTTTGTTTTGTTTTTGTTTTTTCAGCTCTGGTGTTTTCTTTTTCCTTTTTCTCTCTTTACTTCCCTCCACCCCTACCCCCCCCCCAAACCTCTACTCCCACTCTCTGCCTCCTCGCCTCCCCTCCTCTCTCTCTCTCTCTCTCTCTCTCTCTCTCTCTCTCTCTCTCTCTCTCTATCCCCCCCACCCCACCCCACCCTCCCCATGTTCCTTCCCCTAGCTCCTCACGGTCCCTCTGAGCCGGTCATTAACGGTTCAGCTCACCCCCCACCTCAAACAGACCCAGCTGGGGGAGAACATAGCTTTTTGGCTGGCTCTGAGGCGTTCCAGGGGTCATTGCGAGTGTACTGTGTGTGCATGTGTGTGTTTCTGTATGTTCTCATTCCATACTTCACACTCAACTCCTTTTGTGTGTGTGTGTGTGTGTGTTTTTTTGTTTTTTTTTAATCTATCTACACTGATGCGTTGCCTTTTTAAAAACCTGCCCAATGATCCTCAGCGGACCCTCTGCTTCAACACACCCAGTATCACTTAACCTTATCAGCTGGATCACAAAATGTCCTGCTAATGAACCTCTTTTTCTCCCCTCTCTCTCTCTCTTTCTATCCTATCTCTTGTTCCCGTTGCAGAGAAGCGATGAGGAATTACCTGAAGGAGCGAGGCGACCAAACTGTCATGATCCTGCATGCAAAAGTTGCACAGAAATCCTATGGCAATGAGAAAAGGTGAGTAAAATCCAAACAGCAGCCTCCTTCTTGCTAACATTCCTATATTAGAGTTTACTTAAGGGTTTGATAATCCTGTCATCTCTCCGGGCCTACATCCATCTAGGAAGATCACTTAAAAACAAAGACTAATTTCTGGTCAAGAGCATGAGTAACAAGTCTGTTTTTCCACCAAATTAGGGCTAAAGAGTCAAGAATTATCAGGAATGTGTCTGACTGTGTTTATGTTTCATGCCTGATAAGACATTTTTACACACTGACATATTGTTTAGTACGCTGGTTGCGAGCAGCTAAGCCCTAGAGGAAGTTTTTAGCGTCGTGCCGGCCAATCTCCTTCACTGCTAGGATTTATGGATAGGTAATGCATGTCACTCAAGGGGATCGGGCTAAGGAGTGAATGGAAAACACACACATTCTAGGTTTTTTTTTTCCTCTGCGCAGTGTGGTTATCTTGCCCTCTCTGACCTCCCATATCAACAGAGGTCAGAGGAGGAAATTAGCTGCGACCCCTCTCGCACGAGGCCACTCGAGGCCAGGTTCAGGTGAAGGCCGCAGAGAGCCGGAAGGAAAAGGGAGCAGGGAGCAGGGAGAGGGGGGAATTAGGTGAGGCGGCGACAGGGGAGTTAAAACAGCTCCAGGGTGGGGGGGGGGGGGGGGAATGTCCTGGTCCTGGCGAAGGTCCTCAGGGGCAACGCCAACAACAGCGTTTCTTTCTCGCTCCGTTGTAATGCGTGTAACAGATTCTCTTCAGTTTTTAAAAGATGGACGCAAGGTGATCGCTCCTCCTATAGCACTCGCTCTTCTCGCTGAACTCTGTGACTCGCCTTTTTCTTCCTCAAATACCCTTCCTGTAACTCTACTCTCACCTTTCTACCTCTCACTCTCAAACTTTTTTTTTTTTTTTTTTTTTTTATAGCTTCCCCACCCCCCACCCCCCCCTTTCTCACTCATTTTGCAACTCTCTCCGACTCGCCATCCTCCGCCTGTTTTCTTGGCCGAGCTCGCAGCGCTGCTTGCGATCTCATCAGGCCTATCTCTTGGTAAATCAGTCGTTTGCTGGCCAACTCGGAGAGTCTGAGCACAACAGGAGAGAGTGAGAGAGAGTGAGAGAGAGTGAGAGAAACGGAGGGAGAGATGTTTTTCTGCTGTCTTGTCCAGTTAAAGTGACACCAGTGGCAGCAAGAGAAAGCATCTAAACGCTCTTGTCACATGTGCATGCTTGTACAGGTTCAGCTATCTCTATGTTGCCGGATTGCGAGTTGCTCAATGACATACCGACACAGGGCTTCAATGTGAAAACAACACTCTCTGTAGCCAGCATACAGCCAGATCACACAAGACAAGTGTCTGAATGAGATTTCTGTGCATGTCCCGCAGGTATTTCTACCGTCACAGTCACTTCACATATACACAGTCGGGTTTCTGCCACCGTGTGCGTTTAAGTGTTGCAACATCCTTTTTTTTTTTTTTTTTTCAGCGGTGTACATAGAGCATACGTCTTGTCTTGCACCTCTGATTACTCCCCGTCTGTATCATAACAAGGGAGCCCAAGAAGTGGGTGCGAGGAGAATGCAAATGTGCTGTCTCCCTTCTTTTCTAGCTGCCTCTTTCTGTCTGCGCTTTTTATAGGAGGTGAAAGTAGACAAACACCCACAGAGACAGACACTGGTGTTGCGAAATAGGTCGCTTTCCAGTTCCACACTGACGCACATCAATTTATTTGAAGCCTCTGTGACGAGTTGATTTCACATTCGAAAAGGCCATTAGTTGTCTTTTTTTTTTTTTTTTTTTGTGGATTATTTTTTTCTCTTTGACTTTAGAAAGTATTTATTCTGTAGGAAAAGTATGGAATGCTGAAATGTTTAAAAAAAAAGAAAATAACTTTTAAAATGAAATTCTGGTTTATATTTCTGTAAACAGATCAGTTTCATGCCGGACTGATCACGATAGCCTCTGCGAAATTAAGCTTGACAGCCTTAAGATAGAGGGGTTTAGTTCAGTTGTACATAAGAGTATGTTGATTAAAGTTCCTGACTGTTATGTTGCAACTCGGTACAGGTCTGCCCTCTTCTGGTGCAAATTAAAAGATGCACATTGGGCCAAGTCCTTCAAAATGTGCTTCTCATGAGTATCATTTACTGGTCAATGCTGTTATCTTCTAAATAATGTAGGAGTTCATCTCAAGGCCATCAGTTTGTCAGTCATGCTTTTTTTTTTTTTCTTTCTCAACAAGGCAGTGGGATTAAAAATGTTTTTATTCATTTGGCAGACGCTTTTGTCTGAAAAGCTCCACTAACAGCATCTGCTAACATTAAAATATTTAAGCAATTCTCACTAAGTCAGAGTAGAGGATGTCTTTTAGGTGGCCTGGGGATTCGAGCCCAAATAATCAGAGGATGTTTGTGCATGTGTGTCCAGGTTCTTCTGCCCCCCTCCCTGCGTGTACCTGATGGGCAGCGGCTGGAAGAAAAAGAAGGAACAGATGGAGCGGGACGGCTGCTCCGAGCAGGAGTCGCAGCCTTGTGCCTTCATCGGCATCGGCAACAGCGACCAAGAAATGCAACAGCTTAACTTAGAGGGAAAGGTGGGTACAACACCCGAACACATACACCGTCGCTCTTATGTTTAGCTTCACATAAAGCTACTATAGCTACACCTTGTACCTCAAAAATGCCTTTTGTGGTATGTTATACAGTTAAAAATGCTGTTTTTGTCAGCAAAAGAAATCATATATGTCTTCTTTGCTATCACCAGAATTATTGCACAGCCAAAACCTTGTACATATCCGACTCCGACAAGAGAAAGCACTTCATGTTGTCCGTCAAGATGTTCTACGGCAACAGCGCTGACATCGGTGTCTTCCTCAGCAAGAGGATCAAAGTCATCTCCAAGCCCTCCAAAAAGAAGCAGTCGCTCAAAAACGCTGACTGTGAGTTCGTGTTTGTTTGTTTGTGATTTACACACATTTTCGTCAACTAGTCTGATACTGTAAGTTCTTCCGGTCTGTATTATCTTAAGGGTGCATGTAGACAGTCTGTTTTTTAGTATCCTCATTTTTTATTCACTCAGCTGCATCAAAGTATAGCTTTAATAGGTGTTAAAGCGCAGGTTTAGGTTAAGCTAGGGTTATAGTAAGAATATAGTAAGAATAAGGGATATAAAGAGGAAAAAACTTCAACAGAAAATGAGAAAGATATACTGATTTGTCTGATTTTATTTAATGGAAGTGCTGAAATGTTTAGATTTTCCTATGTAAAACACTTTAAAGTTTACAATGTCATCATTTCCAACCACCAGAGGGCAGCGTAGCTTCACTTGAGCCTCCAGTAACCCAGTTATGTCACAAGTGGATCACTTGTAGTTTACACAGTACCTCCTCTGCTAAGATTTGTTTCATGGCTATTTTTTGCTCTCCTTATCGCTCTGTTAACACAGCTGACCTGTGAGCAGCATGTCATTTTTATTTTTTTTTTTTTAGGAGGGGGGTCATTATGTAACCCGCCTTTTGTGTGTGTTCTCGCTCACGTTTGTCCACAGTGTGCATCGCATCAGGGACCAAGGTGGCACTGTTCAACCGGCTGCGGTCCCAAACAGTCAGCACACGCTATCTACACGTGGAGGGCGGCAATTTTCACGCCAGTTCCCAGCAGTGGGGCGCCTTCTATATCCATCTGTGTAAGTCTCGCCGGTTGTAATTCATTAAAAGCACAAAAACATACATTCAAGAGAGATTCAACATGAGCAAAGTGAGTGATTTGACTGCTTGTTAGAGCAGAAACAAACACACAAGCTTCACTTCTTTGTGCCTATTTCTGCTCATTGTAAACATTGCCCCACGCTGTATCATAATAATTATTCATGATAGACAGATAGAAAGAAAGTGACTGATTGATCGAATGTGGGTTTGCGTACATACAGGAAAACAAAAGCGAGGCTCGTGGGCGGCTGACTGCAGCTCTTGACTCTCTTTTCTGGTTTTTTCCTGTGTTTCCAGTGGATGACGAGGAGTCAGAAGGAGAAGAGTTCACTGTGAGAGACGGTTACATCCACTACGGCCAGACAGTCAAGCTGGTTTGCTCCGTCACCGGCATGGCTCTGCCCAGACTGGTAACAAACACATTATACTGTTTAAGCTTAAGATCAAACAAATAAAAACGTTAATGATGCCAGCGAGGAAGTCGATAGTAGCTAAGACAGTTAAATATAATGTTTCTTTATTGGTATACAGTTGTTAGTGTTTTGAATAAGCAACTTCCTGAGCTCATGTCTCTCCTTGCTTCATCTCTTCCTTGTTTTCTATCCCTTCCCCCTTCGTTCCCTTCTCTCAACTCCTGTATCTTCCCCTCAATCGGCTAACGTCTCCGTTCCTCTCGATCTCCCCTCAGATCATCCGTAAAGTGGACAAGCAGACGGCGCTGCTGGACGCCGACGACCCCGTCTCCCAGCTCCACAAGTGTGCCTTCTACCTGAAGGACACAGAGCGCATGTACCTGTGCCTTTCCCAAGAAAGGATCATCCAGTTTCAAGTCAGTGTCTCACCCAAAACACCACAGTGTGCACCGCCTCTTCACTACACATCAATTCAGGGGCTGAGGTCATCCTCAGCTGAAGTTAATCTCTCAGTCTTCACAGAAGATTGAGGATGATTGCTTTGATTATATGAAATAGACAGAGATTTCTGTGAAAGCAAATTGAGCACAGCAGCAGCGATGCCTTCAGGGACTTTTGATTGTAGTCTTGAGGAGAAGAGTCTTGATTGGGTGTAATTATTGGTTATTTCCGACCTGATGTTCATTAAAGTCATGTTTTTTTCCCCCCCTTCCTTCCTCTACCGCCAGGCCACTCCATGCCCAAAGGAACCAAACAAGGAGATGATCAACGACGGCGCCTCCTGGACAATCATCAGCACAGACAAGGCCGAATACACTTTCTACGAGGGCATGGGCCCTGTCCACTCGCCTGTCACACCCGTGCCTGTGGTAGAGAGCTTACAGGTACACAACAGAACATACTAGCCTTCTTTCTGTGACTCACACCGCCCTGAACATAAATCTTTTTTTATATGAGTGAGGCCACTAATTTATCTTCTCTGTCTTCTTGTGCAGCTAAATGGCGGTGGGGACGTCGCCATGCTGGAGCTGACAGGACAGAACTTCACTCCAAATCTGCGGGTCTGGTTCGGAGATGTTGAGGCTGAGACCATGTACAGGTGCGCTTCTGCCTCTATTTAATTTTTTCCTAGGCGGTGTCTTGTTGTGTAATATTTCTCCTTCCTGCTTTTGTGAATACTGTAATTTCCCAGGTGACTTGAAGCACTCTCTCTATTTCTGAGTTTCTCTTTTTGCCTATAAGCATACAAATTGTCTACTACATCTAATTTGAGGATTTATTAGCTAATAAACTGATCAAAGCTTTCAAACTGCTCTGTCCCTCTTTGTGAAAGCCTAATGCATGAAATAAATACTCATCTCAGTTTTAATGAGATTAGTCGCCGGTGATAAAATCATTCATTCAAGTCAAGTTGTATAATCTGTCCTGTGCTGTGTTTGTTTTACCTTGTGAGAGCCAAAAACTTTTAAAAGGTACTACAGTGTTACACCCTCGTTAAACTCTATCGGCTTAGATTCTCCCCTGTCATGTTGAGTTTTATAGAAGAATTAGCTTTTATGTGTTTGTCAGTGCCACCCACCGAGTATTCAGTCAGAGACACAAGAGGAAAATAAAAGACCAGAATGACAAAACACTGCGACCTCCTTGACTGCATCATAGAATCACTGCGATGTTATGACGCATACAGTGTGCAGAAAAGTCCACACATATTAATTATATATATGATACGATTCCCTGTTTTGTTTGGGAATGAAAATAAAAGGAATTTTTTTCATCAGTTTGATGCAATACCTTGTTTTGTCAGGTATTTAACTTGCTGGATTATTCAAAATCAGACATTTTATTTGGTTATTTGACCCATAAACAGTTTCTCAAGTAATTTTCCAGGAAATGTCCTACTAAATATCCACAAATGAGCGTTTGGATTCACATGTTAACAGGAGTTTTCAAACTAAAAGCCTTTAAAATTCCCTCTTCAGAGTGGCTGGTCTGCAGTGAGGTTCAAGTGTAAATAAAAGTTTTTAATCTGTTTAAAAAGTGCAGTTTGTTTCCAAAAGTCACTCATTAAGGAAACATATAATAACCTCAAATGCTTTATTGTGTCTGTACATCCAAGTTCCAAGAACTTAAATTACGTCATCGACAAAATCAGTAAACTCTTTGTGTTTTTTTCTTCCCCTTCAAACACACACAGGTGTGCGGAGAGCATGCTGTGCGTGGTGCCCGACATCTCGGCCTTCCGCGAGGGCTGGCGTTGGGTGCGGCAGCCCGTCCAGGTGCCCGTCACGCTGGTGAGGAACGACGGCATCATCTACTCCACCACACTGACCTTCACCTACACGCCGGAGCCTGGGCCGCGGCCACACTGCAGCGCCGCCGGGGCCATCCTGCGGGCCGGCAACTCCAGCCTGCTGAGCAGCAACAGCCAGGAGGCCGGCTCCGGCGTCTACGGCCCCAACAGCACCTCCAACGCAGGAGTCACATCCTCATCCTCCACCGCCGCAGCTGTGGTCTCCTAACGCACACAGGGGGCCACGATACAATATGCCTTGAGAGCAAATATACCATAAGGTATATAAAGACTATGGGAAATAATAAAACTGACTCACTCTAAAGTGCTGCGTATTAATTTTGGATACAAAGAAGCTGAAATGGAAAAATCGGTGGGACAAAGGAGCGAACGCAGGGGGAATCTGAAGGAGGAGTGACATCACAAAGTTGTCAGCCGACGGGAATAAGCGAAAGTGCTCCTTGACACGCACCCTCTCCTGTGGTTACTTTAGGGACCTGCCTATCCAGTTCTGGTGTTTTGGAACGAAGTGAAGTTCCTGCAGGCTCAGAGCACCAGCACCTTTCTACAGCTGTGAGAATGGAAACCACAACAACAATACATCCACCGTGTACAAAAAAAAAAAAAAAAATTGCGTTGAAAGGAAAAGTATATTTTTTGCGCCGCCCCGCTCCCCCCCACCTTCTCCCTCCCCTCCCCCCCTCAACCCCCCGCCCGCCACTTGTTTTATAATTATTCCTTTTTTGTTTTTGTGTTATTTTGCATTAATTTGTGGTTTCCTAAAGGGGGCTGGATGTATTGTTGTTGGAGGGAGCGCAAGGATGCAGAGGGACACACAAAAAAACGTGACGATAACATAGTTTTTATGGACCAAGGATCTTGTATAAGCTTTAGTAAAGGTACATTTTTCTCCATACCTTTTTTGTATTAAACATATAGTACACTTTTGTTACCAAATAGTTTCTATTCTTCCTCTGAGCTCGGGCTTTGTTTTCCCCTTTGAGGTCCAAAATCCCAACCTGTATGTTATTGTGACCTTACTACAAACGCCTGCTTTTTTCAGTCTTTGGACTGAACTTTTTGTTTTGATACTCTTTGCTTCTTCTGTTGGGGAAATATCTGAAGTCTGGGTTGTTAATTTACATAAGCGAAGGTTGTTTTGTTTTTGTTTTTTTTTTTTTGTTTTTTTTTTAAATTGGGGAATAACCTCAGAGGGCCTATTTTTTATCATTGGTTTTTATGAAGTCTTTAAAAAGAAAAGCTTTAAGCAACGCCTCTGCCTTGCCTGCAATACTCTGTGTGCGCTATGTCTCCTTTTGGTTTTGGAAAAGTATACACATCAGTACATCTCACATGGAGCCATAGCAACAATTGCTGAATCCATCAGAAACTAGACTTCCATGGTTACAAAAATAAGTCGGTTTGTCATTTTCAAACTAATGTAATAAGCGTAGTCATTGACTTAAAAGGATAGCCTTAGTACTGTATAATATTACTGTGTACACAGTCCAACCAATCACATATCTAATATCCTGTATCTGTTCTCAAGATGTTGCTCTATTGGTCACTGTTAACGTATCAGATAATGTAGTGAAACTTTGTCATTTTGCTCTCTAAACTGCACCTAGCAAGGTGTCTTCAAGTGTGTGCTGTAGTTCTGGTGGCATTTAACTCCACAACCAAAACAAACAACAAAAAAAAAAAAAAAAAAAAACACAAAAAAAAAAAAAAAACGGACACTTTTCAATTTGATGTGGCCTTACTGATAACTTCAATTACAAAAAAAAAAAAAAATATTTCACCTTTTTTTTCTTATCTGCTGTTTACTCACCTTGGAAGAAACTGTCCATAGCACAAAAACAAGCTATTGCCTCGCTTCTTATCACAGGAGCTGTGCTGTTTGAGCTCGTGCCGCGGCTCCAGAACCACCTTCTCATGCAAAAGCAGCCTTCTGGAGGATCTCTTAGCCGTCATGTTGGCGTCCAAGTACCATAAACCCTTGTTTTTTTTTATTCTCATAGCGGTGCTCGGCACCTTTCCACTTTTGGTACAATGTCTCACGAGCGCTGTAAGCTCTTTTCAGCCTTCTTTTTTTTTTAAATCTCCTGTGGGGTTTTGTTTTTTTTTCTTTCTCTTTGCAGAAACAAGCGTGTGTTCATTGTAAACTCACTGTCAAGAGTAGTTGCACTCATCCGTGTTCATGGCGACCGCGTCTCCTGTAGGAGCATAAAGGCCTTCTAAATGTTGAAGATGTGCATTTCCAAACATAACAGCAATATTGTACAGGTCATTTCTTATCATGTCATCGTTTCTGTCCGCCTGAGCACTAGTTCACCAGCCAGCCAATATATGTATGAGTGTGAGTGCGTGTGTGTATGTGTGTGTGTGTGTGTGTGTGTGTGTGTGTGTCCGTCAGTCATATGTAGTTGCTGTAATGGATTATTGAGTCAGACTCACTCCATTTCAAAGTGTGTTCCAACTGCTCTCCAAAAAAAACAAGAAAAAACTTGAGATTCTTTTGGGTTTTTCTGTCTTCCACCAGGATCCAAATGTCTGATAATTGTGGAGAAACACTCAAAGGCAATACTTGTGATCTTAGTATTACAGTGCAACTGTGTATACGCTTCCGGGGGGGGGGAAAAAAAAAAAGAACAATACTGTAACTTGAATGTCTGCTTAATGAAGTATTTCAGAATTTTCTTACAAACCCTTGAAATAGGAACAAAAAAGGATTCGCTTGCACCCCTTCGATGTTTAAAAAAAAAGAAAAAAAAAAGAATTAAGTTATGCCCCCATTTCGCCACCCTTGCCCACCTGTCCGTCATTAATGTTAAATGTTTTATATTGTAATATTGATATTTTTTAAATTATTGGTACAAAGTCTCCCCTTGTCTTATGTCAAAAAAAAAAAAGTGCATTATTGCCCGTGCTGCCTAGGTTGGCCTGGGAGTGTATTTTTTAAAAACGAGGCCACTTCCTCTCTGTCCTGGAATCGTCAAGGAGTTGGTGCTGCAGCGGTAGTGTAGCAAGCCGCAGGTCAACCTGAACCCTTTACTCTGCAGGATGGAGGTCACAAAATCTTAACTGTAGATTTTTAACTTGAGTGTTTTTTCTATGTCAACTAGCTCTAAATTCTGAGAGTTTTTAACATAGCCTCTGCATTAGCATCACCCTCCCCTCCCCTCCCAACATCCCCCCTACCCACCCTCCGCTCCAGCTTGGATATTTTTAGGGGTTTTTTTTTTTTTTTTTTTGTTTACATGTTGAGTCGTCTCTTTAGGCTTAACCACCCCTGGCTTCCTCTCTTCATCTTTTCATGCCCGTGCGAGTCTGGACAGAGCAGCTTTGTCACATTCGCTCAAACTAATAAAGGGGGTGATGCATGCTTTTTAAAAAAAAATGTGTCGCCTTGACAATCCGAGCTGGTTTACAGTTGATCATTTTTTTTCCTCTTAAAAACGTCTGCGGAGTTTTAAGAGATAGGGAGAATAACTTGATAACACGCCTCACTCTTTACTGTCAAAAGGGGTCAAAAAAAATGTTACATGCCTTCTTAAACGCACGCTGTATTAACTTGGCGACAAAGCTTTCAGAGAAAAAAAACGCCATCTCATTAGCATTTGCAATGCTTTTTTACAAAATATCCATACTTAAAGGTGCAGTGTGTAGAATTTAGTGGCATCTAGTGGAACGGACTTGGCAGAAATGCAATATAATATTCATAAGTATGTTTTAATTAGTGTATAATAACCTGAAAATAAGAGTCATTGTGTTTGCGTTACCTTAGAATGAGCCCTTCTACATAGGGAGCGGGTTTCTACAGTAGCCCAGGATGGACACACCAAACACTGACTCTAGAGAGGGCCTTTTTTGCATTTTTTGCAAGTTTCGCAGCCACCGTTGCAGTCTCCTACCTGCTTAGAAGGGGAAGGTGAGGGGGTATTCAGTTGTAATCTGCAACCTCACCACTAGATGCCACTAAATCCTACACACTGCACCTTTAAACTGGTTTCTTTCTGTTTGTGTGTCTGGTCATATTTGTTCCACTCTTCCAAAAGCAGCTGTTCTTGTGTTTGTTTTGTTTTTGTTTTTTTTTTATAATGAGCTCTGAACAATGTATGTAGCTATCCTCTAATATGCCAAATGTCTTTTATAATGTAGTTTTCATGCACTGCTAAACAAAACAGGGCAGAGTGAGAGGCAGCTTTAAATGAATAATAAAAAAAAAAAAGGAGTGTGGAGCCCTTCTCTGTCGCACTCAGCCTTACTTCTCCTTAAGACTATTTGGCTGTTTGCACTATAGAGCGCTAACCTTCGTTTTTTCTCTCACACATTTCATCCTCACTCTTTATCACTCATGTTCATGTATGTACATTTGGACTTTTCTCACATTTCCCCCTTCCTTTTTTTTGTTTTTTAACACACAGCCTGTTATGCTTAGCTTTGCTACAGTCGGATCACTTTTTTTTTTGTTGTCATTTGCCCCCTCCTCTTCTTCTTCTTCTTCTTCTTCTTCTTCTTCTTCTTCTTCTTCTTCTTCTTCACGTCCTTTCACTATCCTTCACTCTCACTGTATCTGTGTATTATTCTAGTAATGGTAAGCAGAGGTGTCATTGTGGTAGTATACTCAGTGCTCAAAGGGTTGCTGATGGTAGAAACCTGTGCCGTTTGTAACATTTAGCAATAACGTCAAAACAAAGGGGACGGTTTTTTTGATAACATGCGTTAGTTTGTTTTTGTACATATTGCAGCTCCAGATCATGCTCAAATCTGTATGTCATTAAAAGAAGAAAAAAACGAGAAAAAACTTGCAATATTGGCATAAAAATGAGAAATAAAAAAGTGATATAAAATCACACTTTGTGTATGTTTTTAATCGCCGTCAGAAGCAAGTAAGCAAGTACGTTTTTCACACTTCAAATAATTCTGAAAAGCCGGAACATGTAAAACCCACACTTATGTCTGTTTTATGTAAAGCATAAACATTTCTTGAGCCATTTTCATCTTTCTTCCCCACTCCAGTGACAGCTAAGCATCTCCCAGTGGCTGCAGGGAGAAGGCGCCGGGTGGGGCTTTGGGCATCTACCAAGCCCAAATGGAGCTCTTATCCCCAGGAAGAAGTCCCAGCTGATTCCCCTTTTCTTTCCACTACTTGTCTGGAGCCTAATGCCCTCTGTCCTTTAGATCCACTTTTACTAAAGCCGTTAAAAGCTCCAAGTTAGTCTGGCCAGAGTCTTTATAGGCGCAGTTGCACGCTGGGTAAGGTCTTAATATGGTCAACGAGACATTTGTTATTCAGAGATGGGTTGTAGATTTGCACATAAGCAAGAGAACAAAAATATCATTCCCAGAAATACTTCTAAATGTAGCTGTTTCGCCAACCAGTAGAATCGCTGGGATTATGTTTTTACATTCAGTTATGTGACAAAATAACATGAGCATCATTTGTAGCGTCTCTGGGTGGTCTTTTCACCACATTTTTGCCCGCAGGCTTTAAAAAATGACTGCTCTTCAAAATAGGCACATTATCATGCAGTAACACAAAATACTTCCAAATTCAAAGTTTTCCCATGAATTCGTCAAACCTAGAAGTACAAATTTACAGAACAATATTGAGGTCATTAACATTGCAACATCGATACAAGGAAACAAAATGGGAAGAAGTTGCTACATTGACGCTGCTATATTTAAAGGTGCAGCGTGTAGAATTTAGTGGCATCTAGCGACACAGACTCGGCAGAAATGAATTTAATATTCATAAGTATGTTTTAATTGGTGTATAATCACCTGAAAATAAGAATCATTGTGTTCGTTACCTTAGAGTTCAGCTTTCTGCAATCTGCAACCTCACCGCTAGATGCCACTAAATCCTTCACACTGGTCCTTTAATAGTGTCACTCAGTGGAAATCAGGTGGGTAATACCCGGAATTTGCGCTTTGAAGATGCAGGTGTTCAAAGTCCCACAAAAAAAATGATAAGACCTCTCCAGTTACCATAGTGCACACACAGTACAACCCCTTAGGCATACACATAAACACACAGTGGGTCAAGGACGAGAGCAGAACAATTTGTGCCCTGGAGGATGGTTTTTGAAGCTACCGACAAACATTACATCGTAGTTTGACAGGCAGCTGGCTGATGAAGACGACGAATGAAAGCCTGTTTACAAATGTTAGTATGTTTCTAAGCCACTGTCATCTAAAAAGTTGAAGTAAGAGAGTAAGAGGACCATTAAATACTGGTGACTTTACACAATGAAGCCCCTTTACTACATAGTTCACATTACTGCTGATTATTATGTTTCTGATTTCCCCCCCCCCAATGTTCAGGAAGCCATTGGTTAGCAATTATTTCTGTATGTAAAGTCAGTTGAGTTGTGTAATCTACAGTATTACAGTGAATGACAATGAAATATTGTCAACATTTTGGGAAATCCACTTATTTGCTCTCTCTCTCTACATTAAGTATGGTGCTACAGCCGGGAGGCAGTTACTTAGCTTAACATATAGAACATTAGTTATTACAAACAGAAACAACTTACATTTCTGTTTGTGTGGATTAACATTAAACAAGAACATGGCAAATAGTAAACTTTAGAGATGTTGGTATGTGTATTTTAGAGCTTTGGAGAGGTCTAAACTAGGTGTTTTCCCCCCCGCTTACAGTGTTTATGCTAAATTAAGCTAACTGCCTAAGCTAACAAGCTGCTGGCTACAGCTCCATACTTGACACAGAAACAAAAGAGTGATATCAATAATCTTCTCATCTAACTCTTGGCAAGAAAGCAAGCGTTTTTTCCCAAAAATGTCAATCCATTTCATTCTTGTTGAAAGTTAATATTGTGCTGTAAACTGTATTATCACACAAGAAAGTCTGATGATTAATTTCTATACTGTAGAAAAACAAATGGGCGCCAATGGCTGCCTGGAAAGTGGGAAAATTACAGGAAAACTAAAACGTGAAATTAATGTTTTGGATTATTTTCAGATGTGATATACTGTGAAGTATACAGTAGATAATATGTAGTTAAGAAGCTAAAACACTAGTATGGTCGAGTTTAAAGTTATCGACCTTGGAAACAGCAGTTGACACAACAATCTCGCCTCAGGGTCCTCGGGGATGTTCTGGAGCTTTCAGTCATGTAGTCATCATCAGCAGGTGGAGTTGACCCAGCTATCTTGGAAATGTAGATGCTTAAATTTCCCTTTTTTTTATAAGCACCTTAAGGACTTAATCATCAATATTGTCTTAAAAGTAAAGTTAATTCTCGACCTTGGGGCATTGCTATGGCAACTTGGCCAACTCCACCAGCTGATGAATAGACCCTGAGGTGAGGTTGTTTTGTCAACTGGTATGGTTGTCCTTATACTCTGAGAATATCACCTGGGTCGAGTCATTTGCGTTTCTTTCACCTTCCTTGATGTACCAGATGGGTGGGGTTTAACACATCAGGATATTGTCTATACAATAAAGGGTTAGTTCAACCAAATACAAAAAAAATTGCCTTTTAAGATTGCTGCCATCCTGATGAATTTCTTCATTCTTCATCATTTCATTGAAAAAAATCAACACCAACGTGGTTTAGCGGAAAACATGTCACAGTTAGACTTTGCTGTGAACAGATTTCATTAGAGGTTAGTGAGAAAATATGTTTTTTGTCATTTGGTTGAAGTGACCTCTTTGTGCGTAGTCTTGGATTAATTTTGGATAATTCTTGTTGATGCAGATATTTTAAGACTATTTGGTCCCTGAACAACATGCCGTGGTAGTTAAATGACTTTAATATGTTTAAAGAGAGTATATGGAGAATATTAAACTACAAGAATGCCTCATCAAAACACTACCTCACTTTGTCTTGTCTTGTGGCCCCTCAAGGCTTTGTGTGTTGATCAGGCATCAGTCCACTCAGAGAGAAACATCTGGCTGTGTTGATGTGCTGAGAGCACTGAATGTACACCACTTCATCACCGCAATCATTCCCTTTTTTACCCACGTCATGTCACACTCCAAACTAAAGCAACATAGGAGGTCATAAAGTAGTCCTACAAGCACTGTGAGGGCTTTGCATTAAAACGACACACCACAGATTCCCTTCAAGAGTTCTCACTAAGACCAGTTTATGTCAGCTCACTCCAGGCGGATGCACGGATGCCGGTGTAGGTGAAGCGTGTGCTGGCTCCACTTGGCGGGGTATGACCATTCTGCTCAGTGGTTTTTGGCTCAGCTCTAGCTCTGCCTACCTCCCATTTAGCCGTTCTGCTTCCGGCTGACCTCCCTAAGCTGCTGCTCTTCCTGAAGCAGCTGCAGCAGGTGAAGGTGGCCAGCATGCCCTGGCGGAAGCGCTTGTTCATAAAGCAGTAAATGATGGGGTTGACGCAGGCCGAGGTGTAAGACAACAGGTGGATGAAGGAGATGGGTGCACCGGTCAGGCGGTAGGCTGAGCGCCGGTCGAAAGCCTGCCATGCGTTGACCACAAATACGGGCGTCCAGCACAGGAAAAAGAGGAAGACGATGACCAGGAGCATGCGGATCACACGCTTCTTGGCCATCAGGTTGGCTGTAGAGCTGCTGCCGCAAACCCGGCTGACCGTGGTCTTGGTGCTTGAGTTGGCAAAGCTGCCTGTGATGCTCTTCTTTTTAGACGGCTGGAGATAACAGCCATCGCTGTCACCCGGTTTAATACTGCCAGTGCTGTGTTGTCTGTCTGTCAGGAGAGAAAATATGAAAAGACTGGAGAGTAAGAGTTCAATTTTGTCAGCAGCATAAAAAATGCTGGAGCAAAGCCTTTATTATGTAAAAAGTTTGGGCCATGTCTGTCAATCAAGACAAGACAAAACCAACAACGAATTGATACTGTTAAGTATGTCTGTGTAGCCAAAGTCTGATATAGCTTATTCCTCAGTGCCATTGTTGTTCAAAAACTGTCAAAACACATCAAACAGCCACATTGTTGCTCTGTGTGATGTATTCCTTCATCACCATGAACATGGGCACTATAGTTTATTTTGATTCAATCCTACATACACAGACCTGCTGCCATAAATCCTCACTTGCTTTCAAATGTGTATTAATCCACAGCTTAAAATAGTCCCCAACAAATTAATCATTTACACCTGTTTGAGTAATGTTTGCTAAAACTACAGAGCCCAGCTGTTTTATCCATTTTTATATAAGAAAATTGTGTTAAAGGAATAGTTTGATTTTTTGACAAATACGTCTTTTTGCCTTCTTGCCAAGAATCAGATAAGAAGATCGATAACCCTCTAGTGAGGCTACTGCCAGCAGTCAGCTAGTGTAACTTAACCACCACACATATATGTGTCAAAACACTGTTTTTTGTATGTATTAAACTAACAAGATAACATGTAAGTGAACCTTTGAAGTACTGGACAGAGCCAGGCAAGCTGTTTCACCCTGTTTCCTGTCTTTGTGCTAAGCTAAGCTAACTGGCTGCTAGCTGTAGCATCAAACTTACCGACAGGCATTGGAGTAGTATCAATCTTAACATCTAACTCTAGGCAATAAAGCGAATAAGTGTATTTCCCATAATGTTGAACTATTCCTCGAAAGATTTATGTCTTCAGTATCAATGAACAGGCTTGGCGCTGAGTGCCACAGAGAGGCTAGGGAGGTCAGAAAATGTTGGCAAATTAACAAATTGTTGGTTTTGGTATTCTTGGGATTTGTTGACAATTGGAAATATATAGAATAATTCCAGTCTTATCCTTAAAAAAGAAATTATTTTGATTACTTGTTATGTTTCCTTCTCATACCTCTGCTAGATTTCCTTTTGGACAGCTCAAACTTGATTCCCCTGTAGAGCTCCAGGGAGATGAGTCCATAGGCTGTCATCATGACAATCCCGGGGATTAGGAAGAGCAGCAACAACAGAGATACATACCTGCAAGGGACAAATTTTCAGGAATAAGTGGAAGAAAATGAACATTCATTGTGTATCTAATCAACAAGGGCTAAGTGATTTAGTAATTGGATAAGATCAACAGCAATAGATGGAAATGTTCTGCTTTCTTTTGAAGGCTGAGATCCGTGTAATGCCACAAGATTTCCCAAATGGTCGTCTCTCACCAGCAGTAACAGAATAAGAAAATCAATAAAGGAACCATCTGAAATTAGCAGCAGGCTATTGCGAAGACACCCTGATGGGATAGTGAAGTTATGACAATCCTCAATACAGCTCTCATCAGCTCACCACGACTGCTGGATGACATCGTTGGGCCACACCAGACGGCACATGTGCCCGGTGCTGTTGTTGAGGCGGGTGAAGGGTTTGATGGTACTAGAAATGGGGTAGGGCAGCATCAGTATGAAGGACGCCACCCAGGTGGCAGTGATGACCTTAGCGGCATGAGATTTGGTCTGCCACGTCCTGGAGGTCAGTGGGTTGCAAATGGCACTGTAGCGCTCCAGGGAGATGGCCACCAGGTTGAAGGTAGAGACACTTACTGAGACACCTGCACATATCAGAAAATCCAAAAATAGTTTACCAACACTTTTTAGTTTAAGTGTTGATTGAGGCTGAAGTTTGTTAAAATACCTACATAAAGCCACACATATAATTGCATAGCTGTTAATCTGAAACCTCATACGAATTAAATGACCAATTTTTTTAAGGGAATACACACACTTATTTGTGTTCTTAAGTTAAGGTGAGAAGATACCACTCTCATCTCTTTCTTAAATTTAAGACTACAGCCAGCAGCCAGTTAGCTTAGTTTAGCACAAAGACCCGAAACAGGGGGGAAGCAGCCAGCCTGGCTCTTTGTGAATGTAGAAAATACACCTGCCAACACCTCTCAAGCTCACTAAATAATTCATCTTTATTTAGTCTGTACAAAAACACAGTTTGAACCATGACAATGTAGTAGTCAATGTGTTTTACACATGGTAGTCAAGCTAAACTAACCAGGTGGTATTGATCTTCTCATGTAACCCCTGGCAAGAAATATTTTACAGGGATGGTGTGCCTGACTTTTTCTTTGCTGGGAGCAGTGACTTTTTAACCTTTTTTAACCTTTTGGCAGAAGCTAGCTGTTTCCCCGTGCTTCCAGTTTTTATGCTATGCTATGCTAACTGGCTTCTGGCTGTAGTTGCATATTTAATGGACAGGCATGAAAATGTATTGCTCTTCTCATGTAACTCTTGGCAAGAAAGCAAATATACATATTTTATCGGGGCTGGTGTGCCTGACTTTTTCTTGGCTGGGAGCAGTGGCTTCCAGCACAGACTTCAGGAAGTTACTGTGTCCGGCTAGGAAATTGTTCTAGCATGCAACCTCTCATAAAACCACAAATTGTTGTTTTTACATCTCAGTTTTTGTATGAATTGGTTAATTAGGAAGTTAAGAGGTGCCGTTGGGTGGATTTTTGACCTTTCAACAGAAGTTAGCCATTTCCCCCTGCTTTATCGTTATGCTTAATGCTACGCTAAGCTAACCTGCTGCTGGCTGTAGCTTTTCTTTACTGACATGAGAGTGGTGTCCACCTTGACATCTAACTTTCGACAAGTGTATTTCCCAAAATGTCCAACTATTTTCTTTGGTTGGTAACATTCCTCTCCAACTTGATTTAGCTTTTCTTCCCTCTGCCATGGGCTTTGTAACAGCTAGAGAAGAACACATGCCATCCCTTATAACATGTCACTGTTTCCAGTGTAATGTTTGTGATGCTATGGCACATTAATATTTTGTCACATTAAATTTAACTGCTGAGCAGCAGCAGAGCCCATTCTGCACTGTGATCCACCATCTTTTTTACCAAATTAGCATTAACACACTCAATAACAATAGCAAGAAGACCTAGAAATACATTCACATTATCGCTGTGTACAATCAGAGAGGAGCGACACAGAAACAGATAAACACAGGGACAAATGAGATAATAATCCTAGATGACAGCTCTTTGATCTCACTAAACAGCTAAATGGAGCATCAGGAAGTAGGGAGAAAAATGAAAATCACATTTCCTAGCGGATCTACAATTGGATGAAAATGAAATATTGGGAAAGGTGCGCCATCTGTAATGACCACACCTTATTATAAAGCTCCCAGCAGAAGCTGTCTGAAAAGAGAAAACTTTAGGAATTGATCAAAATCACAAACAAATAAAACTAATCAAAAACCCAGAAACTATTGATTGTTCAAGAAATAATTTGTATTGAGGGTTGGCATATATTTATTTTTTTGAATAAACATTTCAGATTCAGGAGGTTTGTTTTCTGCCAAAAGTATTTTGGGTTTATTCCTAGCTTCTTGTCTTACAGATGTGATTATTCAAGTCAAGTTCACTACCATCTCAGATCCAGGTGTTGCCCGAAAAAACAGAGAGCATAAATGGAAAGATTATGCACTTTTTTTAACCAGCAAAATCTCTGTTTTACAGTCCATCACATCAGGCAGGGACAGACATTTATAGCTGTATATTGTCTAAATTGAGTGAAGATACTTTTGTTTAATATTGTCCTGGCATGCCCTATCTTACTTTTGCTGAAATCCAGCTATGTTAATGTTTTCTGTACATACAAGATAAAATGAAGGAGTGCTTTGGAGGAATCAATTTCTCCACATTACGGGAGGATAGAAGAAGGATTGTATGTAAGTTAATTTATTTTATATTCACTATTAAAGCAGCTAATAATGGTTCGAAAGTTAAGTTTGTCTTTCTCACCTCCAGATGTTCATTGGTTTGGTTCTCCTCTGTCTCATTAAAGCAGGTGAGAACAGCGTGTTGTCCTCATTTTAGGCCAAAACCTATTTAAGTTTTATTGTAATTGTATCCATTTCCAACTGATTTTATTACCCATACCATAATTAATTCTTTGGGCTTTCCATCATTTTGTTAGGGCTTTTGCTCATAAATTCAAAGTGTTCCTGAACTTGAATTTGAGGATAAATTGTGTATAATTTAGTCAAGAACAGGAAACAAACACCTAGATTGGACATAAAAAATTATAAATATAGTAACAGAAAAATAAAAGGATGTGCACTTCAATTTCCAAACAAGAAAAACTCTTGATCCCATAATTAATGTTCTTAATTGCTACAAATATTAAATGTACATCATCTAAATCTGAGACTTACTTTCCTGAGGGGGGGACTGTTTTTAATCATTTTTATAACTCAGGCTTATTAAGCACCAAGTAAATGTCAACAGGGGCATTTACTTACTGTGGCTTCTGGAGATTGGAGCATAAAGGGAAATGAATCTTGCGCAGGACATGGCCCAAGATGACTGCAATTAGCCTCTCTCCGCCATATAATACAATTGCCGGCGTAATGAAAAACATAATGATTATTCACCATGGACAACACAGAGTTGTGTCACTTTGCAGCCGCCATGAAGTATGAAGACGTATAAGGTGGCTTGAATTAGAGGCCAAAAGAGCATTAATATGAAAAATGTTCACATTTAATTCAAACTGGGACGCATAACTGGACATATTTGGCAAATTACTAATCTCTGTTGTTAATTTGCTGTATATCAATATCAAGATATCACTTAGTCCGACGACAAAAGCGTCAGAAATCAAGTAGACATTAATTGTTCACTTCTTTGAGATAGAACAGCTAAAAAAAAGTCAGAGAAAAGTGTATCTAACCTGTAAAGACATGTCTTTTCAGGTAGCCAAAATCCCAAATATATCATATATAATATATAACATCATATCATAACTTACCCATAAAGTACATGACCAGCTTGCATATGCCGTTGCCGAAGATAAAATCCCTCATGAGGTTGGGTATGAGGGTGAACGGGATGCAGACCAGGGAGACCATCAGGTCGCTGATGGCCAGAGACAGCAGGAAGAGGTTAGTGACCGTCCTCATGCGCCGGTTCCTCACCAGCACGGCGATGATGAGGCTGTTGCCCAGGACGCTGAGGAGGAAGATGAGGCTGTAGAGGACGATCCTCACTGTCTGGTTGATATCTGAGAATAGAGGGATATAAAGTGTGAGGAGATATGAACTCTGGGTGTAATAGTAGTTTAACTGACAGTCTCTCACACACTGTCTCTATATATTCTACTTAAATCAATCTTCATCCTATAAACAAAAACACAAAATTCCTTTAATAGCCTGAATGGAATTTAATTGGAGCTACTTTAGCCATCGTCTTGGGTTTTATCCATTGAAATACACAAAGTTTGTGCCATTTCTTCCCCTATTTTTCTGGCCATGGAGTGTGTATAATGGCAATTCTGTCATTTTGATATTAGCAGAAGTAGTGTGCTTTGACAACATATGTGTCACTGCTAACAGCAGACTGCATTAGCTTTACAGAGGACCTGAGCCACATGCGTAAT
Source organism: Thunnus maccoyii (assembly GCF_910596095.1). Taxonomy (NCBI): domain Eukaryota; kingdom Metazoa; phylum Chordata; class Actinopteri; order Scombriformes; family Scombridae; genus Thunnus; species Thunnus maccoyii. The sequence continues at coordinate 14,725,214 of NC_056554.1, read as the reverse complement.
GCGCACTGACGCAAGAATGCCCAAAGCAGTCTATGTCTTGGCATGAACTGCGGTCAAAGGAATGCCTTTTTTAAGATTGAATGAAAAGCAAATGTGTTCATAAAATCAATCATCATTCGGCTGAGTGTTTCACAGTATATTTGAAAGCATTAAAAATATAGATAAATTCACTGTACCTTGAGGCTCGGGTGAGGGGTCTTGCTCGCTCTCGCACTCCGATATATTCTTGATCCCAAAATTGCATAAAATCTTGTTCAGATCAGTGGAATTTATGAGCATGTCGTGTATTGTAAATGTCTCCATGTCGGTTTCTCTCCTGTAGCCTCAAGTAAAATCATGAACAGCAGTCGTCATGCTATTGTTGGGGATTGGGGTGGGGGGGAAATGCTCCAAATGATGGGATGTAGTAAGGTTCCTCTCAGGCGATTTAAAGAAAAAGAAGATATAAGACAAGAGAAGAAGAATGTATTTTCCACAAGTTTGCGTGCGCTCTCCGGCTGGTGCGCTGGATGCGCTCCACTAGTGCTCTGCGTTTCCAGTTGTGGACGAGTTGCATTCTTGAGTGCTCAGCCCGCCTTTAGGTATCTGGGCAAGTCAGTGTCTGCATTTTTTTTTTTTTTTTTTAATGCAACACCCAGTCATTCATCATCACATTAATAGAGATACTGCATAGCGTTAAGTAGACAATATGTTGGCTGCTTCCTCATTCTTTATTGGCATCACAAATGTTTCTTATTTGCCCAATCACTTCCAGGAAAGGAAATAGTTACTGTGACTGAAATTATTATTGAAATTAAATTCATTTAAACCTCACCCTACTAACATATTTAACATACAAGCACCACCACACCAAGAAAAAACGACTGTAAGAAACAACCATCACAGCAAAATGTTAACTTATTTCTTCTCAAAACATTATTAGTCGTGTAATCATCTAGGGAAAAAAAACAGATTATTATTATTTTAGGAACAAATTGCAGCTTTTATCCTGATTACAATCTTTCCACAAAGCCTTCAAAATGACTGAGTGCCCTCCATGCCCTGTGTGATACTTTAAATTAGGACCCATAGCAAACATGAACTCAATAAATAGTTCCATCTATTAAAACTGCATGAGTAGAATTGGGTGCCTTTGACTCAGGTGCCCCAGAACCCCAATACTATTTAAAACAGAAACAGAAAACAATGCTATGAAGTCATTAGGAACAAATTGATTGACAAAGTAATGAAGAATTGGAATGATAGAATAAAATACCTGTGAGATATGACAAAAAGTAAACCTCTGGGGACCACAGTCGGTAGGATTAAGGTTAAAATGTCAGACGTTCAGTGCCAGCAGTGTTCTGTTAGTTGTGCATCTACTGTAGGCGACGTTTCAAAGCATGTTGTTTCCTGCATGTCAGCATCACTATGAGACCTAATTGTGTCAAGCTGTGATTGTTCTGATGGGTGGAGAGATAAGTTATCATTAGTGCCCAAACATGCCAACTCTAATATTACGTAATCAGTCACATGTTAGAACTGCTCTGAATGTTATTTTATTCCCCGCAAGAGCCAAGTAGTTATTATTGTGTTTAATGAACTCCTTAAGGAAGCCTTGGGGAGTAAAGCTGTTCGAAGAGATTACAGTATGCCTATTATAACAAAATGAATACATTTCACATTATAACATCCTGAAATAAACCATAAACAGCTCAATTTAAGTAGGCACTTAAGACACTTATGGTTTGGCTATGCTATGGCACTTAAGACTTATGGCTTAGCATAGACAAACAAAAATATTTTCTTTTCCCAACAGAAAAACTTCACTTGCTTTCTTTGCCCTTATATCACTTTTGTTACTGCCTTTATATTTTCTTGGCCTGTGCAGTTTCAGCAGGTGAGTTGATGAAACGGCTTAAAAGAGCACAGCTGAGCTTCTGATTCACATCAACATCAACAAACAAAAACAACTGAAGTTATAGTATTTGGGTAATTTCCTTATGCCCCTTATTTCATGTGTGAAAACCACCTTCATGTGCCTTTATCATGTGATTTTTTTTCATATGGGAATTGTGCAAAAAACATACTTGCCTATGTGATTTCATCACGTGAAAAATCACTTAACATTTGAGGTCATTTGTGACAATATTTGAATTTATCAGAGGTAGACGAAGTGTTAAGATCTTTTACTTAAGTGCAAGCAAGTCTATGAAAATGTAAAAACGCTCCATTACAAGTAAAAGTCCTGAAATCAAAATCTTACTTAACCCTTAAATACTGTTCAGATCAAATTTGACCCATTTTTACATTTGAGAGCAGTCAAAACATCCTAAACACCATTCTTTTAGTCTTAAATTGTATGCAAAAATTAAAATATTCCAACTTTTTAAACATTTTTGTGCAGCTGACACACATTTTTGTACATTTGACCTTTTGTGCTGTTTTAGCATTCATAGGACAATAATGTAGTGTGATTGTAAATGTTTTTTCTCCATAACCAAATAGTTAAAAACTTGAAAAATACTTTCTATCTGCTCTCTGAAAGCTTCATTAAGGATTAATCATCCATTTAATAATGAGTGATGAGGTATTTATGAATGAAAAACAGATGTGTGGTTCAGACATTTGGTATGGAGACAAATTATGAGGAGATACTGTGAAGGGTCAGAATATGAACAGTATGTAAGGATTAAATATAAAATAAATAAAAGTTTGAAAGTATTATGAGAAGAAGGTACTTAAAGAAGTAAAAGTATTCATTGTATCATTATAAAATGTTCTTATGTAAACAGCATCTTAATGTTTTTGTTAGTTGAGGTGGAGCTAATTTAACAACTCTATACAATGTTTGGTAGTTCAATCTATAACAATCCATTTTATATCCTGAAAATTATTATCAGAAAAGTAGCTACTAACAATGTAGTGGAGTAAAAAGCACTATATCCCCCCTGAAATGAAGTATAAAATGGCATTAAGTAATTACTGTACAATATAAGTAGGCTGCTGTACAGTTTAGTGTATTTAAGAACAGTTTTGAGAGTCTGTACTTTCAAATTGTTTTTAAATAAACTATTTGAATACATGTAGGTCTACTTTGTCCCATCCCACCACTAGCATATAGCCCATAAAGTGTAGTTCAAATGTAATATTACATGTGAAATGCATGTTGGTGACTAATTCATTATTTTGTAAAGCCATTTTTGTGAGAAATTTTAATAGATCACTCCTTGATACAATTGCAATGACCAACTCAGCATCCAGGAGACATAGAGGAGACATGATTGAGATCTATAAGCCTGTTCATTTAATATATGATGTCACAGCCGAGCCTGTAACCCACTTGTGGAACGATAAATATGATTTAAGAGGGAAGTCTTTAAAATTATACCTAAAGGAAAAAACAAACAAACTTCACACTTCCTCTTATAAATGATCTTCCAGAGGATGTGGTGAACTCTTTTAAAAACACATTGGATAAATTCTGGTCAACAAAGGACATTTTATATAATTATAAAGTTGATTTAAAATTATTTGTAGAATTATTGTTATTTTAAATAGGCCTATTGTAGTATTGTTTTGTTGTATGGTTTGTTTGTTTTGAGTTGTAGAGTCTGGTGTGGAGGATTTGTATCATGTACTCGAAACTTTTCAGTAGATTTCAATAGATAAAAGAAAAAGATAAATAAAAGAAAGATAAATAAACTGACATTGCTTTAATACACCGTCGGAACAGCTTTGAAGGTCGGAACCAAAGTAGCGGGTCGTTGTTTCCCCTGCAAACGCTCTGACTGTTGCTAAGTAACCTCTGCAGGGGGGGCGGCTGCTGCATCGCCGGATGCTGCTAACGTACAATAAATTAAACTGCGCCGTTTCAGACGCAAAACTTGAACGAGTTGCGACAAAGACGATGGACGAAGGCACCGAGTTATCTCTGACCATCGCTCAGATCGTCCAGCGGCTGAAAGGAAGCCATTTACACTCCCAGATAGAGAGACAAGCCAAAGTGAGTGAGTTAGCATGCGGCTAACGATGCGGAGCGAAGCAGGTTGCTGTCGTGAACAGTTGCATTGGTGCTTCTGTGTCTATTTTAGTGCAAGCACACGAGCCACAAAACTTATAAAATGTGTCAAACTTTCCTGTTTTCTCTCCCAAATGTTTTTTAGGAGTGTTTACATCAACCCGAGATAAAACTGGAATCTCTTAAAGAAGACGTGCGCAGTTTTCTCAAAACGTCAGGTGTGCGCATTAATATGATATTTTCATCCTTACAAAAACATAAACTGCCACAGCTGACTCCTTGCAGTATTAAAACAATAATTATCCTATTATTGCTCTTTCTGTTTGGTGATATTAACGCTTTTTTAAAATGTTTTACAGGCTGGGAAAGAAAGCTACAGAATGCAGTATACAGAGAACTGCACGTGTAAGTGATTGAAGTAGTTTTTCTGGCAAATACACAAACATACCAGACAAACCTGTAGACTGACACAGGCAATTATTAAAAATCAAGTCAGTTTTGATTCCTGTGTTTGATTCCTGTGGTTTACAGTCGAGCCTTGTCCCATTAGTGACTAAATATTACAAATGATGCATGAAATTTACTGGGTAGATAGTAAAAACATGCACGCAGGTGTGCAAATGCACTCAGGAATTTACTCAGTGTGCCTCAGGAGACAATACGAGGGAAACTGCGTGCTTACTTCAGTTGTAAAACTTGAAAAGGTGCAGATTGGCTGTCATTGGAGTGACAGGGGATTAGTGTGTTAGATATACAATAAACTAAAAGTGAGCTGTCTTTCGCTGAAGACGGTTCTTTAGGATGGTCGTTGTCATGCTGCAGAATATATTTGTGACCAGTCAGACGCCTTCCTGATGGTACTGCATCACGGATAAGAATCTAAACATCTAAAGTGCCTAAAACTTTTGCACAACGCTGTGTATGTTATTGTGGAATATTTCTAAATAATTACAACATTAAACTGCATAAATAATTTATGTACACATTTCACTTTAAAATGTACTTTTTACACACACTTTAGTAGGGAAAATAAACACCAAATGTCCAACATTTGCTCCAAAACATTTGTTGCAATCTTGCTCAAGTTAATGAAAAGTACATCATCATCAGCACGCTGCACAGCTCATGCATCCTTATGCAAGTGCAGGAATCATTTTGACTGAGCCTCTTCTACAAAAGGTGTGTTAATTAATATCTTAAACACCTTGCAGTGCCTTAGAGTATCTTACATGTATGTACAGTAATAGGAAATGTAAATTTAAGAGGTTTCAACAAGGTAATCTGAAAGTTGTCAAAGCAGAATATTTTTATATGTCTTCAAACATGTGTAGAGGGAGTCTTTAACTGTCCGGAGAGGTGACAAATATTAACAGGACCTTAGCCTTGTCTCTTCTCTCACCAACACTAGACACTATACTCTTTTGCTTCCTTTATTGCTTTCTGGTTTAAATGAACATTGAAAGTCACAGACTGCAGTATGAACCCACGCACATTTGTTTAGACTTGTAACAAGAGCTAAGAGAGGGATGGCTCAGAAGTTAATTGTGCCTTACTATGTTAACTGAACTGCATGCTATCAAAATACAGTATTTATTCTGATAGTTTCATTTGGTGTATTGTTGCCTAAAGCCTAAGTTATGTCCACTATTATCAGATGGGAGTGCTTGTGATCTGTGTTTATGTGCTGTAGCTGCCCCATTAGAGCTTTATCATGTGTCATGAAAAGTGTTTTTGTCTTCATATAGTCTAAGTTGTTTACACAGTTTAGCTCAGCCACAGAGAGAGAGAGAGAGAGAGAGGAAGAATTAGAGTTTTAGGTATTCTACATAATTTGGATGCAAAGTTGCACTAAAACCTGTACTTCACATTGTTCTCTGAGACACACACACACACACACACACACACACACTTACATATACTGTGTGTGCAGTACAGTACAGATCTGGCTAAATCTGCCCCTGCAGCAACTCAGCTTCTACTTGACGTGTCTTGCTTGTGTTCTCTTTTTCACACACGCCCCTCTCAGTTTATTTGGTTCGAATGATTATATCATATTTTTTAATTATTTCTCCCTCCCTACCCTGAAAAAGGCCTCGAAGAGATCGTTACATGGTGGTTTACATCAAACACTGATAATTACCCATAATAATTCAGATTTATGTGCCTCTATGAGTAAGAATCTTTATTAGAATCAAATGGCTGGGAAACATTTCGTTCTCTAGTAAACAGCTTTGAAAAGCGTCCCTCATCTGTACTTGTACTCTCTTACCTTTAAGGGTAACATACTGTTATTGCTCTCTTGAGGCTTTGCTTTTAATGGATGACATTTAACATCCACTAATACCTCCCTCTTTTTGCCATTAGTCAACCCTACGTGCTCTTATAGGTGTTTAGATGAGACTGAATGTTGTTTAACGCACTGAGACCTTGAGTCATTCAGTATTGCCCTGCATCTGGTGGAAACTCATTCTGACTCATTTGAACTCTGTGTGCAGGGCAGTAATGGTGACCGACTTCCTGTTTTTCAAGAAAGAAAAAAAAAAGTAACTTTATTTGCCTTTTGTTTGACTGCCTACTTTTTTTATGGTATATTTGTATGATTCGAGGCTTCAATCCCTCAAAGCTGTCACTTACTAGATAAACACAATGGCGTTTTTATATATTTTACGTAATCAACCACTCTTCTATTGTACCGTAACACCCTGCCATCCCTGCTCATGTGTTCGTTTATTCCAGCCAGCTGCCCCCGAGCCATCCTGCGGCTCCTCCAGAGCATCTCAAAGAGCCTCTGGCCTACATGCGCAAGGCACAGGTCAGTCTCCTCTTATCTCCATCACTCCTCACTTGTTCTTCTTCAGCCTCTTTGACTCTTATCTTATTTGTCTGCCCAATTCAGAGATGCGGCCCCCTTTTTCTTATTACTTAGATATTTGTTACACAGTGTCTGATGCTGAATGTGTGTGTGTGTGTGCTCTCCTATCCAGGCCAGCTGGGAGAAACGTGTCCTCAAAAGCTTGAACAGCATGAGTACAGAGTTGGGAGTGCCTCTGGCTCGCATGGTAAAATACTGTCAATCACAGCTAAGTGTTATTACAATAGCTTCTTCAGTTCTCTGGCAACGTCTTTTATAGTGCAGAAGCCTCAGTAATAGTGAGTTTTTCACATATGGTGGCAATCTTTTATCATTTTAACCCTGATCTGACTAAGCTATGAGCGCTGGCTAAGTTTGACATTAGCCAAAAGCTAGTAAAGGAAGCGTTAGCACCCGTTCTGTATCTTTAAACTTTAATAAGCAGAAAGCGCGTGTTTGGAATCAGCGCATTCATTTTATTATTTGTTTGTGTGAGCAGATAGCTTGTATTTATGACCAGAGAAGCACGTGGCATTTTCAAGATTGGTTCTGTTTGGCATTTGTGGCGTTTGTTTGTTGAAACCCTATCTTTCCACCCACTCCGCAGAGGCCTGCAGTGGAGCAGAAGGAGCTCGCCAACAAATGGAACGAGATGGGCACAGATGAACCAGGTCTCAAGACATTACCCAGGGGTCTGGCCCTGAGCGGGTCTGCCTCTTTGAAAGATTAGTGTTGATGTGTCCGTACGCCGCCGCATCAGTCAGACAGCGGTGTACTTTAACTCATCTCTTAACCAGATCTACCACCTCATGTTTGCTTTTTCACTTGTATTCATCCGGGGGAAAGTTTTCTTAGGAACCGTGCCCGACTCTTCAACATCGGAAAAGTTGTATGATGTCGCTGTCTGTTTTTTCTGTCTTGACAGAGAGTTATTTGCTTATACCTGGCTTCCCAGGGTGAGATCTCTGCCCTTGGATGAAAATTCATGCTAGAAATACTTGGACACATAGACACCTTGAGCAGTGCTAATTATTAGCCACCAAGCTGCTAAAATGGAGCATTTGATAGTTATATGCCCAGCTCAAGTGTACGTTACAGGATAGGTTCACAATTTTTCAAGTATGTCTTAAAAAAATAGTCAGATACCTGCATGATCATTTAAACAGGTTTTGCTTGCTGTAATCAGTCCTCCTGTTCATACAGGCCTTTTAAAGATCCCCTCCTAATGCGTTTTTCGATGGAAGTGACACTAGTGTAAAAGTATGCTAGTGCATATGTGAAAGAAACTGTAAACAACCTTCTTTTGCTCCAGATGGAGCTGCATGAAGTCTGATTAATTGCTTCAAGTGACATCTGAAAACAAGTCTGACAATGAAAACAACCTGGTGTTGTGGAATTAGAAAGAAGTGAGGTCACCAGACTGGTGGTCGGTGGAGTCTTTTAAACATAAATTTTAAGGGGAATGTATTTCTGCATGCAAATGTGGTATTTATTAGCATCCAGTTTCAGAAGACACATCCCTCTCCTGCATTATGAAAACCTCAGCGGTGGCTCTCAATGAACCAACCGTTTGTACTTCAAAGCAGTACATGTGCAAACTGCACGGTAACCTCGTGTCCTAACAATGCTATCACAGCCCAGTGGCATATAATAACATTTAGGACTGTGTGCCGTCCCCAGGCTATAAACACTTTGGACTGTGAATAAAGAAGCTGTCCAGACTCCTTGGACGGAGCTGTGATAACGAGCGGCATCCTCCCCCCTCCCACCCCCACCTCCTTCCGTCCAAATCTTAATGTGCCCTCGTTCCAGGGATGACACGGCACTTGAATTTACTGCCCTGCTACGTAAAGAGTAGATGGAAGTCCCACTTAAAGCTGGGTTAGCTGTCCGGTACTGTTCTTATGACTTTTGGAGAAGCTGCCAGATCTGGCTGCACAAATTGAAGTCAAGTGTCACAAATGTATTCAGAAGTACATTCAGGTTCAAGTCGAATGAAATAAACTTCACGGCTGGATACATTCGTGTAGTCTGGACTGTAAAGCTGTTAAAATTGTTCTGAAACTGCATATGTAAACATCGAGTGGTATGTGTACATAGATGTGTCATCTGGAGAACTGCCCTTTGTACAGAAAGTGATACTAACTACTAATGTATTATAGATACATTAATATCTTTGTATCTTTGCAGACTTAACTCGCTTCAGGCCTGTCTATGCCCCCAAAGACTTCCTGGAGGTAAGCGGATTTCCTGCTGTTCAGATTGTTAAGTTATGTAGTGTTAAAGACGAGGCCTATTTATTACATTTTCTATGCAGGTGTTAATCAGCTTGAGGAACCCCAACCATGATAGCAGCGAGGACGTCAGTGCCAGGAGCCATTGGGGCCTCATCCAGGTTCCCCTCAACGTCAGGGACATTCCACAGCTGGTAGGCACCCATGGATGTGATGTAGCTGCAAGTGTTTTGTCCATTAATGACCTTGTGGGTTCAATGCACATCGCAAAGGCTTCTATTCAGCTGCGCTAAGAAACGACCCTTTGATTTGAAGAGCTTTTTTTTTGCTTCAACTTTCAGAGACAGGCCTACTCAGAGCTGAACCTCACCACCGGGCAGTTGGGGATTGACGACCATGCACACATCCATCCAGGTATTGACCAAAAAAATGCAAATGGCCTTCTTCACGCCCAGTCCTAGTTAATCATTCGTTGACATTGTGCACTTTCTATCTTATCAAATACATACTGATAATATACAGACATTTGGACAAGCTTGGTTAACGCCAGACGCTAAATATTTAGCTACATTTCAGTGTCAAACCTGAAGGGGATTTAAGAGTGATTTAAGGACAAGGCTGGCAATATTTTTCTTCATGTCAACAAATTCTATGAAATAACCAACGTGTTTCAGCCGTGGATTAATTCACATTTGGTACTCCAGTGAGTAATAACAGTAGCAGGGTGGTGTATGTGGGATGGACTCAGTAATAAACTGCAGATTAAACTAAGGAGCATGTCACCCAATGCAACACCGAGCCTCACTGATGTGTTTTTAATAGTTTTAGGACAACAGTCGAGGTTTATGGTCCAAGAGAAGTAAGCAACTGTATATCAGTCTTTGACTACACAGACAGTACTTGTTAATGGGATCAGTACATAGTTTTCATTTCATCAGAAACATCCTGAAAACAAATAGTTTACCTAATGAACACCGGGGTTTAATGGTGTGTAAAACACTAGCCAGCGTCGCTCTGCCTGCACCACATGGCTGTCTGGGATTTCTCAAACAATATCTCTGTTAAGTCCAGGTATTGACAGTGTGACAGTCTGGTGTTTGGGCTTTAAATAGAATCCACCAGCTCTGTGTTTGTAATTCAAAGAGATAGCATCAGTTTGTAAAACTGCGCCACTGCCAGACGATAATTGATGCATCTGTTTTGTTCATTCTTTCTTACCGCTCTGCAGACTTGTTTGAAAGCGAGTATGTTCAGATCGGGAAAAAAGGTAAGACAGTAAAAGTGTTAAGTTAGTTGTTTTAATGTTTTTTAATGTTTTGGGTTCTTTTATATTAAAATATCTTCCTGTTTCTTTTATTGTACTTCTTTAACAACGATATTCACCCACATAAACAAGTTTTCTTCCTTTAAATTAATATTTAGTGCAGGCAACTTAGTTAAAATTGTAGCCTCAAGTCTTTTTTGTGTACTTTGTTCTTAATTTTGACATGTTTTTAAAGATTCAATGTTATTTTTACATCAAAGAGTATTTTTTTCTGGAGATCAGTATCAAAAACATCTAATTTAATCCACTGTGACTCTGTGTTTTAAAAGAATCAAACCTGAAGTGGGGGTAAATACTAATTATAGACATAAAAGATTACGATATCCATATAACTGTATATAGAGTATATATGAATGGAAATAACACATCCAGTATATTTAGAAATATCAATTTGACTCACGCGCCGACCACCACATACACACAGAAAATCCCTAACGTCAGCTCTCTCAGGTGCAGTAATTGGCAAGAGGGACGCTTTAACTCATTGTTCCGTTATGAAACCAGTGTAAACACCGAGCTTACTATGGACACCAATCAGACATCAAATCGACAAGAGTCTTAAAAACACAGGCTGTATTTTATATACACAGCCACAAGGCCCCTCAGTCCACTATTTCACCAGTGGTTGGCTCCCGAGCCGCGAGTCATATTCCAGGCCAAGAGTTAAGTGCACTCAAATAGGAAATTTAAGAGGCAAGGAGTGTGTTCGTTTATGTTATGACTGGCCAGCACCTTAAGTCAAGGGCTGTGTGTTTTTGGCTACTGTCACAACATAGATTTAGGGTAGAATGGAGCTGTTAGTGGGAGTTTATTTGCAGCATCTGCCTGACGGTTTTGGAAAATTATGTAATAATTACCATTCTAGGAATGTCTGTGTTATGATTGTTGCGTTTATACATTTTCAGAGGGATAGAATGAAACTGTGTTGTTACGCCGCAGCTGGCTCACGCTTAATCCCTTTTTAGATTAATCAGTGACATCATTTCTAATTGACACATTCGTAGCGCTTTCCGTGATTTATCTTGACAAATATCTGACATCTCTTTTTTGGACGCATCTTCCGTCCAAATGGAAAATCATCTTTTCCGAGTTGTCATGGAGAAAACAAACCTCTTAATAGTTTTAGAGCCGGACTGCCTGCTTGTTGTCGTGCGGCCATTGATGACGTGCAGGTGTTCGTTTTCCCAGCTGACTTACTTGGCTCCGTATGACTCCGTTGTTTGTATATAGTATGGGATTCTGCCGGGAAATCAGGCTTCTTATTGATTCTTGTTATTCACACACGTCCTAGATAAGCAATTCAAATTTCAGGATCTTCTGTTCTTGCAGTGTTTTATGTGTGGTTCTCCATTAAGATATAAGGCAAAACTTGGTAGAGCTGCAATTTAGGATACTTTTCTTGATCAATTAACTGTTGATTATTTTTTCCTCATATTTGTTAAGTCTCTAAAATGTCTTTCTAACTTGTTTAGTCGGACCAACAGTGCAAAACCCCAAGATATTTAATTTAAATACTATAAAATAGCAGCAAAAGCATCAAATCTTCACGTTTGAGAAAACTGAAACCAGTCAATGTTTGGTATTTTTGCTTGATAAATGACTTAAACATATACTTTTGCAACATTTTGGGAAAAAACGCTTTTTCACTTTCTCGCCGAGAGTTGAGAAGATTAATGACACTCTCATATCTGTCTTCAAACAATAGCTACGTACAGTATGAGACCTCAGCTGTCTGATATCTAAAGTGGATATCTTCCACGGTTCGTCTTTTTTTGGTATAAAATTCTCTCTCTTTGTCTCAACGGACAGCGTTTTCCTGTTCAGCTGCATTGGAAGGATCGTAGCAAAAAGAGGGAAACTGGCACCAAAAAGACAGAAACTTTGAAATATATCAGCTTGATTTGATTAATTTTGACAGCTTAAGCCTCATATTAGCTTCAAATAAACTTTGAAATAGATTTTTGCACGGAAGGAGAGCTGTGGATTTTGTCCCCCATCAGTTACACTGAAAAAACATTATGAAGGGATCTCTTGAACAGGAGGAATGATTACAGCTAGAAAAACAGACAACTGTTAACCTATCCTTTCAATATAAAGCTCCATCCAGGAAAATTGACTATCTGTCAATGTCTCTCTTTCTCTCCTGTGTCTTACTCTTTGTCTGTTTCTCGTCTAGTGGTTGTGGAGCAGGACAGCGCGGCAGCGCAGCAGTACAGCAGGCAGGGCTGTCCCACAGGCCTGCGGGCTGACCTTTGGGCCCTCATCCTTAACTCCACTAACCAGCCACAGGTATTAAATGCAAATACACAGACACAATCATGTCTGAGTTGCAACCCAGTGGCGGCCGTCAGCTGTCAGTGTTTGTTATAAAGTAGCCGTGCACACACAGCTGCACTGATTCCCAAACTGCATGTTTTCTACAAGCTGAAGTTTTCATTCTGCAGCTGTTTTTCACATTCAATGGTGTTTCAGCGAAGGATCCTAACTGTACTGTTTATTTTGTATCTCGGCATTTACATATGGCCAACATATGCATCACCAGCTGATCTACAAGTTCAGCATGATCTGTATATTAGCTCTGGTGGTGTTTACTTAAGCTCACTGCTGCTTGTCCCGGGTGGTCAAATGCTAAGATAATCAAATGCTTGCGATTTAGCACAGTTAGGCCAAACAGAGAGGCTGGCTGCCTGTGTGGCAAAGCACAGTATAAACGGCGCTGGAGTCCAGAGTCTCCCGCTGAGGCCAAGTCGATAAAACAATGCATGTGATGGGAAGATTGATTTCTGAGGGAGAGTTACACGGTTCTGACTTGAGGTCTGGAGAGTGTTCGCAGGGCTCCAGACTGCATGAGGGCAAACACATTAAACAGAGCCGGCTAGTGACAGGATGTGAATACTTCTCACTGTTTTTCTGGGTAATGAATGAAAAATCGCCTAAGTTGCATCTTGTTGATAGACGTCCTTTGCCTGTTCATCCAAAACAAGTGAAGAGGAAATCTGGAACATATTTATTCCTCTTTTGGTTAAATAAGTAAAATAACTTGAATGAGTTCATCAAGTTCATACATGAGTTTTGGGTCATTTTTCTGCCATTTTGCCTCATTTTCAGATCAATTTTATTCTGTAAAAACACAGCATTAGTGAACTGTTGCGACCCTCGTTTCCAAGATATATAATCAACTTCAAGTGTAAAGCAGAACTCTCCCACTGACGCTGTCCATATTACCGCAACGGTCTCAACGTTGTACCTCAGCTGTCACAAAAGACCATCTCTGTTTCTGTTCTCATCAACATCCGCAGCACCGGTCATCGCCAGGGTGCTCCGCAGCTGTCGCAGAGGACATTTTTATCACTGCGTTGCCTCTCCTCTCGTTCACTCGTGATAACCTGTCTCAAACCGGAGACACGTTTGAGTTTAGCCACATTGTCGGAAACACGCTGCCCATCCATTAACTTTGGTTTAATCCTGCTGTCGACAGCGTCAGAAAGAATACATAAAGTTGATTTAATAGTATCCGTAATGTGGGTGATGGATTTTTAAATAATAAAGGAGGTGAAACATTCCCTCTTAGTTACGATAATTATTAGAAAATCAGTAGGTTTTGTCCAGAAAATTGCATTCTACAATTAACACTTAAGTTCGTAAACAGCAATTTTAATTTGTGAAGAGTTTCGTTGTTGCACAAATACTAAAATATGTTGGATCTTTGCCGTTTCAGGACGTGATGCATTATGAACAGCTAAAGGCTGGAGTCATCCAACATGAGCTGCTGGTGGACAACCTCATCTATAAGGCATGTTTATCAATGTTTGTTATGTTTTAATACTGAAAGCTTTTGTTTCCTGGTGGAATTTTGGAGTCTCGTCCACAGAACGTTTTTCTTGCTAACGTAAACTTTGATACTAGGTTATTTCCTGGAAAAAATTTTCTTTGTATTTTCCGATTAGCTTCGAACCATCACTCTATGTACACCTTTGGTAAACAAAGCTTTTCTTACATAATGTGAATGAACTGACATTTGCAAGCCGCAGCGGTTTAACGTGCATTTTTCTTCATTATGAGATCAAATTTAATTCCAAATGCCTCGCCCGACAGGATGTGAAGCTCACCGCCAGTAATGACGACTACTACTTTGTCTTTGAAGATTTCCTCTATCAGGTGAGCTCTGTTTTCTCTCAGCTCAGCTCTCCATCTGTCATGACTTAACCATAATTATGTGACCTCAACCGAGCGAAGATCATTTGAAGATTTTTATTTTAGTTAATTATGTTTTTTTAAGGGTAATAGCTTTTTTTTCTGTTTAAGAAATCATTTTAGCATTTTAACATAATAAGGAAGCCCTTTGTATCTGTTAACGTGATATTTCCTACTTACATTAGCAAAGGGGAAGCTGTGCAAACCACATGGACTCCCACAATGCCTAAAAACCAACCACATTTATTCTACTAGACAACAATAAAGGTTTCTTCTTTTCACTCAGTTTCCGTGAGACAGCATTCCTCTTTATCTATAAGGATCCGTCTTCCAGTACAACCTGTTATTATTAGCTTCTCTGCTAATCCTTACTCTGTTTGCCTTATGTGCCCAGCTGATAAACAAGTACATACACTCAGCAACCGGTTTATTTGACGGCAGTTAATGTGTCATGCTCCTTGGGGGCTAACCATTGAGCACATGCGTGTAGCAAGAACAAAGCTCCTGTATCACTGTCAATATTGGCTGATGGTAAACTCACTAGGTAGTGAAAGAATCCACTTATCGCGGGATGGAACCTGGATTCATAGAGGTGTTGTCATGAACTTGAGAAGTTATCCAAGTGGAAATTATAGAAAGTCCTTAAGTACACTCCAAGAACACTTAAGAAGTTTCATTTGTCAGTAATGTTTGAAGAGAAGTCTGATTCCCATTTAGGTAGCCACCAAAAACCAAGTAAAATGCTTTTCTGCTCTTTCTACGTCAAGGGAAAGCCTGTTTACATCCACTTCTGGTGGTTTTAAGAGATCATAAGAGAACAAAATGTATTTAGCTCTGTCCAAAGATAATTCCTCAAATTATACAATCTATCACAAACATAAAAACACTTTAAGTTGGACAGCAGAAGCTGATTTTAAGTTTTTAAGGTCAGACAAGAGGCACTCTAGAGACATCCTTGCCATCCTTTTTTGGTATTTTCCTGTCAATGAGGCTGTATAAATTGCTGCCGGTCTCATTTTGATGATTCCCCCCCCCCAGTGTAATTCATCTAAAGTGGCCGGTGGAAATGAAATTGGTTCTCAAAAAGAGCCAGAAATGGGATTGTAATGGAATGAGCTCCCACTTATACGGTCATTTTGTGAAACAAGCAGCCACTCGAGGCTTTGTTATTATCTGCTTCAATACTTCCCCAAAGGCTGGCTCCAGGTGTGCCGTTATGATTGAATTCTTACCCAAGAGGGAGCAAGGCCACTCAAGGCCATCACCAGCTGCCGAACAAATAAAAGCGTATTAGCCACTGTCATCCCTGTCCACTGTCGCCAGGCAAGGATAATGTTACATATCATGTGTGTAATCCATACAGCAAAGGTTCCTGTCTGCTTCTACCTCTTATGTTAGTGAGAGAGAGGCCTTGTTTCTGCTTTGTTAGGTCACTAGTTACTTAAAGCACCGGAGGGTCTGTAAACTTTTGGAGCTGCAATGATTAGTCGATGAATGGATTAGTTGATTGACGCCAACTTTTTTGATAATTAATAAATAGTTTGGAATTGTTTCTTGAAGAAAAAATACAAAAATCTCTGGTTCCAGCATCTTAAATGTGAGTTTCTTTAGTCTTCTATGACAGTAAACTGAATATGTTCGGGTTGCAGCCCTGTAAACTTTGAATCCAATATCAGTTACTCTTTATTTTAGTTGATCCAGATAAATGTGTGTGTGTGTGTGTGTGAGAGCATGTTTAATACCAAACCTGCGTGTTTCCAGGTGTTGCTGTGTTTCTCCCGGGACACCGCCGTCCTGGAGCACTTCAAATACAACAGTGCCACTCCTCCTAAATCCTACATCCAGGGTGAGATGATGAACCCTACACCAAGGACACACACACACACACTTCAGCCCACATCACATCAGAGCAGTGCCACTCCACTCCGATGACCTTAATATGTCAAACACCTGCGTATGTACGTGTGAGTAGTAACTCCAGACATGGTGCTCTAGATCTTGGTCATCTCGATGTCTTTGTGTCTGTCTCGCAGGGAAAGTAGGAGATGACGAGTGCGCTGTTGTTTATCCTCCCAACGGTGAGCTTCATGTTGACTTTCACATCATATTATTTTCTGTGTTCTGATACCGACGGGAAAAATGTAACCACCGGGCTGCTTGCAATATATTTAACTCTATTTAACTCTCATTTGAAAACAGGTGTAATCCCTTTTCATGGATTTTCGATGTATGGTGAGTATGTTTTGCACCTCTTGCAACGTTCAATGCTGGAAGAACACTGTATGAGCAGGATATAACGGGGTGCATTTGTGGTCATGTGTGTGTTTGTCCCGCAGTGGCACCTTTGTGTTTCTTGTACAACGAGCCGTCCAAGCTGTACAGCGTATTCAGGGAAATGTACAGCCGCTACTTCTTCAGACTGCACTCCATCTCCTCCTCTCACTCGGTAAGCTTTCATGCGTGATTGCTAAATGTCAAGGTCAAAATGTCGTGTTCGTACTTGTACCTTAATGCATGTAATTATCATGTGTGCTCCCGCAGGGTATAGTGTCTTTGTGCCTGCAGTTTGAGCGGTTACTCCAGGCCTACCTGCCTCAGCTCTTCTATCACCTTCGACAGATCGGGGCGCAGCCGTAAGTAGTCTGCACACCGCCACGTCACTGGCAAATGAGGAGCTTAAAAGACTAATTCAACCGCCCTAATAAAGTCTTTATGCTCAAAACTTAAGTCCCAAGCACTCTACTGAAATGAAGTCCTCCATATGTATTAGGAAATGTTCTGTGACATTTCATTGCCATGGAAACTTGTCATGTTGAATGCTGCGTTGCATGTGTGTCTGTGTCTCTTAGAGACTTCTAAGAGAATTAAAGCAGTGCCACTACTGACCATAAAATACACTTTTTCTTAATTTAAATCCTTCAATTACCTAAATGCATTTCTTTGCTTAGCTGTTGTTTATTTGGTTTAGGATTCACAAACATACTCCCACTGTTCAAATCAGCAGTCTTGGTGCAGTCCTACAGTTATTAGCTACTGCCATCTTGTGGTAGCTCGATGAAATCACAATTTTCAAAATATAAAACTAGACTTCTTCAGTGCTGTGTGACACAGGATGCAGTAGTTTCACTGACAGTTACATGCTGATAAGACACCAATTTATAAACAGTTAAAAAAAAGATTTAAAGATGTTCAGGTCAGGTGATAGAGAATAAATGTTATTCACTGAAATCTAAAGCTTTCTGGACGCCTTCTTTAGTGTGCAGACTATGTAACCAAAAGTGATGGTTTTGTCCTCAGGTTGCGTATAGCCTTTAAGTGGATGGTTCGCGCCTTCTCTGGCTATCTTTCCACTGACCAGCTGCTTCTCCTCTGGGATCGGATCCTGGGATACGACTCACTGGAGATAGTTGCAGGTATGTTGCGTTCAAACTCCGCAGTAACAACCTTGACATTTGCCATGAGATTATTATAATCTTATTTGCTTCTCTCCTCTCCTCTCTCTATTATATGATCCTCTTTCCCATCCTTTCTTCTATTATCCTTCTTTATCTCAACCTCCCTCTGCTGTTTATATCATATCCTTTTCTTTCTCCATTCGTCATCCTTCCCCCCCTCTATCCTTCCCTATCCACTGCCCTCCAACACAAACACACCGCTCCTCCAGTCCTTGCAGCTGCCGTGTTTGCCTTCCGCGCTGAGAACCTTATGGAAGTGACATCACTGGCCTCAGCTGAGGTATGTTCATTTCACACTGGACTTGTATGTGTGTGCGTGTGAAACTCCGATTTCCAGTCCCCCACAGCCTGGAAGGCTGTAAATAGCTGTTGATGACCATCGAGCACCAGTAACCCAGTCTTCTGCTTACATGTCTGAAAAAAAATGGCCGGCTGGACTTTCTCACCCTCTTACCCCACCCTGTGTACCACCAACGCCTCCAAACACTCCATATCTCGATGCCACTTTGTTGCAACTTTTAATTTTGACATGCAAATTTGGCAAAAGCACAATTGAAAGCTGGATACGTGCATCCTGCGTTAGCTTCTGCACTGTCACTCATGTTACGTTATTATTACAGTAACCTGTAATGTAATTCTTGCGCATGCCTGCACTGTATACCGTACCCGCTCCCATACTTTGGTCCCGCTATCATATGACTGAAACCATGAGTAAACCATGCTATGACCCTTCTCTTCCCCTTCCCTTGAGTGTGAGGGGGGTTTAACCTACACTGTGACTCATGGGGCGACAGGCTGGTCTGCTGCTCTAAGATGCTGGCCGGCACTATTTGCTTGCTCATTTACCACCTGCCCCGGCAGAGAGAAGATATCATAACATAGGTCTACTGCTCCTCATCTTATATTTAGAACTTCAGGCCCAGTGTTGAAATATTAGACCCGCTCTCTAAACATGATAGGGTCCCTAAATTTAATCTCCCACCAAACCCAAAAGGACAGGGTGGGGAACGGCGTACTCTTAAGCATGGATTGTCGCTTCCCAAGGATTCTGCATCATCATTATGTGTGTCGCGCTGTGTGGTGCTTTTTTAAATCCTGAAATATGTCTTTGGAAGGTGGGGGGAGGAGGGTGTGCTTTACAGCCCTTCTCATGGGCTTGGTGGGGAAGGGTTCGGTCGGAAGGGGTGTGAAAGTTAAACAAGTTTCTTATTTGTTTTGTTTGACAACCGCACTGCAGGCTGTCCTCGCCGACCTTTCAACCTTGAAGGTCATGCCGCTCATCCAGATCTTTCTATTTGCCACCGCCATCTGAGGAGCACGGAGACCACAGTACGTATGCGTCGGGATACGTACTGCACACGCCACTCGGAGGATAAAGAGACACTACAATAATGCCACTCTGTCATGCCATAACCACACCAACACCACTGGTCATCCATCAAGAAACGTCAGCCTAATGTGTCAAGGAATAATGAAGGAGAACCTACACAGGCACCTCATCTTGCACTTGTTCAAGCAAAACGCCAATTTCCTCTTTTAGCATGTACGCACCATAAATAGTGAATCCCCTGTATCATATTAGTAGATATTAAACAGTTCATAAGTATAGCCTACAGGCCGGTAAGGTTAAGCTGACCTCCTTAAGCCATATGCTCTGCAGGAAAGATGATATGCACCGCAGTGCTCGGATCAGCTGAGAAGCTCATTAGGAGATGAGTTGCATGAAGCAGTAATTGTACTGCGATAGGAGCGTGCGAAGAGAACAACAGTAATGTCTCCAAGCTTGGCTAATGAAGTGCTAATTAGCTCTTGCAATTTATTCGGCTCTGTAGCTCCTGCTTGTTATAACACTATTAGATAATGCTGCTGCTGATGAATGAGGAGATTGGAAGCGCTAGCCTGTGCCAGCATGTCGCGAGAAATAATCAAAAGCCACAAACTGAATTAAACTGTAACTTATACGATTAGAAGCTGCTGTGTCTACACATAATTTATTGTATTTATGAAGAAATTGCATATAACTGCACATTTAAAGGAAGCTTAGCACCTTCAGTGCCAGTGTTTTATTTCATTTTTAAATTATGCATTTAATTTCTGAATGTATTGACCTATTTTGTACAGTTTTTAAAGAAGAAATGCAGTCTATGTTACCTTTGATTTAAATGCAATCAACTTTATTTATTTATTTCAATGTCAAACAGTATTCTTTGCCAGTCAACGCCAACATCTCGCAGTGTTTTTTTGCAACCTCAAATAAGACATTTTTTTAAATGAAATAAAGTTATGTTGAATCACCTCCTCCAGGTTATTGTATAAAACCTTAAAATACCTTGAAATGTCAATATAGATGTCTGATCTTTCCTGTTTCTCCAGTTGAATATTTCTCAGGGCGTACAGTAGCTTACCATAGGCATTTGTAGAGAGGACAGAATGGGTAAGTGACAGGTAACAGCATTGAGGGACTTGACCGTCTGCCTCCCCCCTACAGCCCTCCTCCTACATGTAGCATCTGCTCTATTCCTCCCTCGTTGTTGGCTGCCTTCCTCCCTTCTGCCCCCTCTGCGGGCTTGTATCGAATTATGCTGTTCTTCTCTTTCTTCTCTCTCCCTCTCTCTCCCTCTCTCTCTCCCTCTCTCGGTTCCTGCTACATCTGCCACCTGTTTACTAGAACTCCCACGGCCGACTCTTTTATCAGTCATGCACCTCCTTTTGGCCCCCAGAAGTCTGTTTCTCCTGAGACAACCGTGATCCTGCTGTGTGGTTTCGCTCATACGACGGTCCCTCCTGGTGGCTGATGCGTTGCATTGCAGGGCGACGTGCTTTCTGTCCATCAACACTCTGAAGCTGGCTGTCGCTGAAAGTTGTATCAGGCTGCCATCTAATCCGGTGCCGCGCTCACACCGAGCTTATAAGTATTTGGATAGCAGCAGCAAGTTGTTTGATTTGGCTCTGTGCTCTCATTACTAAAGATATAAAATGACACGACTATGAGGTTAGGTTTTCAAACATATCAATTTAAACAGTACAAAGACACACTGTAATGCCTGCTCTTAGTCCAGGGTGTGTTTAGATATGTTGCAATTTAAAAAGAATAAAATAAGAACTAATTTTCCTATGTTGACTTTAAATGCATATGAAACATGTTTAATAGGGTTATAAAAAAAAAACTCTTGAAGATTGACCAGCAACAGTATCTAAAGTTATTAAGATAATTCAAGCTGCAGTATGTAAAAATGGTTGACCTCTATTTAAAGTTCATTTGTGTTCAGAAGCAACATCAACCACCAATCATGGTACAGAAGTAGGTAAAGGTATAAAGAGTATAACATGAAAGTTGAACAAGCACAAGACGGAGTAGCATTTAGGAGAGAGATTCAGAATGCCTTGCATACATGAATGTGATTAAACTATAATTCAATGTGAGGTTTGGACAGACATAGTGTCTGTTTTAGGCTTTAATCTCTACATCAAGCTGTGTCCGACATTATGGCTGCATGAAGCATCTTAATGTTCACTGAAAATGGCACTTTAGGTTTCCCCTGAAGATTTATACCGATTCTTATCCAACAACAAATACTCTCTGGAGTTTATATTCCTCATAGTGCCAGCTGTTTGTCGGGGCCTTTACATGAAAAGTTCTGGCACCAGGAAGCAAACAGCCAAATATTGAAATGAACCAATAACACATTTGCATGGGATGACAGTCAGAGGCACCCATACGGGAAACCCTGGTTTCAAAAGAGGCTGTGGATGAGTGTAGTAGGTTTTTTTGTTGACAAAAAAAAAAAGCTTACCGGAATTCCAGATTTTTATTTTTATTTTTGGTGATACTACTGGGAAGTTTACATCTGTCTACACCTCATTCAAACCTATCTTAAAGTCCCCCTCCACTCAAAAATGTGTTCTTCTGTCATTTGGATGTTTGGTTTTCACATTCACCTACTGAAGGAAGAAGGTGATGACATCATGACTAGTTTGGAGCCAATCAAGGTCCGGTACACAATTTCCATTATACAAATAGAATGTGGAAACTTAAAACCTCCAGTGCGCATACACTGAGAACAGACTTTACAGTGAAGTACTGTGTCCAGCAGTTAAAACTTTGAAATTAAACACATTTGCATATTCATAGATTCTGTATTTTTAATGAGGTAGAAGGAGAAGATGCAATTTTAAGGAATTTTTTGTGGACAAACACGTCAGACACAATTTATTATTCGAAGAAGAGGATTTTTATTTGTCCTAAAATATGTCTGGAGGGGATCTTTAAAATGTAAAAAAAATTGGATGGATGTGTTTTTTACACACAGAAATTAAGGTAATGTTGTTTATGTCACATTTCATCAGTGCATTTCTTCGTGCTGTGAAAAATAATATCATTACTCATATTTCTATTATTAGTGTTAGTAATATAGGGGGCGCAGAATCTCTTGGTATGTACCGACATTGCTCTAAAATGAATAGAAAATGGCTTCAGAGTAAATAACAAGTTTTAACATGCATAAAATCCCGGAATTATCCTTTAATATCACATTATTTCCCGCGCTGAGCGTCTTCAAAACGATGCAACAACTGCTGTGTGAAGCAGCCAATCAGACTCTGCCATGTTGGGACACTCCAGCCAATGAGAGCGCTCAACCGGGAGGCAAACTTGGATGGCCCGGAGCCGGGAAGTGGAGAACAATGAAGCGGGTAATCGTTATCCGCGTCAGCATGACCGGAAAAAAGAGCGTTTCTGAGGAGGATTTATCTGCTCAAGAATCCCCTCAAGCTCCAGCTCGGCCAAAAAAAACAACAACAACCAAAAAAAAAAAAAAAAACACACCCGGCGCCAGCGAGGTGTGTGTCTGATAACCACCGCATGAAAGCCGGTGGGGTAGCAGGGAAGGGATGCGCTGAATGCTTTCCCCCCCTTTAAAAACAAAACCTCTCCCGGTGTCACCGCTTATAAAGTATCCCGTCCTACACGCGGCAGTAGTCGGGGCCAAATGTAAAGCCCCCCCCCCCCCTCTCTCTCTCTCTCTTTCTCTTTCTCTCTCTCTCTCCTCTCCTCTCCTCCTCCTGATGTCAAACCATTTTGCATACTGACTTCCGCCCCGGTCGGCTCTCCTTCCCTAGTCTGCATCAGCCGGCGAGCAGCTGATATGACAGGAGGATACAGTAACACACCGAGCCACGAAAAAAAAAAGCTGACTTTTAAAAACTTCATTTAGAAAGTAGGCGGATATCGGCTGATATAGGTCGGAGACGGATTAGAGCAAACGGAGGAAGACACGAATGTGTGTGTGTGTTTTTTTTTGATGCAATGGGATTTGCTACTTTCGTATGAAGAGGCGGACCTATGAGACACTGCGAGTTCAATATGCTGAAGCTGTCCCCGGTGTTTGTATACTGTACGTGGAAGTACAGAGACTATTATCTTCCTTCTCACAGGCCTACATAAGGATTTAATACAGCACTTGATATTATTTGTGGCTCACGGATATCCACGGGTAGAAAGCTCCTACCATTTTTTTTGTTTGTTTGTTTTGTTTTTGGACAGGGGATTCCTCCAGGCTGCATGTGGTCTTCTCCTTATCCAGCTAGACATTTCTTTAATTGTATTCAATTAGACATCAAAGGCATGGGGTGCTCGCAGCAGTCACCCCTCTGAAACAGCCACCAAAAACCCATTAGAGGCTATTAGTTTTGTTTTTATGAGTGTGGTGGTGGGGGGGTCTTCTCTCAAAGTAGTTTGACTTGCCGATGACCCACGATGAACTATTCTTTTGCAGGTATTCCTCCTGTAAGGTTTTGTGACAGCAGTGCCTGCTTGTGTTTCAGCTGTTAGCCGGTGGGTTTCCTCAAAATAGTCGACTGCGGGATTTTTTTTTTTTTTTTTTTTTTTTTTTTTTAAGTTGGTGCATTTTCCAGGTGTCCCTTTTTTTTTCTCGTGACACGTCATATTTCTGCTCCAATTTTTATATTTTTTTGGCTCGCTATTGTTGTATTATCCAGTCCGAACCTGATATATTAGTATCATTTTTTTTTCTCTCTCCTTGGGATTGCTTTAAAAATCTACCCATCACCCCACTCTCCCCGGTCCCACGGATACGAATTTACCAGATTTTCGCCTCATTTCCACCATGAGTTACATCCACAAGGCAGTGAATGCATTGCTACGTGGACTCGTCATCTATGCGGTACTGGGCTTGGAGTGCACTTACTCGAATGATCTACCCAGCCACTCGTCTGATGCTGCAAATGTAGCTATCACAGGTAAGCACAGTTCATGTCGGATACAAGTGTCTCCAATTTATTTACGCATGTACAGTATTATCAACCCCCCCCCTTCCTCCCCCTCCTCCTCCTCCACCACCTCCTCCTCCTCTTCCTCCTTCTTGTTCCCCCGTGGCTTTCTCAGGGAAAACCGGGGAAAGCCCTGCGCAGGGGCTTAAAGGAAAGTGATGCATTTTTTGTCCACAGTCACCTTATATTCCTACCCCCCCCCCCCTACCTCTCTCTGTACATTGCTGAGGAATGCATGACATGACAGGAATGCAGGATGCATCCTCTCTGAGGGCATGAGTATTTACTGTAATGGCACTGTTCATGTGTCATCAAGGATGATGTTGTTTTCAGGGGGGGTAAACCTTACAGTATGCCTGGCACAAATCTTTCCATCAGAACATACATGCATCAATTCATTATGCACACATATGCAATGTAAGTAGCATCTAAAATATGTAGGTTACAAGATGATAGGTCCCTTGTGATGGAAGAGGGTTACATAAATGCTATTCTGTTTACAGTGGAACGTGTTTTGAGTCATGCTGATCATTGCCACAAGCCCACAGATGACCCCCCCCCCCATTCTGAAATTGTACAGTTCACATAACCTAATGAAAAGAGGATTTCCATCTGTTTGCATCTGTTTTTTTTAACCAGGCAATATTGATTTGGCTGTTGAGGCTTTTGTACATGGCAGGTGCCTTAATTGACAAAGTTAAAGGCCCACGCATGCAGAGAAATTGCTATTTCTTTTCTTTGTTTGATCCTTTTAACAGGGACAATACAGACAGACATTGTTACATAAGAAGAAGTAATGCAACAGATGTGTTCAATATATCTTGCAGCCCTCGCCTAGGCTTTTAAACCAACAAATAAACAAAGCAGCTTCAGGGTAAAAACGTCAAAACTGGTATGTGTTTATATTGTACATAATGGTGTATGTATCGACATACTAAGTACGTGCTTGTGTGACCAGTATATCCATTCAAAGCCCATTCAAGCCTTCTTTCGATTGTGTCTTGAAAGGTTTAAATTCTTTTCATAAAAAATGAAAATACAGCTTTAACCCAGCTGACTGAATCTACTGGTATCTGATATATCTGAATAACTTCGTGTTGTTATGATCGTAAGCTAAGGTTTCAGTGTCTTAGTGGAGGATAGTGTTTGTTTTTAGAAGTAGATTACTTCCTTTAACTCTTCCTTTGGTTCTGCTTTTTGATAGTCACTCAGAAAGTCCCTCAGTCCTGTAACACAGTCCTGTTTAATAGCAAGTGACAATAGAGTAACAGAAGGTCAAACAATACTCAAGGCATCTGCAATAACTTGAGAGGACAGTCATGATAATCTATGTTGACAACCATGAATAGTTTTGTTTATGGCTGTGCATTAAATCTGTTCCTGCTTTTTATGTACTGGACAGTTAGTTATAAGTCTGCTCTCTCAAACAGCCCTTTAAACACAAACCAAGATTTAAACTGAGTTCACTAAAGGTGACTGTAATCAATCTTTTTATATCAACAATGGATCACATAAGTACTTGTATTTTATAGTTATATTTTATATTAATCATTTGGACACAAATACGACTCCAAATAATACTAATGATGATAATAATCAATGCTAATGTTGCTCTGTTTCTGTTGGATGTGTGAATAGGCAACTGTATGCTAAAATCCACCAGATGTGCCTGAACGCTCCAAAATTTCTAGTTCCAGGAATTTTCTTGTCGAACTGCCGTTTTTTGAGGGGGGGGGGGGGGGGGGGTAACAAAGGAGAGATGACAGGAAACAACGGGAGAGAGAGAGATGGGGAATGACATGCGACAAGGGCCCGCTGCCTGTATGCTGCGTCTTAACCAGTGACACATTTACCTGAAGCAGATATCCTCCACTTTCTCACATCCCATCACATGTAGATTATCAGATAGCTCAAACAAGGTGTCACTGATGTAAATATTGGCGTTCGTCTTAAGTACGGTTTCAAGTGAAATCCCATGAAGGTACATTTAAATTTTTCATTTCAAGTGTTTATATTTTGACTCTTTTGCACTCTTGGCTGTTTGCACAAATACTAAATGAGCTCTTTGTTTTACAGCCACAAGGCACTGCAACTGAAGAAACCCCCCCCCTCACCACACACACACACACACACACACACACACACACCACACACCACACACAAACACACACACACAGAGCTTTGAAAATGGAGGCCTATAGACTCATCTATATATTTATGTTCATCCAACACATCCACCTCTGTCCGTCTGTTAAGGCTGCTAGAGAAAGTAATAAACCTAGACAGCTGTTAAGCATTCATGACTGTCTGTTTACAAGTGTTAAGCAGCTCCTGAAAATAAACCGGGGATACACAGTTTATTGATTAATAAGGCAGAAGCACACTTGGCCTTTTCCACAACAGCAGCTCGGCAGTGTAAAACGGGCCAAGGGACAATGTCAGCCCTCTCTCACCGCAAACAATGAAGTGCAGTGGATGCAGAGATAGTGGTGACTTAATACAGTGTCAGTAAACATGACCGCAGCGTTACCCATTTCCCAGCCGGCTCCCTGGAAAGGTCAGCTGCCTTTTTTTTGCTGGTCTTGGCGTCAGGAGAGAAAAACACAAGACTCTTGTGTGTGTGTTCATGTAGGTCCTGTATACACAGTGTTTTCTCAGATAAAGAGCTGTTGAAGTGAATCTTGGAGTTGCTTGATTGTGCCTTAATCTTGGTTTTAACTTTCAGAATCTTTAAGAATATGATTCATTGCACCTATGACTAGCAACACATCCTTTATAGGATGTTTGCACTTTAAGAAATGAGGTTACTCTGCTGAGTGATGCTTGTTTTTGGGAATGACTGTTTGTTTGCATGTATATTTGCATATACACACACACGTGTATATGCCTGTAATTGCCACGTGCACAAAGTAATAAAGAAAGAATTTGTTGCTCTGGTAATTGAGGTTAGAGACGAGGCTGTTGTTGCAGGAACAGTTTAGGGTTCAAAGCTGCCATTTATCATGCTGTGAAGGGTTAGGGGGCGAGACTGGGGGCGTGAGGTTTAACATTTGGTGGGTCAGGCAGCTCCCCTTTGATTTAGGATGTTCAAAAGAGCAGACTGGCGGTTGAGATGTGAAAGAGGGCAACGGTGATAGAGGATGATTACTTAAGTGCGCAATTTGTTGTATATGAGCGCTTGTCACCTTCGACATGAAACAACTCATGTCACAGTTTCTTACTAGGTCTGAAAAGTCTAGAAATTTGTAAACAGGATATTAAATTTCAACAATTTAGCCCAGTAGTTAATAGTTGGCGGTCACATCAGCAACCAGCTGCCATCACATTGAACTAAAGCCAATGTCTTTATTGTGGACTGATTAACTGGTAGATTCTTGTCTTCCAGGAACTTCTGTTTTCTGGAAGGAAAGCCAAAGGTGAAGTAATTGATTATGGTGTTGCAGATAAACAGCAGCATGTTTTGACTTAGAGGTCATGGTGTAGAATTGTATTAAACTCATTTTACACTCAGCCTGAGTTTAACTTATATGACATCTTTCATGGCTTTGTCTTTACCACAAAAAGCTTGTTCTTCATTGTAAGACTTTTCAACTGGTTTAATGTAAATCTGCTTCCATGCATTGCAGTATGCATGACATTGGCCAAATTCAGAGTAGATGTAAACAATAGGAATCAAATCATTTCTACACCTTGAGCAAGCAATTGGGCATAGTGGGTTTTTTTTTTTTTTACAATCAGCAGCAAAAAGGGAGTGAGGCATTTACAATGGAAATCGGTTGAGGGGCAATGTGAACGTGGTCTTCTCCTGTTTTAATGGTGTTGTGTACTCAGCTTGTTTGGCGTTTCAACAAACAAAGCCCTTCCCTCTGGATGCAAGGAACACCCAGTTCTCAAATAATGTGCCTGCTGGATGATAGTTGTCTCAGATACAGAGCCCCCATTTAGCATAAGCTTTACATAACCTGCTGATGCAGAAACTGGCTGCTGTAGGTTCGGTTATATGTACTCGAATGTAGCGAGGCAAACACGAGTAGATCTTTCTCACACTCTACTTTTTTTTCTACACGATCTACAGCTTTGCAAAGTCATGAAGATTTCACTTGAGGCTTGTCTATGTTTGGGGAGAATTATCTGAATATTTGTTTATGAAGCTAAATATGAGGTGACGTCAGCTATCTCAAACCTGCGTTCATGAAGGGATTCGTTTTGAAAGGAGCGTCGACATTTGCCTGTCTCACAAGTGCTTGCTTAAATACTGAGGGGAGCACAGGAATTTGCATTTTGTGATACTTCCGCCGCTGCTGATCAAACTAACACACACACGCTTGAGGAAAACCAGACATTCTTAGTGTTGGAGCCGTAGAACGAGTTTTGGGTTCGCTCTGTGGGCTAATAGTGACAGACAGAGTGTCACTGAGTACGTGGAGCGAGTCATAATGTCCTGGTTCTGTGGAGGACAACTCAACAGGCAAAGCCATTTCCTTTCTTTGACTAGAACAGACTGTTCTGAAGGGTCCTTCATGAGCCAAAGCAAAAAAAAGAATCATGACATGGTGCTGAAAAGGTCATACCTCACCAAAATTCTGCAATCAACTCGATTAAAGCTGCACAACTTAATATTTTTATATTAAAAAAAGTGTCAAATAGTTATGTTTAATGTGAAAGAGGTCGCTTGTAATGACAAACCCAGAGAAAGTGATCACCCGACTCTCAGCTGAACGATTCTACATCACTGTACAACACAGCATTGTTTTAGCATCTTTCAGCTAATTGGTTTGATTTCACGGCCCACAACTTCAATGTTATGGTTCACTCACACTGCTTTCATCAACCCCATTTCTAGCTGAAGCAGGCAGCTGTTTTCAGCATGAAAACTCTGCTATACCCAATGTATGCTACCTATCCAGCACCAAACAGCAGACAGTCAAAGGTAGCAACTAGCTGGTGAACACAGTTAGGAAGCTAAACAGCCAGGTAATTCTTTAAGGAGTTTGTGAAGACCAAAACAGACTTAAAAGGAGAGAGGATCTTGGACCTACTGTTACTAGGTGGCCAGAAACACAACTCCAAATGAATGCTAATGTTGCTACATATCTGCTAGATGTCTTGAAATGTTTGCCATCAGTTTTATAAGGTGATATAATGTCAGTGATTTGTATTCAGCTTGTTCCTGCTGGCCCCAATTGGCCAAAAATCAGTTACTCCAGTTTTAAAGCAGCACTAAAACATTTTTATAAACACAAAGGACCTAATGTCTAATGTGAAAGACTCTTCAGTTCCTCTCAACTCCTCAGTTTTTTAGCATCTTTTAGCTCAACCTTACTGTATTGATTCACTTTCCCTTGTATATATGCTGTTTGCCAACACATTCATCATATTAACTTAATAGTACTGTATGTCAGTGTCTGCTGCTCCCAAATGGCCAAAAAAAAATCAATTAATACTGCTTTAATGCAAAATCCATCTGTCAAAAGAGAGCACGGGTCCAGCTGTAGATCATTAGTAACCTCAAACAAAAGTCTGGCATTGCGTTGTCGCACTGACGCCGCTCAGTTGCCCAGTCGGCTTTCCCAAAAGTGGACAGCTGTCGCCCATCTCAATCAGGGGGCTTTAGGGTTGTGATCCAGCCTAATGAGACCCGTCACCAAACAGACCCCCCCCCCACCCCAACCCTCCTCAACCTCTGTGTATTTATAAAGCCACTGGTTAAGTTTTCCATGTGTATTTTCCATCATGCTCCCTGTTGTGGTTTCGGCTGACCCAATACTGACAGTGACGTGGCGGGTTCAGACTGTTCCTTTTCATTACTGAGATCTGTCGCCGCCGCACCAGGCCAGTCCGACTTTC
Organism: Thunnus maccoyii; assembly: GCF_910596095.1. Lineage (NCBI taxonomy): Eukaryota > Metazoa > Chordata > Actinopteri > Scombriformes > Scombridae > Thunnus > Thunnus maccoyii. The sequence continues at coordinate 14,695,021 of NC_056554.1, read as the reverse complement.
AGCTGGGCTCACCAGGGAGATAATGGGGCTTTATTTGATGGTTTACTCCGCTGTGCCCCCCCCCCCTAGTCACCAGCTATGCCAGAAAGCATAGATTGGGTTTTGAAATCACTAACAAGCACTGAGACAATCAATGACCTGATTCACGTTCATGTTGGTTTTGTTACATTGCTAAATGCTATTGTTGTTTAAGTATTGTTAACGTCTAAATATTTTATTTAAATATCTCTTACCGCATGTGAACTTCATAATTTGAATGCTCTATGTATTGTCATTCATACCATTCTTTCCTCAAACACTATATCACTGTCAAAAAACTTAGGTCAAACCGAACAGCTCCTTACTTTACATTCTTGAATCTCTAATGCTAACACAAGAATTATCTAGAACCCACCGGTGTGTTCTAGATAATTCATTCATAAGCAGTAAGCTGATTCACTCATGCAGAAAGCGCCTCAGTAAGAGATGTAGGTCACTGCTGTACAGTGTTTCCTGCTGCAAGTGGCCCACAGTAGCAGGACTGTCTGCCCTCACCCAGGCCCGCGCGGGCTATTGTTGTTAGCTCCGCCACACTTTAAGGTGTTGATCCCCTAGCTGGCAATGCACAACTCTTGGCTGAGTGAGCCCTTCATGGTGGATACACACAAGCTCGCAATACTACGTGTGGATAGGAAGAACAAAATATAAATAAAGGAGCTCAACAACATACACAGATGTGTAGATGTAAACAAATGAGTAAAAAAAAAAAAAGAAAAAAAAAAAAGATCTAGGTTCCGTTTATGTTTCTCACTTCCTCTGTTTGTGGCTTTTCAAAGTGAGCATTTTTTATAATTGATTTGTCATTTAGCTCATTTATCAGGGAAAAATCCCAATTGTATTTGCTATTGCTCACGTCTCAAATGTGAGATTTTGCTACTTTGTATCATTAAAGATTTAAAGGTACCCCGTGGAGTTTTCTTATAAACAAACAAAATGTCTTTTAGATTCAGCGTTTTCTTACAAAAACACATTGCATGTATCCTTGAGGTCTAACAAATGTGCATGTCCTCCCATATCACACTACATAAACATTTGTAAAGCCATTTTTTGTGCTGTTGAATATTCTAAATTGTACATTGATTGCATCCATGTTTACTTGCTAGCAGTGATCTTCTTCACTGTCTTTGTCGGTCCAATATAACCCTTGTTTGTGCATTTCCACCACCAAGTTTACAAGCAGAATAGTGTACACTTGCATTTTATAGACAAAATTAATAATGATTATAATATAATCATTGAATCCATAGAAGGAAATGTACAGTTTCTGCTATCAGCTCTACATGTTTCCAGAATAAAAGGTGACAAAGGTCAGCCTTGTCCTGTTATGAGAGTGGGATCCGCTGTGCTAATACTCGTCACCTTAACACAGGAAGAGGCCAACACCATGCCCTTCACAGAAGCCTAAAATTGTCACCATGGCTTTCACACTTTGCATGTAATTTCCTGGCTAATAACATGTATTTACTGAAGTGTTACTTTCCTAAGGTATAAAGATTGAATTCAGAAAGGTGAACAGATTTCACATTTTTAGCAACAAAGCAAACAAGCAAAGGATTGTTATGTCAAATGGATCTATTTCTGCTGTACCAAAATTGTATCGAACCGTGACTCCAAAACCGAGATACATACTGAACCGTAAATTTTGTGTACCGTCACACCCCTAAAAGTGAGGTGCAGTCCCCTCTGATTTCAGGGACTTTCCCTTGGCAGAGGGCACGTGATTGGGTGGCCAGGGTAAGAGGGGCAAAGAGCGGTGTGGATTTCTTTGGTATGCTGTCCCTTCTCAAGTCTGTCTCCTCTGAAGTTATCGGTCCAACCTGTGCTCATAACAAACTGATTTACAAGCAGAGACCACGCCTAACAGGCAGATGTGGGCACAACGGTAAACAACGTCAGTTCAGACTTGTGAAGCACAACTCCGGTAAACTTGAACTTCAGTTAAAAGAAACATGAAACAGTTGCTTTCAAGCGTCTCTGATTGGGCATTGTAAGGCCATGGTGAGTTGACTGCTAATCCGTCCTACTGCTGCTAACAGTAGCATGTCCGGACCAACAGGTGGATTCTCAGGAACCACTTATCCTTCCCTTGATCTGCTCCAAAATGGACCCAGTTTGTATTACACATCAGAGGACCTGATAACAACACAATGACTTTCATTTGCTTTCTTCTCCTTCCTCTTCAAGCAGCAAGTGGGTCAAAGGTCTGACAAAGGTTTAGGCCTTCTGTCTGCACATGATTTGTTTCTGCTCTGTTTCATGTCAGAGACAGCAGCTTATGTTTTTTTTAAGAGTTGCAGAAGGTTGCTAACCTTTAGAAGTATCTCATTGCCAGTAAGAAATGTGTCATGACACCGTTGACATTTTGTCTTTGTGTTGCCGCTGTTTATCTTCTGCATGAAGAGACTCAGATGTTTTCTTTTTTCAGGGTTCGATAGGCATCTTTATTTTAATTTAACTCCATGTATTTACTTTGCTATTGTCTGAACTATGACCCTTATTCTTAGCTTCTGTACAGGCGTCCATATTTAGGAACACCGTCTAAAAAAAAACTCCCAACAGAAACCTGTCAAGCAGGAAGGGAAAATACATACACAGGAAGTTGGCAGAGAGTCAAACCTGTTGTCTGCTGTCAGTTACAAATCCTCAGACGGAGACATTCCCATGGTTGCGCATTGAAGGGAGTGCCCAAAACCGTTTAATTAATCTCTTAGTGCCACTTCTAAAAACATGTGACCTTCGTGTGTCTCCCCACTGAGCACACTGTCTTCGGTTTTGTTTTGACAAACCTTGCAGGTTTAAAGGTAGCAGTAAAAGTTTTAACAGGCTGTTCTCAATGTTCCTTCCTTCACATTAATGTTGTTTTAAATCTTTCTCTTCCAAGGCCCCGCAAAGGTCGGAGCTGCGGATTTTGACAGTCCGGACATTTACACTTTGCACACATCTTGAACGATGTGCCGGCAATGTAAGATCCAACAGGATGTAAACATTAATGACAGTAAATCTTCTGATGAGAAAGTGTGCGGGAGTTTTTGCACTTTAAAGTGCTCTATTCTTGGAGGTGCAAAATATTTTCCTTCCAAGGTTGTCATGCCACTAATAAGATCAGGCGCCTTTTGAGATAAATTACTTGTAATATGATCCTTCCCATTGAAAGACAGAAATAATAGGTTAGATATGCAGTTGGGGGCCAAACGCAACACATCTGGTTGGAGGGATTCTGCTTTTTTGTTACTATTTTCTTGTTTTTTTTATTTTTCTAACTAATTTGGACAAAGTCAGAGAACACGGGGTACCATACCCTAATAGAGATACTTCCAGTGGGAAAGTCTTAACCCTCATCCTTCCTTTCCCTAGGCCATGTCATAGATGAGGAACACTAAATCCCAGTTGGGGGTTATCTAGGATGTAGCCTATCTTCTGTACACTTGTGTGCATGACTTTATTTTTACTTGTAATCACTGTTATTCAAAAGTTTCACTCGTTGTCCATCCAGAACTGGATCCAATTACCACATGGTCCATGTGGTCCATGTGGTAATGGGAGTTGTTGTCATGCTATTCATTGTTCATTGTTAACTTTTAACATGTGATCATTTTGGCTGTATCTCGTCCTTATTCCAGGCGTGTGCTCTCTCTCTCTCCGTCTCGCTCTGTATAGACATACCTTCCATTAACCTTACATCCAGAAGAGCATGTCGGAGGCCAAGCAAGCAAATTAAACAAGCGTGTAGCCTCTTCTTTGTCTTTTCATTCCTTCCTCCTGCTTCTCTTCCTCGGGCCCGGCGCACACGCCACACATCTCGTGTTTGGGGCTGTTATTAAAACATTCCACGGACGCCCGGGCGCAAGGAGCGTCTCCTTTTCTGGAAGTTTTTAGATCAGACTTGGTGGGCCTCCACACGTTTTGCTCTAGTTGTCTTCCCCCTCCCTTTATCTGCTCTTTAAAAAAAAAAAAATCTGTGGCCTAAGCAGAGGATTACTGATGCCTGTTAAGGTGGTTTAGGGGGGTAAGGTATATCCCTGTTTCAGGGGAATTGACTGGGTTCAACAGGTCAAAGACAAAGAGCTCTCTATGCCTGTTTGAATCAATCATCAGGTAGTTTCTAAGTCTTCTTTCTTAACTGTAGTTGCCTGAGCTGATCCACCTCCAGCTTTAATGTTTGTGTAATCTATTATTTCCATGGCTTCTTACATTACAAATTGGGGCAGAGATAATACAGTTCTGGGTGGATCAGGTTTGGTTGAGACATGTTAACTGTCTAGAGGCTGATGTAGCTCGGTGTGGTTTTGCAAGACTTTGATTGGGCCGGAGACAAAGTTTTGAGTGTTGTGTGGGAAATTGAGTAACTATGCGTTAGTGTGTGACGCTGTGCTTCTGTGTTTGCTTACCTGATGATTTTGCAGTAAGACATTCTCCCGCCATGCCCCCAGGGCACCCTGAGGAGTTAGAAAGCTCACCTGTCAGCACAGCAGGAACTCAAACACAACAAAAACCCCCTCAATACCTGGCAAACACATAATGTTTCCTTTTTGCAAGGGCATCAAGACAGATCATTTGCTCATTTAATTGTGGGATAGAGACATTTGCAATCATCTGTCAGATTCTTTCCCTCCTACTCGCCAACTTTTTTTCCCCTTGTGTCATTCTCTTGAATAAGAAGTGAAAGAGGACAGTTTTAAATTTACACCCGTGTCCATTTTAACAGCTTGTGCAAACTGAGACAAGATACAAACATTTTCTGTATCTTGTTTCTTCCTCTTCAACTAACTTCCTTGTGGCATTTATAGGCGGCTAATGATATTTGTGTCTTATTAATGAATGCTGATGAGCTGAAATGGTAGACTCTCCAGAAGCTTTATTTACTTGCCTTTAATACTGACCCATCAGCATGACTTATGACACTGCCCTGCCATATGGGCACTTATGAGGGGGAACAAGTCTGGTACACATTGACATCACAATCCTCCCCTCCCCCACTTCACACAATTTGGAGCATCTGATCGGTAAATGCAGCGCAATTAGGATTTTTTAAGCTTTATTCAGAAGAATCACAGACATATGACTTTTAAGTGATCACAGGGAAGGGTCAGACGTGGGAGGTGCCCCTGGAGCAAAGCTAGTCTGACTCACAGCTGCTCGGGGCGCCAGTGAAACGCAGGAGTTTATGAGAATATACTTAACATCTCACTTATCATCCGTATGGTAAGTGCATACATCGTAAATGTTAGAAAGCTGATAAGGTTCGGCAGGTTGCCAGCGGATCTAATGAACTGCTGACACGGCTGACACAGTGTGTTAATCTACTATATGTAGAAAGGTGCACCTCGCCGCGTTGGATGACTGGAGAGCCGAGTGACATCTAAGCAGGTGGTCGCTTAACCTTGAGGCTGCCTTTACTTCAGAGCAGCTGGGTCATGTAGCGAAAAATGGGACTGGAAGAAACAGGTTCAAGGTTGAGGGTTGTTGGGAAGGATGCTTACAGTTAGCGCTGCTTATTAAAATCCATTACATTACATCGTTTGTGGGCTTGTGCACAAAAATAGGGGTGCCTGTTTGGAGGTTAAAGCAGACGATAATACAGTAGAAAGTAGATTGTCTTAGACAATGCAAAGTTTTATAAGGCATATTAATCGAACTTTTTAAAAAGCATCTCACAGTCTACCTGGCATACTGTTAGAATAATAAAATACACAGTGTTCCCAAGGATGTTTGAAGGTGAAATCTGGACAACCAGCACTCACTCATTTACTATTCCTCACACTCAATAGTTTGCTCTAGGGCTGCAACTAACAATTATTTTCATTATCGATTGACCTGTTCATTATTTTCTTGATTAACTGATTAATTGTTTGGGCTATAAAATATCAGAAAACGGTGAAAAATGTCAGTTTCCCGAAGTCCAAGGTGACATCCTCAAAGATCTTGTTCTGTCCCAAACGACAACCCAAAGATACTCAGTTTACGATCAAAACGATGGATCAATTATTAAAATACTTTGGTGATTAATTTTCTGTCAATCCAGTTGTTGCAGCCCTAGTTTGCTCTTTAGTGAGTTGTGAGGTTTTCGGCACTTAAAAAAACAATTTTGTGTCATCTATCATTACTGACAGGTGTAGTGTTTGCTCGGTAAATTCCACACATATTTTAGCAATTAATCATGCATAGAAGTATCCGATGTTGCTTTTGGATCTTTTCCTGCAATCGTTCAATCATTTTCATCCGTATTTAATTGTTTTACAAAGCAAACCTTACTGTTCGACACTGGCTGAGAGTATGTTAGATGTGGTCATTGTCTAAATGCTGAAATACGAAGAGGAGAAGCTCCTCTGTGAGCTCACGCTCGTCTTTTTTAGCGTGTGGCGTGTTTGCTCACTGATCTGCTTCCTCATTACTTCATCCTGATCTGCATGTCGAGTCCACTGCCATCTGGACAACAGCATCCTAGACACCTGAGAATCTGTCTGAATATGCACCGCATGTGTCAATAAGGTGTGTGTTTTTGACGTCTGCGATATGTCTGCTGTGTCTGCACTTGAGAGACAGACACAGAGAGAGAGAGAGAGAGAGAGAGAGAGAGAGAGAGAGACACTGTGAGTGTGTGTGTGTGAGAGCAGGAAATAGCTGAGGACACTGAGAACACTCGAGCAGTTTGCGAGTAAGAAGAGGCCTCTCGGCTCCCCAGAGTCGCATGTCAAACTCATCATATCCTTCCATCTTAATTCCACCTCGCCTCTGCCCACAAACTCCCGCTCACAGATACTCTTACACTTAATCTGGCCTCTCATCCTAGATCAGGTTTGAAGTGAGATGTGGGGGAGGAAGGACATGTCTGTACCTCATCCCAGGTGGAGAACTCATTCTGAGTACTACCAGGGGTTGGCATGACACCTCTGTGCCATGAGCGCAGGGGTTCACAACCTCAGTTGTCAGCTCTCTCTTTGGGACTGAACAGCTACAGGGCTTTGTGTATTGAAGCTGCAGTTAATTGCTGCTGTCCTGTTGAAAGAAATGGACAGAAAAGAGTTATTTGTTCAATATTTTTGTATTCAAGTGATGCTTATTTAATTTTTTTTGGCTAAAAAATGGAAAATGGGATTTCCACTGTGCAGGAAACTCAGTGATTTTCTCATGAAATTGTCCTTCGGTGCATTTCAGTTACATCAATTATACTGTAATATATAATATAATGTTTCATGAAATTGCAGAGAAACTCAATTTCTTAAAAGATAAGGCTGGCAATATTCTATATATTTCAACAAATCCCAGGAGAAGGACCAACACGTCAATGTGTTAGACTGTTTCTCCCCGTATGTGGCTCTCATCTCCAACCTCAGTCGTTCCTACTGACGATCTAAATCTTTAAAAACCAGTCACAGCTCTATACTTTTATTTTTAATACAGGCTTAGTCATTTTCTAAAACACCTGGGCACCGCAGGTCCAGTCAAATGTTACTCAAACGGACATAAATATTGCATTTGTCGGGGACTATTTTCAGCAGCGAGTGTTCGCAGCAGCAGGATGGTGTGGGATTGACTCAAAATAAACTAAAGTGCCCACTGTACCATAGTTTCTAATAGTTTTTGGACAGTGATGAAGGTCTATGACACAGAGGTACAAGATATATCAGACTTTGGCTACACAGGCTATAGTTGTTATAGATGTCTTTTCATGACATTTGTTGACAATAAAAGTAAAAATTGAATATCAGCAGACTTATCCTTTTAATTTATTGCATTATATTTCTTTTAGATTTGAATGAAAGGGAATTATTCTCTGGAAGACCGATTGCATTAGTACAGAATACACTGTCCTGTCCCACTGCTGATCTGAGGTAAATAAGCGAGATGAAGATAATTCAAGTGTAGAAAAATTTCACTCCCATTGTCACTTCTGTCATATTAGCACATCAAACCATCATAGGGGCTGAAAAGAAGCGAGCAAACCTGCATGAAAAAAAAAAAAGTTTATCTGACACTTGAAGATGTGAAGATAGTGCTCTCTAATATTTGCACAGAGCACAGCGGGGTAAGAAAGTCAAGTCTGCTGTATAGATTGTACAAACACGATGGCCGGATGTCTCAAGGGACCAGCTTCAAGGAAGTCCCCAAAAAGTCACTACAGACGCATCAAACACACACACTTCCCTGTCTGCTTCTCCTGTCACCTACTTAACAAGCTTTTTTGTGAAACTAAAGACAGAACCGTCTTAATGACATGCATATATTGTGCAAAAAAAAAAAAAAAAAATTTTTGAAGCATCGGGATTCACTTTAAAGGAAGCGGCTGACAGCTTAATGCTTTTGTTATCAGATTCCTTTGAAGCAAACCCGCTGCCCTTTGTGACAGCTGGCAGGCATTTTTGTGAGTTGTAGCAAAGTGAATTACTGTACAACTGCTTGTGTTTGCATGCTGTGTGTGTGTGTGTACTTAACATCTGCATGTGCGTGTGTGTGAGCAAGGGAGACCTCTGCCATTGTTGAGCTTTTACATCCTGACAACCGGGAGTCTGACGGGTTAAAAATAACCCAGTGCTTTCCAATTTTGTCATCTTTTGGGACTGCTTCTCCCGGCTGTTTTGATTTTGCGTACGTCCCCCCGGAATGCTTGGGGTCACCGGCGACCACTTCCTGTCACATACTTCCCCATTGTAGTGTTCGCAAATGTCCCTAAACATACTCAAAAATAGGACATCTGGTAAGGAACGGCTTGTGCTGTCATATTTGTGAATTGCACACCAGGCGGTCCAGCCTAAATGCTGTCACCATGAATGACAGTGTTTTTTTTTAATTTTTATTTTTTTTATCTGAGCATTATCTTCTCCTGTTTGAGCTTCAGAAGAGAAGTCTGCACACACGCAGAACAGAATTAGGACACTAGTATAGAAAGAAGTGACAATAAGAAAAAAAGATCCAACATCACAGGATGTTGTTAAAAGCAGGACGCTGTTATCAATTCTGACGTCTCTGCAAAACATAATAAAAGTGGGACTCACAACAGGATGTGCAGCCATCTGTGTGTGTTTGTATGTAAAACACAAGTAAAGTATTTGAGTTTTGTCCCTGTTTAAATAACCAAACAGCCAAATAGATATGCATGCTATGCAAACATCTTGCTATGTAAACTGCCCTGGCGAGCTAAGCAAATGCATTATGTAACTTGTTCTCAAGCATCAGATGCCTTTTGACAGACTGACACTGCTGAAATAAGCCTCATCTGAAAGAGTGTGTGTATTTGTGTGTATAATATTTCCTGTTGTTGATAGATAGACATTTTCAAGTCGTGTATTTATCTTCAAGAGGAGCAGCTGAGTTTTTTTTTGCAGGGTTTTGTGGTTGGTTTGTTCCTCAGTGTTCGACTGTTTTTTATGTGCGCTTGTACAACAAACAGTAGGGTAGAGGTTAAACAGGCTTGCTCTTGATAGGTGTACAGTGTGTTGTCATACATGGAAGTTAGATATTTTCTTTTGTGCTGACACAGGTGGAGATATTAAAGCCACTGAAACACAGTTTCAGACGCTACTGTATCCGTTTGCACGAAAACAAATCATCACCGGGTTATCCAACCTCCAGCACTGTATCATTCTCATCTGCCATTCAATAGTCGTGAGGCTCAGTCCGCTCGCAGCCCCTTTGCCAATGCCAGTTTCTTCATTTGACACGGACATCCTCCCCAGTGTCCTCTCATCCAAACTTAGCCCGGGCACACATCCAATCAAATGTCTCCTTTAGCTTCTTCCGTGGACTGCCAAGTGGCAACTCTATAACTATCGTGTCAAGTCTTGTTTTAGTAAACAGATCCTACATCAAAAACCTTCAGAAAATGCCACAGTGTTACTTATACTCTATACTGTACATGTTCATGGATACACATTTTCTATTTTATGTCAATCCAACATAGTTATGACTCTTTTTGCAACTTTTTTAGTCATTTTTATGAGTACGGAATGGATTTTGTGACATGTGTTTCAAATAAAAACTGAAATACTTGAGAGTGCTTAAAGGAATAGTTGGGCATTTTGGAAAATTAACTTATTCGCTTTCTTGCTGAGAGTTAGACGAGAAGATTGATACCACACTCATATCTGTCCGTTAAATATGAAGCTAAAGCCACCAGCTGGTTGGCTTAGCTTAGCATAAATGCTGGAAACAGGAAAACTGCTAGCCTAGCTCCATCCAAAGGGAAAAAATAAACCCCACAACTTTTTTACACCTTGGTTTTTGTAAGAATTAAACAAACAAGATATAAATGTTAATTAGTGAGCTTTAGAGGTGCTAATAGGTGGATTTTGTTACCTTTGGAAAGAGCCAGGCTAGCTGTTTCCCCCTGTTTCCAATCTTTATGCTAAGCTAAGCTAAGCTAACCGGCTGCTGAGTGGTGTCAATCTTCTCATCTAACTCTGGACAACAAAGTAAATAAGTGTATTTGCTAAAATGTGAAACTATTGCTTTAAAGACGTGAGATTATTTGTACATTTTCCTTTTTGAGCATTCATAAAAATTTTGGCGCAAAAACAGGTTGTTTTTTTTTCATTTGCACAAGTGAAAAAGTACTTTGCAATTGTATATTGTGCACCAAGAATAAGAATTGTAGTTTTCTATTGGATTTTTCATCATCCTGGTAGCTTCTCTGACAGTGAAACACCACTCACTGCCAGGAGCAACTGAACGCCTGATACATGTGTGGGTGTGTGTTGCTGTCTAGCTGTTGTTTGGGTGTCTCCCTCAGCTGCCGTGTGGCTTTGTGTTTGGTCTGAAACTGTTGCCACACGGGGAGCATCATTATTTGTTAGGCCTTGGCATGGATCGGACAGTTGGACAGTTACCAATATATTTCATTCTCTCCTTGTGTATGTAGTTTATTGAGTGATGTGTAAGATGAAACCGCTTAAAATGTGTGTATCTGTTTGTATATGAGCCGCCGTTTCTCTGGGTGTTCATATCTGTGTGTGTGCGTGTGTGTGTGTGTGTGAGTTATGTGGCTCCGCTGAGACAGTTTGGCACCTGGCCAGCTCAAACTGTCCATTGCTTGGAAGGCTGGAAGTAATGGGCTCGTTTCCCCCGGTGGGACGGGAGGGGGACCGAATAAAAACAAGGGGGGGGGGGGGGGGGGGGGGGGGGGGGTGCCTGGGGACGCTACAGGAATGACAACAGCACACGATCGAGTCCAGCAGGAGTGGACTGTGTGCTGAAGAGGCTCGACATTTGAGCCAATTGTGACAAAAGCCACAACTGGAGTCACTTTAATCAGAAGCACCAAAGTTTTACTTTAAATTGAATTAAATATTTGAATATTGAGTTAACCTCGAATGACTGAGGGGTTTAGGAATGTGACCTAAAATGTATATCTTGGTATATTTTGATTTTGGATAATTATATTACATGTACAAACAAGATTTCTGCTTAATTCAATAGATCATATTTTAATTAGGGCAAATTTCAAGTATATATATTTGACAAAAGTGATCTTGTTTTACTTGTTTAATAGGAAAACTGCAGTGTAGGAGGCCTGCTAGGACCAGTTTTTCAAAAGTACAGAGTAATCTTACAACTTCTCCTTATTCCATGTCACACAAGGAAGTGAATGTGCATTTTAATAAATATCTAGAGGGTGGTTGCTGTCTTCACCCTGAAGACGGGTGGAGCCAGGTCAACCCAAACTGCCAGCCAGGAGTGCATACGCAGGTGTGTGTCTTCTCCACTGTCCCCTTAGGGCTTAAAGGACACCGACATGTTAATATTTGTTGCCTGAATGAACACCAAAGATGTCCTCAGCAAGTTTTCTCACTCCAAAAGGAAAGAAAGAGATTTTCTTGCGTCATAAAATATATTTATACCATAAAACTTTGTAGGCTAACTTTGTAAACACAACCTCACTTTTACTACAATAGATCATTATGTCATTAGTCATTATGTTTTGCTTTGTGTGACTGTTTTATTTGGGATGTAATCTTCGTTGTCATGGCATGTGTCATCTCGGTGTGCAGTTTTCAATGAATTACACAGCAGCAATTCCTTAGAAGTCAGGGTATCTTGATTTAACATCTGTGTCCTCCAGCAAAAGCTTGTTTTAAATGACTTAAACTGTTTGTTTAACACTTACCGTACTCTAAATCCAAGTGTATATCCTGCTCTTGTTGAAAGTGTCATGAGAACAAGGACTTATGCTAATTACTGATCTGTTTGACACATAGTAGCTGGACACGCAACCGTTGTGTCCTCAGGCTGTTGTTTAACCTCGGCCTGATCCTGCATCTCTAACCTGCGTCGTTTGTCCCCCCTGCAGACCCGTGTCTCATAGTGATACCACCATGCATAGGTGAGGCCGACCGCTTCAGCCTGGAAGCCCTGCGCCACATCCACAAGCAGCTGGATGACGACAACGACGGGGGAATAGAGGTCAACGAGAGCGTGGAGGTGAGCTTTGTAAATAAATGTACATTTATGATTTTAGGTGTCAAGCCAACACTCGGATTCAAGTGTTGCCAGAGGACACATTTAAACCACACCTAAGGTCAAACCTGTGACCTTAAGGTTAAACTGTCTTATCAGAAAAACAGAAAAAAATCATATTTATTGAAATTGAGCCTTTTTCTCTGAAAATTTGGAATCATTTCATCACTTTTTGTCACTAAAAATCCCTCAAATGGAACAATCTGAGAAGGATTATCATTTAATTAACTTTAATTAACTCATGTCCATGTCGGAACCCACAAATATTATGTTACTCAATCAGAAGTTGTTTCTTTCGGGCATTTTCACTGTGTGTGCACGTATTGCACCCATTTTATTCATTTCATTTTCATTGAATGTAATTGTATTTCATACTATCTAATGTGTCTAATGCACCAGGAAGACAAGTAAGACTGGGAAATCCTAAAATTATGACATATGCACAATGTTAAACCTGTTTTTCCTGGAATGCAATTGTTTGTCGTCTTGTGACTATTTGACCACTACCACGGGCTTTCCCTGAGTTACCGTCTCAGCAAACATCCAGCCACCTGTGAAAGTGGATCACCACTTACGAGTAAATATTTAGTTTACAATGCTAACAGAGAATAACAGCCTGTGGCAGTGTATCAGGCTTGCTAGCTGCCCTGAAAGTCAAATCATTTTCATATTTAGCAGTTAGTCATCGGCGGAGGCAGCCAAATTGGTGTCAGCATTCCTAACGCAGGGACACATCATCAAAAACACACACACACACAGATCCTTAGTAGCATTTTCTTGTACTTGAATTTGAAGCAAAAGCTTTAGATATCTGTAGTTTTATTTTATCACTTCTCAATGTGTCAGAATTAAGACAAATACGACTGTATGACTTTATTTGAGATCTTGTGCCCTTTAGTTCAACTAAAAATATTTACAGACGCATAAAGTTGCTGTAAAATCTTTGCTAGTGATCAAATAACTTTAGATGAAGTGGTGTGTGGGTGTGTGTGGATGTGTGTGGGTGGGTGGGGGGGTATCGAGAGTGAGAAAGGGCAGATTTCTGTGAGCGACTAGAAGGGTAGGGCTGACATCTGAGAGCACTCTGACCTGCCATGCCCTGTGCGTCTCTTGGTAATCAACGACCTCTTACGTTCAAAAGAAACCACTCAGGACCGTGGTCAAGACCCCTGAGGGCTGCTGGTGGTAGAACTGGCCCCCAGCCCACATTAAGGCGCATATATCCGTGATGCCTGTACGCTCTGTATCCGAGCCCCCTGCCCCGTTTTCACCCTTTGTCTTTATAAGGGCAATGAGTCATGGCTGTTTCTTTCCAGCAGAAAGCCCGAGTTGTTTTTGGCCGCCACTCATTACTGAGGACTCCCAAGCTTCTCCTCTGGTTCTCCGGTGGCTGGCGGAGCAGGGTTTCATAACATGATGGATGTCCCTTTCACCAAATTAGTGGCTGTCTATCAGTTGGTTTTACGGATGTTGTCGTGTGAGCGGGAGCACAGGACCGAAACAAGTGGATTTTCACTGTCAGGTTAACTGTGACATAAAGTGAATAGACCTGTCTGTTCTTCGCTGCAAAGATCACATTTCACTCTCACATTCTTGTAGCTATTTTCAAAACGTAACACTAAATTTAACAGTTCATTTCTTCAGATTGGCAACCGAAAAAAGGCTCAAATTCAGGATCTTTATGCAAAGTTTGAATCAAATTTCTCCAGTGATGTCACATAAAGGCTTTAGGGCTTAAAACAATGTCAACACTGAACTTTAAAAATGTCAAAATTAATGAAAATAACCAGTAACAACATTAACAATTGTATAGCATAGTGCTAGCTTTTACAGTCAGTGGTTTCTCCTGAATTATCTGAACCCAAAAGTCATTACCTTTTAAGGCACAATTAAATACAGTAAAGTTAAATGTTAAAATGCATCATGTGAGCTGTTAAAGTGATACCTAAAATGAGATCATCAGGTAAAGATATTGGAAATACAGGAACAAAAGCAGCCAGATGATCTGTGCTCTTCAATGTTCAATGTTTTTTTTTTTTTTACTGCATTTCATACTGTAAAAATGGCCATGAAAGGGGGTCAACTCCTGGCTCTTCCTCTTCACATGTCAAAACATCCTTGAGCATAAATTGCCTCATGTTACTCTTGCTGGAAAAGTTGTGATTTTGGGGTGTATAAATGAAATTGACCTGACATGGACACTATTTACTGTCAGTATCAGTAAAGTGTCAGTCTCTTCCTGGCAGTGATAAGCAAAGTGTCTGGGGGGGAGTTAAAGGTACGTCAATCTGCATCTGTCCTGAGGTTGACAAGGTCCTCCTCATCACCCACGCACCCCTTTCCCCCCCTTGCAGAAACCTTGCACCCATGCAAATAAGGATTCCCTTCTTCTCTCCCCCCATCTACATACCAAAATTTGAGAGGATGACTAAAACGATGGTCATATTTTAATCTTATACATTAGCCGAGGGCAGGATATCCAGTTTTTCATGACACACATTTCAGGCACTCTTTCGCTGGTAGTAAAGACGACATGAGGACTTGTCACACAAGCAGTGAAGATATACGGTTGTGGTGACAAAAGTAGCAGCGGTCAACATTCACCTGCATGTTAAGTGGCTTCAGTAAAATGTAAGAAGCCTATCCCTTATTTAAACACATGATACTGTGAGTACTTGTGAGCACATAAATCTTGGTTTGTGCTTTCTCTGTTGCTAGATTCGAGGCAGCAGCGGATCCACTATCTGTGTATCAGTGTGGTTGAAACCCCCTGTACGTTTGTGACGTCGTAGCAAAAGTGTGAAGTCGCATCTAGTGGTGTACGACACTTGCAAGCATCCTCAGCTTGGTAATTTTTAAGTAATTCATGAACAGAGTTTGGCACGTTGTGCTTTCACGACTCCCTTGGTCAAAATCTCAACAGCCAGATCTGACAACTGTACAACTGACTTTGTTGTAGTGATGCTTATTTTTACATCAGGAGTTTGCTTTTGCATTAAAATTGCTCAATCAAACTGAAAATTGTGTCTCTCAGGCATAAATCTAATAGGAAATGGCCTCATCAGTTATCTGTTAGTCACCTGGCAGCCTTGTAATGTAAAATTTGCTTTACTCTTAACATTTCTCTTTAACTTAACACCAATCAGTGTTGCTAAGTTACAGGGAAATGAACCCTCACGAACATATTAAAACCAACACGTGTTTCACAGTTTATATCACCACACAAAGATAAAAAGCACACACACACGCACACACACACGCACACACACACACAGATAATTTACAGGTTGCTGAGTCACTGACATGACAGATGCAGCCGCCTACAATTGCCGGCTGGTCCATGATAGGGCGCATACAGATCTGTGCTTATCTGAATAGAATGAATGGATATATCCGGTTGGCAGCCGACTGGGGGCAGCAACTCTGAGTGGCTGGTACTGTGAGTTGCTGCTGCTTTGGTCACCACAGGAAAGGGATCCGTGGGTGCAGAGATTGCTGACAACACTGAAAGCATCCCATTTGATCACATTTATATGTACGCATGGCGAGGATGAATTAAATATGCGTGTATTCTCACATTTTAATCCGCTTTTGGATATATTTCCAAACTAGATTCCCTCCGCTTTTGGAAATGAACAAGTTTTACATCCTATTGGTTGTTTTCAACCATAATCTCATTGATTTCTTCACCTCAGGTCTATTTGTATACTTGGGCCCTGCAGCATGTGCCATTCGACACGCTCACACACCAAAAAAAAAGAAGCCTCCATTAGCATGTGTGCTTAAACATGTTAACACTTACCGCGAAGTGGTGAGACGGGGTAAGCAAACAAGGAAGTGGTGAGGCCAAGAAGTATCAGTCGCTGACATGTCACGTCACAGTCAGTCAGCGCGTTGAACAAAAGTTGTTCAAAAGTTGATATTTGGTGCTTGAGTGTTGTGGTAAAACACAAGTAGCTCTCCAGTGAAGCAGACATAGATTTTTATCAGAATCTGTTGGCATGATATTGGCAGTTTTTGTTGCACAATGTTATTTTTACCCGCATTACCATGCTCTGCCATGGTTATATGACATTTGAAATTGAGTGAAATGAAGTTTATTTTTAATATGTGTCCAGAAAACTGCCAAAAAAAAATCCCAGAAAGTGATCGATTTTGCTACCCCTGAAGCTATATTTGCTTGTTCTGGTCTTAGATCTTAGAACTGTCAGATATTTCTCCCCCTCCCTGCCTCATCAGCTTAAATAAATACAAACTAGAAATGTAGACCTCTTGACAAGTGTGTATTTATAGTCTCAAAATGAAATCACTTTTTTACAGTCCTCCGAAAGCTTGTGTAATTTGACTATGGTAGAAGAATTTTATTAGGTATCGAATCCAGCTGTAATCCCGTTAAACATAATCCTGCGAGTCAGGGCGTCCTCTGGGGTTTTTGAGTGACATCTTGGGGGTCTGATGGTGAGAACAGTCGCTGGGGGACGGCAGGTGCACGTCCTCTCTCTTAGGGGTGCTTGGCTGCCCGTCTGCCAAGGAGACAGTCCGCTGGATCATGTTGCATCACTTTGAAATTGCAAGAACCCAACCCACGTCACAGCAAGGGGGGTGACGGTGCTGCTGCTCTGTGTGTGTGTGTGTGTGTGTCTTGGTGGAAAAATTAGGCTTGCGTGTGAGTTCTACATCTGTGCAAGCAATACTGTATATATGCTGTAGTTTTGTTTAGGCTGGTATGAAGAGAGGAAATTCGAGGAGGCTCATGAAGCGTCTTGGCTGCATCTATAGAAAGGAGGAATTCTGGGAAGGTTCTTGAAGGTGTTTGTTGACTTGTCTGGGAATGTTCTAGAGGGAGCGTTCAAGAGAGAGTTTTTATTCATGACCTACTGCTTGGAGCCAGAGCATGAGGACTTTGTGTAGTGGGGTCAGTTCGCCCAAACCTAGTTATATCTAACAATGCAAATAGGTTAAAGAAATATTAATATTTTGGGGAAATATGCTTAGTAAGTATCTTGCAGAGAGTTAAGTGTGGAGCTAGCAAGGAGGCGGTTGGCTTAGTTTATCATAAAGACGGGAAGTAGGGGGGAAACGGCTAGCCCCGCTCCCTCCAAAGTTCAACAATCCACCTGCCAGCTCCTCTCAAGCTCACTAATCAATCAGCAGCCGGATGCAGTGTATTCTTGGAGTCTTGTCATCACGGTGAGGTTGCCAGAAGTCACTACGCCTGGTTGCCAAGTAATAGTTGAAACACATAACTAACAATAACCTTAAAACCACACATTGTTGTTTTTGTATTTTGTTTTTTTGTACACGCTGGACAAACAAGATACAGCAAGTTAGTTGGTGAGCTTTAGAGGATAACTTGCTCCATACTTCATTCCAGCCATGAGAGTGGTATCAATCTTCTCATCTAACTTTGACAAGAAAGTGAATAAAAGAACTATTCCTTTAACAAAAACCTCAGCTCACAAATGGTTTACACTGTGGTAGCTATCTCTTCAATATCTCCAGGTTTGTTAGGCCACTGTGATTTTATCCATTTATCCATTGTATCAGGGTTTTGGTAGAAATCTATAAAGTGGATATCTCAAAACTGGGACAAATAAAACCCAAACTATATGCATGGATAGATACCACCAAAAGTTAGTGAGAAAATGTATTTTTAGTAATTTGGGTAAAATCAAATATTGTAGACTTATGCTGCTTTGAAGATAACTTAGTTCAACTAAGAATTTGTGAAAAATGAATTCTCTTCTGCTCTATTAAAACTAGACGCCCTCTTTGATCTTGGTAACAGACCACACAGAGCCAATTTTGAATACATGAAAAAAGAAAAAGCACGGGGAAGATTTTATCATGCAAGTGATGCTTTCACAATTGAGATTGCCCAGCTGTCATGTGTGATAAATCGGTTGCGCTCCAAGTAGCTCATGTGTTTCATAAATCATGACCAAGCATACCACACTTTTTGTCCTGAATTTATAATATATTAATAACAATTAATCAAACTAATTATCCTCTTTCTGCAGTTTCTTATCACCGAGTTTGATTCACGTTGATATGAATGTGTTTTGAGCGGACGCTGAGGTAGAAAAAAAAAAAAAAACCCACTTAAGGTGATGATGATAGATAAGCGAAGAATAATAATTTTCATTAAATGAGATGATGTGGACAGATTGGGTAGATACCGGAGAAGAATAGAGTCACAGTAGACTGTTGGAGAGAGCAGAGGCTCATGGGAAGTGTCTCAAACTCAGCCCACCCTTTATCTGGAATCTGACATGAACAAATATGTCTTTGTTTGCTACTGTGTGTGTATGTGTGGGTGTTTGCCCCTGCCTGTGTCTGACCATGTGTCATACCCTTTCTGTGCTAGGCCTCTGCGGGTGTACGTATAGAATAAGTGTTAGTATTATTGTCTTTTCAGGGCTGAGCGTTGGTCCTATGTCAGCATCTTGTATTCTTCAACCCTTTGTCACCCAGTGGGGGACGTGTTTACTATCATATCAAAGTGTCAACACAATCTAAGACCACTTTATTCCTTCTCTAGCAGGAGAGGCCCATTTTAGCCATTTCTGAATGTGCCCTTTTATTGTTTGCGGTTCTCCTTTGACATTTCAGAAGGCTACACACCGTGGCTGTAATTAACACCGCTATTATCCTATCTAAACTGTTAACCACAGAAACCACAAGGCTCCCACACAAAGACCTATCTTTATATATGCGGCTCACCACTTAGTTTATATGACTCCATAAAGCTTTACAAAGCCGCCTTTGACCATATGCAAAGCTGCTCTATCAGGCTGCTTGCAAGGAGATGTTTCATGACGCAGCACTTCAACCAACTACAGCCATTTTTAGCACTCTAATGAAGCAGCTTTTTGTATGGGGTATGGTAATACTCCCTTATAAGTCCCTAAAGGTGTTACATCTGACAGTGTGAATACAAATGAAGCAAAAAATCTAAACAAAAATTCCAAAAATAACCTTTTAAACATTCGTCTTTTCAAAAATAAGTCCTAATGCTCGTCTTCATTCATCAGGACTTTTCTATTTTTGTTCATGTGCTCTGGCAAGTGTCCTTGACGTTTGCATCCTTGCCAGCAGGATTTCATTTCTCATAAAGTACAGTGAGCATTAAAGGCTTTGCAAGACATTTATTTGGAATAGTATTGCACACATTGTGGTCTCTCCGGTGACTCAGCAGACAGTTGGTTCCTTCACTCTGTTCCTGGCTTTACATCAGCGAGAAAACTCATTTGCATTTGTATTGTGTAAGAAGGTGAAGAAGAAAAACAACCCTGTGCAAAGACTTTAGGCCTCTCGGAGTATTTTGTCCACTACTGGTGTGCTAAAAGGTCTTTTCACACCAAAACAAAGACCTCAGGAATAACTTTGACTTGAGTGAATACAGGCTAGAACAGCAACTATAAAGTTAATGTAGGACTGCTTTATGCTCATTATAAATCTGTAGTTACTACCCTGCCACTTACTCTACTGTTCACTTATAGTCCTATAGCCATAAATTTGACTGTTCTTTAATGAAGTATAGTGTTTATAGTGTTGCACGAACCTTTCATGAGACCAAATAATAGAGTTGGAGTTTGGTGGGAAAGCTGATTTGATTTCAGATCCAGCTCCAAAATCAAGGTCGTTACCAATCTGTCTCAACTTTTATCTTCTCTCTTTCTTTTCTACTAGCAAAGAGATGGTTATTTACCTAAACTGCCCATGCTGGCCTAATTTCATAAATTGTATCTGTTTGGCAAAACTTGAATTTTAGTTATTTAAAACTGTTAATACTTATAATAGTTCAGAGATGTTTTGTTACTGCGTGGAGGCGTTCGCTATCGTCTTCCATCGAACTACCTGCAGTAAGTAAGATTTGATGGGAGATTTGAAAGGTGTCAGATTTGGTAAGCAAATATCAGATTTGATAAACTGCTATCAAAACCCAGTCATGCTGAATAAATACAAGTCAGTAGTATCTGCCAGGGTCTTTAGTAAAAGGCCACACCCCTTGTATTTTCTCATGACCTGTTATGAATGATAACATGCAAGTTGAATGTGTGTTTAATCCTGCGTCACACAGCAGGTCAGTGGGTGAAAGTGGTATTAAAGTGTTAGGCTGCTGATAAAAAGAACTTTGCATCACCAGTTGGCACACCTTTACTTCCCACAGGTGTTTGATACGGGCTGGAGATTCAGATTCGTCCAAATAAAAGAAGAGAACTCTTAATGTGGGTGTTGTCCACTTGAGTACATGCATTTTCACCCTCTTACAATGTCCGTCACTATTGTTACTTACTCCAGTAATCTCTTCATTGTAAAAGAAATGGATACACAATTTTTCCGTTCACTTTGACAACTTAAGTACCATCCCATCCTATCGCTTGAATTTGTGATTTGGATATATGCACGAGTGGGCGCATGTGCCAGAAGTGAATCTCACAGAGGACATTTTCAATTCCTTGATCACAGTGGGAGATTTTTTGTTTCCAGTGACAGGAAAAATACTGGAAACATGTGCAGCAGGCAGCCTCTCAACACCAGACTGACATTATGTATTCAATGTCAAACCTGCAGCACTCACGCGCACACAGTGGAGATGTGTTTGGTAGATTTTGAAGACGATGGCCACATGGTCTGCATGTATGTCGTGTCTACTTCATGATGATTAAAGCGCTTTTAAGGCTGACTCAGAAGAATGTTAGCGCAGTCAAGCATCGATGATTACTTCTGTCTTAGTGCGGGCACATGACATTTTTCAAGCACTGTTAGAATCTGGGAATGCTGTCTTTATCAGATGATGTGTCAGATGTGAAACCCATTGATCTGTACCTTGATTCACAATGGAGTGAAATGCCAGAACACCTTCTGCTGCAATTTCAGTGTAAGGTGACAGAAAAATACTGAAATCTGTCAATTCTTTTGCAGCAGGTTCATACTTTCTTCTGTAGAGACAAAAGGAGGTTTCTGAGTCTGGTTTAGCTACCTCTTAGCTGCTGCTGACATGTACAGACAGTATGTGCTAGTACTTCAAACAGCACATTCAGCCCCCAACTAATCACACAAAGGTTGAAAATGCAGGGACTTTTAATTCCTCTGTGAATTTAAACTTTGGCTTAGACATGTTTACTTTCAGTTCTACCAGCTAAGCTTCTCTTTGTGTGTCCCTCAGCAACAACTAATAGCATTTAGCTGCACACCTGCATGCTTCATGTAATGTTTACCTTATATACGCAATATATTGATATTAGACTTTTGCATGCAACTCCAGCATATCTTATCTATGGGTAGTCCATTAAATAAACAAAGTAGCTTGATATATGTTTGCTTCACTTTATACACTGTTAGACTGTCGACATTCTTATGAATTTTATTGGACCAATAATTTAGGCTTTCAGAGGAGAACATGTCCAGATAAACGGAATTGAATTTAGCTTTGGATGAGTAGTTTGATACCGCTCTCACGCCTGTACGTTCAGTATGGCTAGTGGGTGGTTAACCTAGCAAAGCATAAAGTGGGAACCCTAGCTAGCCTGGCTCTGTTTGAAGTTCGAAAATACACCTGCCAGCACCTCTAAACCTCATTAGTTAACACGTTGTATCTTGTTTGTTTAATCCGTACACAAACAGATATGTAATAAAGACAAGTTATAGTTTTATGGGGGAGTTACATCTGTTTTCCAGTGTTTATGGTTTATTCTAAGTTAAGCTAACATCTCCCTGGCTCCAGTTCCCTACTTAGTGCACAGAAAGTAGTATCAATGTTCTTATCTTACTCTTGGCAAGAAATTGAATAAGAAAATGTTCCTAACTATAACTTTACCCTTTTACCATCCAATGTTACACCTGCAGGATGCTGGAACATTCACGGACTGCTAATATGGTTATGGTTTGGTTAAATTTAGGCCAAAATGGGGGCCAAATGGCAGGCGAGTGGTAGAGTTTAACCTTTTAACACAAATTACAAATTCATTATAGTAACTTTAATAAAGCCCAACACTTATCCATCCAATTTCTGTACAATGTTTGTTTAATGTTTAATTGCAGTTTAGCTAGCTAACTTCAAGAGGTAGCTGTAGCAGTCTCATCTACTGAATCAGATTTTTTTGGGAGTTGGGAGTCTGGTCATATCAGGTCTTACTGACATACAATAGTACAGTGAAAGCACTACTAACCTAAATGTAACATTGGTGGACTAATGCCAATAGTTCACCCCAAATCTACACCTTAAGTGTATACTCTACTAGTTCAAAATGACTATAATTTTGCATTGCAAAACCCCCGCTGGATGTTAACTAAATACAGAGAATATAGCCAAGGCAATCACTCATCATAGTTACAGTGCATGTTTTCAGAATAGCATAATTAACTGCAGGATTATTAAAAGCTAATTAGTTATCAAAGCAGGTTGGATGTATGAATTAGGCATGAGTTAAAGGTTTAGTTTTATGCCAAGGCCACACACACACACATAAACATAATGTTCCAAGATGAATGCTTTGAGGTGTTTGGTAGTCAGCCATGGTCCTTGTTAATGCTGCTGGTGTTCAGGCAATTCTTTGGTGTTTTTTTTTTTTTTGCTATGGCTTTCTCTGCAGTGGCATTTAGTTCTAAGCTACCAAAGGAGGACAGCCGGAAACTTAAAAAACGCACACATGCACACACAGGTGGAAGTGATGCCTCTGCCATGGGTCTCTTTCTCTTTTCAAAGTCCCTAAAAGGAAGAAAGGAGCAAGAAAAGAAAGTGTGTGTGTATGCGAGTGTGTGTGTGTGTGATCCGAAGCCAGACTTTTAGGCAAAGCCAGCTCTCTACAGCTCTCAAAACCACACATGGAAACACACAGACAAGAACAATCTTCCCTACAGTTCTCAGCGAAAGCAGAAAGCTCACTGTAAAATGTTGTAAACTAACAAAACTATATTTATTTTGACATCTCTGAAAGTCCTGGAAAAGTTTACTCTGCTCTCCCTTATTTTTCTAGTTTATAATAGAAGACATGAAGCAGCAGCAAACCAACAAGCACAGCAACCTGCACCGCGAAGACCAGCACATCACTGTGGAGGAGCTGTGGAGGAGCTGGAAGACCTGTGAAGGTAAAGAAAGGTCCAACCAAGGTCACTAACACAAACACTTCTACATTTACTCTCCTGTGTAACATGAGTGTAATGAAGTAGAAGAGGAGGGAGGGAGGCAGAAGAAAATACTATATAAATACGCCAAATCACGTGACACAGGTGTTATTTCTGGTAATCAGTAATCAGCAGGTGAGATACCCTTCTGACAGGCTGATGGTGTCACCTTAAAACTCAACAATACTTCTGTGAGCTCAACACTCCCAGCACTGATGGAGAGAGTGAATTATGTACAGTACATGCAAAATACTCTTTAAAATTTAAGCGCTATTTTATTCACCATCTGTAATGACACATCTGCGATTTGTCTTTAAAGACAACCTCCAATCTGTGATTCTCAGTCTGTACATGTGCAAGTGTTTGTTTATCACTCCGGAAATATCTGTGATGCTAAGAGGTTTTGGAGCAAGGTTTCTTAACACGCACTCATGCTTCCTTAGCATCTGAAATAAACACACACACTGCAGAAACTAATCATAGCATTCAGTTACTAACTGTGACAAGGCGGTGGCAGGATTCTTCTGTTACCTGCACTGCCTTTGCCACCTAGAAACCACAACAACCATGTGTGTTATATTTTGAAAAAAATATTAAAGGAAATATACGATATTTTTCTTTACCCCACACTTTACCCCAATTATATCATTTATAAGCAGTATATAAACAGCGGTTTATAACACACTATAATGTGTTTTTTTTTAGCAGATAAAAGTGTTATCCATGAACTGTATTTGTAAACCGTTATAAATCCTGTGGGCGTCCATAACTGGATGCAGGATGAATGGCAAAATGGTGAAGGTGAAGTTAAAATTGTTGACAAATACTGTACATTAATAAGCACTTAAAATGTCTGTTAAGAACTACATTATAGTGTGTTATAAACCATTTATTAAAAATTTATATATTGCATATAGATGATAAAAAGGGGAACTTAACGTGAAGTTTCACAGGTTGCTGGGTCACACTCTTTGCTAGTTTTAGTATATTCCTGGCTGTGCAAAATGTATGTTTCTTTCTCAACTTTATTGAAAACAGTCCAGTGCCAGGGAATTCAATTATGACAAAAAAAAACCTTCCTCTATGAGTTTCTGTTGATAAAATTGTTGGCTGAATGCTCAAAACTGCCCTCTTTTCTCTCCCCCTCTATCAGTCCACAACTGGACCACCGAGGACACGGTGCAGTGGCTGAAGGAGTCGGTGGAGCTGCCTCAGTATGAGAGGAACTTCCGGGACTTCCGGGTCACAGGGAACACATTACCACGGTTAGTGCAACTCACCTCGAAACAACCTCTTACTCTCTTTATCGCTCACAAACTCTCATTAACCTGTGCAGTGCATCCCTGCTCCACTTTCAGTGCCGCTGTTAATAAGGCAAAAAATATTATTCTGCACTTTCTTGGCAAATGTTACAAGTGCTTAATGTCATTTCTTTGCCTCTAATTAGGTTGTTTTGTTGTTGAGGAGCAGTGAAATGTGTTTATGAACAGAAGCCTTATTATGATTTTTCTTACAATACCCAAAGGCAGCTTTAGTTTTCATTACTCTGTTCAATGCTGCCCACTGCTGGTCATAAAAGGTAACACAAGGGGGAAAAAAGACATGCAAGTAGTTTTCTCTCCTCAGTGTATTTGTGACTGTATTGTTCTTTTAGAAAAGTTTCCTCATCTGTTGTTCACATTGTGTCTGGTTTTGTAACCTCCGCTATAACCTCCATTTTTCAAGACCACATCAATTTACTTTACACGATGTTAAACGCATCCATCAATACAATCTGTAAATAGTTCCATCTTTAAATAGCACGCAAATTATATCCAGAAATCCTACCGATAGCACTGTGAAGACAAAAACGTTAACAAAGAAATATGAGCGCCGACAATTACAGAAGAAACTCAGACAGTGGCGGGACACTTGTGGAATGTGACTCACTGCAAACTGCATGAGTAGATGGGAAGGGTGGGTGAGAAGGGGGGAGTTATTGAGGGGTTTCGTGTTACGACACAGGGCCGCTGGGCGCTGACTCATGAAGTGATGTCACAGCGAAGGGGTACAGTTTCCACAGACTGCCATGTTGTCTGAGCCATTTAAGATGGTGCTGGTATGCGGACGCTTCTCGTGGGAAGAAGAAGAAGAAAAACGAGGAGACGGTGGTGTCATGGAGGTCGAACTAGGCAGAGAGCACATGAGAATGATCTGGTGTTTCAGTGAACTCCATACACTGTAGTCGTAGTATGCTGCTGCGCATCCCACTCATAGCCACACAATCATGTCTGTACTTCTTATTATTTGAGTGATATACAGCTTTAAGACCCGTACTGATATTTTTTAGATAAAGGTAGTTGAGATTGAATTAATCCATCCATTTTTGAGTCACTTTTTATTATCATTTCACCATTTTTGTGCTTATATTATAATTACTTTTTTTTCTCAGAATTAGTTTTTGTCAGTTTTTTGACTCATCTGGAGACATGAGACACTAAAGAGGATATCTACAATGATTTTGCAGCCCTTTTTTAGGCACTAAACTGTGAAATTGTGTTCATTCTTATTTATTAAAGAACCTACACAAGCTGAAACAGTGAATAAAATGGAGAGAGAGAAATGGTGAGATGACTTATAGTAGGACATACAGTACGTCACATAATGTAAATACTAGTGACAGTTATATGAGGTACATGAGCTCTCCATTCAGCACCACAACACTAAAAGACATGCATTACTGCCTGTTACTATTCGTTCAATTAACCTTTTTGTTTCCCTCCATGACTTTCTTCTTAAATTCTCATGACTTTTATTGGCTCACAGCAGGACCAGTCTAGTGTGTTCTGATTGAAGTAGCCAGTAAAAAGCACACTGTTTATATTATTTTTTTGTTTACAGCAGTAATGTAGTCAAAGAAGTTGAGAACAGGCTATTAACTAATGTTAATAACTAATATTTTCTCACATAAAGCCTTCCTACTGTTGGATGAATAGAAAAGTGTCTTCCAAGTTCAGCAGTGAAAACACTCTTTTGCGCTCCTGTGCTTTTCAGACATGTACAACACGTGTCAAAACAGCCCGGCATCAGGTTCTATTTAGCCACAGTTCATCTGGACTTCTTTATATCTTTAGTCAGCAAATTGAATAGTTGAAAAATTGTGGAAACATAAAATCTTGCGATCCTGTTGTTGAAGTTGGCTTAGGAAATATTCCTTAAAAGCTCCAAAAGTCTAATATATTAGTCCTACCATAACTTGAAGGGCACGCCTTAATGTGTTATTCATTCTGTAACCCTTAAGATCACACGTAATGTGTATTATTTTAAGGGCTTATTGTTATTTTAAATGATAAGGAGTAACAGACATTGGGCCTTGTTTTCCAGCAGGAGCAAGGCCAGCGCTGGTCCAAACGCAGAATTTCCTGAGGCGCAAGTCTACTTTTTGTGCGCCTGTGTCTGTTTGGTGATTTCCAGGCACCAAAAGAGCACACTTGACACTGACATGGGAGGAGAGGCACGGCTGAGGCTGTGTTTATGCTGATTAGGCGGTGCAGTGTAATTTTGGTGCTCATTTTGGCAGACGCAGGGCAATTTTCATGGCCTCGGTTGGCAGAGGCGCACAAACGTCTCCGAAATCACCAAACAACTTTCATTTCAGTTTGCTACACATTTTTTTTAATTTCCTGCCGATTGACATGATAATCAAAACACAATTTTGTTTTTAAGGAAAATTCTGACCAATAATATCATCCACATGAGCGTAATCCGGTGACCCAGAGTTCAGAAATACATTCTGTCGGATTCTGTTTCCCAGAACAACCAGTAGAATGTCTGATCTCTTTCCATGTTTATTAAACAGCTGTAGTCCTCACACAGCAGGAGGAATGATACGTGTGTTTCATCTGCAGTCTCTAATTTGAGAGAGGGGCTGTGCATCAGTTTACACAGGGATTGCACAGCAGAGGAAGCTTCATTAATTATTTAAATCTTCCAATGTGGCAATAGGATCAGTCAGGATCTGCAGTAATTAATGTTCTGCATTTTCTAAACATCAGACTGGAAAGCTGTTACTCACATATTCCAAGTTTGACTATAAAATAATTTGAAGTAACACAGCTGTCCTCAGGATGTGTCCTGAGCTCCAACAAATCTGTCTGGACATTTTTATTAAATAAAAGATCAAACTGAGTTTAGAGAATCAAATATTTTTTCTATCATGTCACAAGGATTATTACAGTGAGTTTTCAGTCTTGCACATGGACATGTATCCAATCAGTGTGTAAAATAGCCTTTGACAACCGGAGGTCCTGTGTGCACTCTTCCTAAACAGAGTAGGCACACATCAACATCCTGTATGCCATGAACAAATAAAACATGTTTGTGAAAACATTTTAAAACAGGTTTAAACACAATCCTGCTTACTTCACAGACAGCCAGCACTTCATTCATCCCTCAAATATTTAAGCGAAACAGTGGTAGAACTTGTGTGCTTTTCAAACACTAACCAGCAAATCTCCAAACCTGATTTTGGATCTGTCTATTTAAGGATATTGTATATACTTAAAAGCATAAATGATGATTTTCAGAGGAAGAGAACCACAGAGTTTAAGTGTATTAATTATCCTATATAAACTGGCAGCAGCACCGGTATGCCAGCACACATGAGAACACATCAGCTTTATTTTCATTCTGTTCATTGTCAGCATATTTGGATCGATGTATATTAATATTTGGGATGTCCTCAATTTGTGTTTTGGAACATCAGCTGCTTCACAGAGGTGAACTCATTTCTCACTCAGCCTCTCTCCCCCGTTTCACCTGTTGCTGCATTTAAAGAGAATGAGAGGAACTTGGTCATTACTGAAACCTGCCCCGACTCCACCTGCACATAATGCATTCCTCCCACTAATAACATATTCACTCTCTCCTCCACATTATGCCTGGCTGAGCTCAGAGTGCACTAGTGCTGATGGTTGGGAAAATTGCAAAAATATGTTGGTCACACCCACACATGCCATACGCCAGGAATTAAGACTTGGATCTGCGCCCTATTCTGGGAAGAGAGGGCCCGCTGACTTAACTGTACAGACATAGACAAATATAATAATTGAATTCTGACTACATGCACTAAATATCCTCTCACTGCAGATTTTTCTTTCTCTCTATGTTTCAGAATAGCGGCAAATGAGCCGTTGTTTATGTCGATGCAGCTAAAGATATTAGACCAACGACATAAACAAAAACTAAACCTAAAGGCACTAGATGCAGTGCTTTTTGGCCCCCCTCTCCGTAAGTATGCACGGTATTTTGAACACCATCAGTATTTATTAAAGGGAAATGTATAGTATTTGCAAAAACCACCAGTGCTCTTGCCTCTCTACTGCAGGTCCACAGCATAACTGGATGAAAGACTTCATCCTAATGATTTCCATAGTGATTGGTGTCGGGGGCTGCTGGTTTGCCTATGTGCAGAACAAGTCCAGCAAGGTGCACATCTCTCAGATGATGAAGGATCTGGAGAGCCTGCAACATGCTGAACAGAGCCTCTTCGACATGCAGAGCCGGTAAGAGAACAAAAGTGGTTCTAATTTAATGTACACCAATACAGAGAGATAGAGGATGGAACGGATCTTAAAACATGAACCATGTCAAATGTTATGTTCTAAACTCTTCCCTCTTGTCTCGCAGGCTGGATAAGGCACAGGAGGAGAACCGGACGGTGGCTGTGGAGAAGCAGAACCTCGAGCAGAAGATGAGGGACGAGATCACCGGAGCCAAAAAAGAGGCTCACAGGCTTCGAGAGCTGCGAGAGGGCGCCGAATGTGAGCTCAGCCGACTCAAATATGCTGAGGAGGAGCTAGTACAGGTATGGCTTCCCAGACTACATGTTTCCCCGAAATGCTACATGCATGAGGTAAACTCATGAATGTATTTTAAGAGCTGGACACCGGACTCAAAGATGGCACTTGTTCAGTCGAATGGGAATTGCTCGCCCAGTGCATGAGCCAAAAAAGTTTCTAGCTTCCGGGTTTACTTCTGGGTCTACGGCCCACTGATTATGTGTAGTAGTATTTCTCCTGCTGGCCCTGCACTTGAGTTCCCACTCGGCCCATAGACTTTACGTTGAGATGACGTCATAGATTTTAAAATATATTAGATAAGAGGGTCCAACAGTGGACCTCAGATTTCTGAACCCCAGGTCTGCGAGGTCTGCCACAAAAGTATATAAGCAAATAGGCTACTACTTTACATTAAATTTAACACCTTTTCACTCATAATGGAGAGCTAATAGTATCTTCTGTGTAATAAAATATGCTATAAGTGAAATAAAAATCTAAGAGAGCCACAGAAAGAGTGAAATGTTCAGGTATCACTGGGAAGATATAAATGTATCTTCAGTCTTTAAGATGTTTGTAGCTAACTAGCTAACTTCTACATGCTAACTAGCATTTTAACATTAGCAAGGTGTGGAAAAAAACAAAATATGATCCAACTTTATGCTGATGTTAAACATTAAGATAACAGATGCTGCTAAATATTAGCTTGTTGAATTTGTAACTAACTAGCTAACTACTGAATGCTACCTACCTGACCTCTGACCTTTTAGTTTGTAGAAGCTAGAAAGTGAATAAATATATTATTGCAAGAAATTTAGTGTATTTACAACTTAAAAGACATTATATGCATGATGCAGTTTAAATATTAAAATTTAAATAATCCATTCATCAGATGGCTAAATAATGTCTTACTGTTCAATCAATGAAAACCGGAATTTGTTTACTTTTGGCTTCTTCATGATCTGCCTACTTTCAGTTTCTATGCAGACATCAGGAATATTCTATTGGCTCATGTATGCAGGACAGTCACATTTATGATCATTACATGAATAAGCTTTTAAATATTCTATTCAAAGAGCCAATATATGGACCATTACTTATGCATGTAAATGTATTCATTTCTGCTGCTAAAACACCTCGAAATGAAAAGATTCATTTCATATTTTTCATGTTAAATTTTCATTTCTCCCACAAAATGCCTTCTTTGCATACGCACAAGATTGCCCCATTTCCATCCACATAAAAAAATACACCACCAATATATCTAACAGTTCCTCTTGGTAATGAGTTCTCCACTCGCAGACGAGCCAGAATTGGGCTCATTTTTACACAGCGAAGTCAGAATTTAAACAGTAAAATGCAGCTCATTTGAAATTCAAAAAGCACTCGCCCTCACTTACAGTATTTGATCAACAATCTCATGGGAAAAGTTGTTAAATATTTGACAGTGAATTTCACCTTGATGTATCCTGTACCTCCCGTGTAGGTGCGAAAGGCTCTGAAGCGAGCAGAGAAAGAGATGCAGTCAGAGCAGTCGGTGCCTGAAGCTCTCCAAAAGTGGCTCCAGCTCACGCATGAGGTGGAAGTTCAGTACTACAATATCAAGAAACAGAGCGCTGAGTTTCAGCTCTGCGTCGCCAAGGACGAGGTAACATCAGATGCTCTTACCTAAAGTGACTCGCAATGTTTTTTTGTTACCACTAAGCTAACCTGCAAACACCTGGTTTGTGATTTAAGACCTTTTTAGCATCAGTTTGCTTTACACACCACAAAGGTGATAAGAGGGTTTTTTAGTGTTCAGCAAATTACATGCGGTGGAGATTGTGCAATATTTGAATTGGAGAAATTTGAATTTATATCTCTCAAATGAATGCATTTGATTTGGTTAGATTCTATTTTAAACTGACAGAAGATGCTTGAAATTATTACATACTGTATATAACCATTTACAAACATTTATTTTAACAAATTAAAAATATATTTCAGGCATCCTCAGTTCAGTGTCCTGGGCGTTGAGTGGCAGGAGCCTTCCGAATTAAATGCCGTCAAAAATGTTTCCAATCAGGTGTCAGCAAACTTAGTGTTGGTAGAAATAATGGAAAAAATGGAAAATAAAAATTGAAAATGGTGGAAAATAACAGCTTTCCAGAGACTTAAAAATGCAGAAATATCTCAGGAAGCTGAATCTGAATTAAGTGTAAGTCTATTTTAAATTAAAGTAACAATCTCGAACATCTCTGTTTCGTTTTCTTTGGCGGCACCTGTGGCGATAAGCAGTAATTGCAGGTGTGTTATTGGACCTCACTCAACCTCAGTCCCAGAGATCAAACAGTGTCACGGTGTCACGCTAGCAGAGACTGGAAAAAAACATATGCCGCTTTGCAGGCGAACCGACCACTGGGTAATGGAAAACGCGCCACTAACTGCGCTACCTGTGATTTGAATGCATGGCTGGAAAGTCGCCACCAACACCCAATTCTTAATAGTCATAATACTGTAAATGCAAGTGCTTTCATCAGTGATTTATCGGCAATAAATAGTGATAGACATTTATTTAAATGAAAATCTTCGAGATTATTACATTAAATTGCAACCAATTGGAATCCATTTCAAAAAACATTTTAAAAGTCACATTTTTCAACAAGTTCAACATTGTAATATGAGCATGCCACAAACAACTATATGCAAGTCTAATAAAGTTTTATACTGGCACCAAGCTCCTTAATAAACCACAGTAAATCTACAGAATTGAATTATCCACCAATACAATTAATGGTCCCATTTTCCTAATTTGCTTTTCTTAACAATTTGGCCAAATTATGTTTTAAGTGCATTGCTCTTTTTTGTTTTGTTACTTGCATCTGACAGAAGTCCGTAATTCAGGCCGGAGAGGATATGTGCAAACATACAGTAGATTGATTAATGAGATGACATCAGTCTCCTTTCCATTTCAGTTCAGAGAGTCCCTTAAGACTTGCAATCAGTTTCCTTGAAGAGCCTCCAACAGACCTCAGAGTTTCATTAGTCATAGCAGAGAAATGATATTGTTCAAATAAATGTTGTTTCAGAGGCTTTTCCACCCTGATATTAATATTCTGTTTGATACAAGAAACAACAGTATCAAAACAAGCTCTCAAGAACCCTTAAAACCACAGAGGAGAATTCTGGATAGAGATAATGAGCCAAAAATTGATTTTGAAATGTTTTGTTTTTGCATTTCAGGCAGAGAAAATAAAAAAGAAGAGAGGTTCTGTTTTTGGAACTCTTCATGTAGCCCACAGTTCATCACTGGATGAGGTGGACCACAAGATACTAGAGGCCAAGTAAGAACACACACACACACACACAATTAATTTAATGCAGCAGACAGTCTTATTTTAAATGACGTATGTACAGTACATGTGTATGTACAGCCAAACAGTTGGCTACAGGAGGTTTCATCACTGTCCTTGACCAGCCTTATTGATTTGTAGTAATGTGAACCAATGACACTACTTATTGATACTGAATGTTACACAGAAGGTCCTTGTGTCATATTGAATACCAGGTCATGTTATGCTGGCATGTTATCAATATGATAGTATGGAAATCTGCTGTGCAGAAGCTGGAGCTGTTGTTTGCAGTATGTTTTGTTTTGCCCATATACATTTATATATATACACATGTAATATTCATCATCTTCTGAGAGGTTAAATGAGGGTTTTGGTGCCATTTCACACCAACAAAAGGTCAGCTCAGTTTGCATGTGTGAAACCCAAACAGTGATGATATCTGACTGTATAGTGTCAAAGTTCTGGCACAGACTTGACCACATTATTCTGTTTTGTTAAATTTTTTCAGTAACCACCTAAAATTTCTTAAACTTGAAACTTTATCTATCTTGTATCTAACCAAGTTGTCCTACTTTGATAAAGGATTCCTTGATCTTTAAGGAAAAGTCACAAAAAAGAGAGAACAAAGTCAAATCTTTTATATGAACACTTTAATAAGCAGAAGAATATAAAACCAGCAGGCTTCTGTGCAAATCCTGACTAATCAAAGCAAAGACGACTTTTTACTGAGTCTGACACAATTTGAAAAAGTACAATTAATGTACGGACTTTGTTGCAGGAGCACAGCCCTTCTCATTCGTCTGTTTTTTTTTGTTTTTTTTTAGGAAAGCCCTCTCAGAGGTAACAGCATGCCTGAGGGAGCGACTGCACCGCTGGCAACAGATTGAGAAGCTTTGCGGCTTCCCTGTTGTCAACAACTCGGGGCTGCCGAGCCTGACGGCCAGCCTCTACTCAGACCACAGCTGGGTGGTGATGCCGCGAGTCTCGGTGCCTCCCTACCCTATCGCAGGAGGAGTGGATGACTTGGACGAGGATACGCCTCCCATCATTCCACAGTTCACAAGTGAGGAAGCCAGCAGAGGATTTTGATACTTTCTACTTTGATGTGAAAATGAATGCAGAAATTGTAACAAGGTTTTTCTCTGGCGCTTTATCACCCTTTCCTCAGCAGCCACGTTGATCCGGCCCTCGCTGACACGCAGCAGCAGCTTGTGTCGTTCCCGACGGAGCCTGCTGAGCTCCCCGCAGTCCTCGCTGATGTCTCCAGACCCCGACCTGCTGTCCATGGCCAGCTCGTCCCTCTCCTATCGCCCCGAGGCAGACGACGAACATATCATGTTCAGCTCGGATAGGAGGGGGTATGTAGCGGTGGCCGGAACGCCGCGGAATGGTTTTACAGTTTGGACTCACAGGTGTTTTATCCAGACATTCTCACTAACGCTTTAAGCTTGGGGGTTAAATGGCAACGTTCGTTATCAGGTGATGTAGTGTGTGGAAGATGCATGAATTACCTCCACTGGAAGCTGCACATGATACACCGTCATTAACTAACATAATTAAGTAGCACTTTTTCCCCAATTTGCTTTACTAATGTGTCAGTAAAAACAAAAAGGAAAAAAAGTGGCCAAAAAATTCTGTGCATGGTCAGTAGCACTGTGTAGAATAAATTAACATTAAATTACATTATTTAGCACCAAGTTAGATATATCTGAGCTTTCAAAAAATTAGTTTCCCAGATTTAATAAAACTTTATGGTGAATGGTGACATAAACAGTATTTACAAGTTGGAAACTGATTATTACCGGTGGTGGGAAATCCCACATGACATGAATGCAACATTAGTATTATTGGAGGGCCTCAAAGGTAGCAAAAAGGTAATTCAGTCTGATATTTTAACTGTATAGTCAGGGTAAAATTATGAGATTAAAATGACCAGATTTAAAAAGTCACCATGAGACTCACTACATTTTGAAGCTTCAAAGTTATAGAAATTGAGACATTTTCATGGGCACAGATGAATTTTATTTATCTCTTTTTTTCTTATAATTTGATGTGATACTTACAGTTTGGCAGTTGTGACACGTGTGCGTCTGCTCTTCTCTCTCAGGGAACCGGCTCAGGAGGGCGGCTCCGACACAGACTCTCTCAGCTCCTCCATTGGCCGCAAGCAGCTGCACAACCCCTGCACGCCAGGCTCAGAGACGCCCTACCGCAAGATCTCCCGTGAGGAGCTGCTGCTGTTCAGCCAGACTCCCGAGCTCCCTGCCTCCACCGCCTCCACCACCCACACCAGCAGCAGCAGCAGCAGCAGTCTCAGGGAATCCACGCCTCCTCCCATGCCTCCCACTCCGGCCACCACTCCCTCCGGCCCACCCTCCACCTCGCCGTCCCCGGCCTTGGAGCACCACCCTTTTGCACACAGAGGCTCGCCCGACCTCACCCGCATCATACCGGAGTCCCAGAGCGCGACCTTCTCGCAAGGGAACGTCACCTCTGCGACGGGGAAGGGCATGTACAACGGTATCCTGGAGAAGTCCTACAGCTTCGGCCAGCTGCCCGCGAGCATGCTGCCCAATGTGGGGCGTTACCCGTCTCTTACCTCTCTGGACTCGGAAGGCCGGAGTTTGGGAAGGGAACACAAGCTCCAGAGCACCTCCTCCCAGGACTCCAGCGACAATGGAGAGAAAATCAAGCGCTCCTCCTCTAAAATTAAAAGCTTATTTAAGAAGAAAAAATAAAAACTTGCAAAGATAGTGAGAGACAAAAATAAAAATATTGAGAATTGTTTTAGCCCTAATACTATGTAAAAATGGACATCACTGTAAGCTAAAACATTTCATTTTCTCTTTTTTTTTCTTTTTTGGTGGTCAAAGATGGAATGTAGCTCAGTCTGGGTGCCTTCAAACGTTCCCCAGAGTGGTAGCATTATTTTTCAATAATGCCTTTTTATGTAGTTCACTCGGGCCTCACAGGGAAACCTGCAAAGGACAAGGAAGAGTCAATGAAAGGTCAAAGGTCGTGCCAGTTGTCGTACAGACAGCCATAACACATGACCTGTTTACTGTCTTCTTTTAATTTTGAACCAAAAAGTCACTAAGTGTCGGGGTCTAAAGGTGCAGTCCATAAATTTATTTTTAAGCACACAGTGTGACTCAGAAAATTCTCATGTGTAGTGAAAAAAAAAAAAGATCAGAGGATTTCTTAGAACATTTCTTGACAGTTTCCTTCTATGGTGTCCTAACCACTTTCCCCTCTCAAATTATGGATTGCATCTTGCGAAGTGTTCGGGTCACGAGCCGTCTGTGCTTGAAGTGAGCTCCAGTTTACGGAGGCTCCTGAACTCACGTACTTGATTAATTTCCTTTGGAAAAAAAAAAAAAAAAAAATCCTGCTAAGAGTTTGTTGCACTACTGCTTTCCTGGTATTTTGGGAAAGAGCCGCTGCTGGCGGAGTACATATTAAATAAAAATATAGAGATGAGAGGAATACATGGGCAGCAGCATTGGAGACTCAACACATGATGTCAGAGCCAAAATTATCTGATGTGTCTTTAATGCTGCTGCTTATGCATGTCTCAATATATATATATATATATATAAATATACATATATATACTTTGTTTTCACATTATTATGTTCTTATAGATGTTTTTAAATAGATTTATATTGGTGGGGGTTCCTATGAGCTGATCTTTACTGAAGAAAGTTCATTGCATATGCAGATTTAACCCGCACCAGTTCAATGACCAGTGTCATTTTCCCTGTAATCTAGCTGTCCCTTACTACTTGATTAACTGCATCCTGTAGCCATACCAACATACCATTTCCATTTTTTGTCTTAATTACCCCTATCCCCTTCCAAAACTTGGTGTCACTACCAGATTTTGCTCAAATTGTCTGTGCAAATAATTCTTTGCCAAATGCGTGGCATTGCCAGATTAATGGATACACACACGTGCCAGGAAGTTTAAGACGATTGCAGGAATGTAATTTTTTAAAAAGAGAATCTGTAATCGACAGACGACCACGCCGTCTGTACTGTGTCAGGCATTTTAAGGCAAACACTAAGGATTATTTGTTAACTATTTGATCCACGTCTGATCGATACACCAAGATCTGCCACCCGCCACACACTAAGCTCGAAGCTGACCCATGCAATACGGTCCTGTTCCTCACCTCTGGGCCTGCTCCGAGCGCACTGATGTCAAGAGCTCCTGCTTCACACTGTGATTTCTGCCTTCTTCCCTTCATCCTGGACTGGCTGTCACTGCTGCAATTTATGTCGACAGGGTCACGTGATTATGTGACGACCATGTCAGCAGCGACATGACGCCGTGTACGAGGTGTGTCTGGGTGACAGGACGACACAATGGACGCGAGGATCCAGTGGCCTCTGTTTTTAAAACAATATATATATATATATTTGAAAGGTCGTGGACAATACAGCACACAATGAAGGAAATAGAAGTCAGAACTGCAAGACGAGGAGAAAATGAATGTTTACGAGACATTAGGGTTTTTTTGAGAACATTTTGTGTGTGAATATTTGTATACTGTAGAAGAATTAATAAAAAAATTGAGGCATCAGTGATGTTTCAGAGTCATACTTATTGCAGTGTGTCATGCTTATTTTGGTTAAATTGTTTACTGTTTTCTATACATTTCAAAAAATCCCATAAGTTTATTTTCTGGAGGGAGTGGGCATTTATCAGGCCCAAGAAACAATGCTGTCAGGTTGCATTATGGGAATTGTAGGATACTGTGTTTTCTGATTTTGACCCTACTAGAAACTAAAAGTCACGATATCTCATCCTTTGTTGCTTCGATTTTAAAAATTATTTTGTAAATCTGTTTCTGCAAGTCTCTAACTATTATAGAAGTACAATAATAAATCTCTGGAATAACTTTAAAATAAAAAGGACATACTTCTCTCTGCCTGCAACTAAGGATTATTTTCTTTATTGATTAATCTATTAGTTTTTAAAGCTGGTAAGTCATTCAGTCAATAAACTGTCAGAAAATGGTGAAAAATTACCATCACTATCCCATGGTGATGTCTTCAATTTGCTTGTTTTGTCCAACCAACAATCTGAAAACCCAAAGATATTCAAATTGAAGAACAAGAAGAAACAGTGAAGCAAAGGAAAGAAGCAAATTCTCACATTTGAGAACCCAAAACCCACAAATTGTGAGCATTTACTTAAACGATTAACCACTCATCACAATTGTTGCGCAGTTAAGTTTTTGTTTATTGACTATTTGTTTCAAATTTCCACAAATATTGATCAGTTTTTTGAAATAAAGAAAGCCCCTAAATACTGCATAAAGATGATTCTAATGCCTGTATGTTGGAGGATCTATGGGTGTGATATATTTGCTGTGCAGCTCGTCTTAAAAGTTTCAGCTGTGACTCGTTTCCCACAGAAAACAGTCTCGACCCTCCGTCTGGAGCCCACATCCTCCCCGCAGCGGAGAGCGCAGAAATGTGGGGAAAAATATCATCCTGACACCCCATTTGTCTTGAGAGTGGGGAAAACCGTGCTACAGAGAAGAAAAAGCATGCATGATTGCTTTATCAATACAAAGTGAACATGATGAAACTTGTGTTGATGGTTCATCAATTCGGCACACTAGGAGAGGAGCAGGGACGTCTGCCGGTGATGAATGTGTTGTTTGGGCTCTACTGTACACAGCAACAAATCCCAGCCTCTCACACACAGGACCACCTTATTGGCCCTTCATCGACTGGTGGATGCAGTTACCGCGGCGATCACATGGTGTCAGCAGAGCATCAGAGGAAACCAAACAGGAAACATGTCTTCCACACCCTGACATGGAAACGTACACAGTGTCAGCGCATGTTAGGTGACCGGAATCAGACTTGTTTTATTTGTCAAGTTCAAGTAAGACCACATAAGAAGAAAGTACTTTCCTAAAAAGTGTGTGTTTCAAGTCTATTTCCCAACGGATATGTACTTACAAATACAGGCCTACCTCGGTTGTTTTAGTCTAACACAGATTTCTCTCAGTGGCACTCCGTCTCCCTATTCTGCCATCTCAGCTGAAGTAAGATTCACTGTGGTGTAACCAGCAGACGACAACCGAACACTGAATCTTGCATTTTCTCTTTGATGTCACATGAGTGACTTTTTGGTTGCCTAGGGGCATCGAAAAGATTTGACCAGTCTTTTCAACCACACAAGAAAATCAAATTAAATGATACAATACAATTAAATAAAAACAATACAATTAAATAAAAACAATACAATTAAATAAATGATTAAATACAATAAAATTAGCACATAATTAGATGAAATTGAATGAAAGCAAATTAATTAAGTTAATTAAATTAATGTGTTAAATTACATCAACTTAAATAAGTTAAATTAATTATATTACATTAAATTAAATAGCTAAATGAAATTAAACAAACTTGAATACAATTATAATTAATTGTCATTTATTATATGGCTATTATTTCATTCAATTGTTTTAAACTTCTAAATAACACAGAATCAATTAGTAGATAATGATTTGGTAAATAGATGGATAGTTAAACAAATAATTAAATATTAGTTACTTCATATTAGTCCCCTCATTTAAAGTGGTGCATGACTCAGCATAATTCCCTTACCCTATTTCTGAGGGTTAGGGTTAGGGTTCCTGAGGTGTTACTGAATTATTAATTGCTGCAACATTGCAGAGCCACAAATCTACGTCTATCCACTCTGCAACTAACATTTTTCCTGTGATTTGATTCTAGATCAGTACATTTTAAACTGCATTCAGCTGCCGCCGTGTCCCATATTCTCTTCCTACTTTCGTCCTCTCTGCTTCCTCTCTTTCCTCACAGGAGCATGGCAGGTTGTGAACACATTGTGGATATTTATGGCCCCCGAACGGCACTGCAGAGTTGTAATTGGCCCCACAACGACGCTAATGTTGAGAAAGAGGAGCCATGCAGGAGGAGAAAAGTGATGCAATGCTCTGGCAGAAGATGGCAGATCCTCCCCTTAATGAATGCTGCTAGAGAAGGTAATGAATTGACAGAGGCCTTAAAGGAACACATACGTAAAGTGAGTGTGTATCAGTGAGGCTTTTACCCCACCTGTCACTGTGCGTCATATCTCTACCACTCCTCTCTGCCAAAATCAGCCTCTCTCATTTCTTTATCACCATCACTCAACACCCTCTCCCTCTCTCTCGTTTGGATCCCATTCCATTGCAGTATAATGGGTTTATTAGTGTGGTTAATGCACTGTGACCTACTGGGGCTTGCCATCTACCTTTTTCATGCGCAAAAAAAAAAAAAAAAAGAAAAAGAAAAGGTGGAATGTTTTTAAAAGAGGAGCATTACAGAAATGAAGTATAAAGGAAGAGAGAGAACTCTGGTCAGTGTTTTAGAAGCAAAATTAAAACTGACAAATTATGTAAATGAAGAAATAATGACAAAGAAAAGAATTTAAGAGAGGAAACAGAAGCTGCGAGCGGACCCCAAAGCAGATGTGCACATTCATAGCCGTTATAAGAAACAGCAGCAGAGAGTCCATGTTGATAGTTGCCATGTTTACCCATGGTGGGACAGACAAAGTCAGCTTTGGCACCAGCAGGGCTCAGTGCAAATGAATGTTTATGCTCCAAAACCTGCAGCCAGTTTGTAGTATAATGAAGCCATTCCAGTCGGGAATGTGGTGTTCCTGTGTCTGCGAGAGCAAAGCCAAAACAGGGATTTACAAAGGGGAGGCTTTACCTGAGGGTGGGGGGGGGGGGGGGGGTCTGACATTGTCTACAGTACAAGTCAGGGTTTTGGTAAACACCAAACAGCTGCACTGGTAAATATTTTTTATGAACAGTGGAATAAATTACCATGTGTAATTTGAAGTTTGCTTGAAGTGTGAAACCCACAGAGAATTATTATCCTATGGAAGCGCATTGCATTCACCAACTAAAAGACAACACTAGGTCAAAACCTAGTAATGGCTGGACCACGTATGAAACACTAGAAGAAGTGCTTTGAATGAAGCCAATTTGACATAGAGCCTTTCTCAAGTACACTATGTTTGGACTTGGCAAACATCCTCAAACATCTGGGGACGGGAGGACGCAGGACGATCATTCCGCAATAGGATAGCACCAGCTCAGCTTCAACAAACCTACCTGACTGTACTGTGACAAAATAATCTCAACTCAAAGCTCCACTAACACTTTTTCCTCATCAAATAACCTCATTGACAGAGAGATGCAGTAAATTGTTATTCAGTCTGTAATGTAGCTATAATAAAACAATAAAAAAATAAAATTTAATATAGACTGATCTGTTCATTTTAATACATTCATATTTATTGAAATGTGGTGATATCTGTACATATAGAGCTCCAGAGGTAGTGCTGTTGTCCAGTCCAATTAAAACATGAAGCTTTACTTTACATTCAGACAAACTCATGTGGCAGCTACAATTGTTAGATTCATTGGATCATGTTCTCCCTGGGATGATGCCGGATATTGACTGGCCGGTCATCTCAGGAGTTGGGATGCTAGTGGCTTAGATGACTTGCTGGTCTCACCCAGCCTCGAAAACATCTCCGAAAACGGTGGAGCTAATTTCCAATTAGGGGTGTTATTTGGATAAACTGACCACATATTGGGAGATTCAATGGTTACTTTCTCGTCTGAAAAAATATTAAAACTTAATAAAGTGACATGTTTTAACCTGGTTCAAAATCTCCATTGCTGCCGGTTGGTGCAAAG
Organism: Thunnus maccoyii; assembly: GCF_910596095.1. Classification (NCBI taxonomy): domain Eukaryota; kingdom Metazoa; phylum Chordata; class Actinopteri; order Scombriformes; family Scombridae; genus Thunnus; species Thunnus maccoyii. The sequence continues at coordinate 14,653,507 of NC_056554.1, read as the reverse complement.
TGCATTCTGGGATACTTGGGAGTCCCAAGCCTCGGCAGCTGTCAGCTGACCAATGGTGTGCCTTCATCACTCAGTCAGTGACTCACTCAGTCAGTCACGGACATTCACATATAGGGCTGGCTCCACTATTGCAGTCCAGCCAAAAATTTGAGGCCTTATGTCATAATTATGACATATAATCTCATAATTATGAGAAAAAATCTCATAATTATGATTTAGTATCTCATAATTACAAGCTCTCATAATTATGAGATAGTAAATAGGTGAAGGAGTGAGGGAGGGAGGTGAAGGAATTTGGCTGCTTTAAACATCACAGCTTCAGCAACTGAAGGTTTTTATTCTGACTGCTCGACCAAAATGTTAAATCTGACCCGACCAGCATGTTTATATCTGTCATCTGGCAGCACTTTGATTTACTGAAGAGTTTTGTTTACTACAGTTTACCAGTGTTTATGAGAAGTTAGGAAGGACGTGATCGTCTCTTCCTTCCTCGATGGATCTGGTTGTGATTGTCTTTGTGAATATAAAATCCGGTTGTCGGCCTTCAGGACATCCATGATGGTTCCCATCAGGGGGTGTGAGGACTTTGTCCACAGTGAACATGGAGGCGAAGCAGCCCGTCTTATCACGAGCAGCAGTGCAGGCGTTCTCAACACACAGGTTCTACAACAAACAGACACAGATCTGAGAGGAGGCAGGTACACCTAAGAGGAGGCAGGTACACCTGACTGGAGGTGGGTATACCTGACAGGTGGCAGGTACACCACAGGGGAGACGGGGTCACCTGAGAGGAGGCATGCACACCTGAGATATGCACAAAGTTTTTGCTCAAGTTCAAACATTTTCAACTTGTGTGTGAATTCTTCAGTGAACGCAATGTGCTTCTGTACCATCTGCAATTCTCCTCAGCTCTATGTAACATTTGAACGTCTTTGAGCTCAGTGTTTTGTTTTTATGGCCCTGCAACATTATTGTATTGGCTAATACTTACTACTCTAACCTTACAGAGACAGCAGGCAGCTGTTTTCACTGAAAAGGCTCGGCTACCTTCCCGGCACCAAACAACAGACAGTTAGTGGCTAGCTGGTGAAGCATTTACCAGCTAAAGAGCCAGATATTTTTCTCAAGAGCTGGAGGAGACCAAAAAAGCTAATAAAAAGATAAAAGGAGAGTGAATATTGCACTTTCTTTTCCCCGGGTGGCCAGAAACACAACTCCAAATACAGTACAATGTTTCTCCATGTCTGCTGAATGAGGAAATAGGCAATTGTTTGCTAACACATTACTCATATCAACACAGGTGATAACTTATCAACGCTATGCCCTCAACTAGTCCAAACTCAACTTTAAACTTTCATTAAAAACATCTGAGCGAGCATACTTCTGGTCATTTGCAAGCCAAAAAACTTTGGTTGAAAGGTTTAAGATTTTTTTTACACATCAAAAACATATAACATTCAGAATAAATGTCTATATTCCTGTGTCTAGCAGGTTCCATTCACATTGAAATATAGTTGTTTAAATACTTAACCTTGATGTGTAAAAAAAACTTTCATCTTTCATCCAAATTTATTCCAGTTTTAACTTAGATGTCTAGATGTCTTATGACCTGCAAACTACCAAAACCATGCTCACTGGGATGGTGCGACTAAATAATGAATAGAAGATTGAGGACTGTGGAGATGAAAGTTAAGGGAAATGTATCTTTGAAAACGTAGAGCTTTTTTTTGAAAAACAGATCAAGACAAGTCCCCCCAAAAAAACCTATGTTTCAGTTTAACATGCTGGCCTCCACAAAAGCAACTCTGTTACTTGTAGCTTTACAAGATGCTTCTGATCAAATTAGATACTTTATCAAGGCTGCACACACACCATCCAGTTGCACAATTTATCCACACACAGAGAAATGGGGACTGAATCCTGAAAAAAGCATAGTTTGAATTTCATCTTCAGTTTCTTTTTTTGTAATGAACATTTTATTGAAAGCTTAAACAGAGAAATAAGACAGACAGGGATCGATTCACTTAATTGGAGAACCCTTGATAACACTGGAATACCAAGTTGACCACTAAGATACAGATGACAAGTTGGTGAAAGGGCCCCACGTAAACACATATTGATCAAGCTTATTCAGTTGAGAGTATGTCACTCTCTCATAAGCAGCCAACTGTGCCATTGTTATAGACCAATCTTAGTAATGGGGTGGGTGTTTCTTCCTCCAGTGTCTCAGTAGTATCCGTTTGGCTGTTATAAGAGCCAAAGTAATCTATCTCTTTTTGAAGGAGAACTCAGAGTCCTGGAGCTCCGTGGTTGAGCCCAAGATGACGGCTTTTCAGAGGTTTGGCGCTTTTTGTTTAGGACTTAAAACATAATCTCTTAGATTATTATTATTCCACCAGTCCTTAAATGTTGGACATGTCTAAAGTATATGTAGTATAGAGGCACCAATTCCTTCACATCTTGAGCAAGAATCTACTGGTATTAGGTTCCATTTATATAGCTGTTGTGCTGTCCGATGCCAACTGTGTATTATTTCCAATTGAATAAACCTATTACCCATTTCCTTGTACACTGTATTAATGTTATTCAAACAATTCCCAATCCACAGGAGATATGTCCACAGCCAGGTCTCCTGTTCAGTGTTTCTTGACCTTGAGAAGGAGTCACTTAATTGTTCCTGTAGTAAATGATAGATCTTTGAAGCGACACTCCTGCATGATAATGATCTAATCAGCATTTCTTCAATCGGGCTGCCCGTGGGGTCAGTAAGAGGGCTTCCTAACCATTTAGACAAGCCACTTTGCATTTGGACATACCCCCAAATTTGATTATGTGGTAATTTGTATTTATCTATAATTTGGTTGAAGCTTAGGAAGTGCTTAGTGTGGTTATCACATAAATGCAAAACGTAGGTAATCCCAGCTTTTCGCCATAGTGTCTAATTAACTGTTTTGTTGTGATTATAGGATGATCCTTCTGTTGTAGCAACTTTGTGACAAATAGCTCGGACCAGGGCGACAGCCCACCACCAACTTCAGTCTCTATCTGTAACCAGCTTGGTTTATCTCTTGCCTCACTACTTGATATACTCATATACTTTATATTGATAGTCCAATAGTACCATTTAAAATTGGGAAGAGAAAATCCCCCTTCCTTTGTATGAGCTTGTAGTTTCTTCATTCCTATATGGTGCTGTGAGTCGCCCTAAAGAAAATCTAAAATAAATCAAATATATAATATCTTATAATATAATATCTTAAGTAGGAGTTGGGAATATTCAGAGGAAGTTGGGATACTATGTAATAAATCACAGGTGCAGTCATCATTTTAACAGAGTGTATTTTCCCCCAAAGCGAAAGATGAATTTTGGTCCACCTACCAAAATCAGATTTCATTTTCAGTAGTGGATTAATATTTTCTCGGACCATATCTTTGTAATCAGAAGTTACTTGATTGCCCAAGTACTTGATACCTTTCGAAGACAAATGAAATAAAACTAGATGGGCAATAACCTGTAAAAACCTAAAGGTGTAATCTCTGATTTATCCCAGTTAATATGATATGCTATTAATAGTGTGAATTCCTATATACAGTTTAATAAGGTGGGTATAGATTTTTTTGGTTGTGTTAGCAGTAGTAACATATCATCTGTGTACAGTAAAAGTTTATGATGACTACTGCCCACTGTGATTCCATGAATATTTGCATTATTCCTCAGCCTCTGAGCTACGGCCTCTAAGGCAAGTACAAACAAACGCGCAACTGTGCAACTGGAATAGATCAGATATAAGACCATTTGTTAAAACACAAGCTTAGGGGGTATCATATAAGGTTTTAATCCATGTAATGAAGTTTTTTCCAATGCCAAATCTTTTAAGTGTTTCAAAGAAGTAACTCCATTCAACACATTCAAAGGCTTTGGCGGCATCTAACGGCGAAGCGATTGTTGGATGGACAACATACAAGATACTGTAGGTTGACTAGTCATCTAATCTTATCAGAACTATAGTGATTTGGGATAAAGCCTGTTTGGTCCATGTGGATTATACTTCCAATAACTTTTGACAAAAGGTTTTCAAAAATCTTTGCTTTGATCGCAATTAGATAGAGAGATAGGTTGATAGCCATTAAGATCTGAGGCATCTTCTCCTTTTTTGTGAATGAAAGATATAACTGTGATGCACAGAGATTGTGGCAAGGTGCCAGCTTTAAATGCATTGTTGTAAACCTCAAACAACAAAGGACTTATGGTATCTTCAAATGTTCTGTGAAAATCGGCAAGAAGTCCATCTAGCCCGGGGGATTTGTTTGGTGGCATGTTTTTAATCGCCTGAGAGATCCCCTCTATTTTTAGTGGTGCCTCCAAGAAATCTTTGTTACTGTCAGAAAGTTGCGGAAGATTAAGGTCAGCACAAAAACTGTCAAACTTTTATCTAAGTCGCCCTGTGATGAATAAAGAGTGTTATAAGATGATCTAAATCTATCATTTATCTCCTTAGAGGAGGTAGAGATATTTTCATCTGGCTGCCGTATACCAGCCATATGATTCATACTGTTTCGTTGTTTTAAGTGGTATGCTAGAAGCCGACCAGGCCTTTCACCCATCTCCCGGTATGTCTATCTGGTTCAAAATAAGCCTCACTCACCTTTCTTATGATATTATTTATTCAATTGATATTTAGTGGCAATTATCTTGTTCAGTTTGGACCTGTCCTTGGTTTGAGAGGATGAGATTTCGAGTATTTTAAGTTTGCCCAGAGAATTTCTCATTAGCTGACTTCTTCTTGAGCATAGGAAATGATTCTCCCTCTCCAACAGGCTTTCAGAGTATCCCCCCAGATGTCAAGGGCACAGTCCTGCTTTCTACTAGTTTCCTCAAAAAGCAAAGTTTCATTTCTAATCATCTTGAGGAATGTACTGTTTTTCAGTAAGGATACATTCAAACGCCATCTCCGGCTTTTAGGTGTCTGTGAGAATTTAGTTAGGCAAAGGAAAACAGGTGCATGGTCTGAAATGACTATATTACCTATATTAGAGATAACAGAATATAACTGAAAGATTAGAAAATAATTGATTTTGGTCTCCAGAAATATTTTACACCCATACAAGAGGCTAAATCTCAAATGGCAACAGCTGATCTACTCTCTGTATTACATCTGGGCAGGGATCTATCAAGATCCTGATCTAGTATTTGATAAAAATCACCATCTCATATTATCTGAATATTCCCTAGCTCCAAGAGAAGTTGTGATATGTTATGAAAAAACTCTGGCCTATCTAAATTAGGTGCAGAAATATTACAGAGATACTATTACATAGCGGTCATCCGAGTCAGTTAGCACTTCTGTTTCATTAAAATTAATTGCCTTATTAATCAAAATGGAGATCCCTCTACTTTTGCCAGTTCCTGAGATTGAAAAACCCTTCCCCACCCAAGAGCACCTCAGCTTTAGGGATTCTTTCTTATTTAAATGTGTATTCTGAACAAAGGCTATGTCAACTGTAGATGATTTTAGATACGTCAAAATTTTCTTTTTTTAACAACATTGTTAAGCCCCTTAAAGTTCCAACTGGCCTTTTTTAGGTTAGTTATATCAGCCATGGAATAGTAAAGTGATCGTACATTGTGTATGCATTATGTATTTACAGATGGGTGACAAATTAAAGGGAAAACCGGTACAGGTCTGAATGCTTGACCCCTACAGTGAGGGGGATCTGGTGGCTCTATTATGCTGCTGGCATGGTTTGGGTCCACTTGACCCCTTAGGGAGAAGGGTCACTGCAAATCAATATAAAGGTGTTCTGAGTGATCACCTTTATCCTATATTATATGGTATATTTCTATCCTGATGGGAGTGGTCTCTTCCAGGATGACAATGCCCCAATTCACAGGGCACGAGGGGTCACTAAATGGTTTGATGAGTATGAAAATGATGTGAATCATATGCTATGGCTTTCACAGTCACCAGATCCCAACCCAATTGAACACTTATGGGAGATTTTGGACTGACATGTTAGACAGCGCTCTCGACCACCATCATCAAAACACCAAATAAGGGAATATGAATGGTGTTCAACCCTCCAGAAGAGTTCAGAGACTTGTAGAATCAATGCCAAGGCACACTGAAGCTGTTCTGGCAGCACGTAACAGCCCAACACCTTACTAGGACACTTTACGTTGGTTTTTCCTTTAATGAACAAACTATGTACAGACCCAGCCAATGTACGAGGGCTGGGACATGAAAACGTAAACTATGTCATAGACTGAACTCAACTTTCCATCAACCCACTAGCTTCATATCTGTAGTACGTCCTATCAGCCATATTGGGTGGAGAGTAATAAAACTTAAATGTGGTCTTTGTCGACCTCTACTGGATAGCGCTATAATAGTGACAGAATTTATCCAGGGAAACTCTGACATTCTGCTTAGATCAGGAAGTAAAAGCTAAATAAATAGCAGAAACAAAATATTAACAGGCTCCATTAGTATGTAACCAGTACAGATTACTAATATTTAAGATAGGGAAAGGAGCCCACCAGTTGGTATTCATTTACCCCACAGGTTATGTATTTAAATCAGCTCTCCTTGGTAATCTTTTTCCTGATGAACTCCAATGCTTCCTCAGGCGAGTTGATTCAATGACGTGCTCCGTTGTGTTTAATCAGGGAAGCGGAGTGTATATTCCACTCCCCTGTTCCTCAAATCAGTCTTCACTTGTTTGAAGGAGACCCTCTGATCCGTGATTTGTTTGCAGTAGTCTAGGAAAAACATGATCTCGGCTCCTTGCAATAAGATCTGTCCCTTCTCTCTGGCTGCTCGGAGTATCTCCTCTTTAACTTGGTAGTGGAGCATGTTGATCATGACGGGCCACAGCTGGTCCCCCTCTCTCTGGTCTTGTCTTGGTGGGAACTCCATGAGCTCACTGTATCTCCAATGATGGGAATTGGTGCTCCAGCATGACTGGAATCTCATGCTACAGAAACTGAATCATGTTATTCCAAATCATTGATGTGATCTTGTAGATTTTGCACTTCTTCTTGGATAGCTTCGATTTGTTGTTTGGATGTGTCAGCGGCGCTCTCTAGTGCAGCGACCTGTCCTTCAGCCTCTTCCATGTGGGAGCTTAATGTACTAATTTTCCCTTCGATGTCTTCCACAGTAGCCAATATTCCGCAGTATAGTCGTCAGTATTCTGTGGACACGTGAATTGCTCTTATCTCTGAGGCAAGAGTACTCAGTGTGGGCTAACACTTAACAAAGACGTCCATTTTCTTGCTAGCTTTAGCCAGCTGCATCGGTGGTGAATCTTTGAGACGCTGAGGCTTCTGGATTTCTTGATTAGGTATTGGTATTTTGATTCTGAAGAGATGATGAGCTATTCTTGTTGTTAACCACTAAGACTAAGACTGAGGTAATTATCAATGACTTTCCCGTGTCAGGTTTGATGGAGCAACTTTCTACACCATCATCTCCGCTGAGAGCCCACGTAACCTGCTTCATCTTCAATTCTAGCAAAGGTGGGCTTGATTAAAACTGTTTCTAAAAAAATAGTATCACTACACTTAAGCGCTGCGTGAATCTTTTTATTAAGCAATCATGAGTTTAATTTACTTGCCTTAAAGTGGCTGAAATAGATCAAAGGCCTCATTAATATAAATGAACAAATCATAAAAATGTTTGTCAGGAGCGGAGTCGTCTAAATGTCTTTTGACTTGAATGACACAGTTCTGATTGATTTGGTGTGATTAAACAGAGCTTAATCAGATTTGCATAGGTGATCACAGCAATCACATCAGCAGAACATTAGCCCTCCACACCTATCAGCTGACACAAATAAGCAGTGCAACTTCATCGCCCGGTGCTTTCTCCCCTGTTATTTCTAATTTACCACATGCACGTGACTTAATTTCAGCATTGTCTGATTTATGCTGCGTTCAAGTTCCTGAAGCACTTGCAAGGACAAAGGTGGGACAGTTTTAAACAAAGTACATTTCAAGGTTCATGAGTGTGTCCATATTTAATGCAAGTTTTATTTCTAACCTTGTAATCTACATAGAAAATATATCTGAGCATCCACTGGGTTAATTGAAAAGGGTAAATGCGAAAGTGTTCCTGCAATAAAATACTGTCCAATGATTTAGGATTAGATTAAAGATGAAACCCTACTACACATAATAACTGTTGCAGCTCTTAACACTGGTGATTTTCATGCCTGAACCTCAGTTAAAACCTTAGATACTCCTCTGTGGGTTAAGAAAACTATTATTGAACATTATTAGAAATATTCAGTTTATGAAGCCTTCTCAGAAACAAACTACATAAAGGCCTTTCAATCACTCTTGCTGGTTAGACCTCACCTCACAATTGGTGGAGCTATGCTGTCATGCGGGTGTTTAGGTCGTCACATCCTAACCCCAAGTTGCAACTACCACTCGAGGCTGAAGCCACTGTGGAAGTACCTTAAACTGCAATGCCACATACTAGTGATAGCGTTGGTCCGAGGTAGCAGGGTGTGTCCAGAGTATGAAAGGCAACACCCCGTACTCCTTATTTTGAAGGTCCTGGCTCCAAACAGACACGACCATAAGCAGCAACTCTGGGTTTCAAACCAGCTCCAATAGAAAACCAATAGGTGATGTCACACCTCATTACGTCCATCTTTATATACAGTCTGTGTTCCTAACAAGTACATAAAACAGTCTGTACACACCTACAGACTCTTGAGAAGCAGTGTTAATTTTGGCACCTGATTTTGGTGTTGTTCAATCTTAAAAAGTACCCTTTATGCAGTCCCCTTTAATAATTTGAGTGATGTTAGTTTTAATAAACAAAAAGACATTTTAGTTTAGTTTTCATCAGTCTCAATTTTTTATTTCTATTTAAAACATTTCATTCTTCTAAGTATTCTCAGGATACAGCCAGCTGTCACCATCTTTTATGTGTACAGTTACTATGGTTACCGTGATGTTCTCATTTATTGTGTGGTTAGTGGAAAAGCCACTGTTTACCTGTTTATACCAGACTTTGATGGTTCATGCTCACAGTGTATCACCCTGCTTTGTGATAATGCAATGGATTACCTCTCCTCAGTAATGGACCTTTTTTCACAGCAGACCTTTTGAATGGTCATAGTAGGAAAAGCACAGGTGGAGCTAATCATGTTAACGATGGCTCTGTTCCTCTTAAGTGTCCCAGTAAGCCAGGCCGATGAATGAACATGCACAATAGCAGGGCTCTAAAACTGACATATCTAACTGGAGTGAAGTCATAAATAATGTTATCAATTACACCTGTGCTTTTCCTGAAATTACATTAAAAATATCTACTGTGAACTACTTGAACAGAGCATTCTCACTTACTTGACATTATTGTAGCTACCTGTGCTCTCCATTGCAGAGCAGTTTAATCATTCAGAAGCTGTTTTCTTTCATAAACTGTTAATTGTGATACATTTTGTCACATTTTAAAATTTCAACCGTTACATTTTTGTTTCGTCAATTAATATCGTTTATCATAGTTTTCACTGACAAAACGAACAATGAACTGCTGGGAAGAGGCCTAATCAGACAAATAATTGAAGACACCTGTGTATTATAGGTGAACAAGGTTAAATAACCTTTAAACTCAAATATGCATGGTCATAATGCTTTTAACTGTCAGTAATTTTTTTTTTTTTGGTTTGTCTTTTTTGTGGTTTAGTGGTACTTAAATAACCAAGATTTAGTGGCATCTAGTGTTGAGGTTGCAGATTGCAACCAACTGAATACCCCTTCCCTCACCCTTTCCTTTCAAGTGTCTAGGAGAACTTATGGTGGCCATGAAAAACGCAAAAGGTTTGGTTTATCCATTCTGGGCTACTGTAGAAACATGGCGGTGCAACATGGCAGCCTCTGTGGAAAGCTACCCACTCCCAATGTTGATATAAAGGGCTCATTCTAAGCCAAAAGCTGAGTCCCAATTGTAGTGTTTTTGTCTGTCACCTGAAATTACGTTTGATAGTTACAGTCAAGTTTACAGTCAAGAGTGACAAAGTAAGCCTTGATCATGTATCAAAAAACTACCTCCTAGCAAGCGAGTGTGGGTATTTTAACAGGTGTTAAGTTCTTTTCTGAGGCAATTAGTTTTACCGTCAACACTGTGTCAAGATGAAGACGAGATGAAGTCCAAACAGTTAGTGTGACTGAGCCATGCTAACAGATGTGACAAGGACACCTCCACTTAGACAGACGCTCAGCTTCTTCCAGCATGGCTTTGAAAAAATACATGTGGATGTTGTCTTGAGAAGCCAGTCAGCAGCTTCAGAGGAGTTTGATCCCTCATCTCCAGCTTGATTACATTTTACATTCTGGGTATTAGTGTGCAATGCCAGGTTGAGATTACACTTTGACATCACAAGCATTACAGGCAATGAGTGCAACACTGGCTGTTACATCGCACCTTGTTTTCTGCATAATATTTAATGTTAGGGTAATGAGGGGCCAGGAGGTGTATTTTGCATAATGATATGTGATCATAAACTGCTCAGAAGACAGACGCATTAAAGGATAACTCAATTTATGCTTTTTATCATCTTTCCTTACAGTTATAGCATATCTATGTGAACGTACAGTACAACAGCCTGTTTCTGACAGAGCCTGAACTAATGGGCTGCATAAAGAGTCAGTAAGAAGTTTAAATAAGAATAAATAGATAAATAAGAAGTTTTGGAACTGTAAGTCATGCAAAGATATTTCTATATAGCCCCAGAATAAAGATATAGAACTAGAAATGTGCATGATACATCCTCTTTAAGACCTGACAAGCCTTTCAAGTTTGTGATTTTGTTGTTGAAACATGTTTCCCCAAAGATGTTCCCCTGCAAAGACAGGCAGTCTCGCATTGAAAAATATGATGATTCTTACAAAAAATAGTTCTGTGTTGACACTAATACTGTAACTACAGTATCATGCATGTTGCAACAGTAACTGCTGAGCACAGGAGTTGTATAGCTTCAGACTTAGACAGTACTGTGACATTGCTGCAGTGACCTGGATCACATTATGAGCCCATCTGACACTCTAAGTCGCTGCTGTGATATGTGAAGTGAGTCTAGGGGTTTAGTGTAATTTGCTTTAGTTGATGAAACACAGTGAAACCTGACAAAAAACTAAAATGAGAACAAAAGAAAGTACAAAAAAAAGAGAACATTTTAGTAGATAAGATAAAAACCCAAAGGTGCTTAATAAAAATTCACTGCTAATCATTTTTAATTCCTGCAGGGCTCGGCTCAGGTTTACTGAGCACTTATCATGTGATGAGACCTTTCTGGCAATTACCGCATTGTCCAATCTGAAAGTAAAACTAACCCTAAATTTTTGCAACTCACATCTGACCTGAGTGTGTGCTACTCAAAAGTTATTTGAATTTCTTTGACAGCTGGAGATCAGAGTGGGAGAGGTGGGATAGAAAAATGGAATCTGAAAGGAGAAAGGCATGAGAGAGAAACACACAGGATGAAAGAATCGCAACAAAACAAGTGAATCAGCAGGGTGCCAAGGTCACCCGAATGTGAGAGCGGCTGACTTATCCAGAGACAACGGTGGAGCAGATTGTGTGAAAGAGTGAAAAACTGAAGGTGAAACAGAATAGAATAAAAGGTATTGTGCACGATTTTGGTTCATAGAAATTCATAGAAAATATGTTTGTGGAACAGACGATAAACAATGTTCAGCTATTAAGCTAATTCGTACATTATATAAAAATGTATCTATTCTCATTAAACTCCCCAAAAACCATCACCCTCCTCTCTCCTCACCTCCCCTGCACTTATAACTCTCCTTCTCACCCCCCCTCCTTTTTTTTTTTTTATAAGTCTAAGAAATCCAATCATTTCTATATGTGTCAAACCTCAAGCTTGATCTCTCAAACAAAGGCGGGCGAATTTGATTTGAGCGAATTCAGGAGCTTTGTGCCAATGAATAAAACATTGCTTCTCCTTGATGTTACCCGGACTTATCAAGTCACAGATTCCCCCTTTGAGCTCGGTGGTGACACAGTGCAGGAACCCCTGTGCAGGATGAAACAGAAAAGATGAAGTTTCTACTGTATATCTTCAGCTTTGGCTGTGAGGATAGATAACTTGCACAAACGCCAAGATATGCATGTATACAGGACATCATGGAGGAGATTGACTTTTGATCAGTTTTTTGATGAATGATGCATTGAAACACATGAAAGAAAGAGAAAGAACTAAAAAGAAAGTTGATTTGTGATTTCATCTCATCTGTCATATACAACTTGTGCAAATCCCTTTGATTGTGCAAAAATCTGATATGTAGGGATTAAGAAGACTGTGCGGGAGTTAAACAATATATACATTCTTCTTTAATCCAGGCTCAGTGTGATTATTGACTGTATGTGTGACTTTCATGCATATTTAATTGTGCTGTAAGCTGCCTTGGGTCAAATTAGTAGTTGAAATGGGATTTACTTTTTCTTAAACTAATCAATCAAAGCTGGAATTAACAGCTTTTAGCTCAGAAATTCACAAAGTACCCTGACTAGGAATTATTCAAACTGATCTCTCAATTTCTGTCCTGCCCATTATGCAGTGGTGTGCTGCTATAGGTAGTTTTGCCACTAAGATGTGATGTGATGTGATGAAGAAAAACAGTTAAGGAGTAATATTGCCACTGGATTTCACTCCCATCCTTCCAAAATACTGACACTAAACTGCTATCATCTTTCTTTTTTTTTTTGATTCACTGGGTATTATAGAGTTATAGAGAGAATATAGGAGGAATAGATGAGAATAATAGATTAAACACAACATTGTAGATAATGAAAAGTACACAGCAAAATCAGTAAACACAAATGAACACTATCAGAAAACTTTAAAAGTGTCTGACGTGGGTCCAAACCACAACGTATTCCTTTTTTGAGGGAATACATTACAGGTCCCTTAATTTTATATTAATTTCCTGGAAATCATCTGTGTAATTTGCAGGTATTTTTAAGACACTGTACAGAAAGGATATTTGGCACAGATTACAAGAAAAATGGAAAAAAGGTTTAAGTTGGTTTAGTTGGTACCCACTCATATTTGGGTTCATATGTAGTTGTTAATTAGCAAAGACTCTTAATAAATGAGTTTAACAATTTGTTAACAGACAAAAATAGTTACTTTTTAGTGTTTAAAACTACAAACCATTGTTAAACAATATATTAGCATATTAGGTAGTTTTTTTAAAAATGCTTTAATGAGTAAGCTCCTATCAACGATTTGGGTAACAATTTACAGAACCCTTTCTTTCCCGCTGATTTCCAGGAATTTTTTCAATAATTTACAACTGCTGGTAACTATAAAATCTAATAACATTTCTTTGAAATGGTTATGTAATTTGGTAGTATATGGGAAATGTGGTCATTATAGGTGTTTAAGAAACAATGTATATACTAATATATCATTTTACACACAAAACTACATGCTGAAAACTAGCAGTTTTATGTCAGTTTAAGAATTGTTAAGGGTTGAGTTATTACGATTTTTTGGAAATAAACAACTGTGAACCCAAACATAATTGTTGGGTACTTACCAACTAAACCAGCAGAACACTTTTTTTCCATTTTTTCTTATAATTTACACCAAATTGCACCATCTCTTCAGTAGAAATGTCTTGAAGTGTTTAATACCTGCAAATTACTCAGAACATTTCCGGAAAATATGTATAAAATTAAAGGACCTGTAAAATAAAGTGTTACCGAGTAACGATTGACTCTTTGTATAGGTAAAATTCAATACTTCTCAACACTCACCACTGTTAGCTTTTCTCAACGTCAGCACTCAGTTTCATCTGTTAACTACAGAAGTGTTGCTTACATATTAACACTGTATGGTGTAAATTTGGTAGCATACAAATATTTTTAAAAAATCACATCTAATACAGTCAATATAAAGTAAACTATGCTAAAAGAAAGAGAATAAATCCATTAAAACATGCTAGAACTTCAACATCTTCAAGCAGTCCTCTAAACTCAAGTGCAGCTAGCATCCCTTGTATTCATCAGAGTCTGTTAGCATAATTAAATCAGGAAACACAAAGTGAAAACAGTCAACAACATGTATTACTAATGTATCTTTCATCATCTCTAATAATACAGTGGGCACTTGTTACTTATTTATGGTCAAAAGAGAATTACGACAGCCTTGGTTTTTGTGCTAACTGGTTCAAAAGATGTACTGACGTGCTGAAGTTGTGCTGTCAAACCAAAAAATCTAGAGTTCAAAATATTAACTTTGTAATATTGACAGTATTAATCAGAAAATTTAAAGAACTGCATGCTAGTAGATTGTTGTAGATTAGGCTATAAGCAGAAAACTGTTTAGCTAACCTTGAGAGACAACAGATAATGGTGTTAAATCACACCAAGCACACTGCATCAAAATACAGTGACTGTAGGCTTAACAGGAGAGGTGTGAACTACCTTTCCTTTCTCACCAGATGGCAGACTTGTCCTTAGCAGGCTTTTTCAGGCTTAGATACTGAACCTAGTCCACTCTCTACATTATTAATGCAGTTGGCATGTCTGACTACCATATCCACAGCACTAATGTGTGTGTGTTTCTGTATCAAGGAGAGAGAATATGAATGAGAGAGAAAGGAGGGATAGACAGAGCAAGAGGTGAACATTTTTTCCTCATGTGCTGTATTTATTTTGGAGGTCAGGCTTACCAGAAAACAGTGTTGGATTCATGAAACTTACATAGCCCTCGTCCCAAATTCACCCCACGGGAGACTGTTAAAGTTTCATTTCATCCACATAACAACTCAAATCTAACAAGTGTCAGAGTCTGAATGTGGGTTCACCTTTATAGTAAGGTTCAACATTTGGACAAAACTTTTCAAATCATCCTATTGTTCTCTACATTTTCTGATAACAATCTGCACACAATGATATGACTCTACACTTACAAATTGCGTGCAGTGCATAAGCCAAAGTCCAATTTTGTGTGCAGGTGATAGATCAAATTAACGCCGCATTTTTAACCGTCTCATTTAACGATGTTGGTTAGGTTTAGGCACAAAAACCACTTGGTTAGGGTTAGGGAAAGATCATGGTTTGGGTTAAAACTGTAAAATGTGGTAAAAATGTCTCAACATAACATAAAAAATCCTTGGCTAAAATGCCTGATGTGACATTAAAAATCTCTGGTTAAAATGCCCGGCGTGACACTGAGGATATCCGGTTGGTGGTCTCGAACAGTGCCCTCCTGCTGCAACAGATTATCTAGCCATCCAACCAACCAACCTCCTCCTAATAAGCAAAAAATCACCTTAAAAAAAGAAAGTCTTATTATATTGATATCACTTCTCTGGGACTTTGCCGTATGCACTGCACACAATTTGAATGTGTAAAGTTATGGTATTTGTATGCAGATTGGGACAGACAGGGCTGACATACTATATATAGTCAAGAATCTGCATTTACATCATTCTTGCAGCATAAGTCAGTGTGACTTTGCTGTTTAGTTTTCCTGATTAAAAGAACACCATCAAATCAAGTGAAGATAAACATTTTGCACAAATCAAATCATTCCAGTGATTAGTTGACCGAAAGTGCGAGAGGTGCCAGAGGGAGTAAACAAACAAGCATCGAGTGATTCTGAAAGACAGCTTTCCATTTAAATAGTACACAAAAGGTGGTAGAATTGAATACTTTTCTTGTGTAGTGTAGAATATGCAGGTCACATTGCTACTCTCGACACCCAACAAGACTCACTGCATCAAGCAAAGTTAAAGGGGTATTTCAAAAATGTAGTATTGCACTTCCATAAAGTTAGGTAACTCTTAAAAGACGGATTAAAAAAACAGAATGGTAAAAACCAAAGCAGCAGAGGCCATCCAGACATCCAGACTTTTAGCCCCTTGTACAGGTCAAGCTCTCAAAACACTGGATCCTACATCTCCCACAATGCAACTCAGGCTTGAAACCTAAAACCCCCAATTTTCATACTTCAAACCCAAAGTTTTAGGTCTCAAATCAAAGCCATAGAGCCACAGCAGACATAAAACTAAATTCGGAGGCTGTTAGTACTCCTTGTGACGAGTAAACTGAGCTTCATGTGTAAAATTGCCCCCTTTAAAGGTTAAAAAAGCTTGCCTGAGAGGTTTAATAACAATCATTACAGTATGTATTAAATTCTGGTTCTAAGAAAACACACAGCAGCCTTTAACTCTCCCTGTAGCTTTCACCAACTCTGTGTTTACTGCTCAAGGTTACGTTTTGGCATTCTACATCTTTTGTGTGAGTGTGTGTGTGTGTGTGTGTGTGTGTGTGTGTGTAGCTACACACCTGTATTTTTCACGCCGCTCACCTGAAAATGATTACTGCTTGCACAAATCAGAACTTCTTACTGTAGCCTGTGAAGTGAAAAATGTCCTGCTGAAAACGTACCACTCCTGACCAACCATCTTGTTTAGCATTTCCTTTGACTGCGCTGTGATTGGGTACTGGTTGCACCAAAAGACTGCACTACACTTAAAGGCTGTGTGAAAAATGGGAAAAAAGTGCTCTACTTTTCATGAACTCATGAACTAGTAAGGCGGTTGAGGAATTCATGTTAGTGTTGGGCCCTGTGCTGCAGAATATTTTTGAATAATCACATGCTAGTAGAAAGCTTTCTGTATGGCTCAGTTGGTAAAGCGTGACAGCAACACTAGCAGGGTTAGCGGTTTGATTCCCTCTGTGGCCAAGTGTGATAAAACTGTAAACACACATAGCACCAAGAGGTGATAAAAGCAGCCACCAAATGGTATATGTACTGTAGTGACTACTAATCCTCACTGAAACAGCAGTAATACATGCAGGACTTTCATGGTTTAGTATCAGTCTTGACTTGCACAGCAACTGAAGATCAATGAAGGTATAATGCAGCCTCGGCCCTTGTTCAAGGTAAAATATCAGCCCTATTAGTCCTGTCAAAAATACAGCTGCTACACGGCCCATTCATGTACCCTTCAGTGGAGACAGAGAATGAGAGGAGAACAAAAAAAAAATAACAAAAGAGGAGCAGTGTGGTTTGAAAGACAAAAAGGAAAGGTGCAAGAGGAGGAAAAATTAAAGCAGCGATGTGGTTGAGCGGTGGTGTTTCTAAAATGTAGAGGTAATGTGTAAAGGAAGAAAAGAAAAAGCTTGACTATAAGTTTTACAGTATTTAAGAGTGAAGACGGGAAAAGAGTGTGAATGAATGATGAGAACCGAGATGAAGAATGGTCTTTTGAAAAAGAAAGGCATTAATGAAAACCATTGTACATGTCAAATTGCCTTTTTGGCGTTTAGAGACTATTTCAAAATTTAAGCTGAAAGTGTGAATTATGGAAGGTGAATAGCAGAAAAGAAGAGGATGAAGA
The DNA here is from genome assembly GCF_910596095.1 of Thunnus maccoyii. Taxonomy (NCBI): domain Eukaryota; kingdom Metazoa; phylum Chordata; class Actinopteri; order Scombriformes; family Scombridae; genus Thunnus; species Thunnus maccoyii. The sequence goes on along the minus strand of NC_056554.1, from coordinate 14,636,115 downwards.
GGTAAGAGATCAGGCTGACTTCATATTAACAGCAGGTTAAAGGCAGGAAATCCTAACAGGAAAGGAAGGAGAACAAAGGGGTCAAGAGAGTAGAGTGTCCTTATATTGCTCCCTCAAGTACCTCCACTATATTTCCGCTCTTCTCTCCACGTGAGTGAAGGTGACCATGTTTGCTCTCCAGCAGTAAGCAGCCCGTAGGGAAGTGGATCCTCGACCCCCACTACCCTTCAAGGAAATAAATAACAAAAAAGAGCCACGTTCCATTTAATTTTATTGAAATAACATGAGCAAGAACACGAACTGTACAGTATGTTTCCTCTCATCTTTACACGAGTGGCTGTTGTTACTGCAAATGAAATAGTTTTTGGATACAAAGGACACAAGGCTCTCCTGCATTTGTAAGGTTTTCTTGGTTTTTCAGTTTAAATGATGAATATCAACTGTTTTTTGTTTTTATCCTCGTCAAAAACATATGTCCATCTTGAACTTAAAGCTGCTGTAATCACTGTAGTTCCCCTTAGTTCCATTGGATGTCTTTAAGCTCATTGTTTTGGTTTTACAGCCTGCAACTTTAGTGTTTTAATTTACTCTCACCGCTCTTATCAAACAGGCCGCTGTTTTCACACATTTCATGAGGTTGTATCATGCGTTTTATATACTGTTACATTGTCAGTTAAACATGGTTGGAGGTCCAAAACTTGAGATAACCTTGTAAAAATGCTCGGTTTGCAAAGTCACTTCTACTTCCCCATCAAACTGACATCAGATCGTTGGCGCCTGCTCACAAACGGCCGTCCAATCCATAGTCTTTGTTGCTAAAGTGGTTCCCTGGGCTGTTCCCATTGTCCACTTAAGCTTTTGAACTGTAAATCATGGAAAGATATTCCAGTAGAGCTTCAGAATATACATTTAGACCTGGAAATGTGCATTATAAATCCCCTTTAACCATAACTGCAATCTTTCCCTACCCTTAACCAAATAGACTTTTTGCCTAAACTTAACCAAACCTTAACCTAGTGGTGGCAGAGAGAACAGTCATACGTATCATTTTGCTGGTTATTTGTTAATGGTTTTGAATGGCATTGACAAAGAATGTCATCCTGCCCATTGGGATGGGATCTGAACCTCAGATCAGGAAATGCTTATATAACTTTGCAAGACCATGACAAATGAAACATTTTGTGGTTCAGGACTTGTTGGGTCATGCACGTTCCCCCTTCAATGCCTCTACACCACACAGAGGGGACCGGCCCCACAGTTTCAGAGCTGCTGATATAACAGAGAAAGACTGAACAGAAGCTGGAACATTGTGCACACTGCATGCCATAAGAGTGATAGCATGCTACAATAGCCATATGAGCCTTAAATGTATGCAAATACAAGTGCAAAGCACTATGTTTATGGGTGCGTGAACATCCATTCATAAGATATATGCGATTTACCGCCTGCATTTGGCTCTTATGTGTCTATTCACATGGCCTATGCATGGGTATCCATTTATAAGTTCTGCTATTATGTTTTTCTTCGTCTGTGTTTATTGTTTTGAGCTTGCTGCCCTGCATTACCGTACTTGCTCTGCATTATTTCCATAAAACCAGCCCTTAAATCATTCAGGAAGCCTATTCAATTTCAAAAGCGAGCACCATTGAGGTAATTTAGGGGCTCATGTATCGACCCACTTAGGATTTCTACATCCCACTTCTTCCTATTCTTCATATCACAATTGTTATCAGCAGTAGACACTTAGCTGAAGACTAGAAACATACAGGAAATACACTCAGGTCTAATGAAACCAGTGTAATAATATGGAAACCACTTCCAAGACCTTTTTTTATTTGACATGACAATCGATACCAGAAAATGTCTACATTCATAGGAAAGTATATGAGGGGCAAATTAATGTGTTCTTCTTTCACAACATGCCTGGCACTACCTGGTTTGACCAGATACGGTAAGAATATACTACTGAACTAAGAAAACTGTAAAAAAATAAATAAATCTTCAACTCTACAGTTGAATGGATAGTTTCATTTCGATCTGACATACAGTGCTATATGGATGAATGAGATGACTCCACAAAGACTATTTCACCCAGTTCTGCTTTCCCACCTCTGTGTGTGGGGAAATGTGAACACTGACATCTGAATGTACATTTGGTTTGTCACTGGTTTCATAAAAGACAAGTAATGTAATACCACCGCATCAGGAGGATGGCATCTTCATCACTTGGACCACTGGACTGTTGCTGAGAATTTGAAGTCTGAAAACTACAAAGAGGTCTCACAACTAGATCTTTCTTTTTTTTTTCAGTTTATCTACTGTATGCTTGTTTTGCAATACAAAATGCAACTTCCCAGTTTGTGTCCTGACACTTTGATGATGACCTAATGTTAGCCACGGATTCGAACATGTCTGACATTGGTGCTTTGTGTCGCAGAGTCCTTCCTACCCTCTGTGAACACCTTCTGTCCATCCTCCCCGGTGGCATATGCTTGACTCACAGCTCTTGCCTCCTCTGTAAAATTGCCTCAGCAGCATATTGTGGTTTATACAATAATGGCTGAACTGTGGGCTGTGATAAAATGTGGAGGAAATATGTTGTTGTCCATTAAATATTCAACACTGGCATCCGGCTATACAGCCAGTTTGGCAGATTTTGGAGGTAAGTAGAACTGACTGCTGAGTCGCCTACACACCAGCCTTAACTGAAGGTGTCCCATAAGCAGCTCTGCTCTCAAATTACCACACTTTCTGATTTAATTTATTTCAGATTTGATGTTTATATGCAGATCTCCCCTCAGTCAGGGGTGAAAACTTGTCACCTTATGGTGAAAATACGTTTTAAATCCAAAATAGATCATTTGTGTGATTTGTGTAAATCTGATGAGTTTTTGAAATTGCTGCTGCCTGGTGTGGTTGGTTTTTCGGCCACTCACACCGGCCACTGCCCTCAAGTAAATGCAATTAAACAGTCCTTTTTTATTTTAGCTCAACTGATATCTCTGAGCACAGTGGCACCAAACGTGAAACATTTGACCCCCCTAGAAGGTCCAAGGTCCACCCACCACAGTCTCACAATATCCTGTGGGAAACACCAAACTATTGTATTGTATAGTGGATGCGATGCACTTTAATACAATTTTGGACCCGGCTCTGTGCGCTTGAATGTTTTTTTTTTTTTAAGTGCCCTAAACTTATGTTCCCCTTACATTACTTTTGTAGCAGTAAGATCACATTAATTCTAGGGTGAGTTTTTCCCTACACCTTCATGCTAAAATTGACTGTAAACCCACATTTTAAAGCAGATATTTAGATAAATTTCTCCCTGCCACTGGACCCTTCTATGGGGATTCACATCTTTGTCACTTTTTTCACCCCTGATGAGTCAGACTGTATTAAAATGGGCTGAGAAAAAGAATCTGTCACTTTTCCAAAACCTGTAAACCTGAAAACCAGACCTACCAGTCATAAATCATCTTCTCAGTTCTATTTAAAATGTTTTCTCAGTCTCTACTCAGAAAAGGCTCCCATTCAATATGTCTCATCTACAATAAAAGACCATATGAACAGTTCTACAAAGATGAAAAAGGTAAAATTATAAAGGATGACTGATAAAAAAGAAAGGCTATAGGGTCCAGAGTCACTGCCTGTATTAAAAGAATATAATTATCAAACAATATTTATAACAGATGGCAACAATAGAAAACCATGAAGGTCATTTTCAAAGTACATCTAAAGATTATTGATCTAAATGGATGGACTATGAGACAAAAAAGGTAGAGGTGATAATAAACAAACCAGGTGCTGTTCTGGACAGTTTCAAACATCCTTACTTCTCAACGGAAACTTATGATACATTTTTTAAGAAACTCATGAGGATGCATTTCTGTCCACTGTCAGTTCTGTTGAAGCAGATCTTGATTTATCATGAATTTGCCAGCAAACATTTATCAGATATTAAGGTGACAATATTTATGGATTTGGAAACATTTCCAAAGTTTTACTTACACTAGCCTGATACTGAAGCTTAAGATTTTATGCTTTTTAACCTTAATTTATTTCCCTTGCAACACCAATTACATATAATTACTTAATCTTAAAAAATATGGGTATGAATAGATGACACAAACAATTGCTTGAATACAGTAATATGATACCTTACCTTAAGGAACATACCTTACTATACATTTCCAAATTCTAATTTAATATTAACATAAGTTTGAAGATGATTTCAATTGTGCTATTTCTATTATTATTGCCATTTCCACCTCCATTTCATAGCCTTAAAGAGGATGTATCATGCAAATTTCCAGGTCTATATTTATATTCTGGGGCTCTACTGGAATATCTTTGCATGATTTACAGTTAAAAAAAAAAATCCTTATTTATCTTCTGGCTCTTTATGCAGCCCCTCAGTTCAGCCTCTGTCTGAAACAGATTGCTTTAGCTCCTGTCTCTTCAAGGACCGCCTCCCAAGGAGCCCACTCTGTTCTGATTGGTTGGCATCCAGAAGCTTCCGGCAGCTCTGGAGGCTACGTAAACACAGTTGTAACAGGATTTTTCTCATTCTTTACTCAAAATATAAACTTCTGAAACATATCCATACATCTCTCAGCCAGAATCCCATTCGAAATATGCAAGTGGACAACCCATGGAACAACCTTGAATGGATGGCCATTTGTGGGCATGCACAAACAATCTGACGTCATCACAATGAGGAAGTAGAGGTCACATTGCAAACCAAGCTTTTAGAGCAAGCTGAAGCCCTGGCTTTTGACTTGCAGGAAGCATTTACATCATGGTTTGGACCTTTGACCATGTTTAACATCCAACATCATAACAGTATAAAAATAACACAAAATCAAAAAAGTACGATATATCCCCTTTAAAAAATCAGTGAATATGAATAGATGACACAACAACTGATTGAAAAGAGTAATATGATACTTCACTGTAATAAACATAAATAAATATTGTACATTTCCAAATTCTAATTTAGTATCTAAATAAGTTTGAGGAAGATTTCAATCCTGCTATTTCTATTATTACTCCCATTTTCCACCTCTATTTCACAGCTTTAATACAATCAGCTCAAGTGTGTGAATCTTCAGATAGAAATTTAGATGAAAACATAATTTTTGAAGATCCAGCTCTGAAAAATTCAATTTTATACATTATACCAGTTAAGTAAATAATGCTATGTTGGTAATGACAAAGTAATTGTACATGAACCCTTTCAGGAGGACAAGACTGAGCGAATAGCAAAACACACAGGACTTATGTCGCAGCAGGGTAGAAGAACAGGTCGCAGCCATCTAATGCTACAAGACAGGTCAGGACAAATTACACAGAACAGGGCACAAAATGATCTATTGCACCCTTATACTTTTTTGAAAAGTGCCTTTCAAGAGGTATGGCCTTGAGAAACTTCTATCATCTGTTCTAAAACACAGAGATTAGTTACTGAGCTGTGTTTAGAGGTGGGACGAGTCCTCGTTTTTAGATTACAGCTCATCAATGTCACTAATCCTTACAGTTCCCGGTGGCAAAGAGCAATGATAGAGGCTAAACTGGGCCACCTACAACCATGATGGAATCAGGTTGTTACTGTGGTGGCAGCTACACTTTTACTTTCTCCAAGAAAAAAAAAACAAAAGTATCATTCAAAATACACATTTGCACAAGTAGATTTTTGGATAAAAGTTAAGCTGTTTGGTGTTTGCTGTGATTTTTACAGAGAGAGTCAGCATGTTTAACATTCTGCATCAGATAAAATTGTATTTTTGCATTCAGTAAGGCCTGCTACAACTATCTGCAAGCACATGACTGCTAAGTATACCCCAGCAAAATTAGTTGTGATAAGACATTATCATATGCATAATATGCAGCGTGACAGCAAAATGCCAGAGTGTGACTGGTGTGTTTTATAAATCAAGTTTAAAACAACCTACTGTGTAAATGAGCTGACTAAGCTAATATCTAATACCTCTAAATACTGCTGTTGTCAGGGAGAACATCAATATGGAGCGGAACTAGGAGGAAACACAGACCGGAGAAAAAGAAATGGGTAAAAAATGAACGTAACTACAGTAAGTGGAAGAACCAAGCAGCATGAGAAAAAGATGGACTCGGCGGCAGACGGAGAGCAATGAGAAAGAACAATGAGAAGAAACAGAGATAAAGGGAGCGTGAGAGGGGGAGTCTAGTGACAAAGAGGGATTGCGGCAGCAGTGGGAGAACAAAGTTTGTCCACGAGAGGGAAGAAAAGGGAGGACGTGACAATGAGAATGCAAGTGTGCAAGTACAAGAAATACATATATCATTCTGAGGAGCAAGAGGGAGGTACAGGGAGATGGATAGAGAACTATCTAACCAGGTACAATGCTGCTTTCCAGTGAAGAGTGGCTGACATTTATCAAGCAGCATATTGAATAGAAACCTGAGGACATTAGCGACCGATCATACTGTGTGTTTTACTAAACAAGACCCTTCTGAAGACATTCAAGATATTCTCCTGTCAGTGTGACATTGATAAACATGATACTATGTTATTTTTTACAAAAACATAGACAAAGACACATTAAGGTATCATTGATGCAACACAAAATTCAGCCAATTACATTTGGTTGTAAAGCTAAAGCACCAGCAGTTTCAGACATGCAGTTGCAGTCCAAACTACGCCACCCATCAGGAAAGAAAATAACAGCAGGAGCAGTTCAGTGCTGCAGATGTGGACATGCTGATGTGCCAAGGAAAACAATTTTGACAATTAGTTTTACAAATGCAGATTTTTTGTGACATGGTTTTATGGTTGGTTATCTGTGTCTCTCTGTTCACCACTTTGGTTCAGTCTAAAATATCTCAACATGGATTGCCATGAAATTTGGTACTAACTGAGTTGTATATTACATTGATGATCTTTTATCTTTTCACATGTGAGTTTTCTTGGGGGGTTTATTGACATGACTGATTTCCAGTTAAATTTCTAATTTGATCTTTTGTCAAGATTTTTCTCTCGATTTGTTCATTAGAAGTGCACATGTGAGGATAAATATTTGCAGAATTTCATTTTAAAATGAGATTTTCACTAAGTAATATAAGAAAATGGAGGAGAAAAACAAGAACAAAAGTGAAGTCAAACATGGCATGAATGAACTGGTACATGCTTGCATGAAAGAAAAACCAAGTGTAAAAGCTGCTCACTTTATGAGGTACATAACATCTTTACAAAATACCAACTTTTGTGCATTAAGTCTGTTTTTGTGGAGACACTGAACGATGCATTTCAAATTATATTGACCCCAGATGTGTCACTTAAAAAGAACACTTTGACTACACGTACTGTACTACTTAAAAGTTTATTTGGAGCACATTGTGTTGGATGCTGAAATGGATTTTTTTTTTCTCTTAAGAACAATTCAGTCAGCGATTTCTGCAGTCTGTAATTAGGATCATGTTCCTGGGAAGAAAGGGAGGGTTGAGCATATGACCTTTCAGTTATGGGATGGCCTATAGTGGTCAGACAGTGTTCTTATTCAAGTCAAATCAATTTTATTTATATAGCACCAAGTTACAATAGAAGTTATCTCAGGGTGCTTTTCACATAGAGTAGGTCTAGACCGTACTCTTTAATTTACAGAGACGCAACATTCCCCCATGAGCAAGCACTTGGTGACAACGGCAAGGAAAAACATATGCCTTGACTGGTTGGATTGAGAGAGAAAGAGGGAGGGAGGGGGGAGAGAGACACAGAGAAGCAAAGCAACAACAATAATAACAATGACAACAATAAAATAATAAAAACTAATGACAACTAATAATAATAGTGGTAGCAGTGGTCGTTAAGCTGGACCATGCTTATTAAATGCTGAGACAAAAATATGAGCTGGAAATGCTGAGTTCTCTTTTTTTTTGCTGTTTACTGGTCTTATTGCCTTGCTCATTCAAGACACATGGCCATAGGGATCTAATTTAGGGAGCACAAGTTTCTTGTTTGAGTTCAAACTAACTTTAAGGTAATTGTGACACATGGAATAAATGCACAAGCTTTGCCTGCATGGGTCCCAAGGGCCCTGACTCACAGGAAAATGTGTTTATTGTCTGTGTGCTAGAGTATTAACATATGTACAGCTGTTTTAGCAACTGTTTGCATCAGTTTTCTCTTCAGATCAATCAAATAGTGGAAGAATAACCTGATTTAATCCTTTTCCTAGTTTTTTAAAACTGTATATAGCTCTATTTATTTAGGTGCAGTCTGTTTGCACCTTTTATTGTGATTTTTACTTGAAGAAAAACTGGTTTTGTCAAGATGTACTGACCTTAACTGGCCAGTTAACCCAACACACAAAAAGATATAATTTCTCACTTAGCCTTAGAGGTGTTAAATCAGTTTTAGTTTAATTTGCCAAGCTTTTAAGATATCTGCCTCTGAGATTTCTGCTGGCACTCCAGTACAATAGAGATGAACGGAATTAATTTTATGGTGCTGAAATCAGTGAAAAATTTGAAAAACATCAACAGCAACATCCGTTTCCAGAAACAATGATGTTACTACTGAAACAGTCTCTATGGAAAATGATGATGATTCATACTGTTAGTGTCTGAAAAACCTCTCTGTCTCTGAATTTTTCCCTGTCTCTCTCTCTGGGAGGGAGAAGGGTGAGATTGTCACAAGTGCTTGATACAGTTGATTAAGGGGGACAAATCATTTAAATGTGAAATAATTGGGGGTGGCACCTCTCCTTGCCTCCAAGTAAAATTAGACCTTACAGTTACAATTATAAGTAAAAATAGGAGTGGGCATCAAAAAGCAGTTTAAAACCTTTGAAAAGTGAGAGATTTACATCAGAACTGCAGAAATGCTTTTCTACTGTTACCAACGTCTCTTATTTCTAATAATTTCTCACACCATCATTATTAAACATTTTACTGTAAAGCCACTTTAAAGTTTTTTCTGTGAATGTGAATTTGTACTGTAGGACAGTTTCCTAGAATAAAACGAGTCACTAAATGTAAAAATTACCAATGTTGAATGGCACTGAGGACGGTGTGTTACTGACATTTCAAAGGTATTATCAAAGGCTAATGCACATTTCATATACTGATTACATTATAGAAAAAAAACAACCCAATGACCTTTGTCGTGCATCTTCCTCCTCCTCCTTTCTCACCTCTCTTGGTTCATCTTTTTGTGTGCTCTAAAGCAGCAACGGCATTAAATAATCTTTAACAAAGTACGGATCGGTAAGTCCTCCACCACAGCGATGCAGGTAAGTCCCCTTCCCGAAAGTCCACACACAGGTTTCTCCAAGAGCAATTAAAGAGCGAGTGGGCTGTGACATATTCTGATTATCTCTGACAATATCGTACTGCTAGATAACTCCAAACACTGACAATTTATGAAACTGCTCTATTCATTAGCCTTCTTCCAAGTATAGTCCTAAAAGCGTAACTTTGACTGATTCAAGAATCCTCTGTTGAAACTTTGATTACACCCTTACAAATTATGTAGTCAGTGGATAAAAAATAATTACTGGGTTTGACTTCTACAGTATAGTCCTATTTTTTTTAAATCTAACAATCTACTAAATGTAATTTCAGTCGACCTTGTAATGCTAAAATGTATGGCTGTGATGTGCAGGCTACAAATTATCTTACTGATTTTTAGCAGGATGTAAGTATCGTCATTACTAATTAGCATTAAATTAGCATTCTCTGTGTTCATTAAAATGCAAACATTCCAGAAGTCTTTTGAAAGTTGCCAATTAGCCGTTAGATTTCAGTTTTAATAGAGGATTTCGGATTACTTTCGTTTGACTCATGTCAGTGCTTCTGACCTATTTTTGCAGAACAGGTGGAGACTCTATAAATTGGTTTCAAATCTTATTTTATGATCTTTGAACCTGGGGAAATTGAAAATCATTTGGTCAAGTGGAAAGATATATACAGAGGATACATAACATAAGATCACCTTTCTAATTCTGACTTGCATACCCAGTTTGGCACAGTCCATGTCTCAGTTTGCTCAAGGCTTAAACACCCTTAGATTTATTTCTGAAATGTCCTGTAATCGCCTTACCTTCATTTGCATCTGCTAATAAAGAGATGAAAGGTTTTGATAGATGAAATAAATGAAGAATCACAGCGTTAACCCGGACTGTGTATTTTGGAACGAAATCCAAACCCTGTTTTCCATTTGACTCTCCAAACAACATCACAATCTAATGCAAGTTCCACACAGTTCAAAGCAATGTACCGAATATACCGCAGGATCACAGTTAACAATGTAAGTACTGAAAGTGAGTTCATTTTACGGAGTGACATTTCCAAACTCTCCTTTAGAGAGGCCCAATTTCCACAGCGATAAGTAGACAACTATAACCCAACATGTGGGCCCAGCCTTCCCGAGCTGTAATGAGTTTAAGTCCCTTTCTGGCCGACTGTGCTCTCATTGTTTGATAGCAGTGTTATCCACACTCACTTACCCTTTCTCTTAGGCACTGCAGGGCCTCGGGGACTCAGCTCGTTCTGTGTGTTTACCAATTCCCACAACCCAGCCTGGACTCTTGGGGCGTCTCTTGGAAATTACATTCCGTAAGGTCCCCGAGACTGTTTAGCTGGCTGGGTGATAATAATTGCAGGGCAGGAAAAATCAGAAGTAGAACAACTTTCCACACACAGTACATAAAATGCTCCTGAATGAAAATATACACTATGAAACAGGTTTAAACAGCAAAGGTACATTCAGTTGTACAAGATGTTGTATTCATGTGTAATGAGAATATCATCATGAATTATTGTTACTTTATACCTGCATTAACAGATTTTTTTTGCATGTAAAGATGAGTGATTCTGATTTATGAGGGAACATTTAAAAGAAATGTGATTTCATGCTAGCAAGGCTAGCAAGATTTGGGTGAGCAAGATACATTTAGATAGTATCAGAACATGTTAAACTTGCATCAGTTTATTTGTTTAGCCACTTGGGGGCAGCATAAAAAAGTACAAACTAAAAACACAAACATAAATTATCACATTTTAGGTTGATAGGAACTTGTTTATTTTTACTTCTAGCAGATACAGAGCAACACTAGCATTCATGTGGAGTTGTGTCTCTTGCCACCTGGTGTAAGCAAGTCCAATATCCACCTGTATGTGGCTCTATGTGCTGTCCACCAATTCCTAAGAGAAATATATGGTCCTCGGAAACTAGTTTGTATGCTCAATAAAAAAGCTAGCCTCCATTCAAGTCAAGTCAATTTTATTTGTATGGCCCAATATCACAAATCACAAATTTGCCTCAGGGGGCTTTACAGTCTGTACAATAATACAACATCCTCTGTTCTTAGACCCTCGATTTGAATGAGGAAAAACTCCCTAAAAAATATGGAAGAAGTCTCAGGAAGAGCAACAGAGGAGGGATCCCTCTCCCTGGACAGACAGACATGCAATAGATGTTGATTGATAGATGATTATAATGGATTTATAATATATATGAAGAATATGATCAAGAGGAAGTCAAGCAACTTCCAGGTGCCGCCAAACTGAATAATGGTTGACAAGATAGTTGCTAACTTCTTCCTCTGCCGTTTGGTGCTGGGCAGGTATCGCACAGTGGGTGTATCAGAGCCTTTTTGCTTAAAACAGCTGCCAGCTGTGGCCAGAAAAGGACATTGATGAGAGCGGTGAGAGTAAACAACAAACAACAAACAAAAATGAGCTGAAAGACGCTGAAACGATCAGTAGAGCTGAGTGTATCTGCAAAGTTAGCTGATAATTCTCTGTGGGTTTATCACTACAAGCAAACCCCTTCTAAGGGAAGGTAGTAATTTGGTCATTTGTTAATATATAAATATTGATCATAGCAGCTTTAATGTCAAATTTTGAGTTCACAAATCTTTGTGTACATTACCATTTACAAAACTAACAGACTTACGAGAAGCGCTGACCTGATACCCTGCAATTGTAAGGCCAAATACGTTTCTAAACCCAACTATAGACAGTTGAATGGCCAACTTAATCTTTGGACTCCACCACATTTCTTCACATGAAATGCCAAACGTCTGTCTATTTGACCTATCTCCCCACTCTGAAGAATACAATGACTGACTGACTGCAGAAGCCAAAGGTAAGGAAAGAGTGTCAGGAGAGGGCGGGGAGAGGCTGATAGAGCAAAAGGCCATTATTAGACTCATTCTGCATTTTTGGTGCGGAGCGACTCTGGAAATTGGAAATGTGCGCCCTGGCAGCTACCGATAGGAGCCCTTTCAGTGAAATAAATAAACCAAAAATAAATAGATAACTGCAGTTATTTTTAAATTAAAACAATCAATCAAAGGGAGGGGGAGAAAAAAAAAAAAAGCAGGCAGAGTATGCTGAGACGCTGCGGCGAGGTTGTTATTTCCACACCTGTGGAAGGACATAGCTTAGGCGTGTGAGCAAAGCTGAATATGAATGCAGTCAGACATATTGGACACTAGCCATTATCTCCTACTCTGTACAGTTGTCGGGAGGCTCTTTTAATTTTGATGCAGTAAATGTCTCCACTCACTGACATGTTGTGCTGATACATACATCACGAATTATGTGCAATAGCGAAATGCATTTTGATCCTTTACTCAACTTAGCTTATGAGATTCCTTGTCATATTTCTTCACTTATATGTACCTTTTTTTTCCAATAAGCGGTGCAACATTTATGTATGAGTTGACGCTGGATTTTAACAAAGGTTTACTGGAATACCTTTAAGCTCGCCTCTGCGGAAAACGTGTTATACAGACAGGCTGAAGGGTGGTGGGATCAATTTTACCATATAAAGCTGCATCTACTTTGCTATAATGGAGTCCCACATGTGACCTTATCACCCTGTCACACATTCACCATAACAAGGCAGATGATGTTATTGTAAACAACTGATATTGTTAGTCCCCTCAGCTTCCTGTCCTCTCCATTCAGCGCAGGCCTAATTAAGGCTGGATTTAGATGGTGGCATTTGGGTTTGTGTGGGCTGAACGATGCTTTCTGGTAAATGACCACATCAACGTGATGATTCCTCTCTGTCTTGCCCCCCCCAACCCCTCCTCTTGCTCTTCTTTCTCCCTTGGTACACTCTGTTTCTCTCTATTTCCCAGATGTGAGGGCCCCCCATGCTGTGGCCTCTCTAATTGTTATCATATTTTGTCATCTGCGGCCTGTTATTTTAGCCAGCGGTTAGGGACGCATATAAATATCCACTGATGTTTATTGAATGTCAAAGGCCACTGGGCGGCTGATTGATTTTGACCCCTTTTCAGTGATGTCAGAATGTGATTTGTTGCCACATCATGGCAATCTTAAAAAGCTATTTTCCCCGCCAGTGGAAATACTAACTATCACTCTGAGAGGAAAGCGAGACTTGGATAAGTCTGGAATTAAGATTAATGGGCATTTTAGAAAGCCTGCCAGAAACTATGAAGATTTCTTTTTTGGATACATTTAAAATAGAAAGGGGAATGTCACAGACGGTAATAATTAATAGATTTTGGCCAAAACACTGGAGAAAGGGCAAGGCCTTCGTATTTGTAAAGGTGTGTGTTCAGGCATGTAATAATGGAGAGCTGGGGCTTTCAGCACATGAAAAAGAGTTTCCACATTTGTACTACATGAGTCTACATATCCTTTCCTGGTTAACATTAGAATATTCAATAAACTGACTGTAAATAAAAGTGACATTAATATTTTATCATCATCTTTGCGATGTCTATACGAAGAGATCTATATAAATAGAATATAAATATACATGATGTGTTATATTGCAAAACTCAAAACATCCGTCTATTCAATCTCTGAAAATTATTCAGAATCTATTTTTAGATCTTAACAATTAGAGTTTTGTCCGTAAGCCTGTTATTTGCCATTGATGCAATGCAACTAAAGTGACACAGACACTGTACAGTTTCAGCCTGTTTTTAACCCCTGAATCGGTGGCCTCCAACTCAATTTAAAGGTTACATATCATTGCTTTTTGTGATTTTCTTATTTTTTACTGTTATGATGTTGGATATCAAATGTGTACGTAAAAATGCTTCCTGCAAGTCAAAAGCCAGGGCTTCAGCCTGCTCTGGACGCTCTGTTTCCAATGTTACCTCTACTTCCTCCTGGTGATGACATCAGAATGTTTACACATGCCCACAAACTGCCATCTGTTCGTAGCATTTGTTGCTAAGGTTGTTCGACGGGTTGTTTGCATTATCCACTCGCATATTTCGGAATGGATTCTGGCTCAAACATGTATGGCTATATCTGAGAAGTTTCCATTTCAAGTAAAGAATTACCGCCAGTAGACGTGGCTTCTGGAAGCTAACCAATCAGAACAGAGTGGGCTCATCGGGAGGGGGGCCTTAAAGAAACAGGAGGTAAACTATACAGTAAATATAGTCAAGTTTATGGAAGGAAGAGGAGAAAATATAGACAACGTATAAACAATACTACCAGTTTCTGTTCAGGTAGAATAAAATAGAAGGTGTGATGGATCCTGGTGTTTTCACATTTTCTATTGCAGTGCCTGCACACAGACCAGTCCAGTCATCAAAGGGCAAATCAACAGTGAACCACAGAGGGCAGATGTTTTCTTTCTGACAGCTGAAGTCACCTGCTTTGACATCACTGATAGATACTCCACTGACAGCAGAAAGGTCCATCAGGACTTTGGACAGCTTTGTTTCTTCAACTTTGATGCCTTTCCGCTTCTTGCCTTTGAAAATATCATTAAGGCCAATCAATTCTGCAGCACAGTGGCAAAGGTATGACACCACAAATCCAGAGGAGCTATTACCTGCTCATCCACCCACGTTGTCGCCTTTTCCTGCAGACGGCAATATAAGGGGGAAGACCAAATGACATTTTAGAATACAGATTAATGAGCACAAGAGTGTCGAAAGAAGTGAAGACACGCGACAGAGGTCAAGCATGTAATGACTGACCTTAAATTCAGTGGTATCCAAAAGAGTGTGTATGTGTGGGGGCATTCCAAGTAGCCTGTTACTTTCGAAAGCCTTCAAATTTTATTTACCATCTGCCATGTTTTTCAGTAGGCATTTCCTTATGATTTAATGTCAGCTGTTAGTGTTTGATTTGGTGGTTTTTATAGCTGTGATTTAATGGCTGGTATATATGCAGTATAAAACTTTTACTAAAATTTACTTTGACCTTAACTGAAATTTAAGATCTTCACTGAAAATGTGAGATTACTGACACTTACTTATGCAGAAGAGACTATCTCGTGTAGGTTTTTGTTTCATCCAAACACTAATTTCACATTTTGGTTGAAGATTTGACAACCAGAGAAATTACCTGGTGCAGCCTTTGGGAAAGAAAGCCTGCAGACTCTGTGCACTCCATGTTTCATTAGTTTCTACTTTTTGTGCAAAATATTTGTATTTTGGGAGACCATGACTATGTGATAATGGTCATGTAATGTCTGCCAGGTGGTCACGAGTTGTTTTTTTTTTTTAACACTGGATTTATTTAGAGAGTAATATCTCATTGAGGACCAATGAAATACTCCTACACACATTGGAAAATACACTAAACCGGGACGGTAGGTGTCAGGAGAGTGTTTTTCTATGCTACTGTAGAAACATGCCGGTGCAACATGGCGGCCTCCATGGAGGATGACCTGCTCCCTATGTAGATATAAAGGGCTCATTCTAAGGTAATGTTAACACAGCAATTCTTATTTTAGGGTGATTATTGACTGAGTAAAACATACTTATGAATATTATATTAAATTTCTGCTAAATCCAATCCACTAGAAGCCACTAAATCTTACACAATGGTCCTTTAAGTGTAAATAATTAAGTATGCAGGTCTTTGTAGTGCCTAAACACGACGTATTCCTGTCTGACAATCTACAGCTTCTATGAAAGCTTGGTGAATTCTTTAAAAAATAATAAGATGTCTTTATTTGAAGAAGCGCTTCTAATCTGCTTGTGAGTGAGTTGCCTTTGATTTATCTGTGAGTCTGTGTGTGCACAATTATGTCAGATTTTAGCTTGCGCATTAGTGAAGTAGTACTAGATAATGGTAACACTCAGATTTTAGCATTCTTCTCCAAACTTGTGCTTGAATCAGTGTTTCCTCAGATAGATGGCTCTGGAGGAGAGTACAGCCTCCACCTGTACCCTGTGTAGGTACGATCCAAGAGCCTTCTCTGGGGTACATGGGAAGACGAGAGACAGCCCAGTTGTGCTTGGGAGTTGGCTCCTTCTTCTAACTGTAATAAGACAGAAACTCTTACACTCTGTAGAGCAGGATGAAAATAGACACATGCTAGACAGGAACACTTTAATCTTTTTCTCTCTCTGCCTCTCTTCCCTCACTTCTTCTGCCACTGTCACACAGCTGAACAATGTCTTGGGGTATAGGAGTATGGGATTTGAAAACCTATATCTGCTCTGTGAGACAGAACTGGATCCCGTTCTTTTGTGTTTCGCTGCAGTCATAAATTTTGCATGTGGGAGCGCGGGGAGCGCTGCTTACTGAGCGAGCCTAGGCAGGCTGCGTGCTGCGCCAGGAGAGGACGGCTGGGGCTGCTATTAAATAGCACCACAGTGGTTCTCAGGCTGCTCAGGGTGAAGAAGGCATTTCTGTGGGAGCCGATTGGTGTGCGGCGAGGAGAGTGACCACGTGCAATCTGTTCAGCACAGCGGCGCTGGAGGTGCAAGCTAAAGCCTTGTTTGGTATTCAAAGCAGCGGGCTTTGATGCATTGATCCATGAAGGGACGGGCTACACAGACAGAGTAGCACATGACTATAAATCCGCAGCCAGCAAGCTATTAGGTGGTAATAACACTGACCGAAGAGGTGCATATGTCTACATACAAAGAACCTCTGCACAGGATGTGTGTATTTGTATTCTTAGCCTTAAATACGGGTACAAACACAAGTGCAACCTGCATGCATAAACATGTACTACTGCATGTGTGTGTGTGGGGGTAAAGGAAGGGGGGGCACATGAGCCCAGTGAGCACCCATGTAGCACGCTCTCATGCGCACCCCAAATGACAGGCACACAGAAAGGGCCGGTAAAGAGACAGACAGGGCCGGTAAAAACTTTATGGATTTTTTGACGGTCCACTGGACCACCGATGCGGCGGCCCACCGGCTCGGTATGCCCGATGGCCAGTACATCACTGGTATGTGTGTGTGTGTGTGTGTGTTAAAGATTCATGAGAAAAACTGCCTTCCACTGCTTTCTCTGCTGGTTTCCAACTGACATCCCTCCCACACAATCTCTCTATTTGCTGCTATCTGGCACACACACTGCCCATAATCAAAGCTCTTCTTCTTCTTCTTCTTCTCTTCTCTTTAACATGTGCACACACACACACACGTTTGCTCCTGTCCACCTTTCAAAAACAGAAGAAAGATGAGAGAGGGAGAGGTGAGAGAAGAAGGTCATAATATTCTGTGTGATCCCGCCTTCGCATCTTTGCCCTTCCTCCCTCCAGCCTCCCACGGGATCATGGGAAATAAATGACGGCCCTTCCCTTTGCAATAGTTTACACATGATCGAAGGCAATGTCAACCCTTCGGCTGGTGAGGGGAGAGTTTGCCGGTCCAAGGATTAGTGTGCCAGTCTGGGCGTCTTAGTTTATGAGCGGCTAGGAAAAATGCCCCATTTTTTGGCCACAAATTACCTCCTGGCTCCCCTCTCCTCCCACCCATGGCTGCCTGGCTGGATTTATTACACCCAGCTAGCACCTGACACCAAGAATTTACTTAGGAGGTGCTCAGTTTCTCTCTCTGGCTCAGTAGAAGGAGGTTTGGGTGTAATTGTGTGTGCGGAGGAAGAGAAAGACATACAGTGGACAGACAGGAAGATGATACAGGTACATGAAGAACATGCGTAGTTGTAGGTGTTGCGATCAATGTGGTCAAAGACCCCATTTACAGCTGCTTTTATGTAACCACATGTACTCTCTGGAACCACCCAATCATGCTCTTTGCATTTATACACTGCACTCGTGGTGTTATTGTATTCTGCTTTCTGCCTGTGCTGAGATCATTTTTCAAACTCACTTTGCAAAGCAGAGAGCAGGGATGGAGGTGGAGACAACAAAAAATAAACTTGGTGGGTTGACATGTCATAAAGATATGATACCATGAATTTAACTGTTATAGATCTATGTGAATGTATGTGCATGTGGTGGTTGGACCTGATAGGACAATGTATGTTGCCTTTCTAATTACTAGTGTGAAGCAGCAGGAAAAGCATACATATAATTGCATAGATAACCCATCTGTTCACTCCATATAGTTTAATATATAGTTCCTACTGTGCTTTAGATGCCTATTGTCATGGATACCATTCAATGCCATAATATATACAGGGTGCAATTTCTTAAAAAAAAACAGATTGAGGATGTTTTTGAAACATTGTTATTCATGAAAATAAATCAGAACCACAGTGGACCTATATTGATTATGAAGCCTATCAGGCTATTTCTTGCAGCTGTTACAGTAACATTTATAAAATAATTATGAACTTAAATAAAACGATTAGAAATTTGGAACTTGACCACTGCATTTGCAGGAATATTTTAATCCATTTTAAAAAAATGAATTAATCAAGTAGGCTAGTGCAGTGCTTTTCACTCCTGGTGCTGACACCACTGCCCAGGTATGTTTTAGATGTTTCCCACTTCCAACAGACCTAATTCAAATGATTGGCTAGTCATCAAGCTCTGCAGAAGCCTGATAACGACCCATTTATTTGAATCAGGTCTGTTGGAGCAGGGAAACATCTAAAACATGCAGGGCATGCCCAAGGACCAAGATTGAAAAACACTTGACTAGCACGATTTGTCACTAGCAGCAATGTGATGTCAAGCCCATGACTTGTCCTTTCCTCATCTGGACACATAGGGGATTTGATCATATACAACAAAACAAAAGGTTAAATGCTAATTTAACATGCCATAATTAAATCATCCAACGCTCCTTTCAGTACTGTGGATGGCACCACTCCGCCAGACGTGACAGTAACCTACTCTTAATGTCAGTCTTGCAAGTTACTGTTTAATTCAGCTTTATGCTCAGCAAACTTAGATATGGGATAGAAAACATGCAATAGCACAACTTGCTGTCATCATAAAAATAAATAGGCTACAGTCAGGGTCGGACTGGGAACAAAATTCGGCCCTGGCAATTTTTGTCTGGACCGGCCCCATTTTCCCCCAATATACGCACTTATGAGTTGCATAAAGGCAATTTATAACATACAGACTAAGCAATAGATATCAAGTTGGCACCAGAGCAACAAGTGTACTTACAAGGTTTCATAAAATAGCATAATAAATAAAAAGCCAAGAAATAGCCTAGAGGAAAAGTCGGCACCCCAAGAGACGCACTTAGGATTTTATTCATTTGACAATTGATACGGGCAACCCAACTCTCAGCGCACATATGCTACAATCTGTAACTTCACAAATAAACAAAATAGCTATAACGTAATTTTCACACTGGACAAAAACTTTCCTAGCATAATGATGATATGGAAGTGTGTCTGAAACTGGACATAAATTAACAACGCTCTATTTATAATCAATCATCTGACATTGCGTTGGCAGCTGATCTGATGCAATTCACACATCAGGCTTAACAGTCAGGATTTCATGCCACTGACACTATTTAAACGCTCATTCACTCCTATTGTCAGGCTTTGACAAGCAGCATGCCTGCACCCTATTGGGATGGACCCAGAGTGACTAATCAGCTGAGCCATAATAACACTCTCGCCTTGACATCGTTTACAAAAACAGCATAGCACAGCGGCCTTAAGCAGCGAATAGAATAGCATGTCCTACCTTAGGCGTGTCAGCGGTGAGAAGATAATAATTGATGGCAGGCCCCTCAGTATGATGAATCCCTTCTGGCCTAGCTCTGCTGTTAACACTGACACTACATGAGCTAGCAGTATCACCTGCTGGGAGGTTGTCATGCACCTTTCGCTGGTCCTCGGCAGCGGTCTCCTCTTCTTGCCCCTGTTCTCAAGACTCTTTCCTCCTTCTCTTCATTTGGCAGTGGACTGTTAATGTTATCACTGCAGCTAGGCATGCTAACAGGATTTTGCATGGCAGTGGCATCGATATTTTTGAATAAATGTGTTAACTTAAAACATTTTGCAGCATCAGCCTCGAGATTTTTTTCTTTTTCTCCCTGACCTTTTCCGCTCCACCGTCTCGCTTTTTGGGACCTTTATCCATTTGTATCGGCTAACTTTATTTTCAATTCGAACTCCACTTGTTCTGTCTTGATTTGATTATTTCCTGCTCAGTGTTGCCAGATGGGGAATGTTAAAGTATCATCCTAGAGGTTTAAAATTATCATATTTTGAAGAAAATGATCATACATGAGTCATAATCAGGAGAACAAATAGGCATAAATGTGTAATTTCAGAAAACATGTATTTATTGAGACAAACAACTTTTTGACCCGTCCACAAATCTAGCCACATTTCTTAATTTAAAAAAAAAAAAAATACTGATGTAGTTATATGATGCATAGAAGGGGGTAGTCTTTTGGGACTCACTCAAATAAAAATGTCCCAACACTGAGAACAAAAGCATAGCTGTTCAATAAACTAAAGGCTATAATAGTAAACTATACTAACACAAGTTATTGCCTGTTCAGCATCTACATGTAAATTAAATAATAACATGTTTACCTTATCAGCTGAAGTTCTACATAACCTACTGCTGTACAACCTTCAAATAGGTTACTGTGTCTGTAACCCTGATTTCTTGGTTGGTAGCATTCTCCAGTCACTCTCTGGGCTCTGGGTAATAAGTGGACCACAGTTTCTGTCAAAAACATCTTTAATTAACACCAATTAATATGATGACGGACTTCTGTCTATTTATGCTTTCCTCTTTTACCCACATTTCTGCAAATCTCCGAGCAGGTAAGGAGGCAATCCCTGGTCCATTTACCGCATAATCATGTAGCCTAGATGTCATCTCTATTGACACGCGAGCGCTGACAGTGAAAGTTCATTTCTGATTTTATTGTTTATTGTTGTTTGTGCTATAGACTGTTCTCACATCGCAGCACACTTTTTTTTTGAAAGTCTTTTTTAAAAAAAAGTCTTTTTCTTATTTTAGATATTTTATGGTGTATGGGTGAAGCAACATAAATCACTATGGTGGGGATCATTTTTGTCTCCACTGGGGATAAAAGGAACTCAGCAGAAGCAGGGATATATAGACCAGAGTGGTGAGGAGGGAATCCCTCCACCCCCTCAGCAAATCGTACCCTGAATATATAAATACTTTATTGTATATTACCTCCACAGATTGACACAGAACATTGTCTGTGCTGTACACAATGGAGAGGTGGCTGCAGGGGACATAAACATATGTACAATATGAAGCTAATGTTACAGTAACCCCTGGCTTCATCATTTTGTCCCTGTTGACTTGAAAGCCTGACATTGCTGGATGGAAATGTCGCATATTTTATTGCCAGGTTGAGGACAACAATAGGAGCATTTTCAGCAATGTAAAATAAAAAAAAAATCAATATAGTGAAGTATAACCAAGCACAGAGAAAAATGCAGGGTGGATTTGTTATCATCATAGAAAAATAAGAAATAAAAGCGGAGATTGTGAAGTAAACAGTAGTCTATGTAGTAGAAGCTAACATTATCTGCAGCACAACAATCTGCACACATTTACACATTTACATACTGTATTATTGTCCCCTTATCAAGCTTTTATAGCGAATGTTAGCAAACAATTACCAATATATTGCTGAAATCAAATGGGAACTTCTGGTTTTCGCTCCAGAAGTAGGAAAACCTCATTAAAAATCCCATCGACATTTGTAACTATGCTTATAACTAAAAATCCAGCCGTGGAACCTTTCTAAACAGTATGTTGTATGGCTTGCTTCATTTATTTAGATAAGGACAGGAGTTTTTTTGAAAAATGATCTAGACTAGAACTACTAGAAAGTTGAAAAATGACTAGAAGAAAGCGTTAGGGAGTTTTATGGATATGAACAAAACAAACAATCCTTTTATCTCTGGTTTGGTCTCCACCGACTGCAGAGGGGAATATCTAGCTCTTAGCTTAGCTGCTAACTTTGTCTGCCTGCTGTTTGGTGCTGGGCAGCTGGCATACAGTGAGCTTCGACTAAAAACAACTGTGATGAGAGCAGTCTGAGGGAAATGCAGAGTCGGGTGATAATTCTAAGTGGGTTTGTCACTACCAATTACTCCTTTCACCGGCTGGAAACCTGTGCATTGAATTACCACCTTATCAGTACAGTCGCAGTTCACTATCAGGTGTAAATGGGGTTAAAAAGTAAAACACAGTGGCACATACAATCAGACCAACATTTATTCTTCTTACATTAGTTGTTACAAGATCCCCAATTGCTGCATGATAAATTGTTCATAAAGCAATTACTGCATTTTGCAGGAGAAAGGAGGTTGTGTATGATAAATGCTCAGCTAAGGGCAATTTGCGATGACCTGACTAGCATTTTGTGTGTTGCAGCAATCAGCCGTGTTTGAAACCACACACACACACACACACACACACACATACACACACAAATACCGTGAAGAGAGGTAATGATCCCACAGGTGGCTGTGTGCTATCCTCTCCCTTTTCAGCAGACACTCTCTGCTCCATTGCTTTTTGTCACGCACGCCAACTCTCTTTGTCTTCCCCTAAGCCCCACACTGAGCCCTGCTCCTCTGGACACGCTAAAAGGCTACATACGTCTGTCACACTCTCTTTTTTGTCAGAGAGACATACACAAAGGTAAAATCTTTCTCAGAAAATAGTGTGCCTCTTTGATCAATATGTATGCCCAAGTGTGCAGCTTCAAACAGCCGAAATGACAAGCAGATTTAGAAAAGTTCACTTGGTGTTTATGCCCAGATTGTGTCAGAACTTGCTAAAAACCAAAAAGTGAAGAAAGATGCTTATATGTTTGAAACTTGTGAAAAAAAGTATGTGTGTAACTTTGTGAGCAATTTCATTTTTTAAGTATATTTAGTGCTAGAAGAGACACTCATCCATGCAGAGGTGAGGGTAGGTGCTGACAAATGGATAAAAGTACTAATGGAAAAGGAGAAAAAGAGGGACCTGCACGTTCTTCATCGCTCCCAGTATGTTTATTAAAACTCTTCTTTCACTCTACCAATGCACTGGGAGTAGAGAAGTCTGTGTGACACATCTGCTGCTGTCTCTTTCTTTTCAGCCCCCGAAACTATGCTACCTTCAATCAAATGGCACAAAAGCAGACAGTAAAAAGGATAAAGTCAGATTGAAATCCATTCTCCATTCACTATGCACAGCCTGTAGACAGGGGAGGTGCTTGACTTCAGTTCAAGGATTCTCTGCAGACGGCTTGTGAGTTGCTCCATTTTTCCCATCCATAATCCTCATCTTTCTATTAGGAGTCTAACAATTTATTAAGATTAGATGAAACTTTAATGATCCCTGTCGGGAAAATGGGTCGTTGCACTAGCAAAAAAAATAGAGAGAGTAGAGAACGCTGAATATTGTACAAGAAAAAGAGCATATTGAAAATAATCTCACAAACAGAACATACAATTTAGGAATCAGTGTTTGATTACCGTGTACAGACACAAACTGGTGGCAGTAGACAACTGAATTTGAATGACGTGCGCTGAATCTGGGTGTGATTCATGACATTATATTAGAGTCTGACAAAATTGTCAATATACATTATTGACATTCAGTTTCTAGATATTAATTACCATTTTAACTTGACCTAAAAATTAAAATCACTACTGTATAGGTTCAGTTCAACATTTCAATTAATATAAAATCTATGAATTGACATTCAAAACTAAGCTGACCCTGGAAAAACAAAATATTGGAGCTATAACTGAAGAATGAAGTGGGTTGTCTTTCTGTTTCATCAACAATTCATTGTTTTTCTAGCAATGGTCGACAAAATGCCAGAGTAACAATCAAACTCATTGCATGTATCACAACAGAAGTCACAGTCACACCGTATTAATTATGATGTTCATGACAGCTCATGCGATTTCCAAGAGCAAACGGGGACCCATAAAAATAGACAGTCCACAGATCAACGTGCAGCCTCCAGTTCCACAATTTTAGCAACACAATATTAGGCAATCATGGTATGGAAACAAATATATATCCATGTTCAAGAGCTGCAGCATATTTTTGTAAAGAAGTTGAGATGCTCTCAGAGCTCAGACTTATACTGGGTACTGACACTCAGTGGTTAAGAGTTTATTTTTGCAGCTGCAGACAGGTGAGGAATAAAAAAAACAAAAAAAACAGGAATAATGAGCGCAGACGCTTCTATACAGGGCGCAAGGTGCCTCTGAATGGTATGATACATATGAAAATCATGTGAATCCTATATGATGGCCTTTGCAGTCACCAGATCTCCAACACTTTTTGAAGCAATGTCAATTTGTCATGAATTCACTCGGGGCGGCGTGAGCTGAACTGAAAGCCCATCCAATACATTGTGAAATACTGCTAGTAGGTGAAGAATGAAAGGTAAGTGCAGCCTAATGATGGAAGCTATAAAATCTTGAAATTTGTTCAAATTTCTCTCCTTACAAAAATGTGAGTGAAGGAGAGCCATAAATTACAGCAAAAGAAAATACCCCCCAAAAACGTACCTTGTTATCTACTGTATCTTTTCTATCAATCTGCACCCATCTGTCCCTCCATCCACCCTTTACAAACCTCTTCAGTGCCAGCTCATCCCTATCACACGGCTCCATCAGACGTCTACCGTCGCTCCAGCAAGAAGCCATGCAGCTATCCAAGTGAACATAATCAATTCCTCTTTCAATGGAGCACAATGCGACCGTTACAGCCCCTCACACTGCCATCCATCCTGCCGCTGTTCACCGCAGCAGCAACCGGCTGCACCACACAGATGGGCCTCTGCTCTGCCATGAAATGAGCTTGGTTTGTGTTCGTGTGCATGTGTGCTGTGCATACTGTGCATGTAAGTGTGTGTGTGTGATGCACAGCAACGGCAGGTGAAGGTGCGATGTATTCTGGTGGGCTACGTATGAGAGTCACCTCGAGACAAACTGGTGGTATCGCATTGCAGTCTGTCAAACTGAAGGTCGCTCTGCTGTCTGGTTGTGTCAGTCATTCGCAATGCCACAAAAGGATAAGAAGCTTAACACTGATGCTTTTGCAAGTTGTCGTGGTTTCCAGTTTGTCTTCATGCAGTCAGCATAGTTGGAAAAATCAGAGCTTATTTTCCTCCTTTTTAAGTGTCATCTTTCTTTATTTTATCTATCTGAATGTTCCACAAAAAGAAAAAAACTATCAGCAGTCACTTCTCATCAAATCTCAGCAGAAATAAAGCTTTATTACAGCACAGCACTACATCTCAGGTTGCTTTAGTTCCCGGAGTGTTGAAAAGATAATTACAGATGAATACTTTGTTAGCAGAGCCACACAGAGATTAGCATTAGCATGCTTGCTGTTAGCAGAAATGCTAACATATGCAGCAAGAAAGTGTTTGAAAGTGTGATGATGTTCGGCTACACTTCACTCATCAGTTCTTTTCCGACAGTTAGCGTTATCAATGATCAAAGAATCTCAAATTGTGCACCTGATGGTGCAACAATTAAAGGATAGCTCCATAATTTTCCACACCTGTCTTAAAATAATAGTCAGGTGCCCAAATGAACATTGAAATAGTTTTTTTTGTTTTGTTTTGTTTTGCCATAACCATCCCTCCTGTTCATACCGGCCATTAGAAGATCTCTTCATAATGCACTTACAATGTGCAATATAATATGAAGCCTCAGCCATCCAAATTAGTTAAATCGAGTAGATATCTTTCAAAGTTACAGTCTTTTTAGTGCCAAAGTCCCTCTTTGTTAATACTTCCACTGCAGCTCAACTTGGATGTTGGATGCGTCCTCTTGACTTGAGGTTTTGAGTGGCGTGCAGCTATCCAAAAGCAAGTCACAAGTAAAATGTAGGAACAGGAAAAAAGGGGGAGTAAGTGGGATAAATATAAAGCAAAAACAGTCACAAAATTCATTGCTTCTGTACACCTGCGGCACAGCTGAAACATCTGAGGCCCATCACTTACACAACAGATACCTAAATCAGCAGTGTACTCTTTCTCTTTCACAAGCTCGGTAAACTCCCCACGCCGGAAAGAAGGGAGCACTGTCTCAATTTTCTGAGAAGCAAAGAGTGCTGTGCAGTTATTTTTCTGCCCAGAAACTAATACATATAATTACAGCAGAGAAACGTAGGGTGAAATAGTGGGGTAGTTGACATATCGATGTTTACTCTGAACAGCTGTTGTCAGAGAGCAGGGAAACAAGGCGTGGTGTAAATAAGCACAGCGAAAATTAGTCGCTGGGACACAATTTTTGGGTGTCTGAGGAGGGAAACAAGATTCTTCCAAAAGGAGAGAAAAAGAATGAGGAAAATTAAGGAAATGAGTGGAGAGAAAAGGACCCAGGAAGAAATATGTGCTTTAGAATATGTAGAATTATGATATAGAAAACAAATCAAAAAAGGACCTTGCAAAAGCATTCTTTCTCATGTCTAGGCAAATTCACCCGTGTAAAAACAGAGAAAAAAATGCTTTTCCTACACATTTACAATAATACAGAAAAATAATTTTTTACATATTAAAAGAAAAAAGTGGGTCATATTGTCATAATTGTGCTGATCCATTAATAAACACATAAATTAGTCCCCTTGTTATTGTAGCTAACTGCATTAACTGAACTTCCAAGGGCGACTTGCTGGCTAACTAAACTAGCCAACTACAACAAACCAGTGTGTGCAGATGGGAACTCGTTTTGTTATATATTAGTTATAAAGAGTTCCTGTTTCTTTAATCCTGAATGGCGGTGGTGAGTGCAAAGTTTGCATGATCCAGAGCCATTTCTACAATTAACAGAATACAACCCTGATTTAAAAGTAACAGAATTTTCCTTTAAATTTCCCTGCTTTTCTGCAGCGTAAATTGTAGTAATTGTAGTCAATGTCCTTCAAGTACCAAGTCAATAACTAATGAAAAAATTTAAATACTAGATGTTATTCCCAAAACTTGACAGACTTGTGTCAAAGATATTTAAATTAGATATTTTTTTGTCTGAATGTCACAGTTAAAACTTCTACCCTACACTTACACAGGCTCATACTCTTAGTTCATTCCTACATTAAAAATTTACGAGCTATTTACACTGTAAATTCAACCTTTGTTAAAGTCCCCCTCCACTCAATGTATTTTTCTTGTTCCCACAATGATACATGTGTAGTTTTACACTAGAAGGCTGTTTTCACAAGTGTGATGTGGGAACTCCTCTAGCGCACAAACACTGAGATCAGACTTTACAGTGAAGTAGGAGACATCTTGTATCCAGCAGTTTTTTGCATATTCATGGATTTTGGAGTTATTAATGAGGGAGAAGGAGTAGGTGCCATTTTAAGGATTTTAATGTGGTTCAAACATATCAGACACAGCGTTCTGAGCAGGATATTTTTATATGTCTTAAAACATGTCTGGGAGGGAGGTGGTGGATCTTTAAATATGGCAGAGGCTGAAGCCTCCGATTCAAGCTACATGTGACTTTAAAGTGCCTCCGTAACGCAGCAGTCATTACATGGACTTACACTGTCATAATTTTCTGACCTCATTGTTCCTTTTGTATCCTCGTGTGCCCTCAGATTGCAGTCTGCTGGTTACCTGACTGATACAAGAAGAAAACAGCAGGCAGCGGAGTGTTTTCCTGCCAGGCTCTCCATCTCTCGAATCGACTCTCCCTTGTGTGATTAGGGAAGCAAATTCTGTGGAAGCCTTAAAATCCAAACTTACAATTTATCTATTTTCACTTCCTGGCAGGGGAGTTTTACAGTTTCTACTGCGACCTCAGCTCAGACAGCAGTAATGTAGAAACCTACTGTTTCTGCCTCCTGGTTACTGCATCTCCACACTGTGTGTTTGCATGGCTGATTGTATTTGTTCTGAGTGTGTGTTTGTGTATGTGGTTAGTCTCTTTGTAAAGTAATCTGCATGTGATAAAGGGCCACATAGATGAACATGAATTTAGCTGTTTGTGGCTTGTGAACACAACTTGCAAAGGTGCTGCTCCTCCCTTGAAATGAACAACATGCAGCCGCTGGGGGTGGACAATAAAACAAAGTTTGAATTTGATCCAATACCAAGTTGATAGTGAAAGTACACAGCGGAGTATGGAAGCCCATAGGAGACTTTATTAAAATTACAATGTAAACTTGAAAATGAAAATGTAATTCTATAATAGCATTACAATTTTCTACATGTGTTTGTGTTATTTGAGTAAAAACGAAAATGAAAATGCAATAATCCAATTAGCATTTTCATTTTTACATACTTGTGTGGGCGTTCTATGATGTTAAATTTTAAATTAAAATGATATTATGATACTATGATATTAAATATTAAATTAAAAAAAAATACACATTTGCTCCATTGCATTTGCATTTACATGTCACCAAGCTCTTTTGGGGACAAAAATGAAAGTGAAATAAGTGAAAGTTTATGCAGTTGACTGCAGTTAGACTCTCCTCCGGGGCTGTGTGCTGTTTGGAGCAGCAGGATGGGATCCTGCCTACAGAGAATGATTGACGTCCTAACTGAAGACCCGCCTTGATGAAAGATTGATTGCATTTTCATTTTGACCCCTAAAGAGCTTGGTGACTTGTAAATGTAAATGCATTAGACTGGGGGTGCTTGCTTACTGCATTTAAAAATTGTCCACCATACAGCAGGTTAAGTCTTTGAAAATGAAATTTCAAATGCTGTTTTCATTTTTAGATTGCTAGAAAATTGCATTTTAATTTTAATGGTGACTTAAATATTGCTTGCATTAATGGAACATGAGGTTACATTTTTTATAAAGCCTTTTATTTTTCAAATTTGAATTACATTTGAATATTGTCCACTGTACAGCATGGTACGTCTTTGAAAATTAAATTAAAAACAGCTTCTCCATTTTCATTTTAATCTAGAAGGCCCATATGAGTATGTGAAAATGAAAATGCAAATTGGAATATTGCATTTTAATTTTAATTTTTACTCAAAAAACACACACATATGTGTAAAATTATAACGCTATTGTGGAATTTCATTTTCATTTTCAAGTTTGTATTATCATTTTAATAAAGTCTCCTATGAGCTTCCATAGTAGACGGTGCTGCTATATGGAAATAAGGCTAAAGCCCCATGTGGATGGGATTAACATTACAGAGGGAGGTGAAGAATGAAATATTCACTGTGCGTCTTGGTAATTTAACTCATCGTTCCAGACAGGATTTTAACCATCAGGAAATTACAAGATATGGTCTGTAATAGACAAGGACATCTAGCAGGACAGAGCCAAAAGAGAAAGCCAAAAGCACGGGAGAGTTGAGGGGGAGGTAAAGATACTGCATGAGGTGAATCTATGTCAAAAATTGTACTCATTACTCACTCTGAATCATAACTCAGTGAAATCTTGATACACAGACATGAGACACATATTGATATCATTCAGTATGACTTACACTTCACATGCAAATCTGATGAAATCATAAGACAAAAACGGTCCAGAACTGAAAATCATCACATTTTTAAGTTTTCTTCAGTATCAAAGTTATTCAGTGATAGTTCTCTGTACTTCCATAGGTACATTGCAAACACAGTGTGCTAATAGCTAATTTAGTATACTGTTGTAAACAAATACAGGCTAAAAACGGGGCTCCAATGAGAATATTATTACCTACCTATAGCTGATATTACAACAGCTCATTTGATGAGCTTTTATGGGGTCTAACTCTTCTGATGTTTTATTTTTCTTTTGTCATACTGGTTTCCAAATAAGGTCTATATGTATTAGCATGTTTCCATCTGTTAGATTTACAGTAACATTTTTGTAGTAGAAAGACAAGCAGTTCAGACCTATATTTTAAAAAGATGTTGCAGGATTTAAATTACAGGAGGACCAGTGAGTTCACAGGAGGACAGTATGTAATTTTGGCTGTAATTTCAGCTGAGATGGGGGTGAAAAATTACCCACACATGCGCTTTGGACTAGATTGACTGACCATGGTCCTAATGTTAAAATCACCCCTCCTCCCCTAGAGATATAAATCCCTTCCTTATTAAGTGGAGTAGTGCTGGCATAAAATGAACAAACGAATGCAAAGTACTGATTAATTTGTGGTTTCGATATGGTAAGGTCTGTACTGATATATACTGCCTCCGGGAAGTAGCCATATACTCACACTCTGAAGTCTGACACTGACAAAAGTCCTCGCTTCCTCCCGCATACTCTGCTTTATATGTCACCAGACTAGCTGCCAGCGAAAAAAAATAGAAGCATTACAACCTTAAACTGTATTAAAAGCCTACTTGAGTGCTGTGTGACAGTGTTTAACTTGCTTTAAGCACTGCAGGTGGTGACTGACTGACGCATGTTTGTCCCTCGGGTATTACTGTAACTATATGTGCTCGCCTGCTGCGCTGAGACCACTCGGTATTAAAAATCAATATACTTGACTTGACTGCTGCTGAGACTGATACCAGCTCTCGTATAGACTCGCTGCCCTTGACACTTCCTCACATGCTGATCTACTGTCTGTATGTTAAAAAATGCCGAAGAATACTGAAGACATCATTCATGTTCGGGGGCTCAAAGATTCATTCATGTACCAGAGTTAAGACAGTGTTTGTTAGCCTGTAACCTTGTTAGCTTGTAGACAGTAGTGCTTGTTAGCCTGTAGATACTTTGCTGCTTGCTGACTTTGGAGATACTCTCTGCTGCAGTTTGGTTGACATGATAGTCAGCCTACTTTAGCGCCTGTTAATAATTGTTTTGCATTTTGATCGAAATGTCTTTATTTCATTTAGGTCATTTCTTATTTTGTCATGGTACAAATATGAGTTGGTAGTTTTCTTCATTTACTGTAAAAAACATGTAGCATCAACACAAGTATCACTGTAAGTAAATAACAGTGAGTAAAATAAAAAAACAGGAATTGATTTAATAAATTATCAGCTTTATTTAGCATACATTCATTAGCATAAATTTATTTACTACCACTTGATACACACACATCTGGTTAGCATGTCCTGCATTATAGTGGCCTGAGAGTTGTGCTGTGCAGTACTGGAGAACTGTAAGGATACATTCACATACTGATACAACTCAAATGCTTGAACCTCCCAGCGCTTAGGTGGAGGCAATGACAAATTCTGCAGAGGAGTTTGTTATTTTGTATATCAGGACACCTCAGATTGCATCATTTTAACCACAGTCAAAATTAAAGACACTTTAAAGCTGTCATTTTTTACCAAGGGTTAGGTCAATTTCATCAGTGACAGTTAACTGGTAACATAGCATGAAGCAGAAGACCAGTTGCTATGGTTACCTGCGGTTTAATATACCTTTGCACAGTGATATAGAACAGCAGTTTAAGTGTTGACTGGTCTTTCTTTCAGGTGTTGTTATGGTCATCTGCCAGACAATCAGGAACAACATTTTCATGGCCGTGGTATGAGAGAAGAAAAATAGGCATGCACACGTGTCCTCACCTCTACAGGGGTTGCAGTTTCACATACAAACTGCTCATAGGTAGACACCCAGAAAACATTCAGAAATAAGAAACAGGCATCAGGCAGAAGGAAAACTCTATGCAAGAAGTACTGACAGAAAGGTCTCTAAGTTGCCTTTTTCAAAGGGGAAACTCCTACTCAGTGGCTGTCACAGACACCCTGTGAAATAGTGTCAAGAAATGGCAAAGGGGAGAATTAGGAAAAGAATTGGAAAAGTTGGGATCAGCAGAGTAAATGCACAGTAAGACCTTCCTGTCACCGGAACAGAAAGCTCTCAGCACGACTCATTCTGCTGCATAAAGGTCTGCTCCTTCCTATTGTGCTTCAGGACTGCTGCTTTTTTCGCTCCCTGCGAACGACAGCTCTTTCACAAAAACTCCCCGAATGAATGTAAACAGGGAGATATGTGACATTTTCAACGGTATTGCTGCATAATTACTTTCAGTTCAGTGCTCAAAGCTGCTGCTGCATCTTTGAGACTCTGCCATTTTTTTTTTTCTTTGGTTGCTTACATTTTGAATTCCTGATGTGGTATCCATATCACAACCAGCATGTTTAGCAGCACAGGGGCAGATAAATGCCTCCCCGGTTGAACTGTGATTTGTCAAACCAATTTATGTTTCGGCGGGAGCCTACTCCTCCTCTTAAACAACCCGAAGTATACAACAGTGAGTCTCCATTTTAAATAGATTTGTCAAGAGACCTCCTCAATGTTGTAGAATAGGTTCAAAAACAGTGGTGCATCCTGAACCTTTTTTCTACGTCTCCAAGTGCATTTTCCTTGCAGATATCTTGCTTTGGATAAAGAAATCTAAAAGTGGTTTGTTAACAGACTTCCTACTTCAAATAAATACACACATACGATCGGTAAATGCCAAAAAATTCATAACAGAGGACGGTCGCCTGCTTTGTCTTTGATTAGCGGGAATCCTGGTGTTGTGGCCAAATTTGAAACCAGCGTGCTGTTGAAGGTGATAAGGTATAAGGAAGAAAGGATTTCAGTTTGAGACCGGTGACTGCCATTAATTTCCTCCAGCCTTTGTGTGCTAAAGGTAAGTATTAAAGATAAGTGGCTTAGCCTGATTACAGTTTAATAACTAAGAGGTGTCATAATTAAATTTCCATCAATCATGGCACTCCGCCTCTAACAAATGTCTGAATCATCTGAATCATTATGCAAATTAATAAGTAATATTCTCAGAATAAATTGGGCTATTAACCAGTGGTACATGCTTTATCTGGTTCAGCTCAGTGGCGCTGGTTTGTGTGTGTGCGTGGTCTGGATGTGTGTTTAAAACACGCCCCATATGTGTAAATGTGTGTCATGTAATTGCAACCGGTACGCCTTAATTTTTTTTTTTTTGTTCTTGTCAGAAACAGGCCTACAGTACGTCGTTACGCTCCGGGCCTGTTGCGGCAGTGAGCTGTGAATGTCAAACACGAGGAAAAAAGAAATGCAGGAAAAATAAATAACAGTGAGGAACATGGTCCTCTGCAACCTTTTCATTATGATATAAAAAAGCAAACCCGAAAAAAAAAAAAAAATCAACTGAGCAAAACACCTACAGTCATTAGAGCTGAAAAGTTAGAACACAGTTATTAGAGCTGAGAAACTTTCAACGCTGCTGACTGTGGCTTCAGGAGCATGAAGGAAGGAAGAGTAGAGAGAGAAAATAGGGCATGAAAATATCAATATGAGATATGAACGATGGTGAGTGCTCCCTCCCTTTAAAATGCTGGTGGCGGGAGCCACTCAATATTCATCGATTAGAGACGCTGCGTCGGCGGGAGAGAGAGCTGACGCGCAGTGAGAATGCTCCTCTTCGAGTCTTCCTTGTTTTCTAACCGCACGAATTAGTTCTTTTGTCTACAAGGCAATTTATTTTGGAGATAAAACAGCCTGTGGTTAATCCAGAACCCGGCAGCACCTTTTGCCTTTGTTTTTGTTTTGATTTTGTCTCTACTTATGCGCGGGGTATAAATTTAGGTGAACTTGCAGTCAGCCTGACCCTGATTAGTTCCACTCTTCAGCCGAGATGTCTGGTAAAAAAGTAAGTGTTGAAAGACAAATGAGAGAGGTAGATGTTTGATCTGTTTTCTACACTCTCAGTAACTTAGCCTCCACTCTTGATGTGGCAGGTGAAGGTGCAGCCACATTTCAGGTGTGCACGCTCTCCGTCTTCACTCCTCCATCACTGTCTTTGTCTGTATTCTCTTATTCAAGGGCCTCTTTAGCCCACTCAAATGAGAATGTAAAGCAGCCACATTCAAACCACTTCCTCAGCTGAAATCTACATAGCAGACAGCGGCTCAGAGGAGAGTGAAGGAGAGGGAGGGAAGGGCAGCCTCTTCCCAGCAGGTAGCTTCTGCGAGAGAGATGGATTTTAGCTTTGTCTTCCTTTGATTATCGCTGGATGTTTGCTTTCTATCTGTGGCAACAAGCTAAGCTCCTCAGCTGCCCTTCACATTGCAGTCTCCTGCTGAACTTTGTGACAGTCACACAGAAGCGTGTACGTGTAATGTTGTATTCACACGATGCACAAAAACACACATTGCATTCAACTGTCTGTCTTCCTCATGACACTTTTCCTTCTGTATTATCAGCTGCTGCTTTTAAAGGTAAAGAATCACAGCTTTCACATGAAAGGAGCAACTTTCACACCTTCCACCTGCTTCTTTCCTCTCTCCCACTCCCTCACTCAGCATTATCTCTCTTGATTGCGTTCGTGCCATCTGTTAGATTAATTGATCAAAAAGCCTCAGAATGTTCCTCGACGTTTGCATGATTGAATTTGGGGCAGCCGACGCCTTCGTATTTTTTTCACCCGAGCTTCCCGCACCCCTCTGCCACTTTCACAGGCTCCTCGTCTGTCTCCTCTTCACTCTCGTTCTGCCTTTTTCATTGTCGCTCTCTCTTTTATATCCCTCTCCATTTTAACACCTACACGGTTGGTAATATCCCAGATAGTATATCACACAGGAGGAAAAACGACATTTATGTGGTGAGGAAAAAGAACCTCCATCTGATTCGTTCCGAGCAACAAAAAATGAAAAAAAAAAAAAGAGCCAAATGGACTGTTGGAAAAGTTGAAGATCTTAAACAAACATTGTTTTGTTTTATTTTTTTTTAAAAGAAGTGTCTATAAAGTGTTGTGCCACATTACAGGCAGTTTCTTCTTTCCTATGGAGCATGGTGTAAAGGGATCCCCCTTGGCCAATCAAAATGTCAATAAAAGACAGAGAATCAAGCAAAAACTGGGCCACCCAGACAGCCATGTGCTTGTGTATTGGCATGTGCATTTGAGCATGCACTTCTTCTTTTTTTTTTTTTTTACTGCATGTTGTTGCAAATGTGCCCGCATGCGTGCATGTGTAACGGTCAGACTTTGTTAAGCTTTTGTTTTCCTGCCAGACAACCCTGCTGTGAGCAGCCATGTAGCGCACGTCTCCGATATCAAACAAGCATCAACTGGACCTGAGAGTGAGCACCACGCTGGGCTGGCTGAGTTGCAGAGCTGGCTATAGACGCAGGCAGTCAAATGTACATAGATAATTTACATTACATCTTAGATGTTTAGATTCAGAGCAGCTGAGAATGAGTGGGCAGGTGGTGATTTGGAGTCTTGTTCAAAGAAAAGGACAGGTGGCTGTTCTGAGGGAGTCATACGTGTGACAGCACCAACTCACCCTGCTGCTATTTCATGTGGAACCAGAAGGGTTACGTTGTTCGTGTCCCCTTTGGGAATGGAAATCATTTGAGAGCATGAAGTGCTCAGGAATGAAGTGAACTCCTGCACTGAGGTTTACTTTGATATCTAGGGTGTGTATGTTCATTTTTCAAATACAGGGGATATATGCCGATCACTCATGCTCTTTTTCACCAGCGCGCTGCACAGTATTAGTATGTTTTCACACCCTGTACGGTGAGCTGAAGGTCTTTTCCAGGCCCTACCGGCTTATATTGACAGTTTATTGAGATAAACAATCTTGAATTTGGGTGAAGCCCAGAAATACAGATTGGGTTTTACAAGTAATGTGCTCCACTGTTGGGCTGTAGAATATTAAATGAGTGTATGGAATACATATATGCATATTTTGACGCAGTGCTTTATATTACACAACCCCGTTTACACCCTGTTAACACAGTCAGATGTGTTTTTGGCAGTGTTTTCCAACATGATCCATTTTTACCTGGTTATTGTGAATGAGGTATAACAGCTTATTTCACATGTGTTGACATTAATATTGACATGACCTTGAGTTCAGACCCATGTAATTGGCTAAAGTGTGAAAACAGCTTTAAGTGCCGCACTACAATCACAGATGTTGGTTGGTCACAGTTGGGAACCACTTGAGCAACTGTGGCTTAAGTGCTTTATTCAACTTGACAATAATTGGTGTGGGATGTGTAAGTGCTTTACAGGCTATGTCTATAGTAAACTGGCTAAATTTGGAAATTTATCTCTTCCTCTTTGCTTGTAGCCAATTCCCATCCACACTTACAGTAACGGGCGTTTTTCAAAAACAGTGTGATAGTAGATATATTTGGAAAAGCTGATCACTTTGGTATGAACACGAAAAGCTTTTCTGAAATTATGACTCTTTGTGAACACTCATCTAAAAGTACACCCAATCTCACAATACAGGTCATTGTCATTGACTTTACACTTTTTTATTTACATTTATCTTGTCAGTTTAACCCTGTAAGCACAATATAGCGATCTGATTAAAGTCTATGTTTGACTTGGTCACCAGGAGGAATTTTATACTCGTGCAGTTGTCTGGCAACAGAAACAGAAAATTACACCAAAGAGAACAATTAAATTCAACCAAAACATTTAGACTTGTTTTTCAGATTATGTATTGGACAATTCTGCACCTCATGATTTAGGTCCAGTGTCAAAATTCAGCACAGATGCAAGACATTGTGTGCCCTTTATGTTGCATTGAGTTTGAAGCCTGCAATTAGACTTTGCATTTATATTAACTGTAAACATGTTCTTTCTCTAAACTTAAAGGGGACATATCGTCCTTTTTATGGTTTTCTGTTATTTTTATACTGTTATGATGTCGGCTGTCTGTGTTAAACTCTACTTCCTCCTCGTGATGATGTCAGATTGTTCTTTAGTACTTAAAGAGACAGGAGCTAAAACGGTCTGTTTCAGACAGTTGCACTAAGGGGCTGCATAAAGAGCCAGTATAATATAAATAAGAAGTTTTATGAACTGTAAATCATCCAAAGATATACCAATAGAGTTGTTACAATAATAATAGACTTGGAAATGTGCATGATACGCCCCCTTTAACAAAGTGTTTTAGTTGCCTTACCTTACCTAACAACAGGTTGTTTGCCATAACCACAATCTTTCCCTTACCATAACCATAGTCTCCATGCAGAGAATTTAAAAAAACATTACCATTGGACGTTAAAACATGTTATTACAGAATGTATTTTGTGGTTTTGCAGAATTTTCTGATATTGACATTCTTGTCTTGTGTGGATAAAGCACTTTTTCAAATGTTTTCAGATTTGTCTGCCTTCGCCCTCCTTCAGAGGAATACACTGAATAAGCCCGGAGCAAGAAAGACAGATTACAAATGTTTACAACTAAAGACTAAAATAGTACTGTCGATTGGAAGTCAATTTGATTTTCCCAGACCACATGTCATTAGTTAGCTTCCCATTGCAGTTTGACAGATGATCTGTGCTGCTGCACTGCTGAGCTACAAAACTATTCTCAACTTATTTCACCCTAAAAAAATCTTATAAAATTAACTGTTTCAGACCCAGCAATAAAAACTAAGTCAGTTGGTGATTTTTGAATTTATGTGATTTGTTTCATAACCATAAAATTTAAGGTCCAAGACAATCCTGCTTATATGTTATCAGCGGGGCAGAATTAGAATTTGTTGATGACACCTTGTCTCTAACTTTATGGAAAACTTCCTTGTACTTACATCCTACATCGGGCTGTCTAACATCATGGCTATAACGTATGCAAATTTTGATTTAGTTTGTTGTTTCTTTTCAAGTCTTGCCAATAAAAGTGCCATGTTGCTGACAGAACAAAAGCTAAATATGGGGCGTATCAAAGACAGCAAAAATGTATGCAGTCAGGGCGTCAATTTGCGAGTGACATTCAACGTGCGGTCTTCAAAACTCATTTGCAGACATGACTGTGAAGATGTTCCTCTATCAAGAAGCTTTGACGTTTTTCGGCTGAAGAGGAAGAAACGGGGGAAAATACAGCCTTATCTTCATGAGCATGCCAACCCAGCTCGACTGTGATCAGGAGAAACAAAGAAGATTGTAGACGCTGAAGAAAAATAGTCCTGGAATAAGCCTGCAGGTTTGCTACCGATATTGATATACCTACTGTAGAGAGAGCAAACACACACATACACGCTCATAAGGCTTAGAAGCAGAATGAAGGTCATCCAAAAAAAAAAAAAAAAAAGAGGAACAGGCTAACTCTCAGAGATCAATAAGAAGTGTGTATCTGTGTATGTCTGTGTGCGCATGAAAAGAACAGACAGACAGAGAGAGAAAAATGCAATCAGTGTGCGTATGAGGTTTCTCCAGAGTGAGGATTTGGGTCATTTGAAAGAATACGGCTGAATCAGCAACACTGCCGCCACCGCTGAACTTAATCTATTGAATAGTCCTGCAGGCGGAGACTGAGCTAGAAAGGGAGGAAAAGGAGGAAGTGAGCGAAGGAGCGAGGATGTCAAATGGGGGGGGGGGGAGAGAGGGAGAGAGGGAGAGGGTCGAGATGAAACAAAACCAGAGTGAAAGGAGGGAAGGAGATGAAGCAATAGATACAGCGTCGGGCCGAGAGAGGGGAAGAAGAGAGATGGGGAGAGACAGAGGAGGCGAAAAGCAGTGGGTGAGAGATTTATCAGAGGAGACGGCTGGAGCGGGGAGGGGAGATGGAAAGAGAGGAGAAAGGGAAAGAAAAAGAAATAGATAGAGGGAGGAGAGAAGAAGTGGAAGGGGAAGAGATATGGCCAAACAAGAGGGAGATACAGTAGAGGAAGCTCACCCCACTGTCTGCCGGCTGCCTCACTCGTGGATTGTTCTCTCCATCAGATTAACGAGAGAAGGGGTTGAAAAGTCTGTACCCCCCCTCCTCTTCCGCTGCCCTGCTGTTCCTCCAAGGGGTGCTGTATTTCTTTATCCTCTGACATTAACTCCATTTTCCTCTGTCTGTCTCGCTCACTCACGTTTTTACCGTCCAGCTATTCGTCTTTGATTTAACACACAAACACTAAATGTCGTGATTTGAATCCAGCAATGGGAGAAGGAGGAGGAAGGTTGACAACGGATCCTCCTGTTTTGATCTCTGCATCTTCACACATAACTGCAAAATTTCAGAGAAAGAAAAACATGTAGCTAGATTGAGGTTTGCTCTACATGTGGGTAAATCCAAAAAAAAAAATCAAAAAAACCTCACAATCATGAAAAAAATGCTGTTGTTCTGTTGGGAATCTGAATATTTCAGTCACTCAGGCATTCATAAAATGTGTTACAGGGAAAAAAGCTGAAAACTCACCAGATGGAACACGATCTCCTTAATAACTAATACATGAAAATGAAAAAGGAACTAATGAATTATTGTTGCAATAGGCCAAAAAACACAGCAGACTTGTCATAGCAGGAAAAGCACAGGTGTTACTAACGTCATTAATGATGGCTCTGTTGTCTTCAAGTGTCCCGGTAAGCCGTGACAGTGAGCCAGCATGGAATTCAGCCATCATTCATTTTATTATTTACACCTCTGTGTTTCCCACTGTGACATGTCAAAATGTCTTTCATAAAATAGGCCTATATAGCTTCCATATACTCTCAGCATTGAGCTGCACTCCAGTCATCGAGTGAGGAATCACCCTCTCTCTGTCAGTGTAAATCATGGTTTTTGTTACTTTACACCTAATCTCTATAAACAGATATCTTCATATGAATGTGGCAAGAGGCAAGATCAGAAGTGTTCTGGTTTCCGTTTCTGGTTTTCTGTCAACAATCCATGTTGGGAGTGAAAGAGGCGGGAAAACGCAATGTCTTAAACGTCGTCTGGACCTAAAACACCCACAAAAAGTATCAGTGTGTGAGTATAGTTTGGAGAAATGTTTGACTCGTGTAATAAAAGAAACAAATTGCTCTCAGTTTGCTTGCAATTTGCTTTAGCAAGTTGCTAATTGGACTGTAAACAATGACTGGTGCACGGAGGAGGAAGACTTGGTCCAGATATCGAAGCCCTTGAACATCAACCGTTGCCTCCAGAGGCTAAATTGTTGTCAGACGATAGCCGATGGGTTCCGAAATAGCTTTACACCCTCCTCACATTACGTTTTTAAAAAACCTTCATATGTCAGTAAGAATATTACCTTTCATCTGGTGAGTTCAAACTTTCAATGTTCTTCCCCTGATCAATTTTTATAAATGCCTGACTACCTGACAAGCCAGATCCACCAACATTATGTTAAAGCTGTGGCTCAATTCCATACTACACCTGGCGCGTAGCTGTACTTGGCCTATCCAATCAGAAGGATTCCTTTTTTGCTGGATCATCCAGTGAATAGCGGTCAATGAATACTGTTTCAATTATCTGACTATGTGACCAATGTAAATAAAACGATTCTTGTTTCATTTCGCAAATGCCAGATTGCGAGCGGCCCCTCCTCTTTCACTCAGTGTACAGGCCGCACATTGCACTGAGGAGCAGAAGCCTACTGTCTAGCTAGCTAGCTGCTTTAATGTAGGTTAAGATAAAAACTATGGTGAAACAAAGCAGTCACAAAAAGACGTCTTGAGGAGCAGGAGGAGTTCAGCCACCAGTCTCAACTCAGACACCTACTCCTGTGCCAGCTTCTAATCTACAAGTCCCAAGTAGTAACAACATGTACATGGCTGCTAATTCAGCAGCAACAAGCTGTACTGTTGAAAGACTCTTTTCAGCTGTCAGTTGGATAAAAACTGGCATCAGGGCTTCAGTGATGACATGCAGACTGAACTCTTTGTCCCTGCTCTCTTTTGAAAGAGATCCGACTGAGGCATTGGACTATAATGAAATAATTTCAGTGTTTGACACCAAGCCCTGTCGTCTCCTGCTGCAATCATCAAAAGTAAGCTAATTTACAACTTTGGACTGTAGTAGCCTGCTCCCTTGTTCAATATTATTGTTTATTGGGCAGTCTTTGTTGGGTGTACAAGTGGATTTTATGCTGATATCGCTGCGTCTGCCATCTGTGTGTGTGTGTGTGTGAGTGCGTACGTGTGTGGTTTATGTGGCTGCCGTGCCAGGCTATGTTCAGGTGTCATTTTTAACATTACTGAGCATGTTGGTGCTGGTGTACCTCTATCCATACGCTGCGCTGTTGCATCTGTCAGCTGTGTTTGTGTGAATATGTGGCCGCCGTGCCAGGCTGTGCGATGCTGTTAATGTTCGTCTTGGTACCTGTAACATTACCTCTGATGATGTTTAAGGCTTGTATGATTAAACAGTGGTGCATTCTAGCAAGTGTAGTTTTAATGGCCTATTTTGGTTAACACATGTGTGTCTATTGAGCACGATTGGTCTTGGATAGGCTAGGCCCACCTGATTTTCTTTGTGCCCACCCACACTGTGATTTCTGCCTATGCTACGGCACTACACGTTCGTTCTAAGCAGGTTTTGAGTATGTTGTGTGTTCACACGGGAAAAGTGACAAAATAATATAAAAATAAAGTATACCCAAAAATACTTGATGAAAAAAACCTTGAATTGTTGTCTCAAAAATGAATTGCACAAAGGAAATGGGGGAGCTACTCACAGCTGAAACATATTGTGAATGGTAGTTAACAGCTTTGTGAACACTGCTGACGACAAAATATACCTATTAAATCCTCATAAAAAAAAGATGTGAAATTTAATTGTCAGTGACGATCTAAATTCACACTTGGACATGCATCACCACAGGTATCATCTCTTGTTAATATTAAACTGTTAAGTATGTTGTTTTTTTGTATACTAACTGCAAAAACAGTATATTAACATGTATGTATGATTGAATATGGGCAGAGCATGTGCGTCACATTGTGTGAGTGTTTTTAATTAGTCTTAATAACATAGGATATAAACAAAAGTCACTTTTTGTATGTTTTTGGTCATAAATATAGAAATCAAAGCAGACAATTACTGGCAACAACTTGGTTTGGTGTGAACATTAACATATGCATTGTGAAACTATGTCCTCAAAAAAATTGTGCTGCGTGACGCCGATGTTAAAGCAAGTGTTTTTCATCAGCTGTCAGAACCAAAAACACCTGCTGTGACAGTGTAATATGTTTCAAAGTTTCAACTTACTGAAAACAGCAGCAGCAGTTTGTGTTATTACTTTGGGCTCATTCACTGCTGAGTGTATTTTGACACACGGCAGTTGTTATAATATAGATGCAAATGTCAAACATGCATACAAATGTAATAAATTCCAAGTGCTGGGAGGCTTTTGTACCAATATGGGCTGGACAGGGAAATTAAAAGGTCATAAATCGCAGCTCATGGGAGAGTAATGACTGTCAATGATACTGATGAACTTTCTGGGAATATCACTTCATAAAAATAGTGCCTAATGAACCTTTAGACCTTATGAATCATCTGTTTTTTGTGGTAGGAAATCCCCACCTTGCATTTAATTTCCTTACAAAGTCAATTTGTGGAATTATATAGTGCTTGCCACCTTCCTAGATGTTTTTGAATCTAAAAACTAAAATACTGCTTATTGGATCCATACACTATTAAAATTATATCCAAATAATCAGTAATAAGCAAGACAAAACTGCACTCCTGTAATTCTTATTGGAACCTGACATGACAATGGCATGGATCAAGGCCAGATCCAATCTGTTCAGCTGACAAAACAACTCCACAAACAAATATTCTGTTCTCCTTTCAACACTCTTTCTCTCTTCATAGATTCAGTTCTGTCTGCACGCCACTAGATGGCAGGCATGTGATGCGCCGCCGCCACCATCGAATCCTCCTCTCCCTCGGCTGAGCCTAATGGCAT
The DNA here is from genome assembly GCF_910596095.1 of Thunnus maccoyii. Classification (NCBI taxonomy): domain Eukaryota; kingdom Metazoa; phylum Chordata; class Actinopteri; order Scombriformes; family Scombridae; genus Thunnus; species Thunnus maccoyii. Next base: position 14,593,434 of record NC_056554.1, on the reverse strand, counting down.
GTGGCGGCTGGTGCCTGTGAGTAATGCCGCAGGAAAATGCGTTCCATAACCAATTGTTCTTATTGGAAAAGAGGAGGAAGAGAGGAGAGGGACACAAACAAAACAAACAAGAAAGAAAGAGAGATAGAGAGAGAAAAGCGAGGGTGGGTTGGGGAGTGGGGAGAGAGAGAGAGAGAGAGAAAACAAGTGACACCAGGCAAGTGGCGTGGGTGAAGCTTGTGCGGTCCAATCTTCTGACAGGAGGGTGGGGAGGGTTACTGGGAGATATAGAGGGAGAAAATGGTCTGCTGATGTAGTTGGTGTACTTAACACTTGTGCAGACACAAACATAACACATGCCCAGCTTTAGAGATGCATACAACTTTAATGAAGGCCTTTTCTATATATACATTATCCTGATTTATACTTTTTCAGCTTTATTTGCAGCACAGAATAAAAAACTAGGTCTGAGAGCTGAGAGATTCTTTCATCATGTTTAACATAACCAACAACCTGCATGCTACTATATCTGTTCCCACTAATTACATTGTTATACTTGGCTCAATACACGAATCAATGCCCAGGTTCAGACTTTTTTCCGATCTTTAATGAGAGCCTCTATCCAAAAACAAAAATGCTCAAACACTCGTTTTCATAATTTATGTTTCATCTTTGACTTTACTTTCAAATTGGAGGAAAACTTAAGATTCTGAGCAACACTTTTTTTTTTTTTCTGCAAAAACCGCCTCCCTAATTTCCCAAGTCTCCTGTGAAGCTAATGGGCTGCAATTAGCCTAAGTTAATGACAGAGAGCCACAAATACATTTAGCAAATATTCGAGACAAATAACCTTAAAAAGTACAAATAAACACAAGGGGCTTGGCTGCAAAAGTAGATAAAGCAGTGGTTGCAGTAATTAGATTCCTGTCAATGAATTCTTCCCATCACACTGTATTGGAACGAGGCCTACAGGAAGTGAGTGGATCAATCGACACAAAGGCAGCACAGTGCATCTAAAATCCCTCACTACATTCGCACACACAGCAGGACTGAGTGCATGCACTTGAGATTTTGAAGGTGTACAGTACACAGTGTGATGATGCAGCGTGGGATCTCTGCAATGCCCACAAGAACACTGTGTGCAAAAGCCGGGAGAAATGTATAGATCATCTTGTTGTAAAGGCTGCAAAATCAGAGAGTCTGTTGATGTTTTCATATTTATGCGATCACGTAAGTGAAACCTGAACAGTTTAAGTCTCTAAAATAATGTGGTTGTTACTTTATTTTTATGTTTTTGCTCTTTATTATCAGTAAATCAGATATGAGTCAACTCCAGTGCATTTATTGTGCATCCTCACGGCATCTGCGATTAGAACAAAATCAAACATACACTGAAACCCTCTATGGTTTTGATCTCACACACACTTAAAACACAAATATATGCAGCCACTCTCCCTGGCACCCACCCACACATATACACCACCTGTTTCAGATGTTATCACTCGATAGAATGGGTGCTATCAGCTAGTAGGTGCATATCAACCCATTGGAATAGGGGCATGGCACCTACCAGTAGGTAATATGCCGCTATGTTACGTTACGCTGCGAAATTATTATGTTTTATGATGTGACAGCAATGTTAAGGTCTGGTTAGTTTTAAGGGCAAAAACTACTTGGTTAGGGTTAGGAAAAGATCATGGTTTGGGTTAAAATGATCATTTGAAACGTGGTTAAACGTGGCAACCACCGGTTATGAATGCAGTAAAATGCGGTACAACTCCTAGGCTACATGGTAGTAAAATGTGGTGAAAATGTCCCGATGAAGGCAAAAGGTGGTCTCCAACTGTTGACTCTAACTAACCAACCATCCACCCAATCAGCGTCCTCCTGACAAGGGAAACATTATCTGATCAAGTCATCTTATATTAACGTCATCTGAACTACGTCACTTCCCCGGGTCATAATTACTACAGCCACTAGATGGTGATGGTGTCTGTCACTCAAAGGTGACCACCTTACCAATGGATGATAACGCCCTACTGAACCTACTAGTAAGTGTGCCAGGTCCCTTCTAACTCCTATTCATGAGGCTGACAACCACTGATAATGCCCATTCAATCAAATGAGCAGGAGTGGGTGCGTACACACTATAGCATGTCAGCACCGCACTTTGAAGAAGAAAGAGGGGTACTCGTTTGCCTTTGTCACACCTAATCATGGAGAATACCCCCCCACCCCCCATTCACCTTCTCACAATCTACCTCCTGCCCCCCTCCCTGCCTTACCTTCTTTATTCCCTAATGTTGGATGTTGTTTTCTAAAAAGAAAAAGGGTGGGGTGGGGGGGGGGGGGGGGGGGGGGGGGGGGGGGGGTTCAGTGGTATGACTCATGTGTGAAGCTTGATTTCTAGACCATTATATCCTCCCGAGAAACTTCTGAATACAGCTCGTGAAGCAGAGGGAAAGGCAGGAAGCCGTCTTGCTGGAGTTTACTTTCCCTCATCTCCCCACTGCTGGCTGAACAGGGGTCCCCTATCAAAGTGCTTGTGACCTTTGGAAGAGAGGGCAGAGGTTTGATTGGGGTTTTTTTTTTTTTTGTAAAATTGGGCACACAACGAGCAGAGCACAGTGAGGGCCCATTTGCTGGCTTCCATCGCTGCAAGTGAGGCAGGGAGCTGTGGTGCCCACACTGTTAGGGGTATTTTTAGTTGAACATTTTTTGAGAAAGACTGTATATAATAAACAGCATATTACTGGACACACTTGTATTTGCAGCTTAAATGTAACTTTTCAGGCATCTAGTGATTGGATTTGATGTTTGAACCCATCCCAGTAAAAAATGACATTTTCAGGAGTGATGAAATTAGACGGCATGTGTTGTCAACCAGGATGTACTTTGATTAATTGAAATACATTATGAACATTGAAATTGCTTTGAGTAGCATTTTAAAGAGGTTATATTGTTTGTTTTTTACCACTTGGGAGCAGCAGAACAAGCTGCAAACACAACCTAAACATCTTATCACCTTATAATGTGTTAGCAAACAGTCAACAATTTACACAGAACATTCATTGACATTAGCATTCATTTAGAGTTCTGTTTCTAGTCACCTTGAAAATGTACTTTAAGTTCAATATTTTCTCTCCTTTTAGCTCTGTTTTGGTCTCTGTTGACTCCTGAGGGGAATATCTGGCTTCTTAGCCACTAAATGCTTCATAGCAGTAACCTGCCGCAGCTGGAAACAAGGTTAACAAGAGTGGTGAACCAAAACAGTAAAGTTGTGGGCTATTAAACCAAAACAATTAGCTGAAAGACACTAAAAAGCTCCGTAGAGTTGAGGAAACCTGTTGAGTAACAATTCTCTGTAGATTTGTTTCTCATCTCACATAGTCTTTTGGTCCACTGTTTATATAAAAATATTGAGAAGTGATGCGTCAGCAGGTCATTACAATCTATGGAACTTGTCAAGACTACTGGCAGTCATACATGTTTTATGCAGTATTTATATGAAAATATAAAGGAGGGTGTTGTCACTCCAGAAATGCATGAAAAGCAGATGGAAAAATGAGGAAAAAAAATCTACCAATATGATTATCCTCTTCAAAAAAAAAAAGCAAAAATGAAACCATTGACATAATACTTAAAGCTACTATGTATTATACAATATATTTGCTTAAATATACTAACATACCAATACAATAGAAGCTACCAATTACAACAAGGTTGTCTGTTTATGTTAATCGTCCCAAAGTATGAACAATGATATCACTGAAATGCAATTGATGCGTAAAAATGCCACACTTAGTATCTTAAATGCACTTTGTCAAACCGCTGGATTTATTGTCTCTCACTGTCTCGGAGTGCTTTAGATCTTTCAAAATGTCTTTCTCCATTTATATGTGCATAATCTTTCGTCAGTGTCCCTTCTTTTCTCATTTTATTCTTCACTCACAAGACCTGTCATTCTGAAATCCACTTAAAGCAGTTTCTTGTCAAAGGAAATCAGACAAAACTGACATATGGAAAAGTAATCAACACTCACCCACTATGCCTCCATCTGCCCTCTCTTCTTTTACACCACTCTTTTTATTGCCCTTGCTCATTTTGTCTCTCTATCTCTCTCTCTCTCTTAGTCTTGTTACTTCGCACCCGTGGGAGTGTGTAACTGCCTGAACCAGATGTGGAATTCCACTGTTCTTGTCCTCACATCTGCGTAGAGATAAACGCACATTCACCATCACTGTCTTCCCGGGCTCAGTTACATGATGGATACAAAACCATACACGCACTTCACTTTCACACATTTTCACGTGCGCCTACTTGGAAAACATGCTCATGCCTGTAAATTTCTATGTTCATGTATGTGTCAGAGATGCAGTCGTGTTTATCGCCACCCTCCGTGTCACTCCATGATGCGAGCGCGATGATATGTGAAGGGAAGCGACGCGTTTCCCATTTGTTTGTCAGATTCAAGTAAACATAATGGATCCATATATCAAGAACAGCCTCAAATGAGGGATGTGAGGGCATGCGAAGGAGATAGTAGGAACATAAGTAAAAGTGTGTGACAAAGGGAGATGGGGAAAGCAAAGGGGGGAGAGAGACTTCTACAAATTTACAGCAGCCTGAAATATTGTGTAGTGAAATTGCATCTGAGGAAAGAGGTGAAGGTGAAGAGGGAAGAGAGGAAGTTAAAGGAGGGAAAGACAAAAAGAGGTAGGTGTGAGCAGACAAATCTGCTGCCGTAAGGAAGATTGCTAAAAGTCTTGGGAAGACATTTGTGTCTCTCTTTGAGCTGCTATCAGCCAACATGTCCGGCAAAGAAATTCTTCCCTGGTGTCAAAGTGCTACCTCTGAATGGAAACCCTTCATCCCCTGTCTGCACTCCCTGCATCTCCATCAGTTCAATTCAGGTCAGTTAGATTAAATTCCAATTCATTTTTATTAAGAGTAGAAACATGATACAGAGTGATGAACAAAGATGATAAATGATGAAGTTGATAATCCACCCCCGTGTTGGCGATAGGGAGGTAAATCTGCTACATTCAGAGGAGTGAACACGCTCGTTTTTTCGAAATGAAAACTGTTCTATTGTTTGTGTGTGCATGTAACTTCATTTAGCTGATGCTTTTAATCACCACATCACCTAACAGTGTGACTGTGTTTAATAAATGAAGCGTCATGTCTATTTTAAATGCACAAAGGCGCACGCTCACTCACTCACACTCACACACACACACACACACACAAAAGTGCATGTGTTAATCTGAAGCGACATTGACTTTAACAGCCACTTTAAATGACTTTATTATTTTAAAGCACTTTATGAGTTGCCCCTGGCGCGGCGGAGTGCAGTAAGAGATTCTACTTGAATCACTGCAACAAAAGCTGGTGCTGCCTAGTTTATGTCCCTCTACAGTGCTTCCTGTCCTTGTGCCATATTCAGGTTGCAGTATCAGTATAAATGGAGAGTTAAAGGACAGTTCTGCTTTTATTACAGAGATGTAGTTTTGCACTTTTGTAAAGTTGGGGGACTTGTGAGAGACAGATTGAAAACAAAAATCGTCAAAAATCAGGGTAGCAGTTGTTAGGATGTCTTGATTTTTATTCCATGGTATGAGGCGAGCTTGAAAAAATGCTGGATCCTACAATTCCCAAAATGCAACTCTTCCATTAGACTGTCCCTGCCTGTTAAATACCCTTATCTTTCAAACATCCTCAGTTTGTAATTCAGGCTTTCTGTCAAAAATACAAAGTCTGAAACCCATCTTGAGATAATCCTGATGAAATCATCTGGTTTATTTTCTCAGACTTTAGAAAGCTTCATCCAGAACCACAGAAGACACTATACAACTGTTATTACAGGCTGAATAGCACTTTCCATGACGACTTAACTGATCTTTGTGTGTACAATCGGTGGATAGATCGTTAATAACAACATTATACTCACCCAGTTCACTACTGAGATCTTGTGACACAGTGACATGGCTAAAAAGAAAGCCCTCACTATCCAAATGTTATTGCAAAATGAATGCAATAGTAAAATTATTACCCAACCATCTTTACAGACCGACTACCTATTTCAACTTTGACATACAGTACTGTAGTGCAGGTGTAGGCGAATAGCAGCCTGTGGCCCAAATCTGGCCCTCCAACAAAAAATATTTGGCCCCTAATGAAAGCTGAAGCTTCCTCTTTTGTTGATTATGTCAAAACTTTTACATGACTCGTGACAAATCAACTGTAGATAATATAAACACAAGGCTCCTGTAAATTCCAATATATATGAACATCTTGATGAGCAGATCAGATTGGTGCCAATAACAGTACTTTGCTTCAGCCGTAAATGAAGCAGGCTACTGTTTATTGTGTGTGGATAAGATATAATTTACATTTCTAATCTTGTAGTCTAACACAAAATATATGTTCATTTTTATGAGTTTTTTTTTTGCTAATTAGCATTAACATGAGTTGCTGTCATTCTCTTTGTCGTCACTTACTAATGGGAATTATGACAGCTGCCATGGCTCATGGTGAAACCTAATTGCGGACCCCCGCTGTAGTGCATGCACACAGTTTTCCTTTGCAATGAGGTATTATTAGCGACGAGTGCACTTATATTTTGTATGTTACCTCCCGATAAAGTGGTTCAGATGATCTGGCTAAACTGTTGGCTTCTTTAGAGCATGTCTGATGAAACGAGTGCTCCTGTTTCTCACCCAGTTGGTCTTCATTGGTGTGATGTTGGCTGTGATCACAGATCTCAGTGACACCTTTGTGAGTACAATGTTATCATAACTGATAGAAATGAACTAAACTACAAAAATAAGAACCAAATTGTAATAAACTGGAATAATCATCAAACAGTTGAAGCCCAGCCTCTGAAAAAGTACTCAAAAAAGCTTCTCTTACAAATTAATTTGGAAACCTTTCATATTGTGCCAAGCTCCTAGTGTAGCTATATGGAAAACATCACTGATTATATTCATTGTAAGTCACTCTGGATGCATTAAGTGTAAATTAAAACACTTACAGAGCACGCACTCAACATAAAGGCAACCATAATTGCACAAACATACACGCCATCATCATCATCATCAATACATACACAAACACGCCAGGACTGAAGTTTATTTTTGTCACCGCATTTTCCCACATCTCTCTGCGGGTGTTGAACGGTCGTCTCGCTTTTTCTCTACAGACGCCGATGCATTTTAAACGATCTTTAAGACGTCAGACACACCACCAATCAATGGCAAGTGTATCTGCTGTGGATACACAGCCGCACAAGGAGAGAGAGAGAACAATACAGAGAGCATTTGCAATCTTAAGGTGCTGTCTTGGTAAACACAGGTAGTCTAACCCAGTTATGACCTTCCATCTCATCAGTATTTCGAATGTGGCTCATGTTTACTTTTAATGCATGACTAAAAAGCTGCTGATAAAACGATGTTGCTTACTTGAGCAGATTACAGAGGTACAAGACGCCTCCCGCTCTTTACTGCAAAGAGGCAGTAAAATGCTCCGTACAGGTCAGTTAAATGTGAAGACACTTCCTTATCCTGATGGCTCTTTAAAAAAAAAAAAAAGAAAAAAAGAAAAAAGGAGGTACTTTTCATTAGAAAACTCATAAATGGCACAATAAATTCACGTGTCTAAACTGGAGACAGAGGAAGATTACCTCCATCGTGCCACCAGCAAGTGCGAAGAAATCTCACAGACACATCCATACACTTATCAGCTTCGAAATGACACAATGCTGGTACCAAGGGGACTTAAATATTAATTCCCAGCCTGGTGAATATAAAAATAAATCCTTTTGCTAATCGTGCCGGGAGATGCTCGCCGGCGGTAAAAAGGTTTTGTGTAAATTACTAAAAGATTAGTTCCTTTGCTGGTTTATCTACAGGTCCAAACCGCAGAGGTGCATTCCTCAAGCAACCGAAATTCCTCTCTAACTTCCAGTCAGAAATATAAGGAGGATTTACCACGTGTGTATCTGTGCATGCGCATGTACTGTAAATGTCCCAGCAGAGCCTTTGAAATCCAGCGATTGTCTCTGGTGAAACAAGATAGTGGTGGTGCTTTGAAGGTGTAAAGCTGTGACAGGATGGTATTACCTGCATGAGATACCACCACACGGGAAGTTTTGGCCAGTCGGACGTTTGTCACATGTGACAAACGTCCATGTGTTTTGTCATGGGATTAGAACATATTAGCCAAGGTGGGTGCCAGTCAAAAACGCACCCAGTTACATTTACTTATTTATTTTTAATCTTTGGCAGGAAATAAACATTCAAAGCAAAAAGAATTTAAGCTTCTCTCTCTGTCACGTAGTTACACCCATAAACACTGATTACTGGCATATTTAGTGGACATTTTGCTTTGAACATGGAGCTGAAAAAAGTAGAGGCATATTTTATACCACACACTCAGCAAAAATGTTAAAGCACCTCAGCAGATTACCCCTTGCTTAAGGCCTCTATTCGATATGATAATATATCGAGTGGCCATTGAACAATGTGCTTAATAATGAAATAGCCTATTTGCACGGATGAGACAGTTATAATATCCCAATAAAAATAGGAATCCCATCGCCCTCCAAACTGACCAGCATCAGCACCGTTCTGGGTAAAGAAGATGTGCAATTTCCTCCTTTTATGTTAAAGATCCGCTCCCTGTTACACATAAAAGTTTATGAAGAGCCTTTACGCCAGCGACGTGCACACTCAGTGGCTGAAGTGGCTCCAGTCCCACATGGCCTCCGCCTTTAATGCAATGCATAATGATACAAATAACCCACTGAAACTTATTAAAGTTAAATAGAGTGTGCATTATGAGTGTATTCAAAGAGACAACAGTTACTTGAAAGGAAAATACACAGTTGATTCATATTTTTCTCTGTTACTATAAGGCCTTGTAATAGGCTTCTGGCCCTCACGCCCCACAGACACCTGTGGGTTGTGGTGGTATTTTGGATTGTTATTTTAAATATTTCAGGGAGAAGATCATTGATTTTTCAGCCATGTGATGCTGTATTCACAGCCTGATCCTACGGCTAGAAGTAACTCCTGACTGGCCAAGTTTGGCATGTCAGTCCTAACTTTAGGACTCCTTGATTTTAGTATAACAGTAACTGACAAAACATTGTAGTGCTAAAAGAGGTTCCTATGTCTATATATCTGAGAATTAGAGGAAGTCCAGAAGAACCCTAAGTCCCGCAATCCTGCTCACTATCAGTCAAATTTTACAGGTAAGGAGCCTTGTTGCATCCCCGGAAACAATAACAAACTTTTAAAAGGTTGAATCAATAAGGATCCAGTCAGCTCATCAACAAATTGAAACAATCCAATAAGACTGAGGATTAATGGTTTGCGCAACTCTTCACCACAGGGACAAATGAAAAATGCGGTTTGAAGAGTTGAATATCTCAGCCATTAGTCAGAATTATTCAAACCAAAAATGTGCTCCTCAGACCTCAAACTATTTGACATATCAATATTTTACTTATTTTATCAGTATTTTCATGTTTGCTTCAACATTTCCATGTATAAAAATCTGTGACACAGTTAACATTCCTACCTTAATTTAATCATTTAATTTAATTTATTTAATTTCAATACATTTAATCTACTTAATTTAATTTAATTTAATTAATTTTATTAAATTTATTTCATTAAATTTGATTAGGTTTGTTTAATTTGATTTCATTAAATTTGATCTAATTAATTTAATTATTCAGTTGAATTGAATTGTTTTGATTTTAATTTATTTAAACCTGCAGTGCAGACCTTTTACATATAAATGAACGTGCTTTACATTCAAGGCCTTGCCAAACGAGTTCAAACGAGTTCCAAATGTTATCGGACTGAGTGGATCAAAGTCTTGGAGTGAAACAAGTCATTTTGCAGGGGTTGTGTGACGATCAAAACGATTCATCCAACTTTTTACAGCTGCAACAATAGTGACGAAGTAGGCTGCAGTGGAGCCTATGGCTTAAGCATGTGTCAACGGTGTTTTTGTAATTACTCTAACTGCCAGAAGGGGGAGACAAAAGTGCACTCCAGCTTTAAGTTTAATTGTTATTAATTATTTACTTTACTTTAATTCATTTAATTAAATAAAATTTATTTTATTTAGTTTGTATTGATTTAATTGAACTTAATCTAATTAATTGAATTTTATTTAAGTTTATCTTATTATTTATGAGGCAATGAAGACTTTTCTAATCGATTTGCATCTGAACTGCATTACCACTTAATATTAATGAGACTTTGACAAGAATCTGGAAATTGCTAGTGCTACCTATGTTATTTGATATTTACTGGGACGCACATTTTTTGCTAATTATATAATGTTCATATTGAGTGTTGCATATGACGGTGACAATATCTCTTCATAGAGGCAACAGAGACAAAGAAAAAGTAGGAAAGTTGGTTTCAAGGCAGCAGCCAGCACTGAAACATTACCGAAATATCTAACATCCAGTTTTTATGAACATTATCTACATTATAGTATGCTTGTCTCCATATCTTTTCGTAAAGTGAGAATTAATGGACAAGAGGTGTATTTTCAACATAGTAATTAAATTGGCACTTTTATTGTATGTGTAGTCCATGTGTATCATCAAATCATTTCATCCTTGCTCGCACAAGCATGTATATGCTTGGGCATTCAATTTTGTATAGTGTGCCAACATCAGGAAGAGGCATGGGGACAATAAAAAACTGAGCCACTTCCTCTTAAAATGTCTGGGCACGTCCCTGTTTTACGCTCTCTACACTGGAGTGTATAGCCTTCCTCGTGCTCTGTCAGTAAAACCTCAGGGCTGGCTCCTTGCATGAGTCAGAGATGATCAATTAAAAGCTTATTGATCTGTTATGGAGGTGGTGGGAGAGATTAACGTTAAATACACACTCAGAATTAATAGAAGATCGAATTACGTCAGTGATGAGGAACATCGCTTTAAAGCCATGATACTCGAGAAAGGTACAGTCAAGGTGTGGTCAGCAATGAAAGGATACATGTTGGTGTGAAGATACAGAATGACTGACTGAACGTGTTTTTCAGCTAAGGGCTAGAAAACAGCTCTTTATCAAAGCATTTCCACAGTGAAATCTCTATGTTTCTTACTGAGAATTCACCATGAAAGTGCTATATTTCCTCACACAGGCATGAATTCCTGACTGTTGCTCAATATCATATAGATTACAGTGATTACACTTCTTATAGATGCCTCCTTTAGATACGGATAAAGAGCTTAGGCCTACATACCTTTCTTTCAACCTCTTCATCCCTTGATTTTCATCTTTCTCCTTTGTCACTTTCTCACCCTTCTCAAACACAAACAGAAACTCACACAGATGTACACACATACACACACACTCGCACACCCCTGGAGCTTAATTTGCAACAGAAGACTACTTCATTTGAATGTCTTTGATGTAGCGTGGCTTTGCTCAAATGAAGTATCTGATCCCAATCCCCTGGACAGATCCACGTGGGCGTATCGGTGTAACCAACCACCACCAGCATCCTGGTCCTACTACTAGCTCCTTTTCTTTGTGTTCCTCACCTCCAATTCACGCTCCATCCCTCTCATATACCCATCTCCCATCTATCCTTCCACAATTCAATTCATTTACAATTTTAACAAGCGTGCTTAGGTGCCCTGTCATCCGGGTAATTTATGGAGATGGGGTCTCGGGCTTGGTCCCCTGGTGGCCACAAGGTCTTGACACATTACTAAACTTGTCTTTGGCCTGTGTGTGCTTAAAGATGATGGGCAAATGTGCAAAGATGGACGTTATGAAGAGCCTTAAAAGACCACAGCAGTGTTTTTGTTTTCCTTAAGTAGAGATCATGTATACTTTACACATTTTCTGGACCATTTTCTATGCTGTTTCCATTCATTTCATTTTATTTGCAGTAAAATGGCTAAAACATGCACAACCACCAGTGCTTTAAAGTCATGGATTTTGGACAAGGGTGGACCCAACCCACCGATAGCACCGGTGTAGGGTGTAGTTATCGGATTTGCCACTTGGTAGCCCATGTTTACTCGAGAAGCTATAATTGGGAATACAAGGGAGAAGAGTCGCCAATGTGGAAGAAATTCAGGATGAAATGCAGGAGGCTCTGGACACAGTGACAAAAGACGACTATGGGAAATGTTTCCAGGAATGGGAGAAGTTCTGGGACAAGTGTATCACATGTCAAGGACAATGCTTTTAAAAGAATTAGAAAGGTACTATTAAGAGATTTATAATAATGTTTTTGTTTTGTTTTTTTAACAATTCTACAATTCTGGGAATTTTTGGGTCCCCCCTTGTATATCATGATAAAGTGGCCCAAGAGGGAATAACATTCGATGGGATAAAAAATAAAAAATAAATAAATAAAAATTTGGACACATCAGTTTTAAGAAACAGTTCAACATTTTGGGGAATACACTTTTTTTTTCTTTCCAAGAGGTAGATGAGAGGATCAATACCACTATCACAGCTGTGCAATAAGTATGGAGCAAGAGCAAGGAGGCGGTTAGCCTAGCTTAGAATAAAGACTAGAGGCAGGGGGGAAATAGCTATCCTAGCTTTCTCTAAAGTTCAAAAATAAACCCACCAAAACTCTTAAATGTCACAAATTAAGATGTTGTATCTTGTTAATTCAATCCATAGAAAAAAGAAATGGAAAATTTGGGGTTTTGGAGAAAGGTGTTTGCAACTTTGATCAAAACTAATTTTGAGAACAAGTCCTAGCAGTTTGCCCTTGCTCTTGCAGTCTTTGTGCTAAGCTAGGCTAACCTCCCACTCCCTGCTCTAAATCCATTCTTAACACACACATGAGAGTGGTACTCTACTTATCTAACTCTTAGAAAGAAAGTGAACAAGTGCATTTCCCAAAATGTTGAACCATTTGTTTTATAATTTCATAACCTAAATGAATGAATGATGGTGTCCTGGATTTCTTGAAGGTAGATTCTTCTGTGGGTGACAAAGTGTCAGTGACGCGCGCGCGCACACACACACGCACACACACACACACACACACACACACACACACTCTGATACCGGCATGTTCCTCCAAAACCACAGCAAGATCCTGTTGCAGCCTAATAAGGGGATTAGAGCATCCCAAAGCCCAGGTTTGTCATTGACTGAGAACAAAAGGTAGAACAGAAAGAGGGAGCTGAAAATGTGCAGATTAAAAAAACAAATGCACTGCTATTTTCTAGGTGCTTGAGGTGCATGCATTGCTGGAGTGGCTTCGAGAGAGAGTAAATGTACACATGCTTGCACATCCAGTCTCAGCACCATCTTGTGCCTTATTGGGGCTAATCCTGTGAGTACACCCTGACAGGCTTACAGATGCCCCTGTATACTCCACCAGCACTGATGAACACAGAAAGCCTTGCTGAAGTGCTCAATTCAGAGCATGAGGACGCAGCAAAACGTATTAAAATGACCAACATGTGCAGACAAGCTGGCACCCAGCAGCCCCAGCAGTACTAATTATGATGATGAGGGAGTGGGCAAAAGCTGAGGCATATTAAATGGCATGTGGTGCACAACAATATTAATACTGTGCTGTTAAATCATTTCTTAGCCTGGTGCAAAGAAATCTTTGTACTCTTAAAGTTAAAATGGTAATGCTCTGACCACAAAATCCTTCTAAACTCATGAAGAATCCTTCAAAAAAAAAAAAGACTTAACAGTGATACTTTACTTGACTTTTTTGTACACAATTTTTGATTCATTGCATTGTATGTTAGATGATGAATTATGGTTGCTGCCCTTTGCTTTAAAGGCTTACAGAAATAGGTCAACATTTTGGGAAGTATTTGCTTTTTTTGCCAATAGTTAGATGACAAGATCGATACTACTCCCACTTTTGTATGGTAAATATACTTAGCCTAGCTTAGCACAAAAACTAAGCTAAGATGGTTCTGTCTAAAGACAACAATCCACCTACCAGCACCTCACCAACTAACATGTTATATCTTGTTTGTTTCCATACAAAACCGAAGTGTAAAAATTACACTTTTTTTTTTAACAAGTGGTTTTGTGCCAGACAATTTCTAAGCTAACAGTGTTAGCTCTAGCTACATAGCTAACGTACAGATATAAGTGGTATCGATCTTGTCATCAAACTCTTGGCAAGAAAGCGACTAAGCAGATTTTCCAGAACCATCCCTTTAAGCTGTTTAATGTCAGTTTTAATAGATCTTCTGAATATCTTTAATGTTTATTGTAAGTGAAGTTTTTCCTTGCAGGTTCATGCTTTTGATCAACATTCACAAAACAGATAACACGAGATCTAAAAAAAAAAAAAGTATTTGACCATGGTACAAAAAGGACAGAATATCTAAAAGGAGAGATATTTTTGAGTAGAACCTTCTGGGTCCTTAATCAAAGGTAAAAATTTCAGAGACCCCCTGTGTGATTTCCACCTCAACTGTCATCTGTAAAAGAGAAAATCTCACCTCAAGTTTGCACTTTCTGTCACAACCTTCTTGACCTTCAAGAGTGTACACAAGGCACCCTCTCTGAAGTGTTCATTCAGTGGGTTTGTGTTTGAAGTGTAGAGTGCGACATTCGTTGAGGCTAAACTGGGGAAAAGAGGGTCAGCATCAAGTAAGCCTTGAAAGGATGCGGCGCGTTGAAGTGTCTTATCATAAACACTCCTTCTGTGCCTTGATTATTCCTCAAGGCCATTGATATTGAACCTGTCCTTTGACTGGAAATCGAACACGATTTACAGTAACATGCATTTAGAATATCTCCACTCTTTAGATCATGTGTGGAAAATGTTAAATCTCCAAAAGAGGACACAAGATCTATTTAGACACACTGACTGCAAACAGAAAGTACTATCACCATGGCAGCCATTTTATGCACTTTAATTTGTTGTTTGCTTCTAAATTTCCCTACTCGCATACCTGATAGAAGAGAGCCGCCCTCTGGCTCTCCTTTCGTTAGAGGCAGGGATTTCTAGAGTTTAGTTTTGATGTTGTCTGGCCTTAGTTTGCTTGTTTACCTCTGAGGACAAAGGGAGGGCTGATAATGTGGCAGCAGAGTCATGGCCGCTGGACCTCTTTGATGAGGAGAAAGGTCTGTTTGACTAATTACCCTGGTGGTCAGACCACTTGTTTTTCCAATGCCACATTTTTATGTCTTCTCTCTCTCACTCAGGTTATTTTTTCTCCTCGGTTCCTGGGCACACGCGCTGAGCCATGACATCTGATGCTGATATTTGCATTTGAATTAGCACTCTGAATCGCTATGTATTGATTACCTGCAATTACCTTTCTTTGCCTGCTAGTTGAGAGACTTTTACTCCTTTTCATGGAGTCATTTCTCACCTTTCCCATGTTCCCTTTCTCTTTTTTTTCTCTCTCTTTTATTGAACTACAGATTTTAGCCTGGACTGATTTTGCCCACTGTGACCTTGGGTCAGATAGGAGGCGAGTAATGGACAAACCATTGTTTGACATGAAATCCATAATCTGCAAAGTGGATCAAATAACCCATAAATGCATTAATCAGACGAGAGTTATTGATTTCTATGGCACTGGGCTGTAGGGGAGGGAGAGAACAAAAGACTATAATTATATGGGAATTGATCAACCACTCCTAAAAATTGAAGGGTGCCATGCCATTGGTCCGAGGGCCTATTATTCCGAAACCCCAATAGTTTGAAAAACCTCCTATTGGACCAAAAGCCTATTAGTCTGACAGCCCATTATCCCGAAAACACATGTACTCACTCTCCCTGGAGTTTTTTGCCCTTATTATCTTAGTGTATTTTGATGTGCTAACACAAACATATCATTTACAAAATGCTTGTTTTTTTAGTGTGCCCATTAACTAATTAGTTAACAAATAAGTAACCCTAACCCATCAAAATACACAAAGATATTAAGGGCAAAAGACGACAGAGGTAGCAAAATTGGAACGCCTAACCATAAATAATGATGTGTGCTTGAAACATTTGGCCTCATATAGAACAATTTAACAATTCAGAGTGTTGTAATTTGGATTCACCAAACTCTCTTTACTTGCTTGTTTCAACTTGATGAATGCCACCTGTTCAGGTGCATGTTTGTTAGATTTGTGCATTAGCAAAATCAACACCATCAAATTGCTATATAAAGCTACCTGTTTGTTTGTGGAATTCAGAAAAGGTCAAAAGACTTATTAAACACCAAAGATCTTCAAACTTTGGGGCCTGTTCTGGAGAACAGGGTTAACAAACTATAACCTTAACTCTGAGATGAGAAACTTTTCAGTTCCAAAACAGGTGATTAGAGTTAATTCAATCAACTTTTAAGTATGTTCACTCACAGTGGGTTGAGCTTGTGCATGGTGACTACAAAAATTTTACCAAGGCAACGGAGATAAAAAGGTCCTCCCACTCCACCCCTGTGGAGTTAGAGATTCTCATGTATGAGTATGGGGAGCACATTTTTCTGTGAAAAAAGTAACACAGATGCAGAAGCAGAAGAAAGAGAATTGGTATGGGAGGAAATTTCTGCCCGAGTCAATGTGTAAGTTTGTAATGCAAACTTACAATGAGCATAGTCTATTCATTTATTTATCAGCCTTGGGTTTCTTTTAACATAACGGATGAAAAAGTGGTGGGATGTTAGTGTAAATATTTTTCTGTTCATTCAGGTGCAATCCCAGGGACACAAAGTACACTTTGAAGCAGCAGAAAATAAAATACAAAAACAATTCTGGCAAGGCATATTTTGCTTATAGGCTCATGATTCTAACCTCACTTTGGTTTTTGACATATTGGACCTATTTAACAAATAAAACCACATTCAGTGGCTACATTTCAACAATGCAGTTTTAGGTTTGAGCCAGAACAATGGGCAGTCAGTGGCTGAAGCCACCCTGGAGGTTAGCTCATCTGCTGGCGATTTAGAGAGGAATTCAGAGAAGACATTAGAGATGTACATCTTGTTTATTAGATGCAGTAACTTGAATGTGCACATTCTGGTTCTCTAACAGAGTATGGCAGGCCATGTGTTCCCAGCTACAGTATAAAGGACACAATCCATCTATAGAAGAAAACAGAAAAAATGGAACAAGAAATGGTGTACATGGGGTGGCAAATGAGAAAGGCAGACCTTGAAATTGAATTACTGGAACACCAGTTAGAGGTTGGTGTATGGCCACAGATGGATGATGTTAATTGCTGGAACAATATAAAAATAAAACTTTTTGTATTCGTAGGGAATAAAGAGGACATAATAACATGAAATATGAATGATTTGACTGCTGGGAGGAGGAGGTGGTGGTGGTGGGTTAATCAAAAAAGTGAATCTGGCAGCTAATGTCTCAGACAGCTCCTCCATCCTGGACATCTGCAGGGTGGATCAGATGTTGCTTTACTGTAACAGTTGCAATATGATGGAGATCGACACATGCCACAATAATGTCAAATGCCCTTTTTGGGGTGACCCTGAACCTACTCAGGCACTGGAGCCAGACTTTGAGCATGGCGATTGTCATCTCAAACCTGTCTCCTGTCCTGCAGTAGGCCATATTGTACCCTCTGTCGCCAAGCAGGTTACCATCAAAC
Source organism: Thunnus maccoyii (assembly GCF_910596095.1). Lineage (NCBI taxonomy): Eukaryota > Metazoa > Chordata > Actinopteri > Scombriformes > Scombridae > Thunnus > Thunnus maccoyii. Next base: position 14,575,866 of record NC_056554.1, on the reverse strand, counting down.
TCTTCTAAATTCATAAACGGTTTGAAGTGTTTTGCTGAAAAAAGAAAAGGAAATATTTGATTTACTTACAATGTGCAAATCTGTTGCTGAATCATATATGACCTTGGCAGTGCAGATGAACGAGAGCAGCATTAGCGGCAGTATATTGTTATGTATAGTGTAATGTATCTGCATATTAATGTTGTGGAAAGACTTCCTATTCACTCATTCACTTTCATTTACTGAAGGAGCAGTGATTGGGATGTCTGTGCCATCAAAGAAGCCCATCCCAATGGGAAACCTGATACCCTAACCCTTACCCCTAACCCTAATCCTGAAAAATGAAGAATGAATTACTGATCTGTCTTGGAGGTCTCAATAGAATAAAAATAACTAAAATAATAATAATTTATTTAAAATACTGTCATTAGCTTTAAATGAGTGATATCTATATTAAACAGTCACCTGCAAATCAGTGGAATTCCTCATTGATGGTCTTTAGAAGTTTGTGCACAGGGAAGACTACAAAAATCTGCAATTGGCATTTATGTGTAAGGAACACTTTTCTCACTGCTCTACAAACTGTTTTTCCAATATGCTCAGCATTGCCAATCTTTGCTGTTAGCAAAATAACAAAGAGCAACACAAAGAATTTATGTGTGTGATATTAGAAATGAAAGGCTAGAGAACGTAGTCCAAATAAATTAATAAACGACTGTGAAGAAAAAAAGAGTAACATTCAGCAAGGTAAGTTAGTAAAGGTTTGTTACAAAGTGCTTTACACACACACACACACACACACACACACACAGATGAAAAATATAATCAAATAAATAAATAAATAAAGCAAAATGAATTACAGTATAAAACACAGCACAATGAGAAACAGACCAAACCATAACAAACAAAAACATATGACAGGCATGGAGATTGATAAAAGGCTTGCCTATAAAGATAAATAGTCCAAAGATTCAGCAAATCTGACAGATTGGGGAAGATGATGAAGATGAGGGTTGGGGCTTAAACTGCAAGGGCACGGTCACCTTTTGTCTTGCAGTCGGAGCAGGGGACGGATAAAAGGCCGAGATTTTTAAGAACGAAGGTCAAGATCGGGAATGAGGAACAAGGAGATCAGAAATGTAACTTGGGGCAAAGTCATGCAGGGCCTTATATGTTATCAGCAGGATCTTGTAGTTTATTCTGTATTTTACAGGGAGCCAGTGAAGGGATGCAAGAACCAGGGTAATATGGGACCTGCGGCTAGTTCTAGTTAATAGCCTGGCAGCTGCATTTTGAACCAACTGTAAATGTTTTAGAGATGCTTGACTGAGGCAATTACAATCGAGGGAATTACAATAATCTAGGCAAGAGAAAATGAAAGTATGAATTAATAGTTTGAAAAGTGATACCAAGATTCTTGGCAATAGAATTGATATTTGTGTGAAATGGACCAATAAACTGATCAGGTCCAATTAAAATAACTTCTGTTTTATCAGGGTTTAGGTGGAGGAAATTAAGAGACAACCAATCTTTGGTGGAGGCTAATCAATCATGCAGGGAGGACAGTCGATTCAGGTTATTAGGTTTGGTGCAGAAAAAGATTTGTGTATCATTGGCATAACAGTGATATGACAAGTCTTGAAAGCAGCTGAACAAGTGACCCAGAGGAAGCATGTATAATAAGATGTAGTTCTGAGGGGCTCCACACAGCAGAGGAGCTGAAGAAGATTATATATACATGATTATTGATACAAACAGCTACATACATCTATCAATCAAATAAGAATGAAACCATTTTAAAGCTGTACCAGAAATGCCAACCCAGTTACGCAACCTCTCAAGTGAAATGGCATGATCAATGGTATCAAAGGCAGCAATTAAATTGAGTAAAATAAGGATGAAATATTCACCTTTGTCTGCATGCATAAGAAAGTAATTGGTCACTCTTAGTAATGCAGTGTCAGTACTATGCATGTGGCGAAAGGAGGATTGAAATTTGTCAAAGATGTTATGACCCTCAACCAACTTCAGGAGTTGGATTTTGGATAAAAAAGTTAACTTGGAGATTGGTCTATAATCCTCTAACTGGCATGTGTTGAGCGTGGGTTTTTTTAAGGAGTGGCTGGACACTGGCAATTTTAAAATAGTCAGGTACGCACCTGAATATGAGAGGGTAGTTGATAATAGAGAGCAGGCTGGAATCTAAAACAGAAGGGTGGATTTTAGAAATTTTGTGGGAACTGTATCAAAGGGACTAGAGGAGGGATGCATGTGAGCTACACTGTTCAAAAGGAACTGCAGGAAAAGGCAGCAAATTCAGATAGTAACATTGGGTGGCTGAGTGGGGCGGGTTTAAAACATTTGGGTGAAAATTGGACCTCAGACCATTGATCTTGCCAACAAAAAAAGATGAAAAGTTTTCACAGTCATTAGGAGATGAGGCGGGAATGGCAGGAAGAGAGGGGATTACAAGCTGGTTGATAGTACTAAACAGAAACCTTGGGTTGTGTTTATTACTATTAATCAAGCCAGAGAAGTAGGCAGCTCGCACTTCCTTAATGGTCTGTTTAAGTTTAATCAGTAACTCTCACTAACTTCAAGTTTGTGTGGTGTATGGAGCAGAAAAGTCCAGGGCTGAAGTACACAATTCATTGAACCAGCTAACTAGGTCATTAATATTGGCGAAATGAGGAGGGCAATTGGCCAGACTAGAAAAGTAGCTGGAGAATGTGGCTGCAGACTGCTCGTTAAAGATGCGAGAGTGGATTATACATTTCTGAGTTACTATAGTAGGTAGTAAGGATGCATCAAAGGCAGTACATCTGTGGTCAGAGAAAACATCAAAATTATTCAGGGAATGAAGAGACATGTTCAGAGTAAAAACTAAATGAAGAGTGTGCCCGCGGTTATGAGTGGGGCCAGAGAGATGCTGCACAAGGTTAAAAGATTTAGAAATGTTTAAAAAATCTGTGGCAAATGAGTTAAAAGTTAAAAGTCACCAACTAAAATGGCCCTATCAAATTTAAGCACCAGAGAGGACAGTAACTCAGAGAATTCATTGAAAACACCCATATTTGAATTGGACATCATTTGAAAGGATCAAATGATCCCCTCCCATGGTGACAGAGTCAGACCAAGGAAGAGTGGCAGGTGCTCAAAGTTAAAAAGGATTTTTAAACACCATACACTAACATAATTTACAGCATAACCTGTTGAATTATAGCAACCCATATTCATGTAAAAAATGAAAACCTGAATGGTGAAAAGACTGCTTCTTGAAAGACATTTAGTACATGTTGTTTCTGAACAAAGAAGCACTCATTTTATCCCTGGAGTGGTTCAGAATGTGTTATTTTACCAACAATGTTAAACAAAGTTAACTTCAGATTTATAGTATTGTTCTAATGTGACAACAGATTTATAATCATAACTCCAATAATGGATTTTTTCCAAAGAAGAGAGAAAAAAAATTCATTAATGATACTGAGATTTGGTAATGGTTTATTTCAACCAATTTTTTAAAATATTTTGATCATCTCCCTCTTAGCTCTCAAGAATAAAGTAGGAGCAACTTCCTCTACCTCTATGGACGAACCTCCTCTGAATTGTAAATATGAGAAAATTGGTGAATGCAACAAGTTCTCTTATGCCAATTAAACAAACCTGATTGCACAAGTGGCTCTTGCATGAGGCCTGTTGTCAATCATGTGCACATAAATGAATTGGGATAGTGACAGCAGAGTGTGGGTATTATTTGTCTTTCAGAGGACAAACTGCCTAAAAAATACCTACATTGTGTTATATTGTATTTCACATGCACAACATGCAACCACAGCAATTTAAAAAGGCCACATCACATGACATTGAAGCTCCTCTCCACCACAGAAGACTGTTTTATTAAGTCGCAAATTGAAACTGACTATCACAATACTCTGGGCACTCAAACCTATCCTGGCCATGGCATGGCCATTTTCAGGAGTCGGGATTCCATCTTGTCTCCTGATGAAGAACTTTCTATGGGCCGTCTGCGCTCAGTGTCTGGACAAGTAAAACTCTGATTGCATGGTGGATGGAGCACATGTGCAGCCAGGGAAGTGGCACCCTGCCGGAGCTAAGTGGCACTTAAACATGCGATGCATCTGAGGGCTCTGGCTGTACACCCAGACTGCAGGCATCGTCATGATGTGCAAGATTGGCTTGTTGAAGGACACACAGAAGCAAACAAACAGGAAAGACTAAAGCACAGGATGGTAAACAGGAAAGAGATGTTTCTAATGATGATAAAATCAAGACAGATTTGTTTTTTTCTCTATCTTTTTAAGTGTTTCTCTTTGAAGCATTGTGATTGTGAGCATTGTGATTTAATTTCTGGCCAAAAAGATGCGAGGACGGCTTGTCTTTGGATGATTGCATGTGTGTTTATGTGTGTTGGGACAGATGGTGTCTGTGGGGGTGGTGAGTGATAAAGTGTGTATCTACCCAGTAATGATAGTATTAGCTGGGAGAGCTGCAGGTGGCTCATCATGATGTTTGACTGCTAAACTGCTGACTTATGTCCCTGGGTTAAAAGAGACAATAGTTATCTACAGTACTGGTGAGTAGATAACTCATCAGTAGATAACTTTTTTTATTATTATAATTGTGTTCCCTCTCTTGCTCTGATTCTCTGTGCATATTAAAGACAAAACTTTAAAAATTTAAAAGAACTGGTCACTTTTTAGAGACTGTAACTGCACTGTGTATTGATTTGACATAAAAAGTGGATTTTCAACTGACCTGAGGGTGAGTAAATGATGGTGTAAAAAAACTTTTTGTTTTGGGGATTTTAAATAGCTGGCTAATAGAATGAAAAAGCAGCTCATTGGTAGTCATACATCCATCTATTCCTCCTTTTGACAAATCTGTCAAGCACTTCAAGCGGCAGTGGGCGAGGTGCGGGGGTGAGAAAGTATGCAGGACATGAACTTCTTTCTCAGGCTTTCATTTTTGGTTCCTCACACAACTACTGAGGTCATTTTTCTTTTTGGTACCCTTTTGGATGTTGCCATCTGAAATAGGTATTAACAATTTTGCCTTTAGATGTGATCAGATGTAACTTTGTACAAACTTCTTTATTTGAAGCATACTGATGCCTAGCCCCCGTTTGGGACTGTATCATACAGTGTGTGGGAGACAGCACCAGACTCTCTGGTAGAAAAGCTCAGGGAAGCAGTTTTGCATTGGACTTTCATTGGGGTGGTTAACAAGACGCACATTTACCTAAACAACCAGTTATGGTAAAGATCCACTGAAGGAGGGGCAATGCAACGTGTTTGCCCCCATTCATTTTCTATGTGACACGAGTGAATCACTTCACAAAGCACTGTGAGATTCCAGGTGGCATGGGACTGACCAGTGGTGTGAAAAAAGGCAGGGGTCAAAATTTGGAAAAATTCGACTTTATACAAATTAGGATGATATTATGAAGTGATGCAGTGAAGTTGACAAAGTGATTTGGTGGTGCACCAGGTAGCTATGGGAAGATGTCTGTATGGGATGCTGTCGCCATTTCAATTTGTTGGAGAAAGTGAGTTGTTTATTTACACAATGCATGCTTGGAAATGCTAACAGGCTAAAGACATAGCTCAAATGTTACCGGCTAAAATACTACAAGCTCAGCTCAGAGTGGACCTTTCTTGTTGACATTATGACGTCAATCACATTTCAACGTTTTTGTCAGCCGGTGTTGACATGCCCATAGCGACGAGTGAGAAATGACGGAGGCGATGTCTGCCTCCAGTTGGTCTTCAGACTTAGTCCTCATCTAAGTCTTTTCTCTTGTAAAACCTAAAAGTGTAGCTTAGCTTATAATTGTTACAAAAAAAAGAATTGTTAAAACATTGTTAAAGGTAAGCAATTCATAACTCCTTCAACATGACTGTGCCACTCATTCACTGGCACAGTACTGGACTTCATAGCTGTATTGATGGAGTATAGATGAAGGGAGCCAGACTGAAGACCTCGGTGTGGCTACCAGCTGTTACTGTAAATAGGTTGGTGGGTGGGGGGTCTTTGACCTGAATGATAAAGACCATTTGATATAAATCTCAATATAGACTGTGGTGAGGCCAATGCAGGACAGGACAGTCAGCGTGGAAAGCACACAAGGAACATGTAAGCTTCAGTAAATATGAAAATATCATTGATTTAAATAAAACAAAGAACAAATGGAGACATCTTTAAATAACACATCTCACATACTTTGCTTTAAAAGAAGAAGTCAGAGGTTCTGCAACCTATATGACCAGTCCTATTACTTATAACGCCATGATGTTATGCCCTGCTTGCCATTTATTTTAGCCCTTGCATCCCTTGCTCAACCATCAAAATTGTTAAATAATTAAAGTCAATTTGTGGTTTTTGCTGTGTGGAAGAAGTCAAAAGTCAGCTCAGTGCTGCGCAGAGGTTGCTGGAGAATCCTCAAAGTTCAAATCAGTTTTTTGCCAACACAGTGAACTTGTGTCAGCCTTAAGAGTTTTGGGCAGTGGTGAAGAAAAGACCAAAAAGCATACTAGTGTGATGTGGTAAGTACAGTGAACACATCAATAATCCCTTTATATCTATATTACTTTATTTTCTTGGTGTCTGAGCTTGGAGGAATGCTCTCCTTTTCATTCTCTAAAGAAATTGTACCAGAAAGCTATATGACTGCTCAAAGAAAGATAATTACTGTCGCTGACCGCAACTACGCTGACATGCCTGTTGGCCTTGCATGTGTGTGTATTCATCATGCTCACGACTGCATGGAAATGAAGTTGCCCTCATGCCGTCAAACTGCAGTTGATGGCTCCAGGTACATTGTGGAAATTATCTGGTTTGTGTAGGCAATTTTCTCTAGAGCACATGAGTGGGAGTGAATTAAAGAAATGTCCAACCAATATTATGAGGGAGAGAGAAGATAGATAGATAGATAAAGACTAGATTGGCCTATGCATGAAAACACATGCCCGAGAAAGTAGATGTTGGAAGATACATTTACATAACCTGGGTTGAAAAAAAGATACAGCAGTGAGGTAGAATGGGGGGAGGAGGGGGTTGAAGGGGAGAGGAGTGGGGAGATTAAGTAATTATCCTTTCAAGCCTAATTTGAGGTGCTGTTTGAAATTAACCTATGCAAATGAAGTGGCTAAATCACATTGAGCACCACAGTGACTCAGACTCCACAGGAGTAAGATTGGTTTTCACATCTTATCGCAATACTATCAAATGCAAACACTGAACTGTAGGAAAATATTCATACTTTTTACTGCGGTACACAAGGCATTTTTCATACCCTGTGTACAGGTTATATCACATGGTAGTATGTTAATTTTAAAATACTGCTTCTTCTCAGACAGTAGTTAGTATTCAAATAATAACTGGGGTGTGGCCGGCATGTCCAAACCAAGGCCAGTTGTTAATAATCACAGGGTAAAAAGCATTGGACAGAAATACCGTTCTTCACTAATGACTTCCAGTTTCTTCTGCTCGGTGTTTGTGTTATGGTACTGCAAATGAAACACCTCCTACATATTTTTCGCATTAAAATCCTATCAGGAAAGGACACTGGAGAGCTTTTAATGTGAAACATATGTACAGGGAGTCTTTATCTTAAGTATTTTACATGGGTCAACAATGGGTCAGAGAACTATGTATAATAGTAACAAACCCAGCTCCATGAAGCATTTTAGTGTCTTTAAGCTCATTGTTTTGGTTTTACCACCTGCAACTTAAAGGCGCCCTGTGTTTTTTTTGTAAACAAAGAAAAGTTATGTTATTTTTTAATTGATAGTTACTCACCAAAATGTGTATCTTTGAGGTCCAACAAGTAACAAATATGTTGTGTCCAACAACAACATAATACTGATTTTTTTAAGTACTTCAGATCCAGCATGAGACATGGGAAACCCAACTGAACTCATCAGTGTTGTTTCCAGATGCAGCAGGCAGATTTTTAAAAACCACTGTTCATCACCTGCCCAGGAGTAAATGACAGACAGACAAAGTTAATGACTGGCTGGTGAACATAGTGGAGCATTAGCTGCTAAATAAGCCAGATATTTCCCTCAGGAGTTGATGGAAAACAAAAAAGAGAAAAATGGACATTGAACAAATGAATGCTAATGTTGCTCAGTGTTTGCTGGATGTGTACATAGACAACTGTTTGCTAAAATGCTTGCCATACAGTATTAGGTGATAATTTGTCAATGTTGTGTTCACAGCTTGTTGCCACAAGAGTGCAAAAAAAAGTAATACAGCTTTAAAAAACAGGAAAAACTATTCATAAAAATTCTCAAATTAAGCTTGTGTCCCATAAAGGGGTAATAAAGAGGTGTTGTGATATTAGGGTAATGTTCTACACAGTCCGAAGATAGATTTGGTTATCTGGTGGAAGTAAAGTACTCATTTTGAACTCCACAGAAAAATCATATTTCAGTAATACCACATATTTCCACAAACAGTACTACATCACATAACATCACAGCACAATCCTTAACTGGCACACACCGATGACTGTGACCTTCTGTAACGACCTACAACAGCGCAGGATCCCCCCCGTGTGCGTCTGTGCACGTACGAGGAGAAAAGAGGAAGTGAGGCACATGTGTTTAACTGGCGGAGATGAAATTAAAAATGGTGATTTCCCTGTCGACTGCTCCCTCTAAGCAGCTGCTTGCCTCTCTTTATGGTGAACATGTCATTATTTATTTCATAAAAGCCTTTTTTTTTTATCATGCTCTCTCACCCCTCAGTGCACAGCCACTTGCCAACTCTCCCCAATTACTCAAGCTTGCACTCATCTATTCCTGCTTATTTCTATTCAGATTTACTCTACCGTGATCTGTTCTTTCTCTCCGTCCACAGATTTCAAATCAGATTCATCAAGCTTATTTATCAAAAAAAAAAAAAAAAACTGGGGACATTTACACAGGGACTTACTGTTTCACCAGCTAAGATGCACATCATATAGCCACAACTGGAATTCTCATTTCGCACAAGGCAAAACAATCAACTGCCAGTACAAATCAATCGACATTTATGTACTTACTGTAATATCACTCAATGCATCCACACAGCATGCGCATGGCTGCAGCTTTAGAAAGGGATGAATGGACATTATGAAGAGCTTGCTTGGGATCATCTTGCGATCTAAATGCAAATTTAGGAAGGGTGTGAAAGCACTGAGGAAGTTATTACCTACATGGCTGGCTTTGATGAACAGCTCACGGCGTTTGAGGCAAATACCAAAGTGGAGGATTGCATCCATATGATTAAGATGATTAATTACTCCTTTAAATGTATTCATTTTTTTTTACGCCTCCTTCAACCTCAAGCAATCACAGGAGGTGTGTGCAAAACCTGAGATGCTGCTTGTTTGAAAGTGTGTCGTGAATTCAAGTGTGGCAGTTGGCACAAGCATGGGGAAAGCATGTAATCAGAACAGATGTATTGAAGCCAAACCCATGCATTAAGCTAAAGAGAAGATGTACAATATACTGGAATTGAATGTAATGTTGAGGCTAGTATGAATGTTGAGTGGGCTTTGCAAGATCAAGCAAACTCTGGTCTATTAAAAATGCTCATTAAAAAGAAACATTAAATGTTCTGAGATCTTTAAAAAGTATTATTGAAAACTGTGATGCACTCACACAGGAAAATGTGTAGTCATGCCTCTCTTTGAATCTTTCCCAAAAAATGTTTGAACCAGTATCCATTTATGTAAAAGCCTCTAATTTGTGTCACTACTTTGCAATGATTCCCAAGGACATTTCCAGAGACAGTCCAAAACATATGCTGATGTGACATCACTCGGTGACAAACCCACTGAAAGATAAACTCTTAAAAACACACTTTCCGAAATGAAAGTCACCTTCAGAGGGGGAAAATACTGAGTGAGTGAAATGAAAGCAATTTTTCTCCTTTTGAAATGTAAATGCACAGCGATTTGCTGAATACCTTTGAAGAAATCATGTTATTAAGAATCAGGTGTCGCTATGCAGCCACCATTGATATGGAGTTCATAATCTTAAATGAAATATATTTCTTCCTCTTGCAATTTCTTTACCCTTTTCACTTCTTCCTAAGTGGAGAGCAGGCTTTGTGTGAAAAGGTCATACGGCTTTCATGGAGCTCGCACTCACCTGCTGACAGGCGAATGTCATCACTTTCCTTTAAACTTAGTAAAGATTCTTTTTACAAATCTACATGTACTGAAACATCTCCGTGTGGTGTTTTTTTTTTAAGTATTTACACAGTATGAAAACTACATGCTACATGCAATACAATACATAAATATCATTTTGAGAACATCCATAGTGATGGAGAAATTGTATGATTTGTTTTGGTGCTCATAACTATGCATAGATACAGTCATTGTGATCGAGGCTATAAGGCACTGCTGACAAGAATACAAGTGATACAAAAAAGGGGATTATTGATATGATACTGATACTTTCCAGCCATGAGACTTTGAAATTATGTGTGTCACATGGAAATCTTTGTGCGAGATGAAACACTGCACACTGAGGGCATTTATTAACATTAGATCACAACACTGATTCCAGACTGAGAGGATATTAATCACTCTCTTTTATCTTGTTCCTTTTTCTAATTAACAATGTCATGAGCAATTTTAATCAGGTCAAATTCACACAATAGGAATCAATTAGTAAAAGTAAAATTGCATGGGCCAGTAAAACCTAAAAGTTTACACGACCAAACAAACAAACAACACTACACATATATCTCTCATTTATTTATAATAAATATACAGTTTAGAAAAGTACTACTACTAGCCATGCTAGCGACTCTGTGAGGCTGTACTTAGGCACAGTTCTTTTAGCTAAATGCAGGCTACCATGCTAAAATGCAAAAAATTTAACCTCATGATTGCACTAGATGAAAGGTTAATGCTTCATCACAGTTAAGGCCGATTCATGCTTTATGCGTTCCGCATCTGTAGTCAGCTGTGGTCTTGCGGACGTGCACGTAGTTCCATTCATACTTTTTTTGCAGGTCCGCAGACAAATGCATGTTGCACATGTGCTGCTAATAACTTTCTAGAGTTGTAAAATCCACTCTGCAGTTCTTTTCTGATCAGCCTTTTAACACAATAATCTGTTAATCCAACCGGACTTGCTGGATCGTATTTCATTGTCTCAAAGGCACTTTAAACAACACGACCACACCGACACAGTCTCATGTATTGTTCTACACAGGGCTGTTTCAGGCTGAATGCAGCTGAGGAGATCCTGTATGTTGCTGAACAACAAGAAAAAGCTGAAAAAAGAAAAGCAACAGTATAATGAGAATTGGAATATAGCACATACATACAGTAGATGAGACAGGCGTTCCTTGCACATGCACAATTGATGCACTTGTGTACAGTCCAAGCGGTCACATTTTGGGCTGCATGTGGATGTCTGCAGAGGGGCTGCGTGAACCCAGGCAGACATGGGCGGACCACATGGACGTGGAAAGTATGAAATAGCCTTTATAATTCACTCTAAGGCGAACATGACAAAATTTCACAGCAGTCTACTGTGTCCAATAGTTGTTGAGACATTTCACTCAAATCACAAATGTCAACCTCATTGTGGCGCTAGAGGAAAAGTCAGGGGATCACCAAAGTCATTAGAACAACCAACTGACATTGCCAACATCGCCAAATCTCTCGAGCCATGATGCTAACGTGGCTAAAACAAACCAAAAAAAGAAAGTTTCAGTCCTCTTCTGTTCAGTTTCTGCCTATTTCACGTCTTCAAAATAGATTATAAAAAAAATGCACTGGGGTGCAAAGAGGCACTGCATATTGTAAAAACTGTAATTTAGCAAATGGTGTCAAGGCGTTCTCTTTCACAGTCCAACTGTGTTGGTATTCCCACTGTGGAGTTGCATTTGTCATAAAAACTACTGTGATTCCATTGAGATGAAACTAGAGCAGATTGGATGACTTATTCTGTTTGTTCACAGCAAAACAAGGTTTCAAAATGCACTTATCTGTGACTCAGGGGTGCTCAAGTGGTGTCTTTTTCCGGTCCGGTGAATGTTGATATCACAGCGGTTTCATGTTATTCGGCAGTGTCTCAGAAAAAAGTAACTACGAGCTCAAGTCATGAAAGGCAGTTATGACGGAGCTTTGTGGTTTATTGGCCTTGGGACTCACATGCAGCTCTGGAACACACTTTTGATGCACTTGTATTAGTTGTTGAAATGCACCTTAAGTGTTAACTGTATGAGAGTATATCATGTTGAATTCTTCACATTTTTCAGGACTGCAGGACTGAAGGGGATACACTACACCACACACACACACAGGTGAGCCCCAGCACATTAGCCCCAATAACTTAGAGAAGCTATTGGGGCTCCTGCTTCTAATTCAAGGAGCTTATATATTTTTTTTACCGCCATTATATGAGCTAATATCCACAAGTTATCATTTTTGGAGCTGAAATGGGGTGTGAACCCTGCGAGTTCACTATGATGATGGGAGTTGTGGAGTGCTGCATACTGCGTGGTCTATGATAGCTGGTGATGTTGAGCTTTTCTAAAAAAAAAATTTCTTATTTAATTTACATACAGTATTAAATAATTGACATTAGTGTGTGGAGGCTTTGGAGTTGTTGGAGGGCACTTTTGATGGAGCTGGGTAACAAAAGAATAACAAAAGTAATGTAACAAGTAGCTAATTACAAATGACCAATCAGTAAAGTAATATAATTACTTTTTCAGGGAGTAATACTTAATGGGTAATTGATTAAATTAAGTAACTTGTAGGTCACATGCTGAAAGCTATTACTTAGCACACAAAGAGGGAAAAGAACAATTGTATTTTTGAATAGTGCAATATGAATAATACACTGTGAATTATTATTTTTGCACTTAATGCAGCAGAATACCTTCACTTACAGTGAAAACTAATATAATGTCTTGACTATTTATAAAACATAATACTAAGCCTTACAACTGCTGCCACCACCCACGTGCATGCACAATTCTGCCAATCCCAGTTAATCAAGTCCTTTAAATCCCAGTTTAACTGTACCTTCTTCAAAGTGGACTTGTGTTACTACAATGTACACTTACCGCTGTTTAAAAACTTGTCTAGACTGAAGCTCGTTGCTTCGCTGTGACCTCCATTCCAGCTTTTCCTTTCCACGCTCCCAAATGCAATCCATTTTTCATGCCAGCTCTGTATTGTTTCAGCCCATTTGATTTTTTTTTTTCTCCTCCGGAGAAGAGGTGTGTTGTTTTTTCAGGGAAAAGCAGTGTGTGCTGTAGCCTGCTGAGCCCAGGCAGTTGGTTGGGTACACCATGTGCTTGCTGAGCACCGGTGCCGTCTGGCATGGATGTTAGCAGTTATCACTACCAGTGGTCGATTTGCTTCAGTGAGTCTTTCAAACTTCTTTATTCCCTTGTCACAAATTCTTTGTCTTAGCACATTCAACTACTCGGAAATAAAGAAGAAAAAGAAAAAGACTAAAACTTGTATGAACTGAATTAGTTGTTGCTGGGTGTTCCTTAGTAGCAAACATCAAATTTAAGACTTATAACAAACTTCCTAGCAGTTACCTCAAAGTACCTCAACTTGTGTGGAATCTTAAGAACATTTATGAAGTTTGTTCCTATGGCTGCCCCAGTGCAAGGCAAAGAAATAAAAGCATTTCAGCGAGTAGAAATCAAACATGTGGGCTTTATAGCTGCTATTGAACATCAAGCTGAAAGGTATAAGGGAGCGTCTGCTTGCCTTTATCACTAATGGGCCCCAAACTGCAGCGCTTAGACTGAATATGAATGTACCTCTGGTGAATTATTAATGTTGTGGTGCGCTTCGTATTCTGCCTGGCACTTCCAGAGGTGATCCACCTCCCACGCGGATTGGAAGCTGTCACCCGTAATTGGAGAAATCACGACAGCACGGAGTTAAGTGCTCCACAGTCCCCGGGTGAGGAATCTGACGGTGCACACTGTAGCACCAAGAGGTTGAAACATTTGCCTATATGGGTTTTTCATGCTGATTTTTTTCTCTATATATCTTTCTTTCTCTATCTTTGAATCTGTTTCACTGTGCAGGTATATGTAACTTAATCATTATAATAATAATAATAATAATAAACTTTATTCGTATAGCAACTTTCATACAAGAAAGGCAGCTCAAAGTACTTTACAACAAAGAAAGTACGCGTGAATCAGAGTGCAAAAAAGAATTTCAGACCCACAGTGCTGAGTAGACTTCCCAGCATTCTCTGTAATAATCTTGGAAAAGTAATCCTTTCTTGCCAGACATATTGCTGTGTTATAGACAGTCATGGATTCTTTGTATATATCACAGTGAACTGTGAGTCTAGTTTTCCTCAATTTTCTTTCAGCTGCCCGACAGATTCTTTTTTATCTTATTAACACTGTTATTGTTCATCCACGGGGAGATTCTGTCAGTCGACCTCTTTTTAACCTTTAGTGGAGCAGCAGTATTTAAAGCAGATGACAAAATATTGTTGTAATTTTCAACCATGTTTTTTTTTTTTAAAGAACAGTTATAACTGTATGGCTCAAATGAACTCATAATATTAAAAAACATTGTTTTAGCCATGTCATCTAGGAATCTTTTTTGAACCAAAAATTCCTGTTTAGTCTTTGTAACCGTTAGGTTGGCATCAAAAAACACAATGATGGTCAGAAATGGGTGATTTGAATACTGAAACATTATCAATGTTTAACTCTGTTGTTGTTATCAATAAGTCTAGAGTGTGACCATGCTGATGAGTGGCTTCATTTACATGTGAGGTGAGTTCAAAGCTATCCAGTAAATTTAAAAGCTCTACAGATTTGGAGTCTTTCTTTTTTTATTAAGTATTCAGGTCTCCATTCAGGATTAACCTGTCATATTTAGCGACACCAAGTGAAATCAGCTCTGAGAATTCCTGTAGGAATAGTAATGAATGTCCTGGTGGTCGATATAATATAATGGCTGATTATTCTGCTTTGAGTTCAAGATCAAGATATTCAAACAATGTAAATTCACCCAGGTCAATGTCATCGCACACAAACTGTGTAGAGAAAATGGCTGCAATCCCTCTTCCTCTCCTGTTTTGTCTAACTGACCGATAAAAATGATACTTTAGAAGAAAAGCCTCTGTCAGTGTTGCTACACCAGTAGTGCTGTTTAGCCAGGTCTCAACTAAAAATATAGAGTGCAAATTATTTTCAGTTATCAGATCATTAACCAAGAAAGATTTGTTAGCCAATGGTCTGACATTAAAGAGCTAATTTCAGCTGTTGGGACTCTGTGACAGGAAAGGAGACTGGTTGTGGCTGAACATTGACAAATTAACTTAATGTGACAAAACAATCTTAATCATTAATCATTCTCTATCGCACAAATTTATTAGGGATGTTACATTCAGTAAGCAATAATGAATACATTTTGAGTTGTTCAAGAAATACTTATGAAGTCAGTCAGACAACAGTGTTCAGTCAGTGCTCACAGATCAAGATAAGCTGCAATGACTTTCAGCATGACCTTTGACCCTGACCACAACCCATACATTTCACTGAACGTATCCCGTAAACCGTGTGAGTTGAACCACATCTGATGAAAAACATGGTAATATTGCAGAAGGCACCATTCATGAGGACTCAGTGGTACATTTTTCTGACAGAGTGACAACTCTATGCTAAGCGTGTAGATCCTGGGTCCTGCAGAGTGCCCAGGGCAGCGTCAAACAGACAGCTCATAGCACACAAGACCCCTGCGTCCCAAAGATAGAGGCAAAGTTGTTGGCACAGCAAGGAGTTTTGGTAGTATTGCCCCCAGAACAAAAGGATCTGTCACTTTTCATGACAGGAGCAAGATTGCAGTGTTTCATCGTGGACCAACTATGGCATCTATAATCCATGGTCGAATTCTGGCAGATTCATCTCAGCTTCAGCAGCCGTGGCTCTTGGAGGCCCGTCTGTCTGTCAAAGGAAACCATGTTGATTGGGAGAGACGAAGCTTATGCTGACACAAGTTCAGACCAGCGCAGATCATGTGTGAACTGGTGACAAGGTCAAAAGTTGAAATCTGCCGGGGTGCTGTCTGGAAACTGAGAAGCAGGGTTCTCGAAGCGATAAGTGAAGCTTGATGCGGTGTCTAAATTTGATAAGAATCCAAAACTGGGGCACGGATTTTGCTCTGCCTCACAGGAGTACACACTTTTGTCAAGAGGAATCCTGTGCAGTCTGCTTTTAGCTCCACAATTGGAACTTAATCACTATAATCCATTCATTGGATTATGATGCTACTGCTTCGTGATAAACCATCTGTGTGAGAAGGTGCCTCTGTGTTAAATTTAAAGTTCACCTTCCACTGCTTGCAAATTTACTTCACTTATTTCTGTGGCTCATTTTCCACACATTTACTTACCACATGTATTTTATATTCTTATCAAATTCCCTTTTAACCGCATGTTTGGCTTTAGCAGTTATATAAAAAATATTATATCAATACATGCAGTATATTCATACAGTACCATGGTGCAAACACATTGACCCTAAAGGCAAACAATGCATTTCATTTCCTCTTTTAGAGAAAAGGTGCAATATTTGAACAGATCTAAGAGATAAGATGGTACGCCGTCCCTGAAATGCAAATTCAATGGACATGAAAGGAAATGAGAAAAAACAAAGAGTGTGCCACCATCACTTCAGCTGGAAAAACACTGAGAATATATGCAACCAACTTAATGATGTGTAGAAATTGTAAGCAGGCTGGACGAAAAAATGCTCATAATAGTACACACAGTGTGTTTGAGTAAATAGCCTTAAATGTTCACATAGTACTATGGTGACCATATTTCATTCTATATCCATATTTATTCATGTGTTTACAGGAAGGAGGCATGTATAGGAAGTAAAGTGTCCCACTGGTTTGGTGGTTTAAAGGTGTTTTTATCACTGCTCGATTTTGAATGAGAGGCAACAGGACATTGGTGTATTGGACATTACCAAATAATCCAGTGTTGGAGTCCATGGTTATATAACTCAAGGAGGTATTCAGATATGGTTAAAAATAGCTTCTCTTCTTCTGTGGTTCTTGTGGGTACCTAGACCACACATGAGCAGCAAACTAGAAAATGTAAACAACTCAACTCGTGTGACAGTGGCAAATAGCTGTACATCAGAGCGGCAGCACCTTTCCTCTCTTTGCCGCCTGAGTATATCAAAAACTCCCATGAGGTTTGCTTGGTGTGCCTAACGTCAAAGCCTCATGGGAGCCTTGATAGTAGTTGTTGATTGCTTCTGTTGTAAAATAATTGTAATTGTAGTAATTGTCATAATATCTTTGGTAACAAAAGACAGTTTTCAAGTGTAGCAATGAACAGAAAATCCCCAGTATCATATTTTAGACTTTCATGAAGAGTGGTGTAAAGAAACCTCTTTGCAATAATACATTGTGAAGCATATGGCTAGTGGAGCAAAATCTAGCCTTTATTTCATCATTCATCATTTCTTTTCTTCTCTTTATTTCAACTTTTTAGCAGCTCTTTGGTTAATTGGGAGGATCTAGTTAACTACTAGAATATTCTTTTTCCATCCTCTATTAGTTCTCTACTAGAACTACACTATCCTGTCACACCAACAATAGAAATTTGATCCTAAATTCAATTGTAAAGTCAGCACCGACTGCTACTGTGGGTTGTGAGAACTCTCACTTTATTCAGTTGCACCATCTCTACTTATGCTACATCTTAACTCAGCTGACAGCAATAAAAAACATGTTTCACCTTGTGCAACATTTGAGAAAGATGGGAGAAGAAGACATTACTGACAGAAAGGAAGCGACCTTCAATATAGAGTTTTATTAACAAGGAGAAAGTGTTGCATGGTATCATGTGTGAACTAACATATAATCCAACGCGTATTTGTCTGTTTTTGCTTATACTTTGATGTCTTATTTTGAGTTAAAGAGGGTTTTATCACACATAAAAATGGTCATAAATGATGGAAATATCAAGAAATGTCTCTAAAAACACCTCAATGGTTACTAGTTTCAGTTACCATTTCAAATGAATGCAGCATAATGAGTATCCTCATCCAACCAAAACAGTGATAACAGTAGAGCTCAATGCTCATGTCAGTGCCATCATTAATTTGAATGTCACAGGAAATGTTCTCCTGGTTAAAATTTTCCTCTGGCTACTCCAACATAATTCTCTACTATTTTTCTCATCTTTCCCCATGACAACTAGTTAATAAGAAATTACTTACACTTGCTTGGGGGGTTGAAATGTTATTCATTGTTAATTTTCAAAAGTTTTCTGCTGTTTTGAGAGGGTGATGTGCAATTTTGAGGATATGAAATCCTTTCTAAAAACCCTACTGAATAACTTGCTTAATTAGCCGAAAAATGTGAATATTCTACTTTGTTCTGAAAAGCTGAAATTTACGAGATAGACAGTTCTCACCTGAAAGCAATGATATGCAAGTTGATTGTCATTGGCCAGTCTGATTTAAAGGTTAGGGCCATTTTTTTGACTAGTCTGCCCCGGGTCATACCACATTCAAAATTCTTTATGGTGCAGAAACTTCCTATATGCTTGCCTATAACACATTATGGCCAAAATAAATCTAACCTCAAAATATATAGCTTGGTTTACAACATCCTTGTCATCGTATAAATCTATAATGCATGAAGTTACATCTTGATATTTTCTGACTCATTACAATGATGTGTTTTATAATGAAAAACTTCCACTAGTGATGTTAAAAACTATACGATAACTAAACTGTTCATTGGAGGGGATTGAAAATATGAGTGTTGTCCTCCTGCCTCTTTTCTTCTTCTCTCTTCTGTAAGAGATTCAAATGAATTAAGCCAAAGTTAAGTTATTTGCGCTGGGCCGACACCCTTGTTCCGCTCATCTCTATACAAATTCAATTTTGCACATTTGTCAAAACATCAACATTAGTGTGAATAGTCCAGTGGGGGAGGCTCTGGCATGTAGCTTATGATGGTTGCTTCCCTGAAGAAAATCAGACAAAGCATTGTTAATGTCTCCCACACACACCTTGGGTTTAGAGCAGAGTATTAATTCCTTCAAACTGTAGTGATAAGGAGGGCCTAGCAACAATGGCCTGAGTCTATATTTATGCCATTATAGTCCGTTGTACAGTAGGAGTGCATAATTTTGTTGTCATGTCACAATCAGTTCCCCATACCCTGCTTTGTCAACATATGTGAATCACATAAGATATACACCATGCCTTGTTTTTTTTTTCTTATTTGTCTTTTCATCTTACAAAAGAAGGGACCTTTTTTCTATTATGACTAACAATAAATGTGTTACATGCTCAAAGCAGGAAGATCGCAGTGTAGGAGGACAAGAGGAAGGCTGGTTGGAAATAGAAAGTTTGAAAATGAGACTAAAGTAAAGTAAGGGAAATGGCGGCGCAGAGGTCCCGGACCTGAGTGTTCCTCAGCTTCAGGGTCAACAACGCTAAAGGTTCAATCACCCGTGGAGCGGAGCTTTGCAAGAGTGTGGGAGAGACAAAGTGTTTAGGAGGGGATGTAGGGCTGCTAGAGGTTGCAGATTATTATTTTTTTTTCTTGGATCGAGTGCAAATAAAGATGCTGGAATCGCCCAGACGACTGTTTGTCAGCATTTTTGGCTTTCTGGCAGTGTCAGATGAAGAAAGACTTGATAGAGAAAGAAGAAGGTGTATACATAAAAGAGAGAAACATCAGCATTGGTTTTGATTCACCTATTGATCTTGGCAGACTGACACTCCCTCTCATCCTTGACAGTCTTTTTCTCTCTCCCAACTGAAATCCAGTTTTTGCCCGTGTCAGCAGAAAGGGAGAAACATGGCTTTGGGTTGATGATGAGTCAACCCGAACCTGGGTCACATGATATACTCTGTTGGTATGAGGTTGAATAAAGTGTCGAGGAAGTTGATGTTCTTTATTAGTTCCCTGCAGCAGAGTCAAAGCAGCTGAAGGAATAGTTGAGATGCACAAACCAAGGAAATGGTGTTAATCCTCTCACCTACTGATAAGGAAGAAAAATAAGTGTATTTCCTAAAATTGATTTTATATGTGTGTGGGGATGCTCGCTTGGTTGTCACCTGTGATTGGTCAAGTATCTGTGTCACATCTAAACCACAAAAACACAACATAGCAGTAAGTACCAATTCACTTCAGTGTGTACATCAGTGAGGACTTTAAAACTTTTGGACACATAAAAATGACAACGTCTGGCTCACTGGTGCCTTTTTAATGATATATGTCCGAAGCGGTGTGACCTTTCAATGACGTAGATGATCTTTCCCAGTACAAATTGGGAAGAAAAGCAAGGCAGAACTGACCTTTGCCCTACGTTCTCAAAGGTTCAGTGTTATGGGATGCAACAGGTTACAAGTCTTTAAGTTCCTATAGTGAAAAAGAGCTATTACAAGACAATTAGTGCATTTAAGGGGAGTGTATTTTCTTGACACTTGTAGTTTGAATTTTGTTGACAGACATATTTACATCACTTTCATTAACTCATGTTCTCCCTCCCATTCTCCGCTTTGTACTGTCTAACAAATTGGAAATCCTGACTTCAAAATTATAGTCAGAATATACTCTTCAGGTTGATCATTTGATTTCCACTTCTCTCACTCGGCTTTAAGACCTCAAAAAAGGCAGAGACAGTTTCTTTCTGTCCCTGCTACTGACAACATGAAGTTTCAAAATGACATGGTAAGAAAAACGTTTTTTGATTGATCAGTTTATTCTGGCAGACTATGAAGATAGGACTGTAGATAATTTGTTTTCTTTTTTAAATGTACTGTTTTTGTATTTTGAAGTTATTATAAAATTCAAATTTGTCATCTTTTCTCTCATCCTCAGAGTCTGACCAAGACTCTGAGAGTGATTTGGTTTGAAGCATATTAAAGTAGATGAAAAAAATCCCAGCAGTGCCTGTTCAGTCAGCTTTGTGTTAGTTCTGTAGACACAGTGTGTCTTGTATCTACACTAAAGTAAAATGTACATTATGGTCTGGTGGTTACAAGGACATGAATGTCCTATGCTGACTGCTAATATCATGTACGCTGGGTTGAAACCCTGCTGTGTGATATTGTTGAGCCACAGCTAATGGTTGGGTAGTTTCTTTAATAGGGCAAAACTTCTGTTTCTGCTATTTTCTGTCCTTTATAGTATTTCTGTCCAGATACAGTACATTGCTACTACATCTGTATGAACCTGTAATATTCATGAGAATAGCACATGTTACACTTACAACAAAAAATGACGAGCTAAAAGTAGTTCCACTGTTAATTTTCAACATTACCAACTCTTGGCTCTAGATAGTGCCGAGCGGTGCAATGTGATCACACAGCACTACACATAACCAGAGGCAGATGGCGTTTTTAAATTTTCTTTTTAAACAACTGATAGTATAATGATGATACTGTAGGAATAAATAATAAAAATGTTGGTGTAGCCATATCGTAATTGATGTGACAGCTGCGTTTGCACCATTATGCATATCAACAGTAAAATATGAAATGCTTCTTTAAAAAAAAAGTTGGAAAGAAGAAGGATTAATGAGGCCTGGTAAGCTGATGTCTCTGGCATAAAGAGGTAGACTA
The DNA here is from genome assembly GCF_910596095.1 of Thunnus maccoyii. Lineage (NCBI taxonomy): Eukaryota > Metazoa > Chordata > Actinopteri > Scombriformes > Scombridae > Thunnus > Thunnus maccoyii. The sequence continues at coordinate 14,554,254 of NC_056554.1, read as the reverse complement.
CAGAGTTATAGCTGACCAGCCTGATGTGTGTAGAGGTGTGTGTGGTTTAATGAAGGTAAACACAGTGGATGCTCTGGCGTGCTCTTCTCAAATCGGAGGCTGCAGATTTATCAACATATTTGTGCTGCTGCTTCAGATGGCTGCAAGGATTTAATGAACTGAAGGGAAGGGTTTTCATACAGTAGAGTATACAGCAGCTATACACAGCAGATTGTGTAACAATCATTCATATAAATTTATAGATAAATGCAGATTGCTTTAACAACATTCATGCTTTGTAACCATATTTTTGATGCCAATTTAAGGTTGGAGAGTATCTAATTAAAATTATTTATTTGCCTCACTCGACTGATAGATGCCTGCTGCAGACAAAAGCTAAATTTGCCAAAACCAGTCTAACTTACTTTCAGAGTAATTCAGTCGCGCAGTTGCCTACTACAAAGGAAAATGTAAGTTAGCGTCTTTCCTCAGAAGCTGCTCCAATCCTTTTTATATCCTCAAATAACTAATCAAAAACAAACATCAGAAAAATGAACACTTAAACATACATTGCTGTGACAAGAACTACCTAATGTTACAGAAACCATCTTGGGGAAACATTTATAAGACGTGTACTTTGATTTTTTTTAGTTTGGCCCAAGTCCCATCCACTAACATGTAGGAGGTTTATGACTCATATTATAACCAGCCACCAGGGGGCGACAGAGATATTTTGGCTTCTCTTCTGGGGAGCTGTGTCGTCCATCTTAATATACAGTCTATGACCAACTTTGCACCAAAATACCAGTAACTGAAATACCTTGTATATGATGTAATGTTTTATATATTCAGAATCAGAATCATCTTTTTTGTATGTTTACACATACAAGGAGTTTGACTCCGGTTTAGTGGCTCTCAAAGTACTTACACACAATAACAACACGATCTTTGGAAATATACACAAGGAATGACTATATACATGTGAAACTGTTTCTGTGAACTGTAAACAGGATACAGAGATTGCAAAGAAGTGAAGAGTGCTGAAATGGTAAAAAAAAAGGCATTACTTTACAGGCTGTTCAGATATACAATTTTCATAGAGTTTATTATTCCTCATTATTAAATTGGAATCTGAAAAGCCCTCAGTCAAAACATGTTAAGTGCTACATTTGTAACACATTTCTTTTGACAAACAGAGATTACATTGTTGAACTGAAGAGTCTGTGATAGCTGAAGTGTTATTTCATCAAGGGTTATACTTCTGAAGAGACAGTTTCAGCCGGCGCAGACTTGAAGCACATGTGCTTAGTTCCAGCGTGGGATGTTGCATGTCATCCTCTTCATCCCGTCTTAATGTTCATACTGCTACACTGAGTAAGTAGCTCAGCTCTGATTGTTTTCTTGGGAGTTTTCTATTCAGGCCTTTGTAGAAAAGATTCTTCAAGGACTCCTAAACTGAAATACCCATAAGAGGTAAACGACAGTCCGTCCAGTGGAGCCCTTTCATTGTTCACACAAATAGCAACAGGGGGCTCATATACAAGGGCTTAATCATAGCAAACAAAACCTCTCTGCTATATGTAACATCAGGGTTGCACTGTCCTCTAATTCATTACTGGATTTGTAATCCCAATAGGGATGTACTGTAACATCAAAATATCTTGAGAACAATTGGCTAAATTGGCATGGTGTGATAAAAACTTATTGAATATGGTGACCGTGGATCCTTTTGTCTGTTGATGCCATTAAGCCAAACTTTACTACACCAGATGACTAATGGTCAGTTTGGTGTGGCAATTACTGTGTTCCCAAGAAAGAGAGGGAGAGAGAGAAACTATTGATTTTGGTCAACTTGTTAGTGTCACCACCATGCCAGACTTTCAAAATTGGACTGAGTGTATTTCCCAATCTGTAACTCATTAAACAGGATATAAGAATTCAATTTTGGAGACCCCATGTTTAGTACTAAACAGCCATGATTGGGCCAACCTCTTTATGTACATATCTGCATACATCTGTTAGTCATGAACACTCAATATTTGCCTTTAGCTACCATACCCATTCTGTCATCCACTCAGTGCTATGTTTGTCTGTGAAAGTAATGGCTAACTGGGGAGATTATTAGGCCTTGGAGGAGGTCTGCACTCTGTTGAGTGCTTTCTTGTCGGCCATTAGTTACAGGGAGTTTTGACAGTGGCTTGACTTTTGAAGAGCAGCAGAAGAAAGCAGTGCAGTCCTGCTTCCTACAATTCAGAAACACATCAATTTGGTTTTATCCTGTATAGATTTACAGAAGGTCAGAAGGTTGTTTGGAACTCTACAGCAATCTTTATTCCCATCTCAGTCCATTTCACACATCTCTGTCTCTTAAGAATACCACTGTTTACATTTTGGGTTGTATTGTTGCTGCATTTCCTGCTGCTAAGAGACCAGTGTTGAAAATGTTGGCTCATAGGCTGACTGACTTTTTTTTGTAGCTTACCACAATAGAATGATACCTAGCATTTTTGATATTTTGTAAAATTCTTTAAATTCACCAACATGTCCCAGTGAAACTGCAAATCATATCACTGTCAAGCCAACTTGACAGGGATATTTACTCCAATGTTGCTTCAACCTTTCAATATAATCTGTCTGATCTGATGGTAGGAAATGCAAAAATCAATCAAAAACACCCTTTGGCATAAATTTAAAGAAAATCAGTAAATCATCATGTCACGACTTAAATATAAATGTAGAAGAATTGCATTTGGCCACTATATTTCTTTCAGTACGCTCTGAACTTCATTAATTCCTGCTCTTGGGAAAAATGGAGATGAATAGGCTTTCTACCCATGTTTAGAGACACGTAGGACAGCCCTCCTTTGTAGTTAAATACATTTATATATCACAGTTTCTTTTGTTTCCTGATTTTAATGAATAAAACTACCAAAAAGAGACTCAAATGAACATCTGAAATGTATTTAAAATAGCACATCTCCCCCTTCTGCAAAGCAAAACAGGCTTGAAGTTATCAGAAGATTAACTGGAAACCACATAACCTTTATCTTCTTTTATTCTGAATGTATTAATCTTTTTCTTTTTTTAACATAATGCAACATACTGAAGCATAATTAAAACGGACATTATGGCAAACTGAGTTCTTGATGCTTCTCCCATGAGAATCGGTTTAATTAAAAAGCATGCAAACATCAAACATGTCTGAATATCGTGGGTCTGTAGAAAGGGGAAAGGGCTTGCGTAATTTAATTCCCGGATCAATAAGTCATTGAGTATGTTCTAAAACAGATATTTCCCTCTGGAGGTGTACATTAAGACTGTAAGCTGTGATTTAGTGTTGTTTGTTGCACCCAGAGTTCCTCTCTCCTAACCTTTCAACATCGATTTCCGTCCCACCACTTTGGATTTTTCACCAAATAACTAACTCCTTCTATGCTTTCGAGGGACCTGGATTTCTTGATTGTTCTTTGTGCATTTAGTGTTTGAGAGTTTTCATGTTCTCATCAAAGTGTTGTCCCTGCTGCTGTAAGGAGCACAGATAGTTACACCAGATATAGCACACCATGTTAATATTCACCTGAGCCGAACAAATTTCTCCAGCCAGGTCTTTAATCGTTAAAAAATAGTTTCACATATCACACAGTGTGATACATCTGCGAGAAGTTATTTGAATTTATTTGTGGAGTAAAAGAGAGAGCAAAGAAGAAAAAAAAAATCAACAATATTTCCTTCAACAGCTGGTGTAGATTAATCTCCATCCTTGCAAGACTGGGGAAGGCGTAAAGTTCCAAAATCAAAGTCTTGCAGGTGCAAAATTGAATCTTAAATGTAAATTGATTTGGAGATCAAACATTCTCCAGCCCCTCTATCATTTTAATCAGGCAAAGTCGAGACACTGGCAGAGTAGAGAGGTGCTTGAAATTCTGGATTCACCAAATGCATCTTCCAACCTTGATTAAGGGTGTGTGTGTGTGTGTGTGTAGAGGAGGAGGAGGAGGAGGAGGAAGGGGGGCTCAGCTGCCACTGCTGCCAGTGTCACACTTCTAGGACAGGTTGGAGAGTGTGATAGCTGTAAGATTTCTGGAGGTAATTTTAACCATCTGAGGCCTTAGAGAGGTCTGCAAAGTTAAGTGTGGTGTATTGTTGCAGGTAATTTTTAGAATCACTCGAGCAGGATGAAATGATAGAGTAACTGTGCTGACCTTGTAACACTCATTTCTGACGACTTCAGAAGGAAGGTAGCGCCGATACATGAAGCAAATAATGGCCATAAAGACTTGAATCTTATAAGCAGAATACCTAATTGCAAAATGTAATCACTACTGAAATTTCACAGTTTATAGAAGGTTATTTCCATTATATATTCACAAATGCATATATAGTTACTATCCTCTCACAATACTAAAAAGACTAACTCTGGGAGATACCACTTTATTTGACTGATTCAGACGCCTGAAACCTTGCATTAGCCACAGATACACTTTTGAGTGCATTTTTAGATTGTCGAGGGTTGTGGATTTTGTCCTTCATCACTTACACCGAAAGTGCATTAGGAAGGGATTGAATGATTACAGCAAGCCAAACTGTTTAAGTGTTTATATGGGCACCTGACTATTGTTTTAAGACTGACTTGAAAAATTGTGAGTCTATCCTGTTAGTATTCAGTAGTCTTTATAGCAATTATTTGCTTTCATACAGATAATAGGTCAGATTCAGAAAACAGAGCCGGTGAGCTTGACCGCAATAACATTTATGTTACAGCTAAACTGTAAGATGCAATTCATCTTATATCTAGGATCAAAACTGTAACATTTGCGCTCTGATATATATACGGGGATCAACTTCACACAGTTGTTCCTGAAAGGCCACAGAGCTCCTTTGGTCTTCTGAGAATGTCTCATCTTCTACTGCAAATCTCCTTTGGCCCCCTTTCGTGTTCTCTCACCCCTGTGCATTCTTGCTTCTTTTACTTTCTCCTCTCGTTTTCTCAATACTGCGCACGTCTGCTCTGTTCTTGCCCGGCTCATTATGAGGACCTGAATGGGAGAACATGGTAGGAGAGTTGAAGGTGTTGGCACACTGAAGCACGACCTCTCATCCATGATCCGCCCACCTAATTACCCTGTGCGGCTATCGTCACTACCCCCCCCTCCCATCAACCACCACCACCACCCCTTCCTTTACCCAAGGACAGATTAAACACTTGGGAACGACCTGCCCTAGATTTTATGCTACATTGAACTCTTAACAAATTAGAGGATGGTCATCCACGGACAGCTAATTGCAAGAAGCATATGGTGTATTAACTCATAATCAAGATTAAATCACACATTTCCAACTTAGATCGGCATTTGGCCTCCATCAGCTTGTCTGAGCTACTCGCATCACTCTCATCTCAGTGTAAATAGTCTGTTTTTGCAATTTAAATCATGAGTACTGAAACTGAGTGTTATAGAATCTTGCTTTTAGACCAACAACAGGCTTGTCAAAGGCTAACGTCAAGATTAGAAGAGAAAAACTGAAAGGAGAAAGAAAAATCTATCTCATTTGGTGTCATTTGACACCCTTGTCATCTTCCATTCGATAAAACAACAAGGAATGAATTAATCATGTGTTTTAAATCTCTTATGATTCTGGGTGCTTTAGCTAATTGTTTCACAAAGATGATTTTTTTTTTAAAAAAAGAGACTGTTGACAAAATGAATAGATGAGCAATTATAGGTTTCATGGGAATGGCAGATGGAGGCAGAATAGAATCAAAGTGACTGTAAACTGTAAGGACTCAGCAGAATTTATGAGGAAAAAGCAATGCAAATATGCCAGAACAATGAAGGGTTTCTGTTTCAAGTCTTTTGTTGTACAGGAAACACAATTCATTCATTCCGTGAAATCTGGACTGTTAGATTTTTTTTTTTTTTTTTTTTTGCATAAAGGAAAAACGGCGTCTGTTTTGATAGGAACAGCAAAAACGCACCGTAGGAATTACAAGAAAACAGGTTGCTTTTGTTTAACTTGCAAAATTATGATAAATAACAAGTAAAAGTTCTAATTGGATATAGTCTACAGAGCCTGTATTGGTTGAGAAGCACAAATGAGGTTCACAGTCACCAGATAACATCAATTTCCACCCTGCATGGGGTGTATTGGTGGAGCTATCAATAGCCAAAGCAAAGGCCTCACTTCACCGAGCACTGCGTGACCCTTCTGAAACATCCACACTTATCAGTCTCACAGTTTTGAGACTGACTTCTTTTTGTAAAACACAATGCTGGTACTCAAAAGGCCTTGCCATTCACATTGGCCTTTAAATGGCCTTTCACTCCTTTTCGTCTTTCCTTTGGAGAACAGTCATAAATAAACTCAACCAAGTGGCGACGGTATACTGATGTGCGTTTGTCTTTTGGGGAGGTTTTTGTGGTGTTTGTGACACCGTAAGAATAGGACGAGGTCGACACTCCAAAGTGAAGTGATAGAAAGACGAGCAAGAGGATGAAGATCCCCTGCCAATAAACCTGACATTTCTCCTCTCTGTGCTCCAATATCTCACCAATAACAATTAACCTGGTAATTGTTTGGCTAATCATGATTAAATATCTGGTGCGGCGCCAGAAAAGCACTCTCCACTGCTGCTTGTGCATCCTCACTTCTAATGTCAAGAGGAGTCACAGTGTTAGTTTAAGGCTATGTATTGAAGTGAATGCATGTTGGGTTATTGTGTTTCCAAGCATGCACACCCTCATGCAATCAACTAACACACACACACAAATGTCTACTCAATACTCTCTCCTGACCTCAATTTGTAGCCACAGCTCAGATTTTTATTTGCCTGTAGGCTGCTACTTATCAAACTTTCCTGGACGAAAAAGGGTGATAGCCTGAGTGGATGTAAAGATAAGAGAGGAAAGGAGCTTTGCACAAATGCAAATTCCATCCACAAGCCTCCTGGCGTGACACCACGTCAGGTCCTCTCTTATAAAGGCCCCATTGGTTTGATAAATACACCTGAGCTTGATAAGCAGAGCACTACAGACTTGCATTGACATCTCTGTGGAAAGTGCAACAATGAAAATAATTGATAGTTCTAGTGCTGAAAAAAATCATTAAATGACAGAAAATTCATCTTCAAGTTCAGTTTTTAATGTCCCACATGGGAAATTTGGCTCGTTTCATGGCAAAAACAGACACAGAAAAACAAAATATAACTTAGAAAGAGGACACAATAAAAATAAAAACCAAAAGAAAAAGTAAGTACAGATGAATAAAAACAAATGAAAACAGGTAAGACTGTTAAATAAGAGCAAATTAAAAACAATAAGACAATAGGACAATAATTGCCAAAAATTCTGATGATAAATTGACTGATCAATTAATAGATTAAGCCATTTATCAGGATATTTCCAGCTTCTCGGGTGTAGGAATATGCTGCATCTTTCTTTGCTGAAAATGTAATATCTTTGAGTTTTGGACTCTTGGTTGGACAAAACAGGAAAATTGAAGATATCACCTTAGGCTCTTATGTGACTTGTGATAGGCATTGTTTCATCATTTTTATTACATTTTAAGTTAATAATTCAACATTTTGGGAAAATCCCTTGTTCACTTTCTTGCCAAGAGTTAGCTGAGATTGATAACACTGTCATATCGGTCTGTTGAGCCAGTTAGCTTAGCTTACTATAAAGTGGAAGAGTGGAAGCAGGGGGTAACAAAATCCACCAAATGGCATTACTAAAGTTCACTTATTAACACCAGTGGTGACTCTGGATCAAACAAACATTACATGTTAATTAATGAGCTTTAGAGATGCAATTAGGTGGATTTTGTTACCTTTGGACAGAGTCAAGCTAGCTGTTTCCCACTGTTTCCAGTCTTTATGCTAAGCTTAGCAAGCATAAAAGCTGCCGGTTTTAGCTTCATATTTACCATAAAGACATGAGAGTGGTATCAATTTCATAGAACTGTCAGCAAAAAAAAAATACTTTAAAGGCTAATTGATAAATTAAAAAAAACATAATCAACAGCAGGAATCAATAATGAAAATAACTGATAGCTGCAGCCTTAGTCTCTGAATGTGATCATATCTGGAGCACAGTCATTTTGAAGCACTTGCCCTCGACACGCAATAACCCCAGATAAACTCATTCACATTCATCTTATCACCTCACACTGCGTCCGCTGGCGATTCAAAGGGGACAGGTGAGCATGCTATTGCTGCTTCACTAGGTCCTAACCCGCAGCTCCAGCTGTGACAATATTGCTGCTGTTCCAGAGTGTTACCTCTCCCCCCCTCCCTCCCTCTTTTACTCCCTGCCTCCCTTTCGCTCCAGGCCGCTCTTCACTCCGCTCCTGTGGCGGAACCGTCAGGTCCTTGTTGCTAAGCAACCACTGTCTTAAGATTTTCCCAGTAGAGTTTTGAAGGTAATAAAACAATGCCCCAAGACAAACAGCAACTGGAACCAGAAAGGCCTTAGGGAGAGAGAGGAAGGAACATAGTTAAATAAAAAAGAGGGAGAGATAGTTCATCTATAACACTCTTTTAGTTTTAAATTAAAAATAAATGTTATTAATAGCTCCGAACCCAGTTCAGATTTAGTTAAGATAAGCAGAGGGAATGTGAGAAGCTACTGAAGGAAAATGAAATTCATTCTACGCATTCTACAGTTACACCTCCTGTTACTTAAATTGAAATCTTATCATATGATGACTGAGCATCCAAGCTGAGGAACAGCTGTCTTTTTCAAGGTTACCGAGCCCCAGGGTTATGCAAACATATGGTAATGTATTACCTCAATCTCCGTCTATTGATACATAACCGTACTCGCCTCGGTTACGGTTATAGGACGTCTGCGTGTGAGTTTTGATTGACATCTGTCAGTCTGATTTTCTATACGTCCCCCGGCGACCTTGCGGAGGATGGTCAGGCTTTTATTCACCTAATGGGATGGCTCCATTCCCACATCTTTGACTGGGGAATAAATGCAAGAGTGCAAACCTGTGTATGCACACACAAACGAACTGATTTGTCAGGCAGATTTGATTAGAAGGGGATATGTTTTTTTTGTTTTCTCTCTCTCTTCCTTTCTACACAAGACTCCCTCTGAAATTAATGCAACACAAACAAAACATTTGGAGACAGCACACAGATCCTCTGGCACGCAGAATTATGGCGAGGCATGAGGGAGATGAAAACTTTTGTTTTATTTCATTTGCTGTTTTCTTTTCTCCCTGTCCCAAGCCCTTGTAGGAGATGGAACATCAAAGGCGAGCTCTTACTAATACAAGCAATAAACTACTCCCACTAGGTTTGGTTTGAATTTAACTGTTTTTCCCCCCATAGCGCACTCTTTATGAGTGACACAAGGCAGCTACAACAACTGCTCTCCTTTCCCCGATTTTAACAACTGAACAATAAAAGATGTCACCGATTCCAAGCCTTGGAAAAAAAAAAAAAATCAGGGTGAAACTGAAAAGCAAAGAGCAAAAGAGATTTTGAAGTTCTCTCTTGACACCAAGCGACAGAGAAACATTACGTAGTAATCATCAGACATGGCATTCAAGGAAGTCTACAGAGCCCACCCCCATTCCCATTTGATTCATTATTTAATTGTATAGTTTCAATCTGTGCAGATGCGGTTAGACCGTTGTGAGCGTTGCCGGGTGGAATTGGAGAGGAGAGAGAGACAAGCCTTGGCCCCCACTAATCAAAATGCAAATATCTGTCTCCCCATTGGGGTATTAGTGCGTCTTGGAGGGTGAATCTCAAGGCTCTAAATTGAAAGATGATGAATGTGCAAGTTAGTTTTTTGATGCTGGCAATGTGAGGCAGCTCTGAAATTAAAAAGTCATACAAATAAATAAATAAAAATTGTAAATAGAAAAAAAAAAATCAATACAAGTAAATAGCGAAAAGGTGGGGGTGGGGGTGGGAGGGGTGATGCTGAAAAGGTACGGAAGAAGAGAAGTGTCAATGGGGTTTTTTTTAATAGCACACTGTCAGTAATCATGGTAGCACTTCACAGATACCAGGTTTAAGTCTTGATTACATTGTACAATGACAAACGCATGGCATGCCTCTTGGTATCTAGTTGTCAATCACGGGACACACTCTGGGACTTGACAGCCGTGTCCTTTGACTGTCGAGTCTATCTGCATATCTGGCGGAGTGTGCAATCAGTTTATGAATTTTTGAAGCCCAGACCTTTGTATTGTATTCTGTGAAAAGACAGATTTATTAAGTAAGGAAGGGAATGGATCATTATTTGCCTTTTGTTTCAAATAAAAAAGTCCAACATTTCTGGAAATACACTTGTTTTCAGTTTTGTTCAAAATACACCTTCCAACAACTCTTCCGTCAACTCCCCATGTACGTTTTGCACCGTTTTTGTTGTTGCTCCCAGAACAGTCCAGCAGACTTCTTTCACTTACAGTTCTGACACATTTTTCAAGTTTAAAAGATATGTTTGATTACGTTCGAAATCTACTTAAAAAAAATATCAGTCTTCTTTGCACAAAATCCTCTTTCTGTTTCCTCGGATACGGTTTCCTTGCTGAGCTGCAGCAGAGGAACACTTCCTGGTAGTTACAAGTACAGTAGGTTCGTTGCTAGGACATAACACTGGCAATAAACCTACACAGCACTGCCAGGACGAAGATAGAAATTTAATAAGGCTAACTCAGATTGCTGAGATGAACCTCAGAATGCATTTTTACAAGGAGCAAATAAGGATTTTTCATATCTTGCAGTGTAGTCGCTCTATGAAGGTATTACTTTACAGCCAGCAGTGATATAAGGGTTGATAACAGTGACTTATAAATCTTTTAATGTATGGCATGTAAGTGTTGAATTAAGATCCAAACCTGTCCGTTAAATTGGTTTATGCCCTAGCTAAATTAGCCTCCAAAAGCATCAAAAGTTCTTAGACAATGTCATATTAATCCTATTGATAGATTTAAGTATCACAAACATGCTTTTTACTGTTCATTCAGCAGCACACTTGTTGTATGTTACTTTTTGTCAGTCAGAGAATGCTTGAAAAAGTCTGCACCACATAAAACTGTCTAAACTACATGTTGCATCTTGTGTATTTAACATGAATAGAAATAACTGTGGTTTTTCTAGGCAGTTACATATGTGGAGTAATATTATCAATACAACACTCATTTAAGTTTAGTTTGTGTGTGCCTTTTTGAAGTTTCATCATTAGTCATCTTCACGGAACATATGGCTGTAGTGTATGTCAACATCATTTGCACATGTTGGTTTTTAAACGGAAACAAATGCATCAGGGATTCTCTGCCAAATCTGTCTGTTTGCCGCTCTTTTGCATCAGGTTCTCCTCTCCCTCGTCACATCTGCTTGTGTTATCAGAGTCTGGGGCTTCTGATTTCAGGGGAGCAACACAGTTCTATCAACGGCAAAACCCCCGAGCAATCTCAGACGCAACACCGGTGTTGCGGTGAATGATTGACAGCGAGATACATCCTCGTGCAAGATTACATGTGATGCATGAGCAGTTTTGCTGTTTTGCCGCTGATACTCAGATAAATAGTTGGATGGACGTGAATGATGATGCACTGTTCTTATAGTATTGTGACACTTGTGTTTGTGTTTAACAGCACTGATACACAGCGAGTGTTTATTGTCCACAATTGAACATTCAGTCTTTTTCATCTGTGGTAGAGTAAAAATGCACTTCTGTTCTGTGAAAAAAAAGAAAGCATCTAGAGACTTTTAAAAGACTTGCACCTACTAGTAACTTTAAAAAGTCATCTCTATATTAACACCCTTTATTATCATTCCTCTTCTTTTAAGGCTGAGCTAATCTTATGAAGCGTCTTTGACTGCTCTAATGCAGAAATCTGGCACACCAATTAAAGAACTGGCCTTCCTCATCCTTGAGCCAGCCTGAAAGCTGAAAGACGGAAACCCTTCAGATGTGGAAGATCTTTATTCTGTTTCTCTATCTTTTTCTTTCGGCCCGTTTGCTGTGGGCGCTCTCTTGACCTTCAGTAATGTACCCACACTTAACATTTAAATCACAACAGGGAGAGCCGTCACTAAAATCCAACAATGAATATCTTCTTAATTTAGGGCCAAATTCTTAAGCTGGGACACATGATAGAAACCTTTTTTGTCAAGTACCATTGATTAGGCCCCCGTTAATCAGCATCTCCATTATTCAATGGATCAGAACTACTTGAAAACTCAGTGCATTTCCATACTGTGCTCATAGTTCTGTCAATTATGTGTGTCCAGTGGTGTTGTGGCAGCATTTGGACTACAAAATACCGGATCAAAGAGTTGCAAAGAGGAGGGATTCTGGCATATTTACAGGTCAGATGGCAGCGCCTCTTCTCCTCCCGTCCAGTCACTGAGTTACTACAGGAGGGTCATTAGAGGCAGAAACATATGCCATTCAGCATGCATGGTCTGCTGTCCAATTAGTGGCCTGGAAGCACTCAACTGAAGCCAAGCATGGAAAGTGGCAAAACACATGCAGACACAAGTTCCAAGTGATCCGCTTCACATTGTGTACCTGCATGTCTGAGCATCTACAGCTATAAGTTTCTAGACTTGCATCACAGTTTGAATATAAAGTGAGGTGAAAGAGAGATTTCCTCACCTGCTACAGGAGTGTACACATACAAGAACACACAACAACTCGGTGTGTGTTTCATAAATCTTTTAAACTCCTGTCAAGTCACACCAATATTCCCCTTACAAAGAAAGTGTGTCGCCTCTCTGAGACGCAGAAAATCTTAGAAGAAAATATCTTTTTTGAGCTATTTATTTACTTCTCTTACCCTCGCCCACACAATCCTGGCAGTTTTCATCTGCCTCGTAGGTGCTGATATCCAGGATTCTGGGATGCCTGACTTTTTTATTTGCTGTCAGAGGAGAAGGCAAGGACGAGGCTTAGCTAGTCACACAGCAATATCCAGCCAATCCCGCATTTTGCTATATATCCTTCACAAACAAACCTTTGTGCACTACAGCAACAACAGATAAATAAAAATCCTGACCAATTGGTACTTTTATAACTGGAAGCAACAGGTCAACTGTACAAGACTGTCCACAGAAAGTATATATATATATGTGAATAAAGTGTGAAGTTAAACAACATGTGGTCTCTTAATTATCCATTTGCTGTATATACGAAGTGAAATTACTGGAGGAATGAACCAGCATGGGTTGTAACAAGCTAGAGATCCATGCTGAGGAATAAAAACTTACAATGTTCCAATCACGCGGTAGGTACCTGCCAAGATACATTCCCAGGGTATGAGAAAGAAAAAAAAGCTGCCATATTCATAATGAGTACAGGTCAGCTCCCAAAGTAGCATGGTAATTTCAGAGGAAATGAAGGGACTTTTTTTTTCCCCCACAAGTGGTTATGAGAGGTTTTTCAGGTAGTGCAGAACTACTTACATGTTCTCTCTCAACGAAACGTATACCACATTAACGGCAGATTTTCACATCAAATGACAGGAAATAAGAGTAATTCATATATGAATTTAGATTCACCCATTTGTACCCGAGGAGACAGTTAGAGCTGCTAACAACTCATAGGAATCACTGATTCAGTTAGAGAAAGTACTGAACAGTATTTGATTGATCCTTTAAAAGGAAATCACATTTCATCCTAATGGCTATGATGCACTGTATGTTGGATAGTAATTAACTAAATACACAAAGACATAAAACAGTTAAGACAAAATTATATAAGCTCTTTTCAAGGCAATGATTTTGAGAAAGAAAACAGAATATAAAAAAGCAGTTGTTACTGTGAACTCAGAAATGTGTTTAAAGTCAAATTGAAAATTATCATTTGAGAGCCAGTGTTGCTAGGAGACATGTAAATTTCAGTACACTAGTCACCAACTGTTGCCAACTTAGCAACTTTCTTGCTAGATTTGGCTACCTTTAAGACCCCTTTAGCGACTTTTTATTTTATTTTTTATTTTATTCAAAATGATTTAACTTGACTAAGCAAATTAGATTTTGTTTGTCAAAATACACAGAGTTTATAAGACAGTTTATTCGAGTGTCTGGATCCTCTCTAGTCATGATACTTCAGTTCCACAGTCTATACAACAGCCTGCATAAACGTTTATTAATATTAGACAGATGTACATACATTTTAATGAAACAGAAGCAGCTTAAAAATAATACTAGCTAATAATATAACATTAACTAATAGTAATGACTTCACTGATATGCAGATTGGTGCATAATATCATCTAGTGACATCTAGCAACTTTTCAAGCAGGCTTTTGCTATTTACCATGAAAAAAATGTTGGCAACACTGCTACTGAAGGCTTTGTAGCCTACAAATGTTTGATCAAGATGTTTTTCCCGCTTTTTCCACATGTAGTCCTTATAGTGTTAACTTTCAGTCATTTGTGATTTAAGCTCTCTGTCCTTTGGAGGGACACGTCATGCTGTTAAGTTCATGTTCAACTCAGAAAGTGGAAGCTAGCAAGCTAGAATAAGGAGCTACCGCTCAGAACGTGGAAGTTAGCCTAGCTTGCTAATATTAGCACTGGTTCCCATAAGACTTTTTGTTCATGTTGTTTCAACACCTGCTGAGTCACTAACAGCTCCCGATCACAACAGGGGGAATCTTACTCGTATTAGCTATGAAGTCCTTAATCTTTCATAGATCCAATTGCGGTGGTGGTAAATGAATAAACATTGGTCCCCAAGGCTGGTTAATCATAGTGTGTCCACTGGAATGGAGGTGATATAACAAACTATTTTAGTTTCGCCCCTCACAGATATTGCCCCAATCAATTATTAATCCTCTGGAAAACACTGGTAAAGAAGAAAAAGAAAAAAAAACAACCTTGGAAACCATTCAAACAGGAAAAAATAAATGAAACTTTAATTTCTTCTTACTGGTTATTACACTTTTGTCCAAATAAGTACACAAGTAAAAACAAACACCAAGGACATACAATTATACTGATCACAGATAGACAGTTATACTGATTTCTTAGCAAACATGACTTGAAATGACTTGAAACTTTATAAGAAATCAAATAGTAAATGTACTGAAAGAGCTTTTCTCAAAGAATAAAAAGATATAATGTAGTCTGCAAATGAGTTCTAGAGTATAGGTCAGTTGGTAATGACCAAAGTAGCTTTGTGTGTAGGTGTGAAATAACTTAAGCAAGAAGAACATGTTCTTGCAAAAACTAAAGACACACATGCAAGACAAGATACCCTTTAAGCTCTGCTATTTAAGGATTTTAATGATACGATTCAACATTACTGTCGTTGTTGTAGGAATCCTCAACATTTGGCAGAGAACAATGTGGAAATAAAAAAAACAACTGGAAAAAAGGAGGGGTTCTGTTTGGGAGCACTTCAGTTGAGTTTGGGCACAAATGACCTCAGAGGAGCCAAGGACTAGCGGTCCAGCACCCCGAGAAAGATGGATTCCACTGCCCAAAATGGGCCCGGATTATCTCTCTGGCACAGGAGCCAGAAGAAAGGGACCAACCAAACATCTCTGGGCGGTGAAAAATGAGGAAGCGAGATACTATTTCTTCTTTAATTCACAAGGGGTGGCCTGCCTCTGCTTGCGATAAGACACAAGTGATCAACATCCTTTGAGTTGGTGGTGACTTGGCCTCCTAGCAGCCCCCCCCCCCCCGCCCATCCTCCTCCCTTGCTGATATGTAGGACACATATTTTGCTTCCTCCAACAGGTACAGGATAGGTAAAAAAGAAAATGGGAGGGAGGAGGAAGGGAGACAGAGAGGAATCATCTGGAAGCTGTAGGCACAGAGCTACCATATACTGCAGAGCCCCGATCTAGATTTATGATTATGGGCAGTATAGAGCGCTCCATTGGGCCTGGGGGGACTGTTGAGATACTTTTAGGCCCTTTTTCTCATTTCTTGTCTTGTTTCCACATTCTTTGTATTGTACATTGCATTTTCTCCAAGGACAAAGTACCACTCCAAACATAACTCTGTCTCAGGCCTTTAACTTTCCCCTCCATCCTTATTCAAGTGCTGCAAATAAATAAATAAACCCACATGCCTGGTTAAATATGTGTCTGGATTTACAGATTTGAGGTGTGTTCACACTTGGCAAGCTTCATTCATCCAAGTGAACTTGGAGCATTTAGTCAGCACTTTTTGCGCCTACATGAATATTCCAATAAACTGAGTGAAAGGAATCCCACTTGCTTCATTTAAAGCATTGTTAACACCAAGTGTTTACAGTTCACTGGCTCAGTTTGCTTCAGAAACTACAGTATGAAGTGCTAGGAGCAATCAAGTGACATTTGATTGAACAATATTCATCATTTAAAGTATTGTATTAAATTCTCCATTTGCTAAATTTTGCATTATGCAAAGATAAAGAGCTACATAACTGCAATGCTGCTGAATAATTACACATTATTTCTTTTGAACCGAAAAGTGTTGAGAAGCTATGTTAATTAAAAAGTTTGATCAAATTAAAAATCAGCCTGTTTGTTTTGACACTGATATCAGCGTCTTTTCACATTAGAGAGTTGTGTTCTGAGGAATGTTGGGAGTGTGAACAAAGGGATTCCATCAGCAAATAGAAAAGAGTCACTTTAAAGAAACATTAATGAAGAGAACTGAGATTGTTTACTTGTTGTCATCTTCTTTTTGTTGTTCTTAAAGAAGACGCTGCTGGGTTTGGTTAAGAAGAATTACAGGTGCAAACATCCCGAGTGAGCTGTGTAGTAGAAAGCGGGCTGTGAAGAAGAGACCAAATACGTGGGCAAAAGTTATTTTCAAATGCCAACATGAAAGCGCGCGGAAACCAAAACAATTAAGAAAGAAAATGTAGCTCTCTTATCTGAATCCTCTATCTCTTGGGTGATACAAGTTGTAATGAAAGTCCCCTTTTCTGTCGTACACTTTCCCCAGAGCTGGCTCTGGCCCGGCTTTATCTCACCTTGGTCAGGACAAATGTGAGTGATTGCTGTCTGGACTATTTCAGGAGCCGGCAGGTTGACACTGAGACTCAGTTCCACAGCATCACCGCTAGCTCCACCTCCTCCCCGTGTGCTCACAGTTGTCACAGCGAATGAGAGCAACGGTCTCTCAAAACCCCCGAGCCTTGATTAAATCTCCACTTCCAGAATGCCAGAGTTTGCGCTGACATCTACTCAGTAGGGGCTGTTAATTACATTCTTCTAATTTATTCATCTCAAAATGATAATTGTTCACCTCAACATAATTCAACTAGTGATCCATTGCTGCAGATTGGTCTAATTGCTTTTACCAAGTGGGACGGAAAAAAAGCTCATTTCCAAATGAAAACATAACAGAGACAACAACAAGGAGTGGTAACTTTTTTAAAGTGCTTCTAAAGTGCAAATTAATTGCTTTATTGATCTGTTTATACGATAACACACACATTGCTACCGTAAACTGTGGCTGATGTGGCAAAGCGTTACGCTGCCATCAAAGTAAGTACCTTCATGTTGGAGTTTGCTTAAAGAAAACAAAAGACATGAACACCTGATGAAGTTGAAAGAGTTGACCATACAGAAGTTCAGAATAATCTAAGATGTCATTTTATTTAATCATAATATGGCCTCTTTACAGAGGAGTTTTTATTCATGTTTGCTAAATGTGAAATATTATTTGGGTTTTGGTTGTTGTCTATAGATGCTTTTGCAAGTTTCTGTTGCTACTTAGTGATGCATTAACTTATTTTTTCACTCTAACTGCTGACTAACAATGCAATGCTTAATAGTCAAAATATAACCTGGCCCTCACTGAATAATTAGTACAAATGCACGGTAAATAAAACAACAACAACAACAACAAATTTTGAGCCGGTAGAAGCACAAAATACCAACAAACACTAGAACTTTCTTAAAGCTGAAAATAGCTGCCTGCTGCATCTGGAAACAACGCTGATCAGAGTAGGTGGGGTGAACCAAAACATTAAGATGCTAAAAAAAAGGTGTAAATATGCTAAAAATCACCATATACCTGAGAGGAACATTCTCTGTGGGTTTGTCAGTACGTGAGACTCTTTTGACTTTACACATAATAATTTGATCCACTTTTAGCCACGTTAGCAGCAGGAGAATGTGGTAGTCTTAGTCTGTTGGTTGGTCGGTTGGTTCGTTTACACTTTAGTACAGTCTGAAATATCTCAACAACTATTGGATGGATTGACATGAAATTTTGTGCAAACATTCATGGCCCACAGGGAATGAAGCCCGCTGACTTTGATGATCCCCTGATTTTTCCTTTAGCACCACAAGCAAAACATTTTCACTTTTCCAGTGAAATACCCCAACATCTATTGTTGGATTAGCACAAAATATTATACTTTGGTCCCCTTGACTTTTTCCAACTAGGATGATATTTCCAACTATTCCAAATAATACGATAATAATACAATAATAAAATAAATAACAATAATAAAATAATGGATTGCCATAAAATTTGATACAGACATTCATGGCCCCCAGGGGATGATTGTAATTATTCTGATCACTTGATCTTTGATCTTAGCCTCAGCTGTACTTTGTGTTTTGTGCTCATTATCAAATTTTAGCATGCTAACACGCTAAACTAAGATCATAATATGGTAAACATTATGCCTTTACAGCAGTGGGTAGTGCAGCTTTAACTTCCATTTTAATCTCTTATCATTACCATGTAGCTTGGAAATCCAGATTTTTAAGATTCTAATTAATGGGCTATTTGTACATTAATTAAGAAAAGTAATTAAATGTTGCCTTAGAGGAATCCCAGCTGGATGCCTTATTCACCCAAAAAGAATTTTGTATTCTTGCCAGGACACATAATAACACAAAATAAATGAAATCTCTTTTTTTTTTTTTTAACTTTGGAAGATAATTTTCATAGTCCTCACCAGTAAATCCATGCAAAAACATTATCTAAGAAATAATAACGTTATGGCATTTAAAATATCACCAAAGCATTTCCTCACACAATGTCATCTTTTTTGAAAAAGTGGGGATGCATCTCGTCTGATTGCTTTGTAATGAAGCTCACAGTTTGTTTGATAGATTCCCATTCGCTGGAATTAAGGTGGATCTGCTATGGTGCCTTTCCTAATGACATCCCATCTCCCATAACAGTCTTGACATTTTGGTTGCCTTATTTGTTTTGCACTCTTTGCCTTCTCTTTGAAGGTCACTTCTAAATTACTTTAAAGCATGCAAATCACGATGTCCACAGTCCACCTTTAATGCTTGATGAGCAAGACAGAGCAGAGGGAGCAGCCAAACATGTTCAAGTGGAACTGGAGAGAATATGAGAGTATGATCCAGTCTTTTTCATGCAGTTTTATACAATAGCAATAATTAAAGGACCAGTGTGTAGGATTTAGTGGCATCTAGCGGACAGGTTGCAGATTGCAACCAACTGATAACTGATCATTGTGAGGTAATGAAAACACAATGATTCTTATTTTCAGGTGATTATACACTAATTAAAACATACTTATGAATATTATATTCCACTTCTGCCAAGTCCGTTCCACTACATGTCACTAAATTCTACACACTGCACCTTTAACTGGCATTATCTCATATACCAACCCACCTAACTTCATATTCCTCCTCCTCTCCCCCTATAGAAAAACTGACTGTCATGCTCTGTCCATAGGGAGGTCAGAGGTCAGCCACAGAAAAGCCTCCAAGGTGCTGGTAGTGATATCTTGTACAATGCCACTTCAACAGCACTAATGCTCGAACTGAAACATTTCTTCTTCTTCTGACCTTTCATTTCCCAGTCAAAAATCACAGAGGACTTTTATTACTTCGGGTCCTCCTGTGATTTGTAATAACTGCAGATGTCATTTGTGTTCTTAATCCTGCAGTAAAAAAAAATCCACCACAAATTGCCCTCCATATTTTGCCAAACAGAGGTTATCTGTTAATATCAGAGTTGTGTGAATACGCATTTCAGTAATTTGGGGTTGTACTTTTTTCCTGGTTGGTTTTCCCAGCTCTTTTTACCTCCTTTTCGATGTCGTAGATTATGAAGGCTGCAGTGGAAATTATTAATGGGAGCTTGAAAAGGTTTTTGGCTGCAAATTTATGAGGCTCATCTAGCCACCCAGCATTTGGAGAATGAGCAAGATCAAATCAGTAAGTCAGTAAATTTGGGCGAAATGCAGACTACTGTACAGTCGTGCTGTGTGAATGTGCTGAAGGAAACACCGACAAGGGTGTAAATTTCACTCTTATATTGTATGTGCTTTTATGTTGTTTTGTCTGCTTTCTGTCTGTCTTAAAAAGCCTTTTGGCTAAATATGACACATTAATATCATATTTCTCTTAATTAACATGTGTTGTCTCTGAAAAATACATTAATAAAGTAAGGTAAATTCCTAAATCATGAGGTTCACTAATAATTTAAAGACTTTTTACAAATGATGTTGCTCAGCAGTCCAAGACTGAGAAGATCCTGCTAAAATTTCAAAAACTTGCAATTAACATTCTCCTTTTTATTAACCCTAACCATGATTTTCTGTAACTTTAACCAAGTTTTTAAGTTGCCTAACCTTAACTTAGTGTTTTTGTTGCCTAACCCTAACCATACATTAACCCTAGTTTATTTGCAATAACCACAATCTTTCCCTATAAACATACTTCAGTTGCCATGTGCAGATATTGTAGAGAGTGAGAATGTGAAAAACAGCACTGAATGTAATCAGAGTTTTGCAGTTTTCTCCAGTATCAATGTTGGCAATTGATACTTATTACTTATATACTTATTTATTTCAAAACTCCAGATTATGTTCAACCTGGCTTGATGTGATGTCATCTGGCAAGGTGATGCATTGGCCAATCAAATATGTTTAAAAGCACACTCTTGGTCAACTGTTTTGTTATGTGAATGGCATATTTCTACTGTTTACCTAGCAGTCGACAATGGATAAAGTGATCACCATGAAAACTTTTCAGAGTTGTAAAATCCTTCCTCATAGTATTATAAACAGCACATAAGCCTTCAAACTCATGGATCATATTTCTTTCTTTCTTTCTTTGTTTTTCATGGACCTTATTTATCTCACCAGTATTTGAAACAACATGGCTGTTTTTTGGTTTGAACACCCAGTAATTGCCAGATGAAAAGTGCGAGATCGCTGATTCTGAGCGATCTATGTATAATCAACTGTTCACAGTGTCACTCTGTTGATAGAAACCTTGCATTCAACATATTAGTTTGTTCCTATCAGCCTCTTCACAAATGCAACAGCACATATGCCTCAGGAGCCCATGAGCTCTCCCACTCCAAGCTAAATAACAGTCTGCGATAGCGCTGACCCTTCTGGATGTAAAGCGCCTGTCATTGTTTCACATATTCTCCACATCCATCCTTTTAGTAATATGCCTCCTCTCGCCAGCGTATATTTGAATATTTCATTCAAGACAGATGGAATCCTAATCTTAGCTCCAAGCTGTGGCGTTTTGTCACCAATCCATTTTCCAATCAGGCAGTCTCCATCTACTCCTCCATTTTTCCTCCCTTGCTGCTCTGTTTTGTCCTCCCTCTGGCTCTGCCACCCATCACTCACTCACTCAACTTTCTTTTTGCCCTCTTTCTTTCCTGGTGACATACTTTGCTGAGGTGCATCACTTTGAAATGTTTGAATATTTAATTCTCTCTGTCATATATTATGTTGAGATTCATGAGCCTGAATTATTTTAATACCTTTACATAAAATTAACTTGGGGGACTGGGAGGAGAAGGGTGAGTGATGACTCATGTTGTTGAAAAAGGATGGCTTTGTTGTTCAAAGGAGTTTTGAGCGATACATGATAATATGACGTCAGTAGTACTACACTTTATTAGTTGTATTTGAATGCATAAAAGACAATATAAGGAAAAAAAGGTGGTAGAAATTACACTCCATGTGATAATTGCTCATCATGGCTGGGCTGCAGAGCAGAACGATTACATTTTACTTCAGTGGTTTCACATTTGCATGTGTTAAGCAATAGTCTCACCCACAATTCTTAGACACATAATGGTAAGTCCCTAATGAATAATGAATGTGGGAGGCTCTAGACAAGTAAGTAGTGACCTTAAGCAGCGAGTTAGACCGCTGATATTGTAGGTAGCACCAGTAACTGAAATAATAAGTAGATATGAAAAATAAATCAATACATTACAAATACTTAAAGTACTTAAGATTTCAGTCCAGGTTGATTTGGTGATACCTAATACTACAGCAAACACTCCCTGAGCAAATGTGTCAGAAATACAACAGAACAACTGCAGTATCTGTTTACAGTGCAGCCAAATAAATTTTGTTTTAACAAAGAAGTCAGTCAATAATAACTGCAGCTGCAACTTGATTTCATGTTGCACACGGCACAAGTAGTTGGAGGTGTGTAGCTTGTCTCCTGTAGCTTCCTTGCAAAATTTTGAAATGATCTACTGACAAAAAAATGCAGAAAAAGACCATTGTTAGGTGCATTTTTGATGAATGATCGCATTAAGAGCTAACCTCAGTGACAAATACATTGCTTTTCTGCTACATTTCCCAACAAAGTCCTCCCTTGGTTCACCATTTGAATGCTTTCAATGTGAAGCAGTGGCAGTTAGAAATTTTGGGTTCGTATTAGCGGTAACTTAATTCAGCTCTTAGCATTCTTAAGTAAACTTAACCTTTCTAAAGTTAATAGAAAGGCTGATATCAATATTTTGATACAGTAATGCTGGATTACATGCATGCATTGTTTCTTATGAATCTTCACACATGTGACGGCAGTTTGAATCCAGTGAGGGAATGGTGGACTCTGCCACTAACAATGAAAACTAGCATATTGAAAAGTAATTACAGACTGTAAATACAATGAATGGCTATTGCTAAAAAAATGCCGGTCATAAATACCATCAAAAACAATTTGATGTCATCAAAATCTTGAGGATGGCAACTTTAATTCTGTATCAGAAAATTGCATGTATCTTGGTTTTTGAAGGACTAGTGCAATATTATGCAACCAGGTGAGCTTTCACTGATTATTTGTTAACATTGTGCACACAACCATGACTGTAAATCATTATCTAAGGAAAGAGAACAATTACAATTGTATTAATGTGATGAAATGTTATTATGAGTCACTCAGATTTTGACCTTCAGGCAGAAATTTCTCAATTGGATTGAGTGTGAGAAAAGTTTTACTGATTACATTACAAATTTTCTTCAAAAATCGAACTTTTCTCATCAATCCTTATCAGCTGCTCACCCTTAATAGATAAGGGTTTGTTTACCTAACTCTAATGGTTCATCTCCCTGATGAGTGTTTTTACTCACTACAATTAATTATCACTGCTAAATTTATGGAGGAGAGCAGCATCCAAACAATTACAGCTTTCATTTGCTAATTGAACAATGGTCCATCTATCTCTCTGATGGGATGGACACCGTTTTGATGTGAAGTTTCTCACCTTGACAAAAAACCCAGACAAAGATCTCATTGGCACACTGAGGAGCATCAAAATGAGCTCTGGAAAGATTGTGTGCAAGTGTGATTTCTATTATTTAATACATATCCAACAAAAGTGGCTCAGGAGTGAGACTCAGCATGTTAATTTCTTATTAAATAATACGCAAGTCTAACGTTTCCAGTGGGTCAGTATGTTAGTATGTGCTAAATGTATGTGAGTGTGTGTTGTATATGTCTGAATGTGTGTGTTTGTGTGTCCCTCTGGGTTGTCAGATCCTGTTAATTGCTGCCTTCCTGCTGCTTTAAAAAGTTGTGACTAGTTCACCCCCAGCTGTCACTCGGCTTTCATTATTTACCCATTCAAATGAGAGAAAAATGTTCATGTCGACATTAATGACTCCACCAGAGAGAGAGGAAGAAAGACTAAACTAATTAAGGCAACTGACTCACCTCACTATTACAGACAATTTAGTGGGGATATTGCAGTACTTCCACCACCACTCTGACACCCCTCCTTCTTTTAATTACTGCACACTTTAAAAAGTTTTTCCACTGTTAAAAAACAACCAGCGAGAGATGGGAAATGGCTGGAGCTGTTTGCTGGAATGAATTTTCACGTGATTTTTTTCTTTTTTTAGATTTTGTAGCACAAACACACACAAGTGAAAAGCATCTATCATCTTTAATTTACTATATACTTTTTAAGCACTACAACTAATAACAAATCAGATTATCAAAACCTATGTTGTCATCTATAATAAGCAATCTAGAGGCTACAATGGACCCATCTTCAAAAGACAACCAGGAGAGGTGATTCCTTTATTCCCAGGTACAGTATTATTTTAAAATATAATTGAATAAATCATTTAATCCATTGTGAAATAAAAGTATCCTTGCCACAGGCATTTGCACTCTTTTATTGACGACCCTCAACAGCAGCTCCAGTGAATCACTGGCAATAATACATTAGCACTCAGGACGGGGCCTTTATTTATCTCAACTGTAGAGGGTACCAGGCCTTTATTGGGAGCAGGGTTATATAAGAGAGAAGCCTGGGGTTACATCCAAGTAACTACTATTTATGCTTAACTGGCATGCTCATTATATATCAGGCACCAAGAGTTTATCCACCCTAGCTTTATCCCAGTTTGTTTTTGGGGCCGGCCTTATTATTTGTGTCAACCACACCCCCAGCCATTATCAAAGACTGTCTACTGTCTTTTATTTGAGGAAATACAGTAATCAAGGAATTAAGTCCAATTCTAATTATGCAACAGACCCTCAAATAAAATGTAAATGAATGAGTCACAATAAAAGTTGTCTCTGCTTGCTTGGCAATGTAAGATAACCAGTGCATTGAGAGCTCAAAGGAATGTCACTCTCCCTTTAATTAGTTTGCTGGACAACACACAGCACTATGCTTGACATATCATAGAAATGTAGTGTTTGTAGGAATAATATTACTTTTATATTAAATTTGCTCTTGTAAGATGATGGTATACCACTCTTCACATTGAAGAGAAATTAATAAAACATATTTCACAATCTCATAACTGAAGCTGTGCGCCAGGCACACATTGACCTCTGGTTCTCTGCTTTGAAGAAACACAAACAAACACAAACAAAACTTGGAGATAAATGAAACATTTATTTATAGCTAAATGCTATCAACAAATGAATAAATGAGGTAGTAACATGTATGTGTGTATATATATGTATATATGTATAAACTACCAGAGAATAACTCATACCGACGTCAACTCTTAATCACAGAAGCAGATGACAGCAGCAGATGGAGTACTTTGTGCTTACTTTGTCGTAGCGTTGTCCTCAGCTGAACCAAAACAGTGACTCAGCTGGCAGTGCCCTGCGGCTTCCCAGCGGGGACGCCGGCTTGAGTTCATTTTGGGTGCCAAGTTTAGAGAGAGTCGGACAGCAGGTTTCTCAGCCAAACTAGTGGTATCACGCCAGAGTCACTAAAAGAGAGTTGCAGTTTGATAACCGCTGGAATGTGGTATTCTTGAGGCAGGCAAAAGTTGGTTGTGACTCTTTTTGATGAGTCTTGGTCTGTCATAATGAGTGTGTTGGCTAGAGCTCTGAATTAAACTTCCTTTACTGAATTAGACTTGAGTCCTGAGTGACAGAACTTCAAAGTTATTATCTGAGACAGTTAAGCTAGCTTCCACAAAATATAAAACAATACTACGTGCAATCTTAGGTGAGAAACAAACACAAAAAATTGTAGTCTAACACAATACTTAATCTTAAGGGACCACAGAGTAACAGACAAAGAAAAAAATGGAGAAACAAAATAATGGAAGAACCCAGGGACGAGCCATGCACGTCCCCAGAGTCTGACCAGAAAAAGAGCATGAGACAAAGAGTCTCCAGCTGTTTTGTTTGCCGGCTGGTAGGAGCGTGTTTTGGAGGCAGAAGCACGTTCTTTCACGCTCAAAGTGGTGACACACTTCTATTCCTTTGCCTTTCTTTGCAACATGGTTTTTCTGACTAACTGGATTTAGAGGACTAACTGGATTGGAATTATATCTGATATTAGTGCGTGCCAGGATCGCATACTCCCAATAATCACCATGACTCATCAACAGTGACCTTAAGACATGAATTGCATGGTACAATGGGTGCTTTTCATTACGCCAATTCTATGCTTCTATGCTTTGTTAATAATTTAACGTTGTTGTTATTTGATAACCACTAATAAATAAAATAATTTGTGAAAACTTTTGGAAACTCTAGCTGACTGGGCCAGCTGACAAATGGTGAAACTTCATCACTCAGTGAGTCAGTCAGTCAGTCAGTCAGTCACAGACACTTGGGGTTACAGGGCTGGTCCAGCCAAAAATGTGTAATGAAGATAGGGGGGTAATTGCTATAAATATTAAATGCAATTAATTAAACTGCAAAGGCATCCAACCTGAACTCAAGTCTATAAAACATTGTCCCCTCTCTTCAGAGTACTAATAAACTTATTGACAAAATGTACTGGAGCAAACTGATAAATTAGCAGACTTTAATAGTGCAAACAAACCAACGTTTCAACACTAATGTTTATTAATCAGAGTGACTACAGCAAAGATTTTGACTATGTTGCAATGTTAATCTGTTTGCACTGTCAAAGTCTGCAAATCTGTGTGTACTCCAGTACCTTTTTGCTCTAAAATATTCTGAGAAGCAGCTGATTCAGCTACACATTACTGGAAGATGCAAGGAGAACCCCCTTTTTGTCTAAACTTATAAACAACTTATTATGTGTAGAATCTTTACAGCATTTTTTGGTTCCCTGATAATAGTCAATGAAAGGCTTTTCTGAAGATTAACAAGTATAATCTGTTATTCTGACAGGAATTACACTACATGGTAACCAGTGTAACCAGGCTACCTTGGCTAAACCAGCTAGCATACATCCGTGAGCATGCTACAGCTAAGTGGTGCGCTGCCAAAACATTCTAGGTGGAACGCGCACTCCAGAATTATTGTTCCGCATGTCGGAGTAATGGATTATTAAACTATTTTTACAGTAATTGATCTCAATGAATAGAAAGGTCATTTCTACCTCCACGTTGAATACTGAGTCACACTTTCATTTGAAGGAAAATTTGCCTATCATTTCTATCAGTTATCAAAACATTGTACTCACCAAAATAATAAAGCCTGATGACAGGACAAGAAACAGGACTGTTGATAGTCCCATAGTTTGATCGACTAATCATTTCAGCTTTACTTCACTTTAAGTATTTGGCAGTGTAAGGGTCAGATTTGGCTATCTGTACAGTATTAAGCATACACATTAGATTATTTATAGTATCTACTATACATTAAAGGCAAGTGTGTTAAAAATGAATGGCCTCTGAATGACAGATTCCCAACCTCATGAAAAAAAACTGGAGAGAGGGATTAGATGAAACTGCAATGCAGAATAGGCAAGACTGATCTCCTCTTTCAGCGGAGGCGACTCCAACAGAAGTACCTTCTAAGCAAATTTATTTCAGTCAAGTTTAATGCTCCCAGTCTCTCTCACTTTTTCTCTCTCTCACTCTCTGTTTTCCTTTCTCTCCTTTTTCCTGTCTTTCTCTGTCAACCCCACCCTCACTCTCTCTCACTTCCTTAGAGCCCTTTCACAATATGTCCAAGACGAGCACTTTCCCCCCTTAAATCACATCCCTTTATTTGCAAGCCCAACACTTTTTTTTTAAAGGCAGGCTTTTAAGAAATTAATCTGGATGTTGAAAAACACTATTGCTAATACCTCCAAAGACACTGAGAAAGCAATCCTGACTATTGAGCGGGTGGTAAATTGCCAATTAGAGGGTAACATCATACTGTGAGGCCTATATACATTTGAGGGGGCTTTCCTCTGGTGTAAGACTACCTGTCAGTCAAAGAGCACCTGGGGCAATTTTGTATTTCATTAAGTCATAATTAATGAAGGTAGGTATTATTCCCTCCCATGGGGACAAAGAGGCTGGGCTTCTATTGTGAGCTACTTTCTCATTATGAAACCATATTTCCAAAGGAATATTTGGGCAGGTATTTGAAAACAGCCTGTAATTAGGAACTCTCTGTTCATGTCACCTTTGATGAGCTGGATGGCATGCGAACATGAGTGTTGTGAGAGAGTGTGAGTATATGCCTAGTTGAGTAATATTGTGGGGGCACAGACAACATCAATCTGTTACACAAGTGTCTCATGTTATGTCTTTCTGGCTGAAGAAAAGTGGTGTCCTTATGGCATTTCTGCTTTGGTCAGATGATGTAAAAAAATGTTTGTGTGTGTATGTGAAAAATGCAAGCGCTGTTAAGATATCAGTCTGTTTGCCTCACACTTTTGAATTACATGCATCAAGTCGATTTGTTTTTTATGGAACCCCCTGGCGTCGGCTAAGAAAAAAAAAAAGATCCATGTGTAAATCCGTGTGCCCGGTTTATAAACCATGCTCTCGGATTCATAATCCATGCCCGCGGATTTGCAATCCATGTGCTTAACCGACTTTTTTCTTCAGAGAACAAGAACCTTCATGCATGGACGACGCTGAACTTGGCTTCTTATTCACAGCTTCTCATTGGAATTATCCGGACCACCTTAAAAGTGGCATAACGCCTGTTGGTGGTGTTATTTAGTCATTTTCAAGCTAATTCATGAACTAAAAGCATAACAAATAGGAGGAAGATGAAATGAGAATGAATCATAAAATGAAATGGTCTTTAAATGATTTACAATCCTAAATTATTATAATTTTAACTGTAGAATTTTTTTCTTATTGCCCTTAATCATAGTAAACTGATTTTCAGTCTTATTGCTATTTCTGTTTATTTGCTGAGGTTCTACCCCCTCAGTATTAAAAAGTCTCAAGAAACCAATACTCCAATATGACAGAGGACACCACAGGGTATCATAATCCTGCGTTTTATTCATTTCTACTGTAGCATTTTTTTCTTGTTGACTGAAGGTCCTTCCCAGACAGGAAAATTGCTGTGGCCCACATCCGACTCATACCTGACACTTTCAGCACTTTCTTCCGGCCCGCATGTCGCGTGGAATGATGGCACTTGGTCCACTCCTGTTTCCCAGATCTGGCCCACAAGCAAGCCATAGCAATGCCGTATGTCAACCAAGAAAAACCAGATAAACCAGAACTAGCCCGCATCTAGAATACACATACCCGAGAGCACCGCATCTTTACCAAAAGAGGCGCACATTTGATTAGGGATATTTGGGCCATATTTCCTATTTTACATGTGGGCCATTTAAGACTCACATCCATTTTGTCCAGGCCAGAAGAAGGCAAGCAGTGCCGCATCATTGTCTCTTGTGGCCCACTTCTATATGCTGTCTGGGTTGCAATCCGTGCGCACAGATTTGTAAACCGAGAGTACAGATTTACACATGGATCTTTTTTTTTTCTCAGCTGATCCCAGGGGGGGCTCGGTAGGTTTTAATCAAAAAACAGCAGAATATAATTGGAATAATGTTAAAAACACACACACACACACACAATGTACGCATACAAAGCTATATATGGCTATGGGGTCCCATTTGCTGCCTGCTTATGATATTCAGTTGTGATCTGACAATGCACAGGCAATTTGATCCCTGTGCAATGAGGTGACATGATGATAGAATTACTGTAACATAAGACAGTCACATCCATCAAAACAACATTTGAATTTGTTGTATTCTGTATTACAATGAAAGGCTGCATAATAAATCTAATCAGCATACGTTTTAAAGTAAGTATTGAAATTTATACAGTATATATGTGTGGTTTTATGTATGTAAATCATGTTGTAGAACACAATATCTAGTTATAGTATATTTTCTGCTCTTTCTCCTAAAAAAACCCAACACTATCTCAGAGAAATTACATTTCTATAGGCCTACTACTATTTTGCAACAGCAAACAAATTGTGGTGGAAATATTATGCAGCCTTGATCACATTTTCTATCAGCATAATGAGGAAATGGTTTGGTGAACGTATCTGACAAGTTCTGCAATGTTGATACTGAACATAACTGCTTAAATGGTCACTGATAATGTACAGTATTTTTCTACAATATCCACTCCTAGTGACTAAAGCATGATATAACTTTTTTATGGTTTTGTTGAGGCATGCACAACACATGGTTAAGGTTAGGGAAAGATTGAGGTCTTGGTTAAATATTGAGAAAAATCAACAGTGACTTGGATGAGTTCTCTGCTTTAACATGCAGGATTCAGGATGTGAACGCCATTCTATAGTAGACCTGTGCTTTGTTCACCTACCACTCATCTCAACCACCTCCCTACGACTTGCTTGTGGTACATAAATGTAGCACTTTCTCCAGTGGAAAAATCAATGCCAGCAAATATGTTTCTCAGCAAAACGTGACCTGCAAAACAAATTAGTTATGTATAAATGTACTGTAATTTCTCAGAGACATGGTTGAAAAAACAAATAAATTGGGTGCTTGGTTGAGGTTGAGGAGCTTGGTGAACGTGCAGATTTTAATTTTGACAACAGTTTCATATAACAACTTGCGGAGGAAAGTTCAAGTTTTCTTTCTTTTTTTTTTTTCTTGTACCCATGGCAAAAATGTCAACTCTTACCTCAACAAAATTGTGTTAATTGGCTGTTTTAACGGGCTGAAACAATACTGTTGTGTTTGCTAAAATGCTAACACCATATTTAAGCTACAGTAGAGCAAAAATGTGATGCCACAGACATCAATTCAGTTCATAGCTCCCAGTTGTCCACAATATTTCACTGACATTTTAGAATCCATGCTCAGTTTACAAAAAAAAGTGAACTCATATACACAAACATACAGTATTAAGAAACACAATAAAAAGTATGTGTGTATGTCGTTATGTTAGCTTAGCAGCTTTGTGGACATTGCATTCAGTCTTCAGTGATTAAAGGTTTATTTTATACTCCTGTTGCCTGAGTAAAGATATTGGACGCAGTATATTTTTACCAATAACATCACAGTGATTGTGTGTGACTGTGGTACACTGGAGAGCATCTGAAGCCCTTTGAAATTATATTCCATTATCTATCTGACTGTATATAAGGAACACTGTAAACGTTCTGATGACATTGGACCAGATAAGATTTCAGTCATGCTTATTCTCAATAATGCTTGCCTTATTTATTCTCACCAGTCACCTTCTACTTTTTCTCCCTCCTCTTCTTTCACACATTTTTGTGACACTGATTCTCAAAATGCAAGAAAAACAAAAAACCAAAAACCCAACAACAACAAAAAAACAATAAAACAAAGCAAACAAGACTTTATATATAGAAATCTACAGCGTGAGCCAGCAGAGTTAGTGCTTTCCGAGGGAAAGAACAGGCACTACACAAGTTAATCAAGGTTTGCATGTTTGCCCTCCGGCTCTGTGTCGACTGCCTCCAAGATTTCTTTCTCACACAAAGCCTAATATTTATAGGGGGGGCAAAATGTTTAGAGCTTCTGTCAAAGTGGTGAGCATTTTTTCAACATTTGAAAGGTCAGACCTGAGGTGATATTTTCCTCACAACTGTGATAGAAGAAGACAACAAGAGAGCTGCAAATGCGTGGGAGGGTTTAAGAAGAAAAGCTCAAGATGTAAGTGCATTGTTGTCGCTTGCTTGTGAAAGAAAAAAAAAAAAAATTATGAAAAATTCAGTGCTGCAATGGTGTTTAGTTTGACAAGTCAGATGTCAGTGGCAGCGCTGCAAATCTCAGCGTTTTTCTGTGTTTTTACAAAGACATAAGCAGTTGCTCCCAATTTTTAAAGAGCCAGTACGGTTTGGGCGAAAACAGCTAAGTAAATGTCAAGGTTTCTAAAGGTCTAAAAATGGTGTTTATCAAAGAAATAGTGTACAGCAGCAGCAGCAGTAGTATTTTAAATTAAGTTGTTTTTGTATATTGCTTGAATAGGAAAACACCTTTCAAAATTATACAAAAACCAGATAAGGCTCTCTGACACAGCCTTGTTTGCTATGCAACATGTTCTGTTTTGACCATAAAAAACAGGAGACGGAATAAAAATAATAGCTTGAAAAGCACTGGAGCAATTTTGAAATGACTTTTCCCCCAGATATGGCCAATTCATCTGTCACACTATACTGTATGTATGTTTCTGACACTGATGAGCCAAAGGTGATGAGATGAATTTCATTCACTGTTGAGATAGGAGCTCAGAGAGGAGAAAAGATCAAGGTTATTATAGAGTGTAGCAGAGATTTGTCACTGTGAGCAACACAGAGAAAGACCCATTTTCACCTGGTATATACATCCGCATCTATTAACAATTTGCATTTGGATATCATAACTGGATAAGGAAAAATGTTTAAGGGACACTCTATAGAATTCACACATGAAGATCAGTTTAATCATCACAAAGAGTGAGCAGTAGTTCAATGTTTGCATTGAATAGAGGATAAAATAAAAAGACACTATCTATACTGTCAACATACGACACATTTTTTACCAACCTTTTTATAATCTGTATGTCTGAATCCCCACAACCTTCTAAAAGTGTAATATTACAATCTTTTAATTGAAGGTGTAAATGGAAGCAGAATGCAGTCAAATGCAATCAGATTGGCCTGACCATATCTGGCGGTGGTTTGGCTGGCATTGTGATCAGATCTCAGCCAGGTGTAAATGCAATCTGCACATTCTTAAGAAAAAGCTACGCTACGCCTTTTCCCTTTTCTCTCAAGCAGCCCGTCAAAAATCTAAAGGCCTCTTCCCAGAAAAAATAAAATAAAATAAAATGATTGAGCCAATACATCAGCGTTGCTTCAGGAGACTCTCAATGTGTAAGATAAGAGGGTCAGGAGGTCTATGACACTGAGGTAGCACCAACACTAGTGAGATTATCTTCTGACAGTGATTAGATTCTTACAGCGATAGTAGCGTTAGCTTACTTAGCAAGGCTTTCTAGCCTCTGGGTTTGCTTCTGCATTGTACCCACTGAATATGCGCAGTACTGTTTCTGGCCCCACCTGCGAGTTCCTGCTCAGCCATAGACTTTACATTTGGATGATTTCACAGAGTTTAAAATCGCTTTTCGAGGAAAGCTTTACAAATATAAAACCTTCATGGATTAAAAATCCATAATATAGAGTAATAATTGACCTTATTTGCAATTCGATGAGTCCTGTCAACAGTTTTATAGACAAATCACAGATCTCTCTGTGGCCTATAAATAACTTCACAAGCTATAATATAAAATGAACTTTAACTTACATCTTCACAACGCTATGCCACAAGCTGGTCATGAGTTAACAAAGATTAAAACGTCACAACATTAAATCACAATTGCACCTCGTTAATAACAAAAACTGAGAAAGAGCCTTTAAAGAAAGTTGCCTTTCAGAAGATGGCCGGGTGCTTTATGTCTTTCTTAATTTCTTTACTGGAGCTCTCAGCTCTCAGGCAAACCACCGCTTATGTTTGGCCATCTTACTATAATCTTTTATATCAGCATTTCCAACGCATGCGACTGAAAATGTATTCTTGCAGTGTGTGCAGAATGCAGCATTTTCATTGCTGGTTACTTTACGAAGGAAAGAGTAAGTCTCCTGGAGCTCTTTAGAAAAGACCGACTCTCTCTTCGGCATTATAGCTAACCGTTAGCATGCTGACAAGTTCCGTCAGAAAGAGCCGCAAGTAACAACAGCAACAACCTTGACAACGACACATTGATTGATTGACACACATACAGACAAATCAGTGTTGGGTTAGGTGATAAGTGGGACACAACATGATAAATGTCTATGTAAGTGCTAAAAACATGTATAATATTCTAATAATTATTTTAATTGTGGTGAAAACTGGGACAATTTGGTGGTGAATGTTGAAAACCAGGACATTTTAGTGTTTTGTAGATATTTGTTAGGATCCAGGACACCCATCATGAAACTGCGACATTCCTGGACAAACCGGGACGTCTGGTCACCAAAAGCTAACTAGCTTAGCAGAACAGTAGTAATGGTAACTACAGTCTGAACCTCTGAATCTGGAAGTACAGTCTGAGCCTAAAAAGGCATTAAAAAAAACCCCATTACAGCCTATCTAGCTGTTACGCAAGTGAAGTATCAAGATACATATGTCAATATCAGGTGTAAATGGTGTCAAAAGGACTGTTGAGAATGCAATGTGATGATGCAGGAAGGGGAAAAAGACCTCTACTCCAAGGAAGAGTTTGGTCATTAAGGTGTGTCACTGAGAGGAAAAGAAGGCAATCTCCTCAAGGAGACGTTCAAGTTAATTTTGTTTTCTTTACTTCTTTAAATCACTCAGATTCTCAGAGAGAGAGAGAGACAGAAAGACATCTCATTTGTATTACAAGCACATTTCTTGTTTCAACACGAATACCACACTTCCCTGTCACATAACATCAGCTCATGTGAGACAAAGCAATCCAATAAAATTTATCAGTATCTTCTGGTGCAAAAATTATCAAACCTTTCATGCTGTCAGTTCAATGTGTGCCGGATCTTTGTCATAGAGTCAATCTGCGAGGGTTAGTGCGAGTGGAGGAATAAAAGAAGCTCTTCCTGAAAGGACGTATTCAGTAATATGTTTTGTTTGTCACTGAAGTATATCCAGAGGGGTGGAAGTTTGTTAAAAGAATTTTAAAAAGTATAAAAAGAAATGAGACTCAACACTTCATGCTAAATGGTTTGCCCCAGATACATCTGTGTATGTGTGTGTGTGTGTGTGTGGGTGGCCTGGACGTGCCCAGACAGTGAAATATAAAGACCAACTATGATATGTTTGACTGTTTATGATTGTATATTACACCCAGGGAGATTATACAGACATGGATTCAGGTTTTTCAGGGAAAAAACAAATGTCAGTTCAAGATGTTAATTAAAAAATAATTCACAACTTTTCACAACCAAGATCTTGTTTCCATTCCTATAGTAGTTATCTCTTAAATTTAACTCTAATCAACTGTTAAAGGTTTAAAGAAAAGCCAATTAAGGGCTACACTTTAAGGTAATTCTTCTAATTCCATACACAGGTGCAGAGTTAAAATTGGAAATTGGTGACAAAAATATAGTGTGTGATGCATTTACGCTTGACATGTTTTTTAAAATATATTATGAGTCTTGACAGTTTTCAACCTTATTTGCCCCCCACCTCCATCCTCCCCTGCCTGTTGGATGTGGTTGCCATGACAACACCCATTACCTCTTGATTGGAGATCTAATGTAATCTAGACTATGAGCGGTGCCATTTATCAGGTGTTAACGCAGCAGTAGCAGCATTAGCAGCATTAG
This sequence comes from Thunnus maccoyii, assembly GCF_910596095.1. NCBI lineage: Eukaryota > Metazoa > Chordata > Actinopteri > Scombriformes > Scombridae > Thunnus > Thunnus maccoyii. The sequence goes on along the minus strand of NC_056554.1, from coordinate 14,519,058 downwards.
CAGCAGTCAGCCGGACAGCCATGAAAAGAGAAGGAAACAGAGTCATTAGACCGAGGAACATTTTGATTGGCGTGTATATGACTAAGGCAGAGACAGTGGTTACATATATGTGCGTACATGCAGAAGGAAGCCCACACTTAGTGTCTGCAGTGTTAGTGTGCATTTATGTTTTGGAAAGTGTCAGTAGTGATCCCTGCACAGTATGACTCTGTGGCCAGCGCTGAATATCACACCACAGATTCTAGTGCCAGCTGAGCCTGCAGCACACAGACACAAAGATAAGCTCTCCGTCTCTGCTCTAGCTCCAGATCCCCACAATGAACTGGGGCAGGATTACATCAAATCAAATTGGGAGCTGGCTGTTAACAAATCTGCGGTGATGTTGCATGCTCTGCGATTCCCGTCAGTCGGCCCCGAAACGACGAGTTGCTGTGCACACCAGCTGCCATTTTGTGGAATTCAACCAAAGATGAGATAAACATTGTGAATTGAGGGGCAACACATAAATACCTTTAGATTTATTGATGGAACAACAACATGGAAAGTCCTTGTTGTCATTGTCTAGCATTGCAAACAATCTGAGGGGCTATGCAATGCGCCAGCTGGGCTACACCAATTAAGTTGAGGGACAGAATAAAGGGATCGCTGCATGCTAAATCACAACCTTTTCTCATTTCCTCTCTTTCCTGTCCCCCTACATCCCAAAAAAAAAAAAAAAAAGTGTCACTGTGAATCAATTCCGCCACCACTATCCTCGATATGCAACAAATAAAAAGTGACTGACATCAAATTATTTCCAAGCTGATAGATGTTACACTAGCTTTGTCAGTGTTGTCACCTCTTTGGAGAGATCTTTCTTTCTTTCTAGTGTAGAATAATTGAAAGAGTAACTGAGTTTTCAGACGAGTCGAGGATTGGTGGAAAAGTTGGCACAGGCAGGACCCCCCCCCCCCTTTTTTTTGTCTTTTATCATCATCATTTCATTCTTTTTCATTCATGGGGGAAAATAATGATATTGGACTGCCACGGGCAAATAAAATAAATAAATAAATATAAAAAGAAAGGAAATGAGCATTGCGCGACGTAAAATACGACTTCAAAGTCATGACACTGACAAGACAACAAAGCCACACAGATCGAGGTACTACACATCTGAGGTTCGAGTATTCGTCATTAAAGAAGAAAAATGAAAAAAACAAACCACAAAAAAAAAAAAAAAAAAAAAAGTATTGCAGAAGGACAGCAACAGTATGAGATGTTGACTATTTTCTGTTATATTGCACCGGATTCCCCCGAGTTGGCTGCCAAAAGAGTTGTTTTGATGAAGAATATGATACTTTTTCAAGGGCAGACCTCTGTGTCGAATGCACCATCTAGATTGCATTTAAACACGGAGGACAAAGTTCAGACTGTAAAACATATATAAAGGCCTCAGTAGTTATACAAGTGGATACTTTTGGGCAAGTAGCTTTGCTCTGTCAGAAGTGGTACAAACACTTTCGGTGTCCAAGGACCTTCTTGCTTTCTATGATTTCTAATATTCATACATGGTAAAATTGTATGAAAAAACATAAATAAACCATAGACTTCACGCAGTTTACACAAGGCGGAGCTGCAAATAGAGTACTTCCCTCTCTCTTGTGCTTGCAGATACCACAACACAAACATTAACATATGACATAGAGGAGTTGTCACACTCTCAACAACCCCCCAACATGCCCTCAAACAGATCCGTGGCACTGTTCGGTTTGCGTGTGTCGCTTCATTAAGCATGTATCCAATCAGTCACACACACAGCAAGCTCGGCACATCGCTCTGCAGTTTACTCCCGGCCTATAACCCGTCTGTCAGTCAAACGGCTGGAGTTCATTAGAGACACTGAGAGCCGGTGACAACTCCCCGCGGATCTGACCTGTGTATACAAACGCAGGTGATCTGACCCTCTAGGAAGATATCACTGCGTAAACAAAGATATTGTGTCGCTTGGGAGGAGGGGAGAGGGGGAAAAAAAATGAGTGAAAACACTCAGAGATCCATAAAAACAGCCTGTGGGATGTGCAGGGTCTATACAGAGAGGCGAGCAGGGGAAAATTGAAGAAAGAGAACACTGCATTTCTGTTTCTGCTGCAGGTTGTTAGGAATTAATAAAATACTATAACACATGAATCCAGCCTGGTGGCCTGTCAGCTGAGTGTTCAAGTGGCTAAAGAGACATTGAGATCAAAAATAGATCTACTCAGCATTGTAGAAGCCAGATAAAACTCTCAGGCTCCAACTATATCATTCCACATATAGATTCATGCTACACTGAAGGTCAAAGACGTGATTATTTCATACTATTGCAACTCACTGCACAGACTTGAAATTCCACATATATTCAGACTTAATAAAGCACACAAATGAGCAATTGTGCAAATGTCCTTTTTAATGTGAGTACCTTGCATACCAATCTCTTCATTTCATCCAACTGAATTACACTGGAGACTGCCCCAGACTGGGTTTATCCTGGGTAAATACAAGTTAAGGAAAATCTGTTGTGTGGCAAAGAAAGTCTTAACACTCTGTCCTGTTAATAAGATTAGAATGTGAAATATTCATTGGGAAAGGCTTAATAATAAATGGTGGGTATTAAAAATTGAATTAATTCAAATTCCAGCCATGAATTTTTAAAGGTACATTATTATGAGTGCACCAACAAGCCATTTTCATGGATGTAGTGTTGTAACATGGAAACTTAAGTCCCACCTACCCTTCATCCATTTATTTCCCACATGCTCAACAAAAGTCTTTAGGAAAGACTAACGGGGCAGTTTGACAGCAAGGTGAAGCAAAGAAGACCCCCCACCCTTCCTCCCGTCCCTCCATTTAACATTAGCACACACACCTCCCGCTAAACTGATTGCCGGCAGGAGTCGAAAAAACGGGGCCAGGGTCAATAAATTAAGGAACTTGTGGCTAATTTTAATCTATTACCCGGCTATGTGCATACAGTGTGTCAAAGGTAAGGCCAGAGAGGGATCCGTCATGTGATTCATACTCTGCGGAGAGAATTAGTTTCATGACACATCATAATTTAATACATTTTAAGGAACTCAGCATGACTTTGCCAGGCTGACAGAGGGAGGGAAGGAGGGAGAGAAATAAGAGAGATGAAGAACGAGAAGGATATTAAATTATGGAGCACCTTAACAGAGCAATCTGTCTTAGGGAGACATGATTGCCTTACCGCTGTGGATTGATGATAATCTGTTTGTAAGGGGCCTTGTAAAGGCTACACAGGCTGTAATGGGTGGAAGCTCTGAGCTCAGACCAAAACAGACCAGTAGATGGATCATCTATGCAGTACATTTACAAATAAACTTGAAAATTCAGCACCGCTTTATAAGAAGGTATACTTTGTAAGGGGGAATAAAATAATTGTAGCCTATGATTACTAATGCTGACTAATGGTGTTATTAATAGTTAATAAATAATTATAGATTAGTAATAATCTATTAGTAGGCAGTTTTGGTTGCCAGGTTGTGAGAAAACTCAACAAACTCAAAAAGTTTTCATTTCCACTGATTAAAATAAACATTGAATCATATTAAACATTCAATTAACATTAATTATAAGTTAAATGAGTCATTAATGGAAGGTTTCTCATTAAAGGTTAGTGGAGGATATACAACAGCCACATGGATCTTTCATAATATGGCAAATTTTCTTCTTATCAATACCTTATTACTGATCTATAAAGTGTCATCAAATGATTCATTAACATTGATCAGCAGTAGTTACTGTACATGTACATGTGGACATGAAAATTGTATCTTTGGCAACCTGGTGGTGAAAACAACTCAACACAAAACATTTAGGCAATTCTCAATTAATGTTAATAATAATAGCCACATGTATTTTTTCCACTCAAGCAAATGATCTTATTAATGCTTAGTGATATATAAAATATTAAACATTTACTAACATTAGTAAAGCCAGTACTTAAGTTAACCTTTAATTACCCTTCATAAAGTAGGACTTATTACCCCAATTTTTTTAAAGTTACATGAACTGGGTTTTTTTTGTGCCTTTTTTCTCTTGAATTACAGTATGACAGGGCAGCTTTTCTCACCTAAAGTACACTTAAAGTTACACTCCTACAGTTAAGGTCAAGCACCTTTTTTCCTTTCCTCTTATTTCCCTCCGTCTTTCTATTCACCCCAGTCGCATAGGCTTTGTCTCGCCTGTGTTCATGCCTTGCAGCTTGTGCTGGAGTGGGGAATAGCAGGGCTTACTTCAGAGAGCAGGAAGGCTTTGGCTGTCATAGGTTCTCAGGATCAGAGCCGAGAGCGGGGACACTTCATTTGCCGGTGCTGAGGAGGAGAAAAAGGTGAAAGAGGAGAGGGGAGTAGGGTGGGGTGGGGGGGGGGGGGAGTGGGAGGTGTATGTGCCAGGGTCAAGTGCTGTGCAAAAAGCCAGGCAGTTATCCAATAGAGCTTTGCTCTCCTCCCTGCTCTCTGTTAGTGTCTTATGCAGCCCACTGTGTCCTGAGGCTTTCTCGGCTTTGCCGGTTCTGTTGTGGCAAGGGCATCCTGGATCAGCATTTGAAAGGCATTATAACTGGAAGAACTGGAGCTGGTCTGTTAAACCTGCAATGCATCAGCAATTCATGAGGTACTAGGGGCCCATCTGAGGAAGCAGAGCATGCGAATTCAGATGCTTTTGTGTGACTTTCTTGTGGAAATTAAGCAAGATCACTGTTTCGAAGCAGAATATCGAGTGGCATTGAGCGCGTGTGTTTAAAAAAAATGGTTCTGAATCTCACAAATGTAAGGGAATTAAAAGGAATCTTGTCTCTCACACGCAACTTAATTGCTTGCGCTCTCTCGCTCTCCCACGCTTCATTTCAAAAACAGAAGGCAAGGTGCTATAATATTGTGCTGAACAGATGCTATAAAGTGTTTTGGTAAACACTGAAACGTTTCACACTTCCAGGTAATGTGTTAGTGAGCTGAGAAATTGCACACTCGGCGTTGTGTGGTATGAAAATAACATCTATGAATAGAGCGAAAGAGTAAGGGAGAAGGAAAGAGAACAAGGAGAAATGAAGACTTGACTGTTTTTGTTTAATTCCCTCAGTAAATCTAAGTGTTCAGTGGAATATTGAGCACACATTCAACATATATCCATCCCCACACCTGCTTTGGCAGCCCCTAGTGGAAGTATTGGATGTTGCAGATTTGTCTTTGTGAACAGAAGCACTTAGCGTGACAGGCATATAGGAGCTAATCCCTCCTCACCGACCGTACACAAGCTATTTGTCAGATCCTACTTTCCATACTGACTGACTTGACCCGTGCACACACAGATCTGGGGGTGGAAGCAGGAGCTGGAGGAAAAGAGTGCAGGAGGAGGAGGATAAAGAGGAGAGAGGAGATCAGAGAGGGGAGAAGTGAGAGGAGACAGGGCAGAGAGGGAGAGGAAGAAAAGTATTATCAGTGGAAAGGACGGTAGGGGGGAAGGGGATAACACATAACGCCTCGCTGAGCCATACAGAGGCAGAGGATGTGGTCGAACTGGAAGCCCACCCATCTGCCACCTACAAGCCAGTCTGACATTACCACCTGTCAGGTGCCAACTGCCGATAAAACTTGTCTTTGGTGGATACATCAAAGTCACCTGTAACAGTTACCTGCAACTTTTTGAAGTGTTAGCATTTGACTGCCACATTTAGCCTGTACTTTAGTTGGTGCTTGTTTGTCCCTGCTCGCAAGCCAGTCACATCAAGGGAAAACAAATGGCTCCGTATCTCCGGTAGTGACGGTACTTTACATGACACTGTAGCATCTAAATGTCAAATTCTCTGCTGCCTTGATTGCTTGGAGGCAAATGCTAGTTGATACATTATTCCCACGTGGTGACACACTTAATGATTAATTATAGACTCGATCGGTATAACTAAGGTTAAAATGAAAATCTACTGTAATTCTGCTGTCACTGTGCTTACGGTTAAACATAGTAGATGATGCTGTAGCAAAATGATATTAAAATGTTTAACATTTTATATTGTTATTTTCAAGTAAAACACAGTTCTCCCAGATTTATTTTGGATTTTATCACCTACAACTTGTTACCAGCTGATTAGGCGTCAGAGACTTCTGACGCCTAATCAGCTGGTAACAAGCCTAAAACTATCTTAAAGAGCAACACCACCAAGAGCTGCTAGATGGCAGCCATTGGTGGCTCCAACTTCTCAACTCCTCAACTTCTCTCTATAAATACTAAGTCAGTAATTTTTTTAATGAGTCATTATGGTCTCAGTCGTGAAATTTGGACCCTCTAATTACTATTGTTGCAATATTTTGGTAAGTTTAATGTTACTTGATTGCAATACCTGCCCTAGTAACACAATTTAGCTAAAGTAGCTAATATTAGCCCAAGTGCGCACTGGTTAATGTATCCAGTAAGCTAGCAATCACTACGGTCCGAGGTAGCGGGATGTGTTTCCAGAGCGTGAAAGGCAACACCCCACACTCAGAACACTCAACAGAAAAGATGGCAGTGACCATAAGCAGCAACTCCGGGCTTCAAACTGGCCCGGTACAAACCAGTGGGTGACATCACCTCATTACATCCATTTTTATATACAGTCTATAGGTCATAAAATGAACACACAAACATATAGTGAATTCATAGACAGGGTAGCTATAAACTTAACAGAATAGTTCAACGTTTTGGGAGATATCAATTTTTTGTCAAGAGTTAGATGAGAAGATTGATACCACCCTCATATTAACGATGGAGCTAGAGCCATGAGTCAGTTAGCTTAGCAACAGCATAAAGACTGGAAGCAGAGGAAACAGCTAGCCTGGCTCTGTCCACAGTTCAAAAGTACTTCTACTAGTACTTCTAAATCATTATTTTATCAATATGGACACAAAGTGTAAGCCCAACAAGTTGTGGTTTTATAGGGAATTGGGCTGTAGCTATTTCTTGATGAACAACAGCCAGGAGTAGGGGAGACTGGGGGCAATTGTAACAATTTTTGGTTTTGATGGCATCACTCAAAAACCTCTTGAACTATTTGGATACAATTTTTATATACGTAACTCGTATCTGCTCTGTAGTTGTTAACAGTCATATGTTTTTACAAGCAATGTTAGAGTCAGAATATTGATTGAAACACTGGAAGTTAAATGTTACATCTGCCCCCACGTGCAGGGGTGACAAGCATATGGGGGCAATTGTAACATACTAATACCTTCATATAAATACAAAGGACCACCATTAACTCCCAAGAATATAGATATAGTTAAAACAATTAAATATCCATTTAAAAATGAATTCCAGTTTAATTAAAGCAGTATAATTAATCATATAATTATAGAAATATAAAAATTATTTCTAATGAATAATCAACAGAAACAGCATCACCCAAAAATAAGGTTTCCCCTCATCAACATTTAGATATAGTTAAAAACAATTTTATCTCAATTCAACAATTAATTCCAGTTTAATTAAAACTGTTTAATTAATTATATAATTATACAAATACAAAAAACAATTTATAATTAATGAACAACAGAGGCAGCATCGCACAAAAAAAAGGGTTTCCCCCTCATCAACATTAAAAAGTCAGTGAAGTGAATCACAAACCCTTTGACCAAAATGATCTCGACTTGATAAGCCATAGAATTACCAGTGCTCCCAACCTGCTAAATTTATCTCTCGAAAGAATGCAGAAAAAAACAACTATAACCAAAAAAAACCAAAACAAAAAACATTTGGAAAACTGACAACTGACAAAATGGGAACACAATCACATAGGAGTTAAAACAAATGGAGGAACTTTTATCTTCTTCTCTTAATTCTCATTTTCTGAAGTGACGTTGGCAGGGCATGTCTCATTTGATTAATAATAGTTGACAAATATTTAGATTTTCAGCCAATATGGCAGTATTTAAAGTTATTTTTTTATTTTAAACTTCTGATTCCTAGACATTGAACATTTTGAAAGCATGAAAAACTGGCTCTTGGTGGGGATTGAACCAGGTCCCCAGATTGAGAGGCAAAAAGACTTAACCCCTGGACTATGCCACAGAATATATAATAAGTAGAGTATACATAGACATTTAAACTGTACACAAAACACTTTTCTTAAATTATTAGAGATTATTAGAAAATATATCATCTATTTTGATGTCGTTATTAAGCCAGACGCCATTTTGATGGTCCATGGTCAATTGTAACACAGCATTACAATTGCCCCCAAACCTACCACCCATGACACAACCTACCCTGGTGTCTAGACACAACAAAGCTAACATTTGACAAAGATATCAAATGTTAGACAACAGAATGGTCATCAAAACTAGACAGATTTAGATTCATAGACATCAAAGGTTAAGACAGTATGAGGAAAATACTGTAAATTAAAAAATAAATATATTCATCCCTCAAAAATGAGTCTTGGCAGAAAACTTTGGCAAGTATGAGACATCAGTTTGTCCCTTGGCAAGCAGAGAGGGATCATCACAGACCATGTGCATAATGAGTTTCATGGTTCTGTCTCCTTTGCGAATGGTGCAATTTGAGATGTTACAATTGCCCCTTGTTACAATTGCCCCCAGTCTCCCCTAATGACTTCCTGAAGTCTCTGCTGGTTCCCCAGGGTGTCACTGCGTCCATCCGCTGGTCGCCAAGAAATTGTGTTAATTAGTGAGCTTTAGAGGTGCTGGGAGGTGTGTTTTTGAACTTTTAAGAGAGCCAGGGTGGCTGTTTCCCCCTGCTAAGCTAATTGCTTCCTGGCTCTGGCTCCATAGTTTGCGCACAGACATGAGTGTGTTATTGATGTTCTCATAACTCTCAGCAAGACAGCGAGTGTATTTCTCAAAATGTCAAGCCATTCTTTTATAAAAAACAATCTTCCTCTGCATGTTAGTGTTTTGAAATATCATCCATTCCATTGCCATCTTTATCAAGAAGGCCTCCTCCAGTTCAGCTAACAAGTCAACATTGTCATCTTTCATCATCGTCACCATCTGTATCATTACTAGCAGCATCACATGGTCCATTATCACCATCATGATCAAAACTTCATCACAACTCTTAACAGCCACTATGGAGGCCCCCACATACTCCACAACATCATGATTAAGGTCAAAACCTCAATGTCAACCGTGCATCTTGGGGCTTCGTGAGAACAGACTGCATACCCGCTGGAAATCCCTCTTCCTATTCCCAACCAGCCAAAGCCCACGCTCGCTACTCCCTTATCCCCAAGAAGCATTCCAGGAATCTGTTCTCTTTTTAATTAGCTTTGTAGAGAAAAGGGATTTCTTTAAATCTAGGGTTGCAGTTTTGAGTAAGTGACAGCAAACAGCCCAACTGGGAACAGGCAGAGAGACAGACAGAGGCTCCCATTGCAATATATCAATGGCAAACATTATACACATAGTATCTGATTATTAACCTGTATAGTCGACACATCCTACTGTAGTTTAAGGAGTAATTGTTATTCAGGTAACCTTGTTTCCTATGCTCTGAAAATGGGATACACAACATGTATAAAAAGTAACATTTTTTTAATGGTTCCTGATGTACAGATTGAGTTTTTATCATAAATATAATTGTAGACAGCTGGAAAACAAATCAAGATCTGTTGATTTCTAGGAGTTTGTTTTACTTTGTTGGTTTCCTTACCTCACACTTTAAGTGCATGGATGTGTCAAGTGGTTTTTCTGAGCCGTTCTTCTTTTGTAATTGGACAGGCGACCCTCCCACCTTTCAGCAGAAAGTGGCTTATTAACCCACTCATAAAGTCCTCTTGTTTTTCTCTGGTTGTTTTTTGGCGTAATTACTTAGAGAAATTTTCTTGATTAAAACTCTGTCTTGGAGGGGGAAGAGGGAATTGCCAACAGCTTAGTTCACTTTTTAAGAAAAAGGAAGAGTGCTCAGTAGCTCACATTTCCTCTGAAATTGATGTTAATCTCTGTTTCCTTTTTTTAAATTAAAGTGAGCCGTGCCACCGAGGGGAAAAAAAACTCAGCATCATCTGCATCTATATCAGAGTACAGATGTGGAAAATTATAGACAGAGTATGCTGTTACAAAGTCCAAATTAACAAAAGTAGCAATCATTTAAGAGCATTGCGTGGCATGGATGTAGTAGTTTGAAATGACTTATCTACAAACTCTGCAGGTAGATTAAACAGCCCAGAGGAAGAGGCTGCCTGTGTTGTGCAGATTTAATCACATTAAGAAATTGAGACCAGAGTTTGCAGAAATATGCAGGATGAGCACGCATTAGGCAGGTGCAGGAGAAATCAAGCATACACTTAAATGATCAAGGGATGGACTGCTGATTTACAGACAGATTATAGTTTTAGATCTTTTCATATTGTAGCACATGAATTAGTGCAGCATAAATACACTCTTACCCAATTACCCATTAAGGCGTTAAAAAATACTGAAAATTAACACTGACAGCAATTCGTGAACGTGATCTGTATCACAGTGCAGCATAATGCAGTTATAGCATAATATTTACATCTGTAAGTGTCATATGAATTGCTTTTTAATGTGTCAGGTTATGTATTGTTTTCTTCTGATGACAGTCTTCTTACCACAGCGGCGTTAAACACAGCACTGGATTCCTTGATTATAACCCTAGTAAATCTTGGACTACATCAGTGTCTTGACAAAAACACTTAGACTGAGCCAATACCCTGTATTTGTCCAAATTAGAGTTTCATTATTGTTTGTTTTCTTTGGCTTGAACATTCACAGAAAAAGTTTATTGCGTTTTTTTTACAATTCTATCAAATGTGATCGATCAATGAAATTTTAGCTACATATTGTTTCTGTACTGTTTCCATACAAGACTAAGAGTCATTCCAGCAGCAACACACTGATGTTTAGCAGGTATAATGTTTACCATGTTCACCATCACCTTATTTTAGCGTGTTAATGCGCTAACATTTGGAAATTAGCACTAAACACAAAGAGCAGGTCAGACTCGTTGGAATGTCATTACTTTTGCAGGTAAAACTTAAGTATTGGACATTTTTAAATTTTGACCTGATGACGGTGCAAAAAGTAAAGTCAGGGGATCACTAAAGTTAGCAAAATTCATCATGAGCTTGACATGAATATCTGTACCAAATTTAATGTCAGCCCATCAAATAGTTAAGACATTCCACTCAAAATGACAAAAGGGAAATTCATGGTGGTGAAAGAGCAAAAGTCAGGGAATCACCAAAATTAGTAGAATTCATCATCTGGGCACCAAATTTCATTGCAACCATCAATAGTTGCTGAGATTTTCAGTATCAGTAGACATCAGTAGATTTGCAGTTGTTCCATTTTTATACAGCATAAGCCATCATAACCACAGTATCTTTATGCATATATAACCTTGTTTTTTGGTAGTTTGGTAACTTTTTGTTGTTAAAGTATGTCATTACGACAAATGAACTGCATGGCAGTTTGCTTGGAAGAGGCTCCGATCTTCAGGTATTTCAGCAGGGTTATTTGCTGCAGTTTGAAAACCATTGTTCTCACCTTTCTAAATGAAGCAAACAGTAACAGTAAATGTTCCAGATTTTGAATTGAGTGCTGTTAACATGCTTGGTGAGAATGTGCCCTAGTTGTAGACATATGGTGGCCCTCTAAAGTGACACCATGATTTGCCTCCCGTTGCAAAGCAAGCATCAACATCTGGCGGAGGAATTTTTTTTGGGGGGGGCTCAGGAATGTTGATGGCACTGTGGGGAGGCTCAGGAGGCTGCCATCTTTACACTGGTCGTCCATTCATCGCAACAAAAGCTAATGAATTCAGACGTTTGTTGGATTTGCGGCGGGATGGCAACTAACACAAACAATCACTGCTGTTAATAGTCTTTTGGCTTTATTCACTTGTGTGGTGCTCAATATATTCGGATGACAAAACCACAGCACATTGAAGTTCATAATAAACATGACTGATGCAGAAAGGGCAAGGAATAGAATGCGCTAATAGTTATGAAGCTGCAAAAAAATATGCGCCAGAATGTGTTTCATGCCTCCTTACTAACAAGCACATCATTTTCAAAAGTGCACAATGGTGTCAAGTCGCTTGGGATGATCCCCCCTTCAACGAGTGCCGGGATTACTGTAAGCTGATTTTCCATAATTTACCCTCACCAAGTGGAAAAGCACAATCCGGATTCGCCTTCCTAACTCCCTCTCCTTATCTTGTTCCCCTCACGTCATTGTTGTCCTAAGAACAAATATGAGTTATGTCTGCAAGCCTGGAGCTGTAAATGGGTTAGTTTTGAAGTTGGCAAATTTGCATTGTAGGTCATGTATTAGGGATGTGGGTTTTCCTCTAATAGCATTGCATGCATGCAGTTTTTTGTCTCTCCTTTTTGTAGTATTGGCTTTTTAGGAATGACACACTATAACTGTACAGCATTTCCATATTTTCACCCCCAGTTTCCAAGAGGACAGCCAGCAATCCCTATTATTTTCTTGCTGAGTAGATTCTCCTCTGGATCCAGACCTATTGCACACATGTGCTAATAAGACAGATGACACCGCTGTTTTAGGGGACTTGTGTGATGAAAATGGAGCAGCAGTTCCACACAATCACAAACAACCTCTTGCAGACTGCGCCGTGCCGAAAAATACAGTTCTTTCTGTAAATACTGAGCTCCACATCGTTCCAGCTATTACTAACACTTTGTCTGGAGGACAATAACACAGTGTCAGAAAAAGAAAAAAAGTTACTTCCAGTTCAACAATGCCTCTGTTGAGTCCACATTAAAGTCCAACAGTGTAGCAGTACCTCAAACTAGATGAGACTACTGCTTCAATCTTGTTGAAATTACCACTGCCGAGAACACAATGATGACTTTTTTTTCTTTGTTGAGGGACAGCCGAAGATAGAATTTGATAAAATCTGCCATCTCTTAGCACCAATACAAGCTGTTCTTTCATCCTTTCTTTGCATGGGAGAGAAAGCCAAACAGCACGCATTGTTTTACAAGGTAACCATATTTGCTGCTAACCGTTAAATCATCAAATTCTGGCAGGAAGTTTGACATGATATTCTCTCCCAAACACAGACAGAAAGAGAAATTGGCATGAAGACCAGCCAGGCCCCAGAGCAAATAGTGGAGGTTGGCTGATGGTGTAGTCTGCATCACCTTCCAGCATTTGTTATTGTTCCTTATTACTGCCCATATTTTTCATCGCTTCTCTCCAAGCTGTCTCTATATCTTTTTTTTTTTTCCTCCTCCCTCCCCCCCCCTCCCATACTGTGTTGTTATGTGGGCATTGTTAGGCATTGTTATGTGAATGTCTGGAGCAAGCCAGTTCTGACTGAATGACAGACTGTATTGGCTGTATCAAGGCTCGGCTCAGCTTTGGTTAGTTTCCCAGATTGCACAGTTGAAAAGAAGGTGCAGATGAATCAATACGCTGTTAAATCATGCATGGATGAAAGGCATTTTGTAATAAATTTATGAAACTGTGAGTGCTGAGAAAACATTTCCAGGCGAATTGGTCAGTTCGTTTTCAGCTTTGTTCAATTTACCATTGCGCTCCACTCTATTGACCGGTGAAGCATAGATAAAACAAACCGGTTCGCCTACTGTATGTTTTATCCAACAAGGCATAATGCTGTCTTCCCTGCACTTTGCCTACCACTGTATTAGCTTAGCTGCTCTAGCTGTGTCAGCTCTACTCCACCGCCTTCATTTGTGCTCACATTAGTCTGATCTTAACCAACGGAAACATCTACAGCAGAATTCAATCGAGCTAACGAATCAGCCAATCACACTGCCACGTCCTTAGGAGGACGCTGTCAGTCCAATGCAATCTTTACTGACCACGGATAGTGATGAAGTGGGGAAATAAGCCGTCATATATTTGCAGTGCCAGCAGTTATTCCAGCATTAGATCAATCTCTGAATGATTACTTTGTTTTGGAGTAAAACAAAAGCATCTCCATATTATCGCTCATGGGCTCAGTAGAGGGGCATGTTTTGAGTACATGTTGTGGCAAGATGTTTTTTTTTTATTTTAATACCAACTGAGCTATAAGTTTGCAATAACAGGGATATCTGAAAGGGTTTTGCACTTTAAAAAGTCCTAATTGTCAGTGTTAATCTCCAAATGGTAACTAGCATGACAAAAAAAATTAAGTTGAGTCTAAATGTGACCTAAACGCCCACTTGACTGCCACAAGGTTACAAACAACAGCAACAACAGGACAGTGTACACATCAATTAAAGTTGTAACAGGACGGCTTTGCTCCAACGCCATTAATTGCCAGTAAAGTCTGGGGGAGAGCATGTAATTGGCATTTAACGCTATTGATAGCAGCATGTGTTGGTATTTAGCTGTTGGGCCACAGAAGGGCCATGTGGAGTCAAAAATTGTCAGGGTGGTGGCGAGCCAAATCCTGCAGGAGCTGAGGCATGGCTCAGTGTGATTAGACAGGGTTCTCATCTCTGTGCCAAGCAGAGAGGACACCAAGGTCAGATGTGTCGTACCAAATGAACAGGCCTGGACAGGAATGCTGCACAAATGGGTGAGTACAGGTGTATGTAAGTACACTCACAGACACATGATTGGCAGGTTGCGTCTTTGGTGATCTTTACCTGTTTACAGTCCGTGGAAAAACAGATTTATGTAGGATATAATTGATTATTTCTTGACAGGTAGCATAGGTTTTTTAGCCCTACCTGACCCTAGCCATCTGTTAATCAAACACAAGTACTATGTAGAGGCATATGTTATGTTGAGTTCATAAAAATGTGTGTCTGCATTCCAAAAAAGTAGCATGAATCATGTATAAACTTGGTAATGTAAGCACCTGTTAGCCCTGGAAACAATTACTGCCAGGAAGGAGAGATAGAAAGAGGGGAAGGATGGAGGATTGGGAGATGACTGACTCCCCAGAAGGACTTCTGAACTATTGAAATTTCTTTTTCTGAACTAGATAAAAATGCTGAATTCAAAATGAAACAAAAGTTAGAGTGAAAAACAGGTTTCTTCTCTCTATAACTGGTGACACAGAGGAGAAAGACTAAGAGCGCTGGAAGTTGACTTGCCGCCAGGGCACTTTTTTGGGGAATCAGTACAAAAAATGTAAATGACAAATACTTTCCCCTCCCAAACTGCCACTCCTGTGAATGTATATTTATGTGAAAGGCATATGTAATTTGAGTTTCTAATATATTGTATTGTTAAGGTCATATCACAGCAAAACCTCAAGGGAATTGGGTGCATTTTTATGTGCATAGCAGAGTGCTGCGGTGAAGTTGAGTGAGAACCCTACGCTGTTATTTAGAGATGATGAAAGCTGGAAATACAGTACAGGGAGCGTAGGGAAAAAAAAGAACCAAATTTGAGCATGATAATTTTTTTTTCTCCTCAGATTGTGCTAGAAAGGATGTTGGCATTCCTTTCCTTACAGTGTTGCTTTGACTTCATTCCATTTATTTTTCATCTATCTGTAAATGCCTCCCGTGCTTTCCATCTGGATCAGAAACTGTCAGTCCATTTTCTCTGTTACAACACTGAGATTACCGTGCAGCGTGTGTCTCACCTCACAATCGGAGGGGTTCAACTTTTCGAGTGCTTTAGACACGGATTGGAGCTTTTCAGGAGACGCCACACTGGGCGCTCCCTGAAGAACGCAGCTGCTGGCTTGACAAGACTGGAGCATTCAATCCCGTATTCACTTTATCACTTATGCCAATATTAAACTGCCCATGTCACTAACAGGTTTTCAGGCGATGGTTGAGGTACCTGCTGGAAGTGGAACAAGTGTTAATATCAGAGGAGGCACACAGTGGTACACCCTCCATGCTTTGCAATGACAGGGACTTGTGAAGTTCATTTCATGTCATCATAATATAATAAAAACCTGCAAATACACCACTCTAATCATGGCTCTTTTGTCTTCCCTTATTTTCTCCTTCATTGTATGAGCAAGTAGTTATTTTTCTGCTGTTACAAGACGCTATTTTATTGCTGTAATCCTGCCCACCAAGGCTATGGAATTTCCAGCTCTTGAAAATGTGAGAGGGTGTTCAGAAATCTAAAATCAAAGCAGAAATAAAGCCAGAGAGATGAAAGAGGAGAGGCTGAAAGCCCTGCCTGATGAGTGTGTGTGCCTGGTTTCTCTCCTTGTCTTTTCTTACCTCTCGCTATTTTTGCCTGAAAAGAGAAGGAAGAAATTGTCATGATGTGATTTTTCTTGCCACCTATGAAAGTATAAAGCAAAGCTTCCCTGTGTCTTGCCAGTAAATGTGGCGAGTAAAGCGAGGTTCGTGTGGAGACGTGATCAATGACTGGGGGTACGGCGGGCGTCACAGAGTAATTGAAATGAGGCTCACCGGAAACCCGCCGGGTTCACTGCTTTGTGCTTGCTGTGCCCACTCAAGCTCTCGCCCGTCATCCGACAGCGGCACGAAACACCAGCGCTGGTTACATTGAAGAAATTTAGCAGAAAAATATCCACTGACTATCTGATAAGCATCTCCCCACCTGCATCCCTGCCTGTCACGACTTTGTCCTCTCCTGCCTTTTTTCCCCCCTCAAACCTTCAGATTGCTGCTGAGTTCTCCGAGCTGCCTTTATTCCTCCAGTTCATCTTCTCAGTGTGGAGCTCTCTGTAGGAGAATGTTGGCGTGAAGATCCCTGCAAACGTTAACCGTTTATTTGGCTCTGAAGACCGTGGCTGCAGTCTAACTCGGATCTACCGATGATGACGAAGATTGAAATTCTTAAAATTCCGACATGATTGTTGTCAGCGTAGACAATATGCAAATCAAAATGAACAGGTGGATTCATCAAAGTGTGAATTGTTACATCTATTATCTAAACTCAGCAAACACAAAGACCAGAATTGATTCATCTCTTCTTCCCTGATGTGATGTTATAGTTTACTTAAGGCCTATATGCATTGCATTGTGCCTCTGTTTCCCCCTCTTACCCATCCTGCATTTCTCATCAGTTTCTCTGGGACCTATGTTCAGTACATTGTGTTCCCCGACTATTCATGGTTTTAGGTAGAAAACATAGAGACGCCTTGTCACAGATGGCACATTTGTGCTGATAGCTGCAACCCCTGTGGTCTGCAGTCATGGTTTGCAGTTGCAGGGGAAGTGTGTGGTGTATGAATAAAAGCTCCTCCTAATCTTCCATCCAATCTGCAGAAAATCAAGATCAGAGCCACTGAACCAAATCTTTGTTTTCTCTGCTCCCCTCAGTGCTCCTGAGGAGCGGAGCTGTCAGTGACGAACAGAGAGAAGCAAAGGGAGGGAGAGGAACACTGAGGGAGAGGCATGCAGTGAAAGTATGGGGAAGAAAATGGGAAAGAGAAAGAGAGAGAGAGGGGGAGAGGGGGAATGCAGAAGACGGACGGGAGAACCACACCGCGAGTGCTGTCTAAGGATGTCTGTGAAGCCAAAGAAATGACCAGAGAGGAAGCGCTTACAGAATGGTGAGAGAAATGAGCAGGAGGTAAGCGGGTAGGATAAGAAAGAGAATTAAGAGAATCCTCCACAGCCAGATGGTGCCACTGGGCAGGAAACGGTGTCATCTGTGCTCCATTGTGCTTTTGCTGTGATTAAAAAAAAACAACAACAACAACAAAAAAAAAAAAAACAGGAAAAGATGCATATGCAGACATGATAAACAATGTGCATTAAACTGCAAATCCTCTGCTGAGGCGGGTGCCAAAAATTAGCTGACGAACAGGAAAATGAAACAAATGAGCCAGAAAGGCAAATTAAATGCTCATCCTGGACACAAGTGTTCCAGCTGAGAGGCAAAACTAAACTTTTTTGCCCGTCAGTAAGGTACGATGTGCATTTATCAGTATGTTTCCTGGCCTACAGATTGTAAATAAAAAACGGGCAGCTATGTCATGACAAGCAAAGTAATCTAGAGCCGGTGAGTGACCTTGACTTTGTCGTTGTCCCCACAAAACAATTAGAAGGTGTTGCAAGGCTGTATTGGCTGGGATTTGATTTATCCCACATCGCATTACCTATTTATAGCTACAGGATGCAACTTTTTGCTTGGAGCTATTTTGCTATACCCACCTTCCTTTTTTTTAGTTGGTCAAAGCCCTGTGCAAGTTGCTGTCAGTCATCTGGATATGATGTCTACTTTTAAATAACATCTGCAGTAGTCTGGGGCGGAAGTAACCAGCTATAAACACAGTGTGAAGAAAAAAAAAGAACGGGCCTTGTCTGGTACATGTTCAGTTTTGCCATATATTTATTACTTACTGCTTTCTGTCATTGCTTGTGTGGCAGTGACCTCCATTTACCTGCTGCTGCATTTCGGGCATCAATAAAAAGCCAATTTCAGGCCAATGAGGCATTTTGTCAGATTCACGCAGAGATATAATGGGTTGTATTGTAGATCTTACAGAGCTATTGTTATTTCAGTGTATAAATGCAACAAGTTGATTGCTGTAGATACAAAATATGTCATGTTTTAAACTTATAAACAGCTGCTACAGTACAATAAGCAGATTCAGTCTGTGAGATTGCTATCAGATGTTTAATGGAAAAAAAAACTGCTTTCTCCCTGAAAATGAGATACTAAGTTAAACGAATAATTACAGAAAGTGTAAGGCTGAGGAGACTGAAAAGAACTTCAGTGCACGGAACCATTTCGTAGATAAACAATTGGTGATTTGTTACTCCTCTCCCATCTCCTAAAGACTAAAACAAAGTAATTCACAAACTTTGCCATTTCAATCTGCACTGCTTGCTGTTTTCTTTTTCCCCTCTGTTTCTCTTTGCCCAAATCGGACTTTCATGAATAGTGACAGCTTCTGTGCTCAAGTAGAGGCATCCTGCTGGCTAAGAACGGCTATTTTTTCCCCACCTCAGTGGTCCATAACTGCAGAGCCACTAACTGGAACCTAGCAGAAACTCTGAGATATACACACACACACACACAACACACATCCAAGGCACCTGCGGAGTTGAATGGGTACTTCCAGATTAACACCTGAACACATCTCACCTGAGGTTGTATACTGAGAGTAAAGTATCGTTCAATAATACATCACAACTGTAAACCACAGTAAGAGCATGAAGAATTTTTGATATTTTGAAGTCAAAAGCAAACCATATTTTGGTCTAAAAAGCATTTTCAGCAGTTTTAAAAAATGTCATCAGTGAACATAGTTATAGCAATGTGTGTGTAGTCAATTTACTGTAGCGAAAAGAGAGGTGTATTATCGCCCAATCTATGCTTATTTTATTGTGTTTAGTAAGGGATTATATAAGTTCAAAGCAATATTTTTGACGTCAACATATACCACAAGAATGTTAAATTGAGTTAATTAGTTAGAGTTAGTTAATTTTATAAATTCAAAGTGTGCTTGCTGCCTGAACAAAACTGCCTTGTAAAATGTTTTCCCAACGAGCTGGTTGCTAGGTGATCAGTATGTGATTACTATGGATTTCTTAGTAGTTACATTATGTATATACTGTCTATATCTAAGTGTTAGCAGTGGTTTGCTATGGTGACTCTGATTTGCAGTATACACAGTTTGAGCTCTTCTACGGCTTGGATCAGCATGAAACTCTCCCAGTTAAATCACCAGTACAAAACATGAACACCTGCGTTAGAAAATATCTGGTTCTTTGATAAAAAGTTGAAGGTACAAAACTGTGTACATAAAGATTTCAGGGTAGAAGTTAATGACGGCTCCCAAAGTGCATTTTGGCAAGAAACAGCCAATCACAGAGCTTAAAATTCTGTCTCATACGCAGCTAACACTGGACACAAACCAAAGATTACGTATTGAGGAAACATATTTTACAATCTGCAGCGTGACTCAGTTCAGTTTGAACTTCTGGGTCATTTTGAGTGAATTCAACAACTCTGACACCACATTTTGTTTACAACTTCAATGATGAAGCGTTTTGAATTCATTACCACTCTGATTCACTCCTCTGACTGGATGGAGCGAATCAGAAAAGGAGAGGAAGCCTCTCCATAGCAACAGCGGCCGAATGGGAATACAGAATGGGGAAAAAAACATTTCCCCAATTTGCAACTCTATTGTGTGACCACGTGTGATATCACCAATTAAAACTAATACGAGTAAGCCATTAGTGCTATTAGTAGTATTAATAGTTATCCTCTCTGTCTCTCTCCATGGTGCTGAATCATTCAAGCCTGGTCTCTTTTTCTGTACCTCTGCTTGGCTGGAGCAGTCAAACTAGTCTGAAGAAAAAATGAGAAGTATTCGAAATAATAGTGCCGTGTGGTGCCAAGCAAGCGCACTAATTATTTACGTGTGTGTAACATGAAAGGAATGCAATAGGTGCATTGACAATCCCACTGAGAATGAGGTCTATTCAGCATTCAGACGATTTTACATACAGTAACCTGCTCAGTGGAAAGTTGAGAGCTGAACATTTAGCAAAGCAGAAGTAGTGGTCTTGCATTTGACAGGTGTTTAGAAAGGTGATAAGCTGGTATATAATACTAAAGCTCTATGGCCCCTTGTGGTCAAAAATTGCTTAGTAGCAGACTATTCCTGGCACAACTCCCCCTACTTCCAAGGTACGTGGATAAAGGAAAAACATCTGAAGAGGTCAACTGCTTGGTTGTAGCTCTAAATATCATATAAATGACACACTATACTGATATGACATGACACTTTCATGGTTTAATTTTGGTTAATCTTGTTCACTACAACATGAGTGAATGAATCATCCTGTTGTTCAGTGTTGAGCGCAGATTTTCAATCAAACTCTATTCACTTCTCCACAATCGCCATCATTTACACAATGCCTCCTCTATCCAGCCCAAGTGCTTAGTAAAGCATGATCCATGTGCAAAATTGTGTAAAGTAGTCTCAATAGCTGTCATCTCTTATTATATACAGTGGTTACAAACACATTACCTGCATTTGTATTCCTCGCCTACAGCTAAACAAGTCCAGAGTATATTTTGCCCTCTGTGGTGTCTTATCTGTAACACAGAAGAAGCCGGCACAACTCAGGAACAGGACACATTCCACTACAAAGAGCAACACACTCGCCTTTTTACCCCACTGCATTTTCTTCCCTTTTGTGTGTTTGGGTGTGCTTGTGCGTTCTGGACAGGAGTTAAATGGGTTGTAGAGTGCCAGCAATGTGCGAGTGTGTGTCCTACAGGGAGGTTAAATGGTTCTCGGATCAACACCAGTGACTATGTTTGTGTGTGTGTGTGTGTGTGTGTGTGGTGTGTGTAGCCATACGGGTGTGCGTGTAGCTGTTGACAGTTACGTTTTTCTGCTGACAGCAGTGATCAACGGTGAGCACCCCTGGCTTGGCACCAAGCTATTACTTAATTCATTGACATTTTGTGTAATTGCCTCAGGGCAGTTTGCAGAGGAGGTATGGGGTTCTAATGGGATTAGATTAGAGAAATACAATTACCATTTCACATATGAAGGGAATAATCTTTAAGCAGCTCTACAAGTCAGGGGTGGTGGAAGGGGATGAGAGCTATGTGTATGTATATATATGTATTCTGTATGTATGTGTCAAATGTTCAAAAGTTTCTCAAAAAATGTTATATATAATAGTTGGGAGACGAAAATGAAGGTCTGGTAGGTTCAGCATTGTGTGGGCATTCTTGTGATTGTGTGTGTGTGTGTGTGTGTGTGTGAAAAGAAGGGTCTTATGAATGGCATTGGGTTTTTCTTCCCTCCTTTTCTCTTTCCCGGTTTATCATGGTGGCTTGCCATGGCAGCCTCAGAAATGGCCTGTCAGGGCTCTTGGAAATGTCGATGTGCAGATAATGACATGTTGAAAGCCCTGAACCACCAGCTTGTCACCTGCTGGTAATTGGTTCTTCTACCAGTTTATTGTCTCCAGCTGCACTGCTCATCACTGATATTCCAATTTTAGAAACAGAGGGAGAGTGAGAGAGAAAGAGACAGAGATAAATATGAACATTTTCATATGCATGTGTGCACGCATATGCATATTGTTTGGAGAGGACACAGGTGCACATTAGCCAATGAGTATATGTGTATTTGCACTCATTAATGATTATTCGGCACGTCCCTTGGGGTAGCTGACGTGCAGAGTGAAATAACACCTGGAAAAAGCAATAGTTTATTACATTTAAATAGTTGAGGAAAACACATGGGGTACTTTATTTATCTTATCTTGCCAGTGATGTTCCCAACTTTGCGGGTGCTGAGTAAGATAACCCAAGCAATCCTCAAGCTGTTTCAATATTTTAAACCATAACCAAACGTCTTTTGGCATTGAGAAGATTGCATTGAGTCCAGGCTTAGCATCAACACTACTGAAGTTTAATCTGCTGTGAAGGCAGAGCCTCTGTCGAGGTTTTTTCTCCGGGAGATAGGAGAATGCATGTTACACAGCAGATATTGAGTCTCGGTGCTGGACATTGCCCTCTGGCTGCTATTGCATGGAACATAACTTGTCTTTTGTTACAAAGGAAGCATTCCCTCACCACCTGATTTGATGCATTGGACACGGAAAGCCTTTAGCAGATCTTTGTCATTTAAAAACCTGTGGGTTTTTTTTTTTTTCTTTTTTTTGGGCTGTGTCAGCCACTGTGCATGACAGTTGCCTGTTACAAAGTCTGTATTAAAACTGTGGAATGTGTGAGTGCAGAAATAGTAGACAAAGAGATGCTAATGGTCTTAAAATAGGTTCAAACATTGCTGTTTGCACCACACTATACAATTATCACTGAGAGAAAGCACATATTATAAATGTAATCCAGCAAGTTAATTAGCATAAAGCTTTTACATTTTCTGTGTAGAATAAATGCATGGACTTGCACTTAGCATTAGTGACAAATGTCATCATGGCTGAAAATCCAAGAGAAGTACAAAGTGTTACCAGTGCAAAAACACCTCAGCATTTACTGCTTAGATATCACCAACATCTTAAAGGTGGATTATTACTTTAAAGCCCCTAAACTTGTATCTTGATATAAGTCGATATGGCCAATGTGTTTGCAAACTACTAACTATTTACACACCTGCTAGCAACAGAGCAACATTAGCATTCATTTAGAGTTGCGTTCCTGGCCACCTGGTGAATGTAAGTAGAATATTCACTCTCATTTTAGCTCTGCCTTCGGTGAAAGTACATTAAACTGGAGTTGCTGTCTGTAAAACCAAAACAAGGAGCTGTAAGATGCTAAAATACTCTATAGCACTACTGCACAGGCAGGTGAGAATATCCAGTGGGTTTGCCTCTACAAGTGATAACTACCATATTACATATAGTCACTTGATCCATTGCTCATAAAAATACTGATTAGTGCAACTTTAAAGTCCTTAAAGTCTTGTTTTTAAAATAACCATAAAGGGTTCAAAGTCAAGGGATGCCTTAGCTTCATGTTAAATGCTTTCCACAAGCTTGCACTAATATCCACTTATTTAAAAATAATAATAATGAATAATGAATAGGTATCCTATTTCAACAGGAAATACATCAAATTAAGGAGACCATGGCCAGATGCACTCATTTCATTGCCATTTCAAGTCTTCAGTAATAAAGGGCTTATGTGTTACAACTAGTCCAAACTTTATTTGCTGTGTTCTTTCTCCCAGCTGGGTCAAGTACATATACAAGTGCTAATTTGTACTTTTCTTCAAGGTCCAGTTCAGGAGAGACCTATTCAGATCAGCAACAAGTAGTAGATATTAAATGCCATCATTGAGCTATACACACGACTCGTCTCTGTCCTCTTTTCACTGAGAAATGCTTAAGTTTCTCTCATTCATCTTGACCTTGCAGTCAGCATGTGTCTCCATTCAAAGGGCACAAAAGATTATGGCAGTTCAGTGATTTTGTCAAAGGATGGTCAGGGTGATGATTTATCAGGCGCCCTCTATTAATTTTTCAAACACAAATGATAGTCATGAATCATGCCATACACTGACCGCCCCTTTCCTGACCAATGTTGACCTTTGCATACGTTTAGAATGGCTAATTTGCTAATGCTTCAAAGTTGCCCACCAGCTTCGCCTCAGTAACAGTGACTTTGATGAGTTTTGACTGTTTTTGGGGTTACTGAAGTTCATACAGCAGCTACATGTGATGAGAAAACCTCCAGCCTATTGGGTTTGGTTGATTACAGTGCACAGTATGTGATAAAAAACTGCCACGATGGCAAGCTAGCCATTACATCTTGCCTTCTTTCATGGCTGTAATTTTGTCTATATGACGCTGATGATTGGATCTCCAAGCTGTCCTTGACCTTTTTGAGCAAGAGCATGTCATTCTTCTTTAATACCTGTGGTTTGAGAGAAACTGGAGGAAAAAATCTCGAGGACTTTACAGGGGCAGCTCTTCAAAACGCTTGTTCATTGGAAGACTAACTCATGATAGAATGTGTTAACAATTTTATGACAGGAGGGAGCAGTTGTATTTCACACTATTTCATCTGTCACGTAAGGATATCAGAAGTTTAATGGTTGCTGCTCTCACCCAATGACGTTTAACCAGCTTCCATTATTACAACTGTTTCATGCTCTGATTTATCTCTTCATTTTGACCATTGGATTTTTTTTTTTATTTTTTTCGCTTCACCAATTTCCCCGTCCTGCAGGGGATCGAAAGTGGTGAATCTTGAGTTGTGATCTTGTCAGGTGTTGTGAAAATCCACTTGGCCCTGCAATTCATCGGTATCCTCACACATCCCTTCATCTATATCTATGGTACCATAAAAATCAATTGATTTGGCCTGCAAAGTGCTAGGTTTCTTTTTTTCATTTTCTTATGATTTCCATTGAGCAGACTGCTGGAGGAGGTTAAACGCTGTTGCAGTACTTCCTGCTTCAGGTGTCACAATTTGTCTTATTAAAAGCTGCCAGAATGGTAGTCACGATCCTAAATCGTTTGTTTGCTTAATCATAAAAAAAGGACTCGTCCTATTTATTTGTGTGTGTTGTAGCCTGTTTATTCCAGGAAACAAACATCATTATTTCACAACAAAAGAATGACTTACAGGAGTCAGAGTGTACAAAGTCCTTGTCTTTACCAGACTAAAAAGCAAAATATACATCATTATGCCAAAATTTGATCTTTTAAGTTGTAGAATGTATTTAGTATATGGTTAGAAAATCTATATTATGGGTGGTATGTTGGTGTAGGTATCTGTAGAAAAATGTACGCTGAAATAATATCTGAAATGGGTTTCAGGCAACAGACAATGGCCTGTGTCAGAAAGCCGGTACTCATTGTTTCCTATGCAAACCCAAAAAACAGAACATTCAAATTAAAAACATAGGATGGGAACATTGAGGTTTTCCATTCTGATTCGCCACAAATTCTTCCATAGCGTCAACAACGTGGCCAGTCTGTGTTTCACTCATACTTTCATTTGATTATGTCGTGTTCAAAGGTGTAATTTAATACTAAGCCGAAGTTAAGAGTAATTACACTGTTCTTTGGACGCTTTTACAGTTTATTTGCTTGAGCTGCCACACAGTAGCAACAACAACAAACAATATCAGTTAAAGAATAATGAAAAAAGGATTAATGTATGCCTTAAGGTTCTTTCTTTTATGATGATTACCACTGAAAAGCATGAGAGTGTGTTTACAGCAGCACAGCTCATTAAAAGCTGCACAGACTTACCCATCATCTGAGTCTAGCATCATTGTCTGGTTTCTCAAATAGAACGGTCATCTTGCAATTAGGATTTGGTGACATGGTGATCTAAATGCCGTCTAAAGAGAGGCCCACTGTCTCAGACTTGTCTCAGTCGATGCTTATTCTTAGCTGAGGACAATTACTGAAATACTGACTCATTAGTTTCCTTCACATCCTTTTCAACAAAGTGTAATCTATCTCCCTTGTAACCACATCCTGTCTGGAATGTTTTCAATTACTCACTGTGTCCCATTCTGTGCTTTACTATCTCAGCAAAATTCTCCTCCTCCTCCTCCTCCTCACTTAACTGTCCATAGACAGCCTACAGTAGCTCCCTGTCTGTATGCATTATGCTTTTGGACCATTTCTCAATCTGTAGAGAAACTCTTATTGTCCCAGTAAAAAAACAACATTTGTTATTGATGTTGGTAGATGTAAGCATCATTGGTGAACCGTGTCAATTCAGCATAGATTAATGGCACTCCTTGCCTGGACAGTAATGCTATACACTATTACAAATATTTGAAGATTGAACATTGGTTGCCAGGGAAAAAAAGCTATATTTGTATGTTTTCTGTTGACAATATTTTCCAATCCTGTATCCTTGGCTATTTTTTACTCCCCTTTAGTCATGCATTTCACAGGATTGGCAGTGTCATTATCTGCCCAACAGCAAAGTCCCTTGTATTTTTGACTAAATGTATGTATTTGTGATTGTAGAGCTGCGGGGCGCAGTGATATCTGCCACTCTCAGCAGTGCTTGGGGGCTTTTGTGTGGCGCTTCAGAAAGGTGTTGTGTCCCCAAGACTCTACACCTTACCAAGCAAGACGGATTCCGAGCCAGTCTGCCACCTGATAAGCCTCTGTGAAATCCCAGAGAGGGGGATTCGATTAAAATAATCAACAAGAGGGTGAGGATATCTCCATATTTCTGGTGTGGTTTCTTTAACTATTTTGACATTGTGATAGAGGAAGACCATTCACTGGCAAAAAGAAGTGCCTTGTTGAGCTAAATGAGTTTGTGCTGGCACTTTGGAACGACATTTGCAGCACTGTTAAAACAGTCTCATCGGTTAACCCTGCTGCCCTTTTTACCTTTGCGCCTGTGTGTGCGTGCATGTGCAAGTGTGAAACATAGTTGCTGATCACTTGTTGAAGTCAGGGGAAGCGGCGCACGCTGCCAAAACATCTCATTATCACGTTCCGTGTCGACTTTGACAGCTTCCAATCCCCGAGATTTATCCCTAATAAACTGCCACTTCAAAGCGAGGATTGATCCATATTTGTCCAGCAGTTCGAGCACACTTTTAACATACTCCTCGTATAATAAGCCCCACAGCTACTACAGGAAACAACAAGTACAACTCCAATGTAAATATTTCCCTCCTTTAGCAATCTAATTTAAATGTTCTGGTGTGCTTCAAGAGTAGCCGAAGACCACTGTAAAATTCATGACTTGAAGTGGAGAAACGAGGCAAATCAATAATACACATTAGCATTTCCCACAGACTGTAGGCAGGACGAGAGGGTCCCTAAACTAGATAAACAACACAGGCAACATTTAAATTAAGGTAGAAATTCATCACACCAAGGAAATGGAAGACACACATTAAGGAGCAACAGAATGACTGGAGCTGCCATCATTCTATAAATATACATCTATTCAGGTGTAAATTAGTGTGAAATATCTCAGGATTATCAAAAGCGCAGGTTTTTTTCACAGATTGATGGAGTCAAACAATGCGAAATGAGAGACAGTTTGGTGGTATGAGGTGCTGTGACAGAAGACAAATAAAATAAAAGAACAGGTGATGAATTGAGTGTGTGCATGTGGCATATGTACATGTTTGTGTGTACTGTATCCATGGAGCTAGATAGCAAAAGCTTTCCAGCCTCAGCTTGTCTTGTTTTTTGTGCACAGTATTTCAGAAGCACTCATCAGACTTTGATGCAACTCTCTGTGTAATGATGATGATGATGTTGATTACCATGGTGATATTTTCCAAATTACACTTGTGGATCTAAAGCCAAGAGATACACTGTTTGGCTAGTTGTTTGCATGGCATACACCATATCTTACAAGTTGATTCAATTTTGTTTGATTCCAGCAATTTAAAATGAGTACATTGGTTAATCTAAGGGCATTTTCAAACCTCTGTAGTTTAGTCTAGTTGAATTGGACTCTAATTCGCTTTCCCACTGCAACCGCACCAAGATCCTTTAGATCCAGACAAATTCTGGAGCAGTTCATTTGTGGTGGGAACGTGACCTGACCTGGATCCAACCCAAGTACCTGGCATGAAATCAGCTATTGCTAGCAGGGAGCTGGAGAATGGAATCGAGGTCTGACCTGGACTAACAATGAAGTACATTGCTTTTTTGATATTTGGGAAGGTAGACGCTTCTTCAGGACCTTCCTCCTGTGTTCTTACTCCCACCTCAGACATATCTGATGAATGAGGAGTGAACGTTCTCACATGGCTTGTAGTGACGCCTTTTGGCTCACTTTGATTTTTCTGTTTGACCAAACCGAAACAAGTTTACCACTCATTCACTGATTTAGACCAGAGCAAACAGACTGTAGGTTTGAAAACGCCCTACCCGGGCATCACTGTCTGCTTAAATGCCTGTATATCAATTAAAGACATGAGGTAATATTCTCTACTCATTACCCACAAATACTTTTGCATAAACCAAGGGGTCAACATGTTTACTTAATCAGCTAAATCTGATTTGTCAGCATGATTTTAGCCTCTATTTTCAAATCTTTTGGCAGCATCACTCAAGACATTGTTGATAAAAAGATCCAAACATACTGCTTTTGATAGAAGTGGAACAAGGACAACAGAAAAAAAACTGCAAAGTACAGAAGTGGCAGATGTGTTTTTGTTCAGATGTCATGCATCAGTACAATGAACAAAGGATGTACCACTAGATACAACAAGGTATCATCCAGAAGATGTTTAAATAAACTGCAAGTTAATAAGTGTTGAAAAAAGAATAGGAAAACACATAAGATAAAGACAAGGAAAAAAATTGCTTGCCACAAACGAAGTGTCGGCAAAACATCAAATGAGTGAACCAACATGCATCATGCCACAGTTTTATTTCTATTACACAATAGTGTCTGAGCCATCATATTAAAATAAAAATGTTGACTTTACTCATTGTGCCCTCATTAAGCCAATCAGTGTAATTTGGAAAGATAGCCAGATGATTGCACAGTTGCAATCATAATTCCAGTGCAGAAGATTGGACATTCATTTTCATTTACACTAACAGTGCCCAGGTCATGCCACTCAGTATATCTGTTAATAAAAACATGACAAAATTAATAATTTCTTCAGTTTATCAGAATTAGATTAGGCATAAGACATATTATCTTCGAGTCATGTTGTGATTCTATATTTCATTGTACATCGTATTATAAAATGCTATAAAATCATGTATTATGAAGCTGTTTTAGACATTTCCAGTGCTAGTACCTTTGACATCCAAGACTTGATAGCTTACTGAGCTGAATTGCTGAATTGTTAGAATGGAAGAAGCTACCGATCTACTTTTTGTTTTTGGCCACAACATTCCTGTCTGGCTATTGCATTTCTTCTGGGTTTTACCATCAAAGTTCTAAAACTGAAGTCTTGATTTTCAGAGCTGTCCACTAGTCCAAAAGTATATCTGAATTTTCTTTTGTGCAAAGCATTGTCAGTGTAGATTGAAGACCTGATTCACTCAAAAGGATTATTTAATAGTGTCAATGTTGCATCAGACCCAAACCACAATCATGACGTGGCTTGCTGATTTAAACTCAGCAGGTAAATCGAGGCACAGTAGGCTGAGGTCTACCTGAGCCTTCACCCCCGATACCCCTAATTACCGTATGTAGCTGTGGGTACACTATATGCCGAAGAAAAGATGAAAGGGACAGGATGGGTGGAAGCAGGAGGAAGAAAGATGGATGACAGCAAAGAAGGATCTTTTGGCATCCCAGATGTTTTCACAGAAGTGGTGTGCAGTTGATGAGACTGTTGGTATGCACAGCTCTCAAGGTAAGTTCCAGTGATCGCCCCAGACACAAGGAGGTCAACCTGCAGCCTGAAGGAGTTTGCTTTTGTTTGCCACAAAACGTCGCTGATAGCCTCTCATCTCCTGCTAAAATGATTCATGTGAAAAGGAGAAAACACACACATAGACACACACTCACAGATATGAGGGCGTCAGCTGCCCTGCTTTTCTCTTCTAGCTGCTGTAATCTATACGGGACAATATTTCAGACACCACAGAATATGACTGCCATAAATAAAACAGTATTAATCATCCCAACTCCCATTCAAGGCCCTTCTCACATTTATCAGGCTTTTAATATTAACATAGATTAAGGGCATGTCTCACACCTTCAGTCACTGTATGTAATCTTGCTCCAGATAAGAGCTACGTTACAGGCTTCAGTTGTACCAGAGGTGGGCAGCCTAACATTCAGGCTAAATCAATGCAAATACTATCCTCACAGAGCTCTATGTATATAGGTGTATAAAATAAATTAGCAGTTTTTAAAACAGGGATCAGTCATGTAGTCATGTTGCTTGTCGTTTTATACTTTTATTGTACTATTGTTTGTGTCTTGTGTTGTTCTGTGTGTATTTTCCTGTTGAGTTTTGTGCTTTAATGTATTAAGTTTTGTCTTCTGCACAGTTCCATATGCATTTTATTGTGAATTTTATGCATATTAAAGACCCATGTAGGGACAGGCATTGCAAAGTAGCTTAGGCTATAAATGTTGCGGTATGTGTCATTAGTTCATGCTATATACCTGTCCCTATGCAAATAACACATACATTAACTATGCTTTCAGAAGTATACTGTATATATACTTTTTCATACTTCATTTACATTTACCAGGATGTTAAAAATTGTCACAAATAAGGACGGGGCAGACAGGTGAACGTCCCAAATGCAGTCTAACGAGACAGGCAAGTGAAATGAGAAGGTAATTTAATACAAAAGCAAAAACTTCGGCTTACAGGTAGCAACAGGAGCTAGTCCAAAACAAGTAACCAGTTCAAAGTGGCAAAGCAGATACACAGGTGATAAAGAGGCAAAAAGTTCAAACCACAGGAATAGATAAAGTCCAGGATCAGATAGGATCAGGATGGCTAGAGAGCAAGCACCCCATAAAGGAACTCTGATGAACTGGCAAAGAACAAAGGAAAAGTACCAGTACAAATAGTGAGGAGCTGATGAGGGAACGGACAGCAGGTGCAGACAATTACTATGGGGAAAGGTGTGTGGATGGGGAAAGGAGGGAAAGTCCGAGGGCATCTGGTGGACAGCTTGAAGATGGCAGGTCTGGGGAGATGGAGAAAAGAACATGGTCTGGGAGAAGTGAGCAAGGGCTGAAAACAGACAGAGGGCAATGCAGAGAATGTGGCTGCAGAGAGGAACTGAGGAGCAGATAGTGACTCTATCATGACCAAAATACACCAAAAAGAAGCGTTTCCTTATATTGTGGGTGCATTTTATTTTCCAGCATCAACCATATATCTCCAAAACATCAGCTTTTCCATGAGCTAAGTAAAAAAATCAAGGTTTGAGGCAATGCAATTTCCAGATAATTCTCAAATCAACATATGATTGCAGGTATCTTTCCTGATCCATCAGACAGTCAAAAGCAGTTACTGGGGTGCGTTGCGCCTGTATCCTACTCTGTGTGCTTTAGCAGTGCATGAAGTCCATTAAAAACTGAGTGACATAGTGATCCAACAGTAATCCCTCCCAGTAATATTGCTGTACAAGATCCCTGTTTTTTTGTCTGTCTGTGCAACTTAACTTGCTTGACAGTCATCAACTGTTTCCAACAATACATTTCAATATTTCCATTTATAACCTCTTTGCTAGTATGAAATAAGATTTGCACTCCTTCACTGTACAATATCTTTACAGGGGAAATGCCATTTTGAGAAAAGCCATCATCACCGAATCCTATCACGTTTTCTGATTAAAAGTATCACTTTTCCCTCTGATTCTATTTCTCTATCCAATACACCTTTTCTTGTTTTTCCTCTCTTTTTCCCTTTTTTTTTTAATTCTCCTGACTGGAACAGGTAGTCCAATCACACAGCTATTCCAGTCACTGCTCCAGGCAGGTACCTCTTAAAAAGCGAGGGGAGGGTGCACGTTGGCACCAGCGCTTAACACTGTGTTCTGATGTAGCTAAAGTGCTTCAATTTTAGATGAAGTCTACATGATAATGAGCAGGTGTGAGGATGTGTTTATGTGTGAATGTCTGTGACTGCCATTGTGTATCTGACAATAGTCTTTGATTAAGGTGATTCAGCCACAATGGGTGAATCAAGTTTAAGCTGGGGAAAAAAAAGGATGACAAAAAATGTAGCAGCAGGCACACATCTGTGCTCATACAATGTGCCTGTCACTACCTGATCTGAGTAGCTGCCCGATCATGAGTGGGTACGCCATCTTGGACAGCTAGGTACGGCAGCACCATTTGGACAAACCACATGCAGAACTGCATTAAAACCGGCAATTTGTTAAGTTTAGTTATGATTATGATTACATTTGCTAATGACAGCAGTGCATGGTTGCCTGTCGTAGCATAGCATTTTTTTCAATTCAGTTCAATTCAATTCAATTCAAAAGGGCTTTATTGGCATGAAGATTTCAAGGACAATATTGCCAAAGCATCAAAATACAATTTGTCCAAATATTTGGACAGTGCACAATAACAGCTATATGAACATTAACACAACATTAATATTGATATATATTAATTATATATATACAGTGTGTCCTATGCATGTATGTGTGTGTGTGCTGATGAAAGGTATGAACATATGAGTTATTACATAAAAATATTTGGTTCATGTTGGTTCTGAGCTCTGTCTTTTGTTTCTTCCATCTTTGACATTAATTTGATAAAACACTGGTACTTTTTTCCTTTTTTTTTACTTCGACCCAGCAGTTCTTTTTATATTGTTTATTTTGGTAAAATCTTTTGGTTTGTGTTCAAGATGTAATTCTTTGGCCCTGAAAGTTATAAAAGTAGTGTTAAAAAAATAGGAGTTTACAAACTTTCAGTATCTGCTTAGGAATTCATTCTGAAAAAATAGAAGCTATTGTCTACATTACCACAACCATACAGAAAAGCCAATAAACTCAAATATGCTGAAAATATTCCCTCCAATTTATTTATATAAAAAATATAGATAAATAAATAAAAACATGCACACACACACACACACACACACACACACACACACATACAGTGTGAAGTTGATCTTTTGAAATGTAGTGGAGAATGACTGTGTTTTAAAAAATGAGCTACTCAGTTTGGGTAGTGACAGCACCTGCTACTCACTAACAGTGTGACACTTTCTCGGAAGATACAATGCACATACAGTATATTGTGACAATATAATGCAATAATTCTACTCCCACGACCACCACTACTACTATTAGTATTACAACTACTACAAATACTACTACTACTAATGATAATAATGTACTAGCATTGTACGTTTTGTTATCCACAGAACAAGAGTAAGAGTCTACAGTCATGCTAGCTGTTATGTGAGGTGCTGTACTTCGAAACAGTGTCGCTTTGAGCTTATGTCATGCTAACGTCAGCATGCTAACATGCTCACATTGACAATGCTAACATGCTAAATTTTTAGTAAGGTCCAAGGAAAAAATGTCTTCCAATTTCCTTTTTTGTTTGATTTCCTACCTATTTAGGATTTAAAAAAATCTCAGAATTTAGACGTTTTAAAATTTATTTTTATTTTTCATTTTACAGCATGTCCATGGTAGTAAACCACAGAACCATTTTAGTGCGAAAAGATTAAACAAACAAAAGATTAAACAAATTATGACTGTGAAGTGATATTAAACCAAGAATACATTCAACCTGATTAAAAAACAAAATCATTTATCATTCTGGATTGTTTCACTTGCTTGTTGATTGCAAGGATAGTAGTATATTTTCTATTAAAACCGAACATATTGTCCCATTGCCAAATCCACAAAGACTTTGTTGTCATTGTGCTGGGAAAAGTACTGAATTGGACTCCAATCTGCAGGGGTTCTACGGTCATCTTGACAGTCAGGAAGCACAGGTAGCACAGGTTTGAATCCATTATGATAGAGAGAACACCAGTAAATCAAAGGTAATAACATTAAACCTGATTAAACATCATCAGTTAAACCTCACACAAATCTATTTGGATTAAATACAGTCAGGTAGTAGTGCATTATTGGGAAAGTTCTAGTGTTATTGATATAATATGGTTTTCCATTGACCGCAGGCACAAATTTTGCATTCTTGAGGCGATTTGCAAATATTAAATGACACAACTTTGGAAATCTTCAAATCTAAAAGATCACTGATAAATAGCACTAAGACATAGCAGCAATATGTCTGCATTACGGATGTTACATTACATGGAATTACCCATTTACTGTAAAAATATAATTAATAGTATTTTGTTACCATGAATATCAATAGTGGCTAACTACTGGAACTGAATACTATATTATCGTATTATTATTGTAACTAAATAAAACATACATGCTAATCCTGGCTCACAGAGGACAACATCTTTCCTGCTCGTCCCTGTCTGTCTCTGTGTCTGTATCTTCCTCTATCCCAGGTTCAAACTCATCCTCATCTCTCTCATCATCTGACAGCTCCAAATCTAACTACCTGCTAAATAATCCTCTCTGCTTTAGTTCTGTCTCCCACAACAATGTTAAATCATTAAGTACATTAAGATGGTCTGGGTGTCCACTATAACTGACATTTATAAAAGGGTTATTATTTCAAAACACAAATAATTTAAATGCTCTCAAAACTAAATATATAATTCCTGACATGTTACTAAACAAGAACATATAAGATTATCATAATAAAAAACAACAGATAAACAATATTTGACTTATCTCTCCTCTTTATATAATATGTGCTTGCCTATCACATGACCTATCACTGGAAAGCCCAGGATGTCCTCTTTACAATACAGCAGGGATTGATTGAGTAGCTCAAAAGGGTAAAAGGAGATTCATGTGAACAAAATGTCCAGTACAAAGGACACAAGTCAATGGGCTGGATCTCAGGAGGATAATGTTCACCACCGGGCTGATGAGAATATCTTTAGTTTTGATGGTGTTTAGTCATAAACCAAAGTATTGGACAAACTGAAAATTCAGCCTGATGATGGCACTAAATGAAAAGTTAAAGATCCCTTCCAGACATGTTTATAAAAATACTAAGCTTTAAATAATAATTGAGTCTAGCATGGTTTTTCCAACAAAAAGTTCATTACATCATTAAAATCCTTATCTAGCCAACTCGTTCTCTTGAATGTAAAAACTATAAATATGCAAAGATTGTTCATTTCAAAAGATGAACTGCTGGATTAAAGGTGTCTCCTACTTCACTGAGAAGTTCATTCTCAGTGTATGTGCACTGGAGGTTTCAAAAGTAAAGTTAATGTAAAGTGCATACTGGACCACAGTTGGCTCCAAAGTAGTTGTGATGTCACATACCTAAAAACTCAGATTTAACAGAGAAACTTTTAACTTTCAGCAGATCCAATAGTTGAGATATTTCAGTCTGGACCAAAGTCATGGACAGACTAACAAATTAACCAACACTGCTACTCCTAGAGCCACGCCGCTAGCATGGTAAAAAAAAAAAAAAAAAAGTACATTATTTACCAGTGGCAATCCATGTTATGCAGAAAACTTTCAAATTTAAAATTCATACAAAGTTGTATGCATTTCACCTCCTGCACCACAACAAAACTCTGCATGAATAATTGAATTTATTGCGTCTCAGATGGATCAAACAGAACTTGCTCTGTTTACAAAAATAGATGAATCATCACCTAATAATTATGACAAGAAAGGCTATTTATTTTCCCAAACCACCAATGCACTCTCCCTTGCCTATCTCTTGCTGTTAACACCTGCTTTATTTGTTGAAAAACATTAAAAAAAAGAAAAAAACACTCAGACTCACTCAACGCCCGTTCATTTCCTTCCCCGACTTGAAAAAGGCGGCTTTTAACTGCCAAACAACATCAACCAAATGAGGGAAGAAAGAAAGAAAAAAACACAGATAAAAGCAAAATTTCCCTCAAGTTTTAATTATTTTCCGCTCCTCTCCCTGTTTTTTTTTTTGTTTTGCTTTTTTTTTTGTGTAGCCATTTCTCTCATACACACTCACCAGCACCCACCCACAAATGCCCCCACACTATTGTTTTCTGATGTAAATGAGATGAAAAACCTATTACCTTGAATTATAAGGATGGGCTTGTTTTGCTTATCTCTACCCCTGGTGAGGACTCTTCAACTAAGGTGAAGATGTATTAAAGCGAAATTATCTTCCACTCTATGTATAAGATGGATTAAAAAGTGTGTAAAATACTTTCACTTATTTTGCAATATAAAGGGTATCAGATGGTAAGATACAAGAGTTTTCAAAGGGGCTTTATTTCAACCATGACAAGAAGCAAAGAGACCTTTCATAACCTTGTCCACTCAATCCAGAAAGGCGTAGTAACTGCAAAGAATCTACTCCATACGAATCAATTGCAGCAGTACAATTGTTTAAGGTATCTGTAGTGAAGTTTTCGTCTCACCTCTGCTTCCCTTAGGGTGCCACACTTCCTTCACAGTGGCCTTTGCACAACATGTGCTCGGTGCCTCCCTTCAGGTAATAGGGAATTCTCCTAAAGGTCACATTAGGATGGCAAGCCAAACACAGGAGAGGAGGATAATCTCTCTCCAGCAATTCAAACTTCCTCACTTGATACATAAATTCACATCAAAGCCTTGTAATCACCTGACACACACCAAGGTATGTGGCTATACATGTGCGAGATGATTGTACTGTCGTAGATTTCCCCTGTCTTTGCATTCTTATGAGAACATCTGGTGGTTAAAAGTACCCCAAAGTGATAAAGATATAACCTCACACTACCCAACTTTAACTGCTGTAACTGTTGGTTGTCTTCCCGGGAAATGTAAGACATGCACTGTGTTAAGCGAGACTTGGAACACAAAGACCTTTTCTGTTGGCGAAAAATAGAGCACCCTTGAGACAGAGGTCCTTGATGCATAGAGACGCACTGATCGGCTTCGGTTCCCAAAGGCTCACTTTTAAGTCCTTATTCTTGCAGTCGTTGTGGCTCCATGCCTGAAGTTACTTGGAAATGTCAGAAGAGACCTATTAGCTTATGATAATGGCTGCCACTATACAGTATGTCACTTCATACCCATATTCCTGTACTGGGTGCTAATGAGACGACTTGGGAGAGAAGCACTTCTTGATGTTCAGGTGAGAAAATCACACAGTTACAATGCTGCCATAGATGTTAATTCAATATGTGGGGGGTTGTGCATCAAACAATGCCACTTAAAAAGTTTTAACAGCTACGCAATTGTTGGAATTTGCTGAAATGTTTCCACATGACACTCAAAATTGCAGACACCTGTCACTTGTTTGAGGATGATTTATTTCAGGCTTGGAAATGGCCCGTGATGTGATACAACCTACTGTACTGTAGATGCTGGAGATATCCTCCGCCAGCCAAAACGAAGATTAAACCCACGGTGTAATTTCTCACTGTCATTCACTTGTATTGTTTCTTTTTTTTTTTTCATCATAAAAAGTGTGGTGAGTTCACAGACATGGCCCTCATAATTGTTGGCAAGAGCGGCGGAGTGATTTCTGTTGCCACTAAACCCTCCTGTGAGATTCACAGCTTGGGCCTTGGGACCACCGCCAAACTAGTTTAAGGTCACCTTGCTGAACAAGCTGGCAGGAAGCAGAAAGCTCCTGTACAGCTGCTCATCCAACATGCTTCTCTCACCGACATGCAGCTTTAAAAGGAGGGGGTTGCTGGCAATCATATGTCTCGCGACGCCACCGG
The DNA here is from genome assembly GCF_910596095.1 of Thunnus maccoyii. Classification (NCBI taxonomy): domain Eukaryota; kingdom Metazoa; phylum Chordata; class Actinopteri; order Scombriformes; family Scombridae; genus Thunnus; species Thunnus maccoyii. Next base: position 14,481,468 of record NC_056554.1, on the reverse strand, counting down.
GCCGTCGGCTGGATCAACCGCACTCCCACGCCTTCGCTAAAGCAGTTTCATTTTTCACCTTCCCAGAGTGCAGCTGTGGCCTACTCATTGTGCCCTTTCTCTGAACCTTACAAACCATTTCCCGTTGCTGTTATGTCAAGCCCATGCTCCACCTAACAAGGTCCTGCTGACCTCAAAGCTTGCGTCCTCTTCAGTCCTGGCCTTGAATGCCCGTCCCCACTGCAGGGTTTGCAAGTTTAATTAACCCCAAACCTGGATCAAGCCAGTTTCGACAGCTTTCTAGCATCTGGGCTGCCTGCAAGTGGTGAAGCAATAACGCAACATCCATCGCCGCACACCTGTCTGTCTTTACTCAACAGCATAAAGAGGACGAAGTAAGGGTAATAGCTCATCACTAGATGTCCCTCTATGTTAGAAAAAACAGTGAGATTTTAGGATTTTTTTCTTAAAGGGGTACTCCCGAGATTTAGCATTGCATTACCATAAAGATGGTCAGTTTTAATAAATAATGGCGAAATTTTAAAACAGCAGAGGCAGAGATATCCTGACTTATACTGCCTAATATGGGTCAAGCTCCAAGAATGCTAGATCCTACATTTCCCATAATGCAACCTTTTTTTTTTTTTGTCAAACCTTCCATGTCTGGTAAATGCCCAGGGTCCAGATTGTGTACGCACAAAGCCAGGCACATATTCTTTTCATCAGATTTATAAAGCTGATCTTACACATGGTTCTGTTTTATCCATCTCAATCATTGTGGAAACGGACCCACATTGCACACATTTCCACTCCCACAATTAAAGGGGTGGAGACACGCCCTCAATCAGTTGTTTTCATATCAGTGTGCTGCCTGCTCCGCCAGTCTTTACACCTGTCAGTGAAACAATCGGGAAAGTTCAGTTTCACTGATTGTGTTGCATCGGAGAGGTTCTCCAACAGCACCAGAGCAGCTGTCACACGGCAATTACGCACGGCTGTGTGCGGCTATTTATAGCTTTCATATCATAAGTTCATCACATAGAACTGTTAAACATCATTGGCAGTGATATCTTGTCATCACTTTTAAATGTCAGAAGTGTAATCAATGATTAGTTTGTTGCGCTCATGTAGAAACCGACTTTACTTTCTACTTGTAAATTAAAAGAATGATACAGATTTATCACACAAAAGCAATTGTTCAATGTTTATAAATGCGCCATTGATTGGTATTTTACAGATCGATGTATAGACTGTATAAAAATCACGTATGATGTCATGAGGGTTATATTTTTTAGACTTTGAAAAGCTCCCTCTTGTAACCACACAAAACATTATACAACTGTTTTCACAGGCTGAGCAGCACTTATAGTTACGTGCCCCATTAAATGCACAAATTGTTCAGTGAATCGCTTGGGAAAAAAAAAAACTGCTTCTATGTGTGACATGGCCCCCTGTTTAAATTATGAGCAGGTGTGAGGGACAGACTCATTGATCAAAACAATCTTTCACTCCTTTTAATACCTCTGAAACTTTTTTAAAAACTAGAACTGCAATTAATTTGAGTGAATGTGTTTCAAAACATCATCAAATAGCCCTGAGTCTTTTGGGCGAACCAGCAGCACTCTCAAAGTTCACCAGTTAAATGAACAGATAAGCGAACACTCTTTTTCTTTTTTTTTTCTCTCTCTTTTTTTCTCCTCTTTCCCAGCATGTATCAAATGGGCCGTCATTTGCATGCATGAGGGGTTGAAAGGAAAACATATTGAAGGAAAATACAACCCTGATCTCTCTTCACAGATATGGGTCAGCTATATTTCAGACATCAATAAGATTTTCTTATTTCAGGACATGTGCAAGGGCAAGCCTAATAGGGGGAGGATGGGGTGGGGGGGTGGGGGTTGGCGGTATTGCATTGCCTGTATCGCCCGTTTGCAGCCCCCATACTGTATTCAACTCAAAGCTGAGGACGGAAGTGAAGCTAATCACCGGCAGACATACTCAATTCAAAGCTGACTTTGGAGGGAAAATCTAATTAACATAATAACGAATGAAATGGAGCGAGAAGAGAAGCAGGATTGTTTTCACCTGCTGGTTGGAGAAGCGGGGCGATCGGTGTCAAGGCGACGAAGAGAAAGATAATTAGCCTTGTATTTAAACTGCGGAGGGTCAAGGGTCACGCAGTTCTACGCTGAATAAAAAATGAAGAAGCACATCATTTTATTCCTCTAATAAGTGTTGACTCATATCTGCAAATATTTGATAGAAGTAGCGTTCATCATGTTTTGCATTTGACTTAATTAGATTCAAATTTCAACAGACTCAATAACAGTTCTCTCCCTCAACCTTCTCATCCCAAACTTTGAGGACTCCAGTTTAACACCACCTGTTTTGAAATTTTTTTTTTTTTTTTAAGCTTTGGACTGGAGATGACAGGTGGAATCTCATTTGCGAGAGCTTTTGCCAAAAGTGAAAATGGGGGAAGAAAAAGAAGTTAAAAAAAAAAAAAAAAACCTCAACAGCTATGTCAGCACTGCTCTGTGAATACCTGGGCAGCTCTGCACCTTGGAGTTCTTGTCACCAGCTTCACGCATCACTGTCTCATGAAATTGGAAACACAGAGAAATACAAATCTTGACATTGCTGGATATCTGTATGACATTGGGGTACGTTAAACTCACTGCCGCAGTCTGCATATGCAAGCATTTACCGGCGTGCATGCCAAACAATGGCTTTTTTTTTTTTTTTTTTTTTTTTTTTTTTGGTGGGAGTACTCTGCACGCACAACTGAGACAAAGAAGCAGCTGTGAATGTAAGTTTTTGTCCTTCTTACAATATTATCTAATAATCCAAATCTGCATCTACTCCTTCTCATCTCTGACGGTCGAGAGCAGGCCAGGCCTATGCATTAATTATAGTCTCCTTGCTGGGTCACCGCCAGGGCCAGAGGACATTGAGAATTATTCATTGTGTCAGCGGAGCCATTGGACCCCAGTGGATAAGGAGACCTGTTGATGAGGGCACGGGGCACACAATTCTCCTTCCAAAACACAGCCTCCTTCCTTCACCTGCCCTCTATTGCCCCCCACCCCTCTTCCCTTCCAGCTCACTCTCCTACTTCCTTTCCTCTTGGATGTCAAGGGGTGTAAGGAAGATGGAGCGTCTCTTTCTTTCCCTCCTCTCTCAGTGGGAAGCCCTCTTAAGACACAGCAGCATCTCACGATTATTATTCTCTCCCTCCTCCTCCCTGAGGCCTCTTTAGCGGATAACTTCTATCCTACCTTTCCACAAGTAGAGTCACCTTATTCCCCCGGTCTGATGGCAATAAGGGAGCCTCATCCAGGGAGCGGAGGAGAAAAGAAACAAATACGGAAAAGGAAGAAGGAAAAAAAAGAACAAAAAGGAGGTGGGAGCACATCAAATTTCCTCGCAACGACTCCATGTCGCCATGCAGCCCTGTCTTAATGAGCTCCGTAAGTGTGTTAGCTCTGAAGTTAATTTGCCCCTAACTGCGCCCACACAAAGCACATCTCCGGATTTGCATTTGAAGACCAAAAAAAAAAAAAAAAGAGGGAGGAAATTGCAAGTTTGACCGTTTTGAAGCTTTCGGATAAAGAAGGAACAACATACGTTGCCCTGGTTAGATTTAAATTGTGGATGTAGTTAATCTCTAAAGGCATCTAATCCTGAACAAAAGATTAGAATCAGATAAAGGGAGGCCTGCAGCTCAGCGCAATCAGAGAATTCAGCTAATGACAAGAGTGCCAGGTGTATCGCCAGGTGTGGTTGATTAGAGGGAATGACATACACAGTCATGGTGAGAATTTGCACTGTGTTCCAGCTGAGAGTCGGAGGGAATTTTTCTGATCAGAGCGGAGCGGAGGACAAAAATCTGAATGATCTACAAGGCGACACTGGCAAAAACAAAGAACTTTTCCCTTGATTGTGGAGGATTTTCACTCGCCGTGAGTTGATTCGGTGTTGATTGATGTGATGGAAGAAAGGATGAACACTAAAATGGGACGAATATTTAATACTGCTGAAAGGTTTATTGGTTAGCTCAAAAACTGAAACTTGAGACAAGATTACACTTGATTCGGGACCTGACTCGGGACTTTGTCCAACCTCTGAGTGAAACTACTCCCCAGCTAGAGCAGCTAGAGAGCGGACTAAGAGCTCCAAGGCTAGAGGTGAGAATTCTAATAGTGCTCTCAATCCTCACGGTGCTCTTAATATTTGATCACAGTTGATGGTGAAATCTCGAAAAACTGTCGATGAGCACATTCTCTAACTCCTAATATCTACACGCCATTAATACCAATGCCTACAATAGCTTTCTATATGTCTGGGTTTCGTCTGGTCTCAGGAAATAATCTGAGAGATTTGCAGTGTTTTTGAAGGCTAGAGGCTTTTTATTACTTTTTTCTTTCATCATTTCCACCCAGTTTGCCACACATAATGGCCCTCATTCATCAGGATATTGTATGCTCAAATTGGATCTGAAAGTGGATCTGCATTCATTTTGCTGTAAAAAGTCGATATTTCTGAATCTCTACTTTGTTGTAGCAATCTCACACCAGCTTGGGAAGTATTTACTCAAATATTAGTGTTGCAGAGTAAAACTATTGGAATTACTTGCAAGAACTTCCTCGTGCAGTGTGTCACACAAAACACACTGACATTTTTACACGCTAGTTAAGTTTCACTCTATATCAGGCCTTTTCTCTCCTTTTTTTTTGCATTAATATGTATAAAGGAAGCATAGCAGAATGTTTGTATATTTAACTGAGACTCAGTTAGCACAGCAGTCATGCATTGATATTAAGTTAGGGATATGAGTCAATTAAAATGGACATATTTAATTTAATACAGATCTTCACACTAATAATGCTAGTTGTTTGAAATTGGTTTTAATTCCTGGGAAAGCCGTGCGACTAAAGGGATATCTATGGTGCTGTTAATTTTGTGGACATGTTGGGGTTGTTAATTTAGGATGTTTGTATTCCTTAAACCAATCACGAATTTCATAAGTGGTAGTTAAGCCAAAGCACCAGAATGGCCCCATCGAAAAAAATAACATCCGAGGGAAAATTTTGGCTTAAGGGGTGGAACATTTAAACAGTATATAAGAAGTAATTGTATCATCTCCATTACCGAAAGCAGCATCATCATCATTATGGTCTCTAAGAAGAGATTTATAATAAATGCGCAATTGCAAAAACAATTTTGGAAGTAAAATATCCTAAAGCTACAGCAGTACTCCAGGAGAGGAGCTCATAAGACATATTAAGGCCACCAAAGTTTTCTTGTTATGAGTAACTCTGTGAGAACATTGTTAACTTAACCACAGCAAAACTAGAGTTTTCCAATTAATTAACTGAGCTCACCTTCAGAGGTGTTTTTTCTCAATAAAACTCTTCTTTTTGATGTAGTTATACATAGATTCCAATTAGAGTGATAATAATAAGACTGTGGCTATAAGAAAACAACAGATAGCCGTTCTTGTTTTTGTCAAGACAGGCAGAGTTATTATGGACTGGACTTGCACTGAAGAATTAGTAAGACAGACCACCATGCTGATTAAAAACCAGAAGATCTGCCATGCTCCTTTCACATATGATATACACTGATATTTACCACCCAAAAATTACATATTTACAAATCCCAGGTTCACCTGAGAGTGAAGATTTCAAATTTAAAAAACGTAGCTGATCTTAAACATTAATATCTTGTTGATGCAAGACCAGACAGCCAGAAGGGTCTGTAGATGGGGGTTTTAAGTTTTATATGACTCTTGCCTTTCAAAACTTTCTTCTCCAAAGCCCTGATCTACCTCTGACTCACCTGGCTCTCGGCAATGACACTTGAAACGATCCACGTTAACAAGGATACAGTGCTAAAATCGTGCAGGTTTGTAAAAGGCAGTGTTGCTAGAAATGTTAAAGTATCGTACCAGAGGCTTAAAATGATTGTATTTTGAAGAAAAGTATTGTACACAAGTCATAACCAAGAGAACAAATAGGTGTAAATGTGTAATTTCAGAAAACACGCATTTATTGAGATGAATGATTTTGTTTTTTTAAAGTTAGGGATTGTCTTTTGGGACTCACTCAAATAAAAATGTCCCAAGCATTGAAAATAAAATCATAGCTGTTCGATAAAAAAATAAATAACTAATTTTCTTTACTTTATTTCACATGGATGCAGCAGTAAGCTATCTCTCGTGCAATGACAGCTGTGCTCGTGAGTCACGTTCATCATCACAACAAGCGTGATTAGCTGGAAAGACGTCGACGATGAGAAGAGATGCGTAAACACAGACGTAGGATTCATGTTTTACTATCCTGATCATGTCTGGAAATTAATTAAAATGAGATAGTCTAGACTGATTACAACTATTAATACCGTGTCTGAGTAAGTGTCACGAAATGATCAAATTATCATACATTATGGGACTTTTGGTATTATTGAACATACATTGTATAGAGGTTAAAATTATCCCACAAATACGATAATTATCGCACATCTGGCAACGCATGGAAAAGGTGTCTTTAATAGTTTGACGTCATCGATCAGAACCTTTGTAGTTGCAGAGCACTACTACAAAATGCAAAGCAGCTGATCCCACGCTTTTCTTTGCATCAAAGTGACATTCAGAAAAGTTGTAGTCATGCGTAGCCCAACAATAAGCTCCTCTGTCTTGTTATTCAATGCATCAGTGTCATTCTTTTGCAGAGGCTCATCCTGTGTGAGTCACTAATCTGCAGTCTGAGTCAAATCTGAGCACTGTTGAGAACAAGTTAAAACCGAGTCAGGAGTTACTTTGCACATGAAATAAACTCTCCATTCTGCACCTGAGTGTTGCTATTTTTTTTCCCCATAAACTTCCAGTAATAAGTGGCCTAGCTTCATTAAATATTCTATTCCATCACTTCTGCTGTCTTACCTGATTATGAATCAAACGGAGCAGACGTCTTGTTCCAGCACTTAAGAGCTGTACATAGACTTTTACTTATTATATGGCAGTTTACAGGTTTGATGATGCTGTGAGAGGAGACATACATAGATGTGTGCCTCAGGCAATGTGCAGCCAAGTACACGCAGAGATGCATGTTTTTTTTCCTGCAGTCCCCCTGAGGGCATAAAATTGGTCAGCACCACAAAATGGAATGAGGTCCCATTTTTCTAACCGGCCTTTCTTTAAAACTAGCAAACGCTAAGTCAAAACCTCAAACTTTTTCTGACAGGTGTCAGGGGTGATGCAAGGACATAGAAAGCTGAATGGGTTCTATGCAAAATGGGGAAGAAAAACAAGACCCATAAATGTCAGATTCCTGGAGATATCTGATATATCCTGGCGCTGCAATCTGTTTGCTGGTGCCGCTGTGTCATCCGATAGAAATACTGTAGGTCGGCTCGAATGAAAGCGACGTCGGTTTGTGTGGGCTCAGAGATTGGAAGCGGAGACAAAGGGACGTGCCTGTGTGTGTGTGTGTGTGTGTGTTTGAGAAAGAGGGAGAGCAGAAAAATAATACAAGACACGCTGTTGTCATCTACTTGCAGAGATGAGAGAACATTTATAACACAGAAGAAAAGAAGTATGTTTTGACTCACACTCCAAAAAAAAATATGCACTGAGGTATCCAAGGCTACAACAGAACCCCTTTTCACACTGACGCCGCACAACACAACAGCTTTAGCTTCCTTTAAGCAATCTATTCTTCAAGGTCATCAGTGTGTGCACAATATCTGGTGGTTCTATTAGCTCCTAAAGCGACGTACCTCCCCATCAGTGAGTGTGTGAAATATTAAGCAGCAATGGAATTGGACAGGGGCTTTAAACTGCTTTGAGCAGATGCTCTGTGTTTTTAAGTGCTGAATAATACATTTTGGTTCAATGTCTCTGTCTCCATTAATGCCCCAGCTAAACGCTGCCGGGATTTCACTTCTGCATTATTATTTCTCATAAACACTACTCACACCCTGACAATCAAGATATGTTAGCACTCATGCTTGCAGTAGCGTGTGTGCACACACACACACACTCGCGCACAAATATGCATACACACACACACACACACGTGAGCATGCATACACACATATGTGCACTCACATCTACAATTTTGGTGATAATGCTCTGTTGCAGAGCCAGTCAGGCGGATACCCTGACGGTCAAAATCACCTGCTGCCCAAAGGAACATTAAACTTAATTTTAAGAGTAATGGATCTCATCAGTCAGTGAACCTAAAGCATTATACTTCGATACGCATGAGCACACGGTCATTAATTCCCTCATAGTGATACTTTGTCACAAGCACTGACCACCTGCAATTACCGGACCCACTATAGAATTTGATATATTTTTAAAGTTTTTCAGTTCAGTTCAATCATACTTAGAGCTATATTTTCTTTCAATAGAATGGCACAGTTTCGGTTGGGTGGTCCAGTGTTACCTGACACACATAACAGACTTTTAACTCATTACTTTTCTTTTGATACAGGACGTAATATGCAATTAGCCAGCTGGCTTTTGCTCACTGGGATAGATAATATAAATGTACTTTATCTTATTGCTTCCTGCCAGTTTTTGTCTTTGTCATTTCACACTAATCCTCATCTTACAAGCTGAGTATTTGTTCTCGTTGGTCACACTGTGCATCACCTTTCAGCTATACCCTCTAAAACCATTTTTGTGTGAACCATTTATCATCTAAGTGGATTGACAGAAGAGGGAACACATCTCCCGAGCCTTGCTGATGTAGCCGCCTTACTGTTATTCAATTACAGCGCAGCTTGCTTCCTGGAGACCACAAAGGCTAACAAGACCTCCATTCCAGGAAGTAGGAAGGAGATGATGTGCAGTTATGTCAAGGTTCACTGAGACGCTAACGCTAAGACAGTAACCTCCCCCCGCGACATCTCTAATCCTTCACCAGCTGGGTCGATCCACGCCTTGCAGATCGATGGACATTGACAGGTTTAATTGATTTCTGTGGGAAAGGGATGCAGGCTCATCCAGCTAAAAGCCCACGGCCACCACACAAACACACACACACACAAACACAAACAGCCACATGCAGATTTGGATGTATATGTCTGCAGCAAGTGGGATACAGACAGAGCATATAGTAGATGAGGAAGCCGGCATGGTGTAAGTGCAGAATAATGTCTGCAAACGTGTCATTGTGACATTTTATCGCCTCTCACGTGGGATGAAAATGTGATTCAGATCTGGACTGAGTGTAAATAGAAGAAAATTTGATCCCCAGATATGGAACCTGCATGTTATTTATACTTAGAAGAATCTAATCACGGTTGACTGTATTTTCCACCTAAGACACAGAAGAAGAAAAGACCACGATCAAACAAATGAATCAAATTTGAAAAAACAACACTTGCAACATAAACATCTGGGTCTGCTCTTCACATATGTGTCTTTTTCATATGACTGTCTGATCCTATCAATACTTGTGTTTCATCCTGCAACAATCTGCAAAAATCAGATCAGGATTTTTGCTAGAAAGCTGTTGGACCGAATCCCGCATGGGAGCATTTATCTGGCCTATAGACTTCTGGTCGTCTTCATCAGTGCACTTAGAACCAAGTGGTGTGTAATTTACATGGGTGGATTGACCTGCTGGGTGCCCTGGAGCAAAAATGAGCTTCTACACACCTATTAACTCCTGTCCATCCCACTCATTTTGTGCAATCTGTGCAGTTTGTAAAAATGTATTAAAATAAAGATGGCATGAAAACTAATGCACACTTGGGAGGGATGCTCTTCAAAACAAGGCCTCAAGATTTATGTCAGCTGATTTCATACTAAAGTGGGGCATATACCCAAACAGATTTTCTATTGAATTAGCTCACACCACTTGACACGCAATAAGCCTGGAGCTTTAGGGAACTCTTTTTGCCTGGTTGGTAATCCAGGCTTGGTGATTTATGGTAAATGGTAAATAGACTGCACTTATACAGTGATTTTCTAAATTAAGGGACAAAGCACTTTACAATTTTCCTCTTATACCCATTTACACACACTAATGGTGGCAGACCTGCCATACAAGGCGCTGGCCTACCCATTGGGAGCAACGTGTACTGCTGTTGACATCTATATTGCATCCCGAGAGGTAGCCAGGTTCCAAACCTCTTAATCACCACCCACATCTCTGTCATCAGTTCATCAACTGAAGGTCCAACAAGTCCTCCAAGTCCTTCTGCACTCCAGAATGACCCATAGCATTTTCTAATCTGGCACAGATATCGTCAAGACAACATCATTTGTCTGTGCTTTCAAAAACTGATACAAATCACTTTTAAAAAGTAATTCTGTTTCATGATATGACAATACTGAGGTTAAGGTCTGGTTAGGTTTAGGCACAAAAACCATTTGGTTAGGTTTAAGTAAAGATCAAGGTTTCGGTTATAATGATCACTTTCTTGAGGTTAGAGAAACGTGGTTTGTGGCTGAAAGTTACAACTTCATGGCTACAATAATAACGATGGGTTTAAGGTTAGGGGACGATCGTAGTTAAGTTTTTTGAAAAGCTGTCCCAACTCGGCATTGGAAATGTGACACTTGTGGTTGGAAACAGGAAACAAACTGCGGTCTCCTGTGGCAAAGTCCACTGTAAGCTTATACCATCCATCCACCCCACCTCCTCCAAATGAGGAAAATAATCAACTTATATAGACGTCATCTGAACTGCGCCACTGTGTCGATTCATAATTACTACAGCCACTAGATGGCATCTGTCGCTAACCTAATTACATATGTTTTTGGGTGAACTATTGTGTCATTTTTCTTAGGAGGACAGTTCTATAGGTCTGGTGTTGCCAACTGACGACTGTTCGCTCCACAAGGAGAAACAGTCAGTCAGGTTAAGCGCTCCAAGCAACCGCTAACGCTTATTCTGTGTCAACTGAAAATGACATTGGCGGATATGTCACTCAGATGAGATACAAATGTTTGATGTGTTGGCAACACAATCTGTCCTCGTCCATCGTTACACATTATTGTCCGACCACCTCACTTGGAAGGTGACAGCTCATGTTACTTTGACTAACATAGCGAAGGATGTCAGTTGTGTGATCCAGCTCTGCAAATCAATGTTCAAAAGATGTAACAGCTCACTGATCAGCACCCAGTCCATGTACAAATGCTTGAATGCACTGGGTGTATGTTAAACTCAGTACATTTAAATGATTTTCTGGCACACTCTGTGCACCCTTTTAGTGCCAGCTCATTTGATTATCCCTTAAAACTTGAGCACATAAATGGCAGGACATGTTTTGATTGCTTGAGAGTCTGCACATTCCCTTAAATACCATTCCAATTTTTTATAGACCAATCAACAGCGTTGCACTGCCTAATTAATCTCCTTGAAGTTTTTTTGATTCATCATTTCATATCTTATTTGATGTCTTTGGTGTTCAATAATATGCAGATTTCTTGTTTTACCTCAGCAAACAGATGGCAGGGAGAGACAAGCTGTATGTTTTTGGACGGCTAACAAAGTATATGGAGAAATGGATTTTAGCTTAAATCAAAATCTGTGTAGTGTAACACGGAAGGGGTCACGTTTATTGTGTTCCTCGGCTGAAGTTCCATCCAAAATAAGGAAATAGACTCACCATGATGAGTTTGGATCTTGATTTAAGTTAAAGCAATTTCTAATTTTGAGTTTATTTCATACTATTGATATGTATCTTATCTTAGCTAATGCATCTATTGATGAAGAAATCATCCTACAAACATGCACTCACTCCCAAATCAAGCTTTCATTTGCATGTTCAGCCACATGTACAAAAAGCTGGGCTACGCAAGTAGAGTGACGGTTACTGTAGAGGAGAAAATTAAACTGATTAAAAAAGCAGTCTGCAGCTGTAGAGGAGCCCCCCCACCATCCAACATGTTAATATTAAACACAGTCTGAATCAAATTAAAAAAATATGTGCTTGAATGCAAAGAAAAGGCTCTTCCATTATACTTGCAATAATTTTTTAATCTGAGTTTAAGTAGGCGCCTGGAAGGAACATTTAATTTGCCTTTTGTAATTGCATTAGGTTTCATACGTTTAAAACTTCAGCTGCATAACTTGTTGATTAAAACACATCATTGCAGTTAATTCTTTATTATGAGGGATTCCTGAATGTTAATAATTTTCTGAATAAAAGGAAGAATGTGCCGCCCTGCCATCCACACATGTACACACATGTACACACAAACCAATTCATCTACTATATCATGTAATGTAAATGAAGTGCAGAAGAAATACCCTTTTCAATCCTGAGTGTTTTTTTTAAATCTAATTAGTATTAATGGATTTGTTATTCAAGTCAACAGGAAATTATCTGTTTGGCATTTACTAAGCCTGCCAGTCACCTGTGACTTTGTGTCACATTAACAACCCACGACTTTTAAACTTAGTCTCAGCATAAATTTGCCTGAATCTCAGGGAGCTGAATCTCAGTGGAAATGTTTTCTGCCACGCAGTTCATATTTCATAGCACACCCGCTAGCATTAATTGCATTCGCATACCCAGATATCCAGATGCAAACTGCTTTTAATACAAATTAGTTCAGACAGCAAGTAATAACTTTTCCCGCTTTCACAACAGTTGCAGCCACACACGTCTTTCATATTCAAGGCTCATGAGAATACACCCACGGCCCATCAGAGCTCATTCCACACATCTTATTGTTTTTTTTCCAAATGTCACTCGTCTCTGTACAGGTTGAGGTTGCATAAAAGATCAACCGCATTTCCCATCTGAAAGATTATCTGTAAAATTAAATTCAAATCTCTATCAATATTCTTAAGATATAAACATCATGGCAGATTGAGCATCTTAAGACAGCACATATTAATAATTGAGCAGCTAGAAAAGGTGCAGACCCATGCTACCTGTCTGTGGTCATTAAGCCATCTAATGTCAAGTGAATTTTAAACGAACTTCTGAAATGTCGCAAAAAAAAGGAAAAAGAAAATGTGAATTAGAGGCATTTCCATCAACTGGTTTGGAGTGAATAAACTAAAGCATAGTTTTGTCAGAAGCTGGCAGTATAGGCTACATTATGCATGGTTGTAATAAACAGAGTAGAAGAAGTAGAGGATGCAAACTGGAAACAAAACTAGTCATCTTTGCCATCTACAAGAGAAAAATGGAGAAGTTCTTCAGGAATTTGGCTTGTCAAATCCTTTGGTGAGCATTTCACTTCATAATTCCTGATAGATTGTGGCATTTTGTGCTTTTTTCCATCTAAAATGTCTGATATTTTTTGCATGAATGACACTGAGGAATAATCTGGTTTCCTCATTGGTCGCTACTGCCAGCCATGTTTTCATGCGTTATGGGAAAATCCAGGAACAGCTGATCAGTCATGTGAGTTAAATGTTCGCTACGTCAGAACTTATTCAGCAAAGGTGTTTCCACCTCCCATTTAGGCCCTTAACTCTTTTGCGAAAAAGGCAAAAACCACCTCAAGTGAGCATAAAAACTTTTTTTTGCGAAATTGAGGAGATTTTTTTATGAATTTTGCCGTTTCCATCAACCTTTTCTAATGCTATACTTCAAAATGCGCATACAAACACGTTGATGGAAACACGGCTATTTTCACCCCCTTTTTTCTCTTGATCTCCATTAACCTCAAACCCCTTGTAGAGGAGCATCAAGCACCACTCTGGCACGGACATGATCTCTCCCTTTCACCCACAGGTTAGACCGTATACTTAATATTCTGTTGGAGTGCGGCTGTGGCCCGGCCTTCCTCACCTGGCTCTTCTTCTGCTCTTCCAAACTACCCATGTCTATTAAGGTCAGTCCACGGAAGTGACCAGTCTGCATGATTGAGATCACTTTCTCATTGCTCGTTTGGCCCAGCTGACTTCAGAGGAAAAACAGAACCGTTGCTATTCTGCCTAATACCCGAAGTGCATGAACTAAAAATTGTAGAAAGGAAAAATAATTGCAGCTCCTCCTGATGACTAATGTGTGATCTAAATATAAACTGGTAGAGAAAAACACCTGGAGTACAATTATATACTTTATGTGCTATTTAACAGTTTCAGGATTTATTTTCATTATGTCTGGCAGTGAGATGAAAAAATGAAAACCTGAATAAATGTGGAGAAACTTAATAAATCCAAGTGCTTCAATATACAGGATACGAGGGATCACTGATTGGTTTGATTAACATGATAGCATGTGTGAATCATATCGCTTTCGCAGTCACCAGATTTCAAACCAGCTTACTACTAATGGGAGATTTTGGAGCGATATGTTAGAGTGCTATCCGTCACCATCATCAAAACACCAAATAAGTTTTATTTGAAGAATGGTTTTAATCCCTCAAGTATAAGACACTTTATGTTTGTTTTTGCTTTAATTTTTAATTTTTTTTTAATTTAATCATTTATATGCAAAAAAAACTTGACTAAAGGTTCACTTATTAGCTTTTTAAGGAGGTTTTTACCTACATCTCACATTCTTCCCCAGTGGATGAACCATGAGAAGTTAGTGAGGATACCTTGACTTTAAAAAAAAACAACAAAAAAAACCTGTTTCCAATATCAAGAATGAATTTTTACAGTCATTTACAAATGTAGTGTATGTATAGTTATGGCATCCTTACATGGATCTTTCTACACCCGGGAAGCCTCGGTTGAAAATTATGTTTTCCTAGAATCATATGTTACATTTAATTATTATTTTAACAGCATTTAAATTACTGTAAATCAATGTGTAGCCAGTCCTAAACAGTTGTTGAAATAAAGTAATTTAACATATAACTTACATGTCTAAAAGAAACTAGGGATGCACTGATTCAGTACACTGGATCGGGTATTAGCCATGATGATATCAATAAGTTCCATGCAGTGAGTTGCAGGATGTGGATTTTAGATTTGGGAAAAAAGAGAACACTTTTAGATTGGTGCTCAATATAGATACCTGAATCAGAACTGACATAGGTAGAGAAAAGTTGGGTCAATGCATCTTTATAAAAACTCTCACTTTTGAACTACTTTTAGCCCAATTTTAACATGCACACTTTCACCTGCAAATTTAACCCCAAACTATGTATGCCTTTATCTAACATAAAAGACCATCAGTGCTTCTGATATATATAGGCAGGTGAAATCATAAGATATTCTGACTGGTACTGTATATTTCATGTTTACAGAGACGTCACCTGTGATTTTCTACTTAGTTTAAGTTGACAACTTAATGCCTCTTTGTGTTTCTTAAATTCGTAAATCCAAACTTGGCTCTGAAAAGCAGCCCGCACAACTATAATATAACAAGTTCATCATTCTTTTTTTTTTTCTGTTAAGTCCTTTTAAGATTCTCCTAGCTCTGTGAAATGTCTTACATGAAAGATTATGACGCAGCAGGCGGTCCGTTTTCCTGATGGCAGGGAGTGTTTAAAGAGGGAGAGGTCACTGGCAGTGCAGCACCAGCCTTTCCTTCTTAATGACGCCTCAAAGTGAGAGCCCATCATTCCCCCTAATTATTGTTGATTGCATTCATTATGTCATGTCCTGATATCTTGGAGGTGCTGTTGGTGGTTTAAGCTAAATGGCAGCTACGGGTTAGCTGTTTCTCAAAGCTAATTGGACGTCAGTTTTGAGAGGCAAACAGAGAAAAAAGAAAGTGTCTCTCATCAGCAGACTGTCCATTGTCAAATGTATTTTTTATGAGCTGGCAGACCCCTGACGGAGCAGACTGAGCCCAGGGTTGTGATGCTTGCGAGATGTCAAGCACCTCATCCTAGAAATCCCCCAAGCTCTGTTTTAATGAAATTAACAAGCCTTTGCTAAAGAGTCTTTTTAAAAAAAAAATCTGCTGCATTGACATCTGACACAGCAGTGAACTACATTTCTTTAATAAAGTTTATAATGAGTAGCGGGAAGTTCATGCAAGCTTAATGGAAATTAAAAAGAGAAACAGAAATCTTCATTTTAGCATCCACTGTACTGGATGAGCATCTCCATTTATTACTCTTAAACTGTCTTGAAATAATAGGAATAAATCAGCCAGTTAATGTATTAGAAGGCACCAAAGGGAAATATTTTGTCTGTGGGTTACATTTCCCCAGAAAAAGGGAAAGAGAAAAGATTAGAAAAGCACTCCGGGAGCAATGCTAAATCTCACAGATCAGCAGTGAAGGGACAGCCAAGCTGGCAACAGCGATATGGAAGCACAATGGTGAATCACTCCCACGCGTCCCACAACAATGCAAGACAGGGCCAGTGACTCAGAAATACTGATTCACCTACATGCCTACTTGTACATATGTGCTCCCACACTTGTGCACACATGCTCATGCACCCACCACCCTCATAAGCATTTTGAATATATAGCCTGCATACATCTTGCTTGATTGAGCTGATGTTTATGGCCGGACTCCAAATCCGGTAAAAAACGAAACAGAAAGAATCACTGTGAGCATTTACTACTGAGGGTAACGGCTACAAATATTAAACATCTGAGCACTCGATTACTCCTTGCTACTGTTCCTAATGGTCCTGTTTAAAAAATATATATGTAACATTAGGTGAGCCAACACTCACACTGCTCACTTTCTTGAGGTGAGGCAGACAAATTCACCCCTATTTTTCCACCCTGGTTTCCCTCATCAGCTTACTTTCCCAATGAAATCTCCTCTCTGTCCCCTTAATGCAGCTTTTTGCTTGTGTCTGCACGTAAAAGAGCTCAGGGCTCTTCTCTGCATTACAGAGATTGAAGAGAGAGTAAGAGCAAAAGAGAGAGAAAGAGAGCGAGAGAGAGGGAAAGAAGTGATCCATTTCTCAACTGCTTCTCTATCTGCAAACCCACACACAAACACTTTTGATGTGCACTTTCCCACTTACTGAGCATGCTGCTGTAAATCGCACGGTAAATGCCTTATAACAGATTTGCATGTTCTACAGTACAGTATGTATGCAGCATGAAAGAACTGGGAAAGCTATGAGAATCAAAAATAGGATAGTATGCAGCAAACAAATACAGAACATCGTCGCAGCTAAGCTATAGCTACATCAAGCTAAACGGTATAGCTTAGTTGCTAATAGTTAGTTTAAAGTCACCCTTTTTCATTGTTCATATGTTCTGTTTTGTAAGATATATGAAATATTGTGAGTGATATGTAAACAGCAGTGTGGTCAAACACAACTTTCTCGCTATTGATGCTACATTTTCTTATTTGCAAGACAAAATATACAAGACAGAATAAGTACAAGTTAAAATCAGACTGTAAGTAGAAATAGCATCATCTTGGCTAATGTCGGGTGTCCTTTAGGAAAAAAATCTTCTAAGTACAGGTGGAACTCATTATTTTCAGTTTAATTCTTAAAAAATGTATTGATATTTGCCTAAAACATTATAAAACAAGGGGAAATTGGTTAGAAAGATCATGCAGTGATTCAGCATTTGTAGTGTAAATATTCTGTAAAAAAAAAAACGGAAATGGAAGCTCTTTGCTGTTTTCCATCTTTTAACTTTCCCCACTTGTTTTGTTAGATGAAACTGTCCTCACCAAGAGAGGACCCCAGTTACTGTAAACTGCGACCAGCGTCCTCTTGCCGCAAGAAATAAAAGTTTTAAAGATCCCCTCATGTTGTAAGACACATATAAAAAATACTCTGCTTAGAATAATATGTGTCAAATATGTTTTTCCTCAAAAAATCACCTCATTAAAAAGCTTTCAATTCCATCTATTCCTTCTCCTTTAATGTAAAATCCAGAATTGATGAATATGAAAATATAGTAAATATAAATATTTCAAAAGTTTAACTACTAGACAACAGATGTCTCCTACTTCACTGAAAAGTCCATTGTCAGTGTATGTACACTGGAGGCCTCAAGTTTCCACATCACACTTGTGTAAGTTGTATACTAGACCACGATCATCCTTCAAACTACTTGTGATGTCACAAATCCTGCTCGTTGGCCCGCCCCTTAAACTCAGATTTTCGGTGAGCACAGAGAAACTTTCTACTTTCAGCAGATAAATGTGAAAACAGCCTTCTAGTATTAAACTCTGCACATACATCATTTTGCATAGTGAAGCTTAAACGTCCAAGTGAAATAACAATAGGCAAAACACATTTTTGAGAGGACGGGGGGATTTTAATGCATCGGAACATAAACTCCAGATAAGCTGAACTAATTCTTAAAAACAAGGTAAATCAAGATTTTGGTAGGAGGTGGTAAAAAACCAAAATTCCTTTTATACAGCTAAACATCAAACAAAACATAATAAGATAATAAGATTAAAAATATCCCATTACCGTGTGCAGAACTACCAAAGAACCTCATAAAGCATTCCTTTTGTTGCAAAATGAACAGTCATAATGGTGCTTGCAAAATACTATGGTGCATAATCAGCCATACTTTAGAGTAAAGTAGCTACTGAAGGTTTTCTACCAGCTCAAAATATGTTCCAACAATCAAACCTGTGAGTTATTCCCTGTTGCAGTAAAATATTGACTGAGTCGACTGCTCCGAGTTCCGCTGTATTCTAAACCTGATGACTCTTCCCACGGGTGGCAATACCTCAGGCTTTTTTCAAACACACATGCACACAAGAACGCAGATGTACTCTTCACACACCCGTACATACAAAACACGCCTGCTTCATTCCAACACACACCCGAGTAAAGAATAAATTGCTGCCAAAATTGAGGAAATCTAAAAAACTGACACACAAACGCAGCACACAAGTTCTAGCATTCTCACAGCATCTCAGTGTGTTATATATACTTTGCTACTGGACTGTGTGATGCTCAGTGAGGGGGCCAATTTGAGGGAGATGGGTACTGACGATGGCACTCGTCGCCACATGGCACCTGTCAGTGCCTGTGCTGACATGTGGGACTGAGGTGCACCTCCTCCCCGACGAACGTTTGGATAGGGAGAGATATATGGCAGGTAGCCTTTAAAAGTCTGCCACTTGGCAACACTGCATCATTAACGGGCCTGCTGAAGGCCCGCACTTGGCCGGCTTCCAGGAAAAGAGAGGGAGAGAGAGTCCAGCAGTGCTCCCTCCTCGCTCCATCTCTTTACCGCCCTCCCTCCCTCCATATATCCTCCTCTATCTTTAGAGTACTATGCAAAGTCAGCACTCTCCAACCATCTACCTTTAACACATCAAATGCATGCCTGCCAGCCTCTTTTTCAAACCGAGTTAAAAAAAAAAAAAAAAGAACAACGAGAGAAGTGAAGAGAAGGTGGCAGAGTGTAACCATTGAGATAGCCACCCGGTGGCCTGATGCTGCTGCTCTCATTTGTCCCCATTCTCTCCGCCCTATTTCTCCAATTGCGCTGAAACAAACCGAAAACTCAAGCTCAATTCCCCATCTTGAGATTAGATCAAGTGTCTTCTCCCTAATAAAACCAAATTCACTGTAAAATACCAATTACTGGTAAAAAAAAAAAAAAAGGACCAATCCCCTTAAAGTGAAAGTTGCATTATTAGAGCAGTAAGTGGTGTCTTTATGAGAATGCAAGCTTAGCAGAACATAATAAGCGAGGCAGCTACATGGACATCAAAGAGGCCTACCTCGAGGAGTTGGCTCAAATCACTTATCATAATTACCATTGCTCCTTTTCTACCCCAGGGCCCTGATTCTCAATAAGAAAAAAAAAAAAAAAAAAAGAAGCGGCTGTGATCTAAAGCCACACCGAAATGCCACATTCACGAGATTGTAGTCAATTAAGGATGATCCATAGCCAAAATGAGGAGTGAAATAAATGAAAAGAAACTTAAAGGTTAGGTGTGTGATGGTGAGCATGATCATCAAGAGGGGAACTCGTCACTGTATGTCTTAATGAGTTTCAGCCAACAGTGAGGTACACATCAGGGGAGAATATAAAGAGTGAGGCAAAGGGGTGTTTGTGGTGGTGGCGGTGGTGGTGGTGGGGGGGTCATCGGATTAACCATGCCCTTTACCCCAACAGATTTATGGCACCTTCAATGAGCACCAGGGGAAAAGATGCGTTTGATGTGTTTTACGAGCCGTGCAGGCCGCCCAGTCACTAACCATTACAGGAATGTTAGAGAGTAATCCATGAAGTCGACACCTCCCATAAATGATTTTCTGACAGCAGCGAGTTGCTCTTCAGCCATCCTTGTGACATGCTAGCAAACCTCATTAATTTCAATATCAGTCTCTCCGTTTTGTGAATAAATGTGGGTATACTTGCGTTTGACCTTCTAGCACACCAGCAACTTTTCATGTATTTTCATCATTTTGTGTCCATATCTTCACAATGCCGATGATGACTAGTATGACAAGGCCTCTAGGGAATGTTTCATTAAGGGCCATCTGTTGGCCACCGGGGAAATTGACAGTTGCAGTGGTCATCTGAAATGTTCATTCTACTTTTTCGTACCTCAAAGCACCCCTTCTACACAGACGACGTTGTAGTTCAGAGCGTGTGTGTTGCTTCTCAAGGGAAGACTTTACTCTTCAGTCATAAAAGAAGCCAACCTCAAAGGCAAGCAATGCATATAAGCTATCAGAAGAAGGAATAACATCAAGCCAATCCAAGACGTCACAAGTTAGATGTTTTTAATACAGAGTGAGGTGGTAACTGCATGTGTGCAAACACGATTTTGTATCTAGGAAAGCACATAGATTGCGTTTCATTATTTCTGAGAATGACTGTTAACAATGCTTGGTCGGCCAGATTGGACATTAAAAAGAAAAACCGTTTTAAATTTTGTGTGTTCCAGTGCCTCCGGCGCAACAGCATGTTGAGCTACTTCACTCTAATTCACTCTTCAAGAAGCGCCGATTTTGTCAAAGCTGTAAAACAATTCAGTTCATCTGTGTTGAGTCCTAAACATGAATCATTACAGCCAAAAATGTGGTAAAGCTTTATGTACACCCTATATTTTCTTTTGGTCATGTTTTTCATGTACTACCTATATTGTCTTGTGGGACCTTCTGGCTGATAGAGAAACCTTAAAGCTGCACTAATAAATATTTCCATATTAACAATGGATGAAATGACTATGTGTAATGTGAAAGTTATCGCTGATAGTGACAAACCCACAGACAGTCATCACCTTCACTCTGCGTTTTAGCATCTTTAAACTCATTGTTTTGATGTTACGGGCAACTTAACTGTTTTGGTTGAGACACATACAATCATAGGAGAACCTCTTGTAGTTGTAGTCTTTTGCTCATTAACATTATAATTCCTCCTTCCTTACCTAGAACCCTTACCACAAGTTTCCACTGAGAACCAATTGTGGATGTTAACATATGGAAAACCACAGTTAGCATGGTTCCAGACCTCTGAATTACCACCCACATGATTGGTTTAGTGGTTTAATACTATAGGTCTGGTGTCGTGCCGATTCATTGCTTTCGCCGGTTCGAGAACCAATCGACCAATCAGAACTTTATAAGCTACATCCATGAAAAGTAGCAGCAAGCGTGAATTACATTTTGGCGACAAGTCATTCACACGTTTTTACTGTATCTTTGTAACTTTTAGATGATTTAGATTTACAGTATAACAATAACTAGCTTACCTAACTTCAAATTGAGTTATGTTTGAGACTTTATATTGCACCATACAATACTTTTCCTCCTGATGTCGTCATGTCAACACACTCAAAAACACAAGATTGTCTTCATGTCGGAATGGACTTAATGGGAAGCTAGTAGCCTAAACAGCACAAAGTTGTTTTTTCACTGATTACGTGCCTCTCCCATACAGTGTCTTTGTAGATCTTTTGTTACATTCACATCCTTTACTCAAACATAAATAAGCAAAGAAACAGCTGAAGAAGCAACACAGCTTTGTCGCCATTGTCTGCCATGATGAGGCAACACAGAGAAAGGAACAGATTGTTAGTGGCTTTATAGCAACGTCTAGATTAAGTTGCTTAACCTCATACAACAGTATATATATATAGCTAAAATAGTGTCTTAACATGAGTGGTAAAGGTTGTAAATACTTAAACATCATGTCCATCAATCTCATCAATGAAACATACACTGGTGTACCTCTCTGGAGTAACCTCATTTCTACAAAAGTAAGTACAATATAGAATCAATCAGTCAATCAGTAGTTCTGTAAGCACACATCTTCTGTTACATGCAGTCTCTTGAAAGATGATACACTGGGATCATCTCATCCTTCAAGAAAATCTAGTTTCTGATCATACTGTTGGTAAAACATGGAAGAAGTGCCAACATGCTGTGGTAAGATACTATGATTCATCAGGCATGCAAGTATAGTGCACTGGAGAAATGGCCTCTCCTCTAAAATGTGTGCAATCAGTCTTTCGCATCACATCTTTCAGTCCCATGTGCGTTGGACAGTACGGTTTCTCATCCGTTTGGCAGTTTACATCCAACTATTCTCCTGAATGACAACTAAGTGTAGCAAGCCATTTTCTACATTAGGTGGTAGAAATTCACAAAAATTAACAACTGGATGATTAAAAAGATTTCCTTCAAAATTTGCTTTTAATCTTAATTTATTTAAGAGACAACAATTATGTCTTTAAAGCCACTATTTCAGTGTAATAAAAACACAAATATTTCACTCAATTGTGAATGCTTGTAGAATATTTTTAAGGAAAAGGTTCCTAAAATGAAAAAGGTTCATAAAAAATTATTAATTTTACAAAAAAAAAGGGCCCAAACAGCATTTTTTTTTTTTTACACAACTATCAATCTTACCCACAATATTTTCAACCATATACAACTAGCTGGAACCCAACTGAAAATCTCACTTGTATTCTGCCAAAGACACAACATCCAACAATGAGAGTGAAAACAAACCCTTATTATGTTTCTCTGGCTATAGGTGTTGAAAGGGTTCTTACATTTTGTGCACCCACCATTGGTGTGAGTGATCTAACAAGGAGGGGTGATGAGGAGCTGAAACAGTGTAACAATCGTCATACCCTGTGCCAATTACTTCACATTGCCATGATGGGGAGAATGACCGAAAGTGCTAGATTCCCCCCCAAAACTTTTTTTTTTTCCCCTTCCTGCTCCTTGTCTGGCTTTGGCTTCCATGCTTGGCTTCTTCCCTGACTGTCCACAAGCATTGATCACAGAGTAAGGAGGTCTTGCTAACAGAGCTTCGACCATGTGTTAAGGCTAACAAGGTGAAAAAATAATAATGAGCAAACCCAAAAAAGAGGTCTCTGGCTCTTCTCTGACCTTACTGCGCTGTTAGTAGTCCCAAAACCCAATTCATCCAATATATTAGTCCAGCTGGAACAGATGAGCTGTAAGTGGAAAGTATGGAATGAGTGTTATCCATGACCCTGCACTGCAAAGGGCAGAAATTAGAGAAAAGCTCTTGAAAAGCTTTTGAGTCTTTTTATCTGTGTACTTATCGACATGAATCATCACAGGCTGAGGGAAGAGGCAGAAATAGCTAATACAAAGATGGCAGGTGAACTGAACAACCATTCTCAGTGCAGCAGCATATGGTGGCCAGTGGCCACAGCTGTCATTTTCTCTTGTATTTGTGACTTGAAACTCACTATGAAGAGCTTTTGGCATGTCAGCAAAAGCTGTCGGAAAAGCAAATAGTCATTATCTCCTTCCCAGGCAACTCTGAGCAGCTTGTTGCCTAGCATGAGACCGTCTGTTGATGATGTAAGCCTATGCACTTCACAAGCACCTTCAAAAACCGATTATTTTGTCACTTGACGTAGCGCTTGATGTCTCCATTTTTTGTAGCCTGAATAAAGTCATATCTGACCAAATCTACAAGGAACAACAAACATGAACAACAAATGATAAAACATATTTTCCTCAAGCAGTAAAATATTTGATTCAGTTTTGTTTGTTCAAATTTCAAATTTCGATCCT
Source organism: Thunnus maccoyii (assembly GCF_910596095.1). Classification (NCBI taxonomy): domain Eukaryota; kingdom Metazoa; phylum Chordata; class Actinopteri; order Scombriformes; family Scombridae; genus Thunnus; species Thunnus maccoyii. Next base: position 14,457,637 of record NC_056554.1, on the reverse strand, counting down.
GACTACTGAATTTTTAATTGGTCACTTTTTGAGGAATGTGCAATGATTATTGCTCCCTCTGGTGGCACAACTCTAACGTACTTTAATTCAAAAGTACATGTTCTACAGTTGAGTAACTCCATTTTATTCATGTGTTTATACCTCTAGTTACAGATTGTTATTTTTCAGATTAACATTTTACTGCACACCATAAACATATAAAATACAATGCTTTTATAAAGATTAAACTGTTGTTTCCAAACTTTTTGGTTTGTTGACCTTTTACAAAAAAGTGTTTTTTGAGTTGGTGCCACTTCAGATGTCTCTGAGTTGTTAGCAGTTCCACTAGAGAGTGATTCCCACTCCACTTCTGAGATGGTTTTATATAATAGTTGTTTGAGGCCCAAAGAGGTAAAATTATCCAATATTTCACAAAAAACAAAGGACTAGAGAAAAAAATACTACAAATTTGTGAAGCAGAACGGTTTTATTCTCCTGTCTTACCCCATTTAGCATCTTTCAAACTTCCAGATTTGTCTTGTGACCCTTAGGAGGGACCCTAACTACTGAAATATATATAAAGTACTTAAAGGGGATGTATCATGCACATTTCCAGGTCTATATTTACTTTATATTTTGTGGCTCTGCTGGAATATCTTGCATGATTAACAGCTCAAAAGACTTCTTATTTATTGTATACTGGCTCTTTATGCTGCCATTTCTACAGCAGCATTTTTACATTCAGTATGTTCACCTCAAGTTTTGGCCCTTTGACCATGTAGACATCCGGCATCATAACAATATAAAAATAACAGACAATCACAAAAAGCATATGTTTCAAGTATTGATACATATATTATTAGTCACAGGGACCATTTTTCTGCAAAATGAGTACCTCTTGCTTTTACTTGTAATAGAGTATTTAAAAAAATGTTGTATTGGTACTTTTACTTTAAGTAAAGGATGTGAGTATTTCTTCCACCACTGGTGTATAAACTGAAAAAAATACTAGCATACTTCACTTCTTGCTCTCCTATTGTACAAATTGTTCAATCTGTTTTGCAGCTTCTTCAAAAGAGGGTCCTTGACTTCATAAAGAGAAGCTCAAGGTTTGAGCTTTCCAACAAAAAGGCAGAACAGACCTGACTGACCACAGAGTGATTTAAACCGGAAAAAACAGGCAGGCAGGCACCTACACCATACTTTTGTTTAGTGTGCAGTATGGGTTAGGAGGGGTTGCATTTTCCATTAATCCATTTACCATACTACACCTCTGCAGCCCATCAAAAAACCTGAACAGGATGCCTTTGCACCAACAACTGCCATCAAGGAAAATTGAACTGATTAGTGACTCTATTTACTCTTAGTTTTAATTACAATAATATCAAGAGGGAGAAATTTTTAGGATGGAAATAAACAAGGGTTGTAAAGGCACAAAATTGCATCATTAAAATGTCATATTCCACAAGGGTGAAACTGGGATCTAATTCATTAAATCAGAAAATTACTCAGATTGAATAGATAGAGAAGGGAGGGGGGAAATAACTTTGAACTAAAGGTCATATATCAACAGACCAAAACTCAAGGGCTTTTTTTTGCAATGATTGGGCCTGTTTGTAATGGATTTATAAAAAAATTGGCTCATGTCTATGGGGTGCGATACATCTCCCCTGGCTGCACTGTCATGTGACATTTGAAGGCCTGAGAGTGACAAATATTTACAAGTTTAATTTAAGACAGCATCATGCCCTCCGTGGCAGGGGAAATTTTGAAAAATAGGTGCTATGCTAGCATGGACACTGGGGATATGACAATCCATGATTAGAAATTGATTTTTTCTTTAACCCCAGGTTCAATTATCGGGGTTTATGTTTGATGGGACCATAATGGTGCCTATCTGCAAATACAGCCCGATGCGGCTCATGTCATTTTGTTTTCTTTTCCATCAGGTTTGATCGAGCTGTAATTGATTCACTAATTGCCTTTAATTATGAAGTAAATGACTTCTTTCTACTATGCAAGTTGGGTTATCTGTTTTTGTGGCTATCAAAGAAGAAGTTAATAAACTGGATGATAGGGTTAATAATCACAATCAGTGCTGTAATTCTAATTAGACCCAAATAAGCATGAAGAAATTGAATTACTTCATGAGCATATAATTGCTTTGTATAACATCTGCAATCTTGATAACAATTATATCACATTATTTGTAGAATAAAACCTAAATCAATCATTCATTTATTACCTTGTATCATCTTAAAAAAAAAAAAATTTGCATTTCTTCCCTTTGCTTTGTTTGTTCTGTGGTGGAGGTAACGCCAGAGCAGCTGCCACTAAGCTGTTTCCAGGCTTAGGGAAATGAATCACAGGACAGACATTTTCCAGCACATTATTTCTAAAAACAAAAGTTCCCAGCTCATCGGGAGCTGAGGAAATGCACGCTGAGATTTCTGCTGCTGTTGTGGTTGTTGTTGAGTTAAACACACCGCTTGCTTTGCCACCCCCAATAAATAAAACATTGAAGTGCTTCAGGAGAAAGGGGGCTGCCTCCCTGCCTGCATCACACTTTCCCTGAATGCACTATGGACGCTGTGTCTCTTCTTTGACACCACACATACACACTGGTTTTTTTTCACCCTTCGGCACCCTCTCACTAGCCCCATCCCACCCCGCATTCACATCCCCCCATATTCACTCTGAAAATATTCATGCTTATTCTGAAACATTCGCTTGTAATCTCCCCAGAGTGTGCATAGCCTTACAGGACACCCAGCACATGTACAGTACAGGACACCCATCACATGTACTGTCATATGAACATGCATTGACATGAATGCCTGCATATATTCATTATTTAACCAGATAAAAGTCTCATTGAGATTAAAATCTCTTTTCCAAAAGAGACCTGGCCAAGAGAGCAGCATAAACATGGTTACAACAATAGACAATACAAGCAGACAAATACAACTGTCAGACACTACTACAAGTGAAAACAATATCTAGTTAACATGCAATACAAGGTCAAGGACAAAAATCCAGTTATGATGCATGAACAGGTGCAATTTTCTAAACGATTTCAGTGAAAATTTAGGGGCAATCACATTTACCAAGTCTACTATTTTCTCAATCCTTTCAAATTGACTTAAATTCCCCTGTCAGCTCTGACAATTTCAGGTCTTCTTCAGTATATTATTCCAGGAAGAAGGGACAGTGTATTATATATAGTATCCAACTTCTTTAGCCACTGGTCAGGTGCATTCATGAAGAGCAGATCACCATAGCTCAATAGATAAGGTAAAAAATAAGGTAAAAAAGTTGCTGAAATCATCCAGATTTGTCCTTGCCTGAGGGGAGAAACAGGATTTATTCCTAAAAAAAGAAACTTAATTTAAGTTCTAGCTTGGAAACAAGGTTTTCAATGTGTGATTTACACACTGACATGAATGCCTGCAAATGCCTGCGCACACAAAGACAAAGCTGAGATTGAAAACAGAGATAATTCTGCTGTATTAATCGCTCGCTTTAATGTTTGAATAATCCCCTCAAACATTTATTGGTTTCCTTCCGGATAATATCATTAATAAATGTTTGAGGTATGAGGGATAAACTAAACTGTAGCTGCGAGGAAAAAACAGGAGAGACTGTTTTACTTCCTAACCCATGGACTGAAACGTGACCGTTCCTAAACACCTAATATGCTGCTCTGTCAGCAGCAGCATGCTCTCAGACTCCTAACCATGTTCCATACAAACACTCGCTGAGTGCACAGTCAAACATCATACATTCATAGATAAGAACCACATGCATAATTGAAACCACACACTGAATGGCATGACATGAGAAAGGAAAAAAAAATATATCAATGCGGCTGTGTCTGGGCACCTCCTTTTACTGCCTCGAAAATAAACAAGAAAATGAACAAAATGGGGGCCCTGAAAAGCCCTATGAAAATTTAATGGATGGATATTATTTAGCTGCACCTGGCTGAATAGGCGTTGTAAGGTTCCAAAGAATTTTCTTTTTTTTTTTTTTTGTTCTCTTGGGTGACGACCACGTAGTAGCATGTGACCTGAATACGAGTGAAGGGTTTCCGCCTCTGTAGGGATTTGTTCAAATACACTACAGTGTAATGGTGATGAGATGTAAGACAGAGAGCAAAAAGTCAACTGCCTGGTGAAATGCAAATGCTGGAAGATAGTTTTGACAGGTTGATATGAGAGCTGATGTTGAGAAAATGACTTTGGCAAAGACTGTGTTTCAGACAAGCTGTTAACTACCAACTACTTCTGCCAATACAGAGGTACCTTAAAGTGCAATGCCACCGATGACCACTAGATGCTGGCTCCAAAAAATCCCTGGCACCAATTGACATCCATTCAAAAAGCGTAAACCTCTCTCTAGAAATACTAGATACTACACCAAAAGTTCCAGGTACTTTGGAACCAGAGGAACTAATCTCAGGGACTAAACTTGGAAGTTAAAGTCCCTGTGGTGCAGTCCTGTTTGCATTTCCACTGCATTTGAGGAACCAGGTAGGTCATGTAAATTAGACCCATGAGGAATTTGACAAAAAGGTGGCCGCATTTATAGACGCAGTATTAACACATGAAGAAACAACAACACAGATTTGTCCTGTTCTTTTTCCTTCTGCATGAGTTGGATGTAATGATTTAATGAAAAGGAGAAATGCAGAGGAGGAAAATGAAACTGAAGCTAAGAGCGTCTGTCTTCACAGTGTAACATCTGTTCATTGCTTGATGGTTTTTTATTTCTGCTTTAGAACGTAACTGCTGTGAAACAATCAGAAAATAACCTTTTATTTCTCTCATTCACTGCTTTGTTCTCTCTGCAGCCGTACCCTCTCCTCGCTCAACCACTGCTGCTCTCTCTCTCTCTCTCTCTCAAGACAACAATGCCTTGCTTTACTTTTAACGTTAACAAATGAAGAGAAATGTCCAAACCTTTTCCTAAACTAGTCCTAAATTGATACAAGAGTACTTCCTTGTTTTGTTAACGAAGCGGCACACAAGTTGAAGCAGCCGTGCTGTGTATGTTTGACCAATCAACTCCGCCCCTAAAGTTCCGGTACTTTTTGAAAGCACTATCCCCCAGCATGGACTTTAGGGGGGGGGGCATGCAATCTCCATGGAACTTAATGTAGACCCTGTAGACCGGGACTCGCACTGAGTCGGACTATTGTTGCAATATTTCAATGTTACTTGATTAGACTACCTGCCCTGTTAGCACAAGTAGCTAACATTAGCCCTAGTGTGCACCAGTAAGCTAGTATTTGATACATTCAAGTAATGGGGCATATTTCCAGAGCATGACAGGAAACAATCTGCACTTCCTTATTTGGAAGGTCCTGGATCAAAACGGAGAAGATGGTGCTGACCATAAGCAGCAACTCTGGCCTTCAAACCGGCTCCAGGGCAAACCAATGTTTGCTACTCCCATCTTTATATACAGTCGATGGTTTCAGAGACCTTTTACAGATACTTATTTCACAAACTTTTAAACACCATTACAATATATACAGAAGGTATTTGAGCGTCAGTGTAAGCTATTCTGTGATCTAAACATTACCTGACAGGTGTCCTCATGTGATGAATTGAAGAAAACTTACAATTCTTTGCAAATGGTAGGCACACAAGCAAAGATCAAACTTTGCATGGCATTACATTTCATGTCACTCTTTGCAATTGCTAATGATTTCATCTGAAGTCATCAGTCACTAAAGATTGGATTCAGCAAGACAGAAAGATGTAAAAATATTCTTTAAACTAAGAAGCGCTTACCCTTGGGTAATTTAAATTCTTAGAATAACTGACTGACACTGAAGAAACCTTTTGCAGCATCAGTTTGCCCCTGATCTGGTCTGACATATTCTCTGTTTGCTCTTTTGCAATATTAATGAAAATGTAATTGCTGTGGTGAAATTACGGTCATAAGCAAACTGTATTCTACAGATTGTATAATCCTCTTTATATTAGCCACTGCTTTCTTTTAGTTCTGCTTCTTACCACAGATTTGTCCCTCCTCAGTGGCAGTAACCACTGAGGACATCCTCCTGCTTACTAACATAGCTGACAGGGTATAATGATGGATTACATTATTAGAGAATATAATGAGAGAATGTTTAACTCTTCACCTATTTCTGCAGTGAAATCAAGTTCACAGTTTAAAAACACTTTTTGTGTGTTTTTGAATGAAGCTTAATTTCACAGACATGTAATTTGCCACTCTTCAAACAATAATAAGTGTTGGGGTTTTATGACCATATGACCAAGTTAGCTTTGCTTGGGTCATTCTCTGGTCTTAAAGCTGCACTAGTCAGTATTATTATATAGCATGAACAATTGGATGGGGAGAAACCATAGACTAAAATATATGGACGTAGTCACTGTGACGTCACCCACTGATTGTGGACTGCCGTTTTGAAGCCACAAGTTGGGAGGCTGTCACCATCATGGATTTGACCATTGCCCTCTTTGATTTTAGGAGCTAGAAGTGACCATATTTGGACTAGCGCTAGCTTTTAGCTTGGTTAGCACCTGTTAGCAGGGTGCATTTACACTCTATGGTTAACTGTGATAATGCTAATGCTAATGCTAAGTTTTGCTAGCAACAAACAGGATGAAAACCATTAAAACAAAATGTACTTTACTGGAAAAACTGAACAGCCGACTCCTTAGAGGGTCTTTTAGTTCAACCAAGCACTTTAGGTGACCAAAATGTCGCAATTAACTTTCATGAACTGAAAATACACTGTGAAATAGTGGCAGCTATGCCTATACTCTATGAATCTGGGTTTAAGCCATGGTTATGTTGCATAATCAAAGTTGTTGCCATGGTAATTTACAAAATGAACCTCACACTGTATTCAAGAAGACTTGAAACTAGTTATTGAGATCATAAACTCATTAGGAAATTGTTTACTGAGGTAATAAATCAAGTGAGAGGTAGGGTCATTTTCTCATAGACTCTCATATAATCACACTTCTTTTTGCAACCAGTGGCTTCACTTTTCAAACCAGGAGCAACCCTCTTGGGAGAAACATGACTCCAGAGGAATGCTTATGTTCATGTCTGCTGGATGCGTGAATAGGCAACTTTTTGCTAATGCGTTCACCATAACAACTGGTTTTAACACTTTATGTCAATGTTGTGTTTACAGAGCATTGTGCTGTCCTCATGTGGCCAAAAAACAAAAAATCAGTAGATGGAGGTTTAAGATTAAATGTACCAATATCAAGTCTGTGTCACTGATGTCAAGTTTCAAATGTAAATGTTCATAAAAAAGCAAGTCAACCTAGAAAAGATCAGAAAAAACCCTAAAATTTTAACCGTCCCCAGCATGTTACAAACATTTTGAGATTTCCGTATCTATTATCTTTTGCAAAACTAGTATTAATGAAACTGTAGAATTGAAAATGATATTCTTTTCATAAGTGATTGATTGACTCTGACCTATTGATAGAACAGCATCTCTGGCCAATGCAGGGATAATAGATGGCCAGATTTACTGCATTTTCCAACAGGAACGAAATAAACCCCTGTCCACTGTGGGTAATGTATGCTGAACACTATGCAGGGTTAGCATTTCTTTAAGTGTAATAGCATCATAAATATCACAGATGAAAATGATTAAATACAATGAGTGAATGGTAGGTTGGTAAGCTAAAAAGTAGAAATGACATAATCCAAGAGAGAAAAATAGTAGCCTGAAAGTGAGTCAGCTCCCTTCTCCTTTTCTTTTTCTCAACTTTTCCTTGGTGAGAATATATTGTGAGGAACAATGGCTAATCCACTGAGAAGATGTCTTGGACTGAGAAAAAAAAGGCTGCTTCAGCAAATAGCAAAGTACAGGAGCAATGACAATTCGCCCACTCCCCCCCCCCCCCTCACACTTTACATACAAATAGCTGTCAAAATAAAATTGCCTATTTTGAATAAGACTGTGCCCGGGACGAAAACAAAAATATATGAAAAGACAAAGCAGCTCACTGGAACAGACAGAGAAAGCATGAAATAAGATATTAATGTGTTCTAAATTGAAAGACATTGTGATATGACTTTGCAAATAAAGTAAACTCATGTCACTTTCATCAGTTTTTTAATATAAATGTTATTATCGGTTTTGAAATTCTTTTCCTGGATGCCCCCCCGTAGAGGAGCATAATTATGTTTTTCGTTCACTGCCAAGTCTTGAACAGAGGTCAATAGAGGGATGACTTTTTGAAAAAGCAAGGTGAGCATGACACAGTTGCTACCATGTTAGTCTGATGGTATAAGTGCTTTTAAGGTAATTTATTACTGTAAACACGTTAAAAAGATGATGCTGGATTATGATCTTATTTGATTGTACTTTTTAAATAATTCTGTATACTATGATATGATATAATTCTGTATGCAAATTCCATATATTACACTACTTGCAACTGTTTTGGGCATGTAGTTTGTTCACATTGCAAAAATGATAAAAATGACGTATATTTTAAAGGGTAGGTTCACATATTTTCAAGTATTCAACAATACACAAAGCTCAGGAGTTATTGGCTACTGAAATCATCAATTCAATCAATTCCTCCTGTCCATACTGGCTATGACATGATCCCTTACTATACTTAAATGTAAGTGATGGGTAACAAAATTCGGTCTTCATTCTGTGTGAAAATGCATTCTACAATTCAGCCAAATCTCATATGAGGCTTCAATAATTTGACAGTGTTTTTAGTATGGAATTCCCTTTTTGTGTTACAGTCCCTCCACTGCAGATCAATAAGTAAACACAGTCTAGAAAACACAAACAGGGAATTTCACACTAATGAGACTGTAACTTTGAAACATTTGATTTGAGTAACTCAGACTGCTGAAGGATTGTATTATGACCACCATCTCTTACATTAGAATAGTGTTAGTATCATCATTTCACTGCCAGTATGGACAAGAGTCACAATTACAGCAATTCAATATACATATCAACATGCAAGTACTGTGTTAAGATGGAATCCTTTAAAATGCCAACATGTTCACTTAAATCACTTGTTTTTGAGTGTAGTTTTGTTGAATAGACATGACCTGAGTCTAAGTTGCAACTGGGGTTGGCTCCAACCTCCCATAACATATGACCTATCCACAGCTGCACTGTCAACATAGTGTACGATGTATTCTTTATGGTATTATTACATAATATGGAGGTCATACACACAGCAGCTTTAAGAAAAATTTGCAGCTGAATCCAGAGTTTGGCATACAGAGAATGAAATCTGAGCTGTGATCACATTAGTCTCCGTCGGTGTAAATCAAAAATCTGATCAGAGCAAAGCTCATGAGGTCAAATTGCACCACAGCCTCTGAGCTGTCACTTAATTTGGTATCTGAGGTGTCATAATCACTGACCATTATTAGCTTCATCACATAATCTAAGATATATGAGGCAAGAATGGCCAAGGCATTATGTTTGTGATATTCATTTTGATTTTAAGCAACAGCCATATAGATAGAATAATCAAGAAAAATGAGATGATTATCCATCAAGGGCATTACACAAGGCAAGAGCCAATTTATCCCTGACGAGAAGGCTCTGAATGGGCTTGATAAATCATCAAGAGAGGGGATATCATTTGGCCTCACAGCGAAAAAACTGTAGCACAAGCATATTTCAAACCATTACGGGCTAAAGTTAGCTCTCGCCCCCTCCCCCTGCCAATCTATCAAAGGGTGTGCAGTCTTTGGTGTGAGCCCAACAGCAGGCTCGACTGTGTGCCTGTGAGGTGCCCTAAAGAACAAATGTTTCATTTTCATTAGTTACGTGGTTGTGCGCGCCTCAGGGCCAGGACAGACTTTCTCACCGTCTGAGTGTAAATCTCTACTGGGAGAATAAGGGATGGAGAAAAGTTTTCATGCACTTTACAGTTTGAACAAGGTTGGATGTGTCACAGGAGAAATACTGAATATCATAAGAGGATATTCATCTCACTTTAAGCATTTTTTCCTGCATAAGAGTATTGCTGAGACGGCTTGGCTTGCTTCTGCAATGATTATCACCCTGCCTGTAAGCTTTGACGTAGTTCGAAATAGGGACTAATGACCAACCATTTGTTTAATGGCCTTGTTTTCGCTCAAAACAGTTTGTTCAAACTTGCTCACATCATTGCCCACAACTATTTTTCATTTATAGACATGAAGAAGGACTAAACAATGGAATTCAAACAAGACTTTGAACCAAGCTAGCACAGCTGTGCTTTGAGCTAGATGCTAGCATTAGCATGCTTACAACAATCTTAGTATGTTAGTATGCTAACATATAGCTCCGCAAAACCTCTTAGGAAGGAGTTGGGGTGGATGGTTGGATGTATAAAGCGTGGAGACTGTGGCATACTGTGTTCCCCATCAACAGTCACTTTGGAAGGCACTGACAAAAGACATATTTCGCCATTTAGGTATAAGGACTTTTGAACATCACAATTCTGTTAAACACTGTAATCCTGTGATAAAGGATGTTTCTTTTCACACTTTTCTGTATTTGCTTTTTGAGACATCATGGTTGTTTGGGGCTGATTTACCAACCAGGCAAAGTGAGCAACTGAAAATTATTGCAAATGTATTTAGGCATATGCACCACTAAAGCATAGTATGTACTGAAATGACAAGTCCCTTGTCTTAAAATGTAGTTTAATAGATATAATGCATACATGGTGTATATTCCTAAATAAATTTATGTTTAATCAAATTACCACTAACTAAATGACACACAGCAAGCCTATGGAAGGTAGTATGCAAGAATAAAGGAATTAGTTGTCTTCTTGGGCTCTTGGGAAAATATAATAAAATTGCCATATGTAGTCTAACATGTGCACTGTACCTGTAGGGTACTGAGGGTCAACAGTGGCCCACAGCTCAACTTCGCCCTGGGACCCCCCAGCGGCCTCCTAGCATCTGGCCCTTTTTTCAGTTTCGTGACAAATTGCAAGACTACACCACTTGTGGAGGAATTAGTATAAGAAAGCATTGAGCAATTAAATTGGAATATTTATGCCTGCCGAGCTGAGACAGTTTCACTCTTTATTCAATTCAAATGTATTTGTATAGCACCATCTCATACAAAAGCAGTTCAAGTGCTTCACATTAAAACAAAAAAATGTGCAAATAAACAGAAACATCCATGCATACACACACATAAAAATACATATACATGCACACATACAAATAAACATACTGTACAAATACAGTGTGTTCATTGAAGAAAATGCTCGAGTGAAAAGGAGGGTCTTTAGTTTGGTTTTGAAAGAACACCGTGTTTGAGCAAGTCTAAGTTCAGCAGGCAAACTGTTCCACTCTTTAGGTGCATAAATACTGAATGCCATCTCACCGGACTTTGAAAGTGCTCTAGGCACACAGAGGAGATTTCCATCTTGTGACCAGAGAGATCTGCTGGGGTTATTAACTGACAGCATGTCTCAGATGTACTGTGGAGCCAAACCTGCAAGTAAACCAGAAGTAAACTTTATAAACCAAAAGGAGGATTTTTGAATTATATTCTGAAAACAGGTAGCCAGTGACGGTTTCAGAGGACTGGAGTTATATGGTCTGATCTCTTTTTGTCCTGGTTAGAACTTGAATGGCTGAGTTCTGGATAAATTGTAATCTGTGGGTTGTTTTGTTTGGACCCATAAACAGAGAATTGCAATAATCCAGCCTGCTCATGACAAATGTATGCATGAGTTTCTCCGAGTCAGATCTCTGGGTTTATTGGAGAAATGTATGTAATTACCAAAAGATCTCTTCATTCCCTCGCCTATTAGCTTATCTACCTTCTTGTGACAGCAATTTCACCTTAGTTGACTTGATAATCCCAAGTCAATCACCCTTGTTCTCTGTTTCTCTTCTCACTCCTCCTCAGTCTTTTATCTGAACCTGTCCGCAGGGCACCTGTTACCACGTGCTCTGGCTTTTGGGGCCAAATTTAGATTAAACAAATGGCAGGAATTTAGACAAATGCACTGATGAGACAAACAACTTTTAAATGCCTGAGGGCTCTGTTTGTTGTTGTTGTTGTTACCGTAGAGTAATTCCCTTCCAAAAAGTAATAACTTTTTCTCAGGGAGGTATATGAAGAAGTGAACTTCTGTTGCTGGATTCTGACATGTCTGGAAGAACAGGGCTTTATGTGTCCCTTTCATTTACACAGAGCTTGTCCTTGCAGGTGTCACTTGATTTGTTGTCCTGCAAATGTGCCATGTGGGCGGCACTCAGACACATACTGGGTGTGAGTGTCAATCTTCCCCTGAGAATTGTTGGAACTTGGAAGAGAGGCTGTTGTGAATTTAAAGTCAGTATAAAGCAATAATAAATACGTGTTCTGAGTTTGTCTCACCACAGAAAAATGTGTAATTAACCACCCAGCCAAATTTGAATGATTAAAAAAGTCGCCATGTATACGAAATTAGGTTTGAAAATCCTGGAAAAATAAGCGGTATTCTCTGATCTGAAACACAGGGGGCGTTGTCCACTGAAGACGCTGAGAGCACAGCCCAACTGAACAGCCTCAGAGTTAACAACGCTCATACCAAACTCCCATATAAAAAAACACAATTTAAAGTAGGATGTTTTGAAAGTGTAAGGCAAGCGACATGGATGATATTTAAAAAATAAAGTAACATTAGGTGCCACTGTTTAATTCAGCACATATTTTGTAGGTAAATATGGACTTATTTCAGTAAAAATGTAACTTAAATGACTAGTTAACAAGTGATTCTTCACCAATCATCGTTATGTTAAGCCGAAGCCCCTGGTGGCTCCACTCATCAACAGATGCTTCAGTAGGGTTTAAAATCACTCCTTGAGCGCTAAAATTTACTGAAAATGGCCCCATTCACCAGTAACAGCAGATTATCCAAAGTGAATCCCAGTTGTCTGTCCGATGAAAGTTTGTAAAACTACCCAGTGTGGAAATAGTAACTGTGAGTATGTGAACTCTAGTGTTTGTATAGTGGGGGGAGGAGTCGTGATAGTAACCCCTCTATGTCATCAAGCCACCATTTCAGGCCCGCCCAAAAAATCCTGAACACAGAAATGGTTAAAAACAGTTTAACGCTCTAACTCTACAATTCATTACTACATAGTTCACAGTCTGTTCACATGTTTTCAGCAATTATTTTCTAACATGTATAATGTGTCTTAAAAGAAATCTTTCATTTTTCTTGACACAGACTTTAATATGCTAAAGGTTCACACAATTCTTTTCACACAAGACATGTAGGCAAGCACAGTTGTTTTAGCTGCTGTTTTGAATAGAATATCCCTTTCGCAACCTTTCTGGTCATTAGTTTTACTGTATTGTAAATCTGAAAGCTTTATACATTTTCAAAGAAAACACAGACAACAGAAGGTAGCATTCACAAAACAAGTAAAAGCATCATGTTGAGAAGCTTATATTTATGTTAGTATTTGTTTTTTTGTTTTTCATTAATTGATGGTTTTGGTCAAGCTGAGCAATCAGAATGGCCTTTGCTGTCAAGGCAAGCCTGTACTCTTTGTCGACAAATTATGGTATAGCGAAACTGTTTACAAGTGTTTTTTTTAACGAGCAAGTGAACCTGAAATGACAGGTGTGAGGAGACAATTTACAAATCCAAATCAGGTGACAGCTCTACAATCATTCCACTCTTGACTCATTTGCAGCTGATCAGAGGGCTCAGGTGGTACCTGAAAATGAAAAACCTCAACCAGCAAAACAAATATATGGTTGTACAATTGTTGCACTCTATAAATTGTTTGATTAATCAGAGAGGCTGCCTGCCACATTGACACACTTTCAATGATTATCGATTGCCTGTAATTGGACTGTCAAAAATGCTCTCCTGTGATATTGGAAATAGATAAAGCCAACACAATGCAGACTCTGAGGAGACAGAGGTTTTACACAGGAGGAATGATCATATACATGTGTATACGTCTGCAAGTTTTCATTGTTTTGTTTAATGCTAAGTAATGTATTACAATAAAAAGTACAAAATGTCCTTCTTAAATGTAGTGAAGTAGAAATATAAAATAGTACTTGAGTACAGTACTAGAGTAAATGATGCTTTTAGATTTAGATTTCTTAACATTTTAGTTCTGGTTGATTTGGCATTACCTGTGGTTTCTGGTGGTAATTATAAGAACATAATTATAAGAACATATATGGGTAACACCACGAACGCTGTTTTCTTTTCACTAGTTTTTCAGCTATGATAAAAACTCAATGCGCTCTTTAGAAATGCATATAAATGACATGTACAGTAATGTGAACATTCGCCAGCTCTTGTCTTCCAAATTCAGTCTAATATTCAATCAATTCATCCAATATTTCTCAGTGTCCACCTCTTTTTTTCTCCTCAAATATTCCACTAAAACCATTAGATTTGAATTCTGTAGATGAAAGTGCATATTTCAGAGCTGGAAAGTGACTTAACAGTAGATAAATTTGTATCTATAATATGATCTATAATATGATTTGACTGGTCAAGCCAGCATGAAACTAGCATGAACAGACTCAGAGCTTTCCTGACAGATCTCATGCATTTGTAAGAGCGCAGTATGTGAATCCTTCCTCGGCTTCTCATGTGGTTATTATGCGCCGGCTCAGATGTTAGGGGTTACAGAGGGAGACTCTTTCACTGAGCTATGAAAATGTGCAAATTTTTAGTTGGAAACAAGTATTATATATATATACAAGAGCAAGATGCTTTTACACACAAGAAATAAATCTGAAACCTCAGCATGAGATGAAATTACAAAAATCCACATTAATTTAGTCCCTCTAAGGCGTACTCATCTAGAATCTTGTTAGATATACAGTACTGAGAATATGACCATTGTTTTCGAGTCTTCAAACACACTTGTGAACAGCAACACATGCTGTGTGTGTGCGCAGCAGTGTAAGAAGCCTCTGAATTGTAGTGGTCATTTTCTCTTTAATAGGATCCAAAGACAACAGCTGTCAATGAGAGTGACCAAAATGATAGATGGCCTGCTCTTCAAGGCCAGCAAGGCCATTTGAACACGGGGACATTCACTTAGTAACCCCCCCTCCAGTTCTCTTGCAGAATTTATATCCTCCATCCTCTCCCATAACAGAAGCCTTCTGTGTCAGTGTCATTTTCACTACAAGTCTATAGCACGAACCGCAAGAGGTGCAAAGCAACTTCTTTCTTGAAAACAAATAAGCAGCACAACACAACAGAACCTCCCTATGGGGAAGCCTTGAAATGGATTATCTGTCTTTAAACACCCACACTCCTTCCTCTATTTCTCTCTTCTCCTCTCGACATCTCCTGTTCTGTGATCCAAATTATAAATCTCAACTGGAGGGTGGAAGATAAAAGTTCCCACAGGAAAACAGCTTTTATGTAAAGAAGAGGGAGCAGTATGCGATTGTAGATGCAATACAGGAAGGCATAGAGCTGACTGTTTAACCACCAAATCACACTATACTGTAGTTTTCCCATACATGTAGCATTTAAGTTTGACACCTCTGATACCCACTGATCATCTGACCATATTGTAACATCATCAACATGTCATGTAAGTCTTTTTTTTTCTGAAACACTTGAACTCCACCACAAGTTATTGTAGATTTTGTGGTGAATACTGACCCACCTTTAAAAAATAAGCATGCTTCTTTTTCTCAGAAAACTCAGGAACCGCAGTGAGTCTACCTATTATTGGCTCCTCTTAATGGTCGGATTTTGGGGAACATTTCTCCACAGGCACAAATTGGCTCCCATGGCAACAAGCATAGACTCACATGAGCCAAAGCCTGGCCTTGTTAACCTCAGTTTGTTCACCTGACAAGGAAACACATTGCTACAGTCATACCATCACGTCTGCACTTATGTTTTAGTCACTACATATAATTATAGTGTGAGAGACCCTTACCCGTTGTTATCCATACACTATAAATATATCTGCGTTAAAGTCAAACTGAAATTTGAATTCTCCATAAAATTATACTGTATATGTTCATTGGAACAGTGTCTAAGCTTTAAGTCTCTGGGTGGATGTTTCCCATGGCAGACTTGACGCTTCACACTGTCAGCTCCTTTAGTGCGCTACTCACTAAAAACATCATACTGCACAGCCCACAAACATTGATACAAGACACCTTTTCCCCTTTTTCAACAAGCCTACAACAACTGTTAGCAATTTAAGCTGTCAGACCCTTTACAACATCCAGCATTGGGGGGGAAACTGTGCTATTACAGTTGTGTATATTTGGAAAATGGAAGCTATTTAGCCTAGCTTGCTAAGTTAGCACTGATTCCCGCTAGATTTTATGTTTGTGCATGCTAAGTCGTTGAAAGCTCACTAATTTTTGTCTCTTATAATGTACAAAAGGGAGGGGGGTTAGTGTAGCTATAGCGTCAGTAAAGACTGCTAGCTAGACCCCTTTTTGTCTTACTGACGCTAGCTAGACCCCTAAGCATGTATATGCACAAAAGTCACGATGTAGACTACACTGCAAAACAATAGATAAAATTGAAATGTCTTCCTTTTGGTAACAACACCAAGAACATACAGTATATACTGATGTATTAGCAAAAATAGACTTTAATTTCAGTTTGATTTTTAAATGATATTAGAGCGTCTTATCTTCAGAAACTAAAATGACTGTAGTTAAAGCATGTTCCTGTTTGTTTATCCAATCCAGTTTTAGCCAACTGCTGTGACTTCTTCCCAGCCTTGATAAGAGGATAATGAGCCTTTCTCCTGGCTTTCACCACGTTTGGAACACTTCATACTATACAGCCTTGGCTAGTGATACCAGTTGGTTTATTTTTTCTCTCATGGTGTCATTGCTCTTGTTTAAAAATATGTTTATGCTTGTTTGTTTCCTTCCTGACCTCTATTAACACTTGGCAACAGGAACACCTTCACTTTTCATAATGCCTGTCTGAAATAGTGACTGGCTAAACAAGCAGCAAGCTGAAATATACGGTCTGGCTTCAACAGCCGGGTCAAACATTTTGCTGACTTCATATCAATCTGTCAGTGCCAAGAGGCAAAAGAGATCCAGACATTATAGGAGTGGTATCAAAAGTCGGTATAGAGCAAGAATGCATCCAAGATTTTCATGCATAAAAGTCCTTTCCTGGCAGACAAGCAGTAATGCACCAGATGACCTAGCTTAATTGGCTTCATTGGACACCAGCACAGATTTTTGTACACGCTCAGACATGAGTGATTTAGCATTTCATTTTTTGATCCAAGAGAGCTGAAAACACATTTAATTACATAGAGCAGGACCACAGGAATGACTCTATATTGGAATGGCTATTTAAATGTCTGCAAAGCAATTAACAGCCAAACACAGATTGAGACTATTTAAGAAATTTCATGATTGATTATTGCTATTGATATTTTAAAATTAAAAAAAAAGAAATGCTTTTCATACATCAGACATAAAAAACATTTGACGATTTGTATGTTGCATATAAAGCATGTATTATATAGGTATTACTTATAACCTTCAACATATTCCATATTGCAACTGCTGCCACTTAGGTTTGGATGTGGGCTCATCCAGTGCCATCCCATTGTGTTTGCTCAGTGCCAGCATAAACCTCTTCTCCTCATGCCTTCATAACTCTGTGGGAGTTGATTAATGAAGCAGATTTCCAGCTATCAAGCTGGCTGCAAACTGTTCAATTATGCATCTTGGAATCTCCTTATATCATGTTTTAGTAGCTTCACTAGCTCTGTGGGACCAATGTGTGTGGGAGGCCTAGCCACAAGCCTCAGTAGCATGAGCTATATTTGTCTAAGAGATGACCTTTGCCATTGTGACAAATTAAAGTAGAGTGATTGGTGGAGTACTGTCAATTTGCTCTTTCATGAGGTCTTTGCTGGGGTTGTCGCAGCGATCCTGACAGGACTCAATTCATATTCCGACTTAATCAAAATGCATGACTGGGGCAGGCAGCAGGCCCATGCTGTAAACAGTAAAGAAGCCGTTTACAACCTGACGCAGACATCTGTCCTCATCAGGCACAGCTGCTCTGAGACTGCCTTATGATTGTTTAGTCGCTTTTGCAGACACTCGTCCCACTTTCATATTTTATATTGGGAGTGCGCAATTTGTTATACAGCAGTCTCTTTAGCTGATATAATTCTTGGTGGATAAAAAGCCTCAGGTGTTGTGCTGGTGGGCTTTGAAAAACAAAACATTTGCACCTCAGCAGGTGAAAGTTAAGATTATTACACTTCGTGTAAACACTAGGAATCATTACAAAGTCATGTTCAGTGCTGCTCAAAAAATATATCTTGCTGAGTCAAACTTTAAACAAACCCTCTATTGTCAATCTAACTTTGCCCTGCTGAGATCTGTTAAGATTAAATCCATTTTAATGAGATTCCATTTATTCCCCCATCAATACAATATCATATGCCATGACCAAACAGTGAAAGTATTACATGTTAAATAGAAATGTATTTGATAACATCAAGCTCAGAAAGTTTGGATATGTATCTACATTTATATGGTGAAGGTATATGGTGTTCACAGCCCTGAGAGAAATTTCTATGCAAATATTAGATGGATTATCATGACCAGCCAGCAATTAAAAGTTTTTAATTATTAGTCTTATGATGGCAGAATATGAATGACAATAGCACTGAATATATTGCTGGATTATCATTTTAAAGGGGACCTATTATGCTTTTCCTTATTTTCAGTCATATATATATATATACACACAATGTTACAATGTCAGATGTTCATATTAAACGTGGCCAAAGTGTCAAATAATGAGGTAAACGTATGTAGAAATAATCCCTGTGAGCAAAGAGGACCAGCCTCAGACTATCTCCGAACGCTCGGTTTCCAACTGTTTTTTCTACTTTTAGCCCGAGCCAATGTCGGCTCGTGATGGATTTCTTTATATGGTCATCTGCTCCACGCACAGCGTTTGAATGCACTGCTTTGCTCCACTAACATTATAGCATTTTTCTATTGTTTTGGGGGTAGTCATGCCGAGCCATGACTCGAGTCGAGCTGGCACGCTGTGAGTGTTTTTCCATTACACAGCAGGGTAAAGTAAAATAAGTTGTTTACCTGTTGGAGGTGTGCTGGTCGTCTGCAGCTTTTCATCAAACATCTCACTGTGGCTGTTTCTGCTTGTACTATTCCTCCTTGTATTATTTCTAACTGATTCACTGAACAAAGCGCTCCAAATATCTCCATTTGTTGTTGTGTCGACTGGTTTTCAGCGCTCCTAATGAAGCTCCGCTAATTTGGTGAGGAACATGTTACATTTCCTGTAAATCTCCACAATAAAAGTCTCCCATTATTTGGCCATTTAAAAGCTTTTAATTTGAAGCCGTAAAGCAGGAAATGTTGGGTTTGCATCAGCAGTAATTTAACACAACTCTGATACGGTTGCCCCTCGGCAGGCTCCCAGAAAGCTGGCCAAAGTAAAACTATAGAGCTAGAAAGGGGCATCATAGCTCTGGCACTGTAGCTAGTGAAAAGACAGTATAACAAACACTTAAAATCACAGGATTTTTTTTTCTGTATCTATAGTATCATTTATCTTGTAATTAAAACAGACATACTGACAAAAACTGCTGGTAACCTTACAGATTTAAAAATCCTGCACTCTGGCATTGCTTATTGAAATCCCATGTTCACTGCTGTGTGTTGTTGGTGAAACAACAGTAACAGTTTCTATCCATGATGACAGCAAACCTAATGGCTTAACAAAGGGTAATTGAGGAGATGAAAAGGCAACACCACACTGAAAACAAATCCATTTGGTTACTTAATCAAATACTTATTCATTAAGTCTTGAAGTGCTGAAGGATTCATTTCACATTTTCCCAGTGAAATCAATCTTAAAGGTGACTGCAATAATGTCTGCATGTCTGTACAATAAAGGCAAAACATACAGCTTTTTAAAAAGAATCTAATCAAAATCAAACTGCAGTGTGTTAGCTGACTAATAAATCTTGTAAAAAGTGGTTGTAATAAGTTTATATATTACACATATGAATATACACACTCAGGTGCTAGTTTATTAGGTACACCTAGCTACAGTGATATGAATACTATGTATACTACAACATGAAGGTTATAAAGGCCAGTTTTAGTTAAAACTGTATAAGAAAGTTGTTTGTTTTTTTCAACTTAGTGAGGGTTTTGGAGGATGGCCTTTCTACCTTAACGGACAAAGCTCTTTACAATTTTTGCCTCTTATTCACCCATGCACACACACATGCACACACTAATGTCGATGGAGCTTCCATGCAAGGTGCTAGCCTGACCATCAGGAGCAAGTTGGGGTTCAGTGTCTTGCTCAAGGACACTTCAACTCTGCAGTTAGTGGAAGATCCACTCTACCTCCTGAGCCATAGCTGCCCCACTTATTATATTGAGAGCTGTTTCATATGTATTATATTCATATTTAGATATTAAGTCTGCCCTCATTGATACAAGTGAGGTGGACAAATTATTAGGTGCAATTTTGTCTAATGAAGTAGAAACTGATTGTAGGTTTAAATACTAGATTACATGACATGTTAAAATATAGAAAAGAGAGAGAGATTTTTTGCAGTGCACAACAATCTCTTTTCTCTCTTGGCGGCAGGTTTTGTGGATGGTGATAATTCCCCAGTGAGCAATGTAACAGGTGGGTGGATGGACAAAACAAAAGATCAAATCAATAGTTTCAGCCACCGCTTAATTGCACAGTGGGAGCCAAAGGTTTTTTATTACGGGCCCTGGTCAAACTTTTAATATACCTCGAGCCTCTAGAGTATGGTGTTCCCGCACACCTGGCTTTGTCTAAGAAACAAAGGCTTTCTCTCAGGTTATTTTATACACCTTGTCTTCCAGTCAGCCCTAGCAACTTGCAGTTTTCAGGAGAATAGTTTACAAACAGCAGAGAATGTAATGAAGTCACAGTATCTGAATTAAGCCGCTTATAAGATTAGAGTATTCAACCCACCTTCTCTGGTGTGGAAATTATTAGAAAACAAAAGGTCTACCAAGTGAGGAGATTTAAACTGAACTGGAGATTTTCCTCCTCACTTCAAACGTAATGCCATTGAAATGTGTGTGCTGCAAATTAGTAATGCAATCTCACTTTTAATCAAATGTGGGACTCAGGGAAAAGGAATGCACCTCCAAAAATACTCCAGGTTGAGTCTTCACCCCTGTAAACACGACAGTTTTGTGTTATGGTTGTATGCGATTTTGAGCCTTGGATAATATGACAAAAACAATCAATAATGAGAATATCATGGTAAGGTGTCGAGGGTGCTTAGTGAGGCAATCCCAATTTCCAAGCGAGGTACAAGAGTGTAATGCGCTCCAAATATGACACAAATGAGCCTAGATCTATGATCAAAGATTATGCTCTGTGAATGCAGCATCATAAGTCTAATACATCTCACACAGCTGTCACGTTGAGGAATTTGAAGCGTGACCCATCAATTTTATTAATCAGGCTTCCGCTGACATATTAATATACTCTCATTAGCTTAAGAAATCAGTCAAAGGGCAAGCTTTGGAGATGAACTTGTGCTTGATAAAGCACGTCTCTGTTTATGTAAACAGCTTGTTCCTTCAGACAGATACATGTATTCAGACTGTTACATGTTGGAAGAATTATATGTAAATAATGCATGAGTGTAAAGCATGAGCAGCAGAACGTGTGATTAACCATGCAGCATCTCAAAAACCTGTGTCCTGGGATTTTGCTTTCTGCAAAATTGCCAGAGTATAACAAGAACAGTTTCACAAATAAAAGTCATCCTGCCAGTTTCAGTCCTGAGGACAACACAACCAAGAGTTTACAGCCATGCTCATGGCTCTGTGAGGCTACACTTAGGGACAGTAGTGCTTTGAGTTAAATGCTAATGTCACCATGCTAACATGCTGGAATGACAGTGTTAAGATGCTGATGTTTAGTAGTTTACTGTAGTTTTCACTACTGTTTACTGTGTTTACCATGTTAAAATTTGCACTTAATAGGCACTAAACATAAAGTACAAAGTATTGGTCAGTTTAAAATTTTGGCCTGGTGATGGTCCTAGAGGAAAAGTTATCACTAAAGTTGTTACAAGTTATTCTGAGGGGGCACATGAATGTTTGTACCCAATTCAGCTGGAATCCAACTGTGTCACTTAACTTAAAACCATGAATATGAACCTCATGGTGGCACTAGAGGAAAAGTAAGGGAATCATGAGCGTCATTTGGATATATCATCAGGCAAACATGACATCTAGTTGATGTTGAGTTATTTCCCTGGGTAAGTGAAATCATTAAGATACACAGCACAGTGGATATTTGTACTAAAATCCATGGCAATCCATCTGATAGTTGTCGAGGCATTTCATTAAAAACAAAAAATGTCAAACGTCCGCAGACATCATTCTACAGGGCCCGTGAATGTCTGTGCGACATTTAATTTCATCAATCCACATGGTCACCACAATTGGATGATTTAAGCATGTAAATAACACCGCCTGGCATGTTGAATCCTGTAAAGGCGAGATTTGACATAAACAGCATAACACCATGGATTTATCCTGCCTGGTTTCAAAGGTACAGGCTGGTGTAATGGTGTGGAGAATTCATCAGCTCCAACATGATGTATAGTTAGCTACTTCTATTCTCTCAGCTAGAGACTCCATCCCAATTTTAAACTCCTGTATTTAACCAATATTTGACTTTTTGAAGCTCTTCCTATTCTAGAAATGCAAATGTTTTGTGAAATTTTACTCCCAAAAAACCAGTGCATTTCAATACCCAATGAGGTAGTTGTTGACTCTCTCAAAGTGATCATCAGTGTACAGTACAGTATACACTATTATAATATATTTTGGGCATTTTGTGAAAAGGGAAAGATATGACTTGCCCCTTTAGCTTTTCAAGCTGAAACAAGCTCACTTGTAAATGCTCTCATCTAGCCCACACACTCTCTCAAGAAAAAGAGCCTTTTTAGTTTAAAAAAAGACTAAAAAGCTATTGTTCCATATCAACTTGATTTGTTTCATGCCAGCCGCTCACTGGGTAATGTTAGATCCAGAGGTCCTTAGTGTCCAGCCTTATCCCCCTTCAGCAAACAGATGTGTGGGAAAGGCACAAACAAGCTCCCAAAGCTTTGCTCGGTCCATAAATAACCTGTTTGTCTTAATCCATCAAGCTTGTGGATGTAGAAACCGGTACCTTTGTAGCATGTGGGGGCTGAGTATTAGCTGGATGTCTGCAGTATCATGATGTATAAGCTTGTTCTTTGAACAGGGTCTGGTCCACTACAGGGCTATTATGCCAGGCTAGTGCCACCAATCCATCACGCTTAAGCACTGTGCAGCCTATTTCACTTGGCAGCGAGCCACCGTCACCCTCTGTTCACCTATTTCCATACTCAAATCTATGGATGTGACTTATTCATAAGGTTGAGCTAAGAAATGGTCAGAAGCTCATAGGGATATCTGGGATTTTTAAGTTGACAGTAGGAGAAGCTCTATCCTGCATTCATATTGGCATACAAGGGTTCACTTGGTCAAAAAATTTCCTATTAAAAGCCCAGTGAACTAGACACATATTTCAGCTAAATATGGCACAGAAAGGCACATCTGGCTCCACACAGCTCCACTATTGCTCGAAGGTGTGTTTTTTGGCCCACTTTGGTTATGTAGACACCAGACAAAAACAGACTACATGCTGCCCTCGTCCCAAAAAGTCCCCTCAGCAGTCATTTTACCACTTTCTAATTATATCCTTTTATCAGGCCACCCTGTGATTGGTTTTAGGTGATAAGCAGGGAGTTAGAATGAAAACACAAGCAATCGTAATGTTGAGAATTAGAGGTGAGGAGGGAAAACTGCTTTTTTGTTATCACACCAGGGAGCAAAATGGGAAGTCGATTTTTAAAATGAATTTGGGGGCACGTTACGTGAGCATTACTAGAAGGTGACAAGGTGTGGCATGGCAATCAGCTACTTGCTCTGTCTTCCAGGAACTTGTATTTTTCTGAATCTTTGCAAATATTTTCACTGCAAAGGTTTTTTTTTTCTCTCTTTTTGGAACTTTGTTGAAACAGAGGTTGTCTACTTTTTTTTTGTAGAACAAAAAAAAAAAAAAAATCCTTGCTGTGAAGTTTGCTCACTTTTCATGGCAATCACCTCGCTGATTATCCCGCTGAAGATCAAGACAACCGCCTTTTCCGAGGGGTGTCTCAGTGTTATAGCAGCCACTCCCGGAGGGGCACATTTATGCATAACTGCTTTTTTTTGTGGAAATTTGGTGGGACTATGTGGGAGGATGTGAGCACAGGTGCAATATTCAAGCGATTCCCTTTCACTTACACATCACTTGGGGTCACATTAGCATTGCTAATAAATGTTGGTTCAAAGTGATGTTGCAAGCCTTTTACGTCTTTTTGTCTTTTAAAAACACAAAATGAAGGCAGAAAGAAATTATCATCCTCTATTTCTAGCATAGTTAATAGACTTTTACATATGTTTATTTCCTGAATGATATATGTGGCAACACTGTCAATTAAATATTTGAACAAAGCAGGAAAACACTAATTATAAAGTATATTGTATGCAGTATAAATCTCTTCATAAACTGCATGGTATGATGGGAGAAGAGCAACAGAACAAGAATAAGAGAGAGAGAGATGGCTCTCTGAGACCTGCTGAAACTCTGGAGCCCTTACATTTGTTTTTAAATCTTCTAAAAAGAATCTCCAGATGCTCGGTCTGAGAACAGAATGAAACTAAAAAACAGCAGACGCTTGTTTTTTTTTTTTTTTTTTCTCTTGCTCTGAAATAGTTGCAAATGGCTTTTTGGTGCCAAGGTACATTGTTAGAATGTTGATGGATGCCAACTGCTTTGTTAAATTGGCTAGGATATGGCTAAGACAAACATCTGAAGCAGTGTCTGTAACAAGCCTGTTTGTATATCAAAGATGCACCATCGAAGTGTAATGAGAACGAAATAGATATTAAAATTTAATCCCTCAACTTGTATTCATACAGGTTTGTTGTTGCATGGCTGGTATCCACTTTGTACTATTTTACCTTGTTATCCAGCACTGAGACTCAAAAACTAGCAGAGTGTGGAGAGGCATGAACACACTGCCTGCAGGTTTTCCTACATAAAATCCACTAAATTAACTTTTTCACATTATATGCTGTCTCACAGGGTGTTCTACAGTGTCTCCTGTATTCTATTGTAGCCCTATTACATTAAAAGTATCTTGTAAATTAAACTACAGCAGCTGATACACAAACCATGAGGTTTCTATTAATCAACTTGAGTTAACTCTGGATTTCTACAGAGTGGTCCGCAGCCTTGGGGACAATCATGACCTAGACTATGTTTTCTCTTATTTTCCATCATTGCTCTCACTTCTGACCCAAATCTTTTGTTTTACAGTGTAAACTCATTCTGTCTTGCTTGCCTGATGCTTTTCCAGTACAGTCTATTAGGGTCAATTGACACTCCAAAAATCAAAACATGCAAAGTGTGTCTTTTTCAAAACTCTGAACACATCAGTTGTTTTTCTAAAATGTAGTAACCTTAAATGGATGTACATTAAAATTATTTTGTCATGTCTGAATTGTGAGGTTCTGAAGCTACTTAGGAATTTGCCTCGGACTGTTTGGACCTTGCACTCGAGTGGTCAAACGCTCAACACAGAATAAAACGTTTTCTGTAAAGTCATATTGTATTCACAAAATGAGTTTTAATGTGTGACAAAAAGGTTTTGTGTGAATGTTTTGCCCACTTTTCTTGCAGTATTTATTGACCATGTGTTGGAGGACTGAGAAGAAAGAATAAGCTGGGAGGTTTTGTCAAACTCTGTTGGAGGAAATTTGTCATCATTTTTAGTTTTATGCCATATCTAAATATTTAAGGACACTAATAAATAACCATTTTTTCATATTATTGTAGCATTTATATTACATGAATGATTATTTTTATGAAATATTACATATCTCTGCCCTGAAGCTTACATCTCAATTATTGTTCGAGACCTCATGTCCTTGCACACAGAATTTTAAGGGGAGTTTATAAAGGAAATTCAAAACATGGATGAAATTACATTTTAACAGAGAGAAAACATTCAATTACATTAAAAAAAGATTGAAGATGTGGCTTCTTTAGGTTAATTAAAAACATATCACAGGCCTAAATTGGCTTGTGGAAATTGCATGACTGATATGTGTAATTAAACTATTGTGCCAATTGTTCTGTTCTGTTAATAGCATAACCTTTTTTTTTCTTTGTCCTCATTTATTCCTGGCTTGTTTGCACTTTTCTGTGCTACCTCATTTTTATGATTATTTTATTATTTTGAATACATTACAATTACATTACAATTGACACCCATCTGCACCTTCATAAAAGGGTTATTTCATTCGGTGTGTTATTATGCCTAACAAAACAATAAAACAGAAGCAAGAGCATAAAAAAACTCCATTACAAGTAAAACTCATGTACTGAAAATGTAATTTAAGTAAAAGTGCATAAGTTTTATTAGAAAAATGCAATTAAAGTATCAAAAGTATTCAGAATAATGCCCCCTGTTAATGTTTAACTACTATAAATGATATTACCGGATTGATATCAATGATGCATTGATGTACTGTAAGTAGCATTTTACTTTTTATATTAAGTTTAGAACAGTTTGGAACTTCTCTAAAGAGAAAACTAATATTTTCATCCAGGCGTGTGCAGAGTTGCAGGTATGGAAATGCGGTAGGCTAAGTAGGGTGCCAAGTGCAGGTGATGTCTCATTTGAATTCACTTTTATAGAGCTTTTAAATTAAAACCAATTAGGTAAAAGTAGCAGTATAAAGTAGTATAAAAATAATAATGCCACAAATAAGATAAAGCCCTATGAATTAACCCAGGCATTTGCACTGTAGTATATGATGGTATAGTGAGAGGTACTGTAAATATAACAACTGTATTATTTATGTGTCATGAGGAAATCTACAAAGTAAAGATGCCCGCCTTGGCCTATTGTAAAATAAATATGTTGCTCTCCTCTAACATAATGGTTGGTGTAAGTAAAGCAGCTCCTACGTGTAACAAAGGCCTTTTGAAATAGTCAGTTGGTCTCAAACAAGTCTGTTCAACATTTAATTGTAGAAGAAATGCACAGTGAATGTTTGGAAAATAACTGAGGGAAAAATAAGGGCTATTACAGCACCATCTAAGAAAAAAAAAAGAAACAAGTATGAATGCCCAAGGACAGGTTATTGTGTCCCTGCTATCTGGTAGATTGATAGCTTTAAAATCTTGAATCTGTTTACCATGCAATCATCATGGGACCTCATTTACACAAACAAATCTGAAAACAGCATCTGAGAATATACTAATGGCTCATGCTTGCAAGGCCCACACAGGTCAAATCGATGGGATGCTTTGGCTTTGAACATTCTTCTAATGTATTGCCAAGGGTTTTCCCATGTCGCCCAATTTACAAGTTAGGAGATTTGTATACGCCGATGAGCCAGAGCTCAAACTTTAGATGTTCTTGCCCTTGCTCATCCTAAAATGTTCCTGTAATAGAACATTAATAGCAAATAAAGCGTTGGAACATATGTTTACATGTGAGACAAATGCCAGCTGGTCTGTCTTGGATATATTATTGACATATCTATTAGAATATTTACTGTATTTACTGTAAAACATGACATGCTTTATTGACAACCAGTCAACAAGTAGAATCCAGGCGGATTTAAACAGAGCTCTGGTGCCTTTAACTGTGTACTTTGCATGTATTTGGCACAACAGAGCTTCCCCCTTTTCACTCTGTATTCCACTATGGTTATCAAGAGCAAAAAATAGGTCAGTCATACAGGGATGAGACCACTCATCTACACCTGTGCACTGTCAGAGTTGATCATGCAGTAGAGTTAATAAAACTTGGACAAGTAGAATTTCAAATTTGTTGACTTTAGCAGCCTTCAGCAGCCCCCGACCCCCACACATGCACACCCAAACCATCACCACCACAGCCTCTGCACAAAGCTGAGAGCAAACACACTTGAAGGAAAGGTGTTGAGAATTTAAAATGTGTGCACACAGTATAGTTAATAGTGCTAACTTATAACCAATATTAAAATGTGTGTTTTAACCCGAGTTGGTGATCTGTATATATATATAAATCTATTTCTTAGACATCAGCATGAACCTTTCCTACACTTGACTGAGCAAACGCATCACTTGCTGAGCTGTCATTGTCTTTGCTTTTGATCTTCAAACTGGAAATATAGAGACGTTCTGAAATTTTCTTTTAAACTATCCATCAAATCACTTAATGAAGAAGTCAAGAGGTGAAACATAGGTCATGCAGTAGCAGTATCATTTGTCATTTTAACACCTAAAGTGGTTTGAATAATTGATAACAAGGTTCCGGTGGTGACTTTTTTTTTTTTTTTTTTTTTTTTTAAATATGGGTTCATTAAAAATACTCTGAAGCTATTTTAGGTGATTTCAGACCAGTAGGAAGCAGAAAGAGTCCAAAACTCACAGCAACACACCATGATATATCATTTATCAGGTTTATGCATCGTATTTTACCAGACAACTGCCTACTTATATAGTTGACAGAAACAGAACAACACAGGAATTAAATTGGACGTCTTTTCTCACCATATGTGAAACAAATTTTCACCGATTATATCCCTGATTTGATCTGTCAGCATTTTACTTTGCTGCTCTTATGGTCAGCCTCTGTAAATTCAGCTGGAACCATATACCAGTGTAATATGGGGGCCTGTGAGAGCCATTGTGACCCCACTACATGGACTGGCAGAGTATGTGAAAGATGGATAGTGCTGCAGACTGGGCTGTTGATTCTCAGTGGGATCAGCAGCATAGTTACCCTTTTGATTTTAGGGAGTTAAAGGTTGTGCCCCAATTTCATACCAAGGTGCAAACATAAAACCAAGCAGGTTTTATTAGTATACTCATATCATTCAGGGTGCATACATTAAAAAAGCTGATTTTTGAATGTGCTGTTAATGGATGCTATTGTCCAACAATGCTTTGCGTGGGAGGAGCTCCTCATAGCTGCAAAATTAAATTAAAACAAATTGTGAATGTTGATAAAATTGCTCTTGGAAAAAAGGCATTTAAATCCTTGGGAAAACATTCTGATGTCTATTTGTGAAGTTTAATTGGCAGTGACATTCCAAAGTTTCATTTGATTGACTAGCTTTGCCGCACATTTTGTATAATTTCTTAGTAATACAGTACAGTTAAATATATTGCATTTTTGTATACTGACTGCAAAAACAATGTACTGAAACAATTACTGTATAATATGTACAGGATATAAATACAGTATTTAGCATGGTTTTGGGACATTGAAACTCAGAGGACCTTTCAGGTTCATAGAAAAGTCAATTTGCAGGATTGTTTTTAATTAAATTTTGATTTCCTTACCCAATTAACTGAAATATGGCAGTGAGTGGTAAACCCAAAATATCTTCAACATAACCCCTCAAAAACCTGTTGGTTATATCAAAGATGCTACATCTTTGTCACCATCTATGGCTTGGAAGAAATAGAATCAGAACAGGGTAGTTAGCAACAATAGCCACTGTGGCTGAACAAAGAAAAGAGCACCATCTACAGCACTCTAACCTAATCAGCAGTAATTTCCTGGAAAATGAAACTGATTAATCCTTTAGAGGAAGGCAAGAGTGTTAGAAATGAGGCCATGAAGATAAGGAAAGAGAGAGAGAGAGAGGGATGTACAGTAGGTGCTCTTTTTCTCTTGAACTGACCCTGTAGGTTTTACTATTGTTTATTAGCCACTGAATATATGTAGAATCATATTTAGCCAGTACTGACATTGAGTTATCTAACTTTTAAAGAAAACTGTTTAGTACTGTATTATAAAATGTCAGGTTTTCTTTTTACTCCTGATTTGAATACTTTGCAAACTTCCCTAATTAGCTTGGTTTTATGATTTAGAAGACTAAAAGTTTTGATGTTTAGTGCTTTCGTATTGCTACTGGTTTATTATTTGTGCAGAGCAACTGAATACACTGTATTAGCTTACATTGATTCATAAAATCTTTGTTCTATTTACAGAGGCAGTACTATCTCTGTAGACACTGTTGTTGGTTATTTCTTATTTGTAATGTCTTTAGTAGTCTCAGTAGAACAGTACATTCTCTTTTGTTTAGGAGTTTGGGAGCTGCTGTCAGTTGAGTGATATTACAAGACACTGTTGATAGCTGTTTAATGCCGTGCTGAACACTAAAAGTGTTGCTAATATAATAAAAAAGCATGACTGACAGATTATCACAATTATAATTAGTATAATTAAGCATGCAGTTCTGATTGTTAGAATGCATGACTTTGAACAGTCGATTATTTCGAAGTTGCTCCTACAAACATATGCAGCAATTGTAAAAAAAAAAACAGCTTTCTTAAAGCTTAGTTTTAAGTAACATCAAACATAAAATAAATGTATCTGTAGTTAGTAAGTGGTTTTGACCACTTCTGCCATCAATGCTGCCCACCCACAGTTCTTCCTGCAAGAGCAAAATTTGCTCAGTGATGAAATATTCATAGAAATGTTAAGGATTCATCTTATGAAGTAATTTTCTATACTTCATTTCAAGTGTGTCTTGAATTTCTAGATGCTTTGAAGTGAAGTGCTTTTCCTATTTGTATGTGTTGAGGGAGTGACGGAGCGCACACATGCACACATGGTACTTGGGGGTCTCTCAACAGCTCCATTCGCTCCTCGGTGTCACTCATTTCCCGTGCTCTGTGAGTTTTCGCTTCCCTTGTGGACCCTTGAGGATCCAAAAAACCTGTGGTTTATGTACACTTCATATCTCGGCTACAATCGTCTGAGGGGGACCTGGACTGTTATCCCAGCAGAGAACAACACATCATTTTCTCCTGTCAAGCCTTCTGTTAGGCCTCATCACAAAGAGCAAGCACTCAGGATCCATGATATTATTAGTCTCCCAGGGAAGGTTGTTCATTCAATTTTCCCCCCCAACATTACACTGTAGCAAGGTCCTACAGTGTGGAGCGAAAAAAGTGAGCATTAGGAGATAGTGCAGAAGCACAGCTTGTGTTAATCTCGTCTCTGTGTTGAGATATATCTTGAAAACAAGGCGATCCAATATCCATCTTTACAGACAATCTGTATAAAATGTATGGAATGTTTTCTCCAACACCCGCTCTCTACAGAGTCTCATATCTGGCAATTTTATAGTTTTGGTTATGGGATAATGCGTTTTCAGTGCGGGGCTGAAACCACAGTATGATCAATAAAAGCCCTCAAGTCTTACATACACTGCCATACAATGCAGTGACAAGGTCAGGGACATACTCCAGGCTGATCTACTTGATACAAATATTTGCACCTCAATAGACTCAAGAAATGTTGCTTGCAAAAAACTTCAGTAAGTCGAATGGACTTTTTTTTCCCCTCCAACATACTGTAGTCCAGGTCCAATCTGAGGCATCTGGAACATTCAGAAAAAAAGGTGCCTCTGCTGTATTTTCAACAGGGCTGCACAGTTCAATCCCACTCTCACTCTCAAAGCCCGAGGCTTAATCCCCTCACCAGTGAAGGCGTTTGTTTGAGGATCGCCCTCACCACTGGCGCCTGCCTCTCCGTCCTTGCCATGCCCTTCAAAGGCGTACTGGCAGATCTTCACTCAGGATTCCTCTTTAAAAAGCCTTCTCTCTCAAGCCTACATTCTCCCTCATCCCACCTTCTAATTTATTTCTCTTCAACACTTGGAATGTGGTTTTGTTTTGTTGACAGTCAGTGAGTGGTATCCCATGAAACACCTGTTAAATGTTGATTTTGTCTAATATTCCACTGAGGAGACTGAGGCCTAAATGTCAGCAGTCAGCACAGAAAAACAACAACAACTGGGTTTGTCTTCTTTATTAATAAAAAGTGGAAACGTAGCTCAGACCATTTTCAGACAAGCAGAACCATTGCCATTAAATTCCTATTTTACATTAAGGACAGCGGTAAATAGGTTTGCCTTGATGAACTTGTGGCCTTTACAACAAACTAAACACTATTATTAAAGGCCACTTTCCAATAAGGAATAAAGGTACACTGCTAAACAGTGAAGAGTTATCCATTAGAGGCAAAACCAAAGTAAATTATATTGACCTTTATCTTTTTTAGGTGCCACAGAGGAGATGAGGGGAATGGAAAATCTTTAATAAATTTGCATTTATGTATTTATGATTTCTCTTCACACAGAGTAACCCATTCAACCCAATTGAAATGATAGCACATACTTATGTTTTGTGTATAATAGCGGTAGTCAGGTCTGGCTGGTATGTTTTATTCCTGTTTCCTTGGTCACAAGGCGCCCTTTCTTGTTTCATGGGCATCATCAATGACCTCATTACCAGTGCTTGGACAAGTGTGGGCAGTTATAAATCTCATCTGAGCTGTCGGCCAATCCCAACTGGCGGATATGATTGTTATCCTTTGAGAAATTTCCCTGATGCCTAACGAGGCATTTAAGTTGCTGCGATCGCCTTCGAAATAAAAAGTAGGGCTCAGAAAGAGGAATAATGTCCTCGTTCAGATTTGACACACTTGAAGGAAAACGCTGACCATTTTGAAGTCATAAAAGTCGGAAGTGGGTGAGGGAGACACAGTCTTACAAATGATTTTCACTCCTATTCAGCAGTTTCAGACCAATCGGGTATTAGACTGGGGAATTTTCTATTAGATTTAAGCCGAGCTACTCACTAGCCTGCCGAGAGAAATCCCCCAACGGTCTGTAGAATCAAGGAAAATAATCTCAATCCTTGCATCATTTTTCATCACTTTCCACTGAGCAGACATCAGTACTATTTTTTCAAGCGATGCCTATGAAATAATAAACAATCCAAATGTAGATTACACTATCAACATGTAGATCTTTCCTCTTGACTCATTATGAGTCAGAGATACAATTCATAAACTGTAAACACAGCATTTTGGGTACTTTTTGCTTTCTGTACTTGGTTGACCACTTTCTCAAGGTTTTTATAATAAGCAGTACAGGCAAAGAAAACATGTTGTGTGTGTGTGTGTGTGTGTTGACAGCCCAGATAATATGAGTTTCTAATTCTTGAAAATCTGGGCTGACTCACATAGGGGATAGAGCAGGAGAGGAAGGAGGAGAGCTGCCAGTGATTGATCGCTGAGCTGTCGAGTGGAGCTGCGAGAGGGGGATTGGGAGAGCTTGGATTTGAGAATATGCCAATAACTCATTTCCAAAGAAATAAACATCAGTTGCATTTACAGCAAATCAGAGTTGTACCAGAAAGGAAAACATGTTCATTTTTTATCTACAAATGCCTCACAACTCCTACATTGCACAAGGCAATCAAGTCGTAAAATCACTATCTCTGGCTTCATGAAGGCAGATGTATTAAAGTGGAGCACAAACATAAAACGTGGGTGGCAATTTGATTGTTCTTCCTCTGTTGTTTGGTGAAAATGACTCCTGTATAACATGTTACACATTAAATATTAATAACAAGGTGCAATTACATGAGTGATGTTGACTTGACAGCTTCAAAATATGACAATAAGGCCTGTGGGGTTGTAATATTTATTCATACTGAAGCAGGAAGCAATCTTCTGCTGGAGGTATCAATTATTTTTCACACCTGAGGGCTTTTTGTACGATCCCATAAATACTTGGACCACTCCCCCCAGGACAATAAGCTACAGATAAGCCTAACATGGTACTAGTAGATAAAGTGAAAAGAAATTTAAGTGACTCACTCCAAAATCTCTGCTGAAAAATCTCAAACGTAGAAATCTATGTAATTATGCAAAATGTTAGTGTTTTGTATACCGTAGTTTATACTTAACAATTTGTAATTTTAGTGATATCTCATAAGTGTTGTAATGCAAATACCTTGGTCAAAGTTTTACATTTTAAGAAATAGTTTGACAATTTGGGAAAAACGTTTATATAAATTTGCTTTCTTGCCAAGAATTTAATGAGAAGATTGATACATGTCTGTATGATAAATATGAAGCTACAGCCAGAAGCTAGTTAGCTTATCTTAGCATAAAGACTGGAAATGGGGGCTAACTTGACTCTGTTCAGAGGTAACAAAAGCTGCCTACTAGCACCTCTAAATCTCACTAAATTCACTAAATAAGTTCTGGGGGCAGTCTGTGCACACTGTGCTAAGAAATAGTCTGGTACGTAACCCTCCAAGAAAACTGCAACTAGTAGCTTTTAAACTTGGGTTTTTGTAAAGCTAGCTGTTTCCCCCTGTTCAGTCTTTGTGCTTAGCTAAGCTAACCGACTTCTGGCTGTAGCACCTTGCAGACACAAGAGTGGTATATAAAAAAAAGAAGAAAAAAAAAGAAGAGAAAGCAACTAAGTCTGTTTCCCAAAATATCAACTATTCCTCTAGTATATGTTGTGGGTTGGTGTGGAGTTGACATATCCCAAAACTCTGAGCATTTTACTGTAAGAGTATCAGATACAAAGCTTCAGAAGTGGCTTCCTGCATTTTCTTATTCTTCTTATTTTATTTTTTCCCATATTTCCCTCTTTCTCTTTCGGGTGATCCCACTGACTTTTGGGTTGTTTGTCTTGCAGCAATCTGAGAATCAGAGCTAGTGCTCAGTGAAGCAGCTCAGTGTCTGCCCAGTATCAGAGGCAACCATGTCGCTCTGAGAAACCTTTTCTCACGCAACAACAGTTTTTTTTTTATGCTTGGGTAGAGTCTTGACACTGTACTGTAAAATAGGATAATGCAATCATACAGGTAGTGAGGAATGTTTTGCTATCTGCTAACCTTTACTGTGCCATCAAATTGTTTTTGACAGTAAACAAGAAAAGTTCTAATTGCCGTATGAACGAACTGACTTTAAACTCAGGCAATTCTTTTACTTTAAATGAAAATTGAGGTTGGTGGAAGGGTTTAGTTTCTCTCAAGCTCATCCTTTGAAGTCAGTATATGGCAATGTCTGTGAGACAGATATTTATTAGAAGTGAAAAAGGACAACCATCTTTAGTACATTCAGTAGCCTAACATCAGTGTTCAATCATAGGCAGAGCACACAGCAGCCTGCTAAAGTCTCCTTCCTCTAGATCCCATAGCGCCCTGGAGCACCCGTTCTATATTTCATTATCGTACCCATCATTTTGAAATCATTTCCAGTGTATCAAAAAGGGAAAATCAAGTCATGAGCTTTGTATTATAGATACTTTAAATTGTCATCGATGAACCGGAGCCAGAAATAGGCATCATAACGTTGAGATCTGTGATTTTTTCATGGGTTTCC
Source organism: Thunnus maccoyii (assembly GCF_910596095.1). Taxonomy (NCBI): domain Eukaryota; kingdom Metazoa; phylum Chordata; class Actinopteri; order Scombriformes; family Scombridae; genus Thunnus; species Thunnus maccoyii. The sequence goes on along the minus strand of NC_056554.1, from coordinate 14,422,333 downwards.
ACCTGGTTTCTGCTTGTAGATCTACAAAATGGCTTTGCCGACTAAGCGTCCCCGTCTTTATAATGTTATGGAAGCCATAAGATTGTGTTGTGAGAGATACCCTGACCCCCCGTTCATCGTGGAAAGCAAAGTTTTTTGCCTGAAATCACATAATCACCGTCAGTGAACAGCAGGACCTACCTGGCTCTCGCTGCCGGAGACAGATGCTGTTTTTCGGGAAGCAGTATGCGGAAGAGTCAGTAGGGACGACTGACTGGGTGGCAGCAACTTTTCTCTGTATAAATTCGGCGATTTTTTTCCATATAGGTTTGACGACTATTGGTGTCTGTTCTTATAACATTGCTGTGTAGGCTGAAGTGTGGGACATTTTCTCTTGGACTGTGAATGCCAAACATTATCCAGCGAAGGATCTGTTTTGTTGTTAGACTCTGAATGTTGACTCACACGTGTTTCTCATTGAATGTTTTCTTTGTTTGGCATCATTACATTTATTCATTTCATATTATGTATACCTAAGTAAAAATAAATAGGATGTTACCAAAGGCTATTACTTGCTGACTTTTAGATTTGCTTTTTGTAATTGTGTGTACAGTTTGTTGTGATTTTTGCAGTTATGATAATAAAGTTTCTTCCAAAGAAAACAAAAATTCAGTGTGTGTGTGTGTGAGAGAGAGAGAGGAAGATAGGACAAACTGTGAAATCATATTATCATGTTTCATACTGTAAAAACTGATCAGTCCTTCATCACATAAATGTCATCTTGAGGGGAGGTGGAGTTACAAGAGAGTGCAGGTGATAATTACTTCATTTTTCTGCTAAACATGCGACATATTTGTACCAAATGAAAAAGGAAGTTTTTTTTTTTTTTTTAAATGAAAACAACTTTTAATTGTCAATTTCTTTCTGTTTTCGAGATAGAGCTGAATGTTTGGATTGAGTAGGAAAATGCTCATTTAAATGAGAGTTCTCAGCAAACTGCAGCAACATTATATAATTCTACCGGGTTCTAGAGGGTTAACTTACAAAAATGAACACATATCTTGACCTGTACCTTAGCTTATGGAATGAATGCCCAAACAAACATTAACTGGGTAAAAGTGCACCGCTGCTCAGCTACAGCACATTAAACAGTATGTAAACGTACCTGTAAATGTCACGTCAGTCTAGTTAGATGCTGGTGTGGTTCTTACTAACTGGTACTCAGTACCACTGCTAACAACACCCAGTCTGCCCGTGACCTGTAGGCTACAGCACAAGTTTGTTTACTTCGTCTCTCATTCGCTACGGTATAACGCCACCACTCAGCCTGCCAACTGTTGTCAATCAGACACCAACATGCCCCGCAGCCAGCTGAGACGAAAACAAGCATTTCTGAGAGAAGACCTTTTTTTTTTTACTCCCTTTAATATTAAGAAGAATATTAATGATAAAACTTCTTGTTCTTGATAAATCTTCAGATCGAAAGCCCACTCCTGACCTCGTACACAGCAGCTGACAGAACAAACAGTGAAATGTATACAATTGTGGCCTTCTAGCAACATTAATATACAGTCATTTATATTTCTGTTTCTTATATCTATTTGTATTTCTACATATACACATCTATCATTATTAAAAGCCAATATAGGGCAATATTTATTATCACAGGGATTGTGTGTTACAGTGGTGGTACAGGACTGAAACCTGGCAATAAGAAAAAGACAAACAAATTCTGTTTATCACTTTCTAGAAGATCATATTACAGCAAGCAAATAACGCTGATAATATTTATTACTACGTCCTGGAAAGGTGCGTCATGTTTACAGTAACTGTATATGAAACATCCGCGGCACTGAGATCATGTTTGACGTTAGTGAAAGACTTCCAGAGAGCAGGAAGATGTGCATGTGCCAACAAAAGTACAGAGTGAGAAACATAAAGAAAACACAGATATGTATTACAGTATGATAATTCTCTTTCACAACATTTTATATTCAGTATGACACACACTGGCTAGGATAATACAATAATACTGACAGAGGGTCAGTTTACATTCAATAAATTCTGAACTTCCTCATCTGGAGTGAATGGTATCAGAGCGGAAATATATTGCATTTGACTTGAAAGAGGAAAGTTCTGAGCCTTAATTCCTCAGAGGAAATGAACATCTGTATTTTTATCCATTTCATTTCTCTTTAAAGGCTCTTTCCATTCCCTCTGGAGGAAGAACAAAACTTGTCCAATATGATTTGTTGATGTGTTCCTTCATTTATTCCTTTAAACCTTCACAGTTTATATATATATTCAAGCCTTCAGACTGGGTTATCTGAATTGACAACATGGTGAGGATTTCCAAAGATAAAGACCATTCAAAGTCTGTAAAAGCACAAAGCAATGCAGCTTGCTGAGTGTTGCCATTTATGCCTTTACCAGATGATTAGTCAGGTAATTTCTTGGCTTTGATTATGCCTGGAGTTCAACAGAGGCCATACTGAGAGTACGAGGTGATAGAAATGTCAGTATCACTGACAAATGAAGGGCATAGATACAGTATATTTGATTCAGACCAGTTTACTCAGATGGCTTTGTTACTGTATCTCCTTCACTCCCACACAACATCGCTGCATAAACCCGATAGTCCTCTGAGTCAGAGTTGATGTAAACAACAAGAGAGCTTCATGTCCAGCCAGAGCCTAGCAGGAGAATGGATATCAACCCAGCGACATGTGATTTGCATAGACAGCACAGAGGGATTAGGGTATGATCTGTAGCGTCTCAGAAAAGGCAAAGCAAAAAATGTGCCGCTGTAATTCATGAGCAACCCAAGCCCTCAGATTTGTTTTCATGTGATTCCAACCAGCAAATCCCGATCAGACAGTTATCCTGATAGGAGAAAAACATGCCGGCTTCACATTTAAATATCTGTGGTCCCAACTTTTATCAATGACAGACAGACAACGGCACGTCAGGCAAGCATCATTTGGTATTATGTTCTCCTTCGCTCCATATCTGTGAAGGCTGTGTTGCAAAACAAACAATAGGTCTCTCAATTTCTTTTTTTTTTTTTTTTTTGGCCTGGTTTTTTATTTTTTTAATTTCATATGGTTGCCCTCTGACAGGCCTGCGGGTAAGTCATTTTTTTTAGGTGGAAGACATAGTATCTATCTGACTGAGTGTATTTTTAGAGGTACAGGCAAGGCTGACATTCTACCTGCTCCTGCTGCGCTAGCTGAAGGGGAATCCCCAGTGGCACCTTGTCGAGCGGCCATGTCAATTGTTTGTTTGCATACGGAATAGCTCCGGGCACTATGTTGTCTAGCTCGTAGAATAAGCACCTCATCACTACCCATGGACCAACAGGAAATCTGTATGCCAACCAGGGAAATTCAATGGGATCGACAATCATGTAACTGTCATTAAAGGTAAAGAAAAACATCTGCAGTATGATGGAAATGATGTGGCAGAGAAAGGCTGAAATTAGAAGACATGGAAAGAGTGCAATTTCCTTACAACAGTATAATAACACATAGCACATTTTCAGGTGAAATACTGGAGAGAGCGAACAGTTCTTTTTATAAAGAGTATAATGTCAGCCAAGTAATGAAGCTCTTGTGCCACAATACACCAGAGAAAAGTTCCTGCTTCGCTTACTTAGCAATATTATTGCCCTTGATCTCAACTGGAAAAAAAAGTGGTTACAAAGATGAAAAGCAACTTGTCTTAGAGCTTTTACTTTATTGTTGCTGCTGATAAGGTCAAAGATTGCAAAACCTCAACATGAAAGTAATTTCTATCCTTTAATATGATAATAAACTATTTTCAATTAGTGTTTACCCTGAAGCTTAAAAGCTAAAACTTTCTAAAAGGGTTGATAAGTGTGAGTTGCAAAGTGAATGTTAGCTTGGAAAGTTAGCAATGAGGACTTATTAGTAATTGTGAGTCATCAAATCAATCGCAATGTCTCACCTTTTGGTTTGAAATGAATGGGCTATTTTAAAATCAGTGACAGCATGAAGACAAATGTAAAAACACACTTTCCACAATAACCTTTTCTCATGCTTTGGTTTGAATTAAACTCTTTGTGAATTTCATTAAAACTTTAATGACCCTATTCCATGTCAGGCCAAGTAAGAAAAATATGTCCAACTGTCTGTACAACTACTCCAAATTGATGCTTTTCTGGTAACTATCTTCTCAGTGAACACAACAAGCACTCTTACATAGTAAAAGTGTGTTCAACATTGCCTTATTTGCTTTAGGTTACAGATAGTGACCCCCATTTTCTTATTTGCATTTGTAGTAAATTGAATCTCTTGGGTAGACTGACTGCATCTAGGCCACTCGTAGTGACTTTGAGGAACCGCAGAGTGCATTTGATTGATTCCCTCATGACAAGAGAAATCGTTCTGCCATGACAATGCTAGCAAAACGAGGCCTTAGCATGTTAACTAAATATACAAATAAACAAGCTACTGTATCCTTACGCTTGTGAACAACCTATAAAATTCTTGGGCGTAAAAGTACATGCTAAGACCCAGATAAAAATGTGAACTCCCATAAATTGTGCCATATCTCTATGATACATGACAACCTGTACTCTCTTTTTTAGATGTGTGTTGTAAATATACTCTGTGTATGCTGTAAGTAAATCAATTTACATTTGTTGCACAGCTCTTGCATTTTTTGCACAGCTCCAGGGAAAGTGCTATACGGTTGGTCCACTGGGCTGCCAGCTACCTTTTTCCCTCGGGATAAATCCAAGTGCATCTTGTCTCAAAACGCTACTTAGATAGGCCCTGTGGGACCTGAGCCACTGAGGGGCCCTGTCTGCAGGAGGAAACACCCGCTTCTCTTTTTGCTTGGCTGCATTTGAGAAGGAAGAAAAATGACAACCTGGATCCAATGTTGTTGTTACAGCAGACAGCATCTTTTTTTTTTTTTTTTTTGGACCAGATTTAAATGTTTTTAGGCATCAGCTGAGTTTATTTCACAACCAGCTATCCAATTTTTGGCATGAAAATATGTGGGTTTTTTGTAGCTTCATTTTGATGATATATATTTTCTCTTTTGATAGTTTGCAATTTTATGCTAAAGCAATGTTCGAAGGGCACATAAATCCTATCCTGTGATGAAGGCCTATAAAGTAGGTTCAGTGAGACACAAGATGGTATCGACTGGACATGTCATCACATTTACATTAAAACAACTTAAATGAAAGAATTAGCCTGACTCTGTCCAAATGAAACAACCCTCCCTACCAGCACCTCTATAGCTCACAATTATGCATGTTATATCTAATTTATTTATGTGTTTTTTTATGCTAAGCTAAGCTAATGAGCTGCTAGCTCCAGCCACATATTAATCATACAGACTTGAGAGAGTTCTCCTCATCCATTCAACTCCCAGCAAAAAAGCAAATAAGCATATATTCCAAAATGTCAAACTATTCACTCTAATTTTATCTGTGTTTTTTTGGGCTAATTCGGAGCAGCAGAAACGATCTGTGAACACAACAACATTGACATATTATCACTTTTTAAATTGATATGGCGAAATTGTTAGCAAAAAGTTACCTATTGAGTCAAAGAGACAACATTAGTGTTCATTTGGAATGGTGTTTAAGGCCACCTGGAGAATGTAAGTCCAATTGTCACCCTCCTTTTAGATCTGTTTTTTGTCTCCTCCAGCCCCTGTGGGAAACACCTTTAACCTTATCTCTTTGGCTGCTAAATGCTACTCTACATTCACCAGTTTTGTGCTGGGTAGGCTGCGCATGGTGGGCTTTTTTTTAGCGTCTTCCCTGAAAACAACTGCCTGCTGTAGCAGGAAGTACTAACCACATTTCAAGTGATCATTTAAACTAAAACCACGATCTTTCCCTAATCCTAACCAAGTGACTTTTGTGCCTAAACCTAACCAGACCTTAACCACAGCGTTGTCACACCATGAAACATAATTCATTTTTAACAGTGATTTGTAACAGTTTTGGAAAGCGGCTTATTAATGTTACGCTCCTATGGGTCATTCTGAAAACACCATCCATCCTATAGAGGGTTCTGAAAACAAAAATATATTCATTTTGGGAGTCATTGGAAACAGAGCTATTCTGTCATTTCGGTATGAGGATGTGTTGCATTTGACCAATTATTATTATAAACATTGATTATAGCTGCTTTATGTATATGCAATGACATACATGGGTAGGGAAATGTATAAACTGTTAACAATGAGACTTTTACAGCTGATCTGCTTCTCTCTTTTTAATGCTGACGACGTTGTTGCAATTATTCAAAGCATCAACTTTCTCCCCTTGCCTACTGATGCTCAGCACTTCTCTCTGCAGTTCAGTTGCTTGATACCTCCCAAGATAATTTGATGGGAAATTTATTTCATTCACACATCATACCACACTGGCTGTAATTAATTGTTCTGCTGTTTGGTGTACAATAGTTCAGTGACTCCTTTGTGTGACTACAGGCTTGGTACTGTTCCGTGATATGTGGTGCCATGCGGAAACTGGCAACAGATGCTGCTGTCACCCAAAATGTCCACCTGTTTGACTCCAAATCAAATAATCCCTGGAATTAATAAACAACAGCCTATATTAATGCATTTGATTCTTTTTGACAGGGTGCCTTTTCGTTGGAGTTTTTGAAATCCCTCTGATTATATTGGGGTTGTCAGTGTATAATACAGCAGTTTCATGTTTAGTCTTTGGCATTCCTTGAAAAATAGAGCTACATCGAGCTATAATACAATAAAAATCTGATATTAAACAGCCTTATGCTGGTTCTCTACCAAACCTTTTTTATCTTTTCCATGTGATGTAACCTTCAGATTGATCTCATCGATTAGGAAAACCAACCGAATTACATACAGTAATGTCACAGACTGTAAAGACCTATGCTCTGTAACAATTAGCATATTCATGTTTCTTGCGGTATTAAGGGTTTAGGTTAAGTTGAAAAATGTAATATTTAATGCATTTTGTGAATTTCGCACTCCAAATATGAATAAAAAACCTTTATTAAAATCTGAAAAATGCAAAATGTACAATGTCTTTATTCATGTACGGACACTATGGGCTTCATGTGAGTCGATTCTGATGCTAAACTGCAGATTTGTTCCTATGTACCACTTAACATGTAGACTATGAAACATTTGATGCATAAAGTTGATTCTTTACCAAACTGATTTTTGCACCACTGAGCAGATATTGCACCATCCTACATGTACATGCAAAGTGGGTATAAAGAGTTATTCTAAGGTTTTTTTTTTATAGGCTATGTGTAAATATAAGCAGGTTGGGTCTTCACCTTGACTGCAGTGCTTGGGAGGTGGTAACACATCACAATTTGCAGCTATAATGAATCTAATTCCATTGCCCTTCATACTCCACAGCTCCCTGTAGTTGAGTCTCTTCCTCTGAACACTTAGCCAGTTTGTAGACTGATGCTGCTTTGCCAGAGAAACACACTTTCTCCTGCTGATAAACATGCCCTACAGCCATCATTCTTTTTCTTTATGGAATCGACTGAAGGTTGCCAAGCCCTAAGTCTTCCCATTCTGATGCACCTGTCCTACACTCAGTGTTGGGATTATTACTAGTTAAAAGGAATAAATAATCCATTGCTACTGTAGGGAAAGTAATTATTTAAGATACCTACCACAACAATTTTGTGTTATATATTTATCTCTTGGTGCTGCACAAGGACCATACAACTTGCCCACAAAGATACATTTTAGATTATAATTAATTTTAAATTACGGTTGTATTAATCACTTGTTTTCTTGTTCATGTGCTTGATAACAATGTACCACAAGTTGAAGTCCGGACAAACTAAACCTACACACAAAATAACAAGAATGTGTGTTTTATTTACATTTTGATTTGAGTCAGAAAATAGAATTATTCTAGTACAAATATTTTAAAATATATTTTAATGTAATGTGCATATTGTTTACAGTTTTTAGCAAATGGCCTCCATTCAAGATAGTGTTGAGAATTTATATTATATTAGTTGGACAACACATGGCTGCCATGAGATTGCATAGGAGAAAAATTTGATACCATATGGCACAAAGAATACAATAAAATGAAACTGGTAAGATAAGCACGATGATTCATAGGTGATGACAAACAGCCTTTGAAACTGTAGAAAAGAAAGCTGAAGATACTTCAGTGGGAAGACATGAAAAGATGAAACAGTTATTTAGCATCATGAGTCAAATCAAAAGATTTCAGTATACAAAAGAGAGAAAAAAGAGTGAATCTATGAATACAAATACACTGACGGAAAATTAGCACTCATCACTGATTGGATATTGGTTTAGTTTAAAGTTCTGTGCTCTCTTCTTTTGTAATGTGCTTCACTCCTCATCACTGTATTGTGCGGTTTGTCTGAACTTAGACATCATGAGAACAAAAGTTGCAGTGCCCTTGGGCAGACATGTGAAGTCACTTTGTCACTGCCCGTGCTGAGCTGCGGATTCTTTGTTCATTGAAGCAAATCTGACAAAAGCAGTGGAGGTCAAAAGAAAGACAAGCCAGTGTGGGAATGGAGCATTATATAAGGTACATTCAGAACTTAATATGACTGAAGTGACACAAATTATTAAGAGGGCCATCTCATCTCTGCGTTTCAATGAAGGCAAAGTTCACAACAGGGTTTCGGTCCCCTGCCATTATGGACTGTCATCAGAGCAAAGATGATGAGAAGGGACGTCTCTAATTAGCCCTTGTCAGCCAAATGACATTCTAATCACGTGTTTCTGGTAATTACTTCACTTTTACGATCTCTCTTCACATCATAGGTTGACACGATAGCACTTGTCACTAAAATGAACCTCTTTAAATGTATTTGCAGCTTACTGGCTAAAGTGGTAGAAGGAGAGATGTAAAAAAGAAAAAAAAATGGAGGGAATAGCTGCCTCAATCCTTCACTTTCAAGCCCTGAGGTGCCCTAATGTGAATAAAAAAAAAAACTTCTCATTTTATCATCTCCAGTGCATAAAATTGAGAGGTGTGTGGTGTATTTACGTGGACTAACAGAGTCTTGACACTGGCAAGTCTGTACTTATCTGTTTGCACACCTTTTAGGTGGCTTTGGTTGATAGCCCTGCCTTCCTCAACTTCTACCAACTGAGCTGGTTATATGTGAAATTAAAAAGGGAAATCATTAAACACCCGGCTGAAGCTAAACATGGTTTCTGGACACAGGGCCTGGAGAGTGATTCATTTTCATCTCATGTAGCCTGCAAAATTGATTCAAGCATTTACGTGTGTACACACATTTCAGAGAGAGTATATATTTAGCAGGTAAGGTGAAGAGTGGCGTTTAAAGGGGGGAGAAAAAAGAGATGGGGAGACCAGCTGAACATAGCGGAAATGTACATTATGATCGTTCAACCAAAATAAGCTATTAAAGCGTGAATGGAATTACTTCCTTTTTTCCAACTAATGATTAATAACTTTTTTGTAGCAGGAAGCCTGTGCGCTTACCCAATAGTATCCCTCCCCTATGAGAAACACTTAATGTGGCTGCCCTGGAGGTTAGCTCTAGTGAGATAACTAGCTGTGCTCATTGCACGGCATACACTGTACACCTGTCTCCATATAAAAAAGCACATTGCTTTTCAATCTGCTACTGTGCAGACCTGCTGTTCCCTGTGCTGGAAAACAACTCCCCAACAATTCCTAAAACCTTTCCCTGTGGGTAATCATTAGTTGGGACACATGTGACATCATTTGAATCTGTGACCTTGCAAGTCTTACGGGACCACTGGATCGGTAGACATATCATTGAATAATACACAGCTCTTTTGCTGTGTGAAGCACAAGGGACGTCGAGGGGAAGCGGCGGAGCATTATGCTAAAATATGTACCATTTCCACTGTGGTCTGCTGGGCCTCGCGCGGCTGTTATTTGTGCTGCGGTGGCTGTCTTGGTTTCTTGGTTCGCTCCATCTCCAACTCGGGCCTCATTATGTGTGACAGCGCTCGGAGAAAGCAGGTAGAGGCTGGGATGAAAGGAAGGGAGGGAGGAGGCTTGCTGTACAGAGATAGGCCCTCTCCTCCTCATGATATCATGGATGAATCAGTTGATGCTGTTTTGTGCACTTTTTCTGCTGACCCAGCGAGAAGGGGGGAAAAATATTCGGCCAGTTGCCTATGGCATGGCAGCTAGAGTTTGAGTTTAGCTCACTCTGTCACTATTATGCCCCCCCATCCTCATGCTTCTTGCTACTGCAAGCACACTCACACAGGAAAATGTGTGCATACACACACACAAACGCCATCCACTTCCTCTAAAATGCATTTGTCGCCCGTGGAGTTATGGCATTGGACTGTCTGCTAGATATTAGGGTTGTGGGGGTAAATCTAGATGATGGATGATTTCTGTTGTGCTGTCAAAACCAGCGCTTGATAAAAGAACAACACGGGACAGACGCACAAGACAAACGGATGGTGGAGGGAAAGCAAAACTCACATCAATATCTACTCTTACCACATTCACAAGCAATTTAAATTGGTACCTAGATGGCATCATGAGGCTTCCACTTATAAAGGGCAGGTTTTTTTTTTTTCTTCTACAATGTCAGATGCTTTAAAAGCAGCCAATACATTAAGCACGCTGCTCACAGCTGCACCTGCAAAGTAAACATTATTAAAGGTCCTCAATCAAATTTTTTCATGTGCATGTTGTGTCAACTCACTTGGCGTCTTCAACTGACTGTGGGCAGAACAAACGCACTGCTGTCTTGTCTGTTAGAGGAATAAATATTGATATGCTCCAGTGACCTAGTATGTTAATTAAATACATGCTTATTGAAATTCAATGACAGCTGGAATTTCACAGAGAGCAGGGGATCTTGCTTCTCCCCAAGAGTGTAAAACATAATTGGTTGACAGCAAAAAGTAACACACAATTAGTTAGGGAGGTTTAATTAATATTATTCAGGCGAGGTCCTCGGTTTAGATGCGTCCTACAGCGTGCTGCCTCTCTCTGTGGTGCAGACGTAGCAGATGTGGCGCTGGGAGCTTAAAGACATAATATGTAAAATTTCTGCATTCAAATGTCTAAAAATGATTTGACCTATGTTATATATTTTGTTGAGTTGTGTACTTACATCATACCAAATGTTTCCAACAATGTTCAAACCCAGAGAAATCTGTAATTTTAATCGGGGTAATGGTCTGTTTCATTTGGCGTCAATGACTTCATATCCCCTTTAGCTCCCGGAACTTGCTGTAACTTCCAGGGAAACACAGGACTATTGTTTGTAATGCTCACTCGTGATGGAGCACGATTATTTATTGCTATTTGCTTTGGTTCTGTTGCCAAAGCTGTCCCCGTAAAACACAGACGTACAAGTGAACCAAACGACCCAAGAAGATTATTCATTATTTGAATTAAATGACATGACATGAATTATAACTTTGATATATTACCTCATCTGTGAACATGTTTTTGCCTCTCCTCTTTTCTTCTTCTGTCTGAGTCATGTCAGATCCATTTTCATTGGCAGTGGTGGTTGTTTGACAATAAAGACAACAACTCCCATGATCCCACACTTCATCAAACTCTTTTGTTATTGTTTTGACTGAGAGACCCCATAGCGGCAGAAATTACATATTGTGCGTTTAAGGCGGATGGTTGACGCACACAGCAGGGGTCGGTGCTTGGAACTATAGTCCTCAGTGGAAACAGATGAAAAAAAATACATTCCCCCTCAGCATATTTGGAAGAATCTAGGCTTAAAAATGTCATGTAAAGTTGTTCTCTAATCAATTGTAGTGCTTTTGTCTCTCCCTTTAGTTCTGCAGAGACTGTTATCAGCAATTACTGTGTGTGTAAAATAGTTTGACATAAGAAGTATCCAAATGTGCCAAAAAAAAAAACAATGATAAGCTGTGACCAGCACCTCTGATGGAGTATAATCACACACTCAGACACTTCAGTCTCACTTGAAAGCACTGGCTACACTGATGAATCTGATTAAGATCTAATTTGACTCTGGATATATTGCACAGGTTCCAGCAAAGCTTCAGTTCAAGAACATTTTTTATCAGTACAGCCTCTGCCATGGAATTTATCCCACAGACAGCCAATTTCACTTGAAGATCTTGAGACCCGCACGCTTAATTCACGCTCACCTTCCCCTATCGCCACAGCTGTCTCCTCTTTCTTTTGCGCACTGGCGTTGACACCTGGAGTCATTTGTGAGTCATGTATCACACTCACTTAAATGGCCTCACACAGCTTACGGACAACAATCCGCTTTGTTTTGGGCTATTGTGCGAAACATTAAAAAGCAATTTACTGGCAGACCTATTGGGCAGACCTGCAATCGGTCCCCCAACATCACTCCCCCGGTGGATTGTTATTGTCATTGAGCGGTTAGGGTGGGGGGGACCTCTGACAGTAGGTGGTTGGGAAATTTCAGGCTTTATTGAGCTGGGCTTCACAAAAGGCAAATGGAATTGAGTCTGAAGTGGGGATTACTGTGACAATGTAGATACAAACTCAGGTAAGCGTGTGCACATAGACGCTGTCCATATTAGGTAACAAAATGCTATAAACAATAAAACACATGCCAGATGAATATTAGTTAAATGATACATCTGCCTCTGCTCTGCATTACCAGTGTCCCATCAGATGTTAAGCTTTACCTGGATACATCTGGCAACTCAAGACAAGGCTGTGCATGTGGCTTGTTGTGTTGGGAATGTATGGAAGCCTATAGAGGACTATATTAAAATGATAATGTAAACTTGAAAATGAAAATGTAATTACACAATAGCATTATAATTTCACACTTAAAATGAAAATGCAATTTTCTAACAATTGGAATATTAAAATGAACACGGTATTTGACATTTCATCTTCAAAGACTTAATCTGCTGTACGGTGAACAATATTCAAATGCAATAAGCGAAACAGCGCCCCGAGTCTAATGCATTTACATGTCACCATGCTCTTTTGGTGTCAAAATGAAAATGCAATCTGTCAGCCCTCTCATCAAGGTGGGTCTTCAGTTAGGACATCACTTCCTCGTTATCGACAGTGGCATATTTTTTCGGATTTTTTCATGGTACAGATTTACTGTACCATGGATAAATGTAAACAGAATTATCGACACATTTTCACCTGCAGCCACCAACAAACAGGAGAAAGTTTTCATGTTGTACATATCAAGTTTTGTCCATAATTACAACGGTGAGTAATTAAGCCTATAACCTAGCTGAGCCTATGGCCTAGCTTGATATCTGCAAATTTACTGTTTTTCTTTTGGCCTGATTGAAAGACAGATGACAGACAGTATGTGCATTTTTAATGACCCGACTTTGTATTTTTTCTCAGTATCCAAGAAAGACCAAGAAACAGCTGTAGTGTGTGTGAGGGCATTATGCAACAGGTCCACAAGGAAGCCAATCAAGCCCTATAGTCTAAGTGAAGGATAAAGATAGCAGCTTTAAGATTTGTTACTGTGTTTTGTTTTGTTTTTTTGTTTTTTTTTACCATTTTGTTAGCCATGTTCTTGGGAATTTGGCTAATTTCAGACATGTTAGAGCCAACAGAAAAAACCCAAACCTTAATATAACTGAAAGAGCACAAGGTAGCTAATCCTCAGAACCTGACTTGTTTGTTTTTGCATGCATGGAGTTCACTGTTGTGTGTTTTGTTCCTGTTCTGTTGTTTATGTGTTTTTGTTCTTCATTCATATAGTAAATTAAATGAGTAAATGAATTTGCATCAGTCTGTACAAGAAGTTGTAAGTATAATTTTGCTACTATAATAAAAACAGATCTAGAGGTGAAGATGTGCCTTCTTACTTACACCTTAAAATAGCACGTTATCAAACCAAAATTGTTATCAATTTTGTTATCAAACCAAAATTTTACCCTGATAGAATTAATACAAAGTAAACTGAACAGAAAAGAACAAGTATTTTGGTACTTTCTTTTTTTTACAGGTGGGGCTGAAGGACTCGACCCCTGTTGAGCTGGTGCATCATAGCTGCACATGTGTGGCTGGATCAGTGTTGCACAACCACTGTGTTGCTCTCCTGTTCCAGTCAGCACATTACTCCCAACTCAAATTCCCAGTGGTTCCCCCAGTATTCAGCTTTACAGAGGGCAAGCAGGAGTGTCACAAACCAAGAACTTTGGCAAGTCTGAGAATAATGTAATTGCACAATAAAATTCAAAAACTATAACTACACACACATCATGTTACATACATTCATCCCATCATTTCTATACCTTGCTTAAATTCACATGGTGTAAAACCAGGACGTGTTCATAAGCTGGTAAGTTCTGATGCTTAAGACTTGAAATTTGGCAACAACAACATCATACTCACAAGCTAAGTTATTAGAAAATGAAACCCAGACAATACACAAGCTGCAAAACAGAGTTTAGTCATTCACACTCACATTAACACCTAATGTAAGTAAGACAATTGACACTCTTCCATATGCTGTTTCAGTACTTTGCAGTAATTATCGTGTGGACTTTTACAGAGCTTGTAAGTAAGGAATACATAAGGCTACAAGTTTAAATGATCATGTTGTGGCTTCTGCTCAGGATCTTTCTGTATTTGACCAGGAAAACCTCATTAAGATTTTTGTGTTCTGGCCAAGACTGGCGGTAATAAGACATGACACAAAACATGCCCCAAATTTAATCAGAAATGTGATTAAAATATTATGAATAGTATTTCTAACACAATAATGTCAAATATTTCATCCTAACAACCTGAATGCCAACCCAAGTGCTCTCTAAAACCTTAAAAATAAGAGAGTCCAGGGCTCACCAGCAGTTAAGGGTCTGTCTCCAGTTTGGGAAAATATGGCTATGTATTTACTGAGTCCCTGAATTTATGCTTAACAAATAATCCTGCAGTTAACTGTCAGATGATAATGTAGCTAGAGTACAACATATTCATTTCTGTCCACTTCTCAGCGTTGGTATTCCCTTCCTGTCTTGTTACCAAGGACACAGTCTAACAGCATCCCAACCCAATGGGAATTAGCTGCATCTTGTGTGGCTTGACATCAGGTTTCCAATCCAGCATCAGCTTCTACTTTTGGCTGCCTCGTCTGCTACAAACACACATATCTCCACTCATTGTTTATTTCCCTATACAGAAAAGATCACACAAACATGACCCTACACTCTGTCATGCTTTCATATCACACATACCCACCAGATATTAAATCAAACAAAATGTAAGATGGGACATTTCAGATATGTTGGACTGTAATGTAAAGCAGTGTTTTTAAATCCTGGTCCTGGGGCACACCTGCCCTGCATGTTTTAGATGTTTCCCTGCTCAAATACACCTGATTTAAATGAATGGGGTCGTTATCAGGCTTCTGCAGAGCTTTATGATGAGCTGATTATTTGAATCAGGTGTGTTGGAAGAGGGGAACATCTAAAGCATGCAGGGCAGGGGTGAACCCCAGACAGGATTGAAAAACACTGCTGTAAAGCACGAATCTCTGAGGTAAGTCTTCCGCCACACAAGCCAACTATGCACGTGACAAATTACAGAAGAGTGGAATGCTGGATGACTTCTCTGTGCGTATTTGCATTTGTGTTTGAAGGAATGTGGGTAAAGAAGTGCAGGTTTAATCTCTTCATTAGTCAAGCCTTGTTGCAGATGAATGCTCGCCCCAGGCAAGGCACAACAGTCATTCAGTGACACTGTTCATTCCTCTGACCAGGCACTTGTCTAGAATGTCTCTGAGAAAACACTCACCATAACATGTTTTGGAGTGGTAATAATTGACTGTTCGCTAAACCCCTACCCTGAATAGTGATTGTTCAATCACAGCTTACCAAATGTTGCCCTGAATTTCCCCAGATGCTGAAGCAGTGTGTGTGTATGGGCTGTATTAAGAGAGTTATTAAGTATATAAAGAGTTTGGAGAATGGCATCTTTTTCTTAGCCTTTTCTAAAACTAAAAATACAATAGCGAAAGTGTAAAGAATTGATTAAACAGTGTGTGTGTCTGCTGTAATGCAGTGCCACAGCTACATACACACTACGGGAGTGCCCAAATGCATTATTAAAAATAGTGTTGTATATTATATATTATGTGTTTCATAATATATTTGTTTCATACAAATATTTTTAAAAATTATTTGTTTTCGGGAAGAAAAAAAAACGTCAAATACCAGCGTGCAGGTCGGTTACATCACTATCTCAGTCTCTCTCCTCTGCTCTGCTATTATGTCTATCAGCAGATCTCAACGAGTCACATCCACCTGCTACATGATGCACATTTCACAGAGATAAAGCTGAGCTACTGACACACGCAAAGTGCTCCAAAGGGACTCTCCATAACCTAGTGTTCCCCTTCTCTTTCCACAAAGTTAGGTTATAAAAAATAGGTAATAAATGAAAAGTGCAAAGCAATAATCGCCTTTGAAGTTCTTCCCCACATGTTACACGGTGTGCTGTCTCTGTGTTATGGGTGTATAAATAGGTAGAGGTCGGTCTGCAATGAGGCGATGAGAAAAGTTTTAGCTCAGTAGTCAGCACAGTCATCTATGATCTGGGAGCCTCCAGGTTGAGACCCGGTGTGGGGACCTCCTTCATAAGGTAGTTCATTCATGAATACTCATTGCAACACTTTAATTTTCTAAAATTAAAAGTGTAATAAAAACAAAAACAGGATTTCCTCTTTCCACTTTTATTCGAATACAAATAATTTTGCTGCCACAATAAATACAGATACAAATACAAATAGTGGGCTCTCTGTACATATCTAGTACACACGCGCTGTGTGTAAGGCACCGAGTGCTGGTGGGGCCACCAAACAGCACCTCGGTATGGGCCATTCAGCAAATCGCTCTGCTGTAACATTTTTTCAAACATTTTAAGAATTCCACTAACTAGCTTGCTACCTACAGTAGTAGGCTAACACTGCATTACTTCCAAAGCCAACATGCATTTCATACTTAGTGGAGTTACCGGTTACATTAAAAACGCCCCAATTCATGAGTAGCACGTCCACTTTGTAGTATTTGGATGCCACTATATCAGAGTGTAGGGAAATGTTAGTGGCTCTGTCCTGGTCTTCTCTGGATTTGGGGAAGTTTACTCTAGCATCTGCAGCCAAATTCATTATCTGAGATAAAGTTATCATCAAATACATCAGTTAATCCACATCCTCAAAGCCTTTTCTTCTGTAATATTAAAAGTGAAAAGTACGATTTGAACCAACAGTACACCATATATCTAAACTCTGTCCAAATATGACCAAATATGAAAGCTATGCATCAGTCTTTTAGCATGATAACACAGATATCCAGTGCATATTAGACCATATAAGACCATTTAACAGGGTTCTCAAAACGAGTCGGGTAAGCTGGAGATGGCTTGACAAGCATAGCAACAGCAGCAGTCAATTTACCCTGAAATTCATACAACCATCCACACTAGACTGATAGAGGTTTACAAGCTTGCTCCAACTGGAGGGTGAGGAGATACATATACCTGCAGTCTCACTGTTAGACAAGAGGCCTTTCCAAAAAATTCATTCCAATGTCAGTGCTGTAGTCACCAAATTCATTAGTGAATTCTGTAAGATAAAAAGCCCTCGCTGTTATAATCATTATGTCAGAAGCATATTTTCCTCCTCTAATAAAATACAAGCTTGTGAGATCTGTGACCAATGACTTGATGTCTTCATATTAAGATTAATTTCACATCTGGTCACAGGAGTGATTATATTATTGATGTAGTCACTGTCTATTTGCTATGGATATCATAGTAACAGTGGTTGTTGGCAAATGATTACATTACTAACCATAAGGGGAACAATGAAAGATTAGTGTGTGCCAGGGCTGCTCGACAGTATGATGTATGGTTTTCCTTATCAAACTTAAATGTTTCACTGAATAATAGCTATATTTATGTATCTCTATACATTTTTATATTTATATGTTATAGATCCTTAAACATATTGAGGGAGTTAGGGGTATTACATAGCTTTGTGGGGTAAAATACTATAGCAAGGTTGACACAAAATATCACTAATAATTAAAATGTATATATTTCCTTGGGTTGAGACCTCAAATATAAATAACTTTAATACCTCTTTATCAGTAGAAAATGCTTTAAAGAACTTGTTAAAAATGGAATGCAATGCAAGATAATTTTGCCAACTGATTTAAGTAATGAGAGGACAGTGGAAATGATGCCACAGGCAAACCTAAGGACCCCACAGCACAGAGTACACCAATTACCACGCATTTCCTCCAGCTTGGCACTTTATTCCTCGGACAGAGCCAGGACAGAAGGAATTAAGACAAACTTTGAGCCTTGGATGCTGCTTTTTCTTTGCACAGATGGTAATTTTCTAGGCAATTAAGATGAGCTGCGCTTTAAAAGGTGGGGTCAGTGCATGCTCATGGGAAACTAGTGTGATAAAACCAGTGCAGAGCTGTTATGGGCGATGTAAAATGCTGCTTGTCAGCTGTCCTACAAGCTTAGATAATTGACCCAGCATTGAGACAGATCACTGATATCAAGGAGTCATTAAGTTCTTTAAAATTAGATTCTCTAATGAAATGTTTCCTAAATGCTGCATTTTCTAAAACAGTGTCTGTAACAGTTCTGATGTTCATCTATTTCAGTCACTATAACACAGTTAAGCACAATATCTTGTCTGACTAAACCAAATGACCAATGAAACATTCTGTGCAATATTTTGACTTGCTTTGAGTCACTTTAAAGTCCCTTTTAAAAGATGTAATAACACATTGATTCTCTTACAAATGAAATGTTGACTTCATAGGCAGTTAAACAAATCACTGCTCAGTTCCGTACACAGTGTGTTTTTGCTGCTACAGCCTTGCTTGGTCTGGTATGACCTGTACATTTTACATGTTACACAAGTCAAAGGTGTCTAAAGATGACGTTTTTAAAGCAACACTCAAACAAATATTGGGAAATTTAGGGAAAAATGATCTGTTCAAAGCTTCTCAGTTGTTTCTCAGTCTGTTATTCCCGAATCAAGCATAAAGAAACATTTTATCAGTGTCTTGGTTGAAAAAGAGTGACCCTATATTTTAATCAGCTACCTTCTCCACGTCTGGGTCCAAACTGTTCTGGCTCTGGCTAAAATTGAACATGGATAAATCAAAATCCTGAACAGCGTCCATTGTCAGGCTCATTTGTGCGTTTCAGCGTTTGAAAGACGTGTGTCTCTTGAACCAGTGAAATGGATCAGAAACAAATGGAACATTCATTTTATGTGAGGATGTGATACATGTGACAAAGAACCAACTAATATGTATCAAAGGAAAAACATAAAAGTATAACAACCTTCACTGGGGCTGGCTCCTGCAAACGTACACCATCTGTGAGGATAAAACACTGTATAGGCAAACTCATGAGCCAGAATCTAGCCAACATACCTGTCTCTTACCCAGAATGCAACAGACACAGCCTTTGTATGTTTACTGTTGTGTGTTCAGTAACAACCTGTGTATGTGTGTGAATATTCCTGCAGAGCCTACAGAGAGCTTCAAAAAAACAGAACAACAGGGCATTACATTTCTGCATCAGTTACTATGATAACAAACAAAGCTTTGAACCTTTGAGGCATCAGCCCTAGCTTGGAGAAACATCTGTAGAATTTAGCACTGATTGATACATGTCATACCATACTTTATATACATTATATTCAGCTATTTCTAAATCTGAAGTTTGACATTTGAATGAGTTGCAGTGATTAAACTGATATATAAGTAGAGGGATGTGGTGTTTTTAGCCATGCTAGCGGCGTGACTCTTGATTGGTGAGTCCACCACCGTGGTCCTGGATGAAATATCTCATCAATTATTGGATGGATGGCCATGAAATTTGGTATTGACATCCATGGTGCCTAGAAGATGAATCCCAATGACTTTGGGGGATCCCCTTTACTTTTCCCTTAACACCATATGTTTGTTAATTTTGGTTTTGACTGAAATGTATCAACAACTATTGGATGGATTGCAGGGAAATTCGGTACAGATACTGATGTCCCCACAGGATGATTTGTAATCACTTTAGTTATTGCGAACATGCTTAAGTAAGATGGTAAACATGGTACGCATTATACCTATGTTAAACATCAGGATGTCAGAATTGTAATTGTGAGCATGTTTGCAAATTGACACTAGCACAACATGCTGACACCAGCACCATTTAGCTCACAGAGACTTGTTTTTATTAAGGTTTTCATGGTCTTTACATAAAGTTTTTGAATTTCATATGACTGTATTTAAAGGTATTCTATGCAGGATTAGTCGGTTGGTGTTTGTAAACATACAGCATTCGAAGTTGGCCTCTCCTCCCTGGCTCAGAGTGAGAGAGAGAGAGAGAGAGAGAGAGAGAGCAGCGGTGGTCGAGTGAGCTAGAGAGAGAATGAAGAGAGGGAGTGGTGCTGGTGAGAACATACGCCCACACCTCCACACAACCCTGTGGGAGGGTGCCACATTGCCGGATTTCGTGTGACTGCAGAGCTTCTTCCTGTCCGCTGTGGCCTCTCCGCTCTGCGTGTGTGTAGCTCAACTCCGCCCTCAGTCAAGCAGACACACAGACCTGCAGCCCTTTATACATCCATGACACAGAGACAGAGAGCAGAGCAGAGGAGAAAGACGGAGACAGCGGTGTAACCTGGTCGCTACGCTACGAGTCCTGACCTCACATCCTGCGTGCTGTTATTGGCTGGGAGCTACACACCCACTGCCCAAAGGTTAATGCCCAGAAGCATCCCAAACACTACAAAATAATGAGAAAATAAGAAAATACAGGCAGGGGGCTGGGTCTCTGCAGATAAATACACCACCACATGCTTCTAGTGGGTCATAAGTGATGATTGAGAGGGATTACTTTTGTATGAGTCTATACATTGTTTTTTTTTTTTTTAGGAAAATCCTGCATTTTATACCTTTAAGGTATGACAAGGACATACCATGCCAGCTTTCAGGAGTTTAAAAATGTTTTATACAGTTGATATTTCAAAAGATTCCAAAAGATTTAATTAAAATCATGAAGGACCATGCAATACTTAAAGTAAAGGTAAATTAAAGTCACCTATAATGGAGTTGCATGTGTCAACAACAATAACTTGTTTTACTTTATCAAACGGTTTCAGTGAGTCCTAACATGAATCCAACCAGGGCACCTTGATGTTACTTTAGTTACCAAAGGGGCTCTTCACCAAAACACAAAGCACATTTATTATACTCAGGCAAATATTTTTAAATTCTAAACAACCTTTGAATTTGTCCTCTGAGTGATGTCAACTGGAGGACACTGATTGTGAGTAGTGTTAAATACAGCTCAGTGAAATAGAGGAAGCTCTTAATTTTCAAAATTGCTAGTACTTTGCTTTACATGATCGACTGTACTTTTGAGGACTATTTATTTAAATTTGGAAACTAAAATCTGTACAATGAAAGTGTTCTTCTTCGTCCTTAGAGGCTAAGATGAGTTTGGGTTGAAATTCCCCAAAACTGTCAGACACTCTCTACTCTGTATTTCTGAAGGTTATCAAGAGTTCAGGAACATACAGTTTCAAAACACAAAAAAACTTAAACACATCCTTTCATCGTTTACAGGAGCACACTGAGATGTTCCAATATGGTTTCACTTTTAAATGAAATACCAAGGACGGACCAAAGCATATATCCAGCATACAGCAGAGTTTTCTAGACATAGCTGGGTTAAGAAGTTAAGAAAGATGTTAAATAACTCTTTCTCTGAGCGGGGTTTTTAAGATAATAGACTGTTGCTTTCTATAGTACACTTTATCCCAGATGAGAAGAGACGGCTGCACCACCATTATCTTACTAGGTTCAGTCTGGCTTCCTTTTGCTAGTATTCATAACCTGACATATTTCACTCATCTTCCACGCTAAATAATTTAGCAGCACAAACTGCATTAATGGGGACGATTCATCTCTGGTAGATAAGAGGTGGAGAGTGGTTATTTATGTACAATACCAACAGGGGAATTAAGCATTGTGTTTCAAATGAAGATGAGGCGAAAAATATGGGGATTTGAACTGGGTTGGCCCTTGGGTTAGTCTCGCAGTGTGTTAGGGGAAAAAAAAAACGATGTGAGTGAAAAGTTGTGTTTGAAACTTAGTAAGTAGACATGTAAAGAAAAAAGGAATGGAGAAATCCCACACGTACACAATATATGTGACAAAGTCATGCATGCAAGAGCATGTTCGAAATAAACACGGGAACATATTATATACAGATTCTGATATTTACTGTAAATTTGTTGCATGCCTTCTGGGAAAACTGACATATATACAGACATAGTTCAGTCAGCCAACGCACATGGAAATGATTTCTATGTGAGTACAGAGCACATATAGAGTTTATGGGTAGTGCGCAGGCTTTGATTTCATCACTCCCCACAAACATCCACCCAGCTCAGCACAGAGAATAGATACGTCAAAACCACTTTAGATGCACAGCCCAATGCCGGCTATTAAGAGGAACCGACTACTTTCTGTGGTCTTTTCCCAACAAACCATCACAGAGCGTCTCCATCATTGCACTCAATATACTATCTAGTGAAGAGAAATGGATGCATCTAAATCCAGCAGTCTACTCAATATGCAGTAACGTCAATTACACAGGAGATAATTATACACATAAGCATACTACACTTTAAAAATCATTACTTAGAGCAAACTGTTCTCGTGAAATGCTACGTGGCATCAATAAGCAGGAATTCACAATTAATGCCAATACAAATACTGCACATGGATGGATGGCAGCAGCACAACAGCAGAAATTAGCATCCAGCAAATGTCATGATGTTGCCCACATGCAGAGCAATAAAACAGCCAGAAGCCTCAGCATCCTCATAGCTTTCTGATATCGCCTAAGCACACAAACCAGCAAGTGTTTGCAGCTGTTTTACATTTATTTACTGCAGTGTTCGCAAGTCTGCAAAAGAGTATGAAGGGCATTGGAAGTTTATAGAGGATGCCTTATTGCGACGGGTGTGTCGTTTGTGAGTGTAGCAGAAAGTCAGGTACAACTCTAAAGGTCTACAGGTACGATTGATTAATATTATATTAATATGGTCTTTTTGGGGTCAAATTCACCCAAGTACAAAAGCTAAACTTCAAATGCTAATTGTGTGTGTGAGCAGAGACAGAATCTATCAAGACTGAGCTCTGCACTTCTGGAGCGACTGAAGGATTGGGGGGGAAACTCTGTATGCAGCTATTATCCATGAGCATGCAGCTTTCCTCTCCATGGTTTTGGGTCCAGCTCAGAGGATTAAGATAGAGAAATCAAGATGCAGCTAGCTGTCACCAAAAGTTTGGATGTACTTTTATAAAAAAAAAAAATAAAAAAAAAACAAGCATGCAAACCTGTCATGCGTCTTGGCTTCTGTCAAAACCAGCGACGTGTGTGGACTGCATTCTTCGATGGCAATTCACCGGACCAGTAAATATTTGTCAGTGTACTGCAAGTTGTCTTCTGTCTACTCCCTAACACCATTCCCAAGTACACTCACAAGTGCCCTACAGAGGCATGGAGAAGGCACCCTTATTAGACTCTTCATCTGTAATTAACCTAAGATCTATCCTCTCCCTGTCATCATGCTAATGAGCAATCTAATACTCTTGAGTGATTCGTAATGGGCACAGGCCATCAATCACGGAGCGCAGATTGTGTTCGGGTCCAATCATAGATGCCCCATTGATGGCCCATTAGAGTACTGTTGGTACTTTAAAAGATCTCTAACATGGTGTTTTCAACTACCAAATTGCCATCATTATTTTAGTAAAACAAATCTGGAGCATCTACTTGTTTATTTTGATTATTAAAAAGAGCTGAAAATTGGATAATGCCACAATCTTGATATATATTTTGGTGTTTTTAGGTCATCTTGAATGGATTTTGCATTTTCCCATATTTCGTATTCAATTTAAATAAGTAGAAGCATATTCTGAGCCCCATTTACTGCAAACTATGCTGAACCAATCGACCTCTTAAATAAATCTGGGTATATTTCGGTGAAATTTGTACACACACACACACACACACACACACACACACACACACATATATATATATATATATATATATATATATATATATATATATATATATATAGAGAGAGAGAGAGAGAGAGAGAGAGAGATGTTTGATAATGCTACAGAATAGGAGAGCTTTGTGTTTAAGGCTGCATTGGCTCCCCTATCATTCAGCAGCTGCACACACTTCAGGAGGAACTACATTACAGTAATTGATATTTGTATCCTGAGACAGTTAAGTAAAACAACCTCTCTGGCTCAGGGCAGGAGAATTTCCCTGAAATGTAAATGGAGCTCGAAGAAGGTTGGGAGTGATTTAAGAGTCAGTGACATCCACACTGTTGTGCTAAGTCAGTGAAAGTGCTGAGTGCAGGGCGCCAGGTCCGTCTCCCTCTCTCACACTCTCTCTTTCACTCTCTCCATCACTGTCTCTCTTTTTCTATAACACCCTCTCCATTTCCCTCTTAAGGCAGCTGCCATAACTCAGACTCTATCTTAATCCTTTCTGAGTACACAAACACACACAAGCGTGCGCACACACACACACACACACACAGCCACAAGCACACGCGTGCACACGTACAGACACATACACACATAGGACATCACAAAAGGCATTTGTTAGAAGTATGATCCTGTTAATCGTCTCTTGGACTTAAAGGTGGAAGCTCAGACTGGGAGCACAGCACAGACCAAGTGGGATGCTATGTAGGCAGCCAGAGTTATTAGAAGGGCATTTTATTTCACTACTGCATTAATCACCGAAGCACAATGAGACTATAACATCTATTGTATTGAAACCACTGTTTCGACTGTGCACTCCAAACACAGACAGATTGTCTTGTAATGTCATATATTACAGTTAGTTTCCACAACACACAATCTGGAATTTATTTACAAAAACACCTCAAAAAACATGAAAACTGAAAATAAAAGAAAATATGCTGCATTATATCTGTCTTGTCTGGCATATTCTCAGACGTTAACTTTTACCTTAAAGCTGCATTAAGCGGATTTTGGCCACTAGAGGCCGGAAAGATTCCAAACCAAAGTCATAGAAACAGCTTAAACATACTGTGGACTTTGCAATCAAGTTGTTATGGCTATAATTTCAGCAACTAAATGCCTGTTTACAGATCCAGGACTCACATAGCAACATATGCAGTCAGCCAGACACGCGAGCCAAATAAACAACCGAATGTGGCCCGCAATTAGAACTGAATAAGAGCCCAAATGTGGTCAAAGTCTACAGCCAAAGCTCAGACATAACACAGCCACAGCTACTAACTTGTTTGGAATAATTGTACATAATTGGAATTTTGCAGAAAGTTAAGAGAGTAATTTGACATTTGGGGAAATACTCTCACTGGTGTTCTTGCTGCTCTAGTTGAGAAGAATGATACCAGTCTTACATTTTTGTGTGTGACTTTTATCATCCTAATAATAATTCAATACGTTCTGTGTTGTTGGCAGACTGTTCTATCGGTGGACATGGCATGACAGGTGTACAGAAACTCATTGGTTCATTTAAAACACAGAACACATATAGAGTCAGGTTTTTAAAGGCTCATGTAAACAACTTAACTTAAATGAAACCTACTGTATATTGGAGTAAATCCAATAACTGTGTTATATTAAATGGAGCCATATGTTGTGTGGGTGCAGCTAGCAGCATGTATTAAATCCTAGTCGGTGCTGATTCCTATGGATGCTACAAGTGTGATTCAGCCGTTTATGGAAATGCGACTCCTCTTTTTTTTTTTTTTTTTAAATTCTTTTATGCTTGTTTCCTATTTTCAGGGGGTTTTCTGACAGAGTTGGCACACCAATGAGAGATAAATGAGGTGATTTAGCATGGGAGTCAGAGATGATAATGATGTCGTTTGGGAGGCATAGCGTTCATATCCATGTATGGAAAGACGTGAACATAGTAATAAAAAAAAAGAAGATAAAAATAGATGATGTCTCATATTTGATGAGGGGAGGGTGGTTTGCAGAGATGACACTAGCCAACTGCTGTAGAGGGAAACTCAGCTCTTGTTAACCTAAAATATGCTGAATGCTTCATTCTTCAAACAAACTCGCTCCTTTGATCATTTTGAGGTCCTTGGAAGTACAGAGCAACAATAGTAAACATGCTAATTTATTCCAAAGAAAGGTTGTAGCACATATTTACAATTAAACGTGAATTACCACAGGGAATACTGGCTCGCGCTAGCACACAGTTCTATTCCTTTCTCAGATAAAATTATAATGTCCTCTGTGGCTTTTAAACAGAACCAAGCCAAATCTGAAATAAGCTTGCGTTCCCATAATGGAACAAACAGACAAAGAGCCCCATTGGTTTGCCTTTGTGGCCTTATCTGGCTTTGGCCAGCTCAAGGCGCATCATGGGAGACTGTGCGTGAGAGAGATCCAGTGTATCACATCTCGGTGACTGTGGGAAGTCAGTATCACACCAGATCTGCAGGTCATTTACCAGGGTGGGTGGTTTCATTAGTCTTCTTTGCAACAATACTCCCTGATTGCCATCTTGTTTCACAGTGATTTATAATTCTAGCCCCTTGGAGTTTGCAGAAATACCTAAAGCAACTGCTCAAATAAGATAAGAAGGGTTCTTTATGTATGGTGTTGTCTGTGGTGTACATCAGAAAAGAGAGAGAGAGAGAAAGAGAGAAGGAGAGAGAGAAGCCTCGAGGTGACGTGGTACTTTGTTTTTTTTTTTTTTTTGCAAGCATTTACAGTTTTTGCCAGAGATGCAAGAATGCAAGAGGCTGTTGTTTCTAACTTCTGGAACAAACATTGGCTGCAAATGAATGAGACAGTTGTCAGGTTCAATTTGGTTAACACACGACGTGCCACCTTTGGAGGATTGCAGAGCATCCATGAGAATAAAGCAAATCCACAGACAAAAAAGGTGGAATCATGGCAGTTTTGTCATTTCAGAGGGAAATGTTCTGTCTTTTTTATCATCGCACGATTTACATAAAACTGTACAACCCCTCAAATAACAAGAAACGCAGAAAAGAGAGGAGGAACAGGAGACAGGGAGTCATACAGTGAACATAAATAGACTATAAAGCAGAACAGTTAGGTGCACAGAAATAGGAAAGATCTTTACAAAGGTGTGATGTTGTTAATTGGATACAGAAAAAATTATGTTTAATCACTGAACTTTTTTTTCTCTCCTGTGTTAATAACCAATTTGAACCTTTGACGCACTTCAGTAAGCTATCACTTGTAACAAAGTAACATACAGAAGTTCAAAAGACCAGACAAATCAATCTTTACTTTAAGGTTATTTCTATAGCTTATTTAAAATTTGATATGCAGTTAACTTCAAGCTGCTCCACCTTTACATCATGACAGTTGCTGAGAGCACAGAGCCATGAATTATGCACAGGAATTTTATTACTGCCGCAAAACAGCTAATGGGCCATGCATTTGCTCAGATTAACATTGGCACTACTCAGTGCTTGTGTGAATTGTGTGTGTGTGTGTGCTCGAGTGTGTGTGTGTGTGTGCATGTATTAGCAAACCCATTCAAATTCAATTCAGTTCAACGTAAGATAATGGTCTGTGGTACTAACAAGATAAAATATAAACTACATACCGGACACAGTGTAATAGAAATAGCATTAAATAGAAAAAAACACATAGAGGAACATACAGTATAGTCTATGGACATACTTAACCTAAAGTTATCTTTAATTTTTAAGATGATTTCTTCAATTTTCAGCATTTTAAGCTGGATTTTACTTGATTTAAACTATAATTGCTGTATTGTATTGTAATAGTATTCCTATGACTATCGTGAGGTAATCACAAGACCACGCGGAGCTTCATTATTCCCCTTGGTTGTTCCTCGGGGGCACTAAATCTCTTCCCATTCACCCAGTGTCAAACCTCTCAAAGGAGATTAGCAAAAAGGCCCATCAATACCCTATCACAAGCCACTCCCACATACGTAGATTTCGAGGCTGAGTTTTCACTGCCTCCCCTATTAGCGTGGCCGCACGTCTCGCCGCGTTAGATCTCTCTACGTGAACGGCTCAGGCTCATTATGGTTATGTAGGCCAATGCATCTCTCAGTCTCTCTCGCTCCCCACTTCAGAGGGGACAGGGCAGGAATTATTCTAGCCCTCAGCTGTGTGCAAAGTCTGTCTGGATGAGGAGTATAGCCCCGGGCACCTCTTTGGACTAGGGCTTCATGTCTGTTCTGGCCTTTGCTGATGACTGAGGAATGGATTAAATATAATGTGTACTGAAACCGAACAGGATGCTAACTTACATGTAACTCAGAACGCGGTACGGTGAGACGTTGCCCCCAAGACATCAAAGCATCATGCTTTGATGAAAAACACGGGAAACGAAGTCGTAGACCTCAGTGACCTCACATTAACAGTAATTGGTGTTTTTCTTATCATGTCACACATACTTGAATTCATGCATGCATTAATGAAAGAGGCTGAAGCTTAAAATAGAAATAAATACAGTAACAGAACACAGGATGTCTAGACCAACCTTAAATTTATTTTTGAAACTAGAGCTTTTTTTTTTAACCATCTTTTAATAATATACAACGTCATATTAAAATTAAATTATATGGTATTGGCAGCGTCAGTTAGATGCTAAACAGCAAATGGATGTATTTAAAGTCTCGCTCCAGTCTAAAATGTGTCTCACCTATTGTTACTTCAGTTGAGTATTTGAGCTTCACTGTGCAGAATGATGTATATACAGAGTTGGACACTAGAAACCTGTCTTCACATTAATCTGCTGAAGGGGGGAAAGTTTCTCTGTGCTCACCGAAAATCTGAGTTTAAGGCCTGTACCTACAAAGATGATTTGTGACATCACAACTACTTCGGAGCCAATTGTGGTCCAGTGTGAAACTTACACAGTTGTAATGTAGAAACTTGAAACCTCCAGTGTATATACACTGTGAATGGACTTTTCGGTGACGCAATATGAGCAATATTTGCACATTTGCATATTCATAGATTCTAGATTCTTTTAATGAGGAGGAAAAAAGTTGATGTAATTTTAAGTATTTCTAACTAATTCAACATTTTTTTGGAAAACCAATATCAGACACTAATTATTATGATTAAGCAGATTATTTGTATATGTTTTAAAACATGTCTAAGGATCTTTAACAGAACAAATCACCTTTGTGAGACTGCACAATGATGTTCTGATTTTAATGCCAATGTCAGCATGCTCGCATACTCACAGTGACCATGTTAACATGTTAATGTAACTCATGCAATGTTTACATGTTCACAATCTTAGTTTAATCCTGTTAGTATGCCAATATTTTTGCTAATTAGCATTAAACACAAAGTATAGCTGAGGCTAAATGTCATTCACAAGAGGTGGACTGACTCTCTGACCAATATTTCCATGACATTGCTGCTAGCATTGCACATTTTAACTTCAAAGAGGCCATGTGTAGCACGTTCAAAGCAGATATGGGTATACCATTGTCAAAATACTTGCTTTAATTAGTGTTAACAAGTGTGACGGCAAGACCATTAAAATTAATGTGGTTTAAACACAACGCTTAAAAAACCATTGTTTTAGCTCTCTGGTTTCTTGCTTTTTGGAATATCCTTGTGATAATAGTGTGGATAGCCTTGGCATGTTGTGTACAACAATCCTGCATAATAGGGGGACGCAGGTACCTCATGTTGACACGTTGTCTGTGCTCCTCATTGATGCAGACCTTGCTTCATTAGTTAGATTCTCTTTGCTGCAAGAGGTGCGAGGTCAACTTTATTTTAGCAACCAATTTTGCGGCTCCCCCAAGAATATGACCCCCGTGCTTTTTCCAGAACACAAGTAGCAGCTTAATACAACCGGAGAACGCAGCGGTTTGTATGCTGTTTTGACAAGGAAAATAAATGTGTGCTTGAGCGTGCTTAAGTTTCTCTGCATAACTTCAACATTATACGTGAGACTAATGCAGTAAGAGAAGTACATTGTCCTTGCTTTAACCCCTGCCTTTGACTTATGCCATGGTTGGAGTTCATGCATCATTTAGTTATTAAAGAATACTTTGCTACCAGCCCACTTCAGATTGGATTTTCAGCTTAACGGATCCTTTTTGTTCAATCTACCTAAGCCTCTAACTGAACCTGACAGCCATTCGGCGAGACAAGCAGGATCTGTCCACAGTTTAAGTTTAAAAGAAAACAGCCGACCCTATTTCACTGTACATTAAACCAATTAGAGGGTGGGGAAGGAGGAGAGGTTACGATTGAGTGTTAGAAAGATTTAGCAAAATGCTTGTCAGCAGCATGTTTTAGGATGGTTCACACATACTTAATTTTTTGGAGTGAAAACCAAAAGAATCTGAGTGTTACATGCTGATACCAGAGGCCGCCTACAGTTCAGCGCCGGTAAAATTCATAGAAAGAACGCAGACAGTTGCAAAATAATGATGTTCATGAATAATGATAGAGGAGGTCTCAGAGGCTTCACACACATTTTGGTGCCAGGCAGCTAGAAACTGGCAGGATGAAGCTTATCGGGCGAATGCCACAAGATTCATGGGGGAAAATACTACAAATCCTGCTTGGCGGGAAAACAGTCGCGCGTACGTGTGTTCATGCGGCTGAGTGTGAGCGTGGGGCTCCCCAACAGCTTGTCCTGAGGGTTTATGGATACAACGCGTACATGCGCGAGCTTTGGCACACCAACAATATACAGTCGTGTGTGAATGAACTAGAGAGAAGGGAGGGAGGGTAAAAAAGGAAAATACAAACTAATCCTCTGGATGCTTTGGCATCACAAGGTAGAGGACAATCACAGCCACAGGGTTTTCCGACCCCGGACAGGGGCGCCACAAAACTCCCAGACCAGCACCAGCACCCAGGGCGATGCATGGAAAGGGCATCTCCGTGAAGCATACCAGAGGCCAAGCAAATCAAAAGCAAGTATAGATAGAGGGCAAACAGGAAAGAGGGCGAGGAAGGAAGAGAAAAACAATAAACAAGTCAGTCATATTCCACAAGGAGATAGCTAAGGTCACTCCACCTCTCCTGAATCACTTAGGAAAGGTGTATTGCAGTAGATTGGGTTATTAACCCCTGTGGACATGCTGACAGGCAGTGATTCAATGAGATCATCAAAGCGATGCAAATCTAAACAGCATGTTGTGTTTTGTCGAATACATACTGGACGAGTGAAGTGTCATTACCAATTGACCCTGACTTGAACCCTCTGCATTTCATGTAGCAAGTTCAACTGATAACGACTATATTAAAAGGTTGTTTTTTGTCTGAACTGTGGAGATGAATTTCAGCACTCAAGCTTCATCTTGAGATATTTTGCAAAAGTACACATGCATAAATTCTAAACACATACTGTATAACTAAGTGTCCCAGATTTCATGAAACCTGTAAAGAAAAGGGAACTGAGCAGACACCAGGGATCGTATTTCTTATTCCTGTGTTTTTTCCCCCCTCTGTCTCAGGAAGGATTCTGTGGGTCTGAATTATTAATTCTCTCTCTGCATTCGATTTGTACAGCTTGTCACTTTTAACAAATTATATGCAGAATCTCTCATTCGTCTGAGCAGATTCTTTTAATTCAATATCTACATTTCACCTTGCTTGAGACTCAACATCTTTGGCAACTGTTACATACTAGAAATGTGATTAATGCTTTAGGTTAAGATATAAATTGTGACATTATATTTGATGGTTATTTCCCCAGTGACATTCACTTAAAAAAAATAGCTCCAAAAGCCTGCAGATGACATACTTTACCTGCATTTTTATCTGATTTTTTTTACTGAGTAACTTAAACCTGCAGATTTATCATTCACTTGGGTGCAGCACAGAAAGCTGTAAACACAACACTGACATTTTATCACCTTATTAAGTTGTTGTGGCAAATGTGTTAGCAAGCAGTTGCCTGTTTAAACATCAAACAAACACTGAGCAAAGTTAGGATTCACTTGGAATCGTGTTTCTGGCCACCTGGTGAATGCAAGTCCAATATCTGCTCTCCTTTTACCTCTGTTTTGGTCCACCAACAAATCCTGAGCTTAACATCTGGCTCTTTAAAGCTGGAGTGCGGGACTTGTACATATAAATGAATGTTGGTTACATTCAAGCTTTTGCCAAACACACAATGCTGACTAAGCCTTTCGCCGCCAGGTAAATCTCTCTGTATTTTGCAGTATACAGAGTTCTTAATTATGGTGTCCGTGGTGACATTCCAGTACTGGTGCACCAGTACTGATGTGTTTTATCTTGTGATGAAGATACCTGAGGGCCAAGCACCAGTCGGGATGGGTCGGGATGCCCAGCAAATCTGAAATCTAAAAGTTGTTGTAATTTTCGGTGTAGGACTATTCATATGTCAGTTTGTTTAAGTTTTAATATTTTTTCAGGTGAGAAAGTAACCATTTAGATTCCCAATGTGGTCGGTTTATCCAAATAAGGCTTAATTGGAAATTTGCTCCGATGTTTTCGCTAACCATAGAGCATGAGATAGCATAGCATAGAGCTGGCTAACTTCCAGTTTAGCCTTCCGCTAACTTAAACGGGGAGAATATAATTTAATCATGTGGCTCTTCTAGACTTTCCAAATGTTATCAGACCAAATGCATCAAATTCTGATAGTGAAACAAGTCATTTCACGGGAGTTGTGTGACGCTCAAAACAATTTATCCACCGTTTTACAGCCGCAACAGCTGCAATGGTGTAGGCTATGGCGGAGCCTATGATGTAAGCACGTGTCAACAGTGTTTGTGTATTTCTTCTCACTGCCAGAAGAGAGAGACAAAGTTCTGCATTGCAGGTTTAATGGCTAAATGCTCTGTAAAGTCACTAGTTTATAACTAACTTTTTGTTTTAGTCATTTGGTGCTGGGCAGGTGGCACAGTGTATTTATCAGAATCAAAGATGATGAGAGTGGTTGAAGTGAATCAAACACTTAAGTTACAAACTGTAAAACCAAGTCAATTAGCCGAAAGACGCTAAAACACTCCATAGAGCTGAGAGAGCTGCAGTCTGGCAAAAATTTTCAATGGGTTTGTCAGACACTTTTCACATTACACCTTGTCATTTGACCAATTTCCAATATAAAAATTTTAATTAGTGCAGCTTCAATGCTTCAAATGACTGAATCAGATACATTTAGAAATTGAAATATCAAATAATGAATTTCAGCCACAGTTTCTTTCAAAATGTACAGGGTTTTGAATGGGCACTTCATCTGATGATTACATAATGATGTGAAAATTCTCACCTGTCAGCACTGTATTTTTCGAGGGCTATAACCCTTGGGGATGCCTGACCTCTGATGCATGACTTGTCACAGGCGGCGCAGTGAAGACCACTTATTTTGCAATAATGTCAAGTGGTAAAATGACTCACCGTCTATCTGTCTTATGTATCAAATTGTCTCTGCTGAAGACAGAGTGAAGGCACTTGACCCCTGTCACCTCCCAGTTATTACATGTTTTGAAAGTGATGGCAGTGAAGTCTATCTCTTATTCTCTCCTTTCTATCTTTGGTTGGCAGTTGGTTTGCTGCGAAGCGAGTCAAACAGTTCACACATAAAACACCCCGAGGTGTTTTAATATCCCTGCCTCCACATCCACCAGCAGGCGCTCTACGTTAGTTTTGTCCAGCAGTATTTACCACTTAATCACATCTCATTTCTTTAATGATCAGAACTTTTAATAATCACACTGCAAATTGCTCATTAATCTTCTCTGCAACATCCTGGGTCTTGCACTACAACAACATTCTGCTGTGTTTGCATCCCATAAGTACTTTCTTTGATCGAATGAGGGATGGTCACATGTTTTCGACTCACATCCTCTTTGCTGACTGTGGATATCTGCATAGAAAGAAGAGATCCATTCAACACTCCTGCTAATGCATCTTTAGGGTTGAGGCTTGGCGGAACGATTGAGACATTCCTTGCCTGTTCTCCAGGTTGTCTCTTTCACAATGTGTGCTCCCAGTTTTCCCCTATTATGAATATTGAAACACATTTTTGAATTGCCTCGATGGCCCCTTACCCCCTCTCATATGGCCTCAAGAGAGAGAAGGCATTCTTAGAGACCTGAAATACTTTTAGCACTAATGTGCTGTTCAGTGAACCGTCACAGTGCCAAGATTGACACCATTTTTTACGCAGACCCCCATTAGTGTCACTCAGCCTCCATCGTGGCACATTAAAATAAACTAATGATGTTTCTTCACCAAATGTCTCATGGAGTATTAGCCGAGAGAGTGGCTGCTCTGTACTTACTGCACTTTCACCTAAAAAGTAGCACAAAAAAAAACTCCTACTGTGTCAGAGATGTAATACAGTTGTGTTTTATGCAAATACTGGTGGGAAAATGATTTTTGGCAGAGAAAGTCAACGGCTTCATGCCTCAGGAGCAAGACAAAATCATTGAGATGACACAAAGCGAAAACCTCCACTTTCCTCAACCTCTGTTCCCCATGTTGACCATGGTTGCTTTATTCAGGCTGTGTAGCGATGCAAGGGAGGCGGATCAGTGTCAGTGAGGCGGGCATGAGGCTTAGTTCCAGCCTAGGGCCATCCCTGCTGCTCTAGTGGCCTGCATAGAAAGCTACCGAGGGCCCTTTTGCATGGACAGCCTTCTCCCCAACCCTCTCCGGACACCACTCTGGAACTACTGAAGGGGAAATTGAAATATGCTGCATTTCCGCAAGGTCAGACTCAGGCAGGACCGACACCTGCTGCTGACCATGTTCAACATGGCATCCAGAGGCTTTTGTGAGCACTGTCTCACTTCTTTATTGTGTAGAGAGCACGACTCTAATGTACTTTTTTGTTGGATCCATTGAACTGCAGCTCTGGAAACAGACTGGTATGTAAAAAAAAAAAAAAAGCTATGTAAAAGCAAGTATTGATTCTCAGCTATTTTTCTGCAGGAGCTGATGGACTTGAGCTCATTACATGCACAAACCTCAATGGAACATGCTTTAAGGCAAAGAAGATAAGCCAGGGATCTGATGTAAATGACACTTAACAGAGACCATAATTGATGCCTTAATACTCAGTTAACACAGTGTTTCATTTCTGACTCCTATGTTAATGCCATAATGATGCTGTAGCATGTTTTGACCTGCAATAGTGCAAAAGAGAAGACGATGTTGACTTGAACACATGGACACATATGATATGGCTTCTATAAGGTTAAGAAATGCATTTAACTAAATTCAAAGTCTAATATTTCCCAAATTAACTTCAAAAGCAAATGATCCACCTGAAGAATAAAGCGTGTGTAAAGTCTATGGCTTGGTTGGAGAAAATGAAAAAACTGTCCTCATTTCAAGAAGCACTGCTAAAAAAGGTAACAGTCAATCAGTAATCAATTATCACTCTTAGACTTGCAAACAGATTTATTCATTATTCAGTAAAGAAAGTAATCGCATTACTCATTGCTTTTACTTTTATACTTTAAAAAAGTGATACAAATCCTCATATGTCATTGTGTCTTGTTTAAAATTCGTTTACGAGGCAATCTCCTGATGCAGAAACCTCATTCATTTCAAGGGGACCATTATGTTGATGAAGAGGGAGTGTTTTGACGCAGAGGGCTACAGCTAAAAAATGTTGAAACTAACATTTGCCAAAATGAAATATGTCATCTAGAAAGGAGCTGAATCCATTTTCCCATTGTCTCAAATGATTTCCTATTCTGAAACGAAAATTGGAAAATAAAAAATGTGTCTTTTTCTAAATTATCAATGTTTGTAACAATGTTTTAAAAACTGAACTAGAGCAGGTACAGGGATTGCACTGCATTGGTCAATCAAATACATGCAAGTGCTCATTTCTTGTAGATTATCTGGTAACATGAACACTATTTCTATCTACTTTGCAGTCAATGAAAGACATAATCGTGGCTGTGATAATTCTGCAAAACAGTACAATCTTTCCTCATAATACTGTTAACTACTTTCTCCATGTGTTCCTTTATGCACACCTGATCTAAAATTGTTTTTACCCATTCAAGAGGTTGATGCATTCTCACTATCTGTAACCAATTTGACGTGCTTTGTCAAGTTTGTAGCTTTGACCAGTGGTTCTGACCTTGACATAAGCAAGATTGTAATGTTTTTTATTGTTATGTAAAGTCAAAATTGTGGAATTATCCCTACCTCTAAAACCATCCTGTACTTCCTTCCTTCTACATGCATACATGTTTTGAATTACATTCAATTTGAGGCTAAAATGATGGATTTGGATTTTGTATAGCAGGGCACTCCGGCCTTATCATTTAGTCATGTGCCTGCATGTTTTCTAGTAACCTGCTTCCGTGTCACTAATCAAATGAAAGGGTTGCTCAATGCGGTAAGCCATTACCATGGAAATCAATGAGGTTTTGAGGTGGGGCAACTTTATGTAATGAAAGTATGAAAGTACATTACATACGGCTTGATGAAAGTTCACCCTGTGCATTTTTGACCAGGAAAGGCTCTTTTAATGAGAAAACAAGCTTGAGCTAGTGTACTCACCAGGGCCTTCTGTGTTATGAATAGCTTGGTCGCCTATACATTACAGCAAGAAATTCAACATGTCTGCCAGGGGTACTTGGGGAAATCACATTCCTTGGTGTGTGGGAGTGTTGCTTTTTATTACCTGCCTCAGAGCTTCAAATCCAATTCCATCTCCTCACTTCTCCCTGGGCCTTCCTCTGTCAGTGTAGAGAGAACATTGGATAGGCGATGATGCAGCCTTATGGATGGAATGGCTATAGCCTGCAGGTGACTTTAAATTAACACCCTTCATTAAGAGCATCCATCACATGGGATCCATAGGGAATCACCGTGGAACACCCATGACACGCAAGTAAAGAGCCCACAGAAAATGACACTAATCCTGAATACATGCACATCAGTCTTCGCTGAAATAATCCACCTGTCTCATAAAAATGTCCTCAGTAGATTATTCAGAGTATATATGTGGAGGATGTCATAAGTTCTTGTTTCTTTGCTAGTTTCCAGGCTGGCTGGCGGTAAAACAAGGCAGACTTTCCAACCACCGGGTTTCGGAGGAAGCCTGAACCTTACTGTGACAATTCTGTGTTGGAATGGGGGAGGGTCTGGGCATAAATTCGTCTTTATTTTTTTTTTCTTTCTTTCTACAGCACAGCTGCATCCTTTATGAGGTAGAGAATGCCTAACCAGCCATCCAAGGCAGAAGACAGGCCAGGCATCTGGGGTGACAGCAAAGGGTGCTTCGTTTACATTCAGGGTGACTTAGACAATATTCCCCTGGCCAACTTATCCTGCTGAAACAGCGGCCACACTTGGCCGACAGAGCTGCGATTTTTCAGCGGCCTGGAAGCTCCGGGGCTAGCGGAGGCTTTAGCAAGAGGAAGAGGCAAGAAATCTGGGCTGCAGAGCACACCACTGGGCTGGGATCCCTGAGTTGAATTTCTGAAAGGCTCATTATTCTGGATTGGGGAGAAAGTGGCATTGAGGGGTAGAAGGGGTGAACAGGAGCTCAAGGCAAAGTGTCCATCAGAACTGCTGTGGTGCGTTTAGACACATCACCGCTGGGACAAATGGGGATCAGAGGTTGGTGTGAGATCATATTACTCACCAGAGTCAGTACCGCCCTGTTTCACTGTACAGATAGCAGCATTGTCACACTAAAGCAAAATGCAGACCATGCGGACTAACTTGTTTTCGTTATCTTTCTTTTTGTCCTGATCACCTGATTTGAAATAACAAAACAAAATTAAGTTTTAATTTTGAAAAAAACAGCATTCAAAAGCTTAACCTAAGCTGTAAAAAAAACCCAGCAAAATAAATAAAATAAAGATCATCGTTGATCATACACCTGTGACATGAGAATGTTAGATTCACATTACAGCATAAAAGAACGCGCTTGATTCCCTTTAATTTGACAAAGAGTCCAGTCTTAGTGCAGCAGAATACATTACAATCGCAGCTTACCACACTTATAACTGACATCTCACCAATCTACATTCAAGGGCTTCAAAAGGGAATAAAATTATGAGGAAATTACAAGGCAAGTGAGTTTTGGTCCCACACGGGGAATTAAAACTTATTATCTGTGACAACCTGTCAGCCAGTGAGAACTCAAACATGAGCACAAAGCTCTGTGAGCCGCAGAAGGGAGTCGGGGAAGAAAAAAAAAAGAATGATAAAAGAGAAGGGGAAGGAAAAGAGAAAGGGGCAGTTAGAGACATCATTTTTGCATGGAAAAAGCGCCTCCCGGTAGGCTGAACAGTAAATGTTTTCGACGAGTGTGATTTGACAAGCTTGATCTCAACGTACAGTATTGTCATATAATTTTTTTTAGATCTTACGTTTGTTTTCTATTTGGAAAGAACTGATCCTGTTTAAGTGATACATAGAATGCTTAGATGTATTTCTTACAGGGGTAGGCTCTAACTAAAGAGGAAACATAGAGCAAATAAGCCCTAGAGAGCACTACAATTATGAGTTACAATTTTTCAGAAAAAATCTCTCTCATGTAATTCCTTACCTTTTCTATTAAGAGGAAGGTTAATGATAAAGAATAAGCAGAACATATCAGATATCGCCTGCCATTAACCAAATCCAAGCATAGCCCATCACAGTCACTTTAACCAGTTCAAGGGAATTACAATACTCTCCGGAGCCAACAGTCAGATGCAATTAGTGGGACTGATGGCAAATTAGACTAAATTATCATGCTATCCGATTTAATGGGCCTGGAGTGGCGCACTCTCGCACTTCCATCGTCATGATGTCATCAACATGAATCCCTAGGGGGCGAGTCGAACATTTTACTTTAATGTCCCCCAAGGAAATCCACTTCGATTCGGTCCACCCACCCTTAGCATCCCAACTGGGAATGCCCAAAGAGCTGCATGAAAGCGCTGCGAAGCTTAGAGAAACTTCAGAAAGAAACTGCTTCTTAGAAGTTGGTCAGAACATCCAAGCATTACCAAGTGTAGACAACTTCAAAAAAGCCTTAAAGCTTGGCTACTTCTCAGAGATTTTTTTTTTTTCCTCTTAAAGAAAACAAAAACTGTTTTTGCATGCAGTAGGTTTGACCAGCTGTGTGCTTTGCCACGGCTCCCACTGAATGTGTGAATAGAATTAGTACAATGAGCTCCAGCAACCACAGGCCTCCCTGTTAAATAATACAGAGGTGGGGAGGAGGAGGTGGGGGGGGAGGAGGATGAGGAGAATTTCGGTTGCTCATTCCTCGGCTTTGTCATCCTGCTGACATCTGCTACATTTGCATGGCAGCTGGAGATCCTTGGATTAAGCGCTTACAAGAGTATTGCCATATCTCATTTAACAACATAATCATCTTATGAGGAAAGCGATGTTTCATCCCTGATGCTTTACAAAGCTTGGCATGCAGTTTCCACTTACTCTCTCCCTTTCTGTTTCTCGTCTCGGTCCCTCCTCTCCTCTCTTCTCCTTCCTGTCTCTATCTTCCTCTCTGCCTTTTTCCTCAAGCTGCCTCTCCTTTGCTGGGATGCCTTGTAACTTGCAGTTTTGGGTAATCCTGCCGAACAGGACAGAGTGTGTGTGTGTGTGTGTGTGTGTGTGTGATCCGGTGTAGATCACATTATTTACCAGACAGCTCTTTCAATTTTTTTCTCTCCAAGGCTATGTGGTCCTCGAAAGCTCAATCAAGATTTCACCAAGGTCTCTGCAACAACCAATGAAACAGAATGAGCAATATCAAAACAAAAGCTCCAAGGCTGCCTGTGCTTCAGTGCTGCCTCTCGTGGCAAAACAAGACAGCTGTAAAAATCAACCCAGTCTTACATCAAAATGTGTAATAGCTACATTGGACCACGGCACAAAACACTGTAGTTTCACAATAAGGGCTCTAAAATTGTGAGTTTTTTTTGACTATTCTTTTCTATTGGCTTGCGTCTACGTCACGACGTTGATTGGCAAGTTTCCATCTGCGAAAACAAAACGAAATGGCTGATGTCTTATTCTCAGTGGAAAATGCAATATTTTAAGATAGTTTCAGCCTTGAAATGCATTTAGATAACATTTCTAGTGAGAAATGTGCATTTTATTTGCACGATCTTTGTTCAGTGAATGTATATGATGTTAAGATTGTTTCAGGTCCCGCCAGAAAATTGTTGGAATGCAATGTTTTCTATCGTTGCAATGGTGGTTGCTATCACTGAAAACACGCAGCTTGCATGTTGTTTGAATCATTGTCTTCATGTTGTGTAGTTATCTGAGCTGTTACGTTATTTGTGTTGTTTTATGTAACTGTTTGATGATGGTCTTTCAATAAAAAATGTAGATTTTAGATCCCAGGAATAACATATTTCTTCTTCTTTGGATTTCCGACAGACTGCATCAGTCTGGTGGGCGGATCAGAGTACTCACTGCCTGGAAGTAGCTGTTATCCTTACTGCTGATTTTAATGATATCCTCAACATTTCATATTTGGAGTAAAAATTGAGAAACTTATTGCCTATATTGTATTTTTTTATGTATGCAATCTGCTCTATCATGACGATCGATGACTAGTTGGATGTTGCCATCGCTCACTTGCTAATAATTGTCTTTTCCTCATTGATTTTCACTTAAAAACTGACCAATTCAGAGAGGAAATACTCAATAATTTGTGTTTGGTGTGTATTTTTTAGATGGCAAAAAAGCACAGTGTTGAAGATGTCTTGAAGATGATTATGGATGGTGATTCAAGTGACACAGAGCAGCATGATTATGATGATGATGATAATAAGGAATGGACTCTTATTGCAATGTGTACTGAGGGAAACTCAGATAGCAGTGATGAGGAAGACTTGCAAGACGAAAGTGTCGACCAGACAAGCGTAGAAATCAAGGGCTCTACAACAACACAGGACACAACAACAAAGCAGTCAGCAAGTGGAAAAGTGAAAGGGAAAGAGTATCAGTGGAAAAAAAAAAACAATTTGAAGCTCCAGCTGCTGAATTTGATGAATGTGTTGAGAAGGACTTAGAAGACAGGCTTGACTGGACACCATACATGTATTTCAAAGATTTTGTGACTGACGAAATGCTACAGGAAATTGCAGAACAAACAAACTTGTACAGTGTGCAGAAAGAAGGAAAGTCAGTGAAGAAATCTCCCAAAGAAACTGAGTAAATTCTGGGTATATACATGCACATGGGGTTAGGGCCCAGTGCGCAAGCCTATTGGGAGATGGAGACAAAGCACTCCCCAGTTTGTGATGTGATGTCTCAAGATCGATTCCTGAAATTGCTGACACTGATTCACTCTCAGGACAACATCAATATGTCTGATGATGTGTAGAAAGATAAACTTTGGAAACTCAGGCCATGGTTACAAAAACTACACAAACAATTTCTTTGCATACCTCCTGAAGAATGTCACGCTGTTGACAAAATCATGGTGCCTTTCAAGGGCAAATTGCATTGACATGTTTATATGCCAGCAAAACTTTACAAATGGGGGTTCAAGATGTGGGGACGTGCTGGACAAAGTGGCTTTCTTTATTATTCTGACGTTTGCCAAGGGGCAGAAAATCCAGACCAAGTGAAATCTGTAGTATCACACTGATTATGTAGAGGTCTCAAAAAACTCATGTATCAAATATGATTCTCTTGGCATTACAGGGTTATCTCTGTTAAGAAAAGGCGTTTTATAGCCTGTGATTGTAAAATGTGAAGTTGCTCATTTAATTTTATATTTCCAAGAATATGTGGCTGAGGATATTTAATATGAAATTATCTTTCTTAAAACGCAGAGTCTTCCTCAATTAATATTGAGCCACATCATCCAATAAAGCACTCCATTATTGTGTGTGTGTGTGTGTGTGTGTGTGTGTGTGTGTGTGTGTGTGTGTGACTCAATGAACCAGCTTCATCTCCATAGTAACAGTTGATGAGGCTCATGGGTAATGTAGCTGCTTTCGGCTATCAAAAACTCACAAAAAAAAACTTGATTTCTCAGAATTGAAGGTGAAATAATTAAAACAGATGCACATATGCTAATTAGAAAATGCTAGCATGCTAACGTGATAAACTAAGATGGGGAATATGGTAAAAAATTGCCTGCTAAACACGTCAATATTGTCATGAATTTGTTATTATACAAACAGTGCTTTGAGCCACATGTTGCAAAGTTACTAACATGACTCTTAGTCTTGTTATGTATTACCTTCTCTGTCTATTATAAGTGTTACTTTTCCTCTGTTACTGTCACCTCTGTTTGAAAACTGCTATATAAATAAAGATTTGCTTGTGAGCTCCAAAAATACTGTTACTACACAGTAAACTGAAAACCATAAAAGGACATTTTTAAATGTGCAATATATGACATTCAGCCTCACTATGTGTCGCACTAGCACTAGCATCTCAGACCAAAACAAATGTACACCATGTTTACTCAGTAATGTTTGAAAAAAAAGAAAGCAGCACCTGAACAGACAGCTCACGAAACTCACATCAAACTGTCAAACTAGGCAGGCTGATCAAATATGGATCAAGAATCTGTTACTGCATTGCCTATTTCATGCCTCAAATGTTTTCAGAAACATATTTTAGTGCACTGTTTAGCTGTAATTTGAGAAAGTTTGTTACCCAGCTGGCATGTTGAGAATGGCCATGGGGAGGACAGTGAGGGACTCACATGGACTTCACACACTACATACAACACAAACAGAGGTGGTATGACTTCATTCTCTGCTCAGGTCGCCATTATTTCACTATATCTTTACATAGCAAATAGTTGTTTGCTGACATTTAGTGGGGGTGAATGTCATATATTGCACCTTTAAAGTCAAAGCAAAAGAAAGAAAGTCCACACAAGGGTTTGTTCTTACATCAGTAATAGTTTACATGGTTCCACAATCAGGGATCTTAACTGTGACCTTTTCTGGACTTGAAATTTTGCTCCCTTGCTTCAGACAGGGAGATAAATGGGTCTGTGTCCACTCAGGTTACCAACACAAGTCCAATTATTTTGTCTTGGCCATCCAATCTGGTTTACCTTTTTAGGTTTTCCTTGGGCGTGTGATCAAATCAGAGCCTGTCTCTGGAATCTTGGCCCGGGCCTTCTCTCCTTTCCACACCATGTTTATTCCATAAAGAAATCTACAATATCAGAATCATCAGATGGATGCGTGATATGAGATAACAGCGCGGTGAAAGAATGCGCTGATGCTGTCAAACCCTTTTTCTTCTCTGCAGTCGCACTAGTAAGCGATTTGTATTTTGCTTTCGCTGTGCCTCACAGTCGTGATTGTTTGCACAGGGAGAACAAATTGGCTTGACAGAGAAGGCTTTTTTATTTCTCTACAGATGGACAAATGATTTGACAATAATGTAAACTGTACATGTAAAATACCACTAGTAGAGTCCTGGCCTGCCTTGTTACTATGTTTGTGATCACAGTTTTGCAAATACATGTACTGTACTGTTTTCTACAACCAAAGATACACATGTACAGTTGTCATTATGATATACCTAATTTAGATGTAATATATTATATTTAGTATAAAACAAACAATAGCTACATTACCCTGATCTTTCCATTTAGATTCCTCTCTCTGCATCTTTTATCCACATGTCGTTGAGAAACTTGGTTGCAAGATATTCAGCAACACTTTTTCTCAAAAGTGACTGATGACGAATCCAGCTGTCTTCAGATCATCAAAAAAGCAGTTAATGTGTTGATTTCTGGAGCATTTTTACATTAATATTAAAACATGTGAGCTACATCATCAAAAGCGAATTAATCCAAGTATAAAAACAGTTTATTAAGCATACTGTCACAGTTATAAAAAAACCCAAAATGATTTGTACACCCAAACGTCCATAACTTTGCTAAACTGACACCCTTATCCACATCATAATTTCAAGATCATTTTTGTAGGTCAGACAAGCAAAGCCACCACAAAGCATTAACTGCAAGGTCAAAGTAATATTAACCTCTACATGAATTGTATATAAAAAAGGGCATTCATCCCAGGGCAAATGTCTTCTACTCTATAAGAGACCTATTTTATGTCCACATTTCAGTACATAGTGGGTCACAATGTCTACTTGATCGCTCTTGACGTGGCTCAGCTGTGAAACTGAGGTATCTCAGAGGGCCATCAAAGCAATCTTAGCCTCTCCATAAAGGTGGGAGGATTTGGTTTATTCTGCACTCATTCTTAAGCACCCTAAGCTTTGTTTGTGCCTTATTATATCCTCCCATCTGTCTGTGTGGTGTCTGAGGGAAAAGGAAGTCAGCTCTGACATGGCTTCTTAACAGTCTAATTTTATCCTCAGTTGTAGAGGCATTGTAATTCATTTTATGGACTGATCAAAATGTCTGTGCTCTGGTCTACATATTAGTGAATTTTATTGGCTTTTGTGGAACTTACCATATAATGTAA
The DNA here is from genome assembly GCF_910596095.1 of Thunnus maccoyii. NCBI lineage: Eukaryota > Metazoa > Chordata > Actinopteri > Scombriformes > Scombridae > Thunnus > Thunnus maccoyii. The sequence goes on along the minus strand of NC_056554.1, from coordinate 14,377,878 downwards.
TCTTACAGATGTTTCTGTATGCACAATTATTTTTATCTATGACAATACAAGCTAGGTAAATATGTACTGTATATAGTTACCACTGACCTAATTCATTGTTATGCAATTAAACTTAAAGTGAAACAATATTTTCACAGAGCTTTAGGTATGCGTGAAGCTACACTGTCACAGTTAGGGAGGAAGTGCCCTCAGGCCATCCAAAGGACCCACCTTTTTGGGACACATCCATCAGTGGATTCGAGGCCCTATGTTTGGCTGTTGTGTATCGAAGGAGATACATGGCAATATCCATCCCCATTCATCAGGATAAAGAGACTCTTGACTTACTTGCGTGTCAAATCAAGTCAATCACAGATCAGTCACACAGGGCTTTGCAGTCTTTACAGCATCCGACACCCTCAACACCTTTGGAACAGGAAGAGGAGACTGTCCAAAAAGAATTAAATCTAAGTTAGTAATAACAAAAAAGAAAACACCTTGGGATGTTTGTGTCCATTATTCATGTAGATGTTATGCACCTCCAAAGCAATACAGAATGAAATAATTTGCTATGGCTTTAAGAATGACATTTTGTACATTAACTACAGGGACTAGAGGTGTGAAGATGAACAGATACGGCTCAGAAAATCAATAAAAGAGTCAGAGTTTTGGCTCCATCAGTACAATACAATACAATACAAACAACTTTATTAATCCCACTAGGGACAATTTGTTTGGAGCATCTCAATGTATGCACAACTCAATAACATACAAATGTACAAATAAATAATCTTATCGGCAGAATCACAGATCTGAGCCAAATTCGGCAAGACTTTTGGAAAAATAATTGATCTGGCCCTCAAAAATGATCTTTTGAAGTAGCTCTCTCTCTTACTGTCCTCCTTAGTGTTATTGTGTGTCCCAGTGTGTGGGACCCAACCTCCTCTTGCTACTTTCCTCTATCACACACCTGCTTCAAGACACCCACAACATCCTCACACTGAAAGATATTTCAGACTGCCATGTGCAACAGTGCCTGAAATCTTTACATTGCATTACCAGTGTTTAAAAATGCTCAATTGAATTGTAAAAAAATGCTGGTGGCACCATAAACCTTTCTACTTTTATAAGAACGCAACAAGTGTGCTGACAGTAAAGTTGCAGAGAGGAGAAAGTGATGCCGGCATCAACAGTTAGTGTTAGTGCTACTTCTAACTGGCCCCAACTCATTCAGGTTATTGAAGCCATGTGCTGATTTATTTGCAGGGACAAGTGTCCATACATAGTTTTTGACAATACCACATTCTGAATGATGGCAGGGAGCCAGGAACTGAGGTAAACAACATCCGGTCAGTGGCATTTTAGTGAAATATTGGCTGGTTATAAAGGTATCCAGTGTATCACTGACCATGTTGGGTACCGTTTGTGTGGCAGATGACATAACTATCTGGGGCATTTCTGGTTTAGTATAGAATATGAACTGAATAAATTATCAGTTTTGATAGTTCACTTTCGATATTAAAGGATAGGTTCACAATTTTTTCAAGTCTGTCTTAAAAAAAAACAGTCAGGTGTCCATATGTACACTGAAAGGGGTTTTCCTCGCTGTAATCATTCCTCCTGTTCAAAGATTCCCTTCAAATGTGCTTTCTATGTAAGTGATAGACAAAATCCACAGTGTGTCCACATAGTCATTTTGAGCCAAAATGCATTTAAAAGTTGATCTGAAGCTTATATGAGGCTTCAGCAGTCTGAATTAGTCATATCAAGTGGATATCTGCCACTTTTTAAAAAATCACTCTTTGTATTTCCACAGACAGTGTTTCCCTGTCGAGCTGCTGTCGAAGTATAATAACAAAAAGTGCTACTTTTGTACTAAAAGGGCTGTAATGTTGAAACATATCTACTTGATTTGTCTAATTTGGATGGATGGAGCTTCATATAAACTTTTTAATACATTTTTGTACAGAAGGAGGCTTGTGGATTTTTTCCCTCCCATCACTTATATCGCAAATGCATTATGAAGTAATCACCTAATGGTCAATATGAACAGGAGGAATGATTAAAACAAGAAAAGCATGTGTTAATGTTCATATGCATACCTGAATTGGAAAAATTGTGAACCTGTACTTTCAAAAAAAAATCAGATATTGAGCTAATAATTATAAGCTTTGAATCTCATGTTATTATTACAAATGTATGTTTTGTTTTTGTATCACATTGTAGACTGTGTATTTAGATACATATCAAATGGTCAAAGAGGGAGAGATACACATCATTTTTAGAGGTTACCCAGATAGCATACAGAAGTGGGCCACTTCAAGGCAATGATGCGGCACTGCTGGCCTTCTCCTGGCCTGGACAAAATGGATGTGAGTCTGAAATGGCCCACATGTAAAATAGCAGATATGGCCCAAATATCCCAAATCAAATGTGGGCCTTTTTTGGCAAAGATGCAGTGCTCTCAGGTATGTGTATTCTGAATGTGGGCCAGTTTTGGTTTATCTGGTTTTTCTTGGTTGATATATGGCTTGCTTGTGGCCCCAGATCTGGGAAACAGGAGTGGACTGCCCAAGTGCCATCATTCCACACAGTATGTGGGCTGGTTGAAAGTGCCAAAAGGGTCGTGTGTCGAGCTGGATTTGGGCCACAGCAATTTTGCTATCTGGGTATAGTGATTTTTTTCCTACATTGTGATACAGTGTGACTCCACAGAACTTAAAATCCTACAAAAATAAAAATAATAACTCCTTTAGCGTTTATTCCTTTATTCTGAGATTAAAAGCTCTCAGTGTTTATGAAATCAGTTTCATTGTACCTTAAAGGCGTCACATAAGTGAAACCTGTTTTCCTATTTGATCACTTTAAGTGTGACTTAAATCTCATTTTAGAAATGCAAGCTCTACAGTTAAAGAAATAAATACATAACATGTTTGGGGTGGAAAAGAGAGAATTAACTCTCTGGGTTATTCATCAGTTATATGCGTATGCTGTTCAATAGCCGCAGCTAAACATATGGTGGAGTAAATGGAGACGGGTTGAGAGGAACAGGTGGTCACTTGGCCAGGAGGATGAGCTGAGGGTCTCCGTAGGAAAGAGAGATAAAAGGGCTCCACAGGTTTATTTACTAGACAGAAACAAGTGGACAGATAAACAGGACTTAAATGATCAAATCCTGATATTATAAATTATGTCTTTAATTACGGCTAATATTGTGCCTGAGTGAATAAATATATTCATGGGAGTATTTCAGTGACTGTGTACATGTTTTTATTTCAGGACGAGTCATGAAATAAAAAATTAAAAACCTGTTTTCAGTTGTTAAAACATGCATCACAAAACTACTCTTGGCACCGCTTAATTGACACACCTGAATGACTGGAGTCTTGATTCTCCGTCTAAATTACTGAGTGGGCTGATGGATTTCGTGGCACGTTTTCACGCATTGAGGAGCGCGCGGTCGTGATTTGCTAATAAGTAAACTCATTACCACACATGTGCAAGATTTTCCATTAAATGTGGACTCATCACAAGTATTAGCTGCCTCATTCTTTCTTTTCACACTCCCCCAACCCACACCGTACAAATCCCCCACCATGCAGGCATCCTCCTTTTTCTTTCTTCCAATATCTCCCTGTGAGCAGCCATGGGGATGGGATATAGCCTGGGGGCACCGATTTCCCTGAGCAAGCAGCCTGCGATTGCACACTAGCCTAATAAACCTTAAAGTATATATTTCCCCCATTTCTCTCCCCTTTTTTTTTAAACCCTCCCCATCTTCCTCCTTCCTACCTTAAAAATAGGAATATACTGTATATATTGCAAGTGTAGCTAAGGCTAACATGCATTATATCTCTGACCATTACAACTAGATCCTGTAAAAAAAAGATGGATAAACCTTCAAGTAAAGGTTTGATTCAATATGTGGATATTCAGGTTGTTTTCAATACATATATATGTATTTTTTTTACATAAAGCAACTGAATAACAAAACAAATAACACTGAGAGAATAATAAGACAGCAAGGTAACTACTGGCACTAGCCTTGTTTTTCTATTCATTTACAAAAGCTGCATGTTTCATTACCTCTGACTGTAGATTATACATAAAGCAACAGTTGGGCAGGACATATGGCAGCCAAAACATGGGCACTGTTGTGTGGCACTGCTTCATTGTACACAGATGTTGGACTAGAGTGGGGAAAACATTGCAGAATTTAGTATTACTTAAAAAAAATTAACTCCATTGATTGACGTTAATATTGAATATTCTGTAATTATTATCTCATCATTCAAATATGGGATTCATACTTTAAGAAACAAGCGCACTTGTTGCTTCTCAGATGGTGAGGTTAGGTTTTATATACCATTGTGTAGTGTCACATTCTATTAGGGTGTGCATCCTTTGGTTGGCTGTGTTCATTATATGAATGCCTTTGTGCCTGACACAAGTTGTCAATAACATGGATACACATGGTAAAAGAACTGATGAATCTTTAATTGAAACTGCCATTCCACAAACTACATGTGCATGTTGTAAATGAGCGCTGTTGTCCATGTGAATAAACTCTCTGAACAAAGCTGAGAAATTCAAAGTCCAAGCAGGTCCAAGACGCAACTGAAAATAAATAAAAACGAACAAATAAGAGCAAAAACAGGTCATGTCTTTGGGACAGTTCAATACAATTTGATTCAGCTGTGATCTCTGATTTAGCTCAGATTTGATATTTTCAACTATTAATGAACAAAATGTATTAGTTAAAAAACAGAAATCTCAATAGTCACATAATTTATATTTCAAATTGCAAACTTAGGAATGCGCTAGAAGATTTGGTCTCCTGCCACATAATAGTAAACATGGGCTGTAATACACTGGGTAGGTTTTAGGCCAGAACCCATGAAGGACCTTTTTTTTTTAATAAAATGCAGCTGACTTTTCATTGTTTACTTTGTAAGACAGGTTAGTGTCATTCATACATACACACACATGCACCATCTAAAACTGTTATTTTCACAAATTCAATTTTATATGTGAGTGCATGTACTTGGAAATCATACAGCTTAGGGATTCACCTTTGGAAGTAGTGTTAGCTGCCAATAACAACTTTATTGTCATGTATTTTTGATAAATGAGTGGGCATGAGTGGTAAAATCCAACACTTATCACTGTGAGCAATGCTATCAGGGGAGGCACAGATAAAAGGCGAGACCTGGACAGATACTGAGGCAAGTCCGAAATACCCCCCAGTCTGACACAAGTCAGGGATTTAAAAATGTCTCAATAGTGGACTCCTGTGCTACAGCCCTGGCACAGGCTAATAGTCCAACTGCCATGTTGCCTTTGCTGCTGGCTTAATCTGCACACAACTGACATTTCCCTAAATGACTACAAACTGGTGTTGGACTGTGTTCCACTTCCTGTAAAGCTCTAATTTCCTGGGTGTGTAGCAAAACTTAAAATGTGTCTCAGTCAAGTATAATTCAGCGACAGCACCTCTCCAAGTGTCAGCATTCACAACAACCCCTCTGAGCAAGCATCTTAAATAAAACGTGAGGAATTATGTGCTGAGTGCCACGCATCAATCACATTGATTCTCCAGGCCTCATCATCCTATATAAAGTCCTTAGTATAATAATGTTGTCAGTGGATTTGGTGTGAGGTGTCTTCACACTGCCAGTGTCAGTTCATTTAGATGCTCCCTCGGAGCCCTGGCAGCTATCATTGCTTATAACCACTGTGTCAGTCAAAGGCAGGGGCAGAAACACAGCATCCTGCCCTTCGGAGGTGCTAACATAATGACAGAAAGACGCCATGGCTCCATGTGAGGGTGTGTTAAATGTTTCCATGAATATCAGATGTGTGACTTGGGCAGGAGGAGACTGTAATGGAAGTAAACTACTTTTGACACTCTTGACTGTCAGTTTGCTTTCATGGTGAAGCACATTCGTCGAGACATGAGCACTCCCCCAATAGCGAGTGACTGCTCGCCCCTGGATTCCTCACTTGTCAAACGTTATTTTGAGATAAGCATGTGGGATCTGTGTTTTGATAGCGGAGCCTGAAATGTCACCTTGTGTTGATCGTCATGAGAGAACTTAAAATCTTTAAGAATAAAAATAGCAAGAATTGAGCGTCACAGAACAAATGACAGCAAAATACAGTAAGGTTTGCCCTCAAATTTAAAATTGCAACTGTGTTGATGCAACAGTTAGACTTCTAGCACACGGTGTACGTTTCATTTAGAAATGCTAAAAGAAAATGGCCAGTATAGCCCAAAGTCTCCACTCAAACTCTGGAATTTATTTCATTGCAATATGGTGTGAGACAGCATTCGCTCTTCTCTCATCATGCATTCATGAGATGTATTTATGGACTGATAGTCAGGAAATAGGACACAGGAAAACATGTGCAGCCGGTACATTGTGGTGTCTAGAAAAGATACAGAAAATTTCAGGTGTTCATCACCACAGTTGCCATAGAAAAGTTCTTTGGAAAGTGCTTGGGAAACAAAATATATGTTTGGCAAGGGAAGGGGAAGTATTTAAGCTTATAATTTGCAATTTTTTAATCATACGAATTGACTTAAAGGACCAGTGTGTATGATTTAGGGGTATTTAGTGGTGAGGTTGCAGATTGCAACCAACTGATAACACCTCCCCTCACCTTCCCCAAGCGTGTAGGAGAACCTACGGTGGCCATGGAACTCGCAAAAAACATGAAAGGCCCTCTCTAGAGCCAGTGTTTGGTTTGTCCGTTCTGGGTTACCATAGAACATGGCGGTGCATCATGGTGGGCTCCATGGAAGAGGACCCAACAACAACAATTCTTCTTTTCATGGGATTATACACTGATTAAAACATACTTACGAATATTATATACCATTTCTGCCAAGTCTGTTCTACTAGATGCCACTAAATTCCACACATTGCACCTTTAACTATCAATTAATTGATTTGGTGATGCCTCGTTTTTCATTGTTTGTTTGTCAGAAAATGAGAGATTTGAATGAATAGAATGATTCCTACTATACAGCTAATACAACATCAAACCCCATATATTCACAAGCTTTACATTTGTTGCAAAACGTCAAGTCTTCTTTTTCAACTTCAAGGTGATTCCTGGTTTTCTCCTCTGATGTTGGGCTTTGACAAAAGGTTCATTATAATAATGTGAGCCCTACATCAAAAGCAAACCTGCATGCTACATGTATTCTTTTTTGTCATATTCACTTGAAATCAAATCAAATATATATGTAAGGTGTGTGATCAGAGGCTGACACAATCTTGATTTGTTTGCTTCTGATATAGAAGAAGAAGGAAATTGTAACATTATACAGTAGAAGACTTCTCCTTCTATCTTCTCATTTCACAGTAGATCTGAACTATCTGTGTCCTCCAGGCATTTTTACATTCCATGGACAAAAGAAGAAAAAAAAAATATCATTCCAAGGTTTGCCTCATTTAAAAAAAAAAAAAAAAACTGATCATTTTTAATAATGCCACTGTCCTTCTCATCCCTTCAATAAAACGCAGACACAAAAGTTACAGTTTTAACAGTTTTTTTTTTATGTATGGTAATTTTCTGTCTCCCCCATTTCCTCCTATGTTCCACAACCCAATTAGGCTTGCACAGAACTGTGCAATGTTGCTGAAAAGCCCTGAGCAGTACGGTGGCTCTGAATGCCCAAGGTGTGTTATTATCTTGTATTAGTGCACCACCTGCCTTGCCATAATGATTAGCTAATTGGCTCAGTGCGTGTCTTGAAATAATAAAGAAAGGAGACATTTTACTCTGATTAAGGAAGCACATCAAGTGAGTGAGAGCAAGGCCAGTGAGATCTATACAAAAGTACACTTAATGGCTGCAATTTTGAGCAGCATAGAGGCAATACAGATATGGAAGTTTTTATTGGACTTTAATAGTCGTAACCCACAGACAATCCACACATGTGTACCATGATCCACAGATATTTCACTATCCACAAACATGTAGTTTTTTATTTGTGTTGTGTAAAGTCATATTCACAAAAATGCAGAGCAATTTGCAAATACACATAATTTATTCTGTAAACACGTATTTCAATTTCCCATAAAAAAATGATATAGGTTTTACAAATGTAAATAGTTTCACCACAAAAATATATGTAAAATCATATTTACGCATCTGTGGATCCATTTGTACATGTGAAACGGGTTTTGCACATTTGTGGATCACTTCCTGTCAGTTTGTGGGCCACGAGACATTTGTGTCTTTCCTCCTATTTTTTTTGTAGATTTTGTCTATGTTTTGGCTCTTTGTTCTTTTACTCTAAATCACTTCCACTGAGGTAGGAACTTGAAATACAGGGTTCTATTTCTGCCTATTCAAGAGCTCCTTTCTATGCTAACACTGGATGGACACAATTATTTTGTGTAATGTGAAACACCAGCCCATATAAAACACAGAGAAATATCATCCAACTCCCAGTTTGCCCTCAGCTCTAAGGAGTGTTTTAGCATCTTTCAGCTCATTGTTTTGGATTTTATTTCTCAGTGCTCAAAACCTGTGAAAAGCCCACTGTACACCGTCTGTCTTTGTTGACAGACAAAGTCAGCAACTATCTGTGAACATAGTGGAGAATTTAGAGGCTAAAAAGACAGATATTTTCCTCAGAAGTTGATGAACACCAAAACAACACTAAGGGGAGATTGAATATTGGACTGATGGCCAGAAACATAACTCCAAGTTAAGTTAATGGTGCTCCACGTCTGCCGGATGTGTAAAGGTGTAAATATATATATTCACAGCTTTGTCTGCTACTCCAAGTCACCAAAAAGGAGAGAAAAAGTCAGTTACTGCTGCTTTAAATAAAAATGTAAAAATAGTGCTTTGATTGACAGGATCTTTGGTCAAAATATTTTAAGAAGCAACACAGTATAAAGGTTGGATTAATAATGTTTCAAGGATAGCTGCTTGCTAGTTGCAATAATTTGTTTGGCTCAGGGAATGAAGGTGCATCTCGTACAGTAAATGGGTTTAAAATTCATTTTGACTGTACACAGGAGAGAGAGTATTTCTCATATCAGCAGGATAGAGAAGATTTTGGCAGTTATATATATGTTTTCAAAGTGGCAGTGAGGTTTGAAAAATGACCTCACAGGTTTTACTTTTGTATATTTTTGAGAGAAAAAAATAGGAGCTTATATTTGAGACTAGAATGACAATTGTCAAATGAAGAAACTTGTGATTACAAGTTTTTTACATTGTGTCTCCTGTCTGACAAAAAGGTTTTGTTGAAGAGATATAATGGAAGTAGATTATATTATCAGTAAATCATGTCATTAAAACAATATTAGGCATTCAAATGATTCCTGAATGCAACACCTTGAGCCAAATAAAAATGAATCATACATCATAACGTATATTGAATTATAGGTAGACCACATTTTGACTCTGAATGATGTCTCTCAACTGTCTAGACTGTGTACCCTTGAACATATTATTAGATTTATGGGTCTGATTTACAAAGACGGTATGAATCATTCTTTCACAGCCATAACCTCTAAATTCCAGACAAAACTTTCAAAGCCAATTATTGATTCTAGTTGCTGCTCTTTACTTTTACATGCCAGTAAACCACAGACTAGTCTATAACCAATCCATTATAGGTCAGTTCTTCCACTGTCTGTTTCAAAAGTGTGTCCATTTTTAAAGCACATACTTTGCACTGCAGGGAAGAAGCAAACACCTGGGGACTGTGCTGAAATAGAGACATTATTTTTCTCACAAAGAAGGAAATGTTCCTAGATTACCCTGACAGTATTTCCTCATGGCAGGGATGTGCTCTGTCCTACTGGGCAACTGAAGCTCTGCAATTCAACAAACTCTGAATAGCAAACTCTCCGTCTGCGTGGTCAAAGAAAACTGTTGCTGTTACTGAACAGTGTCTAAGTAGCACTTATGTTTACTGCACATAAAACATAAAATTTGAACAAAGATTACATAATGTAACCCTTATTCTATGATGCAGTTTGACCTGTAGGATTGGTCATCTCCTCTGTGGAGCAGAAATTTGTATCTACCAGCACATCTAATCAAGAATATGGACAGAATATCATGTACTATACATTGACCCTTTAAGGGACACAGTAACTCCACTAAGCATGAAGCATGCCAGCAAAAAGGTAGAAAGTTATGGGAGGCTGCTAGTTGCTTGATCACAACAGAACAGCTAAATTCATTTGCAAGGGCTGGCCCAAGAGGTGTTGCTGAAAGCTTGGTGGAAAGTTGAACTCTATAGGACAGAATCATGCAAATTTACTTTGTGTTTATACTGGTGGATCCACTGATTGTGGTGATTCTGTTGAAAATTTGGTTATAAATGCTTGTACTGTAAGATCAATCCTTTATAGGTTAGGAACATATGGGACTAACTATAACACAGGCCACTTTATAATTGTAAAGACAGATGTGTGATGAGCTGTTGAACCCAAGGCCCATTTATTTTTAGTTTCATGGAATAACCACTGCATGCCAGCCAGGTATGACACAGCTTGATATTTTATAGGACAGGTTAGCCTAAGATATGCCATCAAAGTACATATTCTATATGTGATATTCATATGATATTTTCAATGAAAAATAAAAAGTAGTTGTTGGCTTATAGCTTCCTTACTTCTTACTGCCTGCAACCAATATGATAAAAAATAATGCATATATCATGTGCATTACATAATGCTTCCCTTGTGTGTCACTCTTATAGAAATGTATTAGTCAGGATTTTTAATTATTTTTATCAGGATCCACATATTTAGACATACAAATTATTATTTTCCAATACAATTTACAATACTTAACAACAACATAACTCCTGTGGGATTGCATTATTTTTCAGTGTACATTTGCCCCATTCAGAGGCTGAATCAACATTGATTAGTGATTAGGGACCTACGATATGTCCAGGGATTTCGTAAACACCCATCTTAAACAGTGCTTCCACCTCAGCTACAGTACTTGGGTCGGGGTGGTTGTCACCAGGATAAATAGTAAGGGGAAGATGGCTAATTGTAGGGGTTGCTCTGGGGAGTCCCCAGGCAAAGGAGATAACATGAGCACTCCACAGGGGCTTTATCAATGAGTAATGACCTTGGCTGTCTTCCTTTACACACGCACATACACAAAGACACATGGCCAGGCACAAACTCCCTGGATGGAGAGTGACATCATCTTGAGGTAACCAAATGGATATGTGGGTGTGGGTTTGGTGGTAGGGGGATTGGTTCCATTTTTAAGTTGCATTGGGAGGCAGAGGAGAGTGGTGGTTAAATTGTCCATTAGTACAGTTTGAAGATGGACTCCTGGGCTTTGGAAAGCTCACTTTGCCATAGAGAGTCAGATTGCTCGCTATTTGTTGAAGTGGGGGAAAACATTTTTCCTAAAAGCCTTTTTTTTTTTCTCTCTTTTTTTCTTTGTCCCTCCAATCTGCAAGAGGTCATGGGAGGTTGGGTTGGTTGGGTTGTAGCTTTAAAGTCCTTTATTATTGGCAAGAATTCATTAGTGAATAAAAAGGAGCATTATAACCAAAAACAACCCTG